>NC_073625.1:78663739-79913739 GCF_029407905.1 Bubalus kerabau | reverse complement strand
CTGGTATTCCAATCTCTTCCAGTCCAGGTTCGATGCACGATACTGGATGCTTGGGGCTGGTGCACTGGGACGACCCAGAGGGATGGAATGGGGAGGGAGGAGGGAGGAGGGTTCAGGATGGGGAACACATGTATACCTGTGGCAGATTCATTTTGATATTTGGCAAAACTAATACAATTATGTAAAGTTTAAAAATAAAATAAAATTAAAAAAATATAAATAAAATAAAATAAAATATAAAAAAAAAAGAATTTTCCACAGTTTATTATGATCTGCACAGTCAAAGGATTTGGTGTAGTTGAGGAAAGTGGTAGATGTTTTACTGGAATTTCCTAGCTTTCTTTATGATCCAGAGAATGTTGGCAATCTCATCTCTGGTTCCTCTTACTTTTCTAACACCAGCTTGGACATCTGGAAGTTCTTGATTCACATAATGCTGAAGTCTAGCATGCAAGATTTTAAGCATGACCTTACTAGCATGGAAAATTAGTGCAACTGTCTGATGGTTAGCATATTCTTAATTACTACCCTTTCTGGGAATTGGGATGAGGATTGACATTTTCCAGCCCTGTGGTCACTGCTGGGTCTTCCAGATTTGCTGACATACTGAATGCAACACCTTGATGGCATTATCCTTTAGGGTTTTGAATAGTTTTGGAATTTCATCACATCCACTAGCTTTATTACCAGCAGTGCTTCCCCAGGTCCACTTGACTTTGTATAAGTATTAGAACACTTCTGAGAAGAATTTTAAAATTAAAGTCCATATTCTTCTCAATCATCACACCCAAAAATAAATTAAAGAAACATCTCACTACGAGGTAATTTGATTTGTTAACAAGTTTCTGGTTTTTTTAGAGAAAATGTTTTGTTTAATATATTTTCACATTGACCCAAAAATGGGAGATCAGGTTATATACACTCAATTTAACATATGAGAAATAATTATTTAAATTCAAGTCAACTTTTACAATGAAAAGGAATGATTCAGAGATTAAATTGTAATTTTATAATGCCCCATTTATATAGTTGATATTTTAAAATATGATTCTAGTTGCTTACATTTTACCTCACAAAATGATTCATCTTCCACTTGCCCTTAGAGTGTCTGTGACTTACTTCAAATAAGATTTAAAGTATGCTGTCAGATTAAAACCAAATAAATAGTTAATAGATAGATTATTTTTAGAGTGGGTGAAAAGAGCTGAGATTTTTTTTATATAACTTAAAATATACTTCAAATGAATTTGATATATTCAAATTGGTTCTCAGCTTTTAAGTCTGAAAATGTATCATTTGCCATGAGGCATTTAAGTAAAATGGATCACTTCTTATTTTATTATTTTATTACTAACAAATGTTTTGATGAGATCTTATGTAGAATCTGTTGTGAAAAAAATTCATGAAACTAAATGTAAAAAAATGTGCTATGTATTTGAAAACTTTATAAGCCATTTGCAAAATTACAACTTGGAATATTTTATCAACCAATAATTTAGATTAGTTAACAAAATGAAATATTAAGCAATAATTTTTAAAATGTATTGGTGTCTTACTAGCACTCCAAAGTTATTACACAACCCAAGTGAGACATGGGGAGAGATGATTTGCCAGCTAGCAATTCCTTTAAGTCATATTCTATATTCTACGTTTTGGTGGACATTTAAGTACTTATAAACAAGTTCAATTCCTAAACCAAACAAGTATAAACAGAAAAAATAAGATAAAATAAATACATAAAGTAAAGATGTTTGGGAAATAAATAAAAATAAGGCATAAAATCATTCTTAAAATGTATTTAATTTGATCATCATTGTCTTAGAGCTAAGAAGAGATTGTCTTTTTCCATGTTTACACAGCTAATAAGTAGTCAGTTAAAATCTGCATTTTTTCCATTTAGGGAGATTAGAGAGACAATTCACAAAGAGATATCTTTTTTTCTTAATCCAGACCTTTTTATAGGGTAGAAGAGTTGACATACATCAAATGCAATGAGTTAACTCTAAAAATAAACAGTTCTGTGCTCTAAAATGGATTCATTTATTTCATTAATAATTGCCATAATTTATAAGTCTAAGAAGTACCCTGAAGATGTAACATTCCTTCAGTAGACATTATTAGCAAATGTCACATTGCAGTTTTCTTCATATATAAACAGAAGCCTCAAGAGACAAAGATGAAACTTCTTACATGAAAGATTATGGACTCTAAATGTCAGTCTCTTAAAGTACTCTAAACTTGTCTTAAAGATAGTTAATGCAAATAGCCTAAAATGTGCTTCCAGTTATATTTCAAAGTATTTTTTCCCTAGACAAACAGGTTGGCAGACACATGAACAATTTATGAAGCCAAACAACTCTATGAGCCGTTATAAACAGTGCTATTCATTGAGCATAAACATAAAAGCTCCATGAAGTATGAAGAAATTGGCGTGATACCATCTACAACTAAGAACACCATAACCCAGCTAATTGTTTTGTTCATAATGGTTAGTGAATCCTTGTCCAGCCTCTAAAATTGTCAGATGTATCCTAATTGCCATAAATTAGGTTTACATATATGTGAATTTTGAGCTATATATCTTGCATCCGTGTAGAATTTTTTTTTTAATATATAGCTCAATACCAATCAATGGAATAATCATTCAACATATGTAGTCCACAAATCTCAAAGTCCATATTTAGAAGACAGGTATTTCTTAGGTGAACTATTTCTTAACCACTTATTGACCAAGGCATATACATATATCTTTTGTTGCCCAAACATTTTTCACTGGGGTGTTTCAATATCCTCTTGCATAATAGATCTCCAGTCACGGGCACTAGTTTCTGCAAAATTCCCCATTCAATAATGTGTTGACATGCTAAGTTAGTTTTCATGTTTCAATCATGAATTCATATATCAGTACACCTCTTACATATTTTGATCTTCTATTCCTGTAATTTATAATATCTAAATATTTACATGTAGCTTTTTAAAATAATCCATCAATATATTTTCTTATTTATAGAAAAATATATAAACATGCATATTAGAACTATTTCCAGAGAGCAATACATTTAAATATGTGATGTGACGTCCTGAAGATGAATTCATCATATATCTACCGTTGTGCAGCTAAAGTGTAGAATAAAGAGTCTATGAACTTGTAAAATCAAGCAAAAGATTGTAGAAGATAATTTCCATGTTGAGGTAGGTTTGTATGAGTACCAATTTAGGGATAGAATTGTGTAGTGATAGAGATGTTTATTATCTGAGTTAATGTCACTGATTTATGAAGTTACTATCTGAGTTCACTTTGACAAGGTTGGCCATGGGAATACTCATGCTAAACTCTCCTCCACTACTTCTCATTTCCTAGAGGCATATATCATCTCCAAGATTTTTATCCTCTGATTATTATTAAGGTCCAACTGTTTTAAGAAAGCACGCTTATGAACATGAACATAATTCATGCCACAGAATCGCACACTTACAATGATTAAACTGTTAAATATTATGCTATATATATATTTACAATAAAAATGCTAAAAATATGACACATCATTCTTTACACGTTATTTATATGAAGATTCAGTTAACAGCTTTGAACAAATCCAATGTAGCTAAAGGAATTTAGGGGATGATATTGTTAAGATATTCTTGGAACAAATCTATGGTTCCATATGTAACCAAAGACCTTGACTCAAACCTTGGAATTCTGCTTCCTTTTTTTAAGTTCCCCAGAGAATTGCCCCTACAGCTCCTTAGTGTGACTTATACTGGTCTTTTATAGATTAGGGGTTGGGTTCAAGGGGATCATACTGGACTGTACATATAGCTTTGTACATTAGCTGTACATTCTGGACTGAAATAAAGCTTAGCTATACAAACTCTTTTACTGAAAACTACTTTGCTCAGGTATATGCCCAGTACTGGGATTGCTGAGTTATATGGTAGTTCCATTGTTAGCTTTTTAAAGAATCTGCATATCTTCTTTCTCTATAGTGGCTGAATCAATGTACATTCCTACCAACATTGCAAGAGGGTTTCCATTTCTCTACACCTTCTCTCACATTTATTATTTATAGATTTTTTTTTTTGATGATGGCCATTCTGAGTAGTGTGATATGATATCTCATTTTGATTTTCCTTTCTCTGTTAATGAGTGATGTTGGGCATCTTCTTGTGTGCCTGCTGTACATTTGTATGTCTTATTTGGAGAAAGGTCTATTTAGGTTTTCTGCCCATTTTTTATTGTTTGTTTGTTTTTCCCTTCTTCTTTTTTTTTTTTTTAATATTGAGCTGCATGAGCTATGATTGTGGAGTTGGTTTGGAGATTAATCCTTATTGATTGCTTCATTCGCAAATATTTTCTCCCATATGTGGGATGCCTTTACATCTTGTTTATGGTTTTCTTTGCATATGCACTGAGAAAACTTAATTCAAAAAGACACAGGCACCCTAATGTTCACTGAAGCACTGTTTATAATAGCCAGGATATGGAAGCAACCTAAATGTCCATTGACAGATAAGTGGATAAAGAAGATGTACAATAAACTATTACACAGCCATAAAAAGGAGAAAAATTGGGTCATTTTTAGAGTTGTGGATGGATCTAAAGTCTACCATACAGAGTGAAGTAAGTCAGAAAGAGAAAAGTATATATTCCATATTAAGGCATGTTTGTGGAATCCAGAAAAATGGTACTGGTGAGCCTGTTTGCAGGGAGAAATAGAGATGCAGACACATAGATATGGGGTGGGGGACGGAATCACGGGATGAATTGAGAGATTGGGTTTGACATATATACACTACTGCTTCTGCTGCTAAGTCGCATCAGTCGTGTCCGACTCTGTGCAACCCCAGAGACGGCAGCCCACAGGCTCCCCCGTCCCTGGGATTCTCCAGGCAAAAACACTGGAGTGGGTTGCCATTTCCTTCTCCAATGCATGAAAGTGAAAAGTAAAAGTGAAGTCGCTCGGTCGTGTCCGACTCCGAGCGACCCCATGGATTGCAGCCTACCAGGCTCCTCCATCCATGGGATTTTCCAGACAAGAGTACTGGAGTGGGGTGCCATTGCCTTCTCCATATATGTGTAAAATAGCAGGTGGGAACCTGCTATATAGTACAAGATGCTCAACTTAGTACTGTGTGGTGAGCTAGATGGGTAGGATGTGTAGATGGGTTGGATGCAGAGAATTCCAACAGGGAGGCAATACGTGTATATACATATATAGCTGATTCATCTGTTGTACTTCAGAAACTAACACAACATTGTAAAACAACTATCCCTAATTAAAAAAAAAAAAAAGTCACTGTATAGACCAGGAATTATTTAAGCATCTATATTATTGTTGTTATTCAGTTGTGTCCTTATGTCCTTGTTATTCAAGTTGTTGTTGCTAACTTTTGTCCAGCTCTTTGTGACCCTCTGTACTTTAGCACACCAGGCTCCTCTGTCTCCCACTATCTGCCAGAGTATGCTGAGATTCATGACAACTGAGTCAGTGATGCTATCTAACCATCTCATCCTCTCCTGCATCCTTTGCCTTTTGCTTTCAATCTTTCCCAGCATCAGGGTCTTTCCAAATGAGTCGGCTTTTGCATCAGGTGGCCAAAGTATTGGAGTTTCCGCTTCAGCATCAGTCTTTCCAATGAGTATTTAGGGTTGATTTCCTTTGACTGGTTTGCTCTCCTTGCAGTCCAAGGGACTCTCAGAGTCTTCTCCAGCATCACAGTTCGAACGTATCAATTCTTTGGCCCTCAACCTTCATTGTGGTCCAACTTTATGAAAAAACTACTCTGTGTTGTATTTTCTCTGAGACGTTTCAATCCAATCCCAATGTCCTGGATTCAGGTCTATTGTAGAACTAAAAAACGCCCTTCACATCATGACATAAGCCTTAAAAATCAGTAGCCACTGATTCTCCCCAAGTTTGAAAAATAAAACTATTATTAATTATATTATCTCCATTATAAAAATTAACTATTTTGCTGGATCTTTTAGGGAGGAACAAAACTAGTGGTTTCCCTCTTCTTTTGAAACAGCTAATACACTGCTATCGAAGTCTTCAAATATAGTTGCTATTATTCACTCCATCATGTCCAACTCTTTGCATCTCCATGGACTGCAGCATGTCAGGCCTCTCTGACCCTCACCATCTCCCAGAGTTTGCTAAAACTCATGTCCATTGAGTCAAGAATAATAAATCATGTATTTTTATCAATCCAAAAAGTCCTACTACAGTCCTATTTCAGTCTTATAACAATATTACTTGATTAAATTTGTCATGCTTTGCTTTAAAATATTACTATTTTTGGTTTAACTGAAACTTAATGTAGATTTTAAAGACATGCTCCATTCTAAAAATGTTACATGAGAATAGCTACCTATGGAATACATAATTTCTGATCTTTAGAATACTCCAGTGTTTTCCTCCTTTTATTTATTTTGTCTCAATATAATTAAGCAGCATCAATTGATCAGTTTAGTTTTGATCTCAAGTTTTAAGTAAATTATTTTTCCCCACAAAAATTCCCTGTTCTTGCAATATATAGAACTATTTTCTAAGTCTTAAACAATCCAAAATGGTGGTGTGGGTAGGTAGGTTTTTTATTTCATATCAAATATCCACTTTAGTCTTCTCACTCAACTTCTGAAAATCAATATTAGATAAGCAGATTTTACTGCAGGTACTCTGCCAGACTTGCTAGTGTTTAAGTTAATTTTATGTGATACTGTCCTTCTCTTAACCCCAACAGAATTTCATGTTTTTAAAAATTTATTAAGGCCATTTTGCTAGGTGACTTTAACATTCTGGCAGAGTTGTGCTACCTAATAATTTTCAAATAAATAGCATCTATTTTCCCATGATGATATTGTAGAATCAGTTTCAATTTATAAATTGAGAAAGACGATAGAAACCAAATGTTACAGAATAGTACTGTGTTCACACTTCAAGGAAACTGATTAGAAGTTGTAAGGACATCATTTCCTTTTGTGCACAATAACTTTATTGGAATAAATGTTATTAAGTCACAAATTAGATATTTTTGCACATCAGCTAACTTCACAGTGAAGAATAAAATAGAGGCTGTGGCATAATTACATATGAACAACTCTCTAGGATTTAGTGATGGTTTGTATTATAACAGGAACAAACTATAGTAACCACATTTTATTGTCTGCTTATTCATTTGTTACCCATTTAGTTCCCAAAAAGTGAATAGAGGAAAAAGATGAGTGATGTGTATTTTAGAAAAAGCTATAAAAGGTGGAGAGAAATTAATCTTGCTAGGAAATTAATAAGAAAACTAGCAATTGTTAAAATTCTACAATGATTTAGAATTATGCTAAACACTGTATGCATGTCTTCGGAGTTGAAGTAGGCATTATTATTCTGATTTCACAGTTAACAGTCATGAGAAGTTTCATAAGACTGATAGATTCACATCTAGATGTTTTTAATATCATGAAATGAGTGAGTGAGTGAAAGTCACTTGGTCATGTCTCTTTTGCGACTCCAAGGACTATACAGCCCATGGAATTCTCCAGGCCAGAATACTGGAGTGGGTAGACTTTCCCTTCTCCAGGAGATCTTCCCAACCAGGACTGAACCGGGGTCTCCCTCTATAGTATTTAAGGTACAATTTTATCTGTGCAAACTGGACGTTATCCAGCTTCAGGTACCAAGGTTGACATAAATATATGGTAATGTCTTTAGCCCTACTGAAACTATTCTTTCACTTAGAATCAGAAGTGTTTTATGAAATTATCTTCAGATTTTCTTATTATTATCACCTCCTAACCAAATGGTTTTATTCTTTCTTACTTATTTCCTGCTTATAATCCAAGAAGTGCTACTTCTTTAAAATAGTAAAGCTGGCCTAGTAAGTAGAAGAAATATATTTTGTAAATTTGAGTAAGGTCTTAAATTAGATGAGCTGTAAGTGCCTATATATTATTTGCCTTTAACATTTTAGCACTCAACACAATATCTGTACACAAAAAGTATAGTAATAATACATTTTAATTGAATGATGAAAAGATGGACATATTTTTTTTTTCTTGACTGTATCCCTATTGCCCACAACAGTAGTTGGTAAATAAAAGGCACTCAAAAACATATGAGTTTCCTCTTGCTTTGAACTCCTAAACAATTTTGTATAATTCAGGGTCTTACTATTATGGAGGATCAAATAAGTCTATTTGTATTCCCCTGGGAGACTGAAATTACATGTTCTGTCAAGCTGATTTTTATTTTTTAAGTGAGGATTTTCTTAGCTAAGAAATACATTTAATCTGTATAAACTGAGATTATTTCTGATATTGATGAAAATATCATCAATATATTTATTATTCTAAGAAATTTAACATCCTCTAGTTGAGCAAATTACACCTCATATATAAAACATGGTAGCAAGGTACTGATGGTTACCTTAATTTGGAATTTTGATTTAAAGATTATTGGATACTCTCAAATAGTTAAAAAAAAAAAAAGGAAAGAAAGAACATAAATGGACATTAAGGTGATTAAAAAAAACTGTTGTTTAGTCATACACTGGATTGTCACCTAGCATCTTAAAAGCCTAAACATGAATAAATATAAAAAAAATATATTATTAAATGAATGAGAAAATTGCAAAAAGATAACATCAGTGCATTAAGACTTGTTCAGTCAAAATACTTGATTTCCCCTTTGGAGAATCCTTCACGCAGACGCTACTATTCTAGGCAAGGGTTGTAATAGAATTCTATTAGACTGTTTTCTACTTCAGATAATGTTTAGTTCTTATATTAAATTTTTTTAAATCAGAAAAAAAAGAACGAACAAAACAATATACATTTTAAAATAAATAGTTTATATTTCCACAAGAACATAATAATGTAACAAAATTCAAATATACACATGGCAGTGATATTGCTAAGTTTCTTTCATTTTTTAAAATCTGAAGAAAATATGGCAATATGCAAACATGCTTGCATTTGATATTTGGGGCTGGGTTCATGAGTGACTGACATTTTATTTTTCTTGACATTTTAAAGTTTAATTATTTTACCAGTAAAGCTATTTTAATAACCATATACACATATAAATATGGTCTAAATACATAAAAAACCATAGCAATTTGGTGACAGAGAGTTAAGAACATTGATCTTTGATCTAAACTGGAGGAAATAAAAGAAATGCTTCATTGTGAAAAAAGAAAAGGAAAATATCCTGTTCTTGCACAGTTCAGAATTTGAGTTAGCAGTCTGCTTTCAGTTTCAGCATTGACTTTTCAGTCCTTCCAACTTCCTCTACACAGCGCTTCTGCTTCTGGAGCGGCACAGCTCTCATGGCTGCGTTGGCTGTATTTGGCAGTCATAATATAAGAAAGAAGCCAAGCGCTTGAATCCGTGTTTTTTTTTTTTTTTTTTTAATTCATTCTTCCTTTTCTCTATGCTTTTAAAACAATAGTACTTCAAACGATTCGTTGGCAAATTGTATCATGCTTGGATCACCATCAATAATGGTGTTAACACAAAATGACTACTGCCAGAAACTCACGTTCTGTGGCACCAGTGGCCTTACTGGTCATCAAGCCAGTGCACCTGCTGCTTGTGCAGAATCAGGCTGTTGATAAAACTGTAATCCCCTCATGGTTCATCAGTTTAGCTTTGAAAGCAACCACAGGCATGTAGGAATGTTTCAAGGAAAGTGTGAAGACATTCCCAGGATTTATTTTTTTCTGTAAGGTTTTTTCTACATTTCCCTAATCCATGCATGCATGCTAAACCGCTTCAGTTGTGTCCAATTCTTTGTGACCCTATGGCCCGAAGCTCCCCAGGTTCCTCTGTCTATGGGATTCTCCAGCCAAGAATACTGGAGTGGGTTGCCATGCCCTCCTCCAGAGGCTGTTCTTGATTCAGGGATCGAACTTGTGTCTCTTCAGGCTCCTGCATTGCAGGCAGATTCTTTATTGCTGAGCCACCAGGGAAACCCCCTCTTAATCCATAAATAATTACTTTTATGCATTTCAGAACTAGTAGAAGAGTGAGTTTGGAAAAGGCAATGGCACCCCACTCCAGTACTCTTGCCTGGAAAACCCCATGGACGAAGGAGCCTGGTAGGCTGCAGTCCATGGGGTTGCTGAGAGTCGGACACGACTGAGCGACTTCCCTGTCACTTTTCACTTTCATGCATTGGAGAAGGAAATGGCAACCCACTCCAGTGTTCTTGCCTGGAGAATCCCAGGGACGGCAGAGCCTGGTGGGCTGACGTCTATGGGGTAGCACAGAGTCGGACATGACTGAAGCGACTTAGCAGCAGCGGCAGCAGCAGAAAAGTGAGTTAAGTCTTCAAACTGGAAATAGGACTCAAATAACTTCCTTTTCCAGTTATTTCAGCTGTCAACATGGGTGTGTTTATATTCATCCTTAAGGGTGCATATTAGGAGGCATTTGGGGTAAAATTTCTCATAAATGTAAAACCCTAATATGGAATTTTCTTCCTTCCTTAAATTTCCTATTTGAATTAATATTATCATTCAAAATATTGTCATCACTGAATGGAATTTCCCTCTATCTACCTCTCAACAAAACTTGGCTTGTTTTCAACCTGAAAGAAGTGAAGTTTTAATTGTTTTTGGAGAATCACAGTTCAGGTAATAAAAAAATAATTTTCTAGAAAGTTGTGTGTTCTGATGCTTAATGCTCCCATTACAAGAAAAGAAGCTCAGCTAAAACCACACTTACTATAAAATTCCTCACCAATCCTCAGTCTCACGGAAATAGTTGTGGCTTATGCATGTGTTAATATATATTAACTTATGAACTTAATAAACCTTTGATAGTTCATTTCACCATAAAATATATACTGCATTCTGATAAAATAGAAACTTAAGAAGACAGGTCATTTATATTTAGATCTTAAGTAGGAAAATTCTCAGAATATTTTGTTTATTAAGGTAGATGACTTATACATAAAAAGAAAATATAAAAAATAACTTTACATATTAAAACCATTACTGATTAAGATTTAGATAAAATACTTATGTGTTGTTGTTCAGTCACCAAATTGTGTCTGACTCTTTGCAACCCCATAGACTGCAGCATGCCAGGCTTCCCTGTCCCTCACCATCTCCTGGAATATGCTCAGATTCATGTCCACTGAATCGGTAATGCTGTCTAACCATCTCATCCTCTCCTGCCCACTTCTCCTCCTGCCTTCAATCTTTCCCAACAATCAGAATCTTTCTCAATGAATCGGCTCTTCACATCAATTGCCCAAGGTATTGGAGCTTCAGCTTCAGCATCAGTCCTTCCAATGAATATTCAGGGTTGATTTCCTTTAGGATGCACTGATTTGAGCTCCTTGCAGTCGAAGAGACACTCAAGACTCTTGTCCAACATCACAGTTTGAAAGTATCAAATCTTCGGCACTCAGCCTTCTTTATGGTCCAGCTCTCACACCTGCACCTGACTACTGGAAAAACCATAGCCTTGACTATGCAGAACTTCATCAGCAAAGTGATGTCTTTGCTGTTTAACACACTGTCTAGGTTTATAATAGCTTTCCTGCCAAGAATCAATTGTCTTCTAATTTCATGAAGTCACCATCCAAGAATAGGAAATCTGTGACTGCTTCCATATTTTCCCCTTCTATTTGTCATGAAATTATGGGACCAGATGCAATGATCTATGTTTTTTAATATTGATGCATGCTTATATTTAGTACGTATATATTAGATATGTTCATGAACATGTTTATGTGTTATATACTATGTTTATATGTTATAATATGTTTATATTATGCAATATATAACAGCATAACAAATAAACAGTAAAATCCAATGGTGTCAGAAAGCAGACATAAGATATTTGAAAGTTATTTTACACTGCTCAAGAAAGTATATGCATAAACAAAAATAGCATTACCTAAACAAACATAATTCAATCTAACTTTCATATAATTATATGCATACTTATCTGTCTTTTCCTTGGCCTTTACAAGTGCGTTTGGCTTACTGTCTTTTGAATAAAATTTATTTCTGGCAAATATTTTATACATGAAATTTTTTATTTTCATAAAATTAAAATTTAAAGACCACTTATTTCCATGATTATTTTGATGCCTGTGACTTCCAAATGAAGGAAATGCTTTCAACATATGGATGGGGTTAAAATGCCATCTGTACCCTGCATGGGGCCTCATACAAACTAAATATTGGGATAGCTTTTCAATAACACTTGTCCTAATTGAAAAGTAATAGAAAGGGATACTCTATATATATTCAAATTATTATTACCTTGAAGCTTCCAGGATATAATATGTAAATATTCAAAACATAAGATATATTAGAAAATATTCCTTTGTAAAACTGATGAGATTATCGGAATTGTAGATTTAAATATAAGCAGAACTTTAAATTAATTCATAATATATAAATTAGCCTCTAATTAAAATAAACAGATTTATATTAAATAAAAAATAAATCTGATTAGAAAAAACATTATTATATTAAGTATACAGGTAGATATTTCAAATGTCATTTTGAAAAGGAAATTCATTCTAGATTTTGTATGGTAGAATCAACATCATTATCACTATTTGTTTTTTATTCCCTAAATAGAGACACTTAGCTATTATTTGCTGCAAACCATGAGATTAGTTTATGTTTACCTTTAAGGTACAAAATTTAGATGCAAAGCAATAGAGTGAGCTTTCTTCTTTCAGATATATTTACATTTCTTATAATAATTTGATCCTATCTAAGGAATAGCACATAAGTAGTTAGAAATTACCAATAAGAGTATTGTGAAATTATAAACAAAGAAAACACAATCATTCCTCTAGTCCTCTCTCTCTGTCACACACACACACACGGAAAATCTCGTCTGTGTTTCTAAGGTATAATTAGGACTGGCTTTATGAGCAGGCAAGTAAATATGAAAAATATCTGAAAGAACTCCATCTGCTCCTTTTTCTTAATCGTCAAATGCTTTGTCTCAAAACTGGCTTTGTGTTTACAAATAAAGATTTATTTCTATGAGATTAAACAAGAAGTTGATTTATTAGTAACATCTATTAACTATTACCATCATAAAAACAGTAAAATAATTTCTTATGAAAGATCAAGTCTTGTGGGCAGCGAACATGAGATATAGGATGAGGAGCAGACTCAATGTTAGATTCAGTTCAGTTCAGTCACTCAGTCATGTCCGACTCTTTGCAACCCCATGAATTGCAGCATGCCAGGCCTCCCTGTCCATCACCAACTCCCGGAGTTCACTCAAACTCACGTCCATCGAGTCAGTGATGCCATCCAGCTATCTCATCCTCTGTTGTCCCCTTCTCTTCCTGCCCTCCATCACTCCCAGCATCAGAGTCTTTTCCCATGAGTCAACTCTTCGCATGAGGTGGCCAAAGTACTGGAGTTTCAGCTTTAGCATCATTCCTTCCAAAGAAATCCCAGGGCTGATCTCCTTCAGAATGGACTGGTTGGATCTCCTTGCAGTCCAAGGGACTCTCAAGAGTCTTCTCCAACACCACAGTTCAAAGCACCAATTCTTCGGTGCTCAGCTTTCTTCACAGTCCAATCTCACATCCATACATGACCACAGGAAAAACCATAGCCTTGACTATGCGGAACTTTGTTGGCAAAGTAATGTCTCTGCTTTTGAATATGCTATCTAGGTTGGTCATAACTTTTCTTTAAGTGCTCTCAAATGCCTTCGAATAGCAAAATAAGCATATGTTTACCTGCTGGGTTTTTTTTTTTTTTTTTTTCTCTAAGTAATGGGGATTGAGTTTCCTAAAATTAAGTGAATAATTATATGTGTCAAAACACTAGTTTCAAACACATATGTACACCTATGGGAAATTCATGTTGATGTATGGCTGAAGTCAAACCAATATTGTAAAGCAATTATACTTCAATTAAAAATAAATAAGTTTTTTAAAGTACAAAACTATTGATGTTACAATGGAATACTTAGATGTATGCGTGCTAAGTAGCTTCAGTCGTGTCTGAATCTTTGAGACCCCATAGACTGTAGACTGCCAGGCTCCTCTGACTGTGGGATTCCCCAGGCAAAAGTACTAGAATGAGTTGCCATGCCCTTTTCCAGAAGCTCTTCCTAAACCAGGGATTAAATCCTCATCCCCTGAGTCTCCGGCATTGCAAGTGGATTCTTTACTGTGAGCCACCAAGGAAGCATATGTGTGATCTTACACTTATGAAAACCATGGCCAGAGATGTATTTTCTATTTAATCCTTAAACAGAACCACAAATTGGGTTCTACATCAGTGACAATTATATTTAACTCTCTTTGGTTTTTCTAAGACATCCATGTTCAGAAGTGGAAAGAAGAATTAAAGGAATAAAATCAATATGGTATACACCAACTTAAGCTTTTCTATTATTTTGAAAAGTTGAAAGTCTATACTTTCAATAATCATAAGTGGCTTATTTTGTTTTTATACCTATATAATTTTAGAGGAATCCCAAAGACAGAGGAGTTAGGGAGGCTATAGTCCATAAGATCACATAGAGTCTGACATGACTGAAGCTACTGAGCATGTATTTTATTCCTATATCATTTCATTGATCTCGCGATTCTCTTCAAATTCATAAGTAGCAGATATAGTTTTAATCTTAGTTGCAATTAAGCATACCAGCACACATATAAATACATTTATGTATGTATACATATATATGTTGTTAACTTCAATTTATTTTTGTCACCTAAGCTAATGTTTATAGGTAATTTTTGAAACATTAAAGCAAATCTGATTGTAACATGATTTTCCTCTATCTTCACTAAAAGGAAAAAAAAAATGCACTTGTTGATTTGTAACTCTATTCTGCTCCTGTGCTGATCTCTTTTTCTAGTTTTTGTTATGTAGTCACAAGGTTACCACAAAGTGACATGAAAATTGTATTAAAATAATAAAGCCAATAATTCAGAGTAAATGGTTTAGGAGTCCTGCTTGAATACCTTTCAAATTTGTTCATGAATAAAGAACCTTATTTTATTGGACTAAATATATTCTCAAAATCTAAAAATTTATTCACATTGACACTGTGAATTATTTTCTAAGTTCAGTAATTTTGATGCCTGTCCTGATTTGTAAATCAGCATATTGTTGTCTAAGCATGCACAGGATATTATGTGCATTGTAAAATGAGCAGTAAATGATTTTCTGTACTGTTGTTCTTAATGAGAGAATACAAAGTTATTCAGAGAGCTACAATTGTGAAATAAATAGTTTCTCTGCTGACCTAGAGTAATCTATGCTCTATCTCAACTGAGTTGACATACATTAAAATTATGGGAGATAAGTTTCAATATTTAAGTAACTACTGCTACCACTGTAAACTGCCTGGAACTTTACAATTTATTTATCTTGCATAGCTCTTTTAATTTTCCTTAAACCATTATGAATAGTAACATTAAAATAAATCCATAAACATTTAAAAGTTTACAGTATAGTTTTCAAGGTTGTATTTTTAAGATATATAGAATAAATATGAAATCTATATATATAAAATATATGTAGGCAAAACAAGTTATTTAAATGTTAGAACTATCTCTGGGCTTTAGTTAAATATAAAAATCTATACATTTGTAAAAATATTTACCTTAGGATCTTTAAATCTTAAAAATAAATATTTTGAAGATGGAAATATCAAAGAGAGAGGGATACGTTGGATGATTGGAATTGACATATATATATATACACACACAATGCATTTATATGTATATATACATATATATATATATACACACTATATATAGAATAGATAACTAATAAGAACCTGCTGTATAGCACAGGGAACTCTACTCAATACTCTGTAGACCTATATGGAAAAGAATCTAAAACAGACTGATATTCACTTTGCTATATACCTGAAAATAATACAAGATTGTAAATCAACTATACACCAATTTTTAAAAAGGAACATAGTGAAAATCTCTTTCAGACTTCTAAAATGAACATTGAAATCTGATCTATAGCTAATGTGTATATGTGTATATAGTTATTATTATTGTTAATAAAGAATGATTGAGATGATAATATATGAATCTTGCCCTACATGTAGCTTTGGAGATTTGATTTGAAATAGCTTGTGAAGCAAATGACAACCTGAAAGTGCATTCAATAGGAAATTATAAGCTATTTCTATGTTTTATATAATTTATTAATATTTTCCTCGGAAACATATGGAACAATTTAAAAGTGCAATTTAGACTTAGGGTGCAAATCAAAATAACACTAGATTTCACAATAAGATTCATTTCTTTCCCACTTTCATGTGTATCATCTTACAACATAATTACTTTTGGTTATATAAAGTATATTTAAATTAAATCAACTTGAATCACATTGAAAGACAAGAAATACTACTGTATATCTTTGTCGCTATTTTTGTCAGTATCTAGACCAAGGTAGTTATTTAAATCAAGAATAAAAGCATCTAAGTCCTTGGCGGGGTGGTGGGGGATGGAGAGGGAAGTATTACCTTGCATTGTAAATGCTAACCAAGAAAACAGGAGTGTGATGGAAGAAGCACGGATTATTTTAAATTGTTGAAAAGCATCAATTAGCAATTATTTAAGACCATGTACACACACACTAAGTATGAAGGCAATGGCATACATAAATATTTAAATAAAATCACTCAATTTTAAGTGGAGCAATACAATAATTTCAATTATATTTTTAAAGACAAATAGAGTCGGACACGACTGAAGCGACTTAGCAGCAGCAGCAGCAGAGTCAGAATAAGGGCTTCCTAGGTGATGCAGTAGTTGAAAAAAAATCTGCCTGCCAATACAGAAGACTCAGGATAAGAGGGTTTGATCCCTGGTTTGGGATGATATTCTGGAGGAAGAAATGGCAACCCACTTCAGTATTCTTAGCTGGAAAATTCCATGGACAGAGGAACCTGGCAGGAGCAGTCCATGGGTGGGAAAGAGTAGGACACTACCAAGCAACCGAACATGCACATACACACAGAGTCAGAATAAGCTAATGTCAGCTTTAAAACACATTAAATTTAAAGATCTTGTATGCTCTTTTATTTAGACACACATTTTAACAGAAATATGACAATTTTTCATCCCTGTACATCTATACTTGGTGATAAATTTTAAATATATAAAGCTCATCTGAACTATATCCAATTTCTAGCATCCATGTTTAAAAATCTTCTCATTCAAAAAAATCTCAAAGATAATACAAAACATCCTAGAACACAGATAATATTAATTTTGAAGTACAAGCAATAGATCAATGTACTATCTATTTACTACACTGAGTTTTTATTCCAACATATATCATGAGCTCTTTTAATTCTGCGCAAGTACTTTGATTCTTTTTTGATAAAGTAACTGAGTGAATAATTTGTTTCATGCCTGTTGGGGATAGTTTTGGATGCTTACTCCTAGAGCTGGGGAGTGAAATTTTTATAGTACTTATTTTTAATGTTCTAATAGCTTTAAGAGTTTAGTTTTAATGGTTTTCTTAATCACTAAGGTACTGGGGCCACCTTCACTTCTGAATGTGGATATATAACTACAGATTACTGGGTTCCACATTAGTCCTGAATCAGAATCTCGGGCTCCTGAGAAGGCATTTTGAAAATGTTTTCCTAGGATTCTTGGTATGAGAACCACTGCCTTATTTAAGAACATTAGAATGCTTTACAGATTTCACAAATATCAGTTCAGATCAGATCAGTCGCTCAGTCGTGTCCAACTCTTTGCGACCCCATGAATCGTAGCACGCCAGGCCTCCCTGTCCACTTGGGGAGTTTCTCTTTCAGTATCCTATCATTTTGCCTTTTCATACTGTTCATGGGATTCTCAAGGCAAGAAAACTGAATTGGTTTGCCATTCCTTTCTCCAGTGGACCACATTCCGTCAGATCTCTCCACCATGACCCGCCCATCCTGGGTTGCCCCACAGGCATGGCTTAGTTTCATTGAGTTAGACAAGGCTGTGGTCCTAGTGTGATTAGATTGACTAGTTTTCTGTGAGTATGGTTTCAGTGTGTTTGCCCTCTGATGCCCTCTTGCAACACCTACCATCTTACTTGGGTTTCTCTTACCTTGGGCATGGGGTATCTCCTCACTGCCGCCCTTCCTGACCTTCAACGTGGGATAGCTCCTCTAGGCCCTCAGATATCAACTAATTCTAAGTAACTTTCCCAGGTAACAGTACATAGTATGTATAGCAAAGTGTCTCAAATCAATTTTTCTCAAAATCAGACATCCCTGCAGTACTGAACAGTTACATAACTATGGGAAAATCATGCTCCAGGCAAATCACTTATATATATATATATATATATATATATATATATATATATATATATAATATATATATCTCTACAGATAGAAAGAATATTATCTGCCTCTATTTTTTAAAACTGAATGCAATGAAATATCTAAAGTATCTGATATATGGTAGATGCTCAGTAATTAATTACGATCATCAAAAGCATCATGGTTGACTTTCCAGTCCTAACTCCAGCTCTTTTGTAGAAGTGCATCTATGTTTCCTTCTCTCATGTTCACCTATCTACTGACTTAGCTACTCCTAGTGTCATTTATTTAATTATGCATGTGAATAATTTTACCTTCATTATAGAAAATAAGAAGTTACATTTATAGGAATATAATGTTAACATATGTAAGCAAGCATATGTACTCAAAAATATAAAATTTTTAAATATAAATTTATTTATTTTAATTGGAGGCTAATTACTTTACAATATTGTATTGGTTTTGCCATACATCAACATGAATCCGCCACAGGTGCACACGTGTTCCCCATCGTGGACCCCTCTCCCACCTCCCTTCCCGTACCAAAAATTAAAACCAAGGTGCATCTCTAAAGGAAAAAATAGTTGTAACATCCCATTCCAATGAGATTGACCTACATAATGTCTTATTAAAAGGTTTGCAGAGTGATTTAATTATAAGTTTTATGGATTTTGATATATGATAAAATACAACAGTATCCAATTAGTTTTTTAAATGGCAACACACATTGTAGAAATGACTTCTAATTTGAGCTTTACTTCCTAATTGTTTGATCTCTAATGAATCAATTATCACATTTAGATCTCAGTTCCATCACTTATAAATAAAATGTTTGGAGAGTTAATATTCAAAGTTCTTTGCACTTTCAAATTTTTAGAATTCTAAACACTACATTTTTTTATCCATAAATTTTATACCTCATATCCCACTGATTGACTCTGATAAACTGAAAAAGTAGAATGAATGATAAAAATGTTAAATAGTAATTACAATATATCTTTATTTACAATTTAAGAATGATACTGCAAATTTGAAATATTTCACTTATGTGAAAAAAGGTATGCATGTATAATCACAAAAACATTTTAATTTAATTAATTTAGGATTCCTTTTTCTAAATCAATAATTATATGTAAAACACCTGGAATTAAAAGAAGTAAAATGGAAGTAATACATGTATTCCTTTGATTCATTGAACAAAGGCCTTTTCCTTTTTATAGGAAAAAAGGCCACTTATGGTACATTCCAAACTCACAGTCCAGCAGAAGGGACAGATATTAATCATATCAGTAATTACAAAATTCAAACACAGTACAGGCTTCAAAAGAGACATTATTGCAGCTATAAAATAAGGGTTTGCTGATCACAGCCATCAGTGAAGGATTTTCTAAGGAAATAATCATTAAATTCAGGTCTAAGACTTATAGATTTTAGTAGAGAAGAAGATAAAAAATATTATTATTTAGCTTTCGGAAAGGCATATACAAAGACTTGTGGAGTGAAATGACATTATCACAGGGATTGACCAGCCTGTGGCCAGGACAAAGAGTGCCAAGGGGAGCTTAGTTCAAGATGAGCCTAAAGAGGAAGGTAGAGGAATGAGAAAGCAAGATTTTCTAGGTCAAGATAAGAAATTTTATCTTTTGCCTCATAATAATGGAAACTTATGGTGAAAAGAGGGTTTTTGGATTTAGCAGTACAATTAGCTGCTTTAAAAATCTTGTATATGAGTTTAGGGAATTTCAAGAATAAGTTTATTTGATTTGTGATAATCTAATTTACCAATAGGAAAGAGCATGTGTTACCCAGCACATTGGAATCACCCAGAGGACTTAATATCAAACTTCTTACTCGATATGCGTAGGTTAGATTTTGAGAATTCGTACTTGGAGCAGATTCTAAGGTGCTGTCGTCTGCTGTTTTGGAGACAACATATGGAGAACCACGGATCTCAATGAATGTATCACAGACCTAAACTTTTGAATCTCCTAAGTATCAGATTCTTTTGTGAGTTTTCCCGAACTAGACCAAAATCAATTCATAGCTTACTGTCTTTGAATCTAAAATATACAATGCAGCCTGTATCTTTTCAACCCCAGAAATATTGGACAGTGGTAGTGTGCATGTGTGTTCTTACTTGCTTAGTTGTGTCCAATTCTTTGACTGTAGCTGCCAGGCTTCTCCATCCATTGTATTTTCTAGGCAAAAATACTGGAGTGAGTTGTCATTTTCTTCTCCAGGGTGTCTTCCTGACCTAGGGATCGAACCCACATCTTTTATATCTCCTGCATGGGCAGGCAGATTCTTTACCACTGGAGCCATCTGGGAAGTTCCAGATAAAGTTGTAGTACAAAGTAATTAATTAAAGCACAAATGCTGGGAGCATACCACTTGGGTTCAAATCCTAAATTCATCGAAGTTTTGTGACCTTAAGTTACTCATTCACCACTCCCTACCTCATCTGTAGAAGTCTATGGTAATAACTACCTCCTAAGTCTGTGGTTGGAGAAGAAATGGCAAACCACTCCAATATTCTTATCTGGAAAATCCCATGGACAGAGGAGCCTAGTGGGCTACTGTCTATGGGGTTGCAAAGGTTGAACACAATATAGTGACTAAACAACAGTCTGTGGGGATTATTACATAAGTTAATATATTATATAAGTGATGTATGTGTTGCTATTATTATTATCATAATTTTTCTTTTCTCATTTTTAATAAAAATAAATCAATTTAAATTTCTTTAATAACTAAAGAGTATGAACAGTACAGATGTTTATTAGTCACTTGTGTGTCTTATTTAATCAAGTATATGTTCTTATTCCTTAATGTTCTTCTACTGATTATTCACTTACTATAAACTACATGGAAAAACTCTGTTATATGAATACGTGTATATATAAATAGTCCTTGTTATGCCTTTTATGCACATAACTGTTTTTAAGTTCAAGAGCAGTTCAAAATTAACTAGCACGTGTATCATGCATGTCTCCAATTCAGTATTTATCAGACCAGGCACTCCTGTTACATTTGTCTTTTGTGTATTCTCTGTCTTAATATTAGTTTATATTCATTGTGACTTTCATTTCATTACTGTTAACTCTGCAGGTTGCTTTGCCCTTCTGCGTGTTTCCTGACTAATTTGATTCTGGTATCAGAAAATGAATACCACAGATGTGAGTGTGTCATTAGCCAAATACTTAACATGTGCTAATATGGACCCCTTGAGACTCTTCCTGCAGACCTCTACTTAGAGGGCTTGCATGTATTGATTATGCTTACTCTTATGACCAGGTTTTCTTTCAGGTATTTATCCAATTAATTTATAGGTGTCTACTATGTAGTACTAAACAAATGCCTTTCTCAAACTTAAGCATGTAATGTCCTTTTATTACTTTTCTCTCCTAAGTTAGGAGAGATGTCAATGAAGGCTATTACAATGTATGACGTGACCTACTTTTAACTAATTCATATTTGCCACTTACTTTATTAGACACCTTTCTCCCTGGTGTTCACATTTGGACTCTTTAATTATACGCTCAGCCAAAGACTTCTAATATATGAAGGCAATTTAGGAGGCAAGGAAGTAAAGTTCTGCAGGCATTTCAAGATACAAAAATAAAGACAAAAGGAGGAAAAAAAATAGTATTGCAATTCTAGAAGGATTTGCCTTTCTGTAATCTTCAGCCTTAAAATTGTCTTTAAGATCCTAGGTTATTTCTAATTTTGGCCCTTAAATTACATCCTACACATTCCAGACAGCCAGGACTGTCTTTCTCTGCTTTTTCTTATTATTATTCTGATTGTTTAATGCATTGCAAATGGGAACTCTGAGACTCCAGACTTCTTTCTCCCCCTTGAAACCTCTAAATAATTAATTAGACTGTCGAGCTCTCACTGCTGAAAATTTCCCCTTCATGTTGGCTAGGGTGGCACACATTTGCCCTCAGGCAAAGCTACAGGCTAAAACAGTTTTATATTAGCTAAACATCTTAAACTATGGCATGCTATCTCTGAGGTCATAACATGAAATCACTCAAGCCCAGGGAAAGAGGGTGAAATCAGTAGAGCTTTCAGATATATGTGAGGATTAAATGAGTGTTCCAAGCAAGCTGCCAGCAACTTGAAATCCAAATCACCTGTGACTTAAAAAGATGGTATGTGTTTAATAGTACCACAAAGAAGGTCTGAGGCTCACAGTCTTATACAAGACACTATCTAAAGTGTACCAAGGGAGCAGAGATAGATGGTGGTTTGTTTATTATGTCCTCCTCCAAAATCTTACAAGTGTCCATTATGATCCTTTTTAAACTAAAATAGGAATACTATGGTTTCCCTGGTGGCTCAGTTGGTAAAGAGTCTGCCCACAAGGCGGGAGATCTGGGTTCCTTCCCTAGGTCTGGAAGATCCCCTGGAGAAGGGAATGGCAAACCACTCCAGTATTTTTGCCTGGAGAATTCCATGAACAGAGGAGACTGCTAGTCTACAGTCCATGGCATCACAAAAGAGTCGGATATGACTAAGTAACTAACTTTCAACTTTCATAGAAAAGGTCTGAAATTCTCCAATTCATTGCATGATCTATATATTGGCTGCAGGTAAATAATAGGGGCCTCTCTTGGGAGGTTCTCCCACAGGAGAGACACAAATCTACTATGGGACAGTCCACTTCTCTTCTCAATAGTAGAAAGTTATCAGTCATGCTGCAGCACCACTCCTGAGAGCGGAGGAGGGGCTAGACCAGAAATGAGTGGCCGTGCCCTTCGGGCAGGCCATAGAGCAGCAGTAAAGGCAGTCGGAAGAAGCCTGTTTAGGGGGCCTGTGTTTTCCCTGGTTTGTGGTTAGACAAAGTGTTCATTTTCAACAGTGCCCTAATCTTCCAAAGCAGAATTAGAGGCTTTCTCTGTAACAGTCAACACTCATGTATTCTATACTGTATGCTATTCTGTGGAACAAAGATAAGCTGTTTGGTCTAACTTAAAAAGGGATGCATAAAGCCTGAATAAGCACACCCCTACCAGACTCTAGAAGTTTACTCTTGGATATTCGTTAAAACACAAAACACAAACAAATGGAAATGAGCCAATTTGCTGGGGAAAAAGTACAGAAACTCCAGGGATTTCATCATCTCAGCAGCGTAACGAGAGAGTAAATTCTCTCCTATTTAGAGAATATGATGGGAGACAATATGCATTAATTTATGTCATCCACTCTTAATCTCTTATCCTTCTTTCCCTTCACAACAAATACTTTCTGTCATAATAATTCTGAATTCAGTTACTGGGCATTTATTGTCTGGTAAGCGCTATGGAAGTCCTCTATAAAGTCCATTATTTCTTTAGTCATTCTAAAACACTATTAAGTAGGAACCATTTTACAGATAGAGAAACTAACACTTACAAAGTAAAATAACTCCCCAGTTAATGTAACAAGAGCCAGAGACAAGGCTGGATTGCAACTCAATTCTGGTAGCTGAAATTTAGTTCATAAACAAAGCATGACACTACATTCTCTGTTATGTTCATAATGTGCAGCAATTATCCACATAAAGTTCTCCTCCCTTGCCCAGCCACTGAATGGAAGAATGGGTCTTTAAAAAAAAAGTCTTATTTAATCCATCACAACAAAAATATTATTTCAATGTGTTAACAATATTTTAAACAATGAGACATTTTGCTCTTTTGGTATTGTTTTAAAAGACAAGCATGCTTTAGATTCATCTGATCTGTAGATTTCATAAAATGTACAGTTGAAAAAATAGATTCAAATACCCAAATTTCTAACATATTTAAAAATGTTTTCTGATAACTGAATCAAGTTAATAGTTTTAAAACCTAAACATATTAAAACAAAAAATTCAGATACATCATTTCACTGACTCCATTTAACATACTCCATAACATATGGCCAGTGACTTCCATACTGTTTCAGACAAATGCAGAATAGTGGTTTGTCCAAGTGTGATACCCAGACCAGCCTTGGTCTTGCTACTGAATGATATGGGTGATTGTTGCCTTACCTATCTAGGCTAACTTATTCTTAAAGTAGATTCTATGATTGTGGAGATGACTTATGATCTCCATGCTAAGATCTTTGCTGCTGTTTTCAATGTTTGTCTAAATACTGACTGTCTTAATCATAAAGGGTGTCAATAATATCTTGAAAGAAAAAGAAAAGAGTTAGTTACTCAGTTGTGTCCACTCTTTGTGACTGCATGGACTGTAACATGCCAGGCTCCTCTATCCATGGAATTGTCCAGGCAAGAATACTGGCCTGGGTAGCCATTCCCTTCTCCAGAGGATGTTCCTCACCCAGGGATCAAACCCATGTCTCCTGCACTACAGACATATTCTTTGCCATTTGAGCCACCAGGGAAGCCCTTGCTATTATTGTTCAGTCGCTAAGTCATGTCCAGTTCTTTGTGACCCTATGGGCTGCAGCACACCAGGCTTTCCTGTCCTTCACTATCTCCTGGAGTTTGCTCAGATTTATGTCCGTTGAGTCAATGATGCTATCTCATCCTCTGCCTCTCTCTTCTTTTGCCTTCAATTTTTCCCAGCATCAGGGTCTTTTCCAATGAGTTGGCTCTTCTCATCAGTACTCAGAAGTGTAGACCTTAAGTCACCTTAAATGATACTTCACACACTGGACAAAGTGGAGTTTCAACTTTGTGCCTGTTTTTTTTTTTTTTTTTTTTTTATAAGTGTTACAAAGACTTATAACAGTTTTTGACCTGGAATGGAACTAATAATTCATCAAATCCTTCTATTTTAAAGCCAAATAACTTATGAGGAAGTCAGACACTAAATAGGTTAGTTTTGGAACTGACAGTAGAATCAGGATCCCTAACTGCGAGGTCAACCTTCTTTCCACAATATCAGACAGCATCCTATGACAAAAAGTAAAGCAAGTCTTGCTGAATTATTAAATGTTGCAAGTGGATTTTCATTATGTAATTGCTGCTTAGATTCTGATTTAATTATTTGGATAATTCACTTCATATTTTCTTGGTTAATTGCTGCCATCCATTGCACTGTATAATTCAAACAATCATAAATAGCAGCTTGAATTTTATGAAATCACCATGCCAAAATTTCCAAGTACTTAGTATTGAACAAATATTTGCAAAGAACTACCCATTTGCTGGATAGTAAATTGCAGATCTACTTCCACTAGCTTGAAAAAATATTTTTCAAATGAAATTTTATATCAAAAAATGCTCAATTTACTTTATACATATTCATAAAAATAATACATACTTAACAAAATATATTATGTTTAAGACTTTGAATACTTACTTCAAGACTTATTTTAAAAATAAGAAAAAATTAAATCTCCTTGTTTTCATTTTAACCACAAAAAGCTTACTAAATAAAAAACAAAGTTTGTTGGACAATATCAAATATAAAACTTTGTGGTAGAAAAAGATACTGTTTGATATATTTTTCTCTGCTAAGTATAAATAGAGTCTTGAATTTTATGTCTCATAATTTTTTCCACTGACTACTCCTTAAATTATATAATCTCCATTTATATTCCTTGGCTTCATTTGACTCACTTCTTTCCTTTTGATTGAATGATCCATGCTTCCCCAGCAAAGAAGATAGACATTAACAGGGAACTGAACCTCAATGAAGTGGCTATCATTTTAGGATTCTGGACTAGATTCTTTATTTGAGTAAATTGCAGTTGATAATCTGCACCACAGTTTACAATATTTTCTATCCTTTTTTATTCTTTTTATGCAATTAATCTTTTCTTCATATAACTTTTTTTTTTTTTTTTTTTTTTTTTTTTTTAATTTTATTTTATTTTTAAACTTTACATAACTGTATTAGATTTGCCAAATATCAAAATGAATCCGCCACAGGTTTACATGTGTTCCCCATCCTGAACCCTCCTCCCTCCTCCCTCCCCATTCCATCCCTCTGGGTCGTCCCAGTGCACCAGCCCCAAGCATCCAGTATCGTGCATCGGACCTGGACTGGCAACTCATTTCATACATGATATTTTACATGTTTCAATGCCATTCTCCCAAATCTTCCCACCCTCTCCCTCTCCCACAGAGTCCATAAGACTGTTCTATACATCAGTGTCTCTTTTGCTGTCTCGTACACAGGGTTATTGTTACCATCTTTCTAAATTCCATATATATGCGTTAGTATACTGTATTGGTGTTTTTCTTTCTGGCTTACTTCACTCTGTATAATAGGCTCCAGTTTCATCCACCTCATTAGAACTGATTCAAATGTATTCTTTTTAATGGCTGAATAATACTCCATTGTGTATATGTACCACAGCTTGCTTATCCATTCATCTGCTGATGGACATCTAGGTTGCTTCCATGTCCTGGCTATTATAAACAGTGCTGCGATGAACATTGGGGTACTCGTGTCTCTTTCCCTTCTGGTTTTCTCAGTGTGTATGCCCAGCAGTGGGATTGCTGGATCATAAGGTATGTCTATTCATATAACTTAATGATAGCTGTAGCCTCTTTTATTTCCATGAACACATTCCAGTGTTAACAAATGCATTGTTGCATATTTTTGGAATATCTTTCTTCTGGTCAGGTTTTAAAACAAAAGAAAAATAAGCTGGGAAGGATGAAAAACAAAAAAGGCAGAAATGCCTCCTACATCTGTCATCAAGTGGAAAGAGAGGGAGGTGGTATGATTAGCCGTTTTAATTGTTCATTTGAAGTCCCATTTAAATAAAATCTGGATGATGCTATCAAAGAAGCAACTCGAAATGTAAAAATTCCAGGCAAACCTTAGTATCTCTGTAGGTGATTAATTGCCTTAAAAAATTAAAGAGATGTCAAGATCGACAAACAACAGGCCTACCCAAGATTTGCTCAGCATGATACTAGAATTTTGAAGAACATCCTTATCAGATCACCCACTTAGGTATGTAAAAATCTATATATCCCAGTGAGTTGAGCAAAAGGCAATGAAGTAATATAATTTAGGATATTCTTAAGAGCTATTCCTGTGTTATGAGCTGCCATAGTCAGGTATATTTCAGGTAACCACATCACTACTCTCTATAGTATGCACTACTTAATTCAAAGAAAATAAGATCTTCCCCTAAGAAGTGTGAATTTCTCCATATGTGGTCATCTGTTCTTGTGCTAGGAAACTGGATAGAAAAAAAAAAAAAAAAAAACTGAACTGAAACTAGAAGGCATTCTTATCCACACATTTTAATTCTAAGATTTAGATGTCTGGTATATTGAGAGTCTAGGACAGAGTTCCTGATTCTTGTTCATCCAACTTAGTTGATAAAAAGTCAGATCTCAGATCCTTTTTTTTTTTTTTTTTTAAGGAGGTTGGAAAGGAAATAAATGATGTCTTGGAAAGCATTAGGTTTCATAATTCTGATCCCAAGCCACAATTATGGATATTCAGGATATGTAACAGTGATGATATTTCTGCCCAAGGCTGTTCTGCCAATATTGGATGTATTCACCCTAGATGTGACAAAAAGATTTTTACAAGTTGCAAAGCATCTAAGTAATATGAGATTGAATGGGTGAATACAAAAGATCCTCCCTATTGTCTTCCCTTAACTCCATTTATTGCCTCCTTTCTTTATTTTTTGACACTTCATAAAAGTGATCCATTGTCTATTATGTCCAATCTTGAAATTCTACTCTGGTAGTAAATTTATTGCATCACTTGGCCCATTGTCATGCATCTCTCTTTGATCTTTTGCTTGGGCTTCCACACTTTTAGATTTCATACTAAAGGAACTATACTACTATTCAGCACTCTGCCTGGAATATAATCACTAGTGTTTGGAATTTTATAAAAATGAACTGCATTAATGATAAGGTTAAATGATTAAAATACCACACAATTGCACTCATTTCACATGCTGGTAAAGTAATGCTCAAAATTCTCCAAGCCAAGGCTTCAACAATACATGAACCATGAACTTCTAGATGTTCAAGGTGGCTTTAGAAAAGGCAGAGGAACCAGAGATCCAATTGCCAACATCTGTTGGATCATTGGAAAAGCAGGAGCCTTCCAGAAAAATATCTATTTCTGCTTTATTGACTATGCCAAAGCCTTTGACTGTGTTCAGTTCAGTTCAATCACTCAGTCGTGTCCAACTCTTTGTGACACATGAATTGCAGCACGCCAGGCCTCCCTGTCCATCACTAACCTCCAGAGTCTACCCAAACCCATGTCCATCGAGTTGGTGATGCCATGCAACCATCTCATCCTCTGTCATCCCCTTCTCCTCCTGCCCTCAATTTTTCCCAGCATCAGGGTCTTTTCAAATGAGTCAACTTTTTACATGAGGTGGCCAAAGTATTAGAGTTTCAGCTTCAACATCAGTCCTTCCAAGGAACACCCAGGACTTATCTCCTTTAGGATAGACTGGTTGGATCTGCTTGCAGTCCAAGGGACTCTCAAGAGTCTTCTTCAACACCACAGTTCAAAAGCATCAATTCTTCGGCACTCAGCTTTCTTTATAGTCCAACTCTCACATCCATACATGACCACTGGAAAAACCAGAGCCTTGACTAGACGGACCTTTGTTGGCAAAGTAATGTCTCTTCTTTTTAATATGCTGTCTAGGTTGGTCATAACTTTCCTTCCAAGGAGTAAGCGTCTTTTAATTTCATGGCTGCAGTCACCATCTGCAGTGATTTTGGAGCCCAGAAAAATAAAGTCTGCCACTGTTTCACTGTTTCCCCATCTATTTGCCATGAAGTGATGGGACCAAATGCCATGATAGTTTTATGAATGTTAAGCTTTAAGCC
The DNA here is from genome assembly GCF_029407905.1 of Bubalus kerabau. NCBI lineage: Eukaryota > Metazoa > Chordata > Mammalia > Artiodactyla > Bovidae > Bubalus > Bubalus kerabau. Next base: position 79,884,670 of record NC_073625.1, on the reverse strand, counting down.
AACTTTTTCACTCTCCTCTTTCACTTTCATCAAGAGGCCCTTTAGTTCTTCTTCACTTTCTACCACAAGGGTGGTGTCATCTGCATATCTGAGGTTATTAATATGTCTCCCAGAAAATTCTGAAAGAGAAGGGAATACCAGTCCACCTGACCTGCCTCTTGAGAAATCTGTATGCAAGTCAGGAAGCAACAGTTGAAACTGGACATGGAACAACAGACTGATTCCAAATAGGAAAAGGAGTACATCAAGGCTGTGTATTGTCATCCTGCTTATTTAACTTATATGCAGAGTACATCATGAGAAATGCTTGGTTGCATGAAGCACAAGCTGGAATCAAGTTTGCCAGAAGAAATATCAATAACCTCATATATGCAGATGACAATCAAGATTGCTGGGACAAATATAAAAAACCTCAGATATGCAGATGACACCACCCTTGTGGCAGTAAGTGAAGAACTAAAGAGCCTCTTGATGAAAGTGAAAGAGGAGAGTGAAAAAGTTGGCTTAAAGCTCAACATTCAGAAAATTAAGATCATGGCATCCGATCCCATCACTTAAGGGAAAATAGATGCAGAAACAGGGAACAGTGACATATTTTATTTATTTATTTAGGGCTCAAAAATCATTGCAGATGGTGACTGCAGCCTTGAAATTAAGACACTTGCTCTTTGGAAGCAATGTTATGACCAACCTAGATAGCATGTTAAAAAGCAGAGACATTACTTTGCCAATAAAGGGCCATCTAGTCAAGGCTATGGTTTTTCCAGGAGTCATGTATGGATGTGAGAGTTGGACTATAAAGAAAGCTGAGTGCCGAAGAACTGATGTTTTTGAACTGTGTTGTTGGAGAAGACTCTTGAGAGTCCCTTGGACTGCAAGGAGATCCAACCTGTCCATCCTAAAGGAAATCAGTCCTGAATGTTCATTGGAAGGACTGATGTTTAAGCTGAAACTCCAATACTTTGGCCACCTGATGCAAAGAGCTGACTAATTTGAATAGACCCTGATGCTGGGAAAGATTGAGGGCAGGAGGAGAAGCAGATGACAGAGGATGAGATGGTTGTATGGCATCACCAACTTCATGGACATGAGTTTGAGTAAACTCTGGGAGTTTGTGATGGACAGTGAGGCCTGTTGCAGTGCAGTCCATGGGGTCTCAAAGAGTCAGACATGATTGAGCAACTGAACTGAACTCAATGTTAAGGTAAACTCCTTGATGGGGGATAGATTATAGAATTCTGGCAGTAGAAAGTTGTTTTCCCTTGGTGTTTCTTTGGTACTGTTCTCCTACTGTGCCCACATTCTAGGGCAAGGTTAAGTGTTGCTTGTTGTTGTTGTTGTTTTTGGTTCAATCAGTGAGAGACAGCTCTGAAATCTGGGAGAGATGTGTCATGGCATCTAAATTTTTTTTCAGAGCACTAAAATTTATGGGCTGTCATAATGCAATCAATTCACAGGAAGAGAAAGGCAGCAAGTCATTCTAGGAAAAGATAGATTACGTTCATGGAGAGCAATTGAGTGAAAACCATTACTATACTTTAATGAGAGATTATTTGGAGAGGTTGATTTTCTAAATTACTAAAAAAATATTAATTTTGTATACTACTGCTTGTCCTTCTCTTTTCCCACTTTTTGTTTTCCCTTAAAACCTCAGATAATAATAAGGGATATTTAGGGGCCTTTTGACACACATTATGTAAATTAATTTCATTAAGAATTTAAGTTGCTATCATTACTATTACTAATTATAGGAAGAATTAACTGATCTAGATTACACATTAAATGGAGCCAAGATTAAAACCTATTCAGTCTCCCTCTCGAACATAACACCTACCATCCTGCTTGGCTGCCTCTGCTGCTGCTGCTGCTTAGTAGTTCAGTCGTGTCCGACTCTGTGCGACCCCAGAGATGGCAGCCCACCAGGCTCCCCCGTCCCTAGGATTCTCCAGGCAAGAACACTGGAGTGGGTTGCCATTCCTCTAGTCACTTTTAAAAAATTGCTCTTTTATTGTTCCTTTCTAAATCCTGCTCTAGTCCCTACTCTCATTTCTCTGTTAGTGATATATACCTAAACTCTGAGAAAAATTTATACATATCACAAAAAAATTTGCTATAATGGCTTCTATAAGTTTTTGAATGCACATATATATATATATATATATGTGTGTGTGTGTGTATGTGTCTATACACACAATGCATATTATGTATATATAAATACATATACTTTTGCTAAATTGGCTGGTGAGTATTTAAGGGAAAGATTATATTTTAATAATCATTTCCTTGGATGTAATATTTATTATGAACTGAATTGTATCACTCTAAAATCTGTGTTGAAGTCCTAACCCCAAATATAACTATAACTTGAGATAGGGCCTCTATGAAAATCATTAAGTTTAAATGGATTAGAAAGCTGGGTTCTAGTCCTATAGAACTGGTATTCTTTTAATAGGAAGAGACACCAGGAGTGTGTGCACCAAGGCAAGCCCATGTGAGGACACAGGGTTTAGACAACCATCTGCAAGCTCAGGAAAGAGGCCTCAGAAAAACTCAATCATGCTGATACCTTCATCTTAGACTTACAGCCTCTAGAAGTGTGAGAAAATGAATTTCTGTTGTTTAAATCACTCAGTCTAGGGGATTTTGTTTTGGTACCCCTACAACTAATACAGTATCTTCACATTAAATGCTTTCAATAAAATAATTATTTGACAATTGTACATGGAATTTAGTCATTGTTCAGTTCAGTCACTCAGTCGTGTCCGACTCTTTGCGACCCCATGAATCGCAGCACTCCAGGCCTCCCTGTCCATCACCAATTCCAGGAGTTCACTCAGACTCACGTCCATCGAGTCAGTGATGCCATCCAGCCAGCTCATCCTCTGGCGTCCCCTTGTCCTCCCGCCCCCAATCCCTCCCAGCATCAGAGTCTTTTCCAATGAGTCAACTCTTCGCATTAGGTGGCCAAAGTACTGGCATTTCAGCTTTAGCATCATTCCTTCCAAAGAAATCCCAGGGCTGATCTCCTTCAGGGGGGTGATAAATGGGACTCATCCTTACACTGAATATACTCATTTGGACTAACCTATGTTTGATGTACAGAGTAGTATTCTGAAGCCAGGTCTAGACTCAAAAATTACTGTGCTGCAGATGTTAATCCTGTTTCCACTGGCATAAAGTTGAGAATGACTGTATGCATGATCATATTTGTCATTTCTAACCTATTTTAGAGTTAATATGTTCTAAATAACCTCCAGTCTAACATGAAAATGATCTGTTCCTACAGATGTCAATAAAATATTGTAGTAGTCTCTATTCACTTGTGTGTCCATCAAAAACCTACAAAAAAATCCAGAACCTAAAATAGTCAAAGTACCAAGTGGACTACTGGTAATAGGCTCTGGTGTATAAATATTGGGAAATCAAAAGAGATTTGGGTGTGCCTTGTTTACTATAGGTGATAACCTATTATGGTTTTAATCACCTTTATCCTACAGATTTTGATGAAAATTAATATACTCATATTGGATTTCATTGGCTTGCATGATAATATGAATAATATGAAAAAATTATAATATGCAACTTGAGAGTAAAAATTTCATAAAAATCACACTTAATGGAAAGATAGATTTAGCATGATGAAGATCCCAGGTCCAGGCTGGTCTTTCTTTTACTCTTTCCTGAGATAATCTGAACTCTTCCATAAATATTATCCTTAGTGATTTTTCTTTCTCACTCTAGACTTATACACTGAACTTTCTAAGTAACATTTCTACCTTGAAGTCACAGAGGCAATTCAAAGTTAATATTCAACATCTCTTTATTACACTTTACTTTGTCTGTTTTCCCCAATTTTAGAAGATAGTACTGGCATCCATCTAGATGCTCAAGTCAAAACCATTGGTCATCTTTAATTGATCCTCCTTTCTTATCTGATTCGTTTCATTTTTACCTCTCATTTCTATTTGAAAAAAAAAAAAACTGATTAATGGAGGAATGTTTTAACAAAAACATATCAGTCATCAACAAGAGCATGAATGGATTATTTATAAAGATTTGATTTAATTACCTGGTAGACTTTGAACAAAATAGAGTTATAGATAAATATACTAACATGGAATGGAGTAGGGAATGATACAGCTGGAGAATGAACACAAGTAAGTCAAGGAGTGGGAAACTATGGATAGAAATGAAAATAAATTTCTGTATACTTTTTATCATGAGCAGTGGGGAAACAGACAGGAGAACTGAGGAAAGTTGAAACTTCAAAGGTTTCATATGTTCCTGAAACATTTTATAGCAATTCTTAAAAATGAGAAGTTGTTGCAAAAATTTAGTATCATCTTAAAATATTGTTTTGCTGATAACATTAGGGCACTGTGACTTTTCAAGTGATGTTGATTTATGTGTCAGTATGATCGATCTTAGTCACACTGATCTATGGCATGGTTATGTGTCAGCATACTTAGCAAAGGTATGAAATCACAATTCACAACTGGAAGAATCTCACAAAGCTGTGTTTTGTTTTTTGGTTTTGTTAATGTAATTTTAATAATTTTGATCTAAATAGTAGTCATTATGAAAGCTCAAGTATCATTTAAACCAAGAATATGACGCTTATGAATTCATCATTGATTGAATTAAATTGAAAATATTGAAGAAAAATTAAATTGAAAATATTGGGAAAATCTCCTAGCTTTTCCCTTGTCCAGGAGATCTTTCCAACCCAGGGATTGAACCCAGGTCTCCTGCAATGCAGGTAGATTCTTTACCAGCTGGGCCACAAGGGAAGCCCAAGAATGAAGTGGATAGCCTATACCTTCTCCAGCAGATCTTCCCAACCGAGGAATAGAACTGGGTCTCCTGCATTGCAGGCAGATTCTTTACCAACTGAGCTATGAGGGAAGCCCTTATGAATCCATCATAGAGCTAGTAAATCCAGACTTCCCTATCTGAAATAAGGCAAAGCAACTCATAATCAGAATGTTGTATTAAAAAGCTTTCCCTACTTACAAATATATTCAGTCTTTTAAAGCATACATTTCAAATTCCTCTGCCTCCTCCTCTGTAATCTAATGTATTCACTGTACAGTATTATGGTTCTTAAAGGTCAGTGTAGCTGATTAGGCATCCATTCTTGTATCCCAACCATCATCCTTTTCACCCCTTCTACATCAGACTGACATGGCAAAAACCCAAGTACATCCAACAGAATTACATCTACAGAAGCATTGAATGTGGAGCGATTTTAGCACTATGAGTTTATTATAAAAGACTAGAAATTGCACCAACAAATTCCTGACAATAGTACTCTTAAGAAAAATTTCATACAACAGTGTCTGTCATCTGACCCTGACCTTCAGACCTATGGGTTTTAACTCCAAAATCTTTACCAGCATCTCAAAGTCCTCAGTGATTTTTTTCCCCCCCAAGCATTAAAGCAAGCATGAACAAAGCAGACTTTTTCCACTTTCATTCATAAAAGCAACTGTGGGGAAGTAGAAAGGGCACAGCTACTTTCAAGACCTGGATCTAAGTGTCAACACAGTCCCTTCACACCCACGTACCCTTGTACAAGGAGCCTCAGCATCTCCACCTGTATCATGAATCTAATGAGACTCCCACTTCAGAGAGTGTTGACAAGGTCAACAGGATCAAAAGGGAACCATGAAAATGAAAGTGGTTCAGACACTGGAAATGAAGTGGTGTGCTATTAAAAGACTATATAGGTGAGAGTTCTTGTTAGAATTGTGTCTCTTGGTACTTGAAAGAACAACTTCCCACATCTTTTCTCCAATAGACTAAATAATCACCTCATAACTCCATACCCAAAAAGGACCTATTGGAAGGACTAACTAAAACTGCAATATTTGAATAAATCTTATATATCCTGATTTACATTAATAAATAAAATAATGATACAACTTTTAAATAAAACAATGTAGACTTTGGTTTGAATCAAGCTTTTGTCAAGGGTCACTGCTGCTACTGTTGCTAAGTCACTTCAGTCGTGTCCGACTCTGTGCGACCCCATAGATGGCAGCCCACCAGGCTCCCCCGTCCCTGGGATTCTCCAGGCAAGAACACTGGAGTGGGTTGCCATTTCCTTCTCCAATGCATGAAAGTGAAAAGTGAAAGTGAAGTCGCTCAGTCGTGTCCAACTCTTAGCGACCCCATGGACTGCAGCCTACCAGGCTCCTCCATCCATGGGATTTTCCAGGCAAGAGTACTGGAGTGGGGTGCCATTGCCTTCTCCATTTGTCAAGGGTAGCTGGGTTCAAATCTTGACACTTTCACTTGCTATCTGTGACCATTATCATAGTAATCAGACCTCTGAGTCTAAATTTATCACAAGTATGGAGTATAAATGTTGCTTCTAATTCAGGATTCTGATAAGGCTAGAATAAGATGATGCTAAATTTCTCACACATAATGAGTTCTTACTTCACAGTAGCTAGCATTGTTTTATATGAAATCAGGAGATGAAATCATTAAATCAAGTTTGCAGTCTACTTTACCAAAATTAGAATATCACTCAGTTTAACTTGTTATAATCCTGACACTTTAAAATATTCACCAGATAGTATGATGATTCTATTTACAGAAGGAAAAGCATTTTCTTATTATATTAATATTAACATTTTATTATCTCTTTCTCTCTCACAACAGACACACACGTATTATCATCAATCTGCCTTTGTAACCACATATATAATGACATATTGGGTTTTCCAAAAAAGTACAGAAAAACCTGAATAAACTTTTTGGCCAACTCAATATATTCTACTTTATATATCACAGCAATAGAATTCTGAATTGCATTTGCTAATTGGATAGCAAATTCCATTCTGTAATCTCCTAATTTTTAACAATGTTCTAGCAATGCTAATATATGCAAAGGTAGATAATTCCATATACACTGAATACTTTAAAACCTTTTAAATGCTTGTTGAAAAAAACTTGGTATTAGTGATTTCAATACTCCAATATGCTAGAATATGTATAATTCTGTTTAATTCAAAACATATTATCTCTTGAGAAAACATTACAAAATTGTGAGGACCAAGCATGCTCTTTCTCTCATCAGACAATTATTGTATTAAATAAAAATTCAAAAACAATTCTTAGAAGTATAAAAGGTTATTTACATAATATTTTACATAACAAACTCCTTATGAGAAATGAGAATATTAAAATTTCAAAAGTATAGTCACAGCAAGTGGTAGGCAAGGCATAAAGATAAATCAAATCCTATTTTTTGTCATGCTGTGAAAAGACTGCTGGCTTTTAATCATCCTGATGTGCCATATGTAAATTCCATCAAAAAAGAAGTTTGGTAAATGTTATATTACAAAACCACAGGGAGTAAAGCTATTTATAAACATCAATTAAAATACGTACCATAGTCTAAAGTCATTAATAATATTCTACTAATCTGGCTGTATAAATATCTCATATTTATTAAATCTTCCCCTACTTTGTGTGCAAAGAACAAATCTCTGAAATATCAGGTGTCTTCTTACATACTTCTAGTTTACTCAAGATCACTACAATTTTCTTCCATGAAAAAGCTATGAAACTCCTTATTAAGAAATTCAGTGAAAAGAAAAAGTAAGTAGTGTTTACCTTAGAAGAGTATCATGCATAAAACATGATGTAATCAACAAGAAATAAGAATAGTTCTAAAACTTGGAAAGAATAAATATCACTTTGGATTAAAGAAAAAAAGAAAACAAAAGAGCAATTAAAAGCATCAAAAAAGGCCCATTTTAAACATCAACATCAATTAAAACACAAAAAGTATATTTGTCTGCTAAGGATTTATCAAGCCAATACCATAATTTATTTTACTCTTTTATTGGATTATTTAGTCTTCCAAAGGAGAATTCATCCTTTCCTAATGAACCCCAGGTTAGCAATATCCTTTTTCACATTTGAATATTCATTTAATCCTCTCTTCTCTTCAACTTTTCTCATATTCTTATCATTTTTCTTCAAACCTGTGTTTCCCTCCTATCAGTTAAATTCTTAAACACAAAGTGTCTTTGTTTCCTTTCCAAATTTTGCTTTCTAAATACCCCAGAACTTCCTGGGGCTCCCCCACCACTATATCCCTTCTCCTGTAGTACAGTTGTCCATGTCACCGCTGTGACAAACAAGAGTCCCCAGGTTTTACACTCTTTCATAAACTGTTTAGTAACGCTTCAAGGACCACATGAGGACACCAGTCCACAGCCCTAAAATATTATTCCTTCTGGTCTTCCCTGGTGGCTTAGAGCGTAAAGAATCTGCCTGTAATGCAGGAGACTCGAGTTCGATCCTGGGTCAGGAAGATCCCCTAGAGAAGGAAATGGCTATTTTCCCAGTATTACTGACTGGAGAATTTCAGGGACAAAGGAGCCTGGCAGGCTACAGTCTGTGAGGTCACAGAGTTGGACAAGACTGAATGATTAAGAATTTTACTTTCAAACACAGAGTTAGTATGTAATGGACAATTGAGCCCATAAGGTTACTCTATTTGAGGGTTCCTTTTGCACCTAACCATTAATTTACCTTCTGTGGCTTTCAGGAATAAATTCTCGCCTGCAAGTGTCATGCTGTACATTTCCCCTTTCCCCAAAGCTGAGAGTCAATGGACAGAAAGAAGCTGGTTTGAAAAGAGGAAATAACGGCATCATACCAGGGCACACGCAGCACCAAGGATCACAGGGGTAAACAACATAATGACCCTTATCATTCCCCATGACCAGAGGCAATGACAAGAGGAAACAAACTCCTTCAAAGGGGATGGAATCATGTTAGATGCAAGGAGTTACCACGAAAGATACTTGCAAAGCAATGTTTTATTATACTGTACTTCAGACTTGCAAACAGAAATTGCCTAATTCACAAACTACTGCAAACCACATAGAAAATGGAATCAGCATTCTCAAGTGTCTATTTTAGATGAACAATTTTATTACAGGGAGTTTGCTATTTAGGGCCCATGGAGGAATTGATAGTAAAGAGCTTTAAATCCCCAGCATATCCAGTAGTCATATGTGCATAAAGTGAATCCTGTCATATCTGTCTTCTGATTAACAGAAATTTAATGCTTCAGCTCTTTGTAATGTTTGTTGTTTTGTTATAGCTGATGTGTAGATTGAATGGCAGGTGATATTTCATAAGATTTAAATAAGGTAAGAAATTAATCAAATTAACATACTGCTTTTCTAAAGTATAATGAGTCATTTGCATATAAAGTGCAATTGAATCTGTAAATACAAAATGAACTTGAAATTACTGAGGAACATCGTGAACTGAATTTGTTACATATTATAAAACAGACATGAAAATAGAGACTTGTAAATATTTCCAATCCAAACTGATTTATGATATATTTTGTGGCTGTAATGGTAGGCTTAGCCATTCTAATACCTAGCATTCCTTGTATCTACAGAATTTATGACTTCAATTTGACATAAACAACAAAAGTAGCCATTTCTTGCAACCATTTTCCTACCTGGATCTGAAAAAGCACTTAAGGCTATCACTCTGTAAGGAGAGCCCCAAAGGGGAGAAGACAGAGACCTTGAAACATGTTTACATAAAACATAAATTACACAAAACTTAAAAGAATGGAAAGCAAAGGTCAAGAGCTACTCATTTTCATAGCTCTTAAAAATGTACTTTAGACAATGGTCTAGATCAGAATTCAACAGGCACCTTTTGCAAAGGGCCAGATGGCAAATATTTTAGGTTTTGTGGGAAATACTCTTATCTGTCACAAGTACTCTACACTGCCTTTGCAGAGTTAAGCATGCACTTAATGAATGGGCATGGTTGAATGCCCATTAAAATTTATTCATAATAACAGTATGCTGGATTTGACTAGTGGGCCATAGTTTACTGACAAGTGGTCTAGACTAGTGTTGGCATATACCACTTTCTCTGATGATGGAAGCAATCTGTATCTTTTAGAGACTTGAAATATAGCCAGTGTAACTGAGGAAATTAATTTTTTTTATACTTTTAATTATATATATTTTAAATTCAAATTTAGATAGCTACATGCAGCCAGTGGCTACTGTATTGAACAGTACAGATATAGAAAGTTCTATATGATACTAACAGTTGAATAACAAGAGTTATTGAAAACATTATCATTCCAAAGGAATGGAGTGTTTTAAGAAATCAGATAACAAAAGTTCCATAAATGTTGCTTAAACAGATATAAATTTAGTATTTTCCTAAGTGGATAATGAACTTTTTAAATAAGAATACAAAAAAGAAAATATCAACTTATGGTGCACATCTCAGTAAATATGAAGATTTCAGATTTGCTAGGGTTGAACTATATCATTTGTATCTTGTCTTCTATGACAGTGGTATTTCTAAAATGAAATACCACTTGGAACACTTTACTACAATAACAAGAGATCTGAAGAAAGGGAGATACCCAGCTTATTTATAGAAAGACTTTATTGTCCTAGAATTTAAGGACTTATCCCAAATTAAATAAAAATCAGTGACTAGAATTTAAACTAACTTTCCAGCATCCAGATGGCCTCCATGATACAGGGCTCTTGATCTGGCTAGAAATCAAACTAACCTTCTGCTTCTTGATCTGTCTCTAAAGCTGGCCCTTGATTATAGTTAATAACCCTCAGCTGTAATAATTCCTTAACATGCTATTTGTCCTATTTCTGTCTGGATTCATAGGGCTTTACTTCTTTTAAGAGAAAAGCATTTGTAATGATCACTAAGACACTGAAATAAACATGATTGATTTTTTTTCTTTTTTTAGAAATGATTATGTCTTGGCACATGCCACTTGCCATGTGAATAAAATTCATACAAGCCAAATTTTCATTTGTGTCTAAATTTGATGAAATCTCCAAAAATCTGTTCTGCTGGAACCATATTTTGGCCTCCTCAAAAATATTTAAAAATTAGTTTTCATTTATGTGTCAATATTGGACATTTTAAACTATATAAATAAATTTCTCATATAAATCATTAATTGTTAGGTAAGAAGTTAGGCATGAGAAACTGGCCTGTCTGAAATAGATAAAAGCTGATCTCTAAATCCTAAACCAGAAATGCCCCAGAGCAGCCCAGGAGAACTCACAGACATGCTGCAAAATAACCACAGAGACTTTTCCAACTCTGGCACATGAGCCCTAGGTGCACAGTGGATGCAAACCAGGCACAGAGACTTCTCCAACTCCAGCACATATGCCCTTGATGTATGGCTGTGTCCCCAAGTGACCCTAGGCAGTGGGGAACCTATTAAGGGTTTATAAAATCCACCTGCATTGTGGGAGAACTGGGTTCAGTCGCTGGGTTGGGAAGATTCCCTGGAGAAGGGAACGGCTACCCATTCCAGTATTCTGGCCTTGAGAACTCCATGGACTGTATAGTCCATGGGGTCGCAAAGAGTCAGATAGGACTGAGCGACTTTCACTTTCACATATTCTATACATACATACCTCTGATTAAAACAGACTGAATTATGGGACAGACATGCTCAATGGAACCTGTTGCTATGTAACTTCCAACTGCCAATCAAAACTGTCAGTCCACACTCACCTAGATAAATATGTGAAAGCTCTATTTTAAAAACCCCATACCTCATCATTCTGGTGTCAGTGCTTCTCTTGGCTTGCCTACCTCTCCCTTGAGGTGATCTTTCTGTTATTTCTTCAGTAAACTTGTTTTTGCCATGGGTAAGACCTCAGATTCTTCTTTATGTCCTTACCGAGACATGAAACCCATGAGGAAGGATTCTCTGCGACTCTTCCCTATCTGCCAACATTAATAAAGCTTATTTGTTGTCTAAATGACTGCTTCAGAAAAGATCATCTTTATTGTCCTCTGGACATCAGAAAACAGGAAATACATTGTTTACTTACAAAGGAAACCACACAGACCAAGTTGCCTAGATGACTCATTTGGATATGGCCAACATGCAAAGAACCAGCTGTCCAGAGAGTTTTTAAGGCTACAATATTGTTTGAAGAGCCAATGAAATCTGGAGACTTCAGTCATTTCCCACCACTTCTTTTTAAAAAATAGAAAAAGCAGTCTTTACATGTGTAAAGATGAATAAGCATGAGTAACTAGAGCAGAGTGGGGTTAACTACTGGAGGGCTGTAGTTCACAAATAGTGATTTACTCTACTGAGCTATTCAAGAATTCTAAAATGCAAGAAATGTGTTGAACGCACTTATAAATATAACTAAAGAACAAAAGATGAAAACCTTGCTCTAAGGAACAGGGATGGTGCACATATACTTATGAAGATGGAGTTTTTCTCAGTTTCATATATTTCAAGTCAACAGTAATGAGTACTTTGAATTATTACAATTTGAGCAGGGAAAATCCTGCTTGTAGTTTCTTAAATATTAGCATTAAAACACTGCTTGCCTACATTGCTCCATATTTTTATTTGTGTCATTTATAAAAATTTTAAAACCTAATTATGTACCATAATTATGACAATTGGAGGACTGACCTATATAGAGAATGCCTACTCTGTTTCGTTTCATATACGTTTTTCTGACCTCTCATTTTTACTTCTTTTCTTTATAGAACATGGATATATCTTTAGATTTGGGTGAAAATCACTTTGCAAGTGAGTATTTTCCTAGTTACCTTTATTAAATAAAATATTTTTAGAGAAGGGTATGAGAAAACAGAGCAAGAAAACTGGAGAGTTACAGAGTAGGATGAACACTCTTGCAAATGTTAAGTTACTTAAACATATTGGTCTGAGTGAAATTTGGAGCTAATATGACTAGTTCCCAAACTCTTAAAGTCTCTCATTTCTGCCTTTACACCTGTTCTTTCAAGTGGTAAGTTATTCTCAGACCACAAAAAACTAGCATCTCCAAGTAGTTTACCAGAGCTCAGAGTGCCAGGAAACAGACATGTTAAAACAGAAACAACCATCACAACACAAAGATGCTTCCTTAAAGCTTCCTGGTTCTCATCTTCATTTCACTTCAGTCGCTCAGTGGTATCAGACTTGTTGCGACCCCATGGACTGCACCACGACAGGCCTCACTGTCTATCATCAACTCCCAGAGTTTACTCAAACTCATGTCCATCAACTAGGTGATGCCATACAACCACTTCATCCTCTGTCGTCTGCTTCTCCTCCCACCTTCAATCTTTACCAGTATAAAGGTCTTTACAAATGGGTCAGTTCTTTGCATCAGGTGGCCAAGGTATTGCAGTTTCAGCTTCAACATCAGTCCTTCCAATGAACATTCAGGACTGATTTCCTTTAGGATGGACTGGTTGGATCTCCTTGCAGTCCAAGGGACTCTCAAGAGTCTTCTCCAACACCACAGTTCAAAAGCATCAATTCTTCGGCACTCAGCTTTCTTTATAGTCCAATTCTCACATCCATACATGACTACTGGAAAAAAGAATAGCCTTGACTAGACAGCCCTTTGTTGGCAAAGTAATGTCTCTGCTTTTTAATATGCGGCCTAGGTTAGTCATAACTTTCCTTCCAAGGAGTAAGCATCTTTTAATTTCATGGCTGCAGTCACCATCTGCAGTGAATTTGGAGCCTAAAAAAATAAAGTCTGACACTGTTTCCAATGTTTACCCATCTATTTGCCATGAAGTGATGGGACCAGATGCCATGATCTTAGTTTTCTGAACGTTGAGCTTTAAGCGAAACATTTTCAATCTCCTCTTTCACCTTCATCAAGAAGCTCTCTAGCTCCTCTTCACTTTCTGTCATAAGGGTGGTGTCATCTGCATATGTGAAGTTATTTATATTTCTCCCTACAATCTTGATTCCAGCTTGTGCTTCATCCAGCCAAGGGTTTCTCATGATGTACTCTGCATATAAGTTAAATAAGCAACGTGACAATACAGCCTTGACATACTCCTTTTTCTATTTGGAACCAGTCTGTTGTTCCATGTCCAGTTCTAACTGTTGTTTCCTGACCTGCATACAGGTTTCTCAAGAGGCAGGTCAGGTGGTATGGTATTCCCATCTCATTCAGAATTTCCCACAGTTGGTTCTGGTCCACAAAGTCAAAGGCTTTGGCATAGTCAATAAAGCAGAAATAGATGTTTTTGTGGAACTCTTGCTTTTTCGCTGATCCAGCAGATGTTGGCAATTTGGTCTCTGGTTCCTCTGCCTTTTCTAAAACCAGCTTGAACATCTGGAAGTTCATGGTTCACATATTGCTGAAGCCTGGCTTAGAGAATTTTGAGCTTTACTAGCATGTGAGATGAGCACAATTGTGTGGTAGTTTGCACATTCTGTGGCATTGTCCTTTTACGGAATTGGAATGAAAACTGATCTTTTCCAGTCCTGTGGCTACTGCTGAATTTTCCAAATTTATTGGCATATTGAATGCAGCACTTTCACAGCATCATCTTTCAGGATTTGAAATAGTTCGACTGGAATTCCAACATGTCCTCTGACCTTCTTCATAGTGATGCTTCCTAAGGTCCACTTCACTTCACATTCCAGGATGTCTGGCTCTAGGTGAGTGATCACACCATCATATTGATCCGGGTTGTGAAGATCCTTTTTGTACAGTTCTTCTGTGTATTCATGCCACCTCTTCTTAATATCTTTACTTCTGTTAGGTCCATACATCTGTCCTTTGTTGAGCCCATCTTTGCATGAAATGTTTCCTTGTTATCTTTAATTTTCTTGAAGAGATCTCTAATCTTTCCCATTCTGTTGTTTTCCTCTATTTCTTTGCATTGATCACTGAGGAAGGCTTTCTTATCTCTCCTTGCTATTCTTTGGAACTCTGCATTCAAATGGATATATCTTTCCATTTCTCCTTTGCTTTTTCTTCTCTTCTTTTCACAGCTATTTGTAAGGCCTCCTCAGACAGCCATTTTGCTTTTTTGCATTTCTTTTCCATGAGGATGGTCTTGATCCCTGTCTCCTGTACAATGTCAAAAACCTCCATCCATAGTTCATCAGGCACTATGTCTATCTGATCTAGTTCCTTAAATCTATTTCTCACTTCCACTGTATAATTGTAATGGATTTGATTCAGGTCATATGTGAATCATCTAGTGGTTTTCCCTACTTTCTTCAATTTAAGTCTGAATTTGGCAATAAGGAGTTCATGATCTAAGCCACAGTCAGCTCCTGGTCTTGTTTTTGCTGACTATATAGAACTTCTCCATCTTTGGCTGCAAGGAATATAAGCAATCTGATTTCGATGTTGACTGTCTGGTTATGTCCATGTGTAGAGTCTTCTCTACACATGGAAGAGGGTAGTTTGTTGTTGGAAGAGGGTGTTTGCTATGACCAGCAAACACCTCTCATCTTCAAAGGTGACTAAAAACTATAATTATTCTACAATTTACTGAAAGTAAGAAATTAATACCATGTCTAGTCATGAGTGTGTGAGCAAAAAAAAAAATAAATAAAAATAAACAAATCAAAATGATAAACAATTAGAAGAAAACTAGAGAACTACTCTTACAAGGCAAGTATGATTGTAGTGAAAAGATATCCAATGAATATCATTCACATGTAAAAGTCAGTACTAAGTTTTGAAAGGAAAGAAAAGGAAACAAACACTTACTGAGCCAGAAAATTTATATTTCATTCTCAAGATATTCTGACGAGGAGGGTGTATTTATACTTATGTTTCCAACAAGGGATCTGAATTTCAAGTCTAGTAACAAATCCTCCTGAAATCACACTGTTGTTATCTTTTTATTTTTAACATATACCAATTTGATTCTAAAGCCCATATAATTTTATTTGTTAAGTTAATATCTACCTTTTTATTTATGTATTCCCTTATGAATAATTATTTACTAGGTGCCTTCTATGTGTCAAGGCTCTGCCTGGAGCTGAGATTCTGATGTTTAACTTTCCCCTACCGAGTTTACCAGGTAGAAATCTCTTTACCAGATGGAAAACTCTTCCTTTTTCATTGATGATACCATTTCCTACTGTTTTAAATTGGAACATATCTTGCCTCAGGAAGCTTTAAATTGCTATTACAAGCTTTTCCCTGATGAAGTGTTCTTGTCTACATTTATTTGGAATTGTGCCCTGCCAGTCCTCCACTAGCTGTACTGTCCTTCCAGGATGATTTTCTGTTGCACCTTGCAACAGAAGTCATTGCATCTCACTCATTTGCATTTAACTCATTATGCAGATAAATGTAATAAATGTGTAATTATGTATATTGACGAATACTATGAAGAAAAAAATAGGGGTTTAATAAAAAAAAATAAGAGAAGGATTTAATTTTTGAGATATTAAAATTCAGAGGGAGCTGTCTGGGAAGTAATCATTGAGAAGGAACCTGAAGGTGAATTAAATAGAAGGGGAGTGAACATGAATGTCACAGGAAGGAGGAACTACTTCAAGAAACATCAATCCCCGAGGTAAAAAATACATTCCAAGAACTGAATTAGGTCAGCCTGGAGAGGAGCAATGAATGACAGCATGGGACCCCACAGGAGGCTGCAGTAATTGCAGTAGTGAGTTAGGGGGAGTACAATGGAACACACTTTAATTTTATTTTTTATTGATGAGTTAGAAACAGAAAAGCAATATGATTATTATGGACTGAATGCTTATGTCCCCCCTCAAACTCATGTGTTGAAGCCTTAACCCTCAGTGCAATGATATTTGAAGGTAGAGCCTTTGGGAGATACTTCAGTTTAGTTGAGGTCCATGAGGATGGGATGCTATGATGGTAAGTGTCCTTAAAAGACAAGGAAGAAACCAAAGCTCACCCTCACAGAAAGAAGGCAGATGTCTGTGATTGGAAGCCAGGAAGATAGTTCTCACCAGGGTATCCTGATCTTAGACTTCCCATCCTCCAGAACTATGACAAATAAATTCCTGTTGTTAAGCCGCCTAGTCTATGGTATTTTGTTATATTAGCACAAACTAAGACAATGATATAAACTGTAACTTATGTATGATTTTAAATAATCTTCATAGTAATACTATTTAGCACTAAGTGAATAGCATACTAAAAGAAAAATAAGGTCTCATATACTGAGTATTAACTAATTTATTGAATGAATCAATTGATTTAAGGTAAGAACTGACAGCTGTCTTTGCTCTGACCTGAAAAGGTGTGTGCTACCCTGTCTACTGTTTAACTGTTTCACAAGACTTGAGAAAGCCCTAGAAACATAAGGTTGCCAATTATAAACAGAAACTGCACGTGTACTTAGAAAATGGCCAGCTGCTCAAAATACCTTTCCAATCAGTTAGTGTTTCTCAATCAGAAATTCCATGTTTGTATTTAAGATTTCATCTCTTTATCTCTGGAACCAGAAAAGACTGGACTTGATAGTTAATACCAACTCTTACATTGTATGTAGTCTTGGACAAACAATTCTACTTTTTATTAACTTTGAAAACTTTATTTGTAAAATAGCACAATAATATTTCCTTGACAGGGTAGTTAGCTGACTTAAAAAGATAATAGATGTAAAATTTTGTAATGCTTATAAATTTATTTAATAAAGCTAATTATTTTCCTTGTTTTATTATCCACCTTTTTTTAAGTATAAAGTTTTTAAATAAATATTATTTATTATCATGGTTAAAAATCATATTTTACCTTCTGATTATTTCATTATTTTGTTTTTCCTAAGAGAACATGCTTATGAGAAGGGAATAAATAACCTTAGTAGGGATGCTCTAGATTTAGGGTTAGTATGACAGAGAATCATGACATGAGTCACACAAATCTCCAAAATCAATACTTTGCTTCTGGTATACTTGTGCCTGCATGAATCTTTACTTTTACTCTGATAGTGAAGCAAAAGTAATGTTAGTAGCATTAGCTATAGCAGTCATCATAACTCATGTTTACATGATAACTATTACATATTAGGCCCTCTTCTAAATACAATACTCATAGGTAAGTACATTAGTTACTCCCATTTTATTACTAAGAAGATTGAAACACAAGGTTAAGTAATTTGTCAAATGTTACACAATTATATCTTAAATAGCTAAGATTTACAACTGAAACTAATGCAATATTTGTAAATCAACTACATTTCAATTAAAAAAAGAAAGAAAAGCTGGGCTTTGAACTCAGAAAAGTATCAAGAGAAAGATTTATATGTATTTGTCCATATGTGTATGTGGATATGGTGATGATTCCCTACTATTTCCCTAGAACTAAATTACTCTAGGATTTTCTCAAAATAGAATGGGCAAGCAAGGCAGCAAACTGGTACATGGCACTTAGGATGTCTACAATAATTACATGAAAAAGGTGATAGGAGAGATTCCTGAAAGACAAATATGAAAAAATAACATGACATGTTGCTCAGAGTTGGATCAGTGGAAAATATATAAATCTGAAAGGTGATACGAGGATAGATTTCTGTGCTTCTGAGGTTGTGGAGAAAGCGGCATTTGTCTTTAAGTTCAGATAGGAGACATGAAATCGTACTTAGAACTACAAAGATCATAATATGAAAAATGGTCTGTTATAATATTTTACCAAGGAATATTTGACAGAAAGGGAGATGAACTCAAAATAGACTAAAAGAACATATCACACTGAAAAAGCCTAAAAAACTACTGTTGGGGGGAAATACAATCTTCACTATAATAATTCAGAGTGCTTCTAATGCAAAGTGTTTTAAAATACTATCATAAAATAGTAGCATGTGATTTTAAGAGTGGTTATGACATCTGACTGTCCTCAAAAATTCTGCTTTTTTGACAGTGTCAATTGGTAGTGCATATAACAGAAATTTATGTTATATCATAAAGAATAACCAAAACATACGGAATCATAAACTGTAAAAAACGATAGCTGTTTTCTCATGGGTGTGCATTTTGATAATTTTCCAGACTTTAATCAAGAGTTTTTTGACAGTGTGATGGTCAAAAGTAATATTTTAAAGAAAATTATAATAGTTAAACATATTAATTTTGTGTATAAAATTAAGCTCACTTACTGAGAAAAGCATTTTGAATAGTCATTATAATGGTAGATTTATGGAAGTAGTAGTTTATAACTATAGGTTTTACATAATTTTGGATATAATATTTAGCACATGAAATAGCAAATGGTAGTCAAGAGTGTTTGAAAATTCTGATATTGGATCCATATCTCTAAAATGAAAATATCTTTGGAAATTATTTTGTGAAAAGGAAGCTAAACTGCAGAGAGAAGTTAAAAAAAAAAAGGATAAAAAATGAGGGTTCAGATTCTACAGAAAATACTTACTCATTTTGTATATTCAGCCATGACTATGCTATGGAGATATGATTCCCTTAGCTATAAAATGGGGTGATAGTTTATTTTTAGAGTTTCAAGATGGCAAATACATACCAGTAGCTTAACATATTAGGCACTGAAATTTATGCAAGCTAATATAAAATCACAACCATTTTAATGGAGAAATAAATAAGCATTTTAAAATCTCTGTAATGAGCTAAATGATGCTTTTGAACTGTGGTGTTGGAGAAGACTCTTGAGAGTCCCTTGGACTGCAAGGAGATCTAACCAGTCCATTCTGAAGGAGATCAGCCCTGGGATTTCTTTGGAAGGAATGATGCTAAAGCTGAAACTCCAGTACTTTGGCCACCTCATGCGAAGAGTTGACTCATTGGAAAAGACTCTGATGCTGGGAGGGGTTGGGGGCAGGAGGAGAAGGGGACGACAGAGGATGAGATGGCTGGATGGCATCACTGACTCGATGGATGTGAGTCTGAGTGAACTCCGGTAGTTGGTGATAGACAAGGAGGCCTGGCGTGCTGCAATTTATAGGGTCGCAAACAGTCGGACACGACTGAGCGACTGAACTGAACTGAACTGAACTAAATGAGCTAAATAGTGTGCTTGGTGTTTTGGTCTTCAGTATAATCTTGTGAGATTGGCATTATTAATTTGGTTTTTTGTATGAGAAAAACTATTCTAAGAGAATATTCTGTTCAGATACAAAGCTATATTCCGGGATTTTCATCCAGGTTATCAGACCCAAACCCAGTCTTCCTTTTATATCTTATGACTACATAGCTTTAATTTCTTGTCTTTTTTATTTTTTTAAATATAATTCTGTAATTCCTAGTATAAGGAGGCATGGGATTTAAGGAGCTAAATTCCTGTGTGTGTGTTTCTGTGAGGTTCCAACTTTCTGCTAGATTACTTGTAAAGTACCACTATTCACATGATATATTCTACTTAGTTTATTTTAGATGGTCAAAAGACAATAACAAGGATGGGATTTACTATTCCACTGGAACAAACAAAATATATGCAGTAGCAGCTTGCGAACCATTGTTCATTGGACAACAAATAAAGGATAGTGAGCCCTGAAGATGGACAAACACAGTGAGACCTTGAAATACTCCAGTTCACTGTATTGAGAGAATTTCCTAGTTTCACTGCAGGGATAAGAAACCCAGGAGGAGCCTGGCTAACTCCCAATGTAGCCATAGTTTTCAGAACAGAGTGCTGAAGAGAAAAGATAATTGAATTTTTTTTTAATTTTATTTTATTTTTAAACTTTACATATTATAATAATATGGTGTGGATTTGTATAAATAGTAAAAGTAAACTATGTGGCAATAATAGCACAAGGGTTGCAAAAGGAGAAAAAAAATTGTAATGTTCTTTTACTCTGAAGTAGCATAATACCACTTGCAAATACACTGTGAAAAGTTAAAGATTTAGACTATAAAGGCTAAAGCAATTGCTATAAAAATAAAAAAAGAGCTATTGATAATTAGCCAAAAATAGAAACAAATAACATCATAAAAACATTCAATCTTAAAGCACAAAAGGGAGAACAAATTAAAATTAAAATAATAATAATAGAAAACAAATAGCAAGATGGTAACTTAAAGCTTACCAGATCAATAATTACATTTATTTAAATGTATTTAAATAATTTAAAAAGTCAAAATTGCCCTTAATTAAAATCAAAGATTGTCAAGTAGGGGGAAAAAAAGTAAGACCTAACTAGAAGGAACATAAACTTTAAATAATATGACACAAATAAGTTAAAAGTAATGATATAAGACACAGCATTCTAACACCAATAAAAGAAAGATGGAAATTATCACAGATAAGAAAAGCCCAAGGAAACCTGACTGCCAAGTGTAATGTGGTGTCCTGCGTGGGATGCTGGAAGAGAAAAATGACATTAAGATAAAACTAAGAATTTGAACAAAGTATGGACTACAGTTAACAATAACCTTTTATTATTGGGAAGATCCCCAGGAGAAAGAAATAGCAACCCACTCCAGTATTCTTGCTTGGGAAATCCCATACACAAAGGAGCCTGGTGGGACAGTCAATGGGGTCACAAGAGTTGAACACAACTTAGCAAATAAACCACTACATTGGTTTTTTAATTGCAAGAAATATACTGTATTATGGGGTAGATAGAGGCTCTCTGTAGTACTTTATAATATTTTCTATAAGCCTTAAAGAGTTTTAAAATGAAAAAAAGATATAAGAAAGCAATAATCATGAATTGACTATATTAATGTTAGATAAAGTAGATTTCAAACAATAAATATTATCAGGAAAGAAGAATATCATTGCTCAATGATAAAAGTGTTCATTAGTCACAAGGATATATAACCCTAAAAATATCTGCATATACTAGCATAAATTCAAATACATGAAACAAAAATTAATGCAACTATAAGAATAAAATCCACAATCATAAACTGAACTTTTAAAACTCCTGTTATACACTAAATGTTTGTGTTCCCACCCCAATTCATATGTTGGAATTCTAACCCCTAATGTGATGGTTTAGGAATCAGGGCCTTTGGGAGGTGATTAGTTTCTGAGGAAGGAGACTTCACAATTAGGATTAGTGTTCATATGAAGGAGACCCCATAGAGCTCCCTTGCTCCTTATGCAATGTGAGAATCACACACAAAAAATACGGTCACTATGAAACTCAAAGTAGGTTCACCAAATCTGCCAGTATCTTGATATTGGACTCCCCAGTCTCCAGAGCTACAAGAAAAAATTCCTGTTGTCTATATGGTACCCAATCTATGCCAGTCTGTTATAGCAACTTGGACAGACTAAGACGACCCCTTTATCAAAATTTGATTGAACAAGTGGACATAATATCAATTAGGATATAGTAAATGTGAACAACCTTATCAATCAAATTAACCTAACTGACAAATTTGGAACATTCCATCCAAACACAGATTATTATACATTCTTCCCAAGTGCACACAAAATCATTTACCAAGATAGGATATATACTTGACCATAAAACAAACTTTCATAAATTTAAAAGTATTCAAGTCAAATAGAGTATATCTTTAAATAATGAAATTAAGTGGAAAAACAGTCTTTTATTGTTAATACCCAAATATTAGAAACTAACATCTATGTGCTCAGTTTCTCAGTCGTGTACAACTCTTTGAGACTCAGTGGACTCTAGCCTGCCAATCTCCTCTGCCCATGGGATTTCCCAGGCAAGAATACCAGAGTGGGTTGCCATTTCCTTCTCATGGGGACCTTTCTGACTATGGGACTAAGCCAGCGTCTCTTGAGTTTCCTGCATTGGCAAGTGGATTCTTTATCACTGTACCACCCAGGAAGCCCAGAAACTAACATATATCTAAATAAATTGAATAAAAATGAAAATACATGACAATGTTTGAGATGCTGCTAAAGCTGTAGTTCAGAGGGAATTTATAGCATTGTGCTAAGTCTCTTCAGTCATGTATGACTCTTTGTGATGCTATGGACTGTAGCCTGCCAGGCTCCTCTGTCCATGGGATTTTCCAGGTAAAAATACTGGAGGGGGTTGCCGGGATCTTCCTGACCCAGGGATCAAATCTGTATCTCTTATGTCTCCTGCATTGGCAGGTGGGTTCTTTACCACTAAAGTTGTACTTTGGAGCGAATTTATAGCATTAACTAATATATTAGAAAAAGATTCAATGATTTGCTTATAACCTGGCTAGGTTTCTATACCTGGACATCCATAATTGAATAGCTAGTCAAATTATATCTGTCCCTAATTCCTATCACTTCATGGCAAATAGATGGGGAAACAGTGGAAACAATGTCAGACTTTACTTTTTTAGGCTCCGAAATCACTGCAGATGGTGATTGCAGCCATGAAATTAAAAGACACTTACTCCTTGGAAGGAAAGTTATGACCAACCTAGACAGCATATTCAAAAGCAGAGACATTACTTTGCCAACAAAGGTTTGTCTAGTCAAGGCTATGGTTTTCCAGTGGTCATTTATGGATGTGAGAGTTGGACTGTGAAGAAAGCTGAGCGCCGAAGAATTGATGCTTCTGAAGTGTAGTGTTGGAGAAGACTCTTGAGAGTCCCTTGGACTGCAAGGAGATCCAACCAGTCCATTCTGAAGGAGATCAGCCCTGGGATTTCTTTGGAAGGAATGATGCTAAAGCTGAAACTCCAGTACTTTGGCCACCTCATGCAAAGAGTTGACTCGTTGGAAAAGACTCTGATGCTGGGAGGGAATGGGGGCAGGAGGAAAAGGGGATGACAGAGGATGAGATGGCTGGATGGCATCACTGACTCGATGGACGTGAGTTTGAGTGAACTCGGGGAGTTGGTGATGGACAGGGAGGCCTGGAGTGCTGCAATTCATGGAGTCGCAAAGAGTGGGATATGACTGAGCGACCGAACTGAACTGAACTGAATTACTTAACAATATAGTACATGTATTTTTGATTTGACCAACCAATAAATAATGTTTCATTTTTTTATTGGGGGAAAACAATGCACCATTGTTTATGTGCCATGATTATCTACATATAGGTAAACAAAACTCTATTTAACTACTGCTTCCATTTTTGCTCTATAGTCATGTCTTGTCCCATGATAGATGCAGTACCTTCCTATACTGCAATGCTTTCCTCTCCAGGAAAAGAGAAAAGAAAAAAATTAGTTTATTATAATTTTCAGTCATATTGATATATTATTTCTTTTACTAGGGATATTTGTAATTGGAGCTAGAGAAAAATTTTCAGATAAGTGAACAATTAGATATATATTTTGGAAGAAAGTTATTTTCCTTGCCAGTAACAAATAACATGCATGTGTATACATATTTAAATATATACATTTGTCATTTTATTGACTACTTTATATTAAGTCCCTTATATCTATATAATTATACTTTCATGTTCCAATTGTCTGTGAGTTATGTTTAATTATTAATCTGTTTTTTTCATAAGGGAAAAGAAACATAGCTTATATATCTTACCCTAGTTCATATACAAATGATGAATCTAGGAGTCAGACATACTCAGATTTCATCCTTGATACTGCCTTTCTTCCTCTATGATTGATATGAAATTAACTCACTATATATTGGAGGCTACTTCAAAGATGCTCTCTTTTAAGTATAGCAAAAAACAAACTGACTTTAACAAAAGAGGGCTTTTTCCCAAACCCACAAGCACTCATTCAGTATCCTGTGAAGATGATTTGCTAACTAGCATCCTTTGAAGAATGGCTATCACTACTTCTCCTGTATCCACACCCTTGCAGGAGGACTCCTCATTAGTAGGAGTGGTTCATCACAGTACTCTTTAATTATGTACTTGGTATTTGAATATCACCCTGTAAGCATATAGAAAAATAATATTTTATATCATTTCCTGCTCTTTCATTTTTTTTTTTGAATGATCTTCCATAAATTTTCTAAACTATCTGCCAGAATTCATCAGTTACTCATCTGTCAATATGAATGAATTCTCTGGGCTTACTGAATATCTAAATTAGCTACATGGTTTTAAATTTTTTGCAGAAGATGGGTTATCTTAAATGTCCATTGTGCTTCAAATAATAATTAGGAGCTTTAAAAATCCATTTGCTTACTTTTGTTAGTCTTTAATTACTTTCCATTTCCAAAATATTCATTTATAAAAAGGAATTACTTTCAGTGAAAATTATAAGCTTACAACTGTTAATGCAAGCAAAGCCTAAAGAGTGCTTTATTTCAATAAACAAAGATGCAAACATAAAAGAGTGACTTAAATCATCACACTTAAATGCAAATGATGTTAATAAGCATATAGCCATAAGTAGCTGATAATAAAGAGTGTAAAAATTGGGATATAGATAACTAAGATCTAGAAAGCTTTCATATATGGATACACAGTTCTTCTAGGGGGAAAAATGTTAATTTCTTGAGTAAAGCCCATTTATTATAGTTGTCTTAGTTAAATTATATAATGGATTTCCTAGAGTTAAGGGAAAAAAATACATATATGTCTGAAATATACCCAAAGTTAAGCAGAAAACACAAATAAGCATGTAGATGCCTGTCCTAAAAGACTTTTTTTTTTTTTTTTCAATTTTCTAGATATTTTGAGGCAGAGTGAATTTTACATTGGCTTTTTCTAGACAATTACTTTCATTTTTCACTCTGCTAATCGAAAATTGATTATGTTAGGCAAAGTAGATTACTGAATAATTTTATGAATTAACATAGGAAAGTATATGTTATGTACCTTCATGGTAGATAGTCAATCATTTTGGAAGATAGGTTATGCTACATAGCATTTTTAATGAAATAAGACATATTCTCACTCTGTGCTAAGTCACTTTAGTTGTGCCCAACTCTGTGCAGCCCTATAGACCATAATCCACGAGGCTCTTCCATCCACGGGATTCTCCAGGCAAGAATACTGGAGTAGGTTGCCATGCCATCTTCCAGGGGATCGTCTCAACCCAGGGATCCAACTCACTTCTGCATTGGCATGTGGGTTCGTCTGTAATGTGGGCAGATCTGAATTCCATCCCTGGGTTGGGAAGATCCCCTGGAAAAGGGAAAGGCTACCCACTCTAGGGGAATTCCATGTACTGTACAGTCCATGGAGTCGCAAAGAGTCGGACATGACTGAGCGACTTTCACTTTCACACTTTCACTTTCTATACCAGCAGCACCACCTGGGAAGCCCCATATTCTCACTAGAAACTGGGAATATCCACCCTAAATCATCAGAGCTTAGCATACTGATGACAATGATGTATTCAACTTCTCAGTTGTGTCTGACTCTGTGACCTCATGGACTATACCCTGCCAGGTTTCTTTGTCCATGGAATTCTCCAGCCAAGAATACTGGAGTGGGTTGCCATTCTTACTCCAGGCGATTTTTCCCCACCCAGTGATCTAACCTGTGTCTGTTGCATCTTCTGCTTTGGCAGGCAGATTCTTTACCCCTAGCGCAACCTGGAAAGCCTCAGTTCAGTTCAGTTGCTCAGTCATGTCCAACTCTTTGCCACCTCATGGACTGCAGCATGCCAGGCCTCCCTGTCCATCACCAACTCCCAGAGTTTACTCAAACACATGCCCATTGAGTCAATGATGCCATCCAACCATCTCATCTTCTGTCATCCCCTTCTCCTCCTGCCTTTAATCTTTCCCAGCCACAGGGTCTTATCAAATGAGTCAGCTCTTCACATCAGGTGGCCAAAGTATTGGAGTTTCAGCTTCAACATCAGTCCTTCCAATGAACACCCAGGACTGATTTCCTTTAGGATGGACTGGTTGGATGTCCTTTCCATCCAAGGGACTCTCAAGAGTCTTCTCTAACACCACAGTTCAAAAGCGTCAATTCTTCAGTGCTCAGCTTTCATTATGGTCCAACTCTCACATCCATACATGACTACTGGTAAAACCACAGCTTTGACAGACCTTTGTTGTCAAAGTAATGTCTCTGCTTTTTAATATGCTGTCTAGGTTTAATGTGCTTTTCTAAAGACTAAATCATAGCAAAAACTTTTCTGCAATGGACAATCATGTTATTCACCTCCCCATCTACAATAATATGGGGTAAGATGCTGAAGTAAGATGTTTTTACTCAAAAAAAAAAAAAAAGCAATAAAACCACAAAACCATGTGCATTACTAGGACAGGGAAGCCTGGCATGTTGTAGTCCATGGGGCTGCAAAAAGTCAGACACGACTAAGCGACTGAACAACAATTTACTATCTGGTGTGTCTAAAAGTTTCTAGTTCAAAATTGCCTAAAATCACTATTTTTTTTTCTTTAATGTATTCATTTGAAGGAATATATTAAGAATATCAAACTAATTTGTATTACTTTTCCCCATATGACCTAAGCTGCTGCTGCTAAATCACTTCAGTCATGTCTGACTCTGTGGGACTCCATAGATGGCAGCCCACCAGGCTCCGCCATCCCTGGGATTCTCCAGGCAAGAACACTGGAGTGGGTTGCCATTTCCTTCTCCAATGCATGAAAATGAAAAGTGAAAGTGAAGTCACTCAGTCATGTCCAACTCTTTGCGACTCCATGGACTGCAGCCTACCAGGCTCCTCCACCCATGGGATTTTCCAGGCAAGAGTACTGGAGTGGATTGCCATTGCCTTCTCCTAAGACCTAAGCTAGAGATGGCTTATGAGGGTACAACAGAAAATGAATCCATGCAAACACCCAAATGTCCAATTATTTATAATCATGATTCAAGTAGAAAACCAGGGTTGTTTGGTATACTTAATAAGATAACTACAAAAACATATTGAAATGGCAAATAGAATCTCTATGTCCCAGTACAAGGCAAAGAATAGGTGTTTAAAAACATTAGTTTCCTTCTTATTTGTTGGCTATGAAAATCCAAAATTTGCATTATATACATAAAATGACTAGTGTATTTATATATATTCTTGCAAAAATCATTTTTAAAGAAATGATAAAATCTACTTTATTTGCATGTGTGCTATTCATTTATTAAACACAAACAATATTATTAAAATAACACTTTTCCACAAAAAAAAATATAATCAGGTTTCTTTAAAAGTAGACATTTGATGAAAATTTGTGGAACTTGTATCTAGGAAATTTCAAAAGTAGTGTGTTCACTCAGTTATAAATGGGTTAAACTTTATATCTGTAACAATGTCCTTTAATTAATCATACATACTAATTAAGCATATCATGCATAAAATGAAAATGAATAAACATATGGATATTTCATATATGTCTCCAGGGACAATAGCATTGTTGGCATATTTTAGTGTGTATGATTGAGAAAATTAATATTAATTATTAATAAAAATACATATTCTGTTTTGCAATGTATTTTGCATTTTTTACTCACTGAAGTAGAACCTTCTTACATTATGCAAGCTCTTTCCAAATTCAGTGGGCATAAAGAAAACAACCTGTACTGAATTGTTTTCTCTAATTTCTCTTCATATATTTAAAATAGTACTAGGAAACTTGCCAAATAATGTAGCATTTCCTCCAAATCGAAAATCAAGTTAACTGTTATTTAACTCTACAACTCAATGTTTTTTCTCTGCTTATACTGAGTTTTAATCACAGATTTATTGTCCAACCTCTCTACAAGACTTCAACTTAAACACAAATCAGATGTCATGCTTATTAATATCTTAATGAATCAGTATAAGTGGCAGCAAAAATAATAATGCTTGACCTCACTAACAAAAAGTTAGTCATACAATAGTAGATTTTCACAATGAACATGTGAGGTAGTTATTATTCTAAGGTAAAGAAGAAACACTAAGTCAGAGACCTAATAAATGGAAAAGTCAGAACTAGCTGATAAGAAAATCCAACATCACTCTTATGAAAGGAATCTACAATATTATATAAAGAATAAAATAATACATTAACTTGAAGGGGGTGACATTGCTTACATATATATTTACTTCTTATTGCTTATTTTTCCAATGATCATAGGGTATCTGATATTATTACAGTTGACTATGAAAGGCAAATATGACATGATTTTGCAACAACTCCCACATACAACACCATTTCCTGTTAAGCTTGGATGTGGACTTGAAGCTGTTTCTTTATTGAGCCACTAGCATGGATGGAGGAGCCTGGTAGGCTGCAGTCCATGGGGTCGCTGAGGGTCAGACACGACTGAGCGACTTCACTTTCACTTTTCACTTTTATGCATTGGAAAAGGAAAGGGCAACCCACTCCAGTGTTCTTGCCTGGAGAATCCCAGGGACAGGGGAGCCTGGTGGGCTGCCGTCTATGGGGTTGCACAGAGTCGGACACGACTGAAGTGACTTAGCAGCAGCAGCAGCAGAATTCATTTGAATTGGCCAAGGAAATTAAAAGTTTCTACTATGCCTAATCTATATTATTGCTTAATGTTATGCTTTAAATACACTCATAATATATAATTTATATTATATTCAGTAATGTAATAAAAATATAAATAGTCCTGAAGTAATTTGAAAGATATATACAACTTTCTTAGTAGCAGGAACTGGTAAGCAGAATTCTAAGATGGTACCTGTGTAAGCTGAAAATGCCCCCTGGAGATAGTTGTCCTAAAGTTACCTTGTAAGTTACTTAATAAGAAAAAAAAAAGGGTTTTGCTGATGTGACTAAATTGAAGATCTTGAGATGGAGAGATTATCCTAGATCATCTCTATGGGCCTTAAATGCCACTGTAATATCTTTATGAGAGACAACAGAGTGAGATTTTAAACACAGAAAAGAAGAGGAGTGTATGTGACCACAAGTGCAGAGAATAGAATGATGCAGCACAAGGAAAGCCAGCAGCTACCAGAAGTTGGAAGGGGCAAGGAATATGTTCATTTCTAAAGCCTACAGAGGGAGCAAAGCCCTCCAGACACTTTGGTTTTGGCTTAGTCATACTAATTTCAAACTTCTGGCTTCCAGAACTGTGGGAGAATACATTTTTATTGGTGTATACATTGATTGTGGTGATTTATTATAGTAGTCACAAGAAACTGATACAAACTTTGATAACTAAAAGTAGAGTGTGCTATAAAAAATACCTGAAAATGGCAAAGTGACTTTAGAATCTGCTAATAGGTAGAAGCTGAAAGACATTTGAAACATTTGATAGAAATAAACCAGACTATTTAAAATAGAATATTGGTGGAAATAGGGATTTAAAAGATGTTTTGTTTGAGGAAAGGAAATGAAGTACATGTTATGGAAAACTGAAGAAAAGTTGGTTCTTATAATGGCAGAAAAAACTTCACTGAACTATTGTATAGTTGTGTGTTTGTCTTTTCAAATAATTGAGAAGATAGTGCACTCACTATCATTAAAAGAATGGTTGAGTCAGAACTTACAATGGGAGATAGTATTTGGCTCAGTGAGAAATAGATGGTGTGCTCAAGTGAGAAACAATATTTGACTCAATGGCAATAATCTTCACAGTGTTTGAAAATGGGATACATATAATGTATACACTTCTTTCTCAATATTTATTTTTCATTAGTCTGTGTGTGTGTGTGTGTGCGCGCGCGTGTGTGTTAGTTGCTCAGCTTTGTCTGACTCTGCAACTCCATAGACTGTACCCCACCAGGCTCCTCTGTCCATGAAGTTCTCCAGGCAAGAATACTGAATTAGGCAGCCATTCCCTTCTTCAGGGTTTTATTAGACTAGCTGTCATTAAATATTTTTATTAAATGAAAAGGAAAGGTTTCTGGAAAGCATCCTTGATACTCTCTATGGTGATAGTTTAGTAGTTAAGTCGTGTCTGACTTTTGCTACCCCATTGACTATAGCCCGCCAGGCTCCTCTGTCCATGGGATTTCCCAGGTAAGACCATTTCCTTCTCTAAGGGATCTTCCTGACTGAGGGATAAAACCCACGTCTCTTATGTCTTCTGTATTGCAGGGAGATTCTGTACTGATTGAGTCACCAAGAAAACCCCAATATTATCTATAAAACTGTGAAACTAAAAGAGCAAGCTAAAAGTCAAAATATTGAAATATAGAGTCAATGATAGTCATAGTTGTCATGTTTTAAAAATCAGGACAATGATTCAATTCTAGTATTACTGACAGCCCAAAATTCCTGATGCAAGATGACTGAATAATTTAATCTGGAACACAGAGGGTATGTTTTTAGCTGAGAATGAACATATGGAAAGGAATACATTCCTAGTGATTATGCACTTGGCTTAGGAATAATTTATATCAGAGTTTTTATTTTTAATAGAAAGGCATGTAAGTAGAGAAAAATAATATTTTTTGCATTGTTTCAGTATATGAATCCCAGAATGTATTCAAAATTCCTTACTATTCAATGGTGAACATTCTAAAATTTCAAAAATGAATTAATTTGAAATAGTTCTGAAACTATAAGTATTAAAGCTAACTATAATCAGCTGTAAGATCAAGATTTTTATGGGAAACTTTTCTTAAATTTCTTTATGTAGAAATAGGAGAAAATTGAAATTTCCAATGTTAATGTTAAAAAAAGAAACCCTTAGCCATTACATTATCATCTAATGCTTATGATCCTATAAGATAATTCAAAGAGCATTCTTTTAAATTTAGAATAACCAGAGCAGTTTATTTCTCTATATGCTTGTATATTTTTAGAGAACAATGCATGAGTAATGATGACAAAACCTTCAAAGAAGTAACAGAAACAGATATTCTTCAATATGAGCCAGAAAAATAATGGAAGAAGAATAGGTTTAGGTAACATATATACTGTAAATAGTGTTAAACACAAAATTTTTATTTAATTTTGAATTTACCCATGCAACCTCAAAAATGACAGAATGATCTCTGTTTCCAAGGCAAACCATTTGATATCACAGTAATCCAAGTCTATGCCCCAACCAGTAATGCTGAAGAGGCTGAGCAGTTCTATGAAGCCCTACAAGACCTCCTAGAACTAACACCCAAAAAAGATGTTCTTTTCATTATAGGGGACCAGAATGTGAAAGTAGGGAGTCAAGGGATATCTGGAGTAACAGGTAAATTTGGCCTTGGAGTACAAAATGAAGCAGGGCAAAGGCAAACAGAGTTTTTGCCAAGAGAATGCACTGGTTATAGCAAACACCCTCTTCCAGCAACACAAGAGATGACTCTACACATGGGCATCACAAGATGGTCAATACCAAAATCAGATTAATCATATTTATGCAGCCAAATATTGAGAAGCTCTTTACAGTCAGCAAAAACAAGACCAGGAGCTGACTGTGGCTCAGATCATGAACTCTTTATTGCCAAATTCATACTTAAATTGAAGAAAGTTGGGAAAATGACTACACCATTCAGATATGACCTAAATCAAATCCCTCATGATTATACAGTTGAAGTGACAAATAGATTCAAGAGATTAGATCAGATAGACAGAGTGCCTGAAGAACTATTGACAGAGGTTCATGACACTGTACAGGAGGCAGTGATCAAGACCATATCCAATGAAAAGAAATGAAAAAAGGCAAAATGGTTGTCTGAGAAGGACTTACAAATAGCTGTGAAAAGAAGAGAAGTTAAAGGCAAAGGAGAAAAGAAAAGATATACCCATTTGAACGCAGAGTTTCAAAGAATAGCAAGGAGAGATAAGAAAGCCTTCCTCAGTGATGAATGCAAAGAAATAGAGGAAAACAATACAATGGGAAAGACTAGAAATCTCTTCAAAAAAATTAGAGATGCCAAGGGAACATTTCATGCAAGATGGGCACAATAAAGGACAGAAATGTAATGCACCTAACAAAAGTAGAAGATATTAAGAGGTGGCAAGAATACAAAGAAGAACTACACAAAAAATATATTTATGACCCAGATAACCATGGTTATGGTGTGATCACTCACCTAGAGCCAGACATCCTGGAATGTGAAGTCAAGTGGGTTTAGGAAACATCACTACTAACAAAGCTAGTGGAAGTGATGGAATTCCAGTTGAGCTATTTCAAATCCTCAAAATTATGCTGTGAAAGTGCTGCACTCAAAATGTCAGCAAGTTTGGAAAACTCAGAAGTTGCTGAGTCCTAGTTCCACAGGACTAGAAGAAGTCAGTTTTAATTCCAATTCCAAAGAAGGCAATACCAAAGAATGTTCAAAGTACTGCATAATTGCATTCATCTCACACTCTAGCAAAGAAATGTTCAAAATTCTCTAAGTCAGGCTTCAACAGTACATGAACTGTGAACTTCCAGATGTTCATGCTGGATTTAGAAAAGGCAGAGAAACCAGAGATCAAATTACCAATATCAGTTGGGTCATCAAAAAAGAAAGAGAGTTCCAGAAAAAAAAATCTGCTTCTGCTTTATTGATGATGCCAAAGCCTTTGACTGTGTGAACCCCAACTAACTGTGAAAAATTCTGAAAGAGATGGGAATACCAGACCATCTGACCTGCCTCCTGAGAAACCTGTATGCAGGTCAAGCAGCAGTTAGAACTGGACATGGAACAACAGCCTGGTTCCAAATTGAGAAAGGAGTATGTCAAGGCCGCATATTGTCACACTGCTTATTTAACTTATATGCAGAGTACATCATGAGAAACGCTTGGTTGGATGAAGCACAAGCTGGATTCAAGATTGCCGGGAGAAATATCAATAACCTCAGATATGTAGATGACACCACTCTTATGGCAGAAAGTTAAAAAAAACTAAAGTGCCTCTTGATGAAAGTGAAATTACAGAATAAAATATTTGGCTTAAAACTCAACATTCAGAAAACCAAAATCATGGCATCCAGTCCAATCACTTCATGGCAAATAGATGGGAAAACAATGGAAACAGTGACAGATTTTATTTTGGGGGGCTCCAAATTCCCTGCAGATGGTGACTGTAGCCATGAAATCAAAAGACGCTTACTCCTTGGAAGAAAAGTTATGACCAACCTAGACAGCATATTCAAAAGCAGAGACATTACTTTGCCAACAAAGGTCTGTCTAGTCAAAGCTGTGGTTTTTCCAGTAGTCATGTATGGATGTGAGAGTTGGACTATAAAGAAAACTGAGCGCCAAAGAACTGATGCTTTTGAACTGTGGTGTTATAAAAGACTGTTGAGAGTCTCTTGGTCTGCAAGGAGATCCAGTCAGTCCTATCCTAAAGGAAATCAATCCTGAATATTCATTGGAAGTACTGATGCTGAAGCTGAAACTCCAGTGCTTTGGCTATGTGATGGGAAAAATTGACTCATTGGAAAAGACCCTGTATACTAATGCATACATATGGAATTTAGAAAGATGGTAACGATAACCCTATATGCAAGAAAGTAAAAAAGACACAGATGTATAGAACAGTCTTTTGGACTCTGTAGGAGAGGGTGAGGGTGGGATGATTTGGGAGAATGGCATTGAAATGTATATATTATCATATGTGAAATGAATCACCAGTGCAGATTTGATGCATGAGACAGGGTGCTCAGGGATGATGCACTGGGGTGACCTAGAGGAATGAGAAGGGGAGAGAGGTGGGAGGGGGTTTCAGGATGAGAAACATGTACACCCATGGCGGATTCATGTCAATGTATGGCAAAACCACTACAATATTGTAAAGTAATTAGCCTCCAATTCAAATAAATAAATTTATATTAATAAAATAAAATAAAAATTTGTAACTTTAAATTCAGATATTAGAAAGGAAGATAACCTGTAAGTTAGCAATCTATAAATTTCTAGACATTATAAAATGAACAGAAAATTAAATCCCATCATAAACCATGGAATAAAATAAATATAAACTATAAACTTTTTTAAAAAAAGAAAAGACCCTGATGCTGGGAAAGATTGGAGGCGGGTGGTGAATGTGATGACAGAGGATGAGATGTTGGATG
The DNA here is from genome assembly GCF_029407905.1 of Bubalus kerabau. Classification (NCBI taxonomy): domain Eukaryota; kingdom Metazoa; phylum Chordata; class Mammalia; order Artiodactyla; family Bovidae; genus Bubalus; species Bubalus kerabau. The sequence continues at coordinate 79,850,152 of NC_073625.1, read as the reverse complement.
GTATCACTGACTCGGTGGACATGAGTTTGACTAAACTCCAGGAATTAGTGATGGACAGGAAGACTTGGCGTGCAGCAGTCCATTGGGCTGCAAAGAGTCGGATGACTGAACTGATGCGTTTATTCAATTGTTAGTGTTATACCACTAAACCAGGTAGTTCAAAGTTACAATTTTGGAAGTATGGTTTTTAAAACAAAATATTCTTGTTCATTTAGAAGTTATTTGTCCCCACTGGACAATATTTCCTACATCTCTTCTTATAAAAAAAACTCATATGCTTATTTTTTGTTCTACAATAGATCATGACTTTTTGATAACAGATTTCATGCTATCTCCTTTGTATAGCTTAAGAACCTGGCATAGGTTCCAGAATCAGAAAGAAAAAAAGATTGCACACTGAATATTTACTGATTAACTTCTTATTAAAAAATTTTGATTAATACTAATGGTTACATTTCTAAAATCTAGTAATCTAAAAGACTATGATAAGGAACAATTATTTTTAAAGAAAGCTTTTTTTTTTTTTTTGTCTTTCTATAAATCTATGTTGGTAGATGGGTAGGTAAGTAGGAAGGTAGGTATCTTTGGACCAGCCTGACTACCTACTTTCCCTTGCCTCATTTAAGGACTTTAAGATAGATGATTTGTAATAAACAGTTTATTAAATTCCATTATGCTTAGATTATATGAAACCTGGCATATGTCAATATAGATTTTTTCTCTGTAAAATAATCTAACAAATGTATGTGGCAATAGCAACAACAAAAATATTCATAAGTGTCTAAAAATGTGCCAGGTAAAAGAGAATCACTAAGGGAAATGGGACACAGCTTCTCCACTCGGGCCACAGCCGGTGACTTGGACTAAATTTGACCATCCATTGCTTATTCACATAAGAGCTTCAAACATTTGAGGTCTGTAGCAATGATGTCAGGATGATCATGAGTATTATGACATTTTTATGACTGTCTATTTATTGTCCCCTTGAAACTTTAAAATACTTAATCATTTTTGTTACAATTATGTTTGATTTCCTTATAATAAGTATGATGGTTTGTGTCATTTAAAATTAAACCTCCCACCATCTTATAAGAACAAAAACAAAGGCTAAATTGCCTTATTTTAATTTTAGAATAAGAAAATGTATATTGTTATTGCCTCATAACTGAGCTGGGATGAGAATATACTTAAAGAACAAAGTGTTAACTTTAAGGATGGGGTGACATATTCAATCTATTCCAGAGAAACATTTAGGTAGAAAACTAAAATCTAAAAGGTAACTCTAGCTTTGTTATCTGATCTCATTCTCTCTCCTAAATTGTAGCTTAGATTGGGTTGGTTAGCTTAATTGTTTAGAGTACCATTCTCAGTAGACTAAGATCACAGCTTTGATTTTCAGGTCAGTCTCTTAATATATGTTTATCTGCTGATCACAAAAAGGTTGAGTTAATAAGAACCTAGTTGAGATGGCTCAAAAGCTTTTATTACCAAGTAAACAGCATAATGTGTATATTCTACTATTGCAGTACCATTAATTTTGCTCATATATGCAAAAGACGGCACATCTCTGAATGATCTCCATAGAAAAAGGATGTATTTCTCTTTCAGTGAATGTGACTAATAGAATAATATAATAAAGATGTACTTTATCATATTACATTAATCATGTCTATGTTGCATGAAACCCCCTAGAACTTTAGTAGAAAAGTTAAATCATGGCTTACCAAAATAGGAAAGGATAAAATGGTGAAGAAAGAAAAGTTAATTTCAAGCTTCAAAGAAGATATTACAGGTAATGGAGGTTAAAATAAAATTGAGACTATAAAAGCAATTAAGGATGTCCCTTTAAGGAGTAGTGCATGAGAGGCTCTGATAGTCTGAAATTACTCATATTTGCATAGAAAAGGTCACAAGATATCATTGGATTGTTAACACTGAGCAAGAGACTTCCTTGGAAAAGGGGAATCTGATGCATATTCTGTTATAGGACATTAGATTTCCTTAGAATTACAATACACATAATCACTGGCATGGTATTATATAAGTTTCATATTTTTTTTAGGACAAATATACTTTTGTTTGGTTTTTACAGATATTCTGTCAGAAAACCCTTGTTCGGAACTCTTTAATACTCAGCATGATCACTTCTTATATTTATCCTAAATCCCTTTGTGTCCCCACATAAACTATGAAGCAGTGTAATTCAGTTGCAATTACAGCAGTTTTATTGTGTTGCTGCATATTACAAAACGTGAATAGAGAATTAAATTAACAGTAGTGTTTGTCTCTGGGTATTTTTCTCGTTACAACTCTGTACATGTGACAGATTTGAAATACAATGACAGACATAGGAAAGAATATCATTCTGATGACATATATTGTTGTGTTTTCATTAATTCTCCAAGAGCATTAAAAGAAAGGACTGCTAATTGGAAAAATGACTCTAGATGCCTTGAAACATAAAAGAACTCTACATCAGTTTATGGAGTAAGTGATTCAAAGTGTTTGCCCATTGTTGTTCTTATTAAAGTTAATGATGTTTGACCCAGTCCATAGACATTTGCTTGACTAAAGCCGCATACAATTGCTAATTATAATACCTGTGCATAAATAGCAATAGTATTCTTCTGTCAAGGCTACATGTCATGTGAGTAAATCAAATTGCATGTTGAATTTCAAGGAAGAGCATCTGCTTGGCATATATCAAACAACAACAGATGTTGCTAAATCAAATAACTATCAATCTTGAACTCATAATGTCATTGCTGGGTGTTTACATTCAAAGTATAGCCTCAAATGGACAAAGAACATATATCATGTACTCTGGAATACTAACATTAAGTAAAGAACCAATTAGTTAGAATCCAACTAACAAGAAATGCAAAAAAACCTTGTTGTGCTTTTAATTTCAGAGGAAATGCAAAATGAAAATTACATAGTTAAGAATATTTTGGCATGGTTAAGAACATTTCATATTTTTGTTTTTTGCTTTTGTTACTTATTTTCTTTGTTCTGGTAAAAGTACCTCTACACATATCTTTCACTCTTATTATGTTCTATTCAAACATTTACTACAATGGACCCTGACACATGGAATAATTCACAATCATCAGAGAACGTTTAAATTATATTTCTAATTCTTCAGTTAAACAGAAAACTATGCTAATTTTATCAAAAAAGTATAAAACATTTTCTGTTTAAGATTTGTTTAATACTTGAATTTTATGTTTCTGAATATGTAACAGTAAAAGTCAAAATATTTTGTTTTGAGGCCATAAAGTAGTTTTGATGTATGTTTCTATAAAATTATCTATATCTGATTATCATAATAAACAGTGGTCACATTTGCAAAAATTTTGAACTTTTTTCCCTTCCTGATACATTTTGAGATGAAGAAAAATAATTTTTTTACTTAAATGTATGATTTCAAATATTTACTGTAATACTCACTCAAACAGATGTTGCTAAACCTTTCCAGAGAAACACAATTAGGAAGCATTTAGAAAGTTTCTCATACTTTCTAACACTGTAGACATTTATCTATGTTAATAGAAACAAGTCTCAATTTAACCTATTAAATATTAGCTTCTAATTAAAACAAAAAGCATATATTTTATCAGAGTCCCAACAACTCACATTATCGGAAAGTTAAAATGGTAAATGAGGAGCAAAACACTAGCCAAACAACACTTCTATGCTTCTCAACCCAACATAATTATTTAATAATAAAAGTAAAATTTAGCCTCACTACTTACTAAAGGTTCACGTGTTTGTTTAGAACACCTTTGCTGCATAACTTAGATCATTTAATTTTGATATACTATAATGAACAATGATGGTATTTCTTCTAACTAAAAATACTTTGTCCTTTCCTGAGATAATGAGACTTCACCTCCCCTTCCAGAGCTACTGGGCTCAAAAGTAATAAATTCTAAAGAAATGTAGGTTCCTGAACCATCAATTTGTTATCTTTGTTACAGAAACAAATAATTTGGTCCCTAAGAATGCCTGATTATACTGTACAGGACATGCTCCTACAAACTTGAATTCTCTTGGCCTTCAGTGCAAAAAGTCAGAGAAACAAGCTAAATTACAAGTAATTATAAAGACTCTTATTTCTTTTTGAAATTAAAATTGGAAATGGAACAAGTTTCCTATAATACATAAATATAAACATTACATGTATTTTTAGAAATTGATATTACTTACATTACCCTGTAACGATTATTAAATTTGGATTTTTAAGTTGTGACTACCAAAACAGCATGCTTAACTATGAGTTAAGTAATTACAGAAAAAGTAATATGAAAATTTTATGGACCATAGCATATTCCTCCTAGAAAAATAATTTATTTTCAGGAGAAATTAATTTCTAATGTTAGCTGATAACTAATTTTCAGAGTGACAAATAAAATTGATTCATATTACTCTATTTTTCCCAGTTAAAAGTTTAATACATAAAATATATATCCTTTAAAATAACTATTAGCATATTTGTATATTTGAAAATCACTTTTTTGTTATATTTCAGTTTATTTTTAAATCAAATATGTGCAATCAATACATTAATTTGCATACTGACAACAAATGTGCTTATATAATGTTTTGTGTGTAAAATATTCTGATTTGCATTTCTCTTTAAAATATGAGAAATGACCTAATAGCATTAGAAAGTAATAAACATTTTTAACACTCCATATGGCACACACTTTTATTGGTAAGTTTATAGCTCTGGTATCAGAATAAAACAAACCAAAAAACAACATTTAGATTTTCTGTTTTCTAAGGTATTTTCAGTATTGAGTTCCAAAAAGAAACTTAGTCTTAACCATTTTTTCTAAAACTTCTTATATATTTACATACTGATCATTCTTATGAAATACAATTTTACCATGTTTTAATTTACCTTGATGCTGTCTGATTATACCAGGAATAATTAATGTGCTTACCTAAAACAGAAAGAAACAATATACACTGTTAGTTCCAAAAGAATAATTGTCTGATGCTTGCAGTACACAAAATAAGACATGGCAAATAAATAATCAGAACTTATTCCAATCTCTATTTTTCTGTACATCCCAGAGATCATTATGGCTATGACAAAATCAAACGGTGTAAGTGTTTCCAAAACTGCATAGGAAAAGGGCTTTTACAGATGACTTGGCAGTGAGTCAATTTTTACTGATTTGAAGACATCTATTTTTGTCATTTATTTTATGTCATCAGCATATAAGGAATCAAAATTTTAACAAAATCAGCAAAAGCCTTGTGGAATTGTATTATTTCCCCAAAGATTTTAGAAATATCTTCACCACTGATGTATTGTTCATGGTTCTACTACAGTATCAATCATCCTATCCACACTTACCTGCCTGGAAAATTCTAGAATTCAGATATCTTTAAATTCAGTAATAATGAAAGTGAAAGTGTGAAACTGTATCAGTTTTAGTAATAATGAAAGTGTAAAACTGATAGTCATTCAGTCGTGTCAAACTCTTTGCAACCCCATCAACTGTAGCCCACCAGACTCCTCTGTCCATGGGATTCTCTAGGCAAGAATACTGAAGTGGAAATAACTATATAACCTATTATAATTATACTACATCTATGAATTACATATTGCACGCCATATACATTATACATGTCTATGTGTATGAAATAAAAAAACAAATGGCTATGAACTTTCTTTGCATTCTTTTTTTTTTTTTTGTATTCATTCTGTTTTGTGTGCCATGAGATCGGAAATCCTATGTATTTTTTTAACTCTAACATCCAGCAGTGTAAATATGTAGTGGAAACTCAAAAAATGTTCTTTTTAGATGGATAAAACAATATTTGAATGAATCACAGAAAAACTAAAATTAGGAAGTTAAATTATTGTCCAGTGAAATCCAGAACTGAATGCTCTACATGCAAGGTATCTTTGTTTATTCGGTTATTTAGCTTTTACTTGATTAAAGTCAGAGAACAATGTTTCACTACGCTTTTTAAAAATTAAAAGTGGAAATAAAACAACAGTGTTTTGTGGCTCAATAAACGAAAATGGCACATCAATAGGACATTAGGGAGCAATTTGGAGCTGTTTTTGGCATGTAAAACAATAATTCCAGCTTGCTATTTACCAACAAAAATGTAACTCATTTCACATAATGTCTTTTAAGAGGTAGAATTTCTAACTGGAATATGCTGATTTTCCAATTAAAATAGTTAAGGTAGATTTGTGCATTTTGAGTAAATCATTGTTTCCTTGGGTGATATTTCTCCTACATGTCAAATGGTGGAAGGACAGGTATCTGCCTTTTTTTTTTCAATTTATCTCAAAAGGACTTCTAAAGAATTTTAAAGAAAAAAGTCATAATATACAGATACACATAGCTTTTTATAAAAAAAGATTCATGAGAGGCCTGTACTTATATTTGACCATGGTTTTATCCAATTACTCTTCTTTTTTCGCCCTCCTCAGGGAGTCAATTGTACTTATAAGTATTTCTTTCTTTCTTTGCTCCATTATACATATTTGTGATAATCGGGGCAGTGAGCCCAGATTGATTTATTCATTGTTTATTATTTGTAGACTGTTCTAGATTCTTTTCAAAGGGCATATTCTAAATTATTATTATCATAATTACAGGAATATTGGCACTCTGTGAGATTATAAGTAGATTCTCTCATTATTGATAATGAGCTAAATACTATACTTTTTAAATGAGTGATGTATTACGTGGATAGAGCATTTTATTTTACTACTGCCTACATGTCTACACTGTGTTCAGGATATAATATAATTTTAACTGTGTGACACTTTCATGGGAAATAGTCTTATCTACAGACCAATTTTATTTCATTTATGTAATAATTTATGAATTTACTATTGTCACATGTTCCATGATATTCCTCTTGAAAACATGGCACTGTTAACAAACTATAACTTTTAATGCAGTACAGACTATTCTTAATCTCACAGACAAAACAACAATTAAATACTTTTAAATTGTACATATGGGGTATTATATTTTGAAAAACTGAAAACAATAAAGGTGACTTGAATGCTTCAGACATGTGATCTAATTGTTTCTACATCTATTTTTTAAAATACTATCACTGGGGATAGCAAAATAGTATATTAATATCCTAGCAAGACCACAGTGGCCACCTAGGATAAAAATTGCAATGTTGTTTGGACCACAGTAATGATAATGATACCATCAGGCATTATGTTTCCATCATACCCTGCTGTCTGGCTGTTATGGAAACCTTGCACCAGTAGTTCATGCTTATTTCCACTTTCTCTTATTAGGATTTATTTATATACACTCTAGTTCCATAATGCTTGGATAGATATATAAATATAATACTGAAAGGAACTTAGGTATGTTCTACATATTAAATATGAAACAGTAATGTGTAGACAGATTGAATGACTTGTCTTGGGTCCTACAGACCTTGATTTCTAGCCCAATGGCCTTTTCATTTTAGTTCAGACATCATAATCCTTTTTCACTCTTTTAAAATAAATTATTATGAAAATATCAAATATGGTATATATTCATAGCATACTTGTGACATATACAATTTGGCTTCATTTGGGCAGTGATCTTTAGCCACTCTTTCTGAAAACATTCTGACATGGAGTCAAAGGTATACACACATACACACACTACACAGACATCCTTTTGGGATCAGGGTCTTCATTTCTAATTCACTCTGCACATCAGTTCTACTGATCTGTTTTCAAATATTAAAATCTCTCACATTCTAAACTACTGGGGTTAAATGCCTCTTACAAAGTTCAAAACAAGACCAAAGAATTGTTCATTTTTCACTTACATGATTCCCACTGAACTTGTAGTCCCAAATAAAGTGGTATCAGTCTTCCTACTTCGATCAGCTCCCATTAATTCATTTCCCCTCTTGAATTCTTTCATTCCAAACAACTTTCTCTTCACTCTAATTGAGGTCTTTATTGTCACACCAACACATCTCAGGTTCTAGCACCTTTCCAAGTAACTATAAGTTGAAAGTTAATTTGTCTTTTTAAAGCATAATGCCTGATTTTGAACAAGATTTGCTAATAAACATTTATATGCAAGAGCAATTGGCTTTCTCTTTATGTACCCTCATGTGTGTTAAGTCGATGAGTCATGTCTTATGATGTGCGACACTATGGACTTAAGCCCGCCAGGCTCCTCTGTTCATGGGATTCTCCAGCAAGAATACTGGAGTGCGTTGCCATGCCTGCCTCCAGAAGACCTTCCCCGCCCAAGGATCAAACCTGTGTCTCTTATGTCTCCTGCATTGGCAGGCAGGTTCTTTAACACTAGTGCCACTTGGGAAGCCCCTTCTCTTTATAGAATACACATTATTTATAGCATCGTATTGCCTGACATCAGAAAATTATTTCTATAAAGGTATATAGTATGCTAACCATTGGTATTAGCTATTTTGGAAAAAATGACTTAATGATACCTAGCTTACCAACTCATAATACTGTGGGCATCAAGTGAAATAATGTGTTAGAAACAGCAAAAAAGTATATTACAAGAAACAATATGTATTTGTGGAGATGTGTTTCAGGAGTGGCCATGAAGACAACTCCAGAGTCTCACCAATTTGTACTTTGCTTCCTGATTTATATACTGAAGGAAGATGGCTCGAATAATCTCTGATTATCTTTCATACTGACACATGGTGGGGAATGTTAGAAATCATTATTATTCATAAATAAACTTGTTACTGTGTAAAAATGACCAAAGCACAAACCTAGGACAAAATTCTGCAGACATCTATAACTCCTATAACTTGGATAAACAATAATTGCACTTTAAAATGCTAGAAAATTGTATTTGTAATTGCATATCTGGATGTTATCTTGAGTGTAAAATTGGTTACTGGTTAAATTATTGGTAAAAGACAGATATAATTGCTAACACTTTTCTTACATATTTGAGATCATGAGAGGCTACTGATAGGTAAAAATCCATAAATAATATATTTCTGAGAAAGCTGAAGGACTAAATTCCTCCTTTCTTCCACTTACTCTCTTAAATATCATGGGAGGCTCTAGAACTATGAATACAAATACTCAGACTAAAATTATTTTCCTTGAAGGAGAATATTCTCTAACAGAGGAGCTGGACTTGTAAATTGACAAATATGAAGATTTTTATAGCGTCTGAATACAAAGGATCTTTCATAATAAAGATATTATCCACTGTGCTGTATTTAAAAAGTTGATATGTGTCTCACTCACAATAATAAACAGGTTTACAACTGCACCTGTATAGGATGATTCAAATATAAGCTTTGAATAAAATCATCTTAGTTACCTTCATACATTTATCTTACTATTATAATTAATATTTTTTGTACTTTTTTGGATAAACTATGTCAGAAACTGTTTTAAATTAAAGAGACTGTGGGATAGGATATCTGTGCTTGGGCTGTTACTTTTGAAAATGTTAGACAATATATATATTAGCATTTAATTTTATAAAGATAATTTTACTTTTAATAAACAGATGAATGTTTTTGCCACAACTGTTGAAACCACCAACCCAACATTTATTTAGAAATTTGGCAACTGATTTTTCATGAAGTATGTAGCAGTTAAAGTATAGTTAACACAAAGGGAAAACATAAAACCCAAACAGAATGCAGAATAAATATCAGAATTTTGTCAAATGAATGTAAAAAAATTTGAAATTCTTTCTTTTCAAATTCATGCTGTGTTCATTTTAAATTTCCACATGTGCTGCTGAAAACTGACCTTCTGTTATTGAAAGCAAACAGGACTAAGGCTGGAAAGTTAGCCTTGCATATCTTGGTCCTGCTCACACATTTTAAATAGATGTCAAACTTATTCACATCACTTGGGCTGGTCAAACTTGTTTACATTATTTAGATCTTCTCTGAATTTGACTTCCCACTGACTTTGAGAGTTACAAGCTAAAGAGCAGCTAAATTAAGCAGAACAAAGCCAACTTAAACAGGACAAAACCAAAACAAAACACTGAAGTCCAAATCTACTCATTTCACTTAGTGGATGCAGTCTCAGAGACCTCTGGGACAACATTAAGCACACCAATATTTGAATTATGGGGTCCCAGATAAATAAGAGAAAAGAAAAGATATGAGAATATATTTGAGGAGATTCCAGCTGAAACTTTCCTGTGAAAAGTGAGGGACTGGAAATACAGAAAGTTACAGAGGAAGGAAAGTTACCAAACTCATTTCACAGGGCCACCATCACCCTGATACCAAAACCAGACAAAGATACCAACACACACAAAAAAAGAAAATTACAAGCCAGTATCACCAATGAAAGAGATGGGAATACCAGACCACCTGATCTACCTCTTGAGAAATTTGTATGCAGGTCAGGAAGCAACAGTTAGAACTGGACATGGCAAAACTAATACAATTATGTAAAGTTTAAAAATAAAATAAAATTAAAAAAGAAAGAAAGAAAGAAAAAAAAAAAAGAACTGGACATGTAACAACAGACTGGTTCCAAATAGGAAAAGAAGTCCATCAAGGCTGTATATCGTCACCCTGTTTATTTAACTTATATGCAGAGTACATCATGAGAAACACTGGACTGGAAGAAACACAAGCTGGAATCAAGATTGCCAGAAGAAATGTCAGTAACCTCAGATATGCAGATGACACCACCCTTATGGCAGAAAGTGAAGAGGAACTAAAAAGCCTCTTGATGAAAGTGAAAGTGGAGAGTGAAAAAGTTGGCTTAAAGCTCAACATTCAGAAAATGAAAATCATGGCATCCGGTCCCACCACTTCATGGGAAATAGATGGGGAAACAGTGGAAACAGTGTCAGACTTTATTTTTCTGGGCTCCAAAATCACTACAGATGGTGACTGCAGCCATGAAATTAAAAGATGCTTACTCCTTGGAAGGAAAGTTATGACCAACCTAGATAGCATATTCAAAAGCAGAGACATTACTTTGCCAGCAAAGGTCCGTCTAGTCAAGGCTATGGTTTTTCCTGTGTTCATGTATGGATGTGAGAATTGGACTGTGAAGAAGGCTGAGTGCCGAAGAATTGATGCTTTTGAACTGTGGTGTTGGAGAAGACTCTTGAGAGTCCCTTGGACTGCAAGGAGATCCAACCAGCCCATTCTGAAGGAGATCAGCTCTGGGATTTCTTTGGAAGGAATGATGCTAACGCTGAAACTCCAGTACTTTGGCCACTTCATGCGAAGAGTTGACTCATTGGAAAAGACTCTGATGCTGGGAGGGATTGGGGGCAGGAGGAGAAGGGGACGACAGAGGATGAGATGGCTGGATGGCATCACTGACTTGATGGACTTGAGTCTGAGTGAACTCGGGGAGATGGTGATGGACAGGGAGGCCTGGCGTGCTGCGATTCATGGGGTCGCAAAGAGTCGGACATGACTGAGCTACTGATCTGATCTGATCTGATCACCGATGAACATAGATGCAAAAATCCTCAATAAAATATTAGCCAACTGAATCCAACAACACATTAAAAAGATCATACATAATGATCAAGATGGCTTTATCCCAGGGATTCAAGAATTCTTCAATATATGCAAATCAATTAGTGTTATACACCATATTAACTGAGAGATAAAAACCATGTAATCATCTCAAAGGGCTTCTCTAGTGGCTCAGTCAGTAAAGAATCCTCTTGCAATGTGGGAGACCTGGTTTGATCCCTGGGTTGGGAAGATCCCCTGGAGAAAGGCATGGCAACCCACTCCAGTATTCTTGTGTGGTGAATCCCCAAGGACAGAGGAGCCTGGTGGCCTGCAGTTTATGGGGTCAATAACAGTCCAAAGAGTCAGACACAACTGATCGACTAAAGCATAGCACAACCATCTCAATAGATTCAGAGAAAGCTTTTGACAAAATTCAATATTCATTTATGGTAACAACTCTCCAGAAGGTAGGCATAGAAGGAACTTTCCTCAACATAAAGAAGGCCATATACAACAAAACCACAGCAAACATTATTCTTTCCAAACATGAGACACCTTACATACAAAACAACAGGTGACAAGTAGAGGTGATAAGCAACAAATGTAGAAGACCTGTTTATTCTTACAAGTATTCAGTGTCCTCAATCTTTGCATATCTCCACTAATGCTAGAAATTTCATACTCATTATAATAAAATGTCATTCACCTTGAGTAAAAATATAAAGCAGACTTGACTGTAAAAAAGAGGAAGAAGATAATGTAATCATTGAAGATTCATAAGAGAAAAGTTGATCTTTAGGTGAAAAGAAAGATGAAACTATGAAATTCTCCTCAATTACTATTTATGTTATGTTACCATTTATGTTTGTTACTAAAGTGAACAAAGAATTAACTGAAGGAGGATGGAAAAAAATAACTATGACATTCTTAATGTGTCCAAAACTTATACTCTTTCTTCTGTGATACTCTTCTAATTGACTGATTCACAAGTAAACATTTGTAAAAGCATAGAATATATTTATAACATCTGAAAGTCACTTTAATGATTTTTATACTTGCCTCAAGTGTCCCTTTCCATTTATTAATTTGTAGTTTTCAATGTATAGATATTCTCAAACTTTCTAAGATACAAACTGTCAAAAATCACAAAGTGAAAGCAAAAATAAGACTTTTTAAAAATTATCATGATTGCTACTTTATGGTAGAGGTTCTGTAATTGGCTTTACATCCTAATCACTTGGAGAGCACTAAAAAAAAAAAGAAAAAAGCACATCTACCTGGCCTCATATCAAGTGTGGGGATTTATTGATTTGGTTAGAAACCATTCATCTATACATATCAAAAACATCTCAGGTAGTTCTAGTAAGCAGCAGCAGAGATGAGAACCCTGTCCTAAAGTCTTAACTTTCTCAAATGGAGGCTTAGTTATTTGTTATTACTATGTTAATCACTGATTCCTCCCTTGGTCTCTACACTAGCAACTTTTATAGCATTTTCAACCCACAGTTAAGAAATGTACTGTGTGATCCAATCAAATAAACATATTTGCATGTGTGACATATGCATATATGCATGTTTATAAATATATATTTTTTTCTAAAATACAATTTTCATAAAATAATCATTTTATACTTGAGGATTTTTATTCTTTTCCATTTTTAAATGTTGGTTATAAACATTTATATTGTTATCATGATTCACTAATAGATCACAATCTTTTTTTTTTTTTTTTACTGATCAAACTTTATTATCCATATTCAGTTCAGTTCAGTTGCTCAGTCATGTCTGACTCTTTTGAATTTATTATTATGAATATATTATTATGAATATCCATATTCAGGCCTCCTTTATTTCATAACCTCGCAGTTTGAAAATTACTGTTCACTTTTCATTTACATGGAGCACATTATGTATGCATGGACAGAATGCACTCTAAGAAAATTAGAAAAATCCAGGAAAGATTTTTGCCTATGTTTGTAGACTCCAAAAGATAGTCATTCATTGTGTTGCTTATGTACACATAATATTTCAAAAACAGCCTCAATGAACATGTGTATTGATCAAGAGGTTGGGAGTTTCTTAGCTGATTGCCCAATACATGTACCATCTAGTCACATCACATTTTTTTTAAAGGCAAAAGTGGCAAAACATTAAGCATCTACCTACGTATTTACCATTTGATCTGATCTATTATCCATATAGGGCTTTCCTGATGGCTCAGAGGTTAAAACGTCTGCCTGGAATGAGGGAGACCCTGGTTCGATCCCTGGGTCGGGAAGATCCCCTCGAGAAAGAAACGGCTACCCATTCCAGCACTCTTGCCTGGAGAATTCCGTGGAGGAAGGAGCCTGGTAGGCTACCGTCCATGGGGTCGCAAAGAGTCTATCACAACTGAGCAACTTCACTTCATTATCCATATAGATGTGTGCAAAAGTATACAGTGTATCAATGATGCACAACTATCATTCAACAATTAATGCATGCTGCTGCTCCTGCAAAGTCGCTTCAGTCGTGTCCAACTCTGTGCGACCCCGTAGATAGCAGCCCACGAGACTCCGTCGTCCCTGAGATTCTCCAGGTAAGAATGCTGGAGTGGGTTGCCATTTCCTTCTCCAATGCATGAAAGTGAAAAGTGAAAGTGAGTCACTCAGTCGTGTCCGACTCTTCCCGACCCCATGAACTACAGCCCCTCAGGCTCCTCTGTCCATGGGATTTTCCAGGCAAGAGTACTGTCGTGGGTTGCCATTGCCTTCTTCGAATTAATGCATACATACATATAAAAGTACTCAAAAAGTCTAGAAAATAACATTCCTTCAAATAAAGAAAGAACAATGCCAGGATGATCGCAGTTGTGTTACATTCACATGAAATAAATAAATACATACAAACAATGAAACCTAACTTTCTACCATTTATTTCTAGGTAATGACAAAAAAAATATCTTAGCTTTACATTGTTCTTTATTGTAACACTGTAAAACTGGTAGACATTTTTAAAATTTGTCCTTAAATAGTGACATAAAAATTAATGCAACTATTTTGGCAATGCCTTTGATTTTCTGATCATGTTTTCCAAGAGCAGCAAAGTTATACAGTTGCAGAAATATTTATATATTTTTTTTAATTTATTAAGAAATTTATTACTTGGTGATTTAAATGTTTCTAACAATCCAGAGTTTTTCTTAATTCCATTATTTTTCCCATTTGTTCATTTTTCAATATATACAAATATTTGAATAAAGATATATTAGGAATATGATTAAATATGTGTGGTTACTGTGTCATCTAAAACTTGGATAGGAAACACATCTGAAAATCCTTTTAAAAGCTAAGTAACTTTCAGTTTCTGTTAAAAAAAAACCACACACATTTAAAAAAAAAAAAAAAAACTTCTGTGATTTACAGTCCTTTTTTAAAAAGTCACTTAAATAAATCCTCAAAAAGAGGTTATATCATGAGGGAATAGAGGAAGTACTTTCTGTTGACATAAACAGTAATTGATAAGGTTTTCTTGAATACTTTTATAGAAATGCTGATGTATTACACTTAGGATTACTAGTTAGCTCTCATTTCCTTTCAACTTTTGCCTCTGGATAAGCTCAACTATTCCCAGGAAGAAACACTGTTCAAGTACATTTGTCATGCAAGCAACTATAATAAGGTAATTCATCATAGTCTGTCAGAGTTTTATTCTAGAAAGACTGTTGCATTTTTATCCTTGTTTAAAAATCTGCTGTCACTCTTGCTGAAAATTTGGTAGACATTTTGGACATGTTTAAAAGCCCTTTCAACTGATAGTGGCAGATAATTAAGTTATCAGGTATCAAAGCTCCTTTTTTTTTTTTTTCTACAATATGCATGACACCATGAACCCATCTGGCTAGTTTAATCTGACCTGTTCACAGAGCATGATCCCTTGTTCCCTTTACTTTTTCCTCCTTAATAGTAGCCAATGACCAAAATAATTCACAATGACAAATGAAGCCTTTCTCAAGAGTCTAATTGAGCAATTTTGTTTTCCTTTGCAAGACCAGAAGTCCACAACATTCTGAACTTCGCTAAGGGGCAAGAAATAGCAGTTAGGAGGCAACTAGGTGGATTAAGGGTTTCTGAAGAACAAATAAATAAACTCAGCTTAGGTGTACTATATTATATCTCAGTAATATTTCTTGTCATTCAATTCATCTACTCACTTACTCACTCCATGTGTGTCCTTTACTTGAAACCAATGAGGTTTCATTTGGATAGGCACTTTATTAAATCCTAAAGTCTGTTACTTATCTATCTTTTATAAGACTTTCCTCATCTTTCAGTGTTTAAATTTGTTTGTTTTTAAAGGAAGAAATATATCAGACTTTTATCAATTTATCGCATTTTTGTATTCTATCTTAGAAATAGATTTTGTGTGGTTTAATGAGAAGAAAGGAGACTTCATAAGTACATATTAATTTGACTTCCTTTTCAAACTCATTTACATTATTCTCATGGAATATACATTTTATATCATTAATTAATTATCACAACCAAGAACATGCCTGCTTTGGCACCAAAGCACTGACAGTTTAATTAAACATAGGGATATGCATATGTGTGTATGTGTGTATAAATCTGCCTAATGCAAAAATCATGTAAATATAAGTACACACAAAACATATAAATAAATGAAATTAATATTTTTTATTCTTTTCTAGTAATTTGTATTTTTCAAGCTAACAATCAATGTTTAACTAAGATACAGGTTTTATAAATATTAATATATTCAGATATTTTTATTATCCTCTATTTTTAAATACTGGTTATAAACATTTAAAATGTATCATGACTTACTAAAGATTACAATCTGAAGTTTGATAATCACTGCTCAGTAATACTGAAAAGTTCACAGAGCTCTAATGATGATTCTTTGTTCTCTTACTCCAAAATGTTTATTGAGTACCTGATATATTCCCAGTACTATTTTCATCACAAGGAAAGCCTGATAAACTTCTTTGAAAAATATTATTTTTTCATTATTTTTCCCAATATAACAGGGGACAAAAGACATAGGTGAAATTGTTTTACTATATGTCAGTTAGCTATCTGCAAAACATCATCATCTGCTCAATTTTTTCTCCCATCTCTCAGGAAATAATTTTCAAACTTTTTGAGCAATTATGACTTATTACTGACCTTATAGTAAAATCGATGTTAAACTATTCTAATTATCATATTTTTGTAAATCTTAAGTATTTACTTTGACCAAATGCTGTAGGACTTGATACAAGATATTTCTGGTTATCTTTTTTTTTTTTTTTTTTTCTGTTTTTCACCTGAAAAAAATAAAACTGTATTCAAGTAACTGCATAGACACTTCAGATTTCTGGTTATTCCATTTCTGGTTATTCCATTCCATTAAACAGCCATGTTTAAAATGTTTGGGAGCATGGTGATCCATGCAGTATTCTTGCCTGGAAAATCACTTGGAGAGAGGAACTTGGCAGGCTGCAATCCATAGGGTTGCAAAGAGTCAGGCACAATTGAAGCAACTGGGCACACACACAACCAAAGGTCACATTCAAATGCATAGAACCTAAAATTAAATGGCATCGTTACTTAATATTTAGTGCTTTAATAAATTTAAATATTAGCATTTTAATAATTTGTGAGAGCATGTACAAACATATGCATATATTTTTTTTTATTATAAATGCCCTTAAGTTTTATTTGTAAAGAGGAATAAGTCCTGTAACATTTGAAAGGCAACTGAATCACATTCAATTTTTTTTACCCTTGTTATTTCCCTTCCCAACTACCTTATGCAAAGGGAATTTTGATATTATTAAAAGTGTTTCAATATACACAGTATTTTATTATAACACTAAGTAAATCAGGAAAAAAATAATTTTGTGTGTTATAATACTAACCCACAATTTTCTTTCCCTCTTTTTTTTTTAAATTAGTATATCCAGAAATATTAGTTAAACAAAAACCAGAGATAGCCAAAAATGTGCTATTATGAAATGCCATTATATAAGGCAATTGTAAAGCTAAGTTGCAACTGCTTTGTAATATGTTCGTTCACTCTAAGGATTATTAAGTCTTTGATAATATATCTGAAATTATTATAAGAGAATTGCCCATTTTTTGTTTGTACTATTAGACTGAATTGAAAAACTCACTTTGAGGAAATAAGACCTTGAGAAATGTAAATTATCAGATGGCAAACATTATCCCAATTATAGGAACTCAAGTCAACACAAAAACAACATTACTTCCACTTATCAAAAATGTGTCAGAAATGGAATTTATTTCAGCAAAAACAATAAGCCATCAATTATAAGACACATCATAATTTTATTATCACTATGAAAGAAGCTTTAACAATTGAACTACAATGCATCATCTATTATTAAACACATCTCAATTTCAGAGATGGAAAATATTGCCTCTTAGAATAGATGAACTATAACAGGATTTTCTTAGAAAAGGACTTCTTGATGATCCCTGAAAGCTAATAAAAACTAATTGATTTTCCCCAAGAAAAAGAAATGCAAAAAAGCAAAATGACTGTCTGAGGAGGCCTTACAAATAGCTGTGAAAAGAAGAGAAGCAAGAAGCAGAGGAGAAAGGGAAAGACATACCCATTTGAATGCAGAGTTCTAAAGAATAGCAAGGAGAGATAAGAAAGCTTTTCTCAGTGATCAATACAAATAAATAGAGGAAAACAATAGAATGGGAAAGACTAGAGATCTCCTCAAGAAAATTAGAGATACCAAGGGAACATTTCATGCAAAGATGAGCATAATAAGTGAGAGAAATGGTATGGACCTAACAGAAGCAGAAGATATTAAGAAGAGGTGGCAAGAATATACAGAAGAACTGTAAACAAAGATCTTCATGACCCAGATAATCACAATGTTATGATCATTCACCTAGAGCCAAATATCCTGGAAGGCAAAGTCAAGTGGGCATTAGGAAGCATCACTATGACCAAAATTAGTGGAGGTGATGGAATTACAGCTGAGCTATTTCAAATTCTAAAAGATGACGCTGTGAAAGTGCTGCACTCAATATGCCAGCAAATTTGGAAAATGCAGCAGTGGCCACAGGACTGGAAAAGTCAGTTTTCATTCTAATCCCAAAGAAACGCAATGCCAAAGAATGCTCAAACTACTACACAATTGCACTTATCTCACATGCTAGTAAAGTAATGCTCAAAATTCTCCAAGCTAAGCTTCAACAGTAAGTGAACCATGAAATCCAGATGTTCCAGCTAGATTTAGAAAAGGCAGAGGAACCAGAGATCAAATTACCAACATCTGCTGGATCATTGAAAAAGCAAGAGAGTTCCAGAAAAAAAATCTACTTTTGCTTTATTGACTATGTCAAAGCCTTTGACTGTGTGGATCACAACAAACTGGAAAATTCTTTTTTTTTTGGAAAATTCTTAAGGAGATGGGAATACCAGACCACCTGACCTACCTCTTGAGAAATCTGTATGCAGGTCTGGAAGCAATAACTAGAACTGGACATGGGAACCAACTGGTTTCAAATAAGGAAAGGAGTATGTCAAGGTTGTATATTGTCACCTTGCTTATTTAACATATTCAGAGTGCATTACGAGAAACACTTGGCTGGATGAAGCACAAGCTGGAATCAAGATTGCCGGGAAAAATATCAATAACTTCATATATGCAGATGACAATCAAGATTGCTGGAACAAATATTAGTAACATCAGATATGCAGACGACAACACCCTTATGGCAGAAAGTGAAGAAGACGTAAAGAGCCTCTTGATAAAAGTGAAAGAGGAGAGTGAAAAAGTTGGCTTAAAGCTCAACAATTCAGAAAACAAAGATCAGGGCATCTGGTCCCATCACTTCATGGCAAATAGATGGGGAAAGAGTGGAAACAGTGTCAGACTTTATTTTTTGGGGCTCCAAAATCACTGCAGATGGTGACTTCAGCCATGAAATTAAAAGACGCTTACTCCTTGGAAGGGAAGTCATGACCAACGCAGACAACATATTAAAAAGCTGAGACATTACTTTGCCAACAAAGGCCTGTCTAGTCAAAACTATGGTTTTTCCAGTAGTCATGTATGGATGTGAGAGTTGTACTGTAAAAAAGCTTAGGGATGAAAAATTGATGCTTTTGAAATGTGGTGTTGGAGAAGACTCTTGAGAGTCCCTTGGACTGAAAGGAGATCCAACCTGTCCATCCTAAAGGAGATCAGTCCTGGGTGTTCACTGGAAGGACCAATGTTGAAGCTGAAACTCCAATACTTTGGCCACCTGCTGTGAAGACCTGACTCTTTGGAAAGATCCTGATGCTGGGAAAGACTGAGGGCAGGAAGAGAAGGGATGGCAGAGGATCAGATGGTTAGATGGCATCACAGATTCAATGGACATGAGTTTGAGTAAACTCCAGGAGTCGGTGATGAACAGGGAGGCCTGGCATGCTGCAGTCCATGGGGTTGCAAAGACTCAGATACGATTGAGTGACTGAACTGAACTAATACAGATGACACCACCCTGTGGCAGAAACTGAAGAAGAAGAACTATGAGCATCTGATGAACGTGAAAAAAGAAAGTGAGAAAGTTGGCTTAAAACTCTACATTAGCCAGAGTCATCAAGAAAAAAAGGGAGAAGAATCAAATCAACAAAATTAGAAATGAAAATGGAGATATCACAACAGACAACACAGAAATACAAAAGATCATCAGAGACTACTATCAGCAACTAAATGACAATAAAATAGACAAATTGGATGAAATGCACAAATTCTTATAAAAGTATAACCTGCCAAAACTGAACCAGGAAGAAATAGAAAATCTTAACAGACCCATCAGAAGCACAGAAATCGAAACTGCAATAAAAAAATCTTCCAACAAACAAAAGCCCCAGGACCAGATGGCTTCACAGGTAAATACTACCAAAAATTGAGAGAAGAGCTAATACTATTCTACTCAAACTCTTCCAGAGAATTGCAGAGGAAGGTAAACTGCCAAACTTACGCTATGATGCCAACATCACCCTAATACCAAAATCAGACAAAAATGCCACCAAAAAAGAAAACTACAGGCCAATATCACTGATGAACATAGATGCAAAAATCCTCAACAAAATTCTAGCAAATAGAATCCAATAACATATTAAAAAGATCATATATCATGACCAAGTGGGCTTGATCCCAGTGATGCAAGGATTCTTCAATATTTTCAAATCAATCAATGTGATACACCACATTACAAATTGAAAAATAAAAAACATGATTATCTCAATAGATGCAGAGAAAGCCTTTGACAAAATTCAACATCCATTTATGATAAAAAAAAAACCTTCCAGAAAGCAGGCACAGAAGGAACATACCTCAACATAATAAAAGCCATATATGATAAACCCACAGTCAACACTATCCTCAATGATGATTAATTTAAAGCATTTCCCCTAAAGTCAGGAACAAGACAAGGGTGCCCACTCTCACTACTACTATTCAACATAGTTTTGGAAGTTTTAGCCACAGCTATCAGAGAAGAAAAAAATAAATAAATAAAAGGAATCCAGATTGGAAAAAAAGAAGTAAACTCTCACTGTTTGCATATGACATGATCCTCTACATAGAAAACCCTGAAGACACCAACAGAAAATTACTAGAGCTAATCAATGAATATAGTAAAGTTGCAAGATATAAAATTAACACACAGAAATCCCTTGCATTCCTACACACTAACAATGAGAAAACAGGAAGAGAATTAAGGAAACAATTACATTCACCATTACAACAAAAAGAACAGAATACTTAGGAATAAATTTGCCTAAAGAAACAAAAGACATATATAGAAAAGTATAAAACACTGATGAAAGAAATCAAAGATGATGAAAATAGATGGAGAAATATACTATGTTCATGGATCAGAAGAATCAATATAGGGAAATGAATATATTAACCAAAGCAATCTATAGATTCAATGCAATCCCTATCAAGCTACCAACTATAGTTTTCACAGAACTAGAACAAATAATTTCACAAGTTGTATGGAAATACAAAAAAACCTTGTACAGACAAAGCAATCTTGAGAAAGAATGAAACTTGAGGAATCAAACTGCCTGACTTCAGACGATACTACAAAACTACAGTCATCAAGACAGTATGGTACTGGCACAAAGACAGAAATATAGATCAGTGGAACAGAATAGAAAGCCCAGAGATAAATCCACACACTTATGGACACCTTATCTTTGACAAAGGAGGCAAGAATATACAATGGAGAAAAGACAATCTCTTTAATAAGTGGTTCTGGGAAAACTGGTCAACCACTTGTAAAAGAATGAAACTAGAATGCTTTCTAACACCATACACAAAAATAAACTAAAATGGATTAAAGATCTAAATGTAAGACCGGAAACTATAAAACTCCTGGAGGAAATCATAGGCAAAACACTCTCTGACATAAATCACAGCAGGATCCTCTATGACCCACCTCCCAAAGTAATGGAAATAAAAGCAAAAATAAACAAATGGGCCCGTTTGCACAACGAAGAAAACTGTAAGCAAGGTGAAAAGACAGCCTTCATAATGGGAGAAAATAATAGCAAATGACGCAACTGACAAAGGATTAATCTCAAAAATATACAAGCAGCTCATGCAGCTCAATTTCAGAAAAATAAACGACCAATAAAAAAATGGACCAAAGAACTAAACAGACATTTCTCCAAAGAAGACATACAGATGGCTGACAAACACATGAAAAGATACTCAACATCACTCATTATCAGAGAAATACAAATCAAAATCACAATGAGGTACCATTCTGACACTAGTCAGAATGGCTGCTATCGAAAAGTCTACAAGCAATAAATGCTGGAGAGGGTGTGGAGAAAAGGGAACCCTCTTACACTGTTGGTGGGAATGCAAACTAGTACAGCCACTATGGAGAACAGTGTGGAGATTCCTTAAAAAAACTGAAAATAGAACTGCCATATGACCCAGCAATCCCACTGCTGGGCATACACACCAAGGAAACCAGAACTGAAAGAGATATGTGCACTCCCAATGTTCATCACAGGATGGTTTACAATAGCTAGGACATGGAAGCAACCTAGATGTCCATCAGCAGATGAATGGATAAGAAACCTGTGGTACATATACACAATGGACTATCACTCAGCTATTAAAAAGAACAAATTTGAATCAGTTCTAATAAGGTGAATGAAACTGGAGCCTATTGTACAGAGTAAAGTAAGTCAGAAAGAAAAACACCAATACAGTATATTAACTCATATATATGGAATTTAGAAAGATGGTAATGATAACCCTATATGAGAGACAGAAAAAGATACACAAATGTAAAGAACAGACTTTTGGACTCTGTGGGAGAAGCCAAGGGTGGGATGATTAGAGAGTATAGCATTGAAACATGTATATTATCATATGTGAAATAGATCGCCAGTCCAGGTTAGATGCATGAGACAGGGTGCTCAGGGCTGGTGCACTGGGACAACTCTGAGGCATGGGGTGGGGAGGGAGGAGGGAGGGGGGTTCAGGATGGGGGACACATGTACACCCATGGCTGATTTATGTCAATTTCAAAAACCATCACAATATTGTAAAGTAATTAGCCTCCAATTAAAATAAATACATTAATTTTAAAATTAATTAAAATAAAAATAAATTAATTAATTAAAAAAAAAAACCCTCCTAGAGAGGGCAGGGTCTGGGGGAGGCTATGAAGGGGTCTCAGCACGCAAAGAAAACTAAGATCATGTCATCTGTTCCCATCACTTCATGGGAAATAGATGGGGAAACAGTGGAAACAGTGTCAGACTTTATTTTTTGGGAGTCCAAAATCACTACAGATGGTGACTGCAGCCATGAAATTAAAAGACACTTGCTCCTTGGAAGAAAAGTTTTGACCAACCTAGACAGCATATTAAATGGCAGAGACATCACTTTGCCAACAAAAGCCATTGAGTCAGATATGGTTTTTCCAGTAGTCATGCATAGATGCAAGAGTTGGACTATAAAGAAAGCTGAGCGCCAAAGAATTGATGCTTTTGAACTGTGGTGTTGGAGAAGACTGTTGAGAGTCCTTTAGACTGCAAGGAGATCCAACCAGTCCATCCTAAAGGAAATCAGTCCTGATTATTCATTTGAAGGACTAATACTGAAGCTGAAACTCCAATACTTTGGCCACTTGATGCAAAGAACTGACTCGTTGGAAAAGACCCTGATGCTAGCTAGGAAAGGTTGAAGGTGGGAGGAGAAGGGGATGACAGACGGTGAGATGGTTGGATGACATGAGTGACTCAATGGACACGAGTTTGAGTAAACTCTGGGAGTTGATGATTGACAGGGAAGCCTGTTGTCGGCAGTCCATGGGGTCTCAAAGAGTTGGACACGACTGAGCGACTGAACTGAACTGAACTGAACTGAAGACTAAATATTCTACTTTTTTACTCTCTGGGGAAAAAAATGTTTCAAAAGGCACTGGATAGTTATAACAAGTTGTTCAATAAACTTTTAATAGAATTAGGACAAACTTAGTTGGAAAGTGTATAGAGGTAAAATAAATGCAAGGTGCATGCTCAATCATGTCCAGCTCTTTGCAACCCCATGGATTGTAGCCAGCCAGGTTTCTCTGTGCATGGAATTCTCTAGCCAAGAACATTCACATGGGTTGTCATTTTCCTCTCCAAGGGATCTTCCCAACCCAGGGATTGAAACTGGTCTCCTGCATTGAAAGCCAATTCTTTACCCTCTGAGCCACCAGGGAAAAGGCTGTAGTTAAATATGATAATATAACACTTTTACTCACAAAAATACCTACTGATCAATAAATTAAAAATGGAATCTATAAGTTAAGTCTTTCTATCACAATATTTCTAAATAACATCAATAAAGCCTAATTGGAGAACTAAGCAGCATTCACTAATTTTATAATTTTAATTAATTTTTTATCTGGTTTCCTATATATTTTACCAGTTCTCTGCATAGAGTTTAACTTAAAGTACATATATTTTGGAAACCCCAATCAGAATTTTCTGGCTATCAAAAACATTAAAAAAAAAAAGCTAATCTGAATTTTGTAGATTGCTAGGGAAATTATCAGAGAAGGCAATGGCACCCCACTCCAGTACTCTTGCCTGGAAAATCCCATGGACGGAGGAGCCTGGTAGGCTGCAGTCCAAGGGGTCGCTGAGAGTCGGACACGACCAAGTGACTTCCTACTTTCACTTTCCACTTTCATGCATTGGAGAAGGAAATGGCAACCCACTCCAGTGATCTTGCCTGGAGAATCCCAGGGACGGGGGAGCCTGGTGGGCTGCCATCTGTGGGGTCGCACAGAGTCGGACACGACTGAAGCAACTTAGCAGCAGCAGCAGCAACAGCAGGGAAATTATAAAATGATAAAATTTTAAAGAGACCCCAGAGATGTTCTATCAACAATGTCCTGCCTACCATAACCATCATTAAATAATTATGTAAGTACTTTCCTTTTATGAAGGAATATCATGGCTCAGTGGTAAAGAATCTGCCTGCCAAAGCAGGAGACACAAGTTCGATCCCTGGGTTGGGAAGATGTCCCGAAAAAGGAAATGGCAACCCATTCCAGCTGTCTTGCCTGGGAAATCCCATGGAGAGAGGAGCCTGGCAGGTTACAGTCCATGGGGTCACAAAGAGTTGGACATGACTTAGCAACTAAACAATTAACAACAACAAAATGTAGCCCAGGCAAAAAACTACAACAGCTTTATGAGAAATAAGTTCATATTCAAATAAACTAATATCAGTATCAATTTTCACATGCAGATAAGGTGATTTTTTTTTTTTTTTTTTACTTATACTGCCAATGTGAATGCCAGATTACAAAGTTGAGACAACTTGTATCTCAAAACAGTGAATCTATCAAGGGAGTAGTAGGACAGCTTAACCAGTAGGAGACCTTTAAATACTTAACTTCTTTGCCACAAACCAAAAATCATGGTGAGTGAAAAACAAAACACTGTCAGATTATGAAATTCACTAAAAAAGAATTCGAATGACGTGAGAATGCTCCATCATTCCCTGTGATTATTTTTGACACTCTGTCTGTCACACTGTGTCCTTGGAATATAGCAGTGTGTTTTATTGTTGTCATTATTGTGATGGTTGTCAGTGTTTTTGCTGTTCTAGGAAGAAGCAACAAGAACATTCTAAAATTTGTGAGATAATTAAAATGTATAATTACAGAAGTTCTAATTATATTCAAAATATACAATTGCAGATACAACGAGCTCAGAATTAGTACTCATTATACATACATAAACACTGTTGCCTCAGAATAACGTTTTAAATATCAACAAAATCTGGTTCCCTGTCTCTAATAAACCTGAAAACAGTATAAATTCCTAGCATGTAAAGCATGCAAATATCCATTATTACTGTTAATTCTCTAAAGTGATATATTGGACATTTTATTTCTTATAAACAATAATATGCACTACCTATTTGTAATATACCACTGGTTGTGAAAGGTTGAATGTTTTCCTGACTCCGGGTGATATGACCATAGAGTTCTTGGCTTTCAGTCCAACAGTATTATCTACTGTGCAGTTTTTAGTAAGTCATAATATCATGAAGCCATAAATTTAGCCATATTTCCATTTTTACCATAGTTTCAACATATGATATAGATGTTACTTTAGCACTTTTCTAAGAGGACTCATGTACATATTATAAATTTTCTCGTCCTCTTTCTGGATGTACCATATTGTGGATTGATTAGCACTGAACTCAAGATCATCAGCATCATAACTCATGCCTGACATTTTTCTCATAAGGCATATTAGAAACTTCTTGTCTTAGGAGTATCAGGCAGTACTCCAGTACAATGTTGTTGGGGGGATCAGTTTTAGCCAACAAAGCACCAACACCAACAATAAAACATAAAAATGCAAAGTACATTACATCTACACTAAATAGACCATAGAAAGAAGACATTTTACAGTATGAAAACTGAAACTAAAGACAGATATCATTTTGTTTGAGTTTAGCTGAGAAAACACCCTGGTGGAGAAACTCAAAATTTTAATTCTGTGTGTCCATGAGTGAGCAAGAAAATGTTATGGGTTTAATTTTGGTGTTACAAATAAGTTTTAGTGATTAGATTTCACAAATATAAAAACCATAATTAATGAGGATGAATTATGTATCCATGTGCATCCTAGTTGCTCTGATGAACAGGTTTATTCCCTCTCTTAAACAGATGAATGTGTTCATAAATGATTTCCGGTTCAATTCAGTTCAGTTCAGTCACTCAGTCGTGTCCGACTCTCTGCGACCCCATGAATCGCAGCACGCCAGGCCTCCCTGTCCATCACCATCTCCCGAAGTTCACTCAAACTCACGTCCATCAAGTCGGTGATGCCATCCAGCCATCTCATCCTCTATCATCCCCTTTTCCTCCTGCCCCCAATCCCTCCCAGCATCAGAGTCTTTTCCAATGAGTCAACTCTTCGCATGAGGTGGCCAAAGTACTGGCATTTCAGCTTTAGCATCATTCCTTCCAAAGAAATCCCAGGGCTGATCTCCTTTAGAATAGACTCGTTGGATCTCCTTGCAGTCCAAGGGACTCTCAAGAGTCTTCTCCAACACCACAGTTCAAAAGCATCAATTTTTTGGCGCTCAGCTTTCTCCACAGTCGAACTCTCACATCCGCACATGACCACTGGAAAAGTCAGAGCCTTGACTAGATGGACCTTTGTTGGCAAAGTAATGTCTCTGCTTTTCAATATGCTATCTAGTTTGCTCGTAACTTTTCTTCCAAGGAGTAAGAGTAAGATTTCCAGTTATGGCCATATTAATTGTCCTAAAAGCCAAAATAGATGTTTTGGAGACATAATATATTTTGACATATAATAATAAAGGTGCTGGATATGTAAACTTGGATCTTCCCACTCTTTGACTCACACAAATTGAAGTCAAGTACAAAATAATAAAATTAATAATAATAATAACATAATCCATTAACACAGAGACTCTAAAAAATAAACCAGTTCTAATGACAATAAAAAGTATTATTCTATAATATTTAAGAAAAATGCTTTAACTACAATAAATTATAATTTTAGAAGAAAATGTACTAAAGATTAAAGAATATTACAGGTGTCCTTAGATCTTATTTATCTTTGAATGATTTGATTTTATAAATACACTATTCAATGCTTGATAAACAAAATAATTAGAGTTAGGGGTCCATAGTTTTTTGGAAAAGGGTGCAGGATTAACAGACAAAAAGAAAATTATAGTTGCTTAATTGCTTTTTGCTTTGATTTTCTTAAAAAAATTTTTTTAAGGTAGGAATAATAGGGGCAATACATAATACAGGCAAATGAATAAGTCTGGTCCCAGAGCTGCAGGGAAGCCCCTCATTGTTTAGTTGGTAAAGAATCTGCCTGCAATGAAGGAGATCTGGGTTCAATTCCTGTGTATTCATGGAAAATATATATGCATGCAGGCTTGCTCAGTTGTATCCAACACTTTGCGACCCCATGGACAATAGCCCACCAGCCTCCTCTGTCCATGGAATTTTCCAGGCAAGAATACGAGAGTGGATTGCCATTTCCTATGCAAAACTAATTGTTTCACCTTTATTTTGTATGTACACCAATATTTTTAAAGAGGATTCCATAAATCAAGCTACAATATCTATATTTTCATAAATAATGATATCAATTCTCTTTAGTTATCTTTGGGAATGAGATAAAGGAATATGATTTGAAGGTCATAAAACAAAATAATTCTATGGCAATTAAAGCACTTTAGCAAAAAAATG
Organism: Bubalus kerabau; assembly: GCF_029407905.1. NCBI lineage: Eukaryota > Metazoa > Chordata > Mammalia > Artiodactyla > Bovidae > Bubalus > Bubalus kerabau. The sequence continues at coordinate 79,821,896 of NC_073625.1, read as the reverse complement.
TGAATTATTACACCAATATACATTTGAAGGGGACCTCTGTTTTCTTATTTTAACTAGTCTTCAATAAGAAAGGTATGACCATCAAATTATCTTGGAAAATTTCAGAATAAGGTGGGGGGAGAGAATGATAAGAAAGGCAGTCCAATCAGGCAAGATATAAAAGAGAACTTATGATTATACAGAGTTTATGGGGACTGTAGGATTCAATTGAGGATAGAAGTGACAGGTGGATGCTGAATGTCTTAGGTCACTAGCTTCATTGAAACACTAAATCTTTATACTTAAAGGTATGAACAAAATCTGAAAGCATCTGGTGAGTCTAGTGGTTTTCACCTTAAAAAGTAGAAAAATTAGAATGAGATAAAAGCACCCTTCAAGTATCTGAAGTATTTTCCTAAGGCAGAATCAGGAGACATACTTCACTGTAGTCCTAAGAGTATACACCAGGAACAAATGTTAGAAGCTACTGAAAAGTAGATTTTACTTCAACTTTAGTAAAAATTTTAAATTCAACATGTCCAATAAGAATTTATCTTTTATCATATGTGAGTATTTATCAATAGATGAAAAGGAGAAAAGTGAAATGACCCTTGTTTTAGATGGTGCAGAAAGAATTCCTCCGATGAGAGAGACAACTTCTAAGTATATTCCAGTTTTCTACATTTTTTTTCCTCTTAGCATATAGTGGTTTTCAACAGAAATATCATTTCCAAATTTATACAAGCCAAAATTATTCTGTTCTTTACTAAAATGCATTTCCATTATGATTTGCAACATGCAAACACATTTCATAAAGAGTAATAATTATTGAGAAGGGAAGTAGATAACAATTTGTAAATTTCATAATAATAATTATCATTCTACTGATTGCATTAATAAAAATATTGAGGATGACTAGTTCAACAAATATACAGTTATTGGTGGAACTAATTCTGTTGATTGGCAAATTGAGAGTCTTAGGGAATAATTTAAACAGATTTTGTAACTAATGAATAAGGGACTGCATTACATAAGAAAATTTAGTTTTCCACAAACATAGATAGAAAATCCTCAAAATCTGTCTATAAATTATATATAAGATAAATAACATAAATATTTCTACCTCCCTAGAGAGGGGAACATGGTATGTTAAAATATGCATGTTAGTCGCTCAGTTGTGACTGACTCTTCGCAACCCCACAGATTGTTGGCTGCCAGGCTCCTCTGTCCAGGAAAGAATACTGGAGTAGGTTGCCATGCCCTTCTCAAGCAGATCTTCCTGACCCAGAGATCAAACCTGGCTCTCCTGCATGGCAGGCAGATTCTTTACTGTCTGAGCCACCTGGGAAGTGCCTATGTTAAAACAAACACATATTTAAAATTAAATCTAGAAATAAAATAGAGAAGGAAATGTCAACCCACTATGCTCAAAATTCTCCAAGCCAGGCTTCAGCAACATGTGAATAGTGAACTTCCAGATGTTCAAGCTGGTTTTAGGAAAGGCAGAGGAACAAGAGATCAAATTGCCAACATCTGCTGGATCATTGCTAAGTCGCTTCAGTTGTGTCCGACTCAGTGTGAACCCATAGACGGCAGCCCACCAGGCTCTGCCATCCCTGGGATTCTCCAGGAAAGAACACTGGAGTGGGTTGCCATTTCCTTCCCAATGCATGAAAGTGAAAAGTGAAAGTGAAGTTGCTCAGTCATGTCCGACTCTTCGTGACCCCATGGACCGCAGCCTTCCAGGCTCCTCCATCCATGGGATTTTCCAGGCAAGAGTACTGGAGTGGGTCACCATTGCAAAAGCAAGAGAGTTCCAGAAACACATCTATTTCAGCTTTATTAACTATGCCAAAGCCTTTGACTGTGTGGATCACAATAAACTGCAGAAAATTCTGAATGAGATGGGAATACCAGACCACCTGACCTGCCTCTTGAGAAACCTGTATGCAGGTCAGGAAGCAACAGTTAGAACTGGACATGGAACAACAGAATGGTTCCAAACCAGAAAAGGAGTATGTCAGGCTGTATATTATCACTCTGCTTATTTAACTTATATGCAGAGTACATCATGAGAAACAGTAGGATGGATGAAGCACAAGCTGGAATCAAGATTGCTGGGAGAAGTATCATTAACCTCGGATATGCAGATGACACCACTCTTATGGCAGAAAGTGAAGAAGAACTAAAGAGCCTCTTAATGAAAGTGAAAGAGGAGAGTGAAAAATTTGGCTTAAAATTCAACATTCAGAAAACTAAGATCATGACATCCGGTCCCATCACTTCATGGGAAATAGATGGGGGAACAGTGGAAACAATGGCTGACTTTCTTTGGGAGGGCTCCAAAATCACTGCAGATGGTGCTTGCAGCCATGAAATTAAAAGGAAATTAAATTTCCTTCCAAGACTCCTTGGAAGGAAAGTAATGACCAACCTAGACAGCATATTAAAAAGAAGAGACATTACTTTGTCAACAACGCTCCATCTAGTCAAGGCTATGGTTTTTCCAATAGTCATGTATGGATGTGAGAGTTGGACTGTGAAGAAAGCTGAGCACAGAAGAATTGATGATTTCTTCTGTGGTGTTGGATTTGGAGAAGACTCTTGCAAGTTCCTTGGACTGCAAGGAGATCCAACCAGTCCATCCTAAAGGAGATCAGTCCTGGGTGTTCATTGGAAGGACTGATGTTGAAGCTCAAACTCCAATACTTTGGCCACCTGATGCGAAGAGCTGACTCATTTGGAAAGATCCTCATGCTGGGAAAGATTGAGGGCAGTAGGAGAAGCGGATGACAGAGAATGCGATGGTTGCTTGGCATCACCGACTCAATGGACATGGGTTTGGGTAGACTCCCACAGTTGGTGATGGACAGGGAGGCCTGGCGTGCTGCGGTTCATAGGGTCGTACAGAGTTGGACACAACTAAGCGAAAAAACTGAACTGAACTGAACTGAAAAAAGAAATTTCTTAAGTTAATGGTTATTATCCAAAATTTTATTTAAAATAAAGCAGAAAAAAAAATGGTAGCTCTAAATATTCCTATATTGATCAGTAAAAGTGCACTACTCGCTTTGAGACGTTTCCTGAGTGCTATTTTTCCGAAATCAAAAACGAAGTTCTAAAGCTTTTAAGAAAATAACGTATATCACACTTTGCATAAAATACCTTAAATGGGATACTCAGAATACTTTTGCCAAGCTGTTTAAAGATGACCGAAGAGCTCCTGTCCTGAGACCATTTATTTGGTCTCAGGCTCGAATAAATCAGCAGAATAATAAAGATCAAGCAGGGAATAGACTCTTAGCTAGAGAAAAAAGCAGAATGACCTGAGACCAATCCACATATGCATAATCTGAATTGATAATTCTAGAACTTTTCCTTTCTAATTTGAATTCCTTTGGGACACTTCACAGTGAACTTTAAGCTAAATGTAGAAATAATAAAGAATGTGAATCTATGCCCTGTCCAAACTTTATAAATCTTTTCAAGGTCATATATAAATGATTTAGGGGGTTGTCTGTTATTTTAAATTATCTGCCCCACTGAGCCCTTACAAAAGTGCAGCTCATCAAGCATGAGCTGAATAAAGATATTCATGGAGGAACAGAAAATTAGCATTAATTGCAACTTGGAAGAATCTGTCATTGTCTGCTCTACCACAGCAATCACCCATTTCTTTTTTACTACTTCCAGGCTATTTATTTGGAAGTGTAATCAAATCTTGTGTTTAAACTCACTGTCACCTCCAAATTTACCTGATTGGGAAATGTGCCACTTCATACAGTGCACAACCAAATCACACACACACACACACACACACACAGGTTAGAAAAAAAAAAAGACTCTATGAACTACTAATTGGCATGCATACTGGTAAAACAAGAAAATATAATACTTTTATTTCTTTTTTTAAAAAATATTTATTTTTTAATTGAAGGATAGTTGCTTTACAGATTTTTTTTTTATTTTATGCCAAACATTAACATGAATCAGCCACAGGATAACTATGTCCTCTCCCTCTTGAACCTCCCTTCCATCTTCCTCTCCATCTCACCCCTCTAGGTTGTTACAAAGCCTCTCTTTAGTTCCCTGAGTCATACCGCAGATTTTCATTGGCTATCTGCTTTACATATGGTAACATAAGTTTCCATATAATACTTTTTAAAATGTAAATCATGTCTAATGTTTTCTTTCTTCCTGTTCATCCTCTAGTTGATTGGCTTTCTCATCAGCAGCGTGACATCAGCAACAACCTACACAGGAATTATAACAATGCATTTTTCTTTTGGGCCACCATTTATACTATAAATGATGAACACATTATTATGCTGCCACTTTGATTTGGAAGAGCTTATGTTAATTAAAGGCTAAGAAAGCACACATGCAGCACAATTATTTTTAATTAAGATTAAAATAATTCAGTATGTCAATACAGCCCTCAATGGGAATGATGGCTTAATGCATCACCTCAATTTCTTGTCTATGTAGTACAGACATGAGTAATGCTTGGTTTTAGTTTCTCACCTTTTAAGGATATAAACCTCAAGGTCACTCAGAGATCAACCTCAGGCTTGAAGCAGTACTGCATACTGAACATTATGTACTAAAAACTATCTTTTTGAAATAGATACAAAAATGTAAAATATAAGATTCTACATTTTAGGAATTTGTAAACATGTCTTAGATGTTCTCTGAATTTGTTACTAAAATGGAGACTAATAATTTTTGTATAAATTTAAGTAGAATAATAAATGGCAAACAACAAATGAATGACAACCATATTATAGAACAAATATATTTGACCATGATACTTTAAGAAGTGTGAAATTTCAGACTTTTTCCTGCAATTTAACATTAAGGAACTGGAAGTTAACTTTAATTTAAAAGTAAGCCCAGCTAATTTGTTTTCTTTTTAAATTGTAATAAAAATAAATATTACATAATTGAGTAAACTTTATTTCTTTAAATTAGAATAATTCCAATTTCCCCATGTCTGCCAAGTTTATAAAAAACAGAAAAGTTGATCTTGCAACATATTTAACAAATACTCTTATTCCAAAAAACACTAAAATCTCCAACTCATGGCATTTCTAGGCAATATACATTTCAGTCTTGCGTTGTTAAATGTGAGGATTTGTTTCTCCATCAAATAAGGCATCATAAGCATTTAAATGGCAGTTTCCATAAAAATAGAACTTTTGTAATCCATCAGTTAGGAGAAGTCATGTCCCACGCAGGGATATGCTCAAGTGACATTTTCTTTTATTCCTGCCAGAAGTGCAAATCTTAGGGCTGACAAGAAATCTAAATGTTTAATTTTGTCATAGTCGCAAACCGGTAGACAGACAAAGCAATGATCACATTCCTGAAGTCAGGTGAGCAACAAGAGATTTCTCAGAGAACTCTGGAGCTGAATCAGTTAGAGCAGAATGACCAAATTTATGTAATTGGGACTTTACTACAAAGAAAAGACAAAGTCAAGATTAAGAAAGTATAATTAACATTTTTCATTTGACAGTTTACTTCACTTTAATTGGCAACTTAACACCTGTGCTTGTTTGAGTGGCAAAGTTTTATTTTTAATAAGAGACATTGTTTTTTCACAGATAACTCTAGTATATTACACAGGGGAAAAAATATGCAGTGCCTGATAAAAACTTGAAATTCAATAAACATTGATATATACCTTATAGAATATTCATATTATTTAAACTTGGCACTTTCATAAAGATTAATAGTTTTGCCAGAACAAGAGGATAAAACTGAACACACTGGGGAATAACAGAGAATTATACATACAATGAAGAAGACCTTTAAATTTCAGTTGGTAACAACAAAAAATTACTTGGAAAAACATTGAAATCAGTTTCTTGAGATACATCTATTCTATACTGTTTTTATTGGAAGCTAATATGTACTGTTATTGTTTAGTTGCTCAATCATGTCAGACTTTTTGCAACCCCATGGACTTAAACCCGCTAGGTTCCTCTGTCCATGGGGATTTTCAGGCAACAATACTGGAGCAGGTTGCCAGTTCCTCCTCCAGGGCACCTTCCCAAGCCTGGGATTGAACTTGTGTCTCCTGCATTGCAGGTGAATTTTTTTTTGTGTTTTTGTAAACCACTAAGCCAATATATATTGAAGTAAAACTAAAGGATTTCATTTATGACTGTTATTAACAATGCTTGCAAAATGCATTTTAGTACATCCAATGAAAAAGCAAAACCACCATTAAACAGTTGGTTTTGATTTTTATTGGATAGAACTGTTTTGCCTGAGTAGCCTAGAGCCATAACTAATCACTTTCCTTCTAACCAATCTTCCCTCTAGGTCTTCCTTGACTGGTTAATATCTCTTATATGGCTATTGAAATTATATTACTCTAGTACCAGAATAAACAAGAACTCATATGCTCCCATTCTTGACTTTCCTGTCCTTTCCTATAAAATGTGTCTTGCACTTTGATGATGCCTTTGCAGTTTGACAAAAAATTCTAAGAATCTTCGGGGCTTCCCTTGTGGCTCAAAGGGTAAAGAATCTGCCTACAATGCAGGAGACCCAAGTTCAATCCCTGGGTCAGGAAGATCCCCTGGAGAAGGGGATAGATACCCACTCCTGTATTCTTACCTGGAGAATTCCTAGGATAGAGGGGCCTGTGGGCTACAGTCCATGGGATTGCAAAGAGTCATACGCAACTAAGTGACTAATACTTTTTCAAGAATCTTTGGTATTATTTCTTTATAAATTTTCAGATATAAGCCTTTACTAATAGAAGTTATTAATTAAGATATAATGTTTCAATGATAAGCATTATCTTTGCCAGGTTAGTAAAAATAATAAGCACATAAATTTATTCTGAATGGAATGTCTCTACCTGGAAACAACTAATTTACAAAGTGAAAAGCCTTGTTTTTCACTTGCTCATTCATTTGTTGTTTGCCATTTATTATTCTGCTTAAATTTATACAAAAAAGGGGGAGAAAAAACCTGAAAAGTGTAGTTCAAGTATAAAGTTTCTTAATAAATTAAATAATTTACTTATGGATTTTTATTTTAATATTTTTGTTTAGAAATAAATATGTAGAAACAACTGTTGTTCCTTAAAATATGAGACAATAAGAATTTTTTTTAATACTTTCTAAAATTAGAATCGGGACTTCCCTGATGGTGCAGTGGATAAGAATCCTCCTGCCAATGTAGGTAGAGAACACAGATTTAATTCATGGTCCAGAAAGATTCCACATGCTTCAAAGCAACAAAGCCTTTGTGCCACAATTATTGAGCCCAAACTCTAGAGTCCACCAGCCACAGCTACTGAAGCCAGCATGCTCCAGGGTCCACAAGCCAAAACTCCTGAGCTTGAATGCCACAACTACTAAAAGCTTCATGCCCTAAAGCCCGTGTGTAACAAGAGAAGCCACTGAAATTAGAAGCCCCTGCACCACAAAGAATAGCCCCTGCTTTCTGAAAACAGAGAAAGCCCACACAAAGCAACGAAGACCCAGCACAGCCATAAATAAATAAATATATACATAATTGAAAAAACCCATAAAATTAGAATGTAATGAATTATTTAAATGTTGATATCTTTTATAGAAGACAATGAATCTATCCAGATTAAACCTTTGAGTCGCCGCAAAAGTGGATGTGACCACAATTGGTATATTGCTAAGAAAAATGAAGCAAAGGAGAAGACATAACTAGCTATTCACACAATTTAAGTATTCTAAACTTTTTTGAAATAACTTCTGAAACTTCAAAAGTTATTTATGCCACATATGCTGTCATGTTGCGCTGTATTTCTGGGTTGCTTTAACAGCTGTGATTTTATTAGAAAACTGTGGAGTTGGAGAAGACTCTTGAGAGTCCCTTGGACTGCAAGGAGATCCAACCAATCCATCCTAAAGGAGATCAGCCCTGAATATTCATTGGAAGGACTGATGAAGCTGAAACTCCAATACTTTGCCACCTGATGTGAAGAACTGACTCATTTGAAAAGACCCTGATGCTGGGAAATATTGAAGGCGGGAGGAGAAGGGGATATCAAAGGATGAGATGGTTGGATGGCATCCCTGACTCAATGGACATGAGTTTGAGTAAACTCGGAGAGTTGGTGATGGACTGGGAGTCCTGGCATGCTGCAGTACATGGGGTTGAAAAGAGTCAGACACGGCTGAGCGACTGAACTGAACTATTAGAGAAAAATATGAAGCTAATTAATTTCTCATAAAGCAGAAGCTATAATTCTATGGAAAACAAATTCAAATTAAGTAAGCAACCTCCTTGACATTTTTATTGTATTTCCCCATGTTGACATTACTTAAAAACATTTTCAAATCCATACAACCCCAATGTACATTCCATTTAGAATAACGCAGGTTTCCGTCTCATTTTTCATGAAACTGCAAGCATATTTGGTCTATATCCCATACTTTGATCTAAGGCAAGGGTTTTACATGTTTGCTTTGAAAATGAGCCAAGTATCACAATCATCAAACACACCTATCATCTGCATAAGACATTCTTCAAGTTGCAGGTTATATGGCATAATACATGCTTTAGTGCTTTGACTTAAAATGACAAACAGTGGTATAAGAATTCAGAGAAAAAGAGCAAGAAAATTGTGTTTATTTTTTAAATATTTAAAAAATCATTTTAAATGAAAATAAAGTCTGTACCTGTATAGGTGGGGTTTGGATTTTTTTTTCCTGCTGCTATCTTCATTCAAACATATTTGTACTATGTTTTCTTTTGTTTTTTTTTGTTGTTGTTGTTGTTGTTTTTTCTCTTAAAGCTAATAGTTAATATTTTCCTTGGTAAAAACAGATCACATATTAGTGATTTAAGAACTCTGAACCACAATACCCTTGCAAAGTATTTATTGTGAAAACACCTCAGAAATGTTCAATTTTCTGTTCTAGGTGTCAGGAATAAGAGTGGGTCATTTAAACACAGCAGGTTTTTTATTAAGCAGAATATTGAGTGAAAGAAATACTCTGATTAACTGAATTTTTTTGAGTTAAAAACATAAAAAAAATGACTCTTGAAATAGATATTTTTCCCCCTAAAATGTCTGTTAGCAGATATATTATAATTTGTGCAGTCAAACACAGAAATATGAAGTCAAAGGATTTAAGTCCTGTATCTATGACCTTAGGTATGTACCTTAAATCTAGGATCTAAGGCAAATAGTTTAGTTCATTTGAGGTTAGATTTTATATGTGTACAATAGGAAAATGAATATCTGTTCAAATGATTTTGCATGAATTAAAAATAAATATAGGTAGAAGTGGCTTATAAAAAGCAAAAGACTTTAAGAAGCTAAGATTTTACAAAATTTGCTAGATGGATATAATCAACTACATTAAATGACTCAGAATCTTTGTAGAATTTTAGAAGTATGACTCAAAATAAAAATTTGCATTATACAGAAATTCAGTGATGAATATAAAAGGCATATGGGATTTGTTTGACCATGTACTGACTCTAGGAAGGTATACAGTTCATTTTGTACATAGAAATCTACATATTAACTTGGTTCAAAATTACTTCTCTCCCCCAAATTTAGAATCTATCCTCTTTAAAAAATAAAAATAAATAAGTTTTTGGAGGCTCATTATTCTGCAGTTCTTTCCTCTAAAGTACTAATGCTGATATATTAATTGATGATATAGATTATTATAAAATAATTTTAAAAGTATGTTTAAGAGATTATTAAGTTTAAGAATATCAAACTCATGAATCTATTAAACTAAAAACTGTAACATCATTACTTTAAATTTACAGAGTGAGTCTACTATGTTCTTATGATCTCAATCTAAAGAGGTACTATATAATGTAAATAAATTAATCCTTTTATTTTTATTTTTAGAAATTTTATTCTCCATTATTCTAATTGCAGAAGCACAAGGTTAATTTTTACTTAGCTATTCACAGCAGTTATTCTACACTGGTATAAAAACAAATGCCTCAGGCTTCAACTTCAAGTTATAAAAATTATGTAAGTAATGTAAGATAAGGCTTATAGTCCTCTTTCTTAAAATGTTGTTAGTTTTAATTACTCTGAGTTGACAATACTAAAACTGAAGTTTTTCATTGGTTGAATAGATATGGCCCTTGACCCATGATTGGAATTTTGAAATACTTAGTAGCAATTGGTGTATTTTACTTATTTTTTAGGTCTTCTTACTCCTTATTTATTATATCTCTTATGTAAAAGCATTAATATCAAAAAGCATTTAAAGCACTTCATAACACACAATTTCAGATAATAATTTTATATGGTGTGTTTTGGATGCAGACCTTCTGAGAATGATGAGATGATGTGGGTAATTTTATTATTTTTTTTTCTTTTTTATTTTTCTTCAGTATTACCAAGGGAAGATTGAGCTTGTATTTGTACCTCATACATGAAAGATAGAGTAAAATATAATTACAGACATTAATAACAAAGAAAAAAGTGTTTTTTTTCTTTGTATTCCTTACATTTAATAAATTTTTTCACAATATTATGGCTGTTTATATCTTTCCATGGGTACTACCTGACAAGATCCACATGATAGTACCTATGGAAAAATATAAATAAATACCATAATATGCTTAGCAAATTTATTAAATTTATTAATGGTTTCTACATTTAGTGTGTCTGAAGATGCTCCAGTACTTGCCCTAAAGATATACCAAATATACAAGTTCAATATAAAATATTTAATATATGTAAAAATGATTCCCCCTTGTTTTATTCCTTTAGTGGAATAAAAGTTTTTCAATTGAAAAAACTAATTTAACTTATATATATACTTCTTTTCCTCATCTAATAGTGAACATAAATTTGAACAAGGGAGAAATTGAGTGGCTCTCAGGCTTAGTCATTCCAACCTTACCTTCACTACTGTGTGTGATTTTTTCATGTCTTTCTTTAACAGAAGAATGATTCTTCATCATATAAATACAGAAAATAGCATTTCAATTTATTTTTATGTTAATTTCTATAATTGGTTTATTACTGCTCTATAAAGCATTTAAAAATTTTATATCAATAGGATTCTAGATAATGTCTTTCTAAAATAGATGCAAATATAGAAGAATAGGTGAATTAAAGGGAATGTTACATCCACTGCAAAATGGGGATGCAATTTGGAGAGGCAAAAGGAACAAAACTTCAGACTAGCAAAGAATAAGTCCAATGTGGAAATTAGATTGCTGATGATGGAAGTAAATAATAAAGTGCTGTTTTTCAGATAGCTTCTGTTAGGCATTAAATGCCTTGGTTTCCTACTAGATTATTATTGTGCTCATTCTCATAGTGTGTGCACACACACTTAGAGAGAATAAAGGTCCTTTTGAAAATTTCCAGTCTTGCATCTACTGAGGGAGAAAAGGACTTTTCAAATATATCTCTGGCAGATTAAAAAGATTAGAGTATTTCTGGATACCCAGACTTGGTGGTAGCATTGACTACTACCTAATGAGAAAAATAAGGCAAAAAAAAAGTGATATTTCAGAGAGATTTTTTTCAGCCCTGTAAAACTATAACAGATGGTTTCCTATCCTTAAGGAGCATCCAGTCGGTGAAATAGAAGAGATGCCCCACTACAAATTTTTATTTTTAATTAAAACTATTTGCATTCTATTTTCAAAGAGAAAAAAAAAACTTAAAGATTATGGTGTGATCTTATATTTCTTTGGATTTGACACACACCACAGAAATTCATGCTTGAGAATGACATTTGTTAGCTTCTATTATTTAAGGGTTCTGTAAGTTGCTTAGATTCAAATATAGTTCTCTTTGCCTACTGAGAATTTTCTACCATAAAATAACTTTAAAATGTATGCATTTCAATTGATATCACTGTTGTACACCTACATCTGCAGGATAATTAAACCTGTTGGAAACCTTTTTAATAGAACCTATTGGAAAGCATTTGCTATTCTGTAGTTGACTGCTAGGATGCAGTTTGATATTACAAAATAGAGAATGGGAAAACAGCTTTTTCTCAATAATATTTCCAACTATATAAAGTAACAGTGCAAATAAAATTTGGGTTTCATCTAGTAAGGTTTTTATGCCTTAACTAGATTAAATAACTATCTTTCCACCCAAGCTATTATAACACATTTTTAACTTGGAAATCAAGCATATTTATTAAAAAAGATTAAGATAAACTTACAATATGACTTTATACATTTCCCTTATTGATCAAAAAAGTTTCCATTTCTTATTATTACCCTCTATAATTGCCCATGAAAATGCATACCTTTGCAATGCAAATTGCATAAGCTATAAAAATTAAGATGGCATTCTTTTTCATAATTCTTAGAGATGAATCTTTTTAAGAAATTATTTTCTGAAGATAGCATTCTAACATCTAGATCACTTAAATACTTTGCAATATAAAATATTATAAATCATATGTTTCATTGAGTAGCAAATGAGTATTATTTTAAATATGCCTAAGTTACCTGCTGTGCCCTGATGTCATCATTTTCCACTTTGCTATTCTGTTCTTAACTCAGCAGCAATAAATAAGAGCAAGTTTTGAAGGTCATTATTAACTTTAAATGTGAATTGTACTGAATGTAAAATACTGTTTCTGATGCTAGCAGAGCCTTTGAATTCTGAAACAGTACATTATGAGATTTTGTATTACCACATACTCATCATCTTTTTCCATAAACACCACTGAATTTCCAATGAATTACCCATAGGCACAGAGTTAAACATGTCTCCTGGGGTAAAACCTTTTATTTCTTCTTATAATGACTCTTTAGAAGGGGAAAAATGAATCAGAGAGCTTTTTAATTTATAGGTTTTATTTAATGCAATAAATGGTTACTTTTCATGTTACTAAAATATAATTATGTTGACAAAAGGGTAGTTTATAGGCAATTAATTTTGATTTTGCTGATGTCAATTTGAATTCTAGGGCCTCAATGAAATTTATGGATGCCATTGCTACATATAGTTGCTCAAATAACTGTGGCCTACCACACACGCAGGATGATGATGTGTTTGATTTATTCCTGTGGACATGGTTATTTTTCCAGTTATCAATCACCTGCTGGTTTTCTTTAAGGAGTAATTTGAAGCCTGTGTCTGAATAGGTGCAGTGAACCAGAAAGGAAAGGAAGTTAACAATGCTTAGGGTCTGGGTCAACTTTGAAATATGAATTTATATAGAGAGGCAAATCCAAATGGTTATAGAGAAACAATGTCTTTTCTTCAAATACATAGCAATTTATTCTCAAAATACAGGACTCAAAACAATATCTTTAATTTTTAAAAGTCGGAAACACTTAGGAATTTATACATCTGAGTATAAGTTAATGGGTGCCTTATATATCTGAAGCCTTTTTGTATTCCTAAACCTGTGAGAGTGCTCAACATATAACAGATTCTCACTGAATATTTATTGAATGTTAAAACATATTTTATTGTTAATTAAGAGGGTGTAAATACTCATATTGATTATTAATCCTATTTTGCATTTTGCAGAATATGAATTATATTCTATTAAATCATTCTGAAGAGTTACAATGCTTTTAAAAGATGCTACTGCTGTTTTTATTTAAATGTTACTATATTGACAAGGATCTTTGAGTACTAAAGGCCATACAGTCACTGCTATTCTATATTGGAAAATCACATGAAGGACAATGAATGACTACTTCAATTAAATATAAGCAAAAATATAAAGTCTGTCAAAATATATAGTCTATGACTATATGATTATGGGAATGTAGAATTGTAAATAAGATTACATTTGAGTTTTTTTATTTATTTATTTTTTTTAATTTTATTTTATTTTTAAACTTTACATAACTGTATTAGATTTGCCAAATATCAAAATGAATCCGCCACAGGTATACATGTGTTCCCCATCCTGAACCCTCCTCCCTCCTCCCTCCCCATTCCATCCCTCTGGGTCGTCCCAGTGCACCAGCCCCAAGCATCCAGTATCGTGCATCGAACCTGGACTGGCAACTCATTTCATACATGATATTTACATGTTTCAATGCCATTCTCCCAAATCTTCCCACCCTCTCCCTCTCCCACAGAGTCCATAAGACTGTTCTATACATCAGTGTCTCTTTTGCTGTCTCGTACACAGGGTTATTGTTACCATCTTTCTAAATTCCATATATATGCATTAGTATACTGTATTGGTGTTTTTCTTTCTGGCTTACTTCACTCTGTATAATAGGCTCCAGTTTCATCCACCTCATTAGAACTGATTCAAATGTATTCTTTTTAATGGCTGAATAATACTCCATTGTGTATATGTACCACAGCTTGCTTATCCATTCATCTGCTGATGGACATCTAGGTTGCTTCCATGTCCTGGCTATTATAAACAGTGCTGCGATGAACATTGGGGTACTCGTGTCTCTTTCCCTTCTGGTTTTCTCAGTGTGTATGCCCAGCAGTGGGATTGCTGGATCATAAGGCATGTCTATTTCCAGTTTTTTAAGGAATCTCCACACTGTTCTCCATAGTGGCTGCACTAGTTTGCATTCCCACCAACAGTGTAAGAGGGTTCCCTTTTCTCCACACCCTCTCCAGCATTTATTACTTGTAGACTTTTGGATTGCAGCCATTCTGACTGGTGTGAAATGGTACCTCATAGTGGTTTTGATTTGCATTTCTCTGATAATGAGTGATGTTGAGCATCTTTTCATGTGTTTGTTAGCCATCGCACATATGGACACCTTATCTTCGACAAAGGAGGCAAGAATATACAATGGATTAAAGACAATCTCTTTAACAAGTGGTGCTGGGAACTCTGGTCAACCACTTGTAAAAGAATGAAACTAGAACACTTTCTAACACCATACACAAAAATAAACTCAAAATGGATTAAAGATCTAAACGTAAGACCAGAAACTATAAAACTCCTAGAGGAGAACATAGGCAAAACACTCTCTGACATACATCACAGCAGGATCCTCTATGACCCACCTCCCAGAATATTGGAAATAAAAGCAAAAATAAACAAATGGGACCTAATTAACCTTAAAAGCTTCTGCACATCAAAGGAAACTATTAGCAAGGTGAAAAGACAGCCTTCAGAATGGGAGAAGATAATAGCAAATGAAGCAACTGACAAACAACTAATCTCGAGAATATACAAGCAACTCCTACAGCTCAACTCCAGAAAAATAAATGACCCAATCAAAAAATGGGCCAAAGAACTAAATAGACATTTCTCCAAAGAAGACATAAAGATGGCTAACAAATACATTTGAGTTTTTTTAAATAATTTAACAGAGGATCTATGAGGCCAATGAAGAATTAAGGATAAGGGATGTCAGAGTAATTTACAATGGTTGCATTTTTAAAATCTGAAATTAAACTCGTCTTCATGCTGATAAGGTCAGAGATGTTAAGGAGGTAAGGATATGATTTTAAAGGTATTGTAGTGAGAAGCAGATTTCCGATTTCAATGCAACAGTGAGGATTAAAAGGAAAAATAGTTATTAGTCATATGTTAAACACCCTACAACAGAAAAATCTTGTCAGCCTGAATGTAGTTGATGACACTTCATAAATACAAACTAAATTAAAAAAAAAAATCTGGAAGGGGGACCTTCCTGGCGGTAAAAAGTGGTTAAGACGCCATACTCTCAACGCAGGGAGAAAGGGTTCAGTTATTAGTCAGGGGACTAAAATCCTGCATACTGTGTAGTACAGTCAAATAAATGAATAAATAATCAATCTTAAAAATGAAATATATATATATATATATATATATAACTGTAGAGTTTGATTTGGGAGAAGGTTAGATTCTATGGGACTGATACTTTTCCTTCATCAAATACTTTGTCTTTAGGTTTATATAATTCTAAGAAATACATATCCAATAGTTGTACGTAAAGCCAAAGGCCTTTAACTTAGGGAAAGGGATATTCTTGTGTAAATACTGAGCATAAGCAGCATAAACACCAAGAAAGCTTCAGTACTAAAGTCAGTGCCTCCTTAGGAGCATTTTGATGTTCATAATAATACATATTAACCAATTCAAAGTACCTTGTGCAAACATCTCCAGGAAAGTAGAAGTTTGTAGCCTGTATCATTGTTAAAATAAAGTGCACAGAGGGTAAGTACAAAGGAAAAATCCGTAACCTATATATACATTGGACTTGCTTTTTTTTTTTTTTTTTACTGTAAACTATTGGGGAAAAATAATGGATATTTTCAGAGCTGACATTTTAATGGAAAAGGGAAGAAAAAAACTGAATATTATATAGTTTAAATATAAAAGTAGTAGATACATTTAGTCACCCAATTTTGGGGGAAAGTACATACATTAGAGCTTTTTGAGACAGAAAATACCATAATATAAAGGTAACTCCTATTAATGAGTTATAATACAAAATATAAACTCAGGAATACATTTAAAAGTAAAAATATAAATTTTACTTTCTGCCATTAGAGTAGTATCATCTGCATATCTGAAGTGGTTGATATTTCTCATGGCAATCTTGATTCCAGCTTGTGACTCATCTAGCCTGGCATATCATTTGATGTACTCTGCATATAAGTTAACTAAGCAAGGCGAAAATATACAGCCTTGTTGTACTCCTTTCCTATTTTTGAACTAGTTCATTGTTCCATGTCCAGTTCTGTTGATTCTTGACCTGCATACAGGTTTCTCAGGAGATGGGTAAGATGGTTGGTATTACCATCACTTTCAGAATTTTTCAGTTTGTGTGATACACATAGTCAAAGGCTTTAGCATAGTCAATGGAGTAGAAGTGCATGTTTTTCTGAAATTCCTTTGCTTTCTCTGTGATCCAGCAGATGTTGACAATTTGATCTCTGGTTCCTCTGCTTTTTCTAAATGAAGCTTGTACATCTGAAAGTTCTCATTTCACATACTGCTGATATCTAGCTTGAAAGATTTTGAGCATAAGCACAATTCTATGGTAGTTTAAACAGTCTTTGGTGTTGCTTTTCTTTGGGATTAGACTGAAAACTGACCTACTTAAGCCCTGTGCCCACTGCTGAGTTTTCCAAATTTGCTGGCATATTGAGTGCAACACTGTCTCAGCTTCATCTTTTAGGATTTTAAATAGCTCAGCTGGCATTCCATCATCTCCACTAGCTTTGGTTTTAATAATACTTCCTAAGGCCCACTTGACTTTACATTTCAGGATGTGTGGCTCTGGGTGAGTGAACACACCACTGTAATTACATGGGTCATTAAGATCTGTTTTGTACAGTTCTTCTGTATATTCTTGCACTTCTAAATCTCTTCTGCTTCTGTTAGGTCCTTACAATTTCTGTCCTTTATCATGCCCATCCTTGCATGAAATGTTCCCTTGGTACCTCCAATTTTCTTGAAGAGATCTCTGGTCTTTCCCATTCTATTGTTTTCCACTATTTCTTTGGATTGTTCATTTAAGAAGGCTTTCTTATTTCTCCTTGCTATTCTCTGGAACTCTGCATTAAGTTCAGTATATCTTTCCCTTTCTCCCTTGCTGTTTGCTTCTTTTTCCTCAGCTATTTGTAAAACCTTCTCAATGACTTTGCCTTCTTGCATTCATTTTTTCTTAGGGATGGTTTTGGTCATTACCTTCTTTACAATGTTATGAACCTCCATCCATAATTCTTCAGGCACTCTACCAGATCTAATACCTTGAATCTATCCATTGCCTCTACTGTATAATCACGAGGGATTTGATTTAGGTTAGCACACACTCATACCTGAATGGGCTAGTTTTTTTTTTTTGTTTTTTTTTTTCTTACTTTCTTCAACTTAAGCCTGAATTTTGCAATAAGGAGCTCATGATCTGAGTCAGCTCCACAGTCAGCTCCAGGTCTTGTATTTGCTAACTCTATAGAGTTTCTCTATCTTTGGCTATAAAGAATATAATCAATTTGATTTTGGTATTGACCATTAGGTGGTGTCCATTTTTACAGTTGTGTTGTTGGAAACAGGTGTTTGTCAGTGCATTCTTTTTGACAAAACTCTGTTAGCCTTCACCTTGCTTCATTTTTGCTTCATATATACCAGTAAAGCATATTAATATGTACATATAGAATTAGAAATACTCTGCAATGTGTCCATGTCTGATGCACTTAAAATATGCCATATAAAATTGAGTTAATTCTCAAAATATGCAACACAGTGATGGACCATATGATAAACAGGTAATTCAAAAATTGCTTCTTGATATTTTATATATATATTACACACATACACGTATGTATACATATAAATGTAGGTATGTATACATATGCAAAATTACAGAATAATTATTTTGTATTTTATAAATTATAGAAAACTAAATTTTAAATATAAAAAAATTAAAATTTACTATTCATTATAATGGGTGGATTTTCTGTCTAGGGTGATAAAAAAGCTTTGGAAATTAATAGTGATGCTGAGAAATATTATGAATGAAATTAACACCACTGAATTGTACTCTTAAAATTGTTAAAATGGTAAATTTTGTGTTATATATATTTTATCAAATTTGAAAAAAAAAAGCATGATTTTAAAAACATACTATGCTATATCATGTTTCAGACAAATCAGATTTAAGGGAATACAGAAACAGCAATTTTATAAGTGTTGATTCATCAAGATTGAATATGAATATGTCTGAGGAATATGTCTAAATGCCTATCAATAGAGGAATGTATAAAGTAGATGTGGTACATATATACCATGGAATACTACTGAACCATAAACAAGAATTAAATAATGCCATTTACAGCAACATGATTGGATATAGACATTATCATGCTAAGTGAAGTAAGTAAGAAGGAGAAAGACAAATACCATATGATATCACTTATATGTGGGATCTAACTAAAAGATACAAATGAACTTATTTACAGACCAGAAACAGACTCACAGACATAAGAAAACTTATGGCTAACAAAGGAGAAAGATGGGGGGAGGAATAAATTAAGAGTTTATATTAACATATACAGATTATTATATATAAAAATAAAAAACAAGGACCAACTGTAGAGCACAGGAAATGCTACTCAATATTCTATAATAAATTGCATGTAAGAATTTGAAAAATAATGGATGTATGCATATTTATAACAATCAGTTTGCTGTACACCTGAAACTAACACAACAATGTAAATCAAATATATGCCAATATAAAATAAAAATTGAACAATAAAACTGAACCAGTGCTTAGATTCTAACAGTAAGCTCAAGGGAACAATTTTAATAATTATTTATAATTTCCTTAAATATTTATGGATCCATAAAATACTTTAAAAGAATTGTTAGAACATACATGACAGAAGTTGTCTCAAAATATCTTTGATATTATTTTCAAATAAAAATCCACTTTAAATATAAACATTTTTAAGTTAAACATTTCCACCTTTATTACTGTTTTACTCAAAGTATGTATCTTTTCTATGTTAAAATGCTATAGAATATAGGCATTGGGAATGCACTTTCTAATTGATAATGTCCCTTTTATCATCATAATCTCATGAGTTGTTAGCCTAAGATGGGACCATACTTACATCTTCTTTCTTTATGAACCATCAGTAAAAAACATTAAATTGTCCTTTTGAAAAACATCAAACTAAACAGCACACTCAATATGTTTAAATTGATCTGTATCAATACCTCACAGCTGTAGGTTGCCTTACTCCAGTCACATGTCCAGCATGGTAGTACACTTTTCAAATATAAAACCACTCATCATAATCAGGGGTAGAAAGTTAAAAGACTGCTGGGTAAAACAAGGCCTTTAAAATCTACTTAAGAGAAACTAAGGAATGGCTTTAATTGTTCCACTATTTTTGGAATTCCCAACACATTCCCCCAAACTAATGAATATTCAGAACCCCAGAAATATGCCTGTAGTGAAAATGAATTCAAAGTGTTTGATTAAACATAGAATTTGGTATCTTCACTAGTGGACTTCCATTTCTCTCTGTCTGAGAGAGAGGTAGTGTTATGGTACATTTTGGTACTAGTGATGTAGCAGAGAATTCCCCATACTTACAGAAATGCTACAAATCAATAAATCGACATTAGGAATATTAAATGCACACTAAGAAGAAAAGAAATACTTTAAATCAATAAACATTAACAAAAACAAAGTATTTTTTTCTCTAATGAGTATTCTAATAAGTCAAATCATCTTGTACACTTTCCCCTTTTACATTTGTAACATACGAAATCGCCCAGTAGGAAGGATAACTGTACATTGTCCCATTGATCTCTGTTTATTGTTTTGCATTTTCAATTTTCTCTGACCTCTTTTGAAGTATAACTTTTTCCCCAACTCACAGAAAACACTAATAACATCAACATAGTGTTTATCAGGGTATTTATATTTTAAGAGTAAGATTTAAAAAATGAAGTTCTTTTCAATACCTGAAAGAAGAAAGTTTCACTTTGTTATCTGGTGCTGCCAGAAATTCTAGCACAAGAATTTAAATATACTTGAAAGAATCTGACATTGTGCTGAAGGAGTGCTGAGTTGCTTCAGTCGCATCTGACTCTGTGTGACCCTATGGACTGTAACCTGCCAGGCTGCTCAGTGCATGGGATTCTACAGGCACTAATACTGCCATGGATTTTCATGCCATCCTCCAAGGGATCTTCCCAACCCAGGGACTGAAACCCTGTCTCTTACATCTCCTTCATTAGCAGGCAGGTTCTTCATCACAAGCACCACCTGACATTATGCTAGGGGATATGAAATCTTTTTCCCCCTAAAATCTTAATGGTAGTTCTCTTCATTATAATAGAGAAAAAGCTTCTTACCCCATACCCCCCATGTTTACAGGTGAGAATCACAAAAGTTTTACCAAGTTGAAAACAAATAAAAATGCCCTTCCTGAGTTGTTAATTAAATCTTTTCAGCATTTTTATTCACCATCTTAATATTCATCCTTTTAATAGATTATATCCAACTAAGAAAGCTGCTCACTTAAATAAGAGTCTATTCCCTCTCATAGAATTCACAGTAGAGGGTTAAGAAGAATGAAGAAAAGATTACTTATCTGTCAATATGGGAGCACTTTTCTAGATAATTGGTGATAAATTAATCATTTTAATATATATTTTGAATAATTTTGATCACACACATAAATACTAAACATTCTGGTTTGATTTCTTGTCAACACAAAACATAAAATATGATGTACCCATAATATACTATATATATATATATGCCATATATATATGTATTATAGTCATTTAAAAGATTTATATTATTAGATTTAAAATTTGTAAGCAAATATATACTGAGGATTAAAGACACTGTTACATTTATTTCTATTTTGCTATCTCCTCTTGTATGAAAGTATAGGCCTTAAATCTTAAGATGAAATTCAATCAAGTTCAGACTCCAATTGTGTTGAGTTTATAAGAAAAAAAAAATGTTGTCTTACCAAAACTAAAGGATAACATTGCTAATTTAAATATTTTGAGAAAAAATAAAACAATACAAGGGATATGAGAGTTCTTTGCTTTTAAATAAAATGATGTATTCATCTGCCCTAAAATGTTGCTATTCTATATCTGTTCATCATATAACATGATATGCAATGAATAACCTATAGTAAATTGACTATGTAATTATCCTTCTCTCAAAAGACAAAATAACTCTGTCATGAAATTCTGCACAGAAAGTAGTATACATTATATAGATATTAATAGTTTACAGATCAGCCTAATCAAAGAATATTGCTATATTTAGAAATTGAAAGAGCAAAACCTTCTATAATACTTATTGTATAAGTGGGTAAAAATAATTTGATTATATTTTCTTTCTGAAAAACGAAAGCTGGAAATATCCAGTGGTACAGACAATGACCCAAACAACAATATATGTTTATACTACTCTTTGCATTTTGGTCACCTCTCCTATCAGAATGGTAAAATTACTTTTATTTTAAAGCCATGAACTCACATTAGGATTATATTTGAATGCTCTACACCTTATGTAGGGTTTTAAAATTGGCATAAAATCTATAAATATTCTCAAAAATTATGTCCCCTACAAATCAAGAAGTTACATAATAAATGAAAAACTAGCAAGACTTCAAATCAAATTAACTAGACAACAACAATCTTTGCATTCTAAATTTGGTTGCACTTCAGCCAGAAGTTTGGGAATTTAGGGAAAATAAAATAAAGCACTTTTTCTCCAAGTTTAGGAGAGAAGGTTAACAGTAAAGTCCACTTTAGTAAGTTATTGCCTAATACAGTACCACTTACCTAGGTAATTGGGACAGATCTACTATAGAGAGAGCTGACAAGTATGTGCCTTAGAGTGAATAAGTTAGAAACTCAGCATTTCAAATAAATGACATTAGATATCAGTTCAAGGGAGAAGCAGTGGTAGGGAAGCACTGAGGTATCATGAAACTACAGGGACTGGCAGACTGACAAATCTAAATATGAGTCCCTGCTACAGTACTAACTTGCTATGTTATCTAGGGAAGTTAGTGTGTCTTTCTGAGTCTATTATTTCTCTCATGCAAAATCAGAAAGAGCAATTATCACCTTTGAAAGAGTATTGTCAGTATTTTATGTAATACAGTTAGGCAGAACAGGTAATGCAGGCTGGTATATCATAGCAGCTTAGTTTCCCTTCATCACTCCACTTATGTCAAATTTCTCCTGAAACTTGTCTTCTAAATGGAAGGCTTCCTAATCAATATCTACCTTTTTCACTGTGCAATGGCTTTAACACTTGCTAATTTACATATGTAGTCCAAGGAGTAATAAATGTTTATAAAAAACCTGACATAAAGTTTGGTGCATTGTAAATATTTAGTACTTAAACAACAATGATACACTATTTCCTACTGTCAATTATGGGGAAACAATGGAAGCAGTGAGAGATTTTATTTTCTTGGGCTCCAAAATCACTGCAGATGGTGACTGTAGCCATGAAATTAAAAGACACTTGCTGCTTGGAAGAAAAGCTATGACAAACTTAGATAGCACATAAAAAAAACAGAGACATTACTTTGCCAACAAATGTCCATATAGTCAAAGCTATGGTTTTTTCAGTAGTCATGTATGGATATGAAAGTTGGACCATAAAGAAAGCTGAGCACTGAAAAACTGATGCTTTTGAACTGTGGTTGATGCTTTTGAACTGTGGTGTTGGAGAAGACTCTTAAGAGCCCCTTGGATGGCAAAGAGATCACAACAGTCAATCAAAATCAATCCTGAATATTCATTGGAAGTTCAGTTCAGTTCAGTCACTCAGTCATGTCTAACTCTTTGCAACCCCATGAACTGCAGCACACCAGGCCTCCCTGTACATCACCAACTCCCAGAGTATACCCAAAACCAAGTCCATCGAGTCGGTGATGCCATCCAGCCATCTCATCCTCTGTCGTCACCTTCTTGTCCTGCCCTCAATCTTTCCCAGCATCAGGGTTTTTTCAAATGAGTCAGCTCTTCGCATCAGGCGGCCAAAGTATTGGAGTTTCAGCTTCAGCATCAGTCCTTCCAATGAACACCGTGGACACACAAGACTGATCTCCTTTAGGAAGGACTGGTTGGATCTCCTTGCAGTCCAAGGGACTCTCAAGAGTCTTCTCCAACACCACAGTTCAAAAGCATCAATTCTTCGTGCTCAACTTTCTTTATAGTCCAACTCTCACATCCATACATGACCACTGGAAAAACCATAGCCTTGACTAATGGACCTTTATTAGCAAAGTAATGTCTCTGCTTTATAATATGCTGTCTAGGCTGGTCATAACTTTCCTTCCAAGGAGTAAGCATCTTTTAATTTCATGGCTGTATTGGAAGGGCTGATGCTAAGGCTGAGGCTTCAATACTTTGGGCACCTGATGCAAAGAACTGACTCATTAGAAAATATTCTGATGCTGGGAAAAATAGAAGGCAGGAAGAGAAGGGGACAACAGAGGATGAGACAGTTGAATGGCATTACTGACTAGATGGACAGGAGTTTGAGCAAGCTCTGGAAATTAGCGATGGACAGGGAAGCGTGGCCTGTTACAGTCCATAGGGTCACAAAGAGTCGGACATGACTGAGTGACTGAACTGAACTGAACTGAACAATACACTATTTGCTACTGCTAATTTCCTTTTGGCCATGTCCAGTATCTCCTCCTTAGTCCATCTCCTGTTTTCCGTCTTTCCTGCTTCTCTAGATTTACAACTCATCAGATTTCAAGGCAATCTCAAGACATTAGGAAAATGAAAGAGTTTCATTTCAATAAAACATTATGTTTATAACTTATTAAACTTGTTTCTGCAATAATCCCCAGGTTGCTTCCTACCCTAGGAAATAGATAAGCTCCCCTCACCACATCTTTTTTTTTTTTTTTTTTAATTTCTGGTCAATTCTTCCAACCAGTCAAGAAGGTGAAATGAAGTACCAAATCTCACTGCCACTTAAACCAACAAAATTTACTCAGCACTCAAAAGCATCTTGTTCAATTACTATATTACTGCATTCAATTTTCAGAGACTTTATACATATAGTTTGTGTGTGTGTATGTGTTAGGCACTCAGTCATGTCTGACTCTTTGTGACCCTATTGACTGTAGCCCACAGACTCTATCCATGGGATTGTCCAGGCAAGGATACAAGAGTGAATTGCCATTCCCTTCTCCAGGGGATCTTCCTGACCCAGGTCTCCTGCATTACAGACAGATTCTTTACCATCTGAGCTACCAAGGAAGTCCATACACATTGTCACTCAGATTTGAAAGCAAAATTATTAATATCAAGAGCTCAATTCTTTTATTTAATGTAAGCCAAAAGGATTTTATGTTGCCTAACACATCATTGTTGTCATTGTTGAAAAATCTCAATTTTAAAATTGTTAAAATTATTCCACATTTAATCAACAGATTTCCAAACAGAGAACTTTAGACTACATTGATAATTTTGCCTTTAGACTGCTATATAATATGTTGTGGAATATATGAATTTATCAAATGTATGAAAATAGTTTTATAAATAACTTCTATATAAGATGTCTTCATGGTCTGGAAATGATTATAATCATTCTACCTGGAGCTTTCATTTCAAATTGTTATATCAAGAAGATATTTAAGACTTATTAGAAAAACTATATTGGGTTCAATAATTTAATATTTCAAAAGATCTCTTCTTTGCATTATGATGAATTGTTAATAGCTTTCCAATTGTTTTTAAAATGAAACCTTAAAGTACCTAAGAATTTTAAAACTTTGCTACTAACATCAACTGGAATGATATATGAGGACAGAGCCAGATGGAGCTGCTGTTAAACTACTCAAAGATCAGATTATGTGATCTGTTCATTGAACATATAGTGCAGGGTTCTACCATCATCTTTGTAAGAGGAAAGTCCAGGACAGTATCTAGAAAGCTCAGAAAAGATCATTAAAGAATTGTTAGAGAAATAAACATTTCATAAAAAGTGGACCTAAACCATTCCATCTCATTCTATTATTTTATAATACTTAACACCATATAACATCACCTTGTTCCTTTGTTTTGTCTTATCTCCTTTAAATGTAAGTTCCATGAGGATGCAGAAAAAAATAATAATACATAGATGGGAATAGGATCTAATCTACTCTTCCATAATCTATAAAAGATACTATGTGTATTCTACCCACCATTATTTACAGTATCATTTAGTTCCTCTTCTAGGAATTTTAACATATCATTTTTTTTCCTTATAAAAATTGTCTCTCACTTAAATCTCTTGCTTACTTAAATCTATAAGGAGGTTTATGTCAGGTGCTGGATAAAAGGACTATTAATAAAGAAGTTTCCATAAATAGCAAATACTGGTATGTAAAAAAAAAGGATGAGACCAGTTAAACAATGAAAAGTAAACTTTTAATATTTTTTTAGCCATTAATAGAAAGGAAACACATGATTTCTTGACAATGTGGTATTCTTGCCTCTTTAAGTTTGAAAAACACTTACCTAATGGTTATACCTTCAGGCAAAAGTCTTAAGTAATCAAGCTTCTAATCTGCTGTCCAATGTAACATGCTGCAAACCATGTGTGCTGAAAATAGAGTGTCATTAAAGAGGTTTCCTATATGGCTATGTTAAATTCCAAAATAGAGATGAAATAATTATCTATCAGAAATGTTGTAGCTGCCCCCCCAAAATTAACAGGTGGAAGAGTGCGGAGGTGTTTAAAATATCTATTAAAGAAGTATATCCACACTCCTAAGATATTAGACATGTTCATAGATATAGTGAGATAGGTAAGTAGACAGACAGACAAAACTAGCATAATTTATCTTTAATGACAGAGTTTTAAAGTAGATTCTGCTCCTTCTGTGACTCTAAACTATTTTGCAAGCCAAGCATTAAGAATAAGGGTCTATTGTGCATATGACTGATTATAAAAATGAAAGAATGGATTTTAACAGGTTGTGTAGTTTGTAGAATCTGCTCTTCTCTGCTCTCTTGTAGTGTTCACTGGCAAATCTTTGACCTTGGACTACAATAGGTAATGTGTATGCGGCATGAAAAAGTCTAAAAGGAAAGAGTGAACAAAAACCAAAACAGAAACTGAGTTTATTCACCTATCCTCTTCAATCTGACATTTCTCCAGTCTCTCTAGCAACTCTCCTATATGCCTTTAAAAACAACATTACTTTGTAAGTAGAGAAATATTTTCTTCAATGTATGTATTATTAAAGATGAAGGAGCAAGTAGCATAAACAGATAGCTTAGTACCGGAAAATGTTTCCATGTAATTGTTAGGCTAGAGTAAAAGTTAAAAGTGTGCTACTTGCCCCTTACCCTTTTTATAAAGATTTATGAAGACATTCTCTTTACAACGATTCTCAAAACTTTGTATGCCAGCATACTAATACAACTTTACACAATAGATGCAATATATTGATACAATTTTACCCAATAGATGCAATAATAGGTCTGCTAAAGCAAATATCTTTTTGAAAAACAAAATAGACATCTCAATAGATTGGTGAATCATTTGAGGTACTGTATAATTAGATTGAAATATAGACAACCTGAGGACAATTTTCCTTCAATGATTCATTATTTTGTCTTATTTAGATGATAGACAGTAACTAGGATTTTTTTTTCTAAGTGCCTCATGTGCAATTAATATAACAGACAGTCTAATCTGAATATTTTGAATATTTCTAGCTCTGACAAATAATAAACTATTTTGATTGATTTTAATTAAAGTAATGAAATAATAATCCATTTAGAAAATTAAAACAATAAAAATAATGCTTGGTTCTTAAAATTTTCCTTCATAGATATAAATTTCCATTAATTTTAGAGCTTAACATTTTTTTATCTTAGCACTATAAATGATTAAATAAACATATTATTTTGCTTCTAAAATATTCATAAATAATTAGGTAGATCTGTCTTTACTTATGGATGGATACAATCCTTAGTACTCAATACATTATTGCATAAAAATCCATGTACTTTAGCAAAAACTTACACATATTTTAGACACATAAAGAATGAATGCATTCTAACCTAACCCAATCAGATAAATGTAGCTTGTATGTGAGTCCTCAATCAAAGAAGTAGAAAAGATGAGTCTTTTTAAAATTTTTTTTCATTATAATGATTATTTATAATTCTAGATTATTGCAGGATTGATTGTTAAGTATAAAAGTTAGCATAACACTATACACCAATTGATAAAGTCACAGAGCTGAACAGAACAGATTACAGGTCAGATATACAGAAGCCAGAAGAAGGGCAATGCCCAGGCAAACATCTGCTTCTTCCTATTGCAATTAAATAACGGAGGCAAACCTCAACTGTAAAGGTCTAAATAGCTGAATTCTCAGCTTTCTGTGTATTCTATACTTACCCTGCCAATATTAAAATCATCTAAAAATAATCTGAACACTTGCCTAACCCTTGTACTGCCAAATAAACCTCTGAAAACAAACTTGCAGGAAAGGAAAAATTCCCTATGCCTTTAACCAGAACCTCCTTAGTCTTCCGTTTGTTATTCTTCACAAGATTTATTTTCTCAATATTAAGGTAGATTGGAGAGTTTTGTAGGTGTCTGCCAGTCATGTGTTACTGTTATTTCACCTGACAGTACACCTGTGAAATTCTTCCTTGAACTCTAAGGATGGTGAGTCTGTGGGTTAGGAATATTAACACATGGAATTCTTCTGTTGGCCAGGAAGCAGAGTAACACAGTTGTGTCACATGCCAACTAAATCATTTTTATGATAATAATAATTTATAACATATATAGACTTACAATTTGCTAGCCCTGCTTCAAGTGCTTTACACAGATCCACTCATTAACTGAAAAACAGCCCTCTAAGTGGATATCTGGCTTCCCCAGTGGCTCAGCAGTAAAGAAACCACCTGCTCTTCAGGAGACTCAGGAGACCTGGGTTTGATCCCTGGATCTGGAAGATCCCCTGGAGAACAGAATGGCAACACACTCCCAGTAATCTTGCCTGGAGAATTCCCATGGACAAAAGAACCTAGTGGGCTACAGTCCATGGGGTCATAAAGAGTAAGACATGACTGAGCCTGAGCAACTAAGCACAGCACCACCTCCCCCACCCTTCTCTCTGTGTATATACACATCTTGTTGCTTCTTTTTTAATGAAGAATTCTGACAAATATGGGTAAAAAAGATATAATAATACTTTTAAATATTGCATGTCATCACTTAAACTTTCATTTCTTTTGATAGTAAAAACACACTTGATCTTTACAACAATACTTAAGGAATGCAAGGAAAGGATTATATTTAATGATATTGTATTAATTAGAGAACTGTAGCTGAAAGAGTTTAGATAAACCACCTGAGAGCTCAAGTTTCAAGGCACTGTTGTTGCTCTGTCACTAGTCATGTCCGACTCTGCAACCCCATGGACTGCAGCATGCCAGACTTCCCTGTCCTTCACTATCTCCCTGGAGCTTGCTCAAACCCATGTCCTATGAGTCGGTGATACCATCCAACCATCTCATCCTCTGTCGTCCCCTTCTCCTCCTGCCCTCAGTCTTTCCCAGCAACAGTGATTTTTTTTGTGACTGCTTGATACTGGTCTTTTGTTCTTGTCTCCATAAGCTGGTAATCGCCTTTCAGTTCCCAGTTCCTTAACAGAAATGGAAACTCATGAGCACTCTCCATTCAACATAATTTCAGTTGGCATAATTTCTTCCTTGGCAAATAGAAGAGAACTGATGGCAGAGGTAGAAATAAGTGATGCCCCATACTCGCATTTTCCCTTCCCTCCATGGATTGGAAAAAAAAAAAAGAAAGAAGGGAAAAAAAGCACAATTAAGTTAACGCTTATTATTAAACTTGACTTTAAAAAAAAATTATGAGAGAAGTTTGAATTTGTATTCACAGACGTATGAAAACTAGCACCATCTCCTTTCCACTAGCTTCCCTCTCTTTTAATTTCACATTGTGGAAACAACCTTGACAAAATGAAGTACAAAATGAGGTTAAATTTTTTAAATAAAAGTTTCTTCCTCCGCATTTAATTGAAATTATATAAGAATTCTAACTCCAAAGAATTTCAGCCTTGCTTATGTGGCCTAAAAGGTGCAAAGGAAATAAAATATATTTCTCCATATCTTAAATTATCCTGTTGTTTCTACAGTCTATAAACAAGATTATTCAAAGTCTGTCACAAAGGAAAAATGAAGAGCATATGCAAAGCTGCTGCTGCTAAGTCGCTTCAGTCGTGCCTGACTCTGTGCAACTCCATAGACGGCAGCCCATCAGGCTCCACTGTCCCCGGGATTCTCCAAGCAAGAGCACTGGAGCGGGTTGCCATTTTCTTCTCCGATGCATGAAAGTAAAAAGTGAAAATGAAGTCGCTCAGTCGTATTCGACTCAGCGACCCCATGGACTGCAGCCTACCAGGCTCCTCCATCCATGGGATTTTCCAGGCAAGAGTACTGGAGTGGGGTGGCTCTCAAATACCTCAATCGTCAGGGCTTCATGTAAGCCCCTGGTTAGGATAAGTGGTTGCCTGAAAAAAGATGCAGTAATCTGTATCTATATTCTTGAGCAATATTCACCCTCTAAGGAACTGGAAAATGTGGCAGAATATCAGCAGAGTTTTTCATAAAACAACTTGAAATCTCTCATTAAATATACTCAATTATTTTTAAATACTGGTTTGAAGGTATTTATTATTTTTTAATTTATTTATCCTAAAGATGATTAGTCCTGCGTGTTCATTGGAAGGACTGATGTTGAAGCTGAAACTCCAGTACTTTGTCCACCTGATGCGAAGAACTGACTCTTTTGAAAAGACCCTGATGCTGGAAAAGATTGAAGGCAGGCGGAGAAGGGGATGACAGAGGATGAGATGGTTGGATGCCATCACTGACTCAATGGACATGAATTTGGGTAGACTCTAGGGGTTGGCAATGGACAGGGATGCCTGGAGTGCTGCAGTCCATGGGGTCGCAAAGAGTTGGGCATGACTGGGCGACTAAACTGAACTGAACTTGAAAGTATCTTCTAGGTTTTGGTGTCAAAATGCTTGATTGGACACATTTACTTTTTACTTCCTCCTCAAGCCCTATGTGAAAGGTACATAAGTTTCTTAAAAAGCATTAAGTGCTCAAGTTAAGGGAAATAGAGAAGAGAGGGAAGAAGAGGAGGAATATTTGTAATCTGGAAAACAGAGGAACATGCGGTCTGTTGCTTCTTAAATCCTGGGATGAAACAGAGTCCTAAACTGGTAGTTTGTAAAGTTCAAACCAATTGATTTGAAGAGCAAAATGTCCCGAAAGCTTGGGCTTTGGAGGAATCCTCACTGCTACAAATGGAAGGGGGAGTGAAAAGGCTTAATGTCTGTTCAGGAGACTAACAAATGCCCCTCTCATTCTACCCATGTAAAAACTGATGATTTATTCTTGGAAAAGGTGAACAAGAGAGTCTCTGAATTGAGAGAGTCTGGGACAAAGTAGAATACTGCAAATATACATCATGGATGCTGCAACTAAATTTTTATTTCAAATATTTAACTATCCCTTCTATGTGGTTTCCTTTCTGTTTTATATTCTTCATTAGATTGTGGAGAGATGACATAACATTATGAAAATACACCAAGAGAGCAAACTAAAGCAATCCATTAGTTAGTTCTATTGGCCTAGAAAAAAAATGTGCCCAACATTTGCCAGGCACTGTTCCAGGAACTTAATCTATATTAATGCATTTCATCAATATACCTCTAATGAGGCACAGTTTATTATTTTTATCTTCAAGATGAGAAACCAGGAGCATAGAGATATTATAGAGCTTGCCCAAGTGATAGAGACTGATATTTTCATACAAAAAGCTTGGATCCACAGTCTTTACACTGGAAAACTAACCTTTACCCTTTCATTCTTTCCTGGTGAAAGTCGCACATTCATGTCTGACTGTGACCCCATGGACTGTCCATGGAATTCTCCAGGCCAGAATACTGGAGTGGGTAGCCTTTTCCTTCTCCGGGGGATCTTCCCAACCCGGGGATCAAACCCAGGTCTCCAGAATTACAGGAGAATTCTTTACCAGCTGAGTCACAATGGAAGCCCAAGAACATTGGAGTGGGTAGCCTATCCCTTCTCCAGGGGATCTTGCCGACCCCTTGTGTGTGTGTATGTTTTAGGCACTCAGTCATGTCTGACTCTTTGTGACCCTATTGACTGTAGCCCACAGTCTCCTCTATCCATGGGATTGTCCAGGCAAGAATACCAAAGTGAGTTGCCATTCCCTTCTCCAGGGGATCTTCCTGACCCAGGGATTGAACCCAGGTCTCCTGCATTACAGACAGATTCTTTACCATCTGAGCCACCAGGGAAGTTCATACATAGTGACTCAGATTTGAATGCAAAATCATGATGCTATATATGGAAAATCTTAATGAGGCCACCAGAAAACGGCTGATTTTAACCAATGAATTTGGTAAAGTTGCAGGATACAAAATTAATACACAAAAATCTCTTGCATTCCTATACACTAAGAACAAAATATCAGAAAGAGAAATTAAGGAAACAATCTCTTTTACCATTGCTACAAAAAGAATAAAATATCTAGAAATAAATTTACCTAAGGGGCAAAATACATGTACTCAGAAAACTGTAAGATACTGATGAAAGAAATAAAAAATAACAAACAGATGGAGGGGTCATTTTTATGTCTTAAACTTATTTTTTATAGTGTCAATATTTTTCCTTCCTTGGTATTATCTAATAGCAATAACTTTGAATGTTACATGTTATAATAACAAGCATAATTTGTCCATAATAATAAAACTATCTATAAATATGTCCTGACTCACGAGTCCTATGTCATTTACCTTGGTCAGTTATATCTTCGAATTCTGAAATGAAAAATTTTGATTCTGAAATCAGTACTTCTTATAAAGTATCACACTTTAAAGTACTCGTAATAGTATAATTATGAAAATGGATTTGTTTCTCAATTTTATAAGATATATTTTCAAATTTTATTGGCATGCAATAGTAGCAAATTTATTTGTATAAGTTCAAGTATTCTCTTAGAATCTAAAACCCATTTGCATTCCACCACAAAAGTGGTTCACCACCTCATTTCACAGATTAAATAATAAAGTTGCCATTGTTTGCCAACCATGGTTCAAAACTTTTTCTATTTACACCCAACATTTCAGGATTGAGGATTAAAAGTTTAGTAAACCTGATTAACTGAAGGTCAGTTGTCACTTGCTTTTGAAATGCAAACATGTTTCCTTGATACTGTACATGGAGAAATTTCCAAAGCATGGAGCTATTTTGAGTAGCTTCCAGAAACATCTCTTTGTAACACCTTCTTAACTGTGATTTCCTAATCACTATGCAGAAGATTTCACTGCCTAATTAAAGGACTGGTGCAGTGATGAAGATAAAGAATACAGAGCAGGGCTGCAAGCTAATCTACAAGCAAAACACAGGAGCCACTTGTCAACAGTAAGGGCATATTTTATTGACAGCTGTGTCCAATAAGACTGAGTTATGCAGTAAATATTTAATATTAATGCATTTTTGCCATGATTGTTACATCCTTCATTATATCTCACTGTGTTCAGTAAAATAGTTAATACAGTCATTTCTTGAAGTTGCATTTTAAATGGCGTAATTTTTGAAGTATAATATTTACAATGAAATAGTTAACCAAGTTAACTGTTCAGTTTATTGATAAAATTCTGCTTTGAATATATGAGATAGATACAGTATTAATACACATATATGATAGACACTATTGAAATAATTGTCATTGCTATTGCATGAGAAACTAGTAGCTCAATATGCAAGTGAAAATGTAGCAGTAATTTACAAAGGGGATGTACATATTGTGATAGAATAGAAGGACCCAAAATTTAAAGCCAGGTACTCCACCAATTGTTAGCTCAATAGAATTATCAGTTTACTTTAATCTCTCCTGACTTAATTTCCCATCTTTTGAAAAAGAGAGGAGTAATAATACTATCTACCATGTGGGGTTTTTGTGGCTTCAATAACAGGTACATAAAACACATGGGGCATACTAGGCTTTTAATCAATGTTTCTCTCCTCCAACATAGATGACACGATTACCAGTTCCAAATTAAGCAAGTTAAAAGCAAAGAATGATGAATACTTTAAACATAATCACTGAAGTTTATTATCTAAAATCTTTCATATTTAAATTTATAATTTAATAAATGTATAATGCATTTACTAATATGACTCAGGTTCTGTAAATATCAGTGACAATATTATAAATTAGATATAGGAGCACAGAGTAGAATTATATATATCTACATCCCTGTCCATTTCTGTATTACTATATCTATCCATATATTGACACCAATATTACCTAGATTTCTGTATCCATATTTTATCTACAAACATATCTGTGTGTGTATAAAAATACACATTTTATATACTTACTTCAGAGCAAGTGAGAACGGTTAAGAAAAATATTTTCCATAATTTAAAAAGTTTTTAAATTATGTTTTAATAAGCAAGTAAATGAACAAGAGATCGATAATTGAGAAATGAAAACTATATAGTAAATAGCAAGTTAAAAATTTTCTGAATAGTAAGTGGAATACTGTGGTGTAAAAAATATATATCACTAAAAATAAATCATTCCATTTAGCTATTTCACCAGAAATACGAGAAGCTTGAATTGCTTTAAAACACGTCTAGCTTCTGCCATCAAGTTCTATACAGTCTATAAAGAATCCTCTTATTCTTGCCTAGAGATTGAAGGCTAAATTTGAATTTGGATTTCTTAGAGCCCTAAAGTATAGAAAAAAATATGAAGAATAAAATGAGCTGATGTATTAGGATTAGGAGATTTTTTTCTTTCATGTACAAATTGATACTGTTTTTAAAATACAGTTATCAAAAGATTTTAAACAAAAATAATATTTTATAATTCTAATGCCAGTTAGTTCTGTCTTCTCTCAGTCAGACACACTTTCTCAGTATAATCACAAAGACACGAAAAATGTAACTAGGAAAGAAAATGGGGGAGGGGGAGTAGAGTATCCTTAAATCAACTATGATAATTTCATGTTTCTTTGTTTACAAAAAGATGAATACTCTTAGGGAAATGTAACTTTAAAAAATTCAAACACCATGATGACTTGAGTAGGTTGATACCTGATGTTCTGCCTTTTATTTTAGGTGTTTGGCACAGATTGCTTGTTGTTCACCTGATTTTGGTTTTCCATCTCCCCTTAGCGGGGCAGATGGCTGCCAGCCTCCCTTGAAGTTCAGTGTAATTAAATTTTAGTTGACAGAACTAAGAAGTAAAGCGCATCACTTCTGAGTCAGGGACTTTACACCTTGATCTTGGTTTCTTCCAAGAAACAAGATCACTTTGTGGAAACTGGAGCAGTGGATTCACCACTGGGGTCATGTAGAGAAGACTTCAGCACTGTGTATTATGAAAGACATACCAGATTGATGAAGCCTGCATCCTTGAGTCATGATATAAAACTGAGACTGCCAACAGCTTGAAACATTCCCTCACTTTAAGGGTTTTGCACAAGAGAAACATAAAAATCCATGTTGTTTAAATCACTATATTTCAAAATGTCTGTTAGAACAGCTTTAGTCTCTGCCCTAAGTGATACAGCAAACCACTGAATATCATATTAATTAAAAATACCATGAGTAAAATGAAAAATCAGCAGCATACAGATGTGGAATTCTCATATATTCTAAAGTTGTTTATAATATATCACATAAATATCATTTCACATTAATTGAGTATGACAATATGTTAAACACGGGGTTTTTTTCAAGGGCTAAGAATGTGCAGTGTAATTTTAAGAGATTGTGATGGAGCTAAAAATGAAGAAATATTCTTCTATTTATTATTAGCCATTATTTTCCGACTTTTTTGGTTCTCATACCATAACAGTTTTCCTGTTTGTGCCACTCTGGTCATATCTTCATCTGAAATCTAATAACACATTTGTGACATCACTGAATAATGAATTTTATATTACAAAAAACCTTGAAAAATATTTCCTTACTATCTCCAATTGCTCAAAATTTTGCTTTACAATCCTGAAAAACCATTAGTTGCTCTTTGAACATTTCCAGAAGAAAGATTACCAGTTGAATTTTTCTCTGTTTTAAATTACGAAACTCTCACAAACCCTCCCTTTCCTAAATTCAGCCGTATTAAAATTCCATGTAATTCCTTCCTCTGTTCCTTTTCGCTTCCCTTTTCTATTGAGTCACAAAGTCCACTTATATTTCAGTATACAGATTTGTTTAAGTTTTGAAATTATCCCAACATCCCCCCTTTTTAACTTTATTCCTAGGTTATAATTATTTCAGACCAACTGATCCTTGCTTGCTAACTCTTCCTATGAGTTTCTGCATCACCACTTCATGATGTACATATTTTTTGCATTGTCATTTGATTGTATAAAATGCAAAAATATTTTATATCCATAAAAAGTTTGTGAGTTATTTGAAGACAATGTTAAATAATGATATGCCTCATTTTTCTAAGATTGTGTAATCTAAACCTGAATTAAATCTAAATTTTATCCAAGGTGTAATTCAAATAGGCAGTTCAAATATAAATAGACATTATTCATTCCAATGAAAATTTGAAGTAAGTCACTTTTCAGTACTGAAGATTGAATAGTTTTGCTGAATTCCTTTTCTGACTTTCTCTAACACCACCTCCTTTTCCAAAAATGTTCTTTGACTGGGTCATCATGTTACATCACCCCAACAAACAGATGGGAGTACACATTTGTCCATTCTAATAATACCTATCTAGCATCTTCTGTATGTCAGACACAGTTCTAGGCATTTAAAACCCATTTATGAATAAACAGACTATGTTAACTCTTGTGTTTAAATGCTGTAGTCAATTCTAGCCTTACTTGAAAGATGAGACTTCTGGTTAGTTTTTCTGTTTTTCATTTTTATTTGTGATATTGCATGGTACACAACACATCCTTTCTAATTGTGAGTTGAAGCCCATTTGATATCTTTCCTTAACTGGCATTGAATTCTTTTTTTCCTTTCTTTTGCTTACAAAGTTTCTATAGTGCTGCACATTTCTGCCTTATTCCCAAATAATACCACCTATTTGATGCTGTGAGGAAACCCAGTCCTAACCACTTCTATTGTTTGAATTAAACTTTTGGGTCCTATTGAATGCCATTCCTGCTTGGTGTGCCTGCCTACATAGGTCTGTGTCACTTTTCTATAGAGTTTTACAGTAACAAGCAGCTTTCTGTTTGACTTCAGTTCAATCACATTCTGAACAGAAAACATGTCGCCAAAGTACCACTATGTTTAACATTCTAATTTAAACGATTACATCACTTCCACAAATCATTTTATCACACTGTCTTATCATGTATGCTAAATAGTTATCTGTGAAGATGATGCTTTTTACTCTTCTCATTTGCATATCAAAAACTTAGCCCATGTTTAACAGAATCTGTGGATTCTCTGCTCATATATCCTATCCATAGCACTCACTGACCCCTCACACTTTTCATTTTTGCTGTAAATTCTTGCAACATTAAGCCTGAAAGCTTTTTCTGATTTTCATAAGTTTGAATTAAGCAGTGGAGCAGGCATAAAATGGCAGGGCATTAACGTCTTCAACCAATGACAGAGATTGCTATCTATCAACTTGTCTGCTGTCTGGGAGGTGGCAAACTATCCAGGAACTCTCAACTTTCTTCACATTGGATAGGATGACTCTGAGCCAGATTCTACACATTCCCCCAGCAGTTGCCCACAAGCTTGTGCTCCAGTTGCCCACAGTGGTAACCTGTTTGTTAGCACACCTCCACTTTATTTCTTTCCTCTAACAGAAGCACTTCCTTATTCTATGATCAGTGCTTCCTGGTATTACTACCTAAATCAATTACTTGCACACAAGTCTCTACTTCAGGGTCAGGTCAGGTTTTGTAGGAACCCAAAGTTAAATAATGGTTAAGATGAAAAGACATGTGCATCGATGTATTTAACCTGTCTTGTTATGTCTTTCAGGCTTCCTGGGTGGCTCAGCAGTCAGGAATCCTCCTGAGATGCAGAAGACGCAGGAGATGCCACAGGTCCGATTCTTGATTCAGGAAGATCCCCTGAGGAGGGCATGGCAATTCACTCCAGTAATTCTTGCCTTGGAGAATCTCATGGACAGAGGAGCCTGACCGGCTATAGTCCATAGGGCCACATAGAGTTGAATATGACTGAGCATGCATGTAATAAATCTTACATGTTTTCCAACATAATTCACACATTGGAAAAAAACATTAGTAGTTTCTTCAAAGTACCAAAATAATATTTCAAAGAGATAAATAGAATATTTAAAAAAAATAAGCTCATAATCTTTTATGTTCTGTAATTTTGGTATATGCTCAACTTTCCTGATATATCTAATACTTCTCAAGCACATGGGTCATATTTTCTGGTCAGAAATATTTGAATTAAATGTGCAATTTACTGTGTAGCAGTGTGACAAGTTATCAATGATAACTACTATCCTTAACTTTTCAATATTTGAGGTATTCAATATTATAAAACAATGCATTTTTAGGGTCAACATGAGTAACATTTCTTAACTGTTTCACAATGTTTAACAAGGTGATAATATGATACAAAATAATTTTAATAAATATAGCATACCAAAATTATAAACTCTAGTTTATAAAAGTTATACACTAAGAGACAAATGGTGTCACTCAAAAAATAATTAATAAAAATGCAAATTCTCCATTTTTTGTTAGAATTCAGTTTGTTTTTAACCTACAAATTCTGACTTAGCACACTTTTACATTAAAAAAAGAGACTTTATAGCTTATTGTCAACATAGGGCAGTTGTTTTAAGAATTTAGTTTGTATATCTGGATAGGAGTGTTTTTAACCCCAACATATGTACTGTGATATTGTTTTCCACAAAACATTTAGAGAATTCTAAAAAAGAATTGAAGTTGGCTACAGTAGACCAAATCTCTGCTGGATCCAAATGTTAAGTTAGTTCCAAGAGAGAATGTGAGAGGAAGGTAAAAGCAATTTCTCTTTCTTCTGAGTCTAGGAATTCACATTTTCCAAGAGTGGCTGCAAACATTTTCTATCAGTTGATACCATCCAATGGAAGAAAACTGTTGGAGAAAGGAAACTATAGAAAAGTATGACTTCTGTTAAAAAATTAAAAAAAAAAAAAACTAAAGTCAGTATTTTTGTTAACAAAATGCTATTGTTGCTGTTTAGTTGTCAAGTCATTTCCAATTCTTTTGCAACCACATGAACTGTAGTCCACCTGGTTCCTCTATCCGTGGGATTTCACAGGCAAGAATACTGGAGTAGGTTGCCATTTCCTTTTCCAGGGGATCTTCCCAACCCAGGGACTGAACCCACATCTCTGGCGTCTCCTGCATTGCAGGTGGATTCTTTACCACTAAGCCACCAGGGAAGACCCCAACAAAATGTTTAGCCCTTAAACATTTTTTTCACTTAAATATTTTTCTTATATTTATCTATGCAATAAATTTGATACTACTACACAGATCATTAAAGTTCCATGTTTTCCACTGAGATTAAAACAATCTATAGTGGATGAATTAGGATGACTGGCAGGGAGGAGAGAGGACAGGTTAGACTTGATGAGTGCCAAATGAGAATATGGATAATAAGGGTAATTACATTTTTCTACTAGAAAAAAGTCAACGCTTTTCTTAAAACCTGTCTTATCATTCCAGTTCTCCTAAAAAAATAGTTTCCCATGGATACATTTCCCAAAAATTCATGCTCTACTTATTTAATGTTAAAATAATTTGGAAAAACTCCTCCTGAAATTAACCTTTGATCAAATTATAACCCTCAAATGACAAAAAACGTATAAAATTGGTGAAGATAAATTTAGTCTGAAATTACTGAAAGCCTTCATTAAGCCTTAATATATGCTGTCAGCTTTAAACTAAATAATAGATGAGATTTTAACATAATCAGAAGAAAACTGCTGCTACCTGCCTCTGTTACTGTCACAATGAAATTGACAAGATAATTTTGAAAATAAGGCCTTCTCCAAGTCACTTCATGGATCTGACAAGCACACAGTATTTAAAATTATATCTATTCATACAGAAAAAAATATATATGCAAGGATATAAGATCAGTGAATTGAAGATCAAATATATTCTTCTTTAGAAAATGTGGTGTCACTTGCTTTGACAAACACAAGTATTCCATATGTTAGCAATATCCTGCTTTCAGAACAGATTTCATTTTCTGTACCTTCTGTAATGGTCTTTAAGTAACTTTTTGCAGTTAGATAGCCTTCAAGTAATCAACAAAGGCTTGGCCTATATATATTATGCTGAGTTACTGTGTTCACTTGATATCTTAAGCTTTTCTATATATTATTCATGTGAAAGTGAATGCGAAAGTGAAAGTGAAGTTGCTCAATCATGTCCCACTCTTTGCGACCCCATGGATTGTAGCCTACCAGGCTCCTCCATCCATGGGATTTGCCAGGCAAGAATACTGGAGTGGGTTGCCATTGCCTTCTCCAGGAGATCTTCCCAACCCAGGGATTGAACTCGTGTCTCCCACATTGTATGCAGACGCTTTATGCCTGAGCCACCAGCGAAGTCTATATATATAGAATGGTAATTATGACTACTAATAGGTAGTCGTTGACTAGTTCTCTCATTATAGGGAAAGAGTATAAAGTAACAAAGAAAAGTCATATATGCCTATAATTTTCAAAGATATGTATTAGGACAAAGCTACAATTTAAGCACAAAAATATTCTTATCTTTCTTTTCAACTGTGTAAGACATAAAATTTCCAAATGATTTATCTTTTTATACAGGTGAATGTAACTCATAGAAAATAGTGACATGTGTTTGAACTTGGTATACATAAAGTTGGATTTGGTAAAGAGGTGTTATGAACTAAAGTCATTTAGTTTTATTTATATATATATATATATATACACATATATATACACATACACACACACACACAAAAATATATATGACATGTTATTTGGAATTTTCATTGCTTATAAGTTATATTTTGATCATAAACATTTACATCTCAATTTCACTATATGACCAGATGCTGAATGGTGGTGCATCTGTTAATGACTATAGTATTTAAAACCAGATATCTCTAGCTCGTTGAAACAATATTTAAGTAAAAAGTGGGTTCTATCTTTTATATGACTGTGCTGTTATGCTTGCTAATATTGGCATATGAATACACACAAAAACATATTATATCTTAAAACCAGTGGATCATTCATTGGTGATGGAGCACAGGTGAATAAAAGAAACAGAATTTTGCTGTAAGACATTTAATCAAACAAACTAAAGTTTTCCACTTTAGAACTGAAAAGCCTTTTCCACATTAAAACACTAAATATAACTTTATATTTCCTTTAGATACAGGGCTGTAAACTTGTATTACTCAGACATTGTACTTTGTTTTTCAAAAGGTAAAACTAATAGCATTCTCAAATAAACTATGCTGTTAAAACACAGAGAAAAATCACTCTATTATTCTCCTGTCTGCCTAAAATGGCACAGGAAAGGGACACAGCAGGAAGAAACTCATGAACTCACCTGAAAGTTAAATACAATAGACAGGTCACATTTTTGAATTGCCAACTTTGATGTGCCTTTACTTCTACATTACAAATCATGTCATATTCAGAAAGTTTAAACGTTGAGGGATCTATTGAGTTCTATCCCTGATCTTCAAGAAACCTGAGTTTCCAAAGAGACATACAGATGGGAATTTTTTTTTTCTTTTTGTCCTTTTCATTAAATGTCTCCAAGCAAAAAGTTCAAGATGCAGAGGGAAAAAAGAAAGTTCTAGGAGTTTGATCTAAAGTGACCATTTTTGTATCAGAATAGCAAATGAAAAAAAAAAAAAAAACAGCTTGAAAAAGAGAACATATACTCACACTTCAAATCTGTCTAAATTTTATACACACATGGAAAGATATAGATTTTTAACATGTCACACTCATTCATAAATACCTAAAAAGCTTTAGGAACTAGGTTTCATTACTCACCAAGATTCTTTTCAGAGCTTCATATCCAGAATATGCTCATTATGAGGGGAAAGGAAAATCATATGCTTCAATGCTCATACCTCATCTTGGAGAATTACATATTGATCACCAAAGTAGAGAAAGGAATATGTGGTGTAGCAAAGTTAGAGTAAAATTTACATTTGTATCAGATATTCTACTTCAATGATATTAAGCCCATGGAAATAATATACTTAAAAGTCTGAGGTTAACAGTAGATGTGAAAGCTATTGCAGTTTTTGAACCTTCACTTTTCATTGGCAGGAATATAAAGAATATAGTAGCATAAAGGTTTTGAAGAACTAAAGAAGAACTGAAAATGATAAAACAATATTGAACTTTTTTTTTTAATCTACTTTTGAAATCTCCTGTAAAATCATTCCCTGAACAATTTTTAAAGCAAATTTCAGGCAAATGACACATCTATGCATTCAAGAAGCAGGAGTGGAGATTGAAATGTAGAGCAGATAATTTTATCTCACTCATCTGTAGGTATTTATTGATTACATTTTGAAAATTTGTAAACCACTATAATCCTTTCCTAATAAAAAGACAATAGGACATTATGACAGCAAGAATCTACTGGGGCTGAAAACAGTGAATCTCCAAGTTTGCTCTGACTCTGAATCAATCAAGAATTCTTGACTTAGAGTCTATGAAATATTGGAAAGGCATTCACTGAGAAAGAGATTGATCAGAGAATGATCTCTGTTCATTTCCAAGGGAAACCACTCAATATCACAGTAATCCAGGTATTTGTCCTGACCAGTAATGCTGAAGTTGAACGGTTCTATGAAGACCTACAAGACCTTCTAGAACTAACACCCAAAAAAGATGTCCTCTTCATTATAGGTGACTGGAATGCAAAAGTAGGAAGTCAAGAAATACCTAGAGTAACAGACAAATTTGGCCTTGGCATACAGAATGAGGCAGGGAAAAGGCTAACAGAGTTTTGCCAAAAGAATACACAGGTCATAGCAAACACCCTTTTCCAAATACAAGAGAAAACTCTACACATGGACATCACCAGATGGTCAATACTGAAATCAGGTTGATTATATTCTTTGCAGCCAAAATGGGGACAGTCTATGCAGTCAGCAAAATGGAGCTGACTGTACAGGAGCTGACTGTGGCTCAGATTATGAACTCCTTATTGCCAAATTCAGACTTAAATTGAAGAAAATAGGGAAAACCACTAGACCATTCAGGTATGATCTAAATCAAATTCCTTACAATTATACAGTGGAAGTGAGAAATAGTTTCAAGGGATTAGAGCTGATAGATAGTGCCTGAACAACTTTGGGTGGAGGTTCATGACATTGTACAGGGGGCAAGGATCAAGACCATCCCCAAGAAAAATAAATGAAAAAAGGCAAAATGGTTGTCTGAAGAGGCCTTGCAAATATCTGTGAAAAGAAGGGAAGTAAAAGGCAAAGTAGAAAAGGAAAGATATACCTATTTGAACGCAGAGTTCCAAAGAATAAAAAGGAGAGATAAGAAAGCATTCCTCAGCAATCAATGCAAAGAAATAAAGGAAAACAAGAGAATGGGAAAGACTAGAGATCTCTTCAAGAAAATTAGAGATAGCTAGGGAACTTTTCATGCAAAGATGGACACAATAAAGGCCAGAAATGTTATGGACCTAACAGAAGCGGAAGATGTTAAGAAGAAGTGGCACAGATACACAGAAGAACTACACACACACACAAAACTTTACGACCCATATAATCATGATGGTATGATCCCTCACCTAGAGCCAGACTTCCTGGAATGGGAAGTCAAGTGGGCCTTAGGAAGCATCACTACGAACAAAGCTAGTGGAGATAATGGAATTCCAGTTGAGCTATTTTAAATCCTAAAAGATGATGCTGTGAAAGTGCTACACTCAATATGCTAGCAAATTTGGAAAACTCAGCAGTGGTCACAGGACTGGAAAAGGTCAGTTTTCATTCCAGTCCCAAAGAAAAGTAATGCCAAAGAACGTTCAAACTACTGCACAATTGCACTCATCTCACATTACTCTGAGCTATCAAAATAATGCTCAAAATTCTCCAACCCAGGCTTCAACAGTATGTGAACTGTGAACTTTCAGATGTCCAAGCTGGATTTAGAAAAGGAACCAGAGATTAGATTGCCAATATCCGTTGGATCATCGAAAAAGCAAGAGAGCTCCAGAAAAATATCTACTTCTGTTTTATTGACTATGCCAAAGCCTTTGACTGTGTGGATGACAACCAAACATGGAAAATTCTTAAAGAGATGGGAATACCAGAAAACCTGACCTGTCTCATGAGAAATCTGTAATGTCAAGGCTGTATATTGTCACCCTGCTTATTTAACTTATATGCACAGGACATTATGAGAAATGGCTGGGCTGGATGAAGCACAAGATAGAATTAAGATTGCTGGGAGAAATAACAATAACCTCAGATATGCAGATGATACCACCCTTATGGCAGAATGTGAAAAAGAACTAAAGAGCCTCTTGATGAAAATGAAGGAGGAGAGTGAGAAAGTTGGCTTAAAGCTCAACATTCAGAAAAATAATATTATGGCATCCAGTCCCAACACTTCATGGCAAAAAGTTGAGGTAACAGTGGAAATGGTGACAGACTTTATTTTGGGGGGCTCCAAAATCACTGCAGTTGGTGACTGCAGCCATGAAATTAAAAGACGTTGCTCCTTGCAAGAAAAGTCATTACCAATGCAGGCAGCATATTAAAAAG
This sequence comes from Bubalus kerabau, assembly GCF_029407905.1. Lineage (NCBI taxonomy): Eukaryota > Metazoa > Chordata > Mammalia > Artiodactyla > Bovidae > Bubalus > Bubalus kerabau. The sequence goes on along the minus strand of NC_073625.1, from coordinate 79,777,674 downwards.
CAGAAACATTACTTTGCCATTAAAGGTCTGTCTAGTCAAAGCTATGGTTTTTCCAGTGGTTATGTATGGATGTGAGAACTGGATTAAAGAAAGCTGAACACCGAAGAACTGATGCTTTTGAACTGTGGTGTTGGAGAAGACTCTTGAGAGTCCCTTGGACTGCAAGGAGATCCAACCAGTCCATCCCAAAGGAAATCAGTCCTGAATGTTCATTGGAAGGACTGATGTTGAAGCTGAAACTCCAATACTTTGGCCATTTGATGGAAAGAAGTGACTTATTGGAAAAGATCCTGATGCTGGGAAAGATTGAAGGCAGGAGGAGAAAGGGACGACAGAGGATGAGATGGTTGGATGGCGTCACCAATGCAATGGACATGAGTTTGAGCATATTCCAGGAGTTGGTGATGGACAGGGAGTCCTGGCCTGCTGCATTCCATCGGGTCCCAAAGAGTCGGACACGAATGAGTGACTGAACTGGCTGGGTGGCTGACTGAGGAGAGATTTGTTCAGACCAACCAAATCAAGCCAGATAAAGTTATACTCACTCTCACCTTACAATGAAAGCATAGAAGAAGATCCATTTTGAGAGAATCTGCTTTTTAAAATCTGTTAGAATAATGGGGAAATATTTTAGCATGCTCTAACCCCAGGAAAAATTTTTACATTCAGAAGACCCCTGAAATTGGCAAAACTCTTGAGGTCTTGGCAAAGTTATAAAGAAGTGAAGCAAAAAATCTCTGACTTCCAAATCTGCTGCAATAGCCATCATTTGAGAATACATAATAACAAAAACTAAATTTGCTATGTGTAATGTTCTAAGCACTCTGTATGTGTTAAATAAATTAATCCTCTCAACAGTGTATTATACTCTCCTTTAACAGATGGGGAAACTGAGGAATCACATGGCAGGATAATTATCCTTTGTCAGAAATGAAACTCTGACCAAGTTCTCTAACACAAATATCTCTTAAACTACATCTACTAAGTTAACACTGAGACAGTTTTAAAGAAATATGGTCATATTACTGTCACAATCCAAAAGGTTTACATGATATGAGTCTGGTTGATGAGAGTACGCAATGCACACCAAAGACCTTAGAGTTCAGTGTTAATGCTTTAACATTTTTATTTTCTAATATTGCACATACAATTTTAGACTAAGAGTAACAGAGAACTTTATTCTTACATAGGAATTTACTGATGGGATCTTTCTGAAGTTTTATTCCCAAAGGTATTGATGTATAATATTAGTATTTTATATCTTTAGTGTCCAGGTGTTGGGATGATTAAAACAAATAGACAAATTTTTGCAGCAGGATAAATAATTTTGCTGAAGTCAGCAAGAAACAATGCCTAACACAGATTCCAAAAAAGACCATCACTGAATTAATTAAGCAGAAGCTTAAAAAAAAAGTATGTCAAACTGACTTAATTTCTTAATAACTTAATTTTTTAATCTGTGGGTGACTTAGGCTACTTTTTTCAGGATGTGCCTCAAGAAATATAGTTTAATGGAATTGCCATGTCTTGGTGTAGAATTAGAAATGCAGATTTGTCAAATTGCTACAGGTGTTCTGGTCTTAGGAGAGCAAGTCACTTGAGATAAAGCCACATGAGGCTAATTCATAAATTGGATGCCAATGTTTTAAATTATGTTGGAGAGACATTCTGGGGCTCGACAACTGGGACAAGTCATCTGCAAGGGCATACCCTCTTGGGTAGGTAAATTCTCTGAGGAGATGAAATTTTAGATTTTATGTTTCTCTTGAGAATACAGAATTAGAACAAAGGGAATTTAGTGATGTTAAGAGATCATTTTATCAGGCAGTAGTAACCTGATTAATTGCCCTTCCTGCCTGTTCTGCTGATGTTTCTATCTAAATAACTGGGCCAAGGTACTGTGGAATCAGAGCACCTTTCTCCAGCTTATTTCTACAGAACCAGTAGAGACTCCAGACCCCTCAATAGTCATTACTTTCTTCTACTCCATGCTGTTAAATATACTATATATTTATTAAATTAATTTTATCTGACATAGGCCTATCTTCCTGTCCTCTATTTCTGTCTAATCAATATTAAATTTTATGTCCAGAAATAGAGGACAGGAAGATAGGCAAGAAAAGTTTTATTCTTTTTGTTTTTCTTTCAAGTAGATAATTGGCTGTGCAAAATTCATGATTTGGGAATATTCATTGATGGTATTAAATAGAATGGATCAAAACAGGTCAAGATTGAAAAATAAAAGATTATTGTAAAACCCAGCCCACAGGCATGGAAAACCTGACATGGGATTTTGGGGTAATTAGAGATGGAAGTAAAAGAACAGGAGCAAGAAACATTTGAGAATAGAAAATTACAATTCTTTTCTGTTGAGTTATAATATGATTGAGTATTCAGAGCCATAGACTTATTGCAGCTAAACTTCTTTTTTTTTTTTTTAACAAACTAAAATATCAGTAAAAAATTCAGTACAAACCTCAATAAAAGTGTATGTTATGGGAAGTTGTAGGAAAGAAATAACAGTGTAAAAGATAATAAATTCAAATTATTTTAAGATATTCTTCACTACCTTTCCTCTTAATATGATCTCTGCTTGTCTTTGCTAAACTTGCTGACTTGTGTCTGAAATCTCACAAAGATTATCTGAGAAAGTGTAATATTACCATTTGTTGGGTTGACTGGGTGAGAGAGCAAGCCCGTCTATGTGTTAAACTCTTGTGCTTAAACTCTAAAGTGCGGGCCTCTCATACCAAAATAAGAGCAAGTACTTCTTTGATAAAAACTGAAAATAAATGAGGATAGGGAGTATACAGGGACCTTATACTTTCTTCTCAATTTTGCTATGAACCTAAAACTGCTTTAAAAATAAAGTTTATTAATTAACAAATAAAATAAAACAAGATAAATTGAGAATGAAATCACGGGCAAAAATAATACAACCTTTTTCCTTTCCATTCCCAGATCTATGTTTTTCTCAATTGAGGACAGAGCTCATATTCATTGCAACAAGGAACGATCTGTTTCTTTTTCTGCTTTAGTACTTTTCTCTAGAGGGGTGCTTCAGTGCTTTTCCTCTCCAAAAACTGCTTCACAGCTTTGTCCTTACTTCCCACAAACTGAGCTCCCCTCTGTCCTCTATCAACTTTCCAGTTTTGTGAAGAAAATTCCTTATAGGATGGTCACATTTTTCTTGAAGATAACATATAACACAAATGTGAATAAAGAACACCAAAAACATTATATTTTATAGTTTACATTTTCCTTATCTACCTTTCAAGGGAATGGGGATGGTAGTAGGGTGTTGGAGAAGGAAATGGCAACCCACTCCAGTGTTCTTGCCTGGAGAATCCCAGGGACGGGGGAGCCTGGTGGGCTGCCGTCTATGGGGTCGCACAGAGTCGGACACGACTGATGTGACTTAGCAGCAGTAGGGTATTGGTTTTATATATTCATATATTACATTAACAGAAATTCAAAATGCAGTAGTTAAATTTGATGTTTAATTTTACCGACTTCCTAAGTACTATTACCAAGAAGCTTTTCACATGAAAAAGATGATAATGATAAAGCAAAATACCAAATCTTACAAAAGAAATTTAAAGACATCCATATGAAAACATGGATTAGAGTGTATGCTTGCATCCTTTCAAATCTCCTTCAAAAACGAAAGATTTCCCTGCATTCTAAAACTTCAGCTACATTTTGAAATGCAAGACAGCTTAAAAATAGCTTTTGGAGGTCTTTTAATTATAGATCAATAAGTGTGTCTGAGTGCAAAATCAATTATTAATTTATGTAAGCTGAAAAATTGGCATATTTTATAAAGTTGAGTTCTATCTTCAGAGTGGTCCTTGCATTTTGGAAACAAATTAAATGGATAATGCAATCTTTCTGAACCTCTAAGCTTTCACTATTTTAAGAAGTGTTCACCACTGAGTTCATTAGCAATTCTGAACTTTGACACACGTAAAATATACTATGATATGGAAACATATAAATGCTAAGTTCTCAGACTGTAATTCTAAAAGCTGGTTTACTATAGCTTAAAATGTTACTATATGGTAGAAAGAGATGAAAATACTTTCCATAGTATCTAATGTTTCCTCACATAAAATCTAAAAATGATTTATCTTTTGGTTAAGTGAATCTATTTAAACTATGTTAATCTTTTTTTTTTCCTCCAGTAGATATAAAATAGAAATAAAAAGATGAAACAATACAGTAACAAAAGGCCATGCTTGGTGGACATAAAAACAAGCATCAAAGAAGGGAAAAATACAAGCACATCTTGATTCATACTATACATAAATGGCACCAATGATCAAAAATGCATGCAGAGTTCAAACAGACTTATTTTTAATCTTTCTTCAAAAGGCAAAGTAGTAAATGAATATGAATAAACTGAAAATGAATCAGCAATAAAACAAGTGAAATGCAATTAACTACTTGCAATATTAATATTGTAAGAAAAAGAAATCATAAATGAAAATGATGCAGTTTTATTCAAAATAACTGCTTTAAATATAGTTTATTTCAGAATCTAGTTAGGGTACATTAATCTAGATAAGAATCTGACTTTTTTTGTTTTCTTTTTAAACATTCCTCCTCAGTGTTATTTCTCCATTGCTATTTAGTGCTAAGCAGTCATTTCTCTGTCTTCTGTTTCCTGGCAGGGTTCACCACATTTGATAGAAGCTGAAAAGCCAACATGCTCCCTACAATTTCTACTTTCTCTTATTAATAAGAATGTGGCCATTAACCCATACCTGAGGAAGGTGGGCTGACAGCTTCTGGGATATTTTTGTTCCCTGTCGAAAGAAAACAGATATGAAGAAAATATATTTTCCCTTTTGGATTTTTGACAAAATCTTGAGAGGTCAAGATGCTTGGGGCGAACTTGCTCCCAAAAGAGGAAGATGCAGAGAATCTCAGAAGAGATGGGCTATTGAACCAACCAGGAACACTATTCTCCAAGCAGCTTTTACTTGAATATTCTTGTACCAGAAAACAACTGAGTGTTCGTTTACCTTTTTATTAATAGAGAAATTCAACCCTGCATGTATCCTAAATTATTTGGCCTCCAGGAACACTATACATCATATAGTATGTATGTTAGTAATTCAATCATGCCCGACTCTTTGTGACCCCATTGACTGCAGCCCACCAGTCTCCTCTGGCCCTGGGATTTTCCAGACAAGGATACTGGAATGGGTTGCCATTTCCTTCTCCAGAGGATCTTCCTGACCCAGGAATCGAACTCAGGTCTCCTGCCCTCCAGGCATATTCTTTACCGACTGAGCTATACCTTATATAATCATGCCCAATTTTCAATAACTTAAATGATACAATTTTCTTTAAATTGTAACATTGCAAAAAACTTCCATTTTGAATACTGACAGTGATTAATCACAAAATCAATGCAATAAAATAATGCAGTATAATTCACATATCTGAGATTGCCTTCTTTCTTAGAACTGTTTCTTTCCACCTTGGTTTTCAGCTGCACTTTTTTTTCCATTTTCTTCCCCAGAATGCTAATAGTAAAAAAAGAAAGAATGTCCTGGTTAAAGAGGAAGAAGGTAGAGTCACAGAGCTTACTGCCCCGTTTAGCTCTCAGTTCTTTTTCCTTTCAATAACTCTTGAGTGAAAGTGGGGAACACACATTTAAAATCACTTTTTTAGTCTCAGAGTGGAAGCAAAAAGGCATTGAGAGGAGAAATCAAATTGATCTTTTACCTATGGGGTTTGCCACAAAATTCAATCAGGTTTTCCCATAAGATGTTATGAAAAACCTGAACAATATTTTAACCTACCTAATACATTCTGGAGAAGAATGGCAAAATGCAAGTCAATATGACCTTTTCTAATTCTCTGCCTTCCAACTCAGGTAGTACACAGATAACCACAGGAGATCAATACATATTTGTTGAATGAATGAATAAAGCGCTTAGACCAATGGGTTGCCGATTGAGCCCAGGCTTATTGTTGTTTTTGTACCAGGACTTTTCATTATGCAAAGATGTCCTTCCTACAAGCAAAGAAGTGGTATAACATAAAATAGTAAATGCATATATTTGTGGAGTCCCTGTTACGTGCACGGCATCAAGCTAGGCATTTCCAGGGAACAATGAGTAGATAAGATTCAGTCCCTGTCAAGAACGAATGTTTTTTAGTAGGAGAGACAGGATACAATGTGAGCAACCACAAGATACATGTAGAAAATAAATGACACCAGATAAGTTAAAAGCATTTTTTAAGAACAAGTGTTTATATCATGTAAGGAGGAATATACTTGAAGAGACGACTGAGATCGACCTTGAAGGAGGGATTGAATTTCAGAAGGAGAAATGTAAAGAAAGAGTTTTTGATGGAAGAGATGATAAAGTTATTCTGAGTAAAACAGTAGCCCACTTTTCCTTAAACTTCAAAAACATAAAGAGAACCAAGGGAAATGAAAGTGCAAAAGTACTTGAAGGTTGTATTTTGGGAATCTTTGAATGCCACAAAGAATTCTGATTTGGAGATCCCCTCAAAATAGATCCAAAATCAATTCAAATTATATAGCCTAAATGAAAAATTTGAACTACTTTCCATAAAATAAAAATACATTTAAAACAAATCTTTTGATTTTATTATGCTTTGTAGCCCGACAGGCTTCTCTGTCCATGGAATTTCCCAAGAAAAATGGAGTGGGTTGTCATGCACTCCTCTAGGGGATCTCTTTCCCACTCAGGGATTGAACCCACCCAGGGATCAAATCCACTGAACCCACGTCTCCTGCAGCTCCCACATTGTAGGTGGATTCTTTACCGCTGAGCCACTGGGGAATCCCCTGTAATACAATGGTGGTTTAGTCACTAAGTTGGTGTCTGACTCTTACAACCCCAGGGACTACAGCCTGCCAGGATCCTCTTTTCAAGAGATTCTCCAGGCAAGAATACTGGAATGGGCTGCCATTTCCTTCTCCAGAGGATCCTCCCAACCCAGGAATCAAACCCAGGTCTCCTGCATTGCAGGCTGATTCTTTACCTACTGAGCTACGAGGGAAGCTCCAATAGTGTTCACTAGTAAATAGAAAAGCTGTTTGCATTAGACTTCAATTTATAATATTTATAACTGGGTCCTCAACTACTTTTTTTAAGTGTTTAAGAAATAAGATAATGGTTGATATGCTTTGTATATACTGTAAATTGTCTGTAAAAATCATGATCATTTGATGCTCGTTTTTTTATTAATTTATTGAAGGATAATTGCTTTGCAAAATTTTGCTGTTTTTTGTCAAACCTCAAACATGAATCAGCCATAGGAATACATATACCTCCTCCCTTTTGAAACTCCCTCCCATCTCCCTTCCCATCCCATCCCTCTAGGTTGATACAGAGCCCTTGTGTGAGTTTCCTGAGCCATACAGCAAATTCACGTTAGCTATCTCTTTTACATATGGTAATGAAATTTCCATGTTATTCTTTCCATACATCCCACCCTCTCTGTTCCTCTCCCCACGCCCATAAGTCTATTCTCTATGTCTGCTGAGACCTAATGTTAAACGAAAGAAAGTGAAAAACAGAAAGTAAGGCATACTAACTAATGTTTTAATTCTTCCTTTCACACTAATATTCAAATGTTAAAATATGAGATTTATGATAAATCTATTCTTTTAAAGAATCTGATAACAGATTTGAGGAGGGCTATAAATAATGTAAAAAAAAAAAAACACTTTATTGTCAGCAGTACATTTTAATTGGCATATGTCTGAAAATAAAAATTGCTCAAAGTTGTGTAGAAATAAATTGCCCTAATTTGCCTCTACACTACAGTATCAGCTGTTTTAAAAGTGGAAAATCTATGTTTGCCATTAAACAGTTTGACAGTTTGAAACCTGCATTATAGAAAGGAAGCTCTAAAACCAATGTGATCTTGTGAGGAAAACTTGTAATTTTTCAGTAAATGATCTGGCAGTTTTGGATTTAAATTTGTATACTTACTGCTTTGTGTATATCAACTTTGTCCTGTGTCTGAATAAGGCTAGCCTTTCAATTTGACTATTTCTTGGGTTTCATAGACAGTATCATGATGAAACTGATTTTAAAAATCAAAGTAAATTTTATATTTGAGTAATGAGTTAAAATATTCTCATCAATAAAAATTCAAAAGAATTAGATAATAATTTTGCCCTTTGAAAATGTACCCTATATTAAAATAATAAAGTAAAATAACAACACCATAAACACATTTTTGTTGTTGCTAACTTTTGGTAAAAACATAATGTTATATTCATTATTATTGATATTAGTCATGTGAATATATTTAAATTTTATATCAGTTTACTCATTTTTCATATATACCCTGTCAACTTTCAAAATGGATTTTCAGCTATTCCTAATAAAGTCATCCAAACAATGAAAATCTTAAAATATAAGAAGCAGAGAGAAAATCTAGAAGGTTGAGCACAAAATTATATTAGGGCATCCTGGAATTTCAGGAAAAAGGGAAAACATAATTAGAAATGATTATCTTATAATTATTGTACAGTTATAATTAAATGGATACTCACATAAGGAAAACAGATTGAAATTTTGTGCTACATCTTAAATAGATATGCAAAAGACTCATGAATAATTTTTATACAGTTATCTCTACTCACATATGAAACCTAATAGCTAACTGTTACATGATACTGTCTATATTGTATTGTGTGGTCTAGAAATCTAATTTTATAGTGACTCAAGTAGGTATAGGGCCAGAGCTCAGACACTGTCTAAGAATGGCTGCCAAATAGACTCTCAATCTGAAGTATCATTTGTCTCAACCAGGCTTAGGCTGACTATATAATGAATGGTTCAAAATGGTGTCTGCTGATACTAAACATCGCTGACTTTTTGTTATAAAATGCTTATAATCAGAAAATCAGCCAATATCAGCGGAGGTGTGTTTTGGATGCACTGACAGGCAGATCCAAAGCACTCCTTTGAACACAGCTTCTGCTGTCTTTATGGGATGAAAATAGTTAGGTAAAGATGCAATTTTCTGCACTATGGAGCATGGAAAGAAGGTCATTTAATGTCGTTTTTAAATTTTTGTCTGTGGTAGTCGTTACTTTTCGTTTCACATACTTTTAAATGATATTGGTCTTGGTTGGGTTATTTTGGATACTTTATCTACTCTGTCTTTGATATCATGAGGCAAAATTTCCCTACAGATTGACTAGTATCTTTTATTTGATTTCCATGTGGAAGCCAGTCATATAATTGTTTGAGGCCCATGGGCTTTGCGTTTCTACTGGCTGCTGTCCAGCACTAAAAGAACTCAATCATTAATAGAATACCCCTTCTACTGAGAAGACCTTTCTGAAGCTTCCAGTTGCATCTACAGGATCCTATGATATTAAGTAAGAGTTATAATGAACATACTAAAAATGAGCATTCATATATCAGTGACAGTAAGAATTCTGTTAAATTGGTTTCTGTTGCAAGTCTTTCTTTGAATATCTTTACCCAAGCTATCAAGTCCATCTAGGCCTCAGGCTTATGTTCTTTAAACTGAGATATTTTTCTACTTAACAACTTACAAGTTCTTTACTGGTAAAACTGGGACAGCACTTTCTTTGAAGACATCAGGAGGGTAGATGTAACAGAATAGTGTTTGATCACAATATAAAACCTGTTTTTGTCACTTAATTACTCATGCTATGAAAGATGAAGGTCATAAATGTGACAAAATAATAATTAGTGTAATTAGCAATATGTACTGAGTTACTTAAAATATTTCCCCAAAATACCCCTTACTTTTGAATTCAAAGAGAATTTCAAATCTTATACATTTATGCTTTATTGTGGTTTAAATTTTTAAACTTTTAAACTAAATTAATGAGGTAGATTATCTTCATGGAAACTATATTGGGAAAAGCCTTTATTAAAATTCATTAACTTATTCAGAATACAATTTAGACTACAACCGTGCTGATAACAGCAGAGCTTGTCAGTACAGGGAAGTTGCTTTGACTATGAATATGGATCAAGCAATCAGCAAAGGCTTACACCAACCAAATCACCATCAAAAGCTATGGCAGCTTTGAGACAATCAAACATCTTAGGAAGAAATAACTTACATTGCACCATTGTTTTTTGCAGTATATATCATGATCTATGCATAGGTTTATATATGCTAATACTTGTTTAATAACCAATATTCCCTACTCAACTATAAGTTCCCTAAATGCAAGAACAATGATTCTTGTACCCAATGTTTAAGCACTTCAGATTGGTTTATAGTAGGTGCTTGACAAATGTTTATTGAATTAATGGGTAAACATTATTGGGTGAATTTTTAATAAGAAAATTGAATGTGAATCTTTATTTTGTGTAAAGAATTTTGACACTATCATTTTGATGTAGTCAATAATTTAACTCCAGTCTTTTGACACCAATGGACACTTTGATTCATATTTGGTTTCCATTTCAAACATTGTTTTTTTTTGCCTTCAGACCTAAGAGTGCTAATGATTTTGTATTTTTTTCAGTCCTTTGATCATTAACTCCTTCATTCCCTCAGCACTCTTTCAGTTTGATATCTATTTTCTTAGTGGGACTCTGGCTACTAAAAGTGTAAATTATTTTTCCTGTATTTTGAAAAATTGCAACTGCAAGCTTGGTTTAATTCGGATACTCATTTACACTTAATAAACTTTACTTTTATTAAGGTATAATATTGCCAACTACATGTAACATTTTTTACCATATGAAATATTGTCATTTTCAGTTTTAATGTTTATGGCTGTTTCTACCTGTAATATTATAGTGAAATGGATGAAAGAGTAATAATCAAACTTTCGGAGTATTCAGTCTGTGGAGAAGCTGTGACTATTTCCTTTCATATATTACAGTATTGTTCTATCATTTGAGATCAGTATATTTTAAATAAAATTCCTTCATACACCTCCTATAACTTTTAAAGTTGTACATTAAAGAAAATTTTACGTAAGTGAAGACAAAAAAATAAATGTTTTACATTATTTTGATTCATATATAATCATTTTTCATAGTATATATTTACTATCATTTAAGACCCTGATGCTGGGAGGAATTGGGGGCAGGAGGAGAAGGGGATGACAGAGGATGAGATGGCTGGATGGCATCACTGACTCGATGGACATGAATTTGAGTAAACTCCAGGAGTTGGTTATGGACAGGGAGGCCTGGCGAGCTGCAATTCATGGCAGCTGTGATTCATGTCCGATTCTCAAAGAGTCGGACACGACTGAGCGACTGAACTGAACTAAAAGTAGAATATAACACCTAAAATCATACTAATATAAGTACTTTAAATATACCTAAGGAAAACAGACACAAAAATAATATTAATTTATGAAATTCATGTTAAAGGAGTTAAAAGGATTGTGGAATTATTCTTAAAGAAATATTATTTTTATTACATGTATTTATTTCATCACTGCATATTAGGAAAAACGTACACAAGAAAAAATTAAATGAAATGATTTATGTATTTAATTACCTACTTATATATACTAATGAAGTCATTTTATAATAAAGAAGTAAAGGTTAACTTTATGTTTTGTTTAGTTTTTTAAATACTGACAGTTTTGCAAACGGTGAAAGATATGGAGTGGGTAGCCTTTTACTTCTCTTGGGGAGCTTTCCAACCCATGGATCAAACCCAGGTCTCTCACATTGCAGGCAGGTTCTTTACCAGCTGAGCCACAAGAGAAGCCAAGAATAATGGAGTGGGTAGCCTGTCCCTTCTTCAGCAGATCTTCCTGAGTCAGGAATCAAGCAGGAGTCTCCTGAATTACAGGTGTGTTCTTTACCAACTGAACTATCAGAGAAGCCCAAAGAAGTAAAGGTTAACTGGGTGTTTTTTTTGTTTTTGTTTTTTTTTTTTTAATGCTGACAGTTTTACAACCATGAAACACTGGACACTTTAAATTGTAAAATACTATTTTGGTTAAGAAATTCATTTGTTTACAAATGACTCTTCTAACCAAAATGTGAGTGTGTGTCTGTGTGTGTACGTCTGCATGTTTGTGTGTGTATATAAGTGTGATTCTTCCTTTTCATAAAATTATTCTCTCATAACTTTTAGGCAAATTTTTGATAAAAATGTTATTACTTTCCCAAAATGGTCACCGTTTAAAAAATAGAACAATGGGCAGTACATCACATCTTCTGCAACAAGACAACTTCTGAAACTGGAATTGCCCCTGACATTATGACTGTGGATTATTTCTTGGGATTAATCAGGGAAGACTATTACAGAGGCTTAAAGAAAGAGAATTTTTTAAAAGATCTTTCAAAGAACAGACTGATAGCTTGGTACAACTATTTTGTTTCTCTTTTTTTATTATTCTATTTTATTTTATTTTTTAACTTTACAATATTGTATTGGTCTTGCCATATATCAATTGCCTTAAACAACACTGCTACATGTTGAATACATTGGAAAATGTGCAACAAATTACTAGCAAGATGAAAACAAAAGCAAATGAACAAAAACAGAATAAAAAGGCAAGTGATGTTATAGATTTTATGGATATCAGTAAGCTTTCCTTAATCCATATTGTTCTCTTTCTACCTTATCTTTAAATATCCATTATTGCTGCTGTTGTTCTAGTAATGACATTTTTATATCATGTTTAATAAAAGAGCATAGCAGGGCAAAAGCACTTGACATGATACTGTTAGTCTTGCCTGCCAATTCCCACTCTGCCACTCATCTAGCAGTTGAAAACTTGGGCAAAGAAGCTGAAATTCTTGGATTTTTAATCTGTAAAATGGACTTTAAAAATCCCGTTAAACGATACTGGTGCTGTTCTAAGAATCAAACAAAATAATACTCTGAGAGCTTTTAAAACAGCTACATGCTAGGAAAAGTGTTATTTGAACCACAAAATCACATGAGAAGGTGTGGTGTAATGTAGATATTTCAAGTTAGAATGTAAGTAAGCATTGCTCTCTAATTTAAAGCCAAAGTCATCTAGACTTGCGGCAGAGTGAACTAGTGAAGCATTTAGCTTAGAAATTGAGTGCTTTGGACTGCACATAAGTACTTTAAAACTCTTTTAAATAAATGCTTCCATATCATCCATTTCACAGGATGGATCCCTGGTGAAATGACACTTCACATTAATAGCTAAATTATTGACCACTGTTAATGTGTTCCTAAATACAAAATGGATTTAAAGATTTTTAGAATAACATTGTTGGGTAGTAATTTAAATAAAATGTCATTTTAAAGACACCAGCATTGTGCACAGAATAGCAAACAGAAAACTGGCAATTCATTCATTCGCTATCCAAAAAAATTATTAAGAGCAAGCACTGTGTAAGTTGCTGTGCTAGGGACTCAGATTTTTCAAAAGGAAAAAGATAATGAGTTTATGGACTGGAAGGGACTATATGATGGGTCTGGTATCCCTATTTTACAAGGGAGTAATTGAGGTATGCAGAAAATGTACAAGAAAATGTGATGGGTCTTCAGAGAAAGAACTCTGACTTCTGGTTAGAATAAACAGGGAATATTTTCAACGGAGTTATAAAAATGCAGATTACAGATGATTATCAAACATCTTTGAAATATGTCCTTTTCCTGAGATAAGTATTGGTGCAATCATAATTTGAGTATTGTGTGATTTCATTTTTGCCCAATTGGATCTCCATAAATCCTGTCAATTTAAAAAATTTCTTAAAATATAGAATCAGTCACAATTCTCCAACTGAAACAGCATGAACTTTTTAATGGTCTCATTTTTAAGTGTTCATTTTATGTTGAATACCTTATACAAAGAAAATGTAAATTAAAGGACCACAATCTGTTTTTCTTTAGATGTATAGTGAGTGAAAGTCACTCTGCTATGTCTGACTATTTGTGACTCCACAGACAGCAGCCTGCCAGGCTCCTCTGTCCGTGGAATTTTCCAAGCAAGAATACTGGAGTGGATTGCCATTCTCTTCTCCAGGGGATTTTTCTGACCCTGGGATTGAACTCAGGTCTCTTGCATTGCAGGCAGATTCTTTACCACCTGAGCCACCAGGGAAGCCCCACTTTAAATGTATAAAAATGTGCAAATATTTACTCTTAAGAACTTTTTATAGAATGCTAGACTTCAATATTCAATTGAATATTTAATTATCTGCTCTGTTTATAAGTTAAGATATATAGCCAAAATGTTGAGAGTCTAGAGTTTATTTTAAAAACACTAAATTAGCCTATCTTTTTATCTGTCATCTAATTTTCAAAACTATTCCAGTTAATGATATTTAAGCAGGAATTAAGGAGATTAGGAAATTTGTTTAAGAAATATACCTGAATTCTAATCCAGCTCTATATGAATTTGAAATTCATACTCTTCACACTTTTTTCCAGACATGGTGTTTCAATTAATTATTTACTATTGCACAGCACTCTAAAAAAATACTAAAGTGCAATTAACAAATTGAACATATTTAGATAAAATTATGATTTGCTTATATAAAGTTATCAATGAATCTATAGTCTGAGGTTTTATGCTTTTATGAAATCATAAAATTTCAGAGCACCTAATATCAAGTGCACTTTCAAATGATATAGTAAAATTAGTCATTCATCCTATATTTTATTTATTATAGCATTATTCTATATTCTTTTATTTATTATTTATTTTGCATTTTCATTTTATGTTCTAAATTGTTAACCTGAACAGCAGGCCTAAATCTATTGTTCAACATGAATTTCTATAATTTAATTTGAGATTAAAACTCACATTTGTGTACTTGTGTGTATTTATATGCAAGGTTATAACAGATAAAATCAAATAAAGTAATTTTCTCTGAGTTCCAGCAAGTAGGCATGGTGATGTATTTACTTCATTTATTGAATTGTATTTCTGAGACAAGTAAATTAGGTTGTGATTATACATGACATTAAAAATTTTACTCTAGATGCTTTTAACAGTCCCCTACATAATGCAGTCCAAATACACCAAGAGTAAACCTTTCTTTGGTTGATAGGTTTTTCTTTATTTGATGTTTTTGGTTTCATTAGAATAGAAAGGTTAATCCTTTAGATCTTCTCACAGGAACCAGGCAAGCAGCTCATTTATTTTGATGGGAAAAAACTTTTCAGTCTTGTTCTATTTACCTATTTCCTAACCTTATTCTGACATTCCAGGCCTTTTACTTGCCATTTGTAAGGCAAGTACTCATTTAAAATTAATCCACTGGAACCTATTTGCATTGAAAGTGAAGCAGTCTGTTATGCTAGAAAGATCACTGAACTGGGACAAAAATGTCTAGTATCAACTGCACTACCGTTTAGCTGAGAGACCATGGAGATCTACTTCTATCCATTTTCCTTCATTTTTACACTATCTGGAAAATGAAATATCTGGATTAATGTCTAGATTTCCTTAGGCCCATAATATTCTCATGGACATATTAAAAATTTAAGAACTGATAGTCTGTTTTATACATTCACTTTAATATAAATTAATAGAATTAGTTTCAGGAAAAATCAATCATATTTGTAAGATTGCATTGTAACTGATAAAGACTTTTTACAATCAGGTTTTAGGTCATGCTTCCAAATATTCTCCAGCTTTATTTTTTAACTTAAAACTATGTAACACATAAGGGAACCTCAATCAAAGTAATTATTCACAAACTTGTGTGAATAGCCATGATGCCTCTCTTGACATTGATAATTCATATAAGTGCACTTTGACATAATAAAAGGAACACTTTCTAAACCTCTATTAGCTATTTAACTGTGATGAGCTAGTTTTTCAGTAAAGAAATTTTCATCCAGACCCTTATAAACTAATTTTATCTTTCATGAAATATTTTTAATACTTAAAAGGTCTTCATTTAATAGCCCTCATGAAAAACTATAAAATGAAATGCTGAAGACTAGTTTATCCCTAAAAACAAACAAACAAAAAAAGAACCCATGAGAATCAACATAGACTGGTAGAATAATGCAATTATAGAATTTATTATTTATTAAAAAGTTATAGAAGATTTGAGCAGTCAGTTTCTAGCCTTTCTGCTTGATGAATAAGACAACTGATGCCTATGTGGATTAAATGACTAAGTGACTTGGATGAGGTCATGAATCTGTTTAAAGGAAAAATCAATATGTAGCACTATATGTGCACACACACACACACACACACACGTAAACACACAAACACCAAGCACAACGACTACTTTAAAGGGAGAATCACTAGATTTGACTGTGTTGTACACAAACTGGCACTCTGCCATGTAAGACTGAATGTTTCAATTATTTGTTTAGAATCATGAAGATATATACTCAAAATAAATAATAGACAATACAAATTTAAATAGCTTTATAAAAAGCACAAGAACATCAGTTGTAAGTCAAAATACAGTTAGCTACATTTGCTAAAATTATGTACAATTAAATAGTCATCTTTCATTTTGTTTTATATTCTTTCATATAACACCTGGCACAGAAAGACCTGGGATAACAAAGTTTTTGACTTGCCTTAATTAAAAACAAATAAGAACTGCTGCCTTATAAAATACATTGGCCAATATAAAATTACTAACTAGACTTTAATGTTGAACAGAATCTCATAGACATGATGAAAAGGATACACTCAACCCATGCCTTTAAATTCAAACACATATGTAAAAGCCTTGGAACCCCTGAATCAGAAATGGTTTTGATTCAGCACAACAGACTGTGATGTATTACTGAATGTCATTTGCTTAGTCACAGCACTGGGGCATGTAGGTAATAAAGATTCTGTGAGAAGGTTTGCAAAATGTTTAAGCAATTCTTTTTAGCCATAACTTGTGGTGTAGATTGATTACAATCTTGAATAAACAAGATGAATGAAGTGAAGGGTAACCACTGCTTTATCATTCTTTATGTAGGGTTCAGAACTACAGGATGCATTGCATATGTCTATGGGGCAAAACTATGATTCTGAACAATGGGACCATATTTTAAAGTCAAATTAAAAGCAAATTAATTATTAAGCTTAGCAGAATGGAAATATTGAATGGAATCTAAAATCAAGTAATTTACCGTAGAACTAGCAGTATAGTAAGGTTGCTGCCGCATGTGTGCTCAGTCATGTGGGACTCTGTGGCCCCATGAACTGTAGCCCACCAGGCTCCTCTGTCCATGGGATTTCCCAGGCAAGAATACTGAGTGGGTTGCATTTCCTTCCCTAGAATGTCTGCCCAACCCAGGGAACAAACACATCTCCTACGTCTCTTTCATTGACAGGAGGATTCTTTACCACTGGGACACCTGGGAAGCCGCACGGTAAGGTTATCTCAAACAATAATATTGAAAACGTAAGTTGCTAAAACGGATTATCTAAAATGTTCTCTTACATGTCATATTCCCTTTCTCCATATACAGGTTTCCCAAGTAGTTTCTAGGATGATGCTGATTTCTGTTTTATGGCACCTGTCCCCAGGATTTGACACTTACTCCTTGAATTGTAGATCTCCTCTGAGGACAATATGGCAACTTAAAAAAATCAATTCAACCCACAATATACTTTAAAGTTTTATTATTGTATGTACTATAACTAAAAAATTGAAAAAAAAATTAATCCTGTTATTTAAATATTTAGCTGACAGAAGTGATATATAAACATATTACTAAAGAGGCACTGAAAATCTTTCATAAAATATTCTAATAATCTTTTTATCCTTATCTTTAAACACTAACTCTTTTTCAAATAAGGAAAGCTGAAAAGCAGAGCAAATGTTTAACTTTCTGTCAGTCAGCGGTTAAATGATGCTACAAAAAAGATTTTCTGAAATCAGAGGAATTCATTCAGAAAGATCCACCTGACCATGGTCTTACTGTGACATAAATAATACTTTAAAAATACAATTATGTGACATTTTTATATCTCCTTGTGGGACTTGCTGAATACATAACTCTTCTGTAAATTTTAATTAAATTAATCCCCCAAACCCTGATTATATCATTGAATAACAAAGTTCATTTCATTAATTTATGAGTTCACTAATTTTTTTACTTCCTTCTATGTATAAAACACTCTGATAAGTACAGTGGAGTTAGAAAAAAAAAAAAAAGAAATAGATATCTGTCCTCAACAAACTTATAGTCTATTGGAGAAAGTAGGAAGTATCAAGGAGAAGGCAGTGGCACCCCACTCCAGTACTCTTGCCTGGAAAATCCCATGAATGGAGGAGCCTGGTGGGCTGCAGTCCATGGGGTAGTGAAGAGTCGGACATGACTAAGCGACTTCACTTTCACTTTTCACTTTCATGCATTGGAGAAGGAAATGGCAACCCACTCCAGTGTTCTTGCCTGGAGAATCCCAGGGACCCGGGAGCCTGGTGGGCTTCCGTCTGTGGGGTCGCACAGAGTCGGACACGACTGAAGCGACTTAGCAGCAGCAGCAGGAAGTATCATACAACTATACCACAGAGTAAAATGTAGTAGATGTTCATTTGAGATAAAATGGTGTGATGACTAACTAAGGTGCCTACATCCCATTTGCAATTATTAAAATCAAAGAAACATTTGCAGAAGTTCAGCTTCTTGTCTGCACTTCTGAGGATGAGCATATTTTCAACAGAGTCTCATATTTTACAAACATTATATACTTATGTAACAAATAGTTTCATATTATTTCAAAAAAGAGTTATTCCCTTTCATCTACTTAGTTTTTTCTTTATTCTTTTTTTTTAATGCTCAACTCATGGTCACCCTTTCTGAGAAGGCAATCTATTATCTCATTGCATTGCATTCATACTTTAATCATAGCCTGTATCAAAATGCAATGTAATCATCTCTTCTTTTCAATCCCTTTCATTTCTGTCCCTCCCATGAGATGGGAACTCTTCAATGTTGTCCTCCTGCTTCCAAAATTTAGAATGCAACCCAAGTATTTCAGGTAATCAGTAAATACTTGTGAATGGAATAAATAGTACATAAACAATCTGAGTTCCTCAACAAACCACATTTCCTATCCTATTTTAACTCATATTTAATATTAATTGAATCAAATCTCTCTTGAGATTTACAAATGAGACTGACATATTTTTATCCAATTTTTATTGGTCTAAATATTGTTACAGACAGCCTACTAATATTCCATTTGACAGGGGATAACTTAAGAATTTTGCTGGATTAAATTTTACCTTCAGGGTACAACTTTTCAGTTTTACAGTAGAACATTTTTTCTACAGACTAATACAAATTCAAATTCTGCACTGAGTATACAAAGTGTACTGTATTTTATTAGTACATTAAACTGTTTTTGAAGCAAAACAATGGAAATCAATTATAGTTTAATGAAAAAGTGCAAGTGCTAGAGGCAGGCAGATCTAAATTTTCATATTAACTTTGCATCAGACTAGATGTTTCCTTCAGCAAATTATTGAAATTCCCAAAGTTTCATCTTGTTCATCAACAAAATGATAATACCCAAAACTGCTTTGTTTCAGGGTTATTGTGATGCAGAAAATGACTCATTTAATATGTCTCATATTTAATAATAGTTATGATAATGATTATGATGATATTACAGATAGAGAATAATAATACTCATAGCAAACACATAGCACTTACTATTATCCACTTATTATTCTAAATATTTATATCTACCTACCATCTAAGGTTCAATGGAAACATGTCAAGAATATCTTCCTTGTTAGACTGCAACCCCTGCTGGACATGGACAGATGGTGCTTGTATGTTCTTTAATGATTTGTGTTGATTAATTAATCTAACAAATAAAAACTGTCGTAGATGTGATCATAGGACAGGATCAGTCTGAAAAAATACAAAAAACCAGTACTCATAGGGCTTAGTTACTATTTTGGATATAGGCAATATAGGAAGGAAATAAGTAAATTATATAGTATGTTATATGATAATAGATGCAGCAAATTATAATAGAAATTGTGGAAGTAAGAACTGAGACTTGCAATGTTAAATGACACAAGATGGGATGCTTTCTGAAGGGAAATGACCTACCCTTACTTTTGTGTCTGCAGGATCACCCTAGTTGCTGTAATGAAAGTTGATTTAGGGGAGCAAACCTTGAGAGTAGAAGCCAGAAGTTGGCTGTGTGGCTTTCACAGTAACCCCAAGAAAGACATGGTGGTACTTTGGATCACAGTACCAATTCTGTAGATTGTTAACATATAATTTTTAAAACCTGAAATACTTTCATGTAAAGCCAACAAGATTCTTAATGGGTAGTGTGTGGGGTACGAAAGAGAGGTTTCTGTGACACAAGCACCTAGATAGTTGGAGTGGCCGATGTTGCTTAGTTGTTCAGTGTCTGACTCTTTTGCAATCCCATGGACAGTAGCCCACTAGATTCCTCCGTCCATGGGATTTCCCAGGCAAGAATACTGGAGTGGGCTGTCATTTTCTTCTCCATGGGATTTTTCCAATCCAGGGATCAAACATGGGTCTCCTGTATTAACAGGCAGATTTTTACCACTGAACCACCTGGGAAGACCCCTGTTAGGTGGAAATTGGTTGTGAGGATGTGAATTAGGAGAAAATTTTAGGATTGATTAAGATTGAGATGTCTGATAGCTATATACATGGACATGCTAAGTAGGCAACAAAGGAAAGATCTGAGCCAGAGATACAAATAAACTTAAAGCTATGAGACTTGAAGAGATCATCAAGGAATTGCAAGGATAAAGGGGTTTATGGGCAGATATTGGATGCTTCACTGTCACCAATCAGTAAGATGAGAAGGAATAAAGTGCCTGTTGGGCTTTCCAGGTGGCACTAGTTGTAAAGAATCCACCTGCCACTTCAGAAGACACAAGAGCTGCAGGAGCCATGGGCTTGATCTCTGGGTTGAGAAGAACACCTAGAGTAAGGAATGGCAACCCACTCCAGTATTCTTTCCTGGAAAATTCCATGGACAGAAGAGCCTGGCAGGCTACAGTCCATAGGCATGCAAAGAGTTGGACACAGTTGAGTGACTAAGCACCACCACCAAGGAGTGGCCACTTAGGCTGAAACAGAGTTAATCAAGGTTGAGTTATCATGGAGAGGCAGAGTAATCAACTATGTCCTAACTGCCAATCAGTCAAGTAATATGAAAAATAGAAAAGTGGGTTTCACAGTGTGGAAGGCATTGATGATCTTAAAAAAAAAAAAAAAAAAAAAAAGATCAGTAAAGGAGTAGGACTAAAAGTCTGAAGGGAATTAGCTGACCAAAGAAAGAGAAGAAAGCACTGAAGTGATCTCTTTTGAGGAGTTTGACTGTAAATGTGTGTAGAGAAATGAGGTGGGGCTGGAGAATATACTGAGCTGCACAGTAGCCCTTCAAAAGGTTTGTTAGTTTCACTGAAGCATGAATTTTATGAATATTATTTCCCTATAATTTGTTCCATAGCACCAATTCAGTAAAGTATGTTTTCACATAACTTATGGGTAAAATTACATTAGGTTTGTGATACACATAATTTAAATTTACTTAATAATTCATAATTCAATTAAAAGAAAAAACATGAAATAACTGTGTAACATGCAGCATTTACACCCTGTTTGAGGTATGTAAGAAATCAAACTTGCTCAGAATTCAACCCAGTGTTATTTATTACAATATAGCTTGTTAAACAATTGAGTATATTGGTTTACTTTACAGAATTGTATGGTGATTATTTATAGAATAGATTTAAACAATTTATTGTTGTTGTTCAGTTCCTCAGTCGTGTCCCACTCTTTGAGACCCCATGGACTGCAGCACACCGGGCTTCTCTTTCCTTCACCATCTGAAGAGTTTGCTCAATCGCATATCCACTGAGTCAGTGGTGCCATCCAAACATCTCATCCGCTGTCTTCTCGTTCTCCTCCTGCCTTCAGTCTTTCTCAGAATCAGGATTTTTTCCAATGACTCAGCTCTTGGCATCAGGTGGCCAAAATACTGGAGCTTCAGCATCAGTCCTTCCAGTGAATATTCAGGACTGATTTCCTTTAGGATTGACTGGTTTGATCTCCTTGCAGTCCAAGGGACTCTAAAGAGTCTTCTCCAACACCACAGTTTGAAAGCATTAATTCTTTCGTGCTCAGCTTTCTTTATAGTCCAACTCTCACAAGTCATCCATATATAACTACTGGAAAAACCATAGTTTTGACTACATAGACCTTTGTCGTCAAAGTATTGTCTCTGTTTTTAATAATGTGTCTAGATTTTTCATAACTTTTCTTCCAAGGAACAAGTGTCTTTTATTTCATGGATGCAGTCATTCTCACCAGTGATTTTGGAGCCCAAGAAAATAAAGTCTCTCACAGCTTCCATTGTTATCCAACCTATTTGGCACAAAATGATGGGACCAGATGCCACGATCTTTGTTTTTTGAATATTGAGTTTTAAGCCAGCTTTTTCACTCTCCTCTTTTACTCTCATCAAGAGGCTCTTTGGTTCCTCTTTGCTTTCTGCCATAAGAGTGGTTCCATCTGCATATCTGAGGTTATTGGTATTTCTCCTGGCAATCTTTATTCCAGCTTATGCTTCATCCAGCCTGCCATTTTGCATGATGTACTCTGCATATAAGTTAAATAAGCAAGGTGACAAGATACAATCTTGATGTATTCCTTTCCCAGTTTGGAACCAGTCCATTGTTCCATTTCCGTTTCTAACTGTTGCTTCTTGTCATGCATACAAGTTTCTCAAGAGGCAGGTAAGATGATCCCATCTCTTGAAGAATTTTCCACAGTTTGTTGCCAAAGGCTTTAACATAGTGAATTGAGCAGAAGTTTGTTTGTTTTGTTTTTGCTTTTTCTTTGATCGAATGGATGTTGGCAATTTGATCTCTGGTTCCTTTGCCTTTTCTAAATCTAGCTTGTATATCTGGAAGTTCTCAGTTTACACACTGTTGAAATCTAGCCTGAGGGATTTTGAGCATTAACTTGTTAACATGTGAAATGTTAACAATGCCAATGCAGGAGATGTAAGAGACACAGGTTCCATCCCCGGGTTGGGAAGATTCCCCTGGAGCAGGAAATGGCAACCCACTTTAGTATTCTTGCCTAGAGAATCCTAAGGACAGAGAAGCCTGGAGTTGCAAAGAGTTTGACACAACTGAAGTGACTTAACACCCCCCACTACTATTCAACAACTAAAATCTATTTTGCATAAGTGAACATATTTTGGAAAGCAATACTTTTAATAGAATTTGGGCTTTGATTTCACATTTTTAATGTTTTTTACCATTCTATTTCCTCTCATTCTGCTTTGAAGCAAAAGAGAATTATCTATTGCATTTTCCTTCTTAATTTAGGTATATGCACTTGGGCCTCCCTGGTAGCTCAGATGGTAAAGAATCCGGCTGCAATGCTGGAGACCTGAGCTCGATCCCTGGGTTGGGAAGATCCCCTAAAGAAGGGAATGGCTACCCACTCCAGTATTCTTGCCTGGAGAATTCCGTGGATAGAGGAGCCTTGGCAGGCTACAGTCCATAGGGTCACTAAAAGTCCGACAAGACTGAGTGACTTTCACTTTGTTTTGAGGGCTTCCCTGATAACTTGGCCGGTAAAGAATCCACCTGCAATGCTAGAAAACCCAGTTCGATTCCTGAGTCAAAAAGATCCCCTGGAGAAGGCATAGGCTTCCCACTCTAGTATTCTGATCTGGAAAATTCCATGGTCAGAGGGGCCTGGTAGGCTACAATCCATAGGGTCACAGACTCGGCCACAACTTTCACTTTCACTATGCACTTTTTAATGTACAAATCAATGTCTTTTACATCTTGGCAGACTTAAATATTCTGTAGCCATTTACTCTGCTATATTCAGTCAAATGGCATGTAGCATAGATTGCTGTGAATTATTTTTAAAGTTCACTGGAGGAAGGTTGGGGGTGGTTTTCTCAGTACAAAGGAACAAAATGAGAGGAACCAGGGGTAAGTTATTTGTATGCTTAATTACTCAGTTGTGTCCAACTCTTGGCAAATACCATGGGCCTCCCATCAGGCTCCTCTGTCCACAGGATTCTCCAGCAAGAATACTAAAGTGGGTAGTCATTCCCTTCTTTGGGGGATGTTCCCAATGCAGGGATTGAACCCAGGGCTCCTGCATTGCAAGCAGACTCTTTACCATCTGAGTCACCAGGGAAGCCAAGGTATTTAACAATCATCAACAAGGAGAAAACATTGTCAGACTAAGGAGAGGGCAAGGAAGATATAACTTGAGATGACCAAAATAGTTCTTCTTTAAAGAGGTACATGAAAAATTTCCTGGAGCATCTGTATCATGTTATGTGAATAAAATTAGGCTCATGGCAGATTTTGTCAATTTTCAATATGCTTTCCCTGGCTTTGTCTACATAAATTAATATTTATAGGCAGCAAACTTGAAACACAAACTATAACATTAGAATTAGAGTAGGTCTCTGCCTAAGCTTACACAGATTTTTCCGTTATTGTTCTTTTTTTATTCTTTGTATGCTTACAATGTGACCTCTTCTCTCTGTTCCTCACTTCTTTATCTTTTATTACTTCTTTGACACAATTCTATTAATTCTACAATGTTTAAAGTTCTTTATGAACTCCACATTGCTCTTTATATAACTTTGTTATCTCCTCTGTCATAATCTCCTGCCTTATTCCATTTCTTTCAACATGTAATTTTCTTCTTGCCACCACTGTGGCTAGTTTCTCTACATGAGATACTTGCTTGTAAAAATATTTTTAGTAAAGTGTGGTTGCATGCTTTTTCTCGGTGCTTAGGCAATATTGCCATATTGGGAGGGAGGGGCAGATTTTGTACCAATTTATAAATCTAGAATGTTAATAAAGAGGAAATTAAAATCAAACTCATTTTTATCTTTATGAGCAGTGTTAGTTAAAATAAGGAAAATCAACCTGCATAGACTATATTAAAACATGCTATGCTATGCTAAGTCACTTCAGTCATGTCCGACTCTGTGCGACCCTAGAGACGGCAGCCCGCCAGGCTCCCCTGTCCCTGGGATTCTCCAGGCAAGAACACTGGAGTGGGTTGCCATTTCCCTCTCCAATGCATGAAAGTGAAAAGTGAAAGTGAAGTCCCTCAGTCATGTCTGACTCCTAGCGACCCCATGGACTGCAGCCTACCAGGTTCCTCCATCCATGGAATTTTCCAGGCAAGAGTACTGGAGTGGGGTGCCATTGCCTTCTCTGATATTAAAATATAACTTCACCTAATTAGAGTCAATCAAAAAAGTGCAAAACATTTTGTTAATGCTAATTCATTTATTTCTAGCATCAATCAAAAAAAAAAGAATTTATAAATATTATGTTTATTTGTACTTATAATACTGGCAATAATATTAATTATAAATGCATATAAAACTTTGAATAGCAATGTGAAAAATTTCAATTTATGAATCTTAATGATCATGTTAAGTGGCATTGTTAAAAACAAGGAGGTTAATATATATATATATATATATATATATATATATATATATATTCAGTTCAGTCGCTCAGTCATGCCGACTCTTTGTGACCCCATGAGCCCATGGGTTGCCCATGGGTTTGCGACCCCATGAGCCATGGCTGTAGCATGCCAGGCTTCCCTTTCCATCACTAACTCCCAGCGCTGGCTTAAACTCATGTCCATTGAGTCGGTGATGCCATCCAATGATCTCATCCTCTGTCATCCCCTTCTCCTGCCTTCAATCTTTTCCATCATCAGGGTCTTTTCCAATGACTCAGTTTTTTGCATCAGGTGGCCAAAGTATTAGAGCTTCAGCTTCATCATCAGTCCTTCCAATGGATATTCAGGACCAATTTCCTTTAGGATGGATTGGTTGGATCTCTGTGCAGTCAAGGGATTCAGTCAAGCCTTCTCCAATATCACAATTCAAAAGCATCAATTCTTTGGTGCTCAGCTTTATTTATGGTGCATATCTCACATCCAAAGCTGACTACTGGAAAAACTGTAGCTTTGACTACACAGACCTTTGTTGGAAAAGTAATATCTCTGCTTTTTAATATGCTGCCTAGGTTGGTCATAGCTTTTCTTCCAAGGATCATGTGTCTTTTAATTTCATGGCAGCAGTCACAATCTGCAGTGGTTTTGGAGCATAAGAAATTTAAGTCTGTCACTATTTACAGTGTTTCCCCATCTACTTGCCATGAAGTGATGGGACCAGATGCCATGATCTTAGTTTTTTGAATGTTGAGTTTTAAGCCAGTTTTCACTCTCATCTTTCACTTTCATCAAGAGGCTCTTAAGTTCCTCTTTGCTTTCTGTGATAAGGGTTGTTCCACCTGCATATCTGAGGTTATTAAGTCATTGATATTTCTCCTGGCAATCTTGATTTGATCTTGTGCTTTATCCAGCCCAGCATGGTGTACTCTTTATATAAGTTCAATAGGCAGGGTGATAATATACAGTTTTGACATATTCATTTTGCTATTTGGATCCAGTCCATTGTTCCATGTCTGGTTCTAACTGTTATTTCTTGACCTGGATACAGATTTCTCAGGAGGCACATAAGTTGATCTGGTATTCCCCTCTCTTGAGGAATTTCCTACAGTTTCTTGTGATCCACACACTCATATGCTTTGGCATAGTCAATAAAGCATATGTAGATGTTTCTGGGACTCTCTTGCTTTTTTGATGATCCAATGGATGTCAGCAATTTGATCTCTGCTTCCTCTGCCTTTTCTAAATCCAGCTTGAATATCTGGAAGTTCTCAGTTCACATAGTGTTGAACCCTAGCTTGGAGAATTTTGAGCATTACTTTGTTAGCATGTGAGAGGAGTGCAATTTTGTGGTAGTTTGTACATTCTTTGACTTTGCCTTTCTTGGTGATTGGAATGAAAACTGACCTTTTCCAGTCCTGTGGCTGCTGTTGAGTTTTCCAAATTTGTTGGCATATTGAGTGTAACACTTAACAGCATCATCTTTTCGGACTTGAAATAGCTCAGCTGGAATTCCATTACCTCCACTAGCTTTATTTGTAGTGGTGCTTCCTAAGGTCCACTTGACTTCGGACTCCAGGATGTCTGGCTCTAGGTGAATGATCACACCATCATGGTTATGTGTGTGTGTGTGTCTGTGTGTGTGCACATGCACACAGAGTCAGTTGTGTCCGACTCTTTGCAATCTCGTGGTGTATGTATATGAGTACAAATATATAAAATTGAGTCACTTTGCTATACACTAGAAAGTAACACAACTTTGTAAATCAACTATACTTCAATAAAAATAAAATTCAAAGAGGAAAACACTGAAGGCAAACAAAATGTACAAAATATTTGACTTCATGTGTGAATTAGTTATGTGTGTTATATACATGAAAATATAATAATATCTAATATTTAAAAACACTGACTGGAGGCGGTCCTAAGATGGCAGAGGAATAGGATGGGGAGACCACTTTCTTCCCCACAAATTCATCAAAGAACATTTAAACGCTGAGTAAATTCCACAAAACAACTTCTGAATGCCAGCAGAGGACATCAGGCACCCAGAAAAGCAGCCCATTGTCTTCAGAAAGAGGTAAGAAAAAATATAAAAGACAAAAAGAGAGACAAAAGAGGTAGGGATGGAGGTCCGTCCCAGGAAAGGAGTCTTAAAAAGAGAGAAGTTTCCAAACACCAGGAAACACTCTCACTGCTGAGTCTGTGGTGAGCCTTGGAACCACAGAGGGCAACATAATTGGGAGGAAAAGTAAATAATTAAAACCACAGATAATGTGTGCAACAGTAACTTCCCCAGCAGAGAAGCAGCGCAGACACTTGCACCTGCCACTAGCAAGCGGGAGCTGGGTAGGGAGGCGGGGGCTGCGTTGCTTAGTTTAAGGACCGGGCCTGAATGCCCTGAGGGCAATCTGAGGGAACTAACTTGGGCTAGCAAACCAGACTGTGAGATAGCTACCACTTGAAAAGCCCTAACCTAAGACACAGTCAGGCCTGCGCACAGAACAAACGACTGAACAGAGCTAGCTGGCTGCAGACCATCCCCTTCTGGTAATAGGCAGCCAGAGCTGGAAGTGGGCAATCGCAGCCTCAGAGAGGCATTATCTACCAAACTGCAAGCAGGATTCATTGCTAACTAAGATTTCTTGGGATTCTGGATAGACAATATCCAACTGAGAAGGTGTGCCGGTTGTACACTCAGAAAACTGAGCGGCAGGGATGGGGGAGGCGATAAGTCGCAGCGTCTGCGCTCGCCAAACACCTCATCACCTGGCTGCTTGGACCTGGGAAGGGCACAGAATGCAGGCCTAACGAGTCTGTGCCTCTGAGGACTACCAGAGTGCCTGAACCTGAACGGCTTAGACCTGGGAGGTGCATGCAGCCCAGGGCCGGCCTCAGACAGTTCCCAGTGGAGCAACCTACAGACTGAGCAGTGTGGGCAGGGAGGGCACATGTGTTGTGAGTGGGGGCAGGCCCAGTGAGGCTGAGACACTGCGAGCACATGCCAGTGTTATTTGTTTGCAGCGTCCCTCCCTTCCCACAGCGCTACTGACCAAGTGAACCTAACAATGTGTCCACCACCGCCCCCTTGTGTAAGGGTGGAAATCAGACACTGAAGAGACCAGCAAACAGAAGAAGGTAAAACAGAGAGAACCGTCTTGGAGGTGACAGGTGCAATAGATTAAAGCCCTGTAGTTAGTACCGACTACATAGGAAGGGGCCTATAGATCTTGAGAAATATAAGTCAGAACAAGGAGCTATCCAAAAATGAACTGACCCCACACTGCCCACAACACCACCAGAGAAAGTCCTAGATATATTTTTACTATCATTGTTTTAATTTTTAAAAAAAAACATTTTTAAGTCCTCTATTACTCCTCTAATTTTCATTTTTATAACCTACTATTCGGAGAAGGCAATGACACCCCACTCCAGTACTCTTGCCTAGAAAATCCCATGGACGGAGGAGCCTGGTAGGCTGCAGTCCATGAGGTCGCTACGAGTCGGACACAACTGAGCGACTTCACTTTCACTTTTCACTTTCATGCATTGTAGAAGGAAATGGCAACCCACTCTAGTGTTCTTGCCTGGAGAATCCCAGGGACGGGGGAGCCTGGTGGGCTGCCGTCAATAGGGTTGCACAGAGTCGGACACGACTGAAGTGACTTAGCAGTAGCATTACTTTGCAAAAAAAAAAAAAGAGAGACCCTATTTTTTAAAGCTAACTTCATATATATGTTTTTTATAATTTTTGTGACTTTTTTTTTTCTTTACTTTAATATTGTATTTTTGAAAATCCAACCTCTACTCTAGATTTTTAATCTTTGCTTTTTGGTATTTGTTATCAATTTTGTAGCTTTAAGAACCCAATCTTCAGTACCCATTTTTACTTGGGAGCGAGATTACTGGCTTGACTGCTCTCTCCCCCTTTGGACTCTCCTTTTTCTCCACCAGGTCACCTCTATCTCCTCCCTCCTCCTTCTCTTCTCTACCCAACTCTGTGAATTTCTTTGTGTGTTCCAGACAATGGAGAACACTTAGGGAACTTATTACTGGCTGCATCTCTCTCCTTTCGATTCCCCCCTTTATCCTCCTGGCCACCTCTGTCTCCTTCCTTCCTCTTCTTTTCTCTGTATAACTCCGTGAACATCTCTGAGCAGTCCAGACTGTGCAGCGCACATAAGGAAGTGATTACTGGCTAGCTTGCTCTCTCCTCTTTTGATTCCACCTCATCTCATTCGGGTCACCTCTAACTCCCACCTCCCTCTTATCTTCTCCATGTAACTCTGGGAAACTGTCTAGGTGTCCCGCACTGTGGAGAAACTTATCATCTTTAACCTAGATGTTTTATCAATGGTGCTGTATAGGTGGAGAAGTCTTGAGGCTACTGTAAATCTAAGACTGAAAACCAGAAGCAGGAGGCTTAAGTCCAAACCCTGAGAATACCAGAGAACTCCTGACTCCAGGGAACATTAATTGACAGGAGCTCATCAAACACCTCCATACCTACACTGAAACCAAGCACCACTCAAGGGCCAACAAGTTCCAGAGCAAGACATACCACGCAAATTCTCCAGCAACACAAGAACACAGCCCTGAGCTTCAATATACAGGCTGCCCATAGTCACTCCAAAGCCACTGACATCTCATAACTCATTACTGGACACTTCATTGCACTCCAGAGAGAAGAAATCCAGCTCCATCCACCAGAACACCAACACAAGCTTCCCTAACCAGGAAACCATGACAAGCCACCTGTACAACCCCACCCACAGTGAGGAAACTCCACAATAAAGAGAACTCCACAAATTGCAAGAATACATAAAGGCCATCCCAACACAGCAATATAAACAGGATGAAGAGACAGAGGAATACCCAGCAGATAAAGGAAAGTATAAATGCCCACCAAACCAAACAAAAGAGGAAGAGATAGGGAATCTACCTGATAAAGAATTCCAAATAATGATCGTGAAAATGATCCAAAATCTTGAAATCAAAATGGAATCACAGACAAATAGCCTGGAACAAGGATTGAGAAGATGCAAGAAAGGTTTAACAAGGACCTAGAAGAAATAAAAAAGATTCAGTATATAATGAATAATGCAGTAAATGAGATCAAAAACACTCTGGAGGGAACAAGTAGTAGAATAACAGAGGCAGAAGATAGGATTAGTGAAGTAGAAGATAGAGTGGTAGAAATAAATGAATCAGAGAGGATAAAAGAAAAATGAATAAAAAGAAATGAGGATAATCTCAGAGACCTCCAGGATAATGTTAAATGCCCCAACATTCAAATCATAGGAGTCCCAGAAGAAGATGACAAAAAGAAAGAAAATATTTGAGGAGATAATAGTTGAAAACTTCCCTAAAATGAGGAGGGAAATAATCACCCAAGTCCAAGAAACCCAGAGAGTCCCAAACAGGATAAATCCAAGGCGAAACACCCCAAGACACATATTAATCAAATTAACAAAGATCAAACACAAAGAACAAATATTAAAAGCAGCAAGGGAAAAACAATAAATAATACACAAGGGGATTCCTGTAAGGATAACAGCTGATCTTTCAATAGAAACTCTTCAGGCCAGGAGGGAATGACAGGACATATTTAAAGTTATGAAAGAAAATAACCTACAGCCCAGATTACTGTACCCAGCAAGGATCTCATTCAAATATGAAGGAAAAATCAAAAGCTTTACAGACAAGCAAAAGTTGAGAGAATTCAGTACCACCAAACCAGCTTTCCAACAAATGCTAAAGGATCTTCTGTAGACAGGAAACACAAAAAGGGTGTATAAACTTGAACCCAAAACAATAAAGTAAATGACAATGGGATCATACTTATCAATAATTACCTTAAACGTAAATGAGTTGAATGCCCCAACTAAAAGACAAAGACTGGCTGAATGGGTACAAAAACAAGACCCCTATATGTTGTCCACAAGAGACCCACCTCAAAACAGGGGACACATACAGACTGAAAGTGAAGGCTGGAAAAAGATATTTCATCCAAATGGAGACCAAAAGAAAGCAG
Organism: Bubalus kerabau; assembly: GCF_029407905.1. Classification (NCBI taxonomy): domain Eukaryota; kingdom Metazoa; phylum Chordata; class Mammalia; order Artiodactyla; family Bovidae; genus Bubalus; species Bubalus kerabau. The sequence goes on along the minus strand of NC_073625.1, from coordinate 79,746,239 downwards.
GAGTAGCAATACTCATGTAACATAAAATAGACTTTAAAACAAAGGCTGTGAAAAGAGACAAACAAGGACATTACATAATGATCAAAGATCAATCCAAGAAGAAGATATAACAATTATAAATATATAGGCACCCAACATAGGAGCAGCACAATATGTAAGACAAATGCTAACAAGTATGGAAGGGGAAATTAACAATAACACAATAATAGTGGGAGACGTTAATACCCCACTCACACCTATGGATATGTGCTAAACAGAAAATTAACAAGGAAACACAAACTTTAAATGATACAATAGACCAGTTAGACCTAATTGATATCTTTAGGACATTTCACCCCAAAATAATGAATTTCACCTTTTTCTCAAGCACACACAAAACCTTCTCCAGGATAGATCACATCCTGGGCCATAAATGTAGCCTTGGTAAATTCAGAAAAATTGAAATCATTCCAAGCATCTTTTCTGACCACAATGCAGTAAGATTAGATCTCAATTACAGGAGAAAAACTATTAAAAATTCCAACATATGGAGGCTGAACAACACTCTGCTGAATAACCAACAATCACAGAAGAAATCAAAATAAGGATAGAAATGAATGAAAATGAAAAAACGACAACCCAAAACCGGTGGGACACTGTAAAAGCAGTGTTAAGGGGAAGGTTCATAGCAATACAGGCATACCTCAAGAAACAAGAAAGAAGCCAAATAAATAACCTAATGTACACCTAAAGTAACTAGAAAAGGAGGAAATGAAGAACCCCAGGGTTAGTAGAAGGAAAGAAATCTTAAAACTTAGAGCAGAAATAAATGCAAAAGAAACAAAAGAGACCATAGCAAAAATCAACAAAGCCAAAAGCTGGTTCTTGGAAAGGATAAATAAAATTGACAAACCATTAGCCAGACCCATCAAGAAACAAAGGGAGAAAAATCAAATCAATAAAATTAGAAATGAAAATGGAGAAATCACAACAGACAACACAGAAATACAAAGGATCATAAGAAACTACTATCAGCAATTATATGCCAATAAAACGGACAACGTGGAAGAAATGGACAAATTCTTAGAAAAGTACAACTTTCCAAAACTGGACCAGGAAGAAATAGAAAATCTTAACAGACCCATCAAAAGCATGGAAATTGAAACTATAATCAAAAATCTTCTAGCAAACAAAAGCCCAGATCCAGATGGCTTCACAGCTGAATTCTACCAAAAATTTAGAGAAGAGCTAACTATCTTACTCAAACTCTTCCATAAAATTGCAGAGAAAGGTAATCTTCCAAACTCATCCTATGAGGCCACCATCACCCTAATACCAAAACCTGACAAAGATGCCACAAAAAAAGAAAACTACAGGCCAATATCACTGATGAACATAGATGCAAAAATCCTTAACAAAATTCTAGCAATCAGAATCCAACAACACATTAAAAAGATCATACACCGTGACCAAGTGGGCTTTATCCCAGGGATGCAAGGATTCTTCAATAACAGCAAATCAATCATTGTAATACACCACATTAACCAATTGAAATATAAAAGCCATATGATTATCTCAATAGATGCAGAGAAAGCCTTTGACAAAATTCAACATCCATTTATGATAAAAACCCTCCAGAAAGCAGGAATAGAAGGAACATACCTCAACATAATAAATAAAAGCTATGACAAACCCACAGCAAACATTATCCTCAATGGCAAAAAATTGAAAGCATTTCCCCAAAGTCAGAAACAAGACAAGGGTGCCCACTTTCACCACTACTATTCAGCATAGTTTTGGAAGTTTTGGCCACAGCAATCAGAGCAGAAAAAGATATAAAAGTAATCCAAATTGGAAAAGAAGAAGTAAAATTCTCACTGTTTGCAGATGACATGATCCTCTACATAGAAAACCCTAAAGACTCCACCAGAAAATTACTAGAACTAATCAATGAATATAGTAAAGTTGCAGGATATAAAATCAACACACAGAAATCCCTTGCATTCCTATACACTAATAATAAAAAAATAGAAAGAGAAATTAAGGAAGCAATTCCAGTCACCATTGCAATGAAAGGAATAAAATACTTAGGAATATATCTACCTAAAGAAACTAAAGACCTATATATAGAAAACTGTAAAACACTGGTGAAAAAATCAAAGAGGACACTAATAGATGGAGACATATACCATGTTCATGGATCGGAAGCATCAATATAGTGAAAATGAGTATACTACCCAAAGCAATCTGTAGATTCAATGTAATCCCTATCAAGCTATCAACGGTATTTTTCATAGAGCTAGAACAAATAATTTCACAATTTGTATGGAAATACAAAAAAAAACCTTAAATAGCGAAAGCAATCTTGAGAAAGAAGAATGGAACTCTAGGAATCAACTTGCCTGACTTCAGGCTCTACTACGAAGCCATAGTCATCAAGAAACTATGGTACTGGCATAAACACAGAAATATAGATCAATGGAACAAAATAGAAAGACCAGAGATAAATCCACACACCTATGGACACCTTATCTTTGACAAAGGAGGCAAAAATATACAATGGAGAAAAGACGATCTCTTTAACAAGTGGTGCTGGGAAAACTGGTCAACCACTTGTAAAAGAATGAAACCAGAACACTTTCTAACACCATACACAAAAATAAACTCAAAATGGATTAAAGATCTAAACATAAGACCAGAAACTATAAAACTGCTAGAGGAGAACATAGGCAAAACACTCTCTGACATAAATCATAGCAGGATCCTCTATGACCCACCTCCCAGAATATTGGAAATAAAAGCAAAAATAAACAAATGGGACCTAATTAAACTTAAGAGCTTCTGCACAACAAAGGAAACTATAAGCAAGGTGAAAATATAGCCTTCAGAATGGGAGAAAATAATAGCAAATGAAGTAACTGGAAAAAAAAAACTAATCTCAAAAATATACAAGCAACTCCTGCAGCTCAATTCCAGAAAAATAAACGACTCAATCAAAAAATGGGCCAAAGAACTAAACAGACATTTCTTCAAAGAAGACATACAGATGGCTAACAAACACATGAAAAGATACTCAACATCACTCATTATCAGAGAAATACAAATCAAAACCACAATGAGGTACCATTTCACGCCAGTCAGAATGGCTGTGATCCAAAAGTCTACAAGCAATAAATGCTGGAGAGGGTGTGGAGAAAAGGGAACCCTCTTACGCTGTTGGTGGGAATGCAAGCTAGTACAGCCACTATGGAGAACAGTGTGGAGATTCCTTAAAAAACTGAAAATAGAACTGCCTTATGACCCAGCAATCCCACTACTGGGCATACATATCAAGGAAACCAGAATGTAAAAAGACACATGTACCCCAATGTTCATTGCAGCACTGTTTATAATAGCCAGGACATGGAAGCAACCTAGATGTCCATCAGCAGATGAATGGATAAGAAAGCAGTGGTACATATACAAATGGAGTATTACTCAGCCATTAAAAAGAATCCATTTGAATCAGTTCTAATGAGGTGGATGAAATTGGAGCCTGTTATACAGAGTGAAGTAAGCCAGAATGAAAAACACCAATACAGTATACTAATGCACATATATGAAATTTAGAAAGATGGTAATGATAACCCTGTATGCAAGACAGCAAAAGAGACTCAGATGTATAGAACAGCCTTTTGGACTCTGTGTGAGAGAGCGAGGGTGGGATAATTTGGGAGAATCGCATTGAAACATGTAAAATATCATAAATGAAACAAATTGCCAGTCCAGGTTCGATGCATGATACAGGATGCTTGGGGCTGGTGTACTGGGATGACCCAGAGGGATGGTATGGGGAGGGCAGTGAGAGGGGGTTTCAGGATGGGGACACATGTACACCCATGGCAGATTCATGTTGATGTATGGCAAAACCAATACAATATTGTAATTAGCCTCCAATTAAAATAAATAAATTTATATTTTTAAAAAAAGAAAAAGAAAAACATAAAAAAATAAAAACACTATCAAAAAACAAATTAATAAAGTGTGATGAAAACAGAATTCACATAGCTCCATTTTTCAACTAAGAAAATCAAAGTGCCTATGCTATCATCATGAATGTTGTGCAGAAAATAAATCTGAGATCATAAGACTGAAATTTAAAGGTGACCACATTGAGACCTGAGTTTCCCTGGTGGCTTAGCTGGTAAAGAATCCACCTGCAACTCAGGAGACTCTGGTTCATTTCCTGAATTGGGAAGATCCCCTGGAGAAAGGAAAGACTACCTACTCCAGAATTCTGGCCTGCAGAATTCCTTGGATGGTACAGTGCATGGGGTCGAAAGAGTTGGGCACGGCCGAGCAACTTTCACTTTCACACCAAAACCTAAGGTCACATGATTTTTCAGCAGCAGAGCAAGGTAAAGACTAAGTTGGTGGTTGTACTTGTTGCCCCCAGCTGCCTCTTCCTTTAAATTTTTACACTCAGTGCTTTTGTAAAGTAGATTAACAGATTTTTAGACTCAGAAGAATTCCTATAAAAGGCTATTAATTTTATAGATAGAAGCCTAAAACCAAGAGGAGCTAAGGATTGAATGCTCTGGAGGAGAATGAGAAGCTGAATAATGAAGTAGGGCACATTTCATCTCTAGGCTTTTCCAACCTTAAGTATCAACTAAGTTTCCTAATTATGAGTAGAATGAAAATGACAACTTTTTTGGACCTGTCAAGTGATATAACTTCTTCAATATCAGACACAAGTTCATGCATCTGTGCCATCTTTCCTACTGCAGTAACACATGAATTTAGAAGTGTATCTCCAAAAGCCACAGAAATACTTTAAGGTACTCTGACTTATAATTGCAATGCATTAGCCTCACCTTTTAATCTTAAAATATATTGCATGTAAGTAGTTCTCCTAATGGAATTACATTAGATTGAATTCCTCCAAAAGTAATGTAATAAAATGAAATAATTACTTTGATTTATAAGAATGTTTTACATGAAATAAAACCACCTTGATTTTATATCTTAACAGGTAAGAAGACTTTGAGTCTGAATTTAAATTGCTTTAATCTTTTACTTTATGTTCCTGATAACTGGATATTTTGATTAGAAAATTCCTAATATGCAAATACCATCACTACATTGCTCTTTCAAATATATATTCTTTGTTTGTCTTAGTAGATTGTCTGTGAAATTTCAGGGGCAGTGAAGTGGCCCAAAATACTTGGCATATTGGAGGATAGAAGGGCTGATTGAGTTAATTGACTGAAATCACTTTGGCTAGAGAAATTAAAGTGATTAAACATGCTGATTTTCTGCTAGATTGTTGAATAGTTTCAATATTACAGAGAAAAATTATAGGACAAAAGGAGAACTTGTTTGCAACTCAGAGAAGGTAATAAATTAATTTACATTCAATCAGAATTTCACACTTACTAAAATCAACTCATTAGTGGGTCATATGTAAAGTTCCCTCCTATTTTCCATCAAAGTATATTTTCCAAAGCTCATTTCAAATTATTGCTCTATATGAATTATCTATTGAACTTTGTCTTTGTGAACAGGAAGTGTTAAAATGGAACCATAATCACTGAGAAAGAAAATGAATTATCTATCAATCTGTCTTTCAAGACTATTTTTGTATACACAGTACAGATAATTAAAAATTTAAAATGTTTCATTATATGCTACATAGCCCTTAACTATCATTCCTTTGTCTTACAAGTGGGAGAAGACTGATTACCTATAACTGCTTCTAAGAGGAAATTATTAACCATAATTCTTACTAGGTTGATTGCCAAAGGATGTACACACTAATCATTCTTTACTTAAGTTCATAGAAAATTGTTAAATGTGGCTGTTTTCAAACACTAGGAGTTGAAAACCCAGCAGACCTAAGGTGCAGATAATCATTTGTACTTAAAAATATATACATTATATATTCTATAAATGAAGTATTAGAAGCCAACTGAATGCCCTCAGGGGATGATTAAATGAGTTTTGTTTAAAATAACGGTAGGAAATTTTTGCTAATTAAATTATAACATTGATAAATTTTAGTGGTTAGAAATATACTCAAAACTAATATTAAGCAAAATAAAAGAACAAAAGAAGAATTTAAAGTCATTATTTGCCTTGATTCCAATTTTAAATTATTATTATTACTATTAATATTAGCTCCTATTAAGAAAATACTGAAAGAAAACATACCAAGATGTACTGAAGCACTGACACATATTTTTGAGTATAACAATCGTAAAGGATCAAGAGTATTGTTAATATTTTGCACAATAAAGTGATTAGTGATTTTTCTTTCACTCAGTATATTGTTTTCATAAGAATAATACTTTCTTTTTATATTCAGAAAGTAATAAAATTTTATTTAAAAAGTCTGTGCATTATTAATAATACAATGGCTATTTAAACAAACATGTTTAGTTAATAAGGAAAGATTTCTATTGTTTGTGTTGCAGTTTCATATAAGAGAAAAGACTTGGAAGGGTATGATGGAAAAGTAAACATAGCAATTCTGATATATGGAGTTATGAATGTCATTTAGGTAAAAGGGATGCCCACCTTCAATGAAAATATTTATTCAAAGGAAAACATTTGGTTTTCTAGAATGTTTACCTATATTTTCAAATTCCTTCTCATTTTGCTGTAATATACTTTTTGAAGTGAAGCAAAAGGAAAATCACATGGTATCTACCCATTGTTACCAAACTATACTCTTTATAATACTGGTAGGTTGCTGATAGTTATTAGGTTTCCCAGGTGGTGCTAGCTATACAGAACCCACCTACCAATACAGGTAGACATAAGGGATGGGAATTCAATCACTGGGTCAGGAAGATCCCATGGAAGAGGTCGGCAACCCACTCTGTACTCTTACCTGAGAAATCCCTAGGACAGAGGAGCCTGGCAAGCTATAGTACAGAGGGTCACAAAAAGCTGGGCACAACTGAAGCGATTTAGCATGCACACTGATAGCTGCTAGATGCATGTATAATGTTTTTTTATTTTTATTTTTTTTACTGGAAACATGTTCAAATAAAAACAGAAAAATAAAAATCACCTCCATTGTACTAAAACCCTATTGGAAACTGAATTTAAAGACTATGTACCAAGTGTTTAAAGTCTCTCAGCTATTCCAACAAAGAAAAAACATTTCAAAAGTCTTAATCAGTGCTACAATTTAGTTTACTAAATAAGTTCTATTGTTAATTTGTAACTTTTTATTTTTTTTAACCATTGCATTCTATAGTTATTTCCATCTCACTGGAATTCAGAATCCAGGCTAAGGTGGTAAAAAAAATTAAAAGAAAAAAAATGAGTGTGGCACTTATTTATATCAGGCCCAGCCTAATCACAGAAATACCAAGGCTCTCTCCCCATGTTTGTCTAATTTAATCACACATTATCTTCTCATTACCTTCAATCAAAGTGTGCTCTTTCCTCTTCATTTTATTATTGGATTGAAAGAACCATTGACCCACCATTCATTACAGATTCAATGATTCAATAGTTTAAAGTATAACAGCCCCATTATGACTCCTACCATTTATTGAGTATCAATCGTGTGCCAAACACAGTGCAAAGCAATTTATACAATTACTGACTGAGGGAGAAGAGGGAATATGACAGATAAAGACACTGAGAGTCAGAGAATTTCAAATTTGCTCAAGGTAACCAGACCATAAAGTCACAGAGCTTTTTTCAAAAGCTGGATGTACCTGACTTTATGTGCTAAGTTGCTTCAACTGTGTCCAACTCTTTGAGACGCTATGTACCATAGCCCATCAGACCCCTGTGTATGGCATTCTCCAGGCAAGAATACTGGAGTGGATTGCCATGCCCTCCTCCAGGGGATCTTCCTGACCCAGGAATCAAACCTTAATTTTATCTTAAGTCTGCCTGAATTGGCAGGTAGGTTCTGTACCACTAGGGCCACTTGAGCTTTTCAGCTCTTCAGTATGGCAAAAAAAAACATGTGAAAAACTAGAAATCATAGGCAAGAATGTCATGTGAATAAAATATGAAATAATTTCTATGAATAGTAATTATGCTGAATTGTCATCTATTATTTGAATAACTGAATAAAGAACCTGAAAAATAAAATATTCAAATCTAGATTTGTACATAATCCCTAAATGACAGTTATTGGCTAGTTAGAAACAATCATTATATTCTAGTAAACCTTACTTGGAGAAGGGAATGGCAACCCACTCCACTATTCTTGTCTAGAAAATTCCATGGACAGAGCAGCCTGGAGGACTACAGTCTATGGGCTCCTAAAGAGTTAGACTAGAGGAGGAAATGGCAACCCACTCTAGTCTTCTTGCCTGGAGAATCCCATGGACAGAGGAGCCTATCAGGCTACAGTCTATGGGGTCGCAAGAGTCAGACACAACTGTGCAACTAAGCACAGCACACATAGCTTGCTACCTCCACTGAACAATACATCTACCCCGAAGTGGATAGAAGATACCAGAGACAGACAATAAGACAGGAAGACGAAAAGACAGTAGGAGTCGATTTAGCTTTAAAATGGCTCACTGTAACATGAGCAAGTAATTTAGGCATTCAGGGATCATGGCCAAGTAATTTTATTTTTGTTTTTAGATAATACTAAATTAAGTTAGAATGGTTAGAATTTCAGAGGATAATATTGAAATTAGTTTAAAAATGTCTGTTAACTTTAGATATTGTAAGACATATAAGAGACATTGTAAAAAGCCAAAGCAGAATCAGTTCAGTTCAGTTCAGTCACTCAGTCTTGACAATATATAATTTGGGTAGTCAACGATCCTGGTAGGAATGTAGAATTCAAAGGGCAGTTAACAGTATGAATAAACCAATAATTTGTTTTTCCATAGCTGCTATATTTCCAATGTGTATAACAGTTTCTAAAACATAAGGAGCTCTTATTTGTTGAACTCTTAACTATGACAGTATTTTAATAATAGTTTTTGGTTTCTAGTACTATATATTTAGTTTGGAGGTTTAACTCCCCATGCCCAAAATTAAAAAGTTAAGCCAGGTTAGGAGACAGGTAAGATATACTATAAAATTAAGAAATTGATATCTAAGTAAAAATTAAATTCTACATTGATTTAAGTTGATAAAATAGTAAAACTCTTTAAAAATATAAAGTTAGTAATATAAAAATAATTATAAATATTTATTTCTTTTTTACTGAAGAAATAGGAAATTTTCTTAAACCGAAGAAGAGATTAGGAAACTTCATATCTTTAATCTTGCTAAAATTTAGCAAACAATAAAATTTAGCAAAATTAAAAAATAAATTGATACATATCATCACTTATGAAAATAATGTTTACTGATTGCCTACAGATATCAGAAACTATAACAGTCACTAGAAATATAAAGAGAGCTTAGAGATGTAACCTGGTCCCAGGTTTTCAAAAGAATGATTCTGAACCCAGCCAGAAAATGAATTAGATACTCTTCAAATTGTAATCTCTGAGTGCTGTGATGTCGGTGTGCTGCTATGATTCTAAGCATCAAGCATCATTTCCTGTAGAAGTTCTCTTTTGATTCATTCAAAATAATACAATTCACAGATAGTTAAACTTGTAGCTCTAAAGCACTATTCAAAAGAAAAAAAAAACTGATTGTTAGTCTAGCCATATTTCTATATAACCTATAATTGGAGAAAACAATTCCATTCTCTGGGTCTATGGGGCAATATGCAAATCAAAATTCATCTGCACAAAGGAGTTTTGTGATTTCTCTCAGCGTAACCTATCTTTATTTTCTAGCTCCTTACATGACAGAGGGTTCAATAACCCCCAGTTTTCCAGCGCTCTGGCAAAGGAGCAAGAGATTGCTTTCCAGGCGGGTAGTCACAAGTAAGCAATTTCAGGAATCCTCTAATGAGGCAATCCATAATGGTTTTCCTCACTGAGGCCATCCACCAACCACAGGCAAAAAAAAAAAAAAAAAAAAGTAATTCTAGCAGCCTGTTTTAAGGAGGAAAACACACACACACCCTTTCCTTTTGTTAAAAAAAAAAGAAATGCATAGATGAAATGATCACTATATAGGGTTGTCTTGGACAACAATTTATGCAGGCCTATATCTCTAGGCTTTGGCTAAATTAGACTTCAAAGAGTAGCTTGTTGTTTTATTATATTTTGTATTTAATATTTTATTAGCTTAAAATCCTCCTTTTCAGAAAGAAGAAGACCCAGAAATAAATGTATATCTTTATTTTAAATTGAGATCTTAATGCCCATTTGATCAACATATATTTATTACTTATAAGTCAAGACAATGAAACGCATTCGCCGCAAGTGTTTATTGTAGTTACTCAGAATTTTGCTGCTTTCTGTTCTCAAAGGAATAATGAACATTATGCTCAGAACACAGTGATTTTTTGTGTGTGTGTGTAGTAGTGTCATAAAACTGTTAAGTAATATGAGATTAATATGACCTTGGAAATACAGCTAGATATAATAGGGTAATGTTAGAGATTTTAGGATTTAGTTTATATGCTATGGATATATGTGTAAAGCTTATTAATTGCTATGAGGAAGGCTTTTTTCTAAAAATATAGGATGTCCTTTCAAAGACATCTGAACCGGTAAGTGTAGGATTGGGATATGGAATTTGTATTTTGAGTACTCTTTTGGCAATGTTTTATGTACACTAATATACTGATACAATTACACTAAATAGGTCTCATCTCTTCCTCCAATGCATAAAATAAAACCCTCTAATTTCAATTATTATTAGTATAAATTACCATAGAATTCTAGAATTGAAAATGACCACAGAATTCAACCATTCAAATCCTTCTTACAATTTGTGGAGAGGGAACTCAGCCCAATTTTCTATTTACAATCTTGAAGCTAGTCATTTCAACAAAATCCTTGACTATGCTCCAAAATGCAAGCCCTCAGTCAACAGTTTTCAGGTAACTGCTTCCTTCTGCCACTGTTCTGTGGCCTCTGCTGACTATATACTCAACCTCCACTGTTCACTGATGAAACTTATATCTTCTTCCCATAGCTATACCTAGAATGTATCACAAGCCATAATGGATCTGACACTTTTAGTGGTAACTTTGATGTCAATCTTGGGCTTCCGAAGTAGCACTAGTGGTAAAGAACTCACCTGCCAATGCAGGAAACATAAGAGACTTAGGTTCGATCCCTGGGTCAGGAAGGTTCTCTGGAGTAGGACATGGCAACCCACTCCAGTACCCTTGCCTGGAGAATCCTTTGGACAGAGGAGCCTGGTGGGCTACAGTCCATAGGGTCACAAAGAGTTGGACATGACTGAAGCAACTTAATACATAACACCCACCAGTTCTTGGCCCAAGTCTTTCTAGGTCTCTTACTCCTTCATCACCAATCCCCAAATTCTTCATATTCAGAGATTTCCAAATCCTTTAGCTTTCTATTTTCTCCCAATTTTAAGAAAGCCACATTCTGGCACTGTTATATTCATAATCAACATACTATGTTATATCATGGGCTTCCCTGAGAGTTCAGTTGGTAAAGAATCTGCCTGCAATTCAGGAGACCTGGGTTTGATCCCTGGGTTAGGAAGATCTGCTGGAGAAGGGACAGGCTACCTAATCCAGTATTCTTGGGCTTCCACTGTGGCTCACCTGGTAAAGAATCTGCCTGCAGTGCAGGAGAAGTGGATTCAATCCCTGGGTTGGGAAGATCCCCTGAAGAAGGGAAAGGCACCCACTCCAGTATTCTGGCCTGGGGAATTCCATGGACTAGGGTCACAGAGTCGGATGTGACTGAGTGACTTTCACTTTCATGTCATATCACAAATGAACCTATCTACGAAACAGAAACAGACTCACAGACATATCACAAAGTGTGGTTAGCAATTAAGGCATATGAGGGAGGGAAGGATTGGGAGTTTGGAATTAGTGGAGGCAAACTATCATATATAGAATGGATAAACAACAAGGTCCTGCTATATATTACAGGGAATTATAATCAATATCTTATGATAAACCATAATGGAAAATTCTCTCTCTATATATATATAGGCTTCCCTGGTAACTCAGATGGTAAGGAGTCTGCCTGCAATGTGGGAGACCTGGGTTTGATCCCTGGATTGGGAAGATTCACCTGGAAAAGTGAATGGCTACCCACTCCAGTATTCCTGCCTGGAGATTTCCATGGACAGAGGAACCTGGCAGGCTACAGTCATGGGGTCACAAAGAGTCAGACACAATTGAGTGATTTTCACAAGGTTCTATATATATATTTATATTTATACTTATATGGCTGAATCACTTTGCTATACAGCAGAAATAAACACAACATTGTATATCAAGTATATTTCATTAAAATTTTTATGAAAGATGTTATGTGATCTTATATGTCAGCAGTGTCCTCTACCTTACCAAAGATTCTACTTCATCTTATCCTCCTTTCTAGTTTGTTCCCTAAAAACTTACCACTTCATTGATTGATGTAGACAAAGGAGAGAGAATGGATGAAGAAAGCTATGCAATTAACCATAAGTCAATGGTTTTAAACTCAGCTGGTCCCTCAGTTACTCAAAAGTGCTTTTATTTCTTTTTTATTTCTCCATTCCATAGTCATTCTAAAATGTCATGCCCATTCTTAAATTTGCTGCCTACATCCCATGCAAATCATCAGCAAACTTATTGCACTGATGGATTATCATCAACAGTAATCTTTTTTTCTTTTTCCATTCATCTTGTTTAGGTTTCAAATTAACCTTTTCATCTCCTCAAGGTTGCCTCCATATCAACCAACCACTGTACCACATGTTTGTAGTTTCTCCATGTCTTTACCATTTATACAGACTGGTTCCAAATAGGGAAAGGAGTACATTGCCGGGGACCAGCCCCGGCTGATCCAGGGTATTCGAAGGAGAGACGGCTAGGCGAGGGTCAGGGAATAACTGCTTAATTACACTTTAATTAAGGATACAAAGAGTAATAGCATAAGGATAGCTCAGTGAGGAAATTCAGTGGAGAAAAGCGGCTGAAATAAGGATAGCTCAGTAGGAAAATTCAGTGGAGAAAAGAAGCTGAGTGGCTTGGTTTACGCGGAAAATCAATATAACCCGTGACACCAGGTTAGCTCTGACCACGGAGGCCGCAGGCGCCCTCTCGAATAGCGGAAGGTGCCCCACCTTAGACACCTTCTCGAGTGGGTCTTAGAAGCCCAGGCAAATAAATGGTCGCAGAGGACATCCGCGCTCCAGATGGACACTCAGCTGGAATTTGGGAGAGAGAGTGACATGGGGAGACCAAGTTTCAGTGAACAAGGCCCGCACTTTATTTTCCAAAGTAGTTTTTATACCTTAAGGTATGCATAGAGGATAATGGGGGAAGGGGTGGAGTCATGCAAGGACAGCAGTTCCTGGTTCTAATCTAAGCCAGGCTTTCAAACTTATCATATGCAAAAGTTCAGGTGATTGACATCATCTTCTGGCCCGGAGGCCTGTTAACATTTTAAGAAACTTATTTTTCTCTAAAGGTGATTATTCCAAAGTCAGGCACCAGCCTTCCAAAAAGCATTGGACAAAGCTGCATTTTACATTTCTATACACCCATTATATCAATCAATACACTGCCAAAGACACAGTAGGTAAGGAGTATGGAGACTTAGCAGCAAACATTGGCCCAACAAGTGAAAAACCCTTCACCAATACATTTTCTAATCAATCTTTTAACTACTCAAAGGAATCTGTGTTTAGGCAGTTTAGAACATCTCCTGCCTCTCACAGTTGGGAGGCTCTGAACAATCACATGTGGCCGGAAAAACCTTTTCAGGCAGGCTAGAGGATTTCCAAAGGAGTTTGTAGGTTAAACACTGTCACACCCAGGAATTATTAACTGGAGCTGTAAGCTAACTCTTTTTCCAGAGAGAGGTAGTGGGAGACAGCCCCCCGTAAAGTCAGAGGTGTAGGTGAAAGCACAAAGCAGAAAGTAGGCAGACTCTGGTTTTGGGGGTAGATGCTCGAGAATTTCCAGGGGGACTCCTGAGGCTCGATCCCGCCTTTGCGTATGTGGAGCCTCCTTCCTCATGACCTTTGTCATGGGCGGAGTGCCTCACGCTGGCTCCTGGCAGTGATAGAATTCCAGTTGAGCTATTACAGATCCTCACTCAATATGCAATATGCCGGCTCCCAGCAGTACATCAAGGCTGTATATTGTCACCCTGTTTATTTAACTTATATGCAGAGTACATCATGAGAAACGCTGGGCTGGATGAAGCACAAGCTGGAATCAAGATTAACAGGAGAAATATCAACAACCTCAGATATGCATATGACACCACCCTTATGGCAGAAAGTGAAGAAGAACTAAAAAGTCTCTTGATGAAAGTGAATAAAGGGAGTGAAAAAGTTGGCTTAAAGCTCAACATTCAGAAAACTAAGATCATGGCATCTGGTTCCATTCCTTCATGGCAAATAGATGGAGAAACAATGGAAAAAGTGACATACTTTATTTGCAGTGGGGGGGGGGCACTCCAAAATGGAGCAGATGGTGATTGCAGCCATAAAATTAAAAGACACTGAGTTGCCAGTCCAGGTTCGATGCACGATACTGGATGCTTGGGGCTGGTGCACTGGGACGACCCAGAGGGATGGAATGGGGAGGAAGGAGGGAGGAGGGTTCAGGATGGGGAACACATGTATACCTGTGGCGGATTCATTTTGATATTTGGCAAAACTAATACAGTTATGTAAAGTTTAAAAATAAAATAAAATTAAAAAATAAATAAATAAATAAAAGCAATGACAGAAGAAAAAAATAAATAAATAAAAGACACTTGCTCCTTGGAAGAAAAGTTATGACCAACCTAGACAGCATCTTAAAAAGCAGAGACATTACTTTGCCAACAAACATCTGTCTAGTCAAAACTATGGTTTTTCCAGTAGTCATGTATGGATGTGAGAGTTGGACTATAAAGAAAGCTGAGAGCTGAAGAATTGACACTTTTGAACTGTGGTGTCGGAGAACTCTTGAGAGTCCCTTGGACTGCAAGGAGATCCAACCAGTCAATCCTAAAGGAAATCAGTGATGAATATTCATTGGAAGGACTGATGTTGAAGCTGAAACTCCAATACTTTGGCCACCTGATGTGAAGAACTGACTCATTGGAAAAGTTCCTGATGCTGGGAAAGATTGAAGGTGGGAGGAGAAGGGGACAACAGAGGATGAGATGGTTGGATGGCATCACCGACTCAATGCACATGAGTTTGAGTAAACTCCTGGAGTTGGTGACGAACAGGGAGGTCTGGCATGCTGCAGTCCATGAGGTCAAAAAGAGTTGGACATGACTAAATGACTGACTTGACTGACAGACTCCTCTTAGCAGGTATATAATGTAAATGATGTGCAGTGATTTGGTAGGCAGAGTGTATGTGTGTGTGTCTGTAGAGGAAGGCAGAGAGAAGATTCAAGAATAAAAATAAGCATCACTACTTGAAGAACACTCACTGACCACAGATCTTGTGATATAAGCTCTTTACAAATACGTCCCTGAAAAACTCTAAAGATAAGTGTTTTCTTAATTTTACAGAGGAGAAATCTGGGATTCAGGTTTTGAAACTTTCTCAATTGTGTAGAAATAGATAATATTAATTTAGTTCTTACTACTTACTGGGCATAGTGAAACCATTTTATTTAATAACAATCTTCTCAATAAGCTTATTAAGTAAATAGCCATACAATCTCTATTTATAATTAAGGAAATATCACCCAATCCAACCTTAATAGACCAAATTCTTGAAAGCATTATCTATCTTCAATTTTTGCTCCTTCATTTTACATGGACTCTTGTGGGCTATTTTCCCATCAAGCTCCTTTTGCTATCACAAAGGTGCAACGCTAAAGCATTTTTGTTTTTCTATTGTTTCTCTCTCTCTCTCCTTCTAGTCTCTCTGTTTCTCTGCTTATTCACAATTCTCAGAGTATAGTGATAGTCTGTTACCGATATATTTATTGTCATCTGAGTATCCCTTCTAAAACTAAAACAATTATAATCGGTTTGTCCTTTTTTTGTCCACTACTGGATTGCACTAGTTTTGGGATAAAATTTTCCTGGCATGACATAAAAGCCTTGCATTTCAGTCTTCCTGAACTAATTGAATTTTCTGGACTTGTTCTCACCTCCCATATACTTGAATACTCTCTCTGCTTTTCTTCCCAAACTATCACACACACACACAGTTACACTCCTGTTTATTTAACTGTAGATATTATCCACATTATAGGATCCATTACATACTCATGTAGAGTTTTCCTAATTTCCTTTACAAAGCACCTATTCATGCTTCATTCACTTCTGTCATCATTGTGGACAAGTCTCAACAAACTCTCCTGTGAGGGCCAGATTATATGCTATTTGGGTCTACAGGCAAAAATTAGCAACTTTTTTCCCAGAAAGGCTAATAGTCTGTTTAAATTTCACACTTTATATTTAAAAATGTAAAAAATCATTTTGACCTCTCAAGCCATACAAAAGCAAACAGTGGGTCTGATTTGATTCATAGGGCATAATTTGCTAATATTTTTCCTAGATTATAATTTTTTTCTATCATATAGAGTGCAGTAAGCCAAAAAGATTACAATAATTTTATAATTTATGTTTTTCCCATTTTACAGTGAGAATGTACAGAATGTATCTTTTATCTTTTTTTATTTTTAGTGATGATCTCAGTATTTGGTGCACATTGCTCATTTAATAGATATTAATTAATATAAAGTTTGATGCTTTTGAACTGTGGTGTTGGAGAAGACTCTTGAGAGTCCCTTGGACTGCAAGGAGATCCAACCAGTCCATTCTGAAGGAGATCAGCCCTGGGATTTCTTTGGAGGGAATGATGCTGAAGCTGAAACTCCAGTACTTTGGCCACCTCATGCGAAGAGTTGACTCATTGGAAAAGACTCTGATGCTGGGAGGGATTGGGGGCAGGAGGAGAAGAGGACGACAGAGGATGAGATTGCTGGATGGCATCACTGACTTGATGGACATGAGTTTGAGTGAACTCTGGGAGTTGGTGATGGACAGGGAGGCCTGGCGTGCTGCAATTCATGGGGTCGCAAAGAGTTGGACACGACTTAGCTACTGAACTGAACTGAATATAAAGCAAATAAGTGATATTTAATCCTGAGTCCGTGCCAAAAATGCAGGCAATAATTTTAATTTATAGATAAAGAGCTTATATACAGAAAAATGTTAATATAGCTTACTGAGCTTATAGTAATTATAAATATACATTTATACTTAGCAATATATTGTCAGTGCACTATAACAGAGTTCTAGTGCATATTTCTTACTTATTGAGACAGAAGGTTGTGTATTATTCCTTTGTTTATTGTAAGTTCAGCACTGAGAAACATAATTTATAATCATGGAATTGCTTTCATCATGTGGTACATAAAATGCTTTCTAATATATTATATATTATTGCATAATAAAAGAATTCTATGAATAAGATACTGTTATCCTTATGCTATAAATGATAAAACTGACTATAGAGAGATTGTGTGGCTTATCTAATACAACACAGTTGGAACATGGCAGAATTAGGACACAAACCCAGTCTTCTGATCCATATACCTAGGACTTCTTCATTATAAATGAGCTGTTTCCACACCAAAAAAGAAACATTTGTTGAACTTTCTAATGAAGCACTTTCAAAATTCAAATGATATTTTATTGCCAAAATGACAGTCAATTAAACTGGGACCTTAAAATTTTTTCAGCCAAAGGGATAATTTTCTCCCTGAGTTTGCAGTGTTTGTCAGAGAAGTTCACTATTAATGCCTGAAAATGTTTTTCCCATTCAGCAAACAGGGTCTCTGCCATGGTAAAGCTTTTAGGATAGCCCCTAATCTTATCAATAACTCAAGTAACCTAAAGAGGTAAAATAATGTGAGGAAAAAACTACATTGGGTCACCAGACTTTGGAAGTAGATAATGCATGCACCTTACAATTAGTTTTGTATAATGTGCATTCCTTTAGTCACTGATAAATACATTTATTTCAATTTTTGCATCTTTACTGAGAAAGTTGTTTAGCCATTAAGGGTGAATTTTTTTTATGCATTTGTTTACCATGTGCTTTTTAATTTTTTCAATCTAGATATAAATTATACACATATTCATCATCAATATAAATTTTATAATATGAGAAAGCATTCAGTTGTTAATAGTGAAATCACCAGTATTACCTCAACAATGGTACATTTTGTACAAAGTGACTTGGAAAGCATTAATGGAGAAGCACTAAGAGCATAACAAGAGTGAGGACCCAGCTACAGTGGAAATAATAGAAAAGCTATCTCTGAGTTAACTAGAACGGAAACAACTTGCTTCATGGCTTCAAATGACATATCGCAAATCGTGCAATTCCATTGGAGTTATAGAAGCACAAAACAAGGGTTTCCATGTTCACCTCTAAGAACTAAAAAATGACTATCTCCTCAATGTTAGAATTAACCAAGCAAAATGTAATTACCTACTAGCAGGAACTTGTTTTCAATAGGCTTTACATGGAGATTTAAACATATTAAAAATTATGACAGAAGTTTTGCATGAAATTAATTATTGGTTGGAGATAATGCTGGCACTACTGTGTCTTTCAAAAATTGCTGGAAGATTACAGCGGTTTCCAAGGACGGATTGATAATAGAGCTGTTCCATTCAGAATGAAGGATTTCAGACACAAACAATATCTGCTGTGTCATTTCCTAATATTTTACTATGAATTCAAAAAGTAATGACTCTTAAACCTGAATGATTCAATAAAAGGAATTATGACATACAGTGTTGGTTTTTAGACTATCAGTGGATTGACTGGCATGTTCTTATTGTACTCTTAAGAAAAGGCATGCTCTCAAAAATCTAGAATCTAGTCAACGAGTTTCAGGAAAGAGTGGTGGATAGTTTCTGTTCTACTATTTGTTCTGCTAATCAAACAATGTTGACTCAAAAAATATATTCAATTTTAACATTCCACCCACAGATGGACCTGGATAAAATGAGCTATGTTTTGCTTTCAAGTACTGTTCTATTTAACTGGTGAAAGTGTTAATTGCTCAGATGTGTCTGACTCTTTGTGATCCTATGAACTACAGCCAACCAGACTCCTCTGTCCATGGAATTCTCCCAGCAAAAATACTGGAGTGGGTTGTCATTCCCTTCTCCAGGGGATCTTCTCAACCCAGGGATTGAACTTGGGTCTCCTGCATTGCAGGCAAACTCTTTACAATCTGAGCTACTTGTCCAAATGTTTAGTCAGCTGTAGTTTCTTTATTTTGTATTTCTCCAAATGTATTCAGCAATTTCCTGCCAAATTATTATAGCTACAAATTTATTATATAGTTCTAAAACAGAAGTGAATAATGTTACAGCTTAATAAATTATTCCAGTTTTAGAGGTCACTAAAGTGATTCTGGAGATTAAATATCATTTAAATATATAATTAATCATAAACATGGAAACAGTTTCATAGATCATTTTCCTCTTAGATATAATGTGGTAAGCAAGTTGAAGTATTATGATTTTAAAATATCATGCCTATTAAATTTTAAAGACTCAATTTGAGAAAAAATCATGAAGAAAATCATAGATTAAAAGTATGATGCCAACTTCTTCTCTTCATAATCCTAAAGTGCTCATGCATTTCTTTCTAAAAGCTATGTTCATATTTCAGGTCAAGTGGGAAGTTCTGGATCTTTTCCTAGAAATTTTTGGCTTTGCAGAAACTTGCTTAGAAATCCTATCACAAAAAGAGTTCTTAAAAGACAGTCTGATATCAAGATATCTCTGTTGCATTATGCCTGTGCATGGTTATTCAAGAAAAAAAAAACAGTAGAAAATAAGACATGAGGCAAATATAAAAATACTGTACATCTTCAACTAACTAGCCATTACTGTCCCCAAGAGAGAATCAGTAAGTCTGGAAATTTATATCTGAACATTTTTATATCACTTTATCTATTTAAAATTAAATTAAGTATGTATGATGAAGAAGGTGGGGAAAAAGGCAAACATACTGATTAGAAGAGTCGGACACGACTGAGCAACTGAACTGAACTGAACTGATTAGAAACGTACCAATTTATTATTTGAGTAAATAGTACATTTGTGACCTCTTATATGTATATCCTAATAAGACATGAATTGACACACGTGACAGACTTTTTTTTCTTGGGGTCCAAAATCATTGTGGATGGTGACTGCAGCCATGAAATTAAAAGATGCTTGCTCCTTGGAAGAAAAGCTATGACAAACATAGGAAATATATTAAAAGCAGAGACATTACTTTGCCTACAAAGGTCCATGTAGTCAATGCTATACTTTTTCCAGGAGTCATGTATGGACATGAGAGCTGCAAAATAAAAAGGGCTGAGCACCCAAAAACTGATGCCTTTGAACTTTGGTGCTAGAGAAGATTCTTGGGAGTCCCTTGGACAGCAAGGAGATCAAGCCAGTCATCTAAAGGAAATCAGTACTGAATATTCATTGGAAAGACAGATACTGAAGCTGAAGCTCCTATACTTTGGCCACCTGATGCGAAGGGTCAACTTAAAAAAACAAAACAAAAACCCTGATGCTGGGAAAGACTCAGGCAGGAGGAGAGGAGATGACAGAGGATGAGATAGTTGGATGACATCACCAACTCAATGGACATGAGTTTGAGCAAGCTCCAGCAGATGGTGGAGGACAGAGAAGCCTGGTGTGCTACAGTCCACGGGGTCACAAAGAATCAGACATGACTGAGTGACCAACCAAGGAGACATGTGCTTCTCTCACTTGGAGGAATACCAGATGGATTTTCTTTTTATATTTTTCTATTTTAGCCCTCTTAGCACTGCTATCCTTAAATCTTGTGGTTTTTATTAAACATAATCTTATATTAATCAATATTTATCAAATCTTATCAAATATCAATATATGAAGGTTAGCATATAATGGGAAACATGCTTTTCAATTAATTATATTTTCAAAAGTTTATGAAAATATTTTATGTAGGTTAGTTTGTTTTACTTTAGTCACAAAAGTGATGATTTAAACATTAAAAATCATATAAAATCAAAGAAATTTTTAAATAGACATAAGAAAAGCACAACTGCCCAGTAATACATATAACAGTAAGTTATAATCTCGTGAAAGGCAGGCCCAACTTAAAAACCATTTAAGAAGCCAGGAAGCCAGACCTAGACTCACCAGATAGGATAATGTTTGGAATACATGGCAGGAGATCCAGAGCCCTTTATTTCAGCTTTGTGTGGTATTTGTCAATTAAGACAAACGTGTGTGTGTGTGTGTTTGTTTATGCTGTTTCTCTGGACAACCTTGAGATACTATGACAAAGTCTCATCTGTAGCATGTCATATTGTTGGTAATCTGGGGTCATATATGGTTTGACTGACATACTTACTTAGCTTTTGTCCACTAGGAGTGTCTGACCTTCTGATTTTTTTCTGCAATGTTTGAATCTCTTCAGGTATGAATTAATACCTCTTTTATCCCAAAGTGCATTTAATATGTTAATAAATGCCAAACTTACATACTCTCAACTTTTCTTATATTGAGGAGCATTTGTATAATTGTATAATCCCTCTGTATAGAATTAAGCCATTTTAAAAATAATGTTTTGTCTTACTTACTTGTCAGGGTAATAGAGCGGGAGTTTAAAATTTGGTAAGATGAAATAAAATGATTTTTCAAGTTCTTACCAAGGAGAATTTTTGTTTATTAGAGTCTAATAAATCTATATGCTTTCTATTAATACAAAATATTCTTGTAATCTCAAATTAGTTAAATTACAAGTGCTACTTTGAGACTCTGATAAGCAGTTTTTTAAAAGTCTGAGCCAAATTTACATCAAAATTTCTCTAAATAAAATATATTTCTCACAAAAATCTTCTAGTGTTGTGTTAACTTATTGGCAGCATTCTACATGTTACAATATAATAATAATAATTTTTATTATGTTTTTAAAATATAATGTACTAGCAGGCAGATTATACTCCTATGAAAAACTGGGTGATAAAGGACAAGGCAGGGAAAGGTTAAAGAGGTTTCTGGCAGATATCACAAGCTCATGTAAGTAAAAGACAGGAGTTAAATCTGATAAGGAAGACCAAGTATAAATTTTCAGAAAAGAAATTAGTGTCTGAGACCTGGCAAATCTGCTGATGTGGAGACCAGCAAATTATTATAGCATAACAAGACTCATATGCAAAATCTACAATTCAGTAAATGAAACTAAGTGCGAGATAATACATAGCAATGAGAGCTACACGCTACTGAACTTTTAAGAAGCCACATAAGGCTCAGGTCACTGGAAATTACAAGGACTAGGAAAATTCTAGTGAAAAAGCAAACAGTTGCTAATTAAGACAAACATTCAACAGCCACACCCCAAATTCTGCTTCCTGGCAACAAATACAAGCTTTTGTACTAATCCCATTTGCTTCAGGGAAAGTCAAGTCCTTCAGGGAAAGTCAAGTCTCAGAGGTGAAATTATATTATTCTAGGTTGGCCTCCTTCCCTAGCTGGCAGATTCTTTACCACTGAGCCACCTGGGAAGCTTAGGCATCAATGAGATCAAACCAGTCAATCTTAAGGGAAATCAACCCTGAATATTCATTTGGAGGATGGATGAAGCTGATCCAGTATTTTGGTCATCTGATGGTAACAGCCAACTCATTGGAAAAGTCACTGATGCTGGGAAAGATTGAACAGGGCATCAGAGGATGAGATGGCTGGATAGCATCACTGATTCAATGGATATGAACTTGAGGAAACTTTGCGAGATGGGGAAGGACAAAGAGGTCTGGGGTTCTGCAGTCCATGGTGTTACAAAGAATCGGACACAGCTATGTGACTGAAAAACAGGTTAGCTTATTGTGGTACTTTATTACTCTTTTCTATCTCTGGTTTGCAAAGAGACATGAGTTAATATTCATAAATTAGTCATACACTTCTGAAATATATACCAATATGCAAAAATCTTTATATATGAATAGTCCTATTAAACATTAATATAAGTAGGAGTGAAATGAAGCTATAATACAGAAGTATTTTAGAAGACTGAGATGTTATTGTAATTGCAAATGATTAATCTTACTCCTGGCATTCAAGAATAATAATGATTTTTGTTTTCTGAAGAGATTTTTAAGCAAATTACAAAACTTTAAGAATATCACAAATTGTTATTACAATCCTGTGTGGTTCATGTATATTTATAGACATTCTAAAAGTTTCATATGTGCAGATTATAATACATAATTAATTAACACTTTTAATTAAAATGTAAGAATGAAATATGTATGTACACACAAAAACTTGTATTGAACTGTAACGTTAGTCCCTTAGGGAAAGAATAAAGACACAAACTGAAGTTATCAGTCACAAATAAGGAACAAACAAACTTTCAATTTTTTTCTTTCCCAACTTTTTCTATAAAATAATAGCAACAGAAAATGTCAAGAAATAGATTAAATTAATTTTTGTTTTGATACTTAATGCCACCATACTGTTTAAACAAAAAAGGAATTATATGCAGTAGTTACTCGCATAATTACTGCCCTTTTCTCTCTTGTCTTATAAACCACTCAATACAAATTAACCTATACAAAAGTATGCAGACAACAATTACCCATGGTGAGCAATATGTGAGTAAATATGACAAATGAACCAAAACACTGCACACATCAGCAAAGCACAAACAGTATGCTGAATTTCAGAAAAGAAAATATCTTAACTGCAAAGGAAAAGGAAAAGATGCAAGAGCATCAGATATAGGTAATCACTTTGCATGTATGTTTGTAGGATACATGGCAAACTTACCACAAAAGAATAATTCTTACTAATTAATGTGCAGCTTGAGAAGAAACATATGAGAGTAAATGTTTCTCATCCTTCTCGGCTTTGAAAAAATGATTTTTCTTCATGAATTAATTTCTATAAGTTAAATAATTAATTTGAAGAAATGACAACCATAATTTAAGTTAGTTCCTAAATACTGCCTAGATTTGTAAAATTAAAAACACCTGTTTACAGAAATATTTTAAAACAACAAGCAATAGCTGATGATTACTTTTAATGAGAATTACTCCGTCTTTAACAACAGGAATGTATATAAGGAGAGTGTAATAATATCGGATGGACTGAAAACAGATCTCCACGAGGTAAAAAGCACCAAAATTCCCTGATATTCCTCAGCTCTGCCTGTCTGCTGCTGCTACTGCTGCTAAGTTGCTTCAGGCGTGTCCGTCTCTGTGCGACCCCATAGACGGCAGCCCACCAGGCTCCCCTGTCCCTGGGATTCTCCAGGCAAGAACACTGGAGTGCAATGAAATATGTAAATTGCCATACATAAAATAGATAGTCAAAGCTATGGTTTTTCCAGTAGTCATGTACGGATATGAGAGCTGGACCATAAAGAAGACTGGGCAAGGAAGAATCGATGCTTTCCAAGTGGTGTTGGAGAAGATTTTTGAGAGTCCCTTGGACTGAAGGGAAATCAACCAATCAATCATAAAGAAAATCATAAATATTCATTGGAAGGACTGATTCTGAAGCTGAAGTTCCGATACTTTGGTCACCTGATGAGAAGAGTCAACTCATTGGAAAAAACCCTGATGCCGGGAAAGACTGAAGCCAGGAGGAGAGGGGACGACAGAGGATGAGATTGTTGGACAACATCACAGACTCAATGGACACGAGTTTAAACAAGCTCTGGGAGATAGTGAAGAACAGGGAAGCCTGGCATGCCGCAGTCAATAGGATCCCAAAGAGTCAGATATGACTGAGCAACTGAACAATAACAAAAAATAGATAGCCAGTGAGAATTTTCTGTATGACTCAGGGAGTTCAACTGAGTGCTCCGTGACAACCCAGTGGGAAGAAGAGGGGTGGGGGGTGGGAGTTGGGAGGAAGGTTCAAGAGGGAGGGTACACATGTTTATCTATGGCTGACTCATGTTGATGTATGGCAGAAACCAACACAGCACTGTAAAACAATTATCCTCCAATTAAAAATTATATATATATATATATATGCATTTACCTCATCTTTAAAAATCTGAAAGCCAAATATAACACAACATCAGCTAATAGAGGTAAAATAAGCATTAACTCTTACAAATTAAAAAAAAAAAATTAAGCCAAAGAAAACTTGTTTCATTCACTGTCATCCTTTTCTTTGAAATGCTCTTTAGCTTTATTTTCCTTTTGGTTTGAAGAAATGTGATTAACAAAAATATTTTATGTCTCCCTTTACCAATCTGCAAAGACTTTCTACTTCAGATTGTCAACATTTTGTCTCAGCTGTCACCTGTTCCTAACAATTTTCAACCTAAAAAGAAAAAAAAAAAAAAAAAAACAAGTCTTGTTTCTTTGAAGAGAAGTCCTTTGGGCTATACTTTTCTTTCCAAGGACATACAAATAGAAACCCTGCAAATTTCAACATCATTCTACCACATATTCACTGTGGAAATTAAAGTAAGTCCCTTATGTCCTATCTTTCATTTTTATGGAATCTTTTCTAATATGAAATGTAGAACTAAATTTAAAATATATTTTAGAGATTAATGATTGGAAGAAATATATCAGAAAATGATTTTATATTAGACATGAGTAAGTAGATCTGTTCATAAGGTCATAATAACATGTATTAAGGGTTATTTCTAATTTTAGTCCAGTAAAAGTCTGAAAAAATCCTGAGTACCAATGTAGATATGTTAAATAACAAATAGCTCTTTCTTAGGCAACTTTCCTTTAAAACTATTTTGGAAAAAACCCTTGACAAATGCCTAATTGTCATAACTGGACCTTTTTCCACTATGAAAACTTCTTAATATCTTAAAGCTTAAGCATGGCTTGTTATCAATGATTTGATTTAGTATAGAGGTTCTTAAGCCATGGTCCTGAGGTCAAAACACTGGCACATTTTCCATGAGCTTTATAAAAATGCACATCATAGATCCTACCCTGATCTATGGAATCAGAATCATTGTTTTAGTAGATGCCAAGTTTAATGATAGTGTGAGTGTGAAGTTGCTCAGTAGTGTCCGACTCTTTGCGATCCTATGGACTGTAGCCTACCAGGCTCCTCTGTTCATGGGATTTTTCAGGCAAGAGTACTGGAGTGGGTTGCCATGTCCTTCTCCAGGGAATCTTCCTGACCCAGGTACCAAACCCCGGTCTCCCGCATTGTAGGCAGACGCTTTACCTTCTGAGCCACAAGGGAAGTTTAATGATAAAAAGCAATTTATTATTATGTTATTGTCATTTGTTGTTGTTAGTAGTCATATTTCTATAATGGGTTGTAAGATATTATATTTTTTACAATTATTCAAGGCACATGAAAAATAAACTGGGAATGCTAATTGACATCTGTCATAATATGATAGAGGATATTCATTCATGCATAAGAGAAAAGTGAGTCTTCATTTCATCCAGCTTATGCTTATATTGTTCAATATTTAAGACTCAAAGTAGCCTTTGAAACTTGGTATACTAGAACCCAAGAATAGCAGCTCATGATAATAAGTGACACATATCTTTAGCCATATTTTATTTACAACAAATAGTCAGTAGTATGACAATTAGATGGTCTACATGAGTGAGGCCAGTTTTGACAGGGTGGAAATATAAGTATCCATATAATATATGCATGCTCAGTCACTAAGTTGTGTCTGCTCTTTGACACCCAATGGACTCTAGTCTGCCAGATGCCTCAGTCCATGGGATTTTCCAGGCAAGAATACTAAAATAGGTTGCCATTTCCTCCTCCAAGAGATCTTCCAGACCCAGGTATCGAGCCCGAGACTCTTGCATCTCCTACATTGGCAGGCAGATCCCTTACCACTGGGCCACCAGGAAGCCGTCTATATAATAGGTCAATCTGAAATATGGGCAAAGAAATTACTGATTGTACTTATCTGAAATCTTTTCATTCTTTGTTTTCTAATCCTTCTCATCCTGTCAGTGAGCCAGTAAGATTTTAAAAAATTAGAATAAGTTAAACGTAGTCTTAATAGTGATAAAAAGTGTAGACAGAGAATCTATATATTCTACTACTGTTAAATAGTCACTAACTATTGTTAAATAGTCACTATTGTTTAACAGTAACATAAGTAACACTTGCCTAGGTGAATTTCTTTAATTAATATAATTTTTTAAAAATACTTTCAAGTTTGCAAAAAACTGAAAAGACAGAGGGTTCCCCTATACCACTCATTCCCTTTAATATCTTGCAATAACATGGTACACTTGTTAAAACTGATGAATCAATTTTGATACTTTATTATAGGGTTCTTTTTCTGTATTGTGCATTCTATGGATTTTGATAAATGTATAACATGAGTCTACCAGTATTATGGCATTTGGTCCCATCACTTCATTGCAAATAGATGGGGAAACAATGCAAACAGTGACAGACTTTATTTTGGGGGGCTCCAAAATCACTGTGGATGGTGACTGCAGCCATGAAACTAAAAGATGCTTGCTCCTTGGAAGAAAAGCTATGACAAAACTAGGCTGCATATTAACAAGCAGAGACATCACTTTGTTGACAAAGGTCCATATAGTCAAAGCTATGGTTTTTCCAGTTTAATGTATGGATGTGAGAGTTGGACCATAAAGAAGGCTGAGCAGCAAAGAATTGATGCTTTCAAACTACAGTGTTGAAGAAGACTCTTGAGAATCCCTCGGACTGCAAGGAGACCAAACTAATCAATCGTAAAGGAAATCAGCCCTGAATATTAATTGGAAGGACTGATGCTGAAGCTCCAATACTTTGGTCATCTGATGTGAAGAACTGACTCATTGGAAAAGACATTGATGCTTGGAAAGATTGAAGGTAGGAGGAAAATGGGATGATAGAGGATGAGATGGTTGGATGGCATCACTGACTCAGTGGACATGAGTTAGAGCAAGCTCCGGAAGATGGTGGACAGGGAAGCCTGGCATGCTGCAGTTCTTGGGCTTGCAAAGAGATGGACATGATTGAGCCACTGAACAACAACAATGACCACTATTATACGGAATAGTTTCACTGCCCTAAAATCCCCTCATCAGACAATTTTAAATTTTGTTATATTTTTAAAACAGTTTAAAATCTATTTGAAATAGGTACAGGAGATATTTAATACTTGTTGTTTACTGA
The DNA here is from genome assembly GCF_029407905.1 of Bubalus kerabau. Taxonomy (NCBI): domain Eukaryota; kingdom Metazoa; phylum Chordata; class Mammalia; order Artiodactyla; family Bovidae; genus Bubalus; species Bubalus kerabau. Next base: position 79,718,109 of record NC_073625.1, on the reverse strand, counting down.
AATCTAAAGAATGCTTCCAGTAAATTTTATATTTATATGAAAACATATGGTTCAGACTTGGTAACACTTTGCTACTTGCCTTGGTCTGCTCTGCTAAAACAAATTCCCTTAGACTGAGTGGCTAAACACCAATTATTTATTTCTCACATTTCTGGGGGCTGGAAATTTACAGAACAAATCTACTTTCCCAATGCCTTGAATTTGGACTTTCCAGCCTCTAGAACTGTGAGAAATCAAAGTGCAGTATAAATGAACAAGAATGAAATAAAAGGCAGGATTTGCAAACAGGTTTGACAAATGGATTTAGTTTCCATGTTGATTTGGGCTAAATGCACTATGTAATATGCAATAACTAGTAAAGAATACATGAATACAAAATGTACATTTTTGTGACTGAAATTTTAAACTCAAAACTTTCCTGTTTTCTCTTCTTACTATTTTTGATGAACTTTGCATAAACTTTTCAATTATCTACACAATTGAATATTTTTCTATATGTTAACACTTACATAGAATCTTAAATTGCAAAATTGAAAATGCACATCATAAATTTTTACAACTAGAGACTTTACTTGAATAAACCAAGAACTGAAAAGTAAAGCTGAGATACTCAAAAGTTAAGACTCAACCTACTTTTCACGATCCTTTTAACTTCACATGAGATTAACTTAGCACAGTCAGTATATTGAGACCGCCTGGGATATAGGACATTTTCATGATAATACATACTTTCCAATTTGTCAATGAATAATAGATTTCAATTTATGTATTTTGTGTATATCTATATACATCAATATTAATCACCACCATCAACAACAAATATATATATTTCTATTTACTTAGAAAAAAATAAATTATGCAGACAGCTTTTTGTGAAACTTATGCACATTTAAAACTCGTCCCTGGTCCCAACACAAAAAGTGCTATAAGCAGCACTCAATTTATGTGTTTTCATTGCAAAGCAGAGTCCTGAAGAGCAGTGGCAATTTAAGACCACTTTTAAAATGCATGGGACCCTGTTGCATAACCTTTCTCTATTGTATACATACTTGTATGTGAATTTTTTTTTCTGTTTTCTAGTATCTGAAGGATACATGCTGAAATCTTTATTTTGGAGGGCATAAGGTCTTCTCTAACAGTATTTTAACTTCTGAGATGGAAGTATTGTAAGTTAATAAGTTTAATTTATGTTTGGTCCTACTGGTGAAAAAAAGAACAATTTAACTGAAAAAGCATCATCACAAATACAAAAATAATTAAATCATAAAAATATTTCTAAATATTATATTTACTTCTTGCTACAAATATGAGCTTCCTATTAAATAGAAAATCTTGGAAATACCGTTTGTTAGGGTATCTACTTTTTAAATGAATTTTAGATAGCTAGATTTTATTCCAGATATTTCTTTCATTACGAAAGAACAATACTTTGTATCACAACATGTGGTTCATCTATCTATTTTATAAAGAAATACCACAGGAAAAGTTAAATTTTTGACAAAGAAAAGTTTTAGTATAAAACAACAAGATTTCTAATGAATTTCTGTCCTTTGGGTAGTTCTATTTTAATTCTTTAGCTTCTAAATGGCTTTGGCATTACTATGATGTTGCTTAATCTAGCATGAAATGCCACAATAAATTATATATTATACACTGCTCCCCCCACAAATTTGCAATAATTAAATATTCTTGTTGCTTTATCCCTAGGAGAAACTCTAATATATTTATGTATGATGCTGACAACACAACTCTCCCTTACAGGCTTTGATCCTACTGCAGATGAGTCTCAAACCCCTTATTTGTATACAAATCATAACCTTAAAATCAAGGCATTAGGCTACAGTTTTGTTTGAAGTACACAGCTTGTTTCAGAAATGCAATTAATAGCTTTCATGAACTCATGCTGTAAAATGTGCAACATTAGTAATATTTTGTAAAGTGTGTTTTTTAAAGTAAGCTACCACTAATATCATCTGATAAACAGAGGGAAAATACCTGAAGAAGCTGTCTAAAAAAGTTATTTTTTATCAGCTACTATATCTTGTCAAATCATTTGAAGAAAAAAAAAAAGTCAGGGAAACAGTTTGATAAGATTTTTCTCTTCACTGAATTGACTATTTCCTAAGCCAGGTTTTGCAAAGCCTGGCCATTTGCCAGCTTGCAAACCTTCCTGAATTGGAATTCCTGGGTTCGGGTACCCTGGAAACACGTTTCAACAAACACTTCAGGTGATTTTTCAACTCACTAAATTTGAGAACCATGGCCTTAAACTATATATGTAAATGTGTTCAAATATTTACTGTCAAGTAACTCTTGACATTTCCTGAAGATGGAAAGTGTAAACAAACTGACACCAGTTTCCTTGAGTAACTCTATTTGTAGATATAATGATAAGAAACATGTATACATAGTTAAACACAGGTTTCATAGAGGAGGAAACACTACATATAGGCCTTCCAGGTGGCTCGGTGGTAAAGAATCCGCCGGCCAATGCAGGAGACCCGGGTTCCATCCCTGATCCCAGAAGATCCTCTGGAGAAGGAAACGACAACCCATTCAGTATTCTTGCCTGAGAAATCCCATGGACAGAGGAGCCTGGCAGACTGCAGTCCATGGGGTCACAAAAAGCTGAACATGACTGAGCGACTAAACTATAACACTACATAGAGCAAACTCCAGCGGATCAGAATGAGGTTCTTTCAAATTACTGTCACACCAAAACTGCCTGGTTAGCTGGTGAAGGTATTTGCACTTTACAAGCTGCTTTCAGTTTTGCACAATTTACTTTTTCAAAACTAAAAAACACAAATTCTTCAGGCTAATAATAAGAATTTTGGCTAACAAGTCAAAACAACTCGATAGAGTTCTCAGGAAAATGTATGCCTCTAATATAGAAACCAAATACTTTGTGCTTAAAGGAGAAATAGCATTTCAGCTCCACTCTTTTCCCCAAAAACACAGAGGCAGAAAAAGGAGAGTTTCAGCAACATATGAGAAATGACAGGCAATGTAAAATACAATTTGAATAGAAAATGTGAAAAGCTTGAGATGGTTGCATAAATCCATAAGGGAATGAGTGAAATGCTTATTAGAATTATCAGCTTAAAAAAAATTACATGATAAGAATGTAAATCAAAAGTTGTCCCTGGATTGCTTAGCCAGCAGAAAGAACTGAGACTAGAGGATTGAACATTACCCTTTAGCTAGAAAAAAGAAAAATCTAACATGTACAGATTGAAGAAAGAGAGAGAGGGGGAAAAGGAGAGAGGGAGAGAGTGAGGAGAGAAACAGAAAAGAAAAACTAAAATGCTTCAGAAGTTGGAGAACTACCCTCCAAATTCAGCTTTACTCACGTAACAAACATTTTACTCTACAGATGAAACTACATAGTGGTTCTGACCATTGAATGGCCACAATTTATGTCTGTAAAGAGTTAATTTCTTTCCAGTTTGCTTTGGTTTTACTTTGGGCTTTCCTAGTGACTGGAAGAATTTACCTAGGTAGGATGTGAAGGCCAATTTTATTTGTTGACTCCTGTTGGAGTCTTTAATTTTATTGAAGATCATTTCACTATGGTGTTAATTAATCAGTGAAGGTTTACTGTGAGAAGAAACTGCCTTAAAGCACTGGTCCCCATACTTTTTGGCACCAGAGACCAATTCAGTAGAAGACAATTGTTCCACTTTATTTCTAATCTGATTCCACCGCTGATCTGACAGGAGGTACCAGTCCACAGTTCGGAGGTTGGGGGCCCCTTCCTTAAAGGACATGTTAGGATTAGCTATGATCATTTATTAATACCACAAGTGAATTAATTTATCAAAATATGTAGCCAGTCTCCTAGCCACCATCCAAATCTGTGAAATACAGAATTTTGTTTCCATACCAACAGGTATCAGTGAGGTGAAATTCCCTCTATCAACACTTTTATATTTCACTTCCCGTTTTATTTTCTTACAATTGCACTTTTCTTGGCCTAATCATATGCACAAACTATGGAAAATATTTTTGTTTCTCATGTTTTTCTTGAAATGTCAATTAAATAACATTCAAATAAATCGGGGTTTTAGTAATGAAAACCCACATCAATCTTGCAACCCATACCCAAATTATCCATAATTGTAGTATGATGTATTTTGCTAACTACCTGTGCTATGTGACCTTAAACAAATTTCATTTCCTCCATCATTCCATTTTCTTAATTGTGTGTTTATTTATTTTTATTATAATTTTCAACAGCACAATGATTTTGCAGCAAGGATATTTCTAATCTCTACCAGACTTCAACTTGTTCCTTTAGTAGAGACAGCATCTATTTGATTTAATTATGACTTTTCCATTATATTGGTAATAGAAGAGCATAATAGAACATTGAAATATCTTGGGGCTAGAAGATGTTAGTTATGAAGTTAATACAAACTGGCCATATGCCATTGAGATAATTCATTTTATGGTTTTGACTGGTGACCTTCTATCCCTAAAAACTCTGCCAGTTCTAAAATCCTAAAGTTTATCTATACTATATTAATGATTTTAATTTAAGAGACAACATTTTCAGTCAAATTATTCTGATTCTAAATTCCCTTTTTCTGCATTTTTTTTTTTTTACAGAAAACCATGATATGACATCTTTCTTGAAATGACACTTTTAATCTAAATTCTATGATGTTCTGGAGTTGGTTCCTACCAGATTTGTGAGAGCACATTGCATGTATCATTTCTCAAAACTCTGTCTTTAGTTTTATGCCAGTTTATCTTGAAATCAGCTAGAGTTGAAGTATTTTAACCATGGAATTTGGTAAATGCTGTAAATCCTGGCTTTTTGATCCCAGAGAGTCACTTAGTAGGCATTTACCAGCATACCACTTGGATTGGACCTAAACTATCTTTATTATGCCAACTTCCCTGTAGCTCAGATGGTAAAGAAACTGTCTCCAATGCAGGAGACCTGGGTTCAGTGCCTGAGTTGGGAAGATCCTCTGGAGAAGATAATGACAACCCACTCCAGTATTCTTGCTTGGAGGATCCATGGACAGAAGAGCCTGGCGGGCTATAGTATATGGGATCACAAAGAGTCCAACATGACTGAGAAACTAACATTACATTATTTTTTAATCATAATCCATGATTTGGTAATTAGTTTATCTCAGAAATGAATAATCCCACTTATTTAAATAGGTATGTTTTAAATCACAAAACCTAGTTTAACACACTGAAGTATATAGAACTTTTATTGATGCTCCCAGTACTGTAAAGTTCTAAACTTTGAAGTTTCTATGAACATTTAACCCAGCAGGTGAAGCACACATGGTTTGTTGAGATTTTGAGCATGTTCATGAATCCTATTGCAGCTCAGCACAAATTCAACTTTCCCAAGTCTTGTGTTTGCTTCCTAAGCCTTTATATACTCTAATAAGACCCCTAGAGTAACCTCCTTTCTAAATCATATTGCTTTTTCACTCTATCAGCCACTATACAATAGATCAGTTTATAACAGCATGTCTTCTTGCTACCCTGTCAAACTATATATAACCTCCAGTAACACATTTTCAAAGGCAGAATGCATTTTTGTATTTCAGGGTGCCCTTGTCAAATTATGGCTTGAGCAGCTATCCTTTATATTGAAAAAGGATAGCTTTGCATCCTTTGCATGGAATGTCTATTGATAAAGCTACTGGCCTAAACAATTTTGTCTGCCAATAGAAGCAAACTATATCAAACAACCCTCAGGTGGGTCACTAGATCTATTATTTGAGGCTATTTTTTCTTTGTGGTTCTGCCTGTCTCCTAGTATATACTCTTCTTCATCAAGACCATTTTATTTACTCTGTACACTTGTTTCTTGTCTGTCATTACTACCAACTAAGAGTTTTAATCCATGATATACTTCAATATCTCTGAAACATTTGTACTCCTTCACTCTGATGATCTTTTTCATTGTATAACTTGACTGCTTCTCAAAGCAACTTGTTCTCAATGAAATTAACTGTTTTTAATTAATTTGCCAAATGAGACAGCATATATAGTTTTACTAGCTTGCTTTACTAAATTATTTTAAAAGCAAAGTTCATTTAAAAAGTTATGTGATTAAAATAGAAAATTATGGAGAGCAATCTGATAATAGTGCATATGAAAATTGCACAAAAATGGCAAAAATGTTTGAAAATGAGCTATGTAAGAAAACTCAGCATATAATGAAATTCAAAAAGTAAAAAAATAGATAGATATAAAAAAGAAATGAGTCTGAAATCAGATAAATGCTCAAGAGTACATTTGTCTAAAAGGTTCCCTAATGCTCGAGGTTAGATTAGCATAACTCTAGAATAAACATAAGTGTAAGTAAGTCGCTCAGTCGTGTCCGACTCTTTGCGACCCCATGGACTGTAGCCTACCAGGCTCCTCTATCCATGGGATTTTCCAAGCAATAGTACTGGAGTGAACTGCCATTTCCTTCTCCAGCGGATTTTCCCGACCCAGGGATCGAACCTGGGTCTCCCGCAATGCGGACAGACGCTTTACCATCTGAGCCACCAGGGAAGTCCTGGAATAAACATAAACATTCTTTAAAAGTCATTTGGTAAGAAATAAGTTCACAAATCATGGGATATGATGGGCCTCAGGGGTGGTATACATACAAATGCACACTGTTAAGCACTTAGTTGTTTTAACTGAAGTTTGAAATGAGAATGTAATCCGGAGTAGCTCTATGTTACTTCTTGTATTGCTGGATCACACTTGGTAACTAACAATTGTTCCTTCTTGTCCTTCTGCCTTTACATATCAAGTACTATGATTAAACTAGGGAAGATGCAAAGAGAAGTAAGCAGCGGGCTGAAAGGAGAAAAAGAGTGACTACAGAGTATAAAAGAGACATCACTAGTGCAGAATTTGCATGCAAAACTGCTCAGAAAGCAAAATAGAGTGGTGTTAATATCTTCACCTTTTCTACTCTCAAATCTACCATCAATTCTTGATTTCTGTTTCTAAAATATAGTTGTTCTAGATAATTTGGGGTCAACTAACTTCTGACTTGTCAGTAACCTTCACATCTAGTCACAGGGTTTGCTCAATTTAATTTTATGAATATGTTTGCATTTAATGTTAGCTCTTCACAGTGGCCTTCATCACCTTTAACCCAGTTTAAGGCAACAGTCTATTATTAGGTCTTCCTTCTCTATTCCCTTTCCTCTCAAATTCTCTGCTATGCTTTCCAAAGTAGTTCTGTAAAATTTACATCTGATCATATCATTCTTCCCTTTAACTTCCTTGATGAATCATTATCACTTGTAATGTCAAGTTGAAATTCCATGGTATAGCACAAAGTTTCTTTGTAATGTGGCACCTGTCTACATTTCTATAATACCATTTCTCCCCTTAATAAGCAAGCAAACTTCTCAACTCTCGAATTCATTAGGACTCAACTCTAGTACCACTTTCTTTGATCCCCAAGACTTAATATGATACAGACAATAATTAAATTTCAGGAAAATCTGATTTAAAGTCTCCACTTCCATGAGGAAAACCTTATATCAGTTATACTTGCCTTCTGGAAGATGAGAAAAATAAAAGAAACACTTGGGATCTTTACCATGGATAATGTGACATTTTGTAACTGAAAATGCCAAAAAGTATTTTTTCAGAGCTTGCAGATATTAAAGTCTCCACAATGTGGGTCACTGGATTAAGCCAGAAATTGTGTGAAAGCTACAAGTTGGCTTTTAGCTAATATTTTGTGCCTGTTTATTTTTAAACTTTATGGAAAGACAATTAGTTGCATTTTTCTCTATCTCCAAATAAGGCTGTGGTAGTATTTAATTGGAGCAAGATATCTCCTTAAGGGGTTTTCAAATATGCTTGCTCTTACATATGTATAAAAAAGAAAAACAGATGCCCTTAAGAGACAGAAAATAACCCAGCCCCCTGCTGAGAGAACATCTCTTACTTCATCCACTGCTCGAACAAGGAGTATAACTCTATTACTTAGACACCCGTTACTTGGGTGCACCTCAGATGGGGATTGTGGTCAATCTAATTCTGGTTGGATGGCAACCAGAAAACTAAAGTGATATCTCTGTAGTTTGTATAATAGAAATAATTTTTTAAAAGGTATTTCTCTACTCTATTTCATCTCTTCTAATTCACCAAAATTCAAAACATACCAAATTCAGAAGTGAAGGAATAACTGGTCTATGAAAAAGATACATTAAATTTTAAAATAATTTTGTCATCTATTCTAGAGCTATATTAGAGTCACTTTCAACTATTATTTGCCTGGCTTTTACATTCAAACACTGATGCATTTTTTGTTGTTGTTGTTCATCAAATTGAACATTTAGGGTTAGTATTTTCTTCTTTGGGTAAGTCACTCTGGTTCTCCAAGCTACACTTAGTGCATAGAATGTCCACTCTCCTTACAAATGTGTCCTTGTTATAGCCATCTGAAGGAAAATATTCCTGAACTTCATGATACATCATTGCTTTTTCCTCATAAATCCCCCCTCAAAAAAAAAAAAAAAAACACAAGCTTTTTTTGCTATTTTCCCTTATTTCTATTGTATAATTCAATTATATTGTCTCATTTTTCTCATAAAATTATTAATCATTAGTTCTTCACATCCTTATGTTTATGGAAGATAAACATACTGATCCCTTCCTTTTTCTAGAAGCTCTCTAAACATCACGGCTCAATAGCTTTCTTTTTGACCCCAAAATCATCTAGGCATGACCTGGTAAAGAAGAAAAGACTATTTTTAGAAAATGATGTTTTTTTCTTAATTTTGAAAGATTATATGGAATTCACTAATAAGATATGAGGGGTGGGGCAAGGAGAGGTTATACTCTGAAGTGGTAAAAGAATTTGTAAAGATTATGAGAGAAAAGGAATGTGTTATCTATGAAAACCTGCAGTAAAGCCAAAGTCAACAGCATGTGAGTAACAATGTGGAAAGTAACACAAAATGGAGTTGGAGTGATAAAAAGAGGCCAAACTGTACAGAGTTTACCATTTCTATTTGGATCTATACTTTGAATCAATAAGAATTCAATGAATGGTTTTAACAAGTGGCAAAGTGTCATCAGATTTCATTTGCAATTAAAAGAATGTCTTCTGTGTGGAGAAGAAATTGAAGGATAAAAAGAAGTGGCATACAAATACCAGAGTAAGACAAGTATAGGTCAGTGAAGAAATGACATTTCTAGAAAGAGATTAATAGAAAATGTGAATGACATTAAGTAGGTCAAATGGATAGGCTTTGTGATGAAACATGAAGAAAAAAATGGTGTCAAGAGGATGTTATATGTATAGAAGGTAGTCTCATTTTCTAAGACATTGGAGGAGGACCAGATTTGGAAGAGAACATCATGAGTTAATACTTGGAAATGAGAAGAACCCAATTAGACTGTTAAGTATATTGTTCTGACTTTTAGAGAAAAATAATGCAAACACACATGGCAATGACTTATTATTACAGCTGTAGTTAAATTTGAGTTTGAATTTTATCCAAGCTAAGAGTAAAGTAGTACACACTGTAATGTTCAGTTGAAGAAAGCTCAGGATTTTTGTTTTTATTTTATTTTATTTTTTGGTATAGGAGCATTTCTACAATTTTATAAGAATATTTTCAAATGAATTTTTATGATATAATAAAAACAGTATCTTTCAGAAAAAAATTCATATATATAGTAAATATTCTTCAAACAGAATTCCATGGTATTGCCTCTTCTCCAAAGCAGAAGTGTGATGAAGTCCTAAGGGAAAGAACTTTCTAGAAGAATTGAGATGACACCATCCAATTGTGCAACATTTGAATAATCAATGCAGTCACAAAGCTTAATACAAATTTAGTGAAATAGATAGAAAAAACTTTCCCCCAAATCAACTGCTTTCTGATCACATGGATCACAGTCTTGTCTAACTCAATGAAACTATAAGCCATGTCATGTAGGGCGACCTAAGACAGATGGGTCATGGTGGAGAGTTCTGACAAAACGTGGTCCACTGGAGAAAGGAACGGCAAACCACTTCAGTATTCCTGCCTTGAGGACCCCGTGAACAGTGTGGAAAGGCAAAAAAGTTATGACACTGAAATATGAACTCCCCAGGTTGGTAGGCGCCCAATATGTTACTGGAAAACAGTGGAGAAATAACTCAAGACACAGTAAAGAGAAAGCCAAAGCAAAAACACTGCATAGTTGTCGATGTGACTGGTGATAGAAGTAAAGTCAGCTGCTGTAAATGTTGCATACGAACCTGGAATGTTAGGTTGATGAATCAAGGTAAATGGGAAGTGGTCAAAGAGGACATGGCAAGAGTAAACATCTACATTTTAGGAATTAGTGAACTAAAATGGACTGGAATGGGCAAATTTAATTCAGATGACTATTACATCTACTACTGTGGGCAAGAACTGCTTGAAAGAAATGGGAAAGCCTCACAGTCAACAGAAGAATTCAAAATGCAGTACTTGGGTGCAATCTCAAAAGTGATGGAATGATCACTGTTTCCAAGGCAAACCATTCAATATCACAATAATCCAAGTCTATGCCGCAACCACTAAAGCTGAAGAAGCTGAGGTGGAATGGTTCTGTGATGACCTACAAGACCTTCTAGAACTAACACCAAAAAAAAAGATGTTCTTCTCATTATAGGGAACCGGAATGGAAAAGTAGGAAGTCAAGAGAAAGAAAGAAAATAGGAGAAAACTCTAGACTGTTCAGGTTTGACCTAAATCAAATGTCTAAGAAAAAATGTGAAAAGAAGAAAGGCAAAAATGTAAAGGAGAAAAGGAAAGATATACCGATCTGAATGCAGAGTTTCAAAGGATAGAAAGGATAGATAAGAAAGCCTTCCTAAGTGATCAATACAAAGAAATAGAGGAAAACAATAGAATGGGAAAAACTAGAGATCTCTTCAAGAAAATTAGAGATGCCAAGGGCATATTTCATGCAAAGGTGGGCACAATGAAAGACAGAAACAGTATGGACCTAACAGAAGCAGAAGATATTAAAAAGAGGTGGCAAGAATACAAAGAACTATACAAAAAACATCTTAATGACCTAGATAATCATGATGACGTGATCAGTCATCTAGAGACAGAAACATTGGAGTGCAAAGTCAAGTGGGCCTTAAGAAGCATCACTATGAACAAAGCTAGTGGAGGTGATGGAATTTCAGCTGAGCTATTTCGAATGTTTAAAGATGATTCTGTGAAAGTGCTGCATTCAATATGCCAGCAAATTTGGAAAACTCAGCAGTGGCTCCAGGACTGGAAAAGGTCACTTTTCACTCCAATCCCAAAGAAACGCAATGTCAATGAATGTTCAAACTACTGCACAATTGCACCGCTGTCACATGCTAGCAAAGTAATGCTCAAAATTCTCCAAGATAGGCTTCAATAGTATGTGAACCAAAACCTTGCATATGTTCAAGCTGGATTTAGAAAAGGCAGAGGGACCAGAGATAAATTGCCAACATCTGTTGAGTTATAGAAAGCAAGATAATTCCAGAAAAAAACATCTACCTCTGCTTTATTGACTACGCCAAAGTCTTTGTGTGAATCACGACAAGCTGTGGATTTTTCTTAAAGAAATGGGATGCGCACAACCTTACTTGCCTCCTGAGAATTCTGTGTGCTGGTCAAGAAGCAAAATAACTAGAATTGGAAAAATGGACTGGATCCAAATTGGGAAAAGAGTACATCGAGGTTATATATTGCCACCTTGCTAATTAAAATGCAGAATAGATCATGTGAAATTCTGGGCTGGATGAATCATAAGCTGGAGTCTAGACTGTCAAGAGAAATATCAATAACCTCAGATATTCAGATGACACCACCCTTATGACAGAAAGTGAAGAGAAACTAATGAGCCTCTTGATGAAACTGAAAGAGGAGAGTGAAAAAACTGGCTTCAAAGTCAACATTCACAAAATGAAGACCATGTCATCCGGTCCCATCACTTCATGGAAAACAGGTAGGGAAAAATGGAAAGAGTAACAGACTTTATGTTCTTGGGCTCCAAAATCATTGCAGATGATGACTGCAGCCATGAAGTTAAAAGATGCTTGCTTCTTGGAAGAAAAGTTGTGACCAACCTAGACAGCATATTAGAAAGCAAAGACATTGCTTTGCCGACAAAGGTCCATCTAATTAAAGCTATGGTTTTCTAATAGTCATATATGGATGTGAGAGTTTGGACCATAAAGAGAGCTGAGTACCAAAGAATTGATGCTTTTGAACTGTGGTGTTGGAGAAAACTCTTGAGAGTCCCTTGGATGGCAAAGATATCAAACCAGTAATTCCTAAAGGGAATCAGTCCTGAATATTCATTGGAAGGACTCATGGTGAAGCTGAAACTCCAATATTTTGGCCACCTGATAAGAAGAACTGACTCATTAGAAAATAACCTGATGCTGGGAAAGATTGAAGGCCATAGGAGAAGGGCATGACAGAGGATGAGATGGCTGGATGGCATCACGGACTCGATGCACATGAGTTTGAGCAGACTCTGGGAATTGGTGATGCACAGGGAGGCCATTAGTGTTGCAGTCCATTGGGTCACCAAGAGTTGGACACGACTGAGTGGCTGAACTGAACTGAAATCACCTACTTTAAACAATTTCTACAAGGTTGTTTTGTTTTTTCTTAAGTTATGCATTACTAAAACTATGAAGGCCTGAACTATCTCTATATATCTTTAATGGCTTATATTTTACATAATATTCCATATAGAGAGACATTTAGAGATCAGGGATATAGAATCTCATTTTATTTGAAAATGTAGGAACTTTTAGTAGGTGCTAACTCAGAAAAGGCTTTTCAAGTTATGAAACAATGATAGCTTCATAATTACATTTATGTCAAGCTAACACTGAGAAAAATTATTGAGTTTTTAAGGGTTTGAGTCAGAGAAACTATATTACAAACATATTCAAGATATGTTTGTATGACTAACTAAAGTTCAAGTTGCCTTCCACCCATAAAGGGTACCATAGAAGGTGGTTAGTTCCAATCTCTCACTCATAATCTTTCCTGCTGCTTTATCAGGATAATAATTGTTGTGCCATGAACATAAAATGAGATAATGAAAAAAATCTCCTAGGACAAGGTTAGGAACAGAGTAATGACTCAGTTAAGTTATTTTTATTATTATCAATCAGTAACCCTAGGTCAGACCACCAAAGCTCATCTAGTTTAAAGAAATAAAGAGAGGTCTTTCAGAGTGACCAATTGTAACACGACCCCCAAAAAATAACTGGTCTCACAAGTTCTCTAGTATCACATGTTTAAGTCCTGAAGATGTTTGAACATTTACATTAAAGATTTATCCAACAGTTAGCTATTTCTTAAAATCATCTCTATTTTTCATAATTTGTCATGACAGTAACATATGTCCCATATACTCTGTGTGTCTCTCATGTGCAATACAATTTTAACATAAGCAAACCTATGTAAACTGCTAAACTGTTTTTTGTTTTTTTTTTAACTACTTCAAAATGTGTCAAAACCATTTTCTCCCACAGTGGTTTTGGCAGTAATAAAATTTAAAAGAGATAAAGTTTGATAAAGATTTTATTGAAAGTAAGCAAGCAAGCAAATTTTCCACATTTATAATGCTTATATTACTATAATATCAGGATATATAAAGAAAAAGCCATGAATTTACTCTATGCAGATGTCCTCAAATTTATTGGCATTTTTATTTTAGAAAGACTTAACTCAAGCAGTTAGATCTCAAAATAGAAAAGATGGTTGCCATCACATGGGTCTTCCCAGGTGGTGCTAGTGGTAAAGAACCTGTCTGCCAAAGCAGGAGACTTAAGAGATATGGATTCAATGCCCGGGTTCAGAAGGTCCTCTGGAGGAGAAAATGGCAACCCACTCCAGTATGCTTGCCTGGGAAATCCCATGAAGAGAGGAGACTGGTGCACTACAGTCCATGGGGTTGCCAAGAGTCAGACATGACTGAACATCTGAGCATGCAATCTTCACTTAGATTTGCCTTCAAGATTGATTTTTTTTTTTATTTCCACAGTCCAGTAATTTATTTTAAATTTGAGTAATTTCAAATTCCACAAACAAAACTGAAGAACAGCAATATTTTGTTTGAATTCTTTCTTCTGTACACTCAGTGATCTAAAACACCACAATATCCAACATACACAAACCTCAGGGAAGGGTTAGTAAATACACACAGATTGGAATCATGGTGCTCTTTGTTCCTGAATGGAATGGTCCCACAGAAAAAGCACAGGATACAGCACAACGTAAGGGCACCTGTTACATATGAAGTGAGCAAAAACACACTAGCATTTTCTATATGCGTAATGAGGAAACCTGCATAGGTTAGGGGGCCTTTTATGCTCATTTAAAAGTCAGGCAAGTTGTCTGTAATGCATTTTTTAAACAATTTGGAGAGCACTGCAATCCCACGGAGGATATGCTCATTAGTGTTGTCTTTGTTGGCATTGACAGTCTTGCATGGTCATATACCAGTATTTTTGCTTTAGCTTTCCTTTGAATAAAAGAGATTTAAAAGCATTTAGACAATACATACTGTAAGCTGTTTACATACACTAAATTTAAGAGATTCAATATTAGAGGTTTTTTTTTTTTCCTTTAAACGCTACAGAATGCAAATCAGGTTTTGATTTTTTTCTAAAATGTATAGAAACTTATAGTATCTGGAAAGTTTGGAATGATCAAATAAATATTTAAAAAATAGTTAATTCTGATAATCATTGAAAATGTTTTCTGAAAAAACTGTGAAAAATTAATTCCTAATGCTTCTCTTGTACTCTTTTCCAAAGTCTGAATTTATTAAAAATATCCAATTGTCTTTTTATAATTGATTATTTCTTATAAGGAATTTAGAATGTACATACATCCATGCAGTATACAAATTTGTATGTAATCACTAAAACTATCACTAGGTCATAAAGGCCAGAGGAAGTGAAATGGACAAGACATATCTTATAGAGAAAGAAGGCTATGGTAAAAGAAGAGAGGGAGGGGAGGGGAGATGGTCTGATGATGACATGCAAAATTTCCAAAATAAATTCTTGACTCTTTCAAAAGTTTAAAATTGCAAGGCAGTTTCAAGCTTGCAAACTAAATAAAAGAATTCAAAACTAGAATGGTAAACAAAGGTGTAATCTTTATTTTAAAATTTGATTACTTATGGCTATATTTTAAATATGCATACTATATATATACATGTAATATATGTTTCATACATAGACTATAACTAAAATTAGTTTGATTTCCACTTCCAAGTAAAATTCCATGCTTGCATTTTACATTTCAACTGGTTGAGGCCAGTTTTTGAACATTTGATTAGTTTTCACATAACATGTAATTCAGTTACAAAACTTGACAAAGAGTCAAGTTGATAAAATGTTATTTTTATTGACAAAAAGTACAATATTTATAGATTTTTAAAATTCAATGCATTTTTAGCATATTATATCAATACAGTCTTTGTCCTCAGCACTCTTCAGCTAAAAACATATGACAACTTAGGGTAGATAAAAGCATGGTAAGAAATGCTTTGTTTATATGTGTGTGTGCTTAGTCGCTCAGTCGTGTCCAACTCTTGTGACCCCATAGACTTGGAGACCCTATGGACTGTAGCCTGCCAGGCTACTCTGCCCGTGGGATTCTCTAGGCAATATTGGAGTGGGTTGCCATTTCCTTCTCCACGGGATCTTCCTGACCCAGCAATTGAACCCAGCTCTCCTGCATTGCAAGCAGATTCTTTACCAACTGAGCTACAAGGGAAGCTTTGTTTGTATAGGATCTTCTAAAAGTTAGAAATCTAAGAATCAAGATATGTGCACATGTCAAAATATATATACTCCCATAAATAACCTGAGTGTCTGCGTTTGAGTTTCTGATAGTATCTAAGTTGCTTACATTAATAAAAGGGCTTCTAGTATGTTTCCTGTTGTCAAAACCAGAAAAAGTTCCTTATCAAAAATAAGATCTCTCCTAAGATGTTTCTATATTATGTTATATGAAAACTGTAAGTCAGAAGAGATCCTTACTGTTTCATATGGTCAAGTTATTTTATTTTCCACAAAACTGTTCCCAAAAAGATGCACAAATATACTGGTGTACAGCATTAACTGTTGAGGAATTAGGTACAAGAAGAACTTCCCCTGATGAAGAGGATGTGAACATCAGCACATGAGGATCTCACTGAAGTGTGTGGTCCAGTGCACTTTCTATTTAATTTCACTGTCTTATATGCAGTGAAGAACTACATCTTTAAAATTTCAAGAATACATTGTCATTTAATTCACATAGAAACAACTCAAGTAATATAAAATTGGTATGAGGTATGAAGTTAAAATCTAGTAGGGTTCTAGAATACAAAAAAAGCTAAAGTAATACATGCACCTTTTCTTGAAATTTAGTACATCAGAAAATAAAATACACAGCAAAAAATATCAAAAAGTAAAATTTCATTTTAGCCTTTCAAGTATGTTTACTGAGGTAACAATGATGCTGAAAACATGGTTTCTAGAAAATCATTAAACCATTACATTATCAAAAGAAATTATGTGTGTGTATTATATTATGTGTATATACATACGCACACATGTTTATGTAAACATTAGACAACACATCAATTTGGAAATGATTTACTAGTCCTTCAGAATGAATGAAATACAATTTCTTTTTTGTTTTTGCAGGTTCTTGTCCCAAGGGATTGAGATTGATTGCTTTGTACAATTCATGGTGACAAAAAGATTTACAGTTTTTGATCATATCTCCAAGTATAGGCATCAGCATCTTGAGGTATTACTTGAAAGACTGTGGTCATTTTAAGATAAATTGGTCCAGAGCAGAACCTCTGGTGAGCTCCTGGGCTAATACTGCAATCACAATTTGTTCTGACATTGCGTTTCACTGCTTTGGTCAGCCCTCCTAGTTCATGCATTTAATAACAAGTTGATGGAGATATATATATATATATATATATATATATATATATATATATATATATATATATATATTTGGTGGTTCAAAGTTTCTTTAGAAAAATATTTTGTGGTGACCCACAAAAAAGTAACATATGGAGAACAATACCCAACACAGAATATAAACAAAGAAATCCTAAGACTAAAATCTATAAATGAAGTGACCTACAAATAATTACTAAACCTTTTGAGCTTGTCTTTTCAAATATGAGTATAGTTATATAAAAGGATGGAGAAGGCAATGGCACCCCACTCCAGTCCTCTTGCCTGGAAAATCCCATGGGTGGAGGAGCCTGGTAGGCTGCAGTAGCATAAATTTAGGTAGGAATTGAACTCATAACTGAATTTATCTAATTTTCAAAAATCTACCTACTATTACTGTGGCAAAACACTGTCCTTTCCTGTAATTATTAGTGGTTAATTCTGTTGAAGGTAGAATGTGGGAAAAAAAAAAAAAAAAAGAGTAGAATGTGTTTTGAATGTTAAATTTAAGGATCTAAATAGATTGGTTTGTTGTTTATATTACTATAACTCCTTGTTTTTTTGAATTTCATTTTTAATAGAGAAGGCCTTTATTGTTGCAAATGTCTTCATGTGATGGTTTAAATAATAGTGTTTCTTTAATTTAAATAATAATACATACACTATCTAATTCTAGAAGGTCCAGTGAAGTGGAAATTATGTATACATAGAATTATATTAAACAAACCTGTACTTGAAAAATACTTAGATATTAAACTATCACAATTTAATAAGAACATTTATAGTATCAATTAAATAACAACAGTTAAACTAAAGATATAAATCAAAATTACTTCTAAAGAGAAAAAACACACGCAAATGTCATGATATCATTGTGGCTGTCCAGGTTTGGCTACTGTGAAAGTTGAAGTAAACCTACATGTGACCCTAAATCCTTGAGCCTCTCCAGCATGAGTGATCCTTCTTCTTTCTGGGAGCCGGAAGATCCTGGGGACCTCTGATACTTGCAGGACTCTGTGTGCTGTGAGTGGAACCAACAGGATCAAAGAGGTCACTCAGAAAAAGCTGAAACTTACACTCCTATTTCACTAGTATCTTTTTTATTGATTTGTGATCTTTCTGTCAAGAGAGCCACCGTTCAATTTTAAACTCTTTCCTCATAGAAAAAAAGTCTGATTTTGATAGAAGGAAATGGTTCTTTCCAATTCTTTGTCCATGTCTTTGGGCATCATCCTATAGAAGTTGCCCTTCAAATAGGTGTAGTTCATATTTCTATACACTTTGATATTTCTTCTCTATTTCTAAGCAGTGATTTCTTTCTTCAATTGATTTTCTATGAAGTTCCAATCCATGTTCATACTTTGGGCAGTATTTGATGTTTCATCTAAAGTTTCTCAATCTTACTTTCAAGTTGTGTATTTTCTGACTAAAGATACTTTCTCAGTTTGGAGACTTCTTATTTCTCCTGTAAACTCTTCATTCATTTCATTTTATTCACCTAACTTTCTGGATAGATTCACCTAACTTTCTGGGGGAGGTGGGGAGGGGGAGGTTGTTTTTGCTCTCTCAGCTGTGCTGAGCGTCTTGTGAGATCTTAGTTCCCTGACTAGAGATAGAATCTGTGCCCTTAGTAGCGAAAGCATGGAGTCTTAACCACTGGATCACCACGTAATTCTTTCTTTTTGTTACTTTTTCTTTTTTTTTTTTAAGGAAACAACATCATCAGTGAGTTTTGTTTTGGTTTTTTCCTCAAATCAAATCCTGACTCTAGCTAGACCCATCTTCTGATTTAGTGTTTTCATATAATTCCAAGTCACCATCCATCATGCAATCTTCTCTAAAGAGATTGGGCAAATTTATGACATTCAGCATGGTTTCTGTCAGAGATTTTTTTTTTTTATAGCCTCTCTACCACTTTGTGTGTTCATCTTATGCATTTTGAGTTTTCAGGCATTTCTTCCTGTTCCTTCAGTTCCTGCATTCTGCTTCCATCCTGCATTTTCTTGAGCAACCAGTTGCAGACTTCCCATTTGGTGAGTATTTTCATTCAAATCCTCCTTATTTTTTTCAAAAGTTGTTCTTGCATTGGTCAAAAAAGCTTTCAAGATGATTTTTCCATTAGTCATTTGTGACTGGGAGGGTTGAGGAGGGGATTCTGATGCATTTTTGAGTGATTTTGTCTGTCCTTGAGGGCAAACCATCATCAGTCCATGAAATGAAAGTGTAGGGGCTTACTTTTCTGTAGTTTTTTGAGGAAGGAAATAGCAACCCATTCCAGTATTCTTGCCTGGAGAATCCCATGGACAGAGGAGCCTGGTGGGCTACAGTCCACGGGGTCTCACAGAGTCGGACACGACTGAGCGACTTCACACACACACGCACACTGTGTCCTAAAGTGATGACCTGTTCATATTTTTGCTGCTGCTTCTGCTAAATTGCTTCAGTCGTGTCCAACTCTGTGTGACCCCATAGACAACAGCCCACCAGGCTCCCCCGTCCCTGGGATTCTCCAGTCAAGAACAACTGGAGTGGGTTGCCATTTCCTTCTCCAATGCATGAAAGTGAAAAGTGAAAGTGAAGTCGCTTAGTCATGTCCGACTCTTCGCGACCCCATGGACTGCAGCCCACCAGGCTCCTCCGTCCATGGGATTTTCCAGGCAAGAGTACTGGAGTGGGGTGCCATCGCCTTCTCCAGTTCATATTTTTAAGTGCTGCCAAATACAGCATTTATAACTTCCGAGTGTTGGCCCCCACAACAGGCAACTTGAGGGCTTCATAGCTTGTGTAATTAGTTCAGTCTTACTGATTTTTTGATACTTCAACCCAGGCAGAAAACCTTTAGAGTAGCATTTTTATTTTGAAGTATGTCAGTCCTTTAATATAAAAACTACCATAGCAGTAAATACTAGAATCCTCCAGAGACCTAAGAGAAGAGTTACTGAACCCTGGAACCTTTACACAGTGTGAGAAACAAGAGAACTGCTAGTTTGATCCTCAAGGTGTACCAGGTTTCAGGCTTCAGCACCCTTTCTGCCACAGTGGATGTGGTAGACAGAGGTTCTGGCCTGACTCACTGACTGTTTCTTAAAGGAAAGAATTCAGCTACTATCTTGGGGTAGGAAGGAAGAGACTGAGAGGATTTTATTCCGGACTCTGGTCTCTGATGACATGAGCACATAGCAAGTAGCTTAAGCCAAAACAGGGAGTTAAAGTAAGACTATTGGAAGGGGGAGAAGGGGCAGGGCTACAGGTGCCAGGGTGCCCTAGAACCACAAATTGGAAGATCTTGCTGTTCCCAAGTGTGTCCCTGTAGCAAAGGAAGGTCTCTGGGTGCCTGTGGGTAGAGTTTACACTCTGAGGTTTCTCTTCTGGTAGAAAGACAGCATCTGCGGTCTCTGTTTTAAACACAGAGGTTTGTGTTTATTTGTTTTTTCACTGTGGTAAAATATATATAACATTTACCATTTTTCCCATTTTAAAGTGTGTAGCTCTGTAACAATGAGCACCTTCAGATGGTTGTTCAACCGTCACCATTATCCATCTTCAAGAATGTTCATAATTCCAAACAGAAACTCTGTAACCTTAGGCAATGAACCCCATTCCTGGCTCTCAACAGCCCCCAGTAATCTCTACTCTACTTTCTGTCTCTATGAATTTTTCTATTTTGGTTGCCTCATCTTTTTGTGTCTGGTTTATTTCACTTAGCATCATGTTTTCAAGGTTCATCATGTTGTAGCATGTGTCACAATTTTCTACCTTTTTAAGGCTGATATCATTTCATTGTCTGTATACAATGTATGTTGTTTATTTATCAGTTGATAGACATTTGGGTTGTTTCCATCCTTCAATTATTGTGAGCAGTTCTTCCATGAACACTTGCATGCAAATATCTCTTTAGGTCTCTGCTTTCAATTATTTTGGGTCCATACCCAGTAGTAGAATTGCTAAATTATTTGGTAATTCTATGTTTAGCTGAAGAATTATCAATGGTTTTACATTGTATTGCACAAGGATTCCAGTTTCTCCATATCCTCACTAACTCTAATGCATGTGAGATGGTATCTTATTTTGGTTTTGATTTACATTTACCTGATGGTTTGTGGTGTTGATCATCATTTCATGTGCTTATTGACTATCTATATATCTTCCTTAAAGAAATACTTATTCAACTTCTTTATCCATTTTTGAATTGGATTATTTGTTTCTTATTGAGTAGCGGGAGTTCTTTATACACTCTGGATATTCTTTATCAGATATATGCTTTACAAATATTTGTTCTGGGAATTGTTATTTCATTTTCTTGATGAAAGTACTTTTGATGTACAAAAGTTCTTTTTCATTTTATTTTTTAAATTTAGTGAAGTTCAGTTTATCTGTTTTCTGAGCTTTGGTGTCATATTCAAGAAATTACTGCCAAATCCAAAGTTATGATGCTTCCCATATGTTTCCTCTAAGAGTTTTATAGTTTAAGCCCTATGTTTAGGTTTCATTTTGAATATATGTTTGTATATTTGTAATGTAACAGTGCAATTTCATTCTTTAGCATGTTCAATTCAGTCGCTCAGTCATATCTGACTCTTTGAGACCCTATGGACTGCAGCACGCCAGGCTTTGCTGTTCATCAGCAACTCCCAAAGCTTGCTCAAACTCATGTCCATTAAGTTGGTGATGCCATCCAACCATTTCATCCCCTGTCATCCTTTTCTCCTCCTGTCTTCAATCTTTCCCAGAATCAAGGTCTTTTCTAATGAGTCAGTTCTTCAGATCAGGTGGCCAAAGTATATTTAGCATGTAGATAACCAGTTTACTGGCACCATTTGTTGAAAAGTCTATCCTTTTGCCATTATCTTATTATTTCAAATGATAAATATTATAATGTGCCTTCATAATTTTGAAAGTAACACATAATGCTAACACTAATTATTTTTATAGACTGTATAAATGGAACCTCAGTAAATATGGGATAGATATTGTGATCTTTTGCACCCATAAAATAATAATTACTATCAGTCTACTGAGAAATACTAAAACTAAGTAATACAGTTATTAATAACATTATCAAATAAAAGAACAACTTATTGTTCCTGCTGTTATAGTAAGTGCAAAAATGGTGAATCGCAAAACATTTAGATAATAGTTAAACATATTTTGTCAATAAAAATTAAATTTGAGCATTGCCTATATTTATAAATTAAATAAGCAAACAGTAAAATATTAAAAATCTTCAATTACTTAAAAGTAATAGTTAAGTTCTCAATATGGTTAAGGAAAAATTCTGTTGAAAGGTTGGACTTTTGACTATAGAAACAATATTGAAAGTATAATTGGATATTTATTTCATAAACCAATTAATTATCAAGTTATCACTAGTTTAAAGTAGGTTAATGTTAACTGTATGTTTATTCTCTTTGGCAGATAAGAATTTATAACATGAGCATAGTTTTTTTTGTAATTGCATAAACTGTAATCTTAAATAAATATTGAAAGTTGTTCTAAAATTTTCAAGAATAACTTTAAATCACATATAATTTGTATAACTGTAACTTGTAAAGTACATAAACTTCACAGTTATTCCTTATTATATTTTGAGAATGTTAGCTTCATTGGGACTTCTCTAGCCAATACATAAAATATTGTTCTCATTACCCAGAACAGTTTATGTTCTCCCTTGTATTTTTAATCTTCTGTAAATAGATGGGGAAAGAGTGGAAACAGTGTCAGACTTTATTTTTGGGGGCTCCAAAATCACTGCAGATAGTGACTGCAGCCATGAAATTAAAAGATGCTGACTCCTTGAAAGGAAAGTTATGACCAACCTAGATAGCATATTCAAAAGCAGAGACATTACTTTGCCACTAAAAGTTTGTCTAGTCAAGGCTATGGTTTTTCCAGTGGTCATGTATGGATGTGAGAGTTGGACCATGAAGAAGGCTGAGCACCGAAGAATTGATGCTTTTGAACTGTGGTGTTGGAGAAGACTCTTGAGATTCCCTTGGACTGCAAGGAGATCCAACCAGTCCATTCTGAAGATCAGCCCTGAGATTTCTTTGGAAGGAATGATGCTAAAGCTGAAACTCCAGTACTTTGGCCACCTCATGAGAAGAGTTGACTCATTGGAAAAGACTGATGCTGGGAGGGATTGAGGGCAGGAGGAGAAGAGGATGACAGAGGATGAGATGACTGGATGGCATCACTGACTTGATGGACGTGAGTCTGTGTGAACTCTGGGAGTTGATGATGGACAGGGAGGCCTGGCGTGCTGTGATTCATGGGGTTGCAAAGAGTTGGACAGGACTGAGGACTGAACTGGACTGAACTGAAGGAATACACAAACTTTTCCTCAGAGGCCAAAATTCCATGTGAAGTAAAGTTTCAACCTTATCTGTATGTATGTATTTTAAAGTGGTAATTATCTTCACTTGCTGCTGCTGCTGCTAAGTCGCTTCAGTTGTGTCTGACTCTGTGCGACCCCAGAGACGGCAGCCCATCAGGCTCCCCTGTCCCTGGGATTCTCCAGGCAAGAACACTAGAGTGGGTTGCCATTTCCTTCTCCAATGCATGAAAGTGAAAAGTGAAAGTGAAGTCACTCAGTCGTGTCCAACTCTTAGCCACCCCATGGACTGCAGCCTACCAGACTCCTCCATCCATGGGATTTTCCAGGCAAGAGTACTGGAGTGGGGTGCCATTGCCTTCTCCGTATCTTCACTTATATTTATTTAATTATAGCTGGCCATTTATCAATTTTGAGTTATAGTATGCTTTTTTATTTATTCAAATCTGTATTGAAATAAATCCATTTAAAAAGCAATTACATTAGATTTAATTATTTTCAGCACTGAAATAACCAATTTTCAAGACTTTTTGAAACCATACATATATATTTAATTATGCATTCCTTTTTATTTGGCTGTTTCTGTTTCCCAGCAGTAAGATAACATTATAAAAAATAGTCAAAAACAATGGCTTCTTTTGCTGAATTTTCAAAGTATCATATGTTGAATGTTATGTTCTCTTAGGAGAAAAATATGGAAAAGTAGTTTTTTGAAAATCAGTAAATATAAACTTGTAACTGGAGATTGTGTTTTTTTCTTTGCAGGAAAATCATCTTATAATTCTACGTGTTAGATGTGCTGAGCATTTCCAAGCAGAAATGGGGATGAGAAAAGATAAAAGAACTTAGCAGTAATGATACTCTACAAATTCTGTTCTTTCCTCTGACACAATGACTAGCTTATAAATAATGCTCCAATACATATATTAATCATGATATATGAAATTCAAAGAAGAGAATGCAAAATGTGGACTGGGTCTAAATTAGGCCAAGGTTATATGAGTACAATCAGTTCAGTTAACTTTATTCAGATTAATTAGCTATATGAGGACTGAAGGTTAAAAAGTTGTAAAATTAATGCCAAATTTAAGGAGCATAGTAATACACTTAAACCTCTTAAAGATAAAGGTTTGAGAATAAAACGGTCTGGTAATAGGTAAGGGCAAATATATCACCATTTAAAAAATGAACTTAATGAATATTTACGTGTTAATAGCAAAAAGTGTTACAATTTATCTTGAATCTTTTAAAAATAATATTAGACAACTCCACTAGCAAGAACACTTGAAAGACAAGTTCGATATTTTCTGTTCTATATCAATTCATCTCTTTATTGTATGTTAACTTTTCCACGGGTTTTCATATGGAAGCTTGAGCTTCCTTAATCTTAAGCACTTCTTTAGGATTTTTTCTTTAGGCTGATATACAACTTACGATACCCATGAGTTTATAATTTTATGAAAATGTATGTCTCTTAGATGTCTCTTTCTTCATGCTTCAGATAACATTGCTGCATAGATGACAATTAGGTATCTACCTTGATCATTCACCTTAATTCTACAGTTTATAACAGCTTTTTCCTACCACCTGTATGTGTTTTGGAAATTTCTTTTTGCACCACCATCACTTCAAAATTAATGTATCTAAAATATTTGTCCTTCTTTCCAACCACCTTTTTTGGGGGGGCTTCAAAATACCTGTCAAAATTACTATCAGGTTCTAAATATCCAAACTTAAAACCTAATAGTCCAGTTCCTTTGTGACTTATTCCTTTTCCTTATTACATACATCTAGTAAGCCACTATTTTTGTTAATTTGAGTTTTTACTGTTTATTGTTCTGTTGTTGTTCTTACTACTAGAGTCAGCCTAGGACTGTTTCACCTAATATCCAGACTACGGCAATTATTTTCCCACAATCCCTCTAGCCTCCAATTTTTCTGAACTTCAATTCAGCCTGAACATTACATCTTCTGAAAGAAATTGTTCATGAAACTTAGCCTTGAAAGTTGATCAAAACCTTATTTGCTCCCAGTGTGCTAAATGCAGCATGGAATCATTGTCTATATAGTTCTCAGAAAGCTACAGGATGAGCTGAGCCAAAATTAAAATGATAATAGCTAATAAGACTAAATATGAAGGTTTCCACATGGGTAAGAAAAACACTACTTTGGATGAGAGGAAGCTGGCTGAACAGAAATTTGTGTTTTGTTTCTGTTTGTTTTTTAGGTAGACTTGAATTGACTCTAAATTCATTAAGCATTTTTTGTGAAATGAAGTTGCCTACAAGGAGAATTAATATTTCTTGTGTCCAGAAAAAATAACTTCATTTTACTTCATACTGGCCAGAATGTATCTTGAGAATTGCTTTAAATTTGGGAGGAGGGAGCTGCTTTCATAATTTAATAAACTAAATGTCATAAGTGAGTTAGAAAGATGTATATTTTGCCTAAAGAGAAGAGTTAGAAGGCTCATAGTAGCTCTATTGAAATATTTAAAGGCTGTCGTGTAGAAGACAAATTAAATTTATTTTGTAGACTCTAGAGAACAGAGTAAGATATTAGTAAATTTTTTGTCTCAATATAAATTAAAAATTGATAATAATTGTAGTTGTTAGTTCCTATAGCCTGCATTGCAGTTATATATCTATATTGGTGGATATTTAGATTTAGCTTAAAAAAGATCACTCCTTGATAAATCAGGAAAAATCCAGCAAGACATCCTTACATAACTCAAACCTTCAACTTTACTGAATATTTAAAACTGCAGTTCCAAAGTTCTGTATTCTTTATATTTTATCTTTTTAAAACTGTTTTATAGAAATATTATTTCTCCTCTGCTGCTGCTGCTGCTGCTAAGTCGCTTCAGTCGTGTCCGACTCTGTGCGACCCCATAGATGGCAGCCCATCAGGCTCCCCTGTTCCTGGCATTCTCCAGGCAAGAACACTGGAGCGGGTTGCCATTTCCTTCTCCAATGCATGAAAGTGAAAAGTGAAAGTGGAGTCACTCAGTCGTGTCTGACTCTTGAGATTGGTATTTCCCATCTCAAATTCATTGTAGAGGGAATTGATTCTTAGTGATAGGTTTTAGAATGATCTGGCCACAATCTCTTCAGCCTTTTGCATCAATATTGATGCAGCTAACCCAAATGGTGAGGGAGAGACAATCAGCTCCCTCACCTTCACGTGTGTGGGTTCTAAAAAGTCTGAGAAGATCACATTTTCAGGCAAAGAATACAAAAAAAAATATGTAACTGATCTCTGTTTCAGAGGATGAGATGGTTACGCTTCCTTGTCATGAACTGCCTGCTTGGTTGACACTTAGATCAAGAGATATTTTAATATCTTTACCAAAACCAAGATTACAGTACTATACAGTAAAATAATTCCCATTTACATCCTCTGTACTATCAAATCTGCACTGCTAATTTTTCTTTAGGCATGCCATTTTCAAATAAGGTTCATATTAGGCTCTATTAACTTAGCAGTCCTTTCATGGTCTAGCTTGCCTAAGAAAGAGCAACAACAACAAAAACAAAACAAATGAGTCTCAAGTTTTTACTTTTACCTATAACACCCAAAAAAAGATGTCCTTTTCATTATAGGGGACTGGAATGCAAAAGTAGGAAGTCAAGAAACACCTGGGGTAACAGGCAAATTTGGCCTTGGAATACGGAATGAAGCAGGGCAAAGACTAATAGAGTTTTGCCAAGAAAATACACTGGTCATAACCAACACCCTCTTCCAACAACACAAGAGAAGACTCTATACATGGACATCACCAGATGGTCAACACCGAAATCAGATTGATTATATTCTTTGCAGCCAAAGATGGAGAAGCTCTATACAGTCAGCAAAAACAAGACCAGGAGCTGACTGTGGCTCAGACCATGAACTCCTTATTGCCAAATTAAGACTTAAATTGAAGAAAGTAGGGAAAACCACTAGACCACTCTGGTATGACCTAAATCAAATCCCTTATGATTATACAGTGGAAGTGAGAAATAGATTTAAGGGCCTAGATCTGATAGATAGAGTGCCTGATGAGCTATGGAATGAGGTTCGTGACATTGTACAGGAGACAGGGATCAAGACCATCCCCATGGAAAAGAAATGCAAAAAAGCAAAATGGCTGTCTGGGGAGGCCTTACAAATAGCTGTGAAAAGAAGAGAAGCAAAAAGCAAAGGAGAAAAGGAAAGATATAAACATCTGAATGCAGAGTTCCAAAGAATAGCAAGAAGAGATAAGAAAACCTTCATCAGCGATCAATGCAAAGAAATAGAGGAAAACAACAGAATGGGAAAGACTAGGGATCTCTTCAAGAAAATCAGAGATACCAAAGGAACATTTCAGGCAAAGATGGGCTCGATAAAGGACAGAAATGGTATGGACCTAACAGAAGCAGAAGATATTAAGAAGAGGTGGCAAGAATATACAGAAGAACTGTACAAAAAAGATCTTCATGACCAAGATAATCACAATGCTGTGATCACTGACCTAGAGCCAGACATCCTGGAATGTGAAGTCAAGAGGGCCTTAGAAAGCATCACTAGGAACAAAGCTAGTGGAGGTGATGGAATTCCACTTGAGCTATTTCAAATCCTGAAAGATGATGCTGTGAAAGTGCTGCACTCAATATGCCAGCGAATTTGGAAAACTCAGCAGTGGCCACAGGACTGGAAAAGGTCTGTTTTCATTCCAATCCCAAAGAAAGGCAATGCCAAAGAATGCTCAAACTACCACACAATTGCACTCATCTCACACGCTAGTAAAGTAATGCTCAAAATTCTCCCAGCCAGGCTTCAGCAATACATGAACTGTGAACTTCCCGATGTTCAAGCTGGTTTTAGAAAAGGCAGAGGAACCAGAGATCAAATTGCTAACATCTGCTGGATCATGAAAAAAGCAAGAGAGTTCCAGAAAAGCATATATTTCTGCTTTATTAACTATGCCAAAGCCTTTGACTGTGTGGATCACAATAAACTGTGGAAAATTCTGAAAGAGATGGGAATACCAGGCCACCTGATCTGCCTCTTGAGAAATTTATATGCAGGTCAGGAAGCAACAGTTAGAACTGGACATGGAACAACAGACTGGTTCCAAATAGGAAAAGGAGTTCGTCAAGGCGATATATTGTCACCCTGTTTATTTAACTTATATGCAGAGTACATCATGAGAAACACTGGACTGGAAGAAACAGAAGCTGGAATCAAGATTGCCGGGAGAAATATCAATAACCTCAGATATGCAGATCACACCACCCTTATGGCAGAAAGTGAAGAGGAGCTAAAAAGCCTCTTGATGAAAGTGAAAGTGGAGAGTGAAAAAGTTGGCTTAAAGCTCAACATTCAGAAAATGAAGATCATGGCATCTGGTCCCATCACTTCATGGGAAATAGATGGGGAAACAGTGGAAACAGTGTCAGACTTTATTTTTCTGGGCTCCAAAATCACTGCAGATGGTGACTGCAGCCATGAAATTAAAAGACGCTTACTCCTTGGAAGGAAAGTTATGACCAACCTAGATAGCATATTCAAAAGCAGAGACATTACTTTGCCCAAGGCTATGGTTTTTCCTGTGGTCATGTATGGATGTGAGAGTTGGACTGTGAAAAAGGCTGAGCGATGAAGAATTGATGCTTTGAACTGTGGTGTTGGAGAAGACTCTTGAGAGTCCCTTGGACTGCAAGGAGATCCAACCAGTCCATTCTGAAGGAGATCAGCCTTGGGATTTCTTTGGAAGGAATGATGCTAAAGCTGAAACTCCTGTACTTTGGCCACCTCATGCGAAGAGTTTACTCATTGGAAAAGACTCTGATGCTGGGAGGGATTGGGGGCAAGAGGACAAGGGGACGACAGAGGATGAGATGGCCGGATGGCATCACTGACTCGATGGACGTGAGTCTCAGTGAACTCCGGGAGTTGGTGATGGACAGGGAGGCCTGGCGTGCTGCGATTCATGGGGTCGCAAAGAATCGGACATGACTGAGCGACTGATCTGATCTGAAAAGCCCTGAATTCTGTTTGTCGTTCATTTCAGTCATCCTATTCCCACAAAAACTGGGTTAAATTCTCTGCTTCTACCAGAGAATCTCTTCTAATTACTCCTGAACATCCCTGAAATCTTCCCTTTAACAGGATTGGGAACACGTGTACACCCGTGGTGGATTCATGTTGATGTATGGCAAAACCAATATAATATTGTAAAGTAATTAGCCTCTAATTAAAATAAATAAATTTAAATTAAACAATCCCTATCAAGGTACCAACAGTATTCTTCACAGAGCTAGAACAAATAATTTCACAATTTGTATGGAAATACAAAAAACCTCGAATAGCCAAAGCTATCTTGAGAAAGAAGAATGGAACTGGAGGAATCAACCTGCCTGACTTCAGGCTCTACTACAAAGCCACAGTCATCAAGAGAGTATGGTACTACACAAAGACAGAAATATAGATCAATGGAACAAAATAGAAAGCCCAGAGATAAATCCACACACATATGGACACCTTATCTTTGAAAAAGGAGGCAAGAATATACAATGGATTAAAGACAATCTCTTTAACAAGTGGTGCTGGGAAATCTGGTCAACCACTTGTAAAAGAATGAAACTAGAGCACTTTCTAACACCATACACAAAAATAAACTCAAAATGGATTAAAGATCTAAACGTAAGACCAGAAACTATAAAACTCCTAGAGGAGAACATAGGCAAAACACTCTCTGACATACATCACAGCAGGATCCTCTATGACCCACCTCCCAGAATATTGGAAATAAAAACAAAAATAAACAAATAGAACCTAATTAAACTTAAAAGCTTCTGCACAAAAAAGGAAACCATAAGCAAGGGGAAAAGACAGCCTTAAGAATGGGAGAAAATAATAGCAAATGAAGCAACAGACAAACAACTAATCTCAAAAATATACAAGCAACTCCTATAGCTCAACTGCAGAAAAATAAATGACCCAATCAAAAAATGGGCCAAAGAACTAAATAGACATTTCTCCAAAGAAGACATACAGATGGCTAACAAACACATGAAAAGATGCTCAACATCACTCATTATCAGAGAAATGCAAATCAAAACCACTATGAGGTACCATTTCACACCAGTCAGAATGGCTGCGATCCAAAAGTCTACAAACAATAAATGCTGGAGAGGGTGTGAAGAAAAGGGAACCCTCTTACACTGTTGGTGGGAATGCAAGCTAGTACAGCCACTATGGAGAACAGTGTGGAGATTCCTTAAAAAACTGGAAATAGACCTGCCTTATGATCCAGCAATCCCACTGCTGGGCATACACACTGAGGAAACCAGAAGGGAAAGAGACACGTGTACCCCAATGTTCATCGCAGCACTGTTTATAATAGCCAGGACATGGAAGCAACCTAGATGTCCATCAGCAGATGAATGGATAAGAAAGCAGTGGTACATATACACAATGGAGTATTACTCAGCCATTAAAAAGAATACATTCGAATCAGTTCTAATGAGGTGGATGAAATTGGAGCCTATTATACAGAGTGAAGTAAGCCAGAAAGAAAAACACCGATACAGTATACTAACACATATATATGGAATTTAGAAAGATGGGAACAATAACCCTGTATACGAGACAGCAAAAGAGACACAGATGTATAGAACAGTCTTTTGGACTCTGTGGGAGAGGGAGAGGTGCCGGGAGCCGGCATATTGCATATTGAGTGCATATTGCATATTGAGTGCAGCACTTTCCACAGCATCAACTTTTAGGATCTGGAACAGCTCAACTGGAATTCTATCACTGCTGGGAGCAGGAGCTCCGCCCATGGCAAAGGTCATGAGGAAGGAGGCTCGGCATACGCAAAGGCTGGATTGAGCCTCAGGAGTCCCCCTGGAAATTCTCGAGCATCTACCTCCCAAACCAGAGTCTGCCTACTTTTGGCTTTGTGCTCTCACCTACACCTCTGACTTTACGGGGGCAGTCCCCCACTACCTCTCTCTGAAAAAAGAGTTAGCTTACAGCTCCAGTTAATATATCCTGGGTGTGACAGTGTTTCAACCTACAAACTCCATTGGAAATCCTCTAGCCTGCCTGAATAGGTTTTTCCGGCCACATGAGATTGTTCAGAGCCTCCTAACTGTGAAAGGCAGGAGATGTTCTAAACTGTCTAAACATAGATTATTTTGAGCAGTTAAAAGATTGATTAGAAATTGTATTGGTGAAGGGTTTTTCACTTATTGGGCCAATGTTTGCTGCTAAGTCTCCGTACTCCGTACCCACTGTGTCCTTGGCAGTGTACTGATTGATATAATGGGTGTATAGAAATGTAAGTAGTAGCCTCAATGTTTGTAACGTTGGACCCTTGAGTTAATTCTTTTCTTGATTGAGCCCACCTCACCTTTGCCCTATAGGAATGCAGCTTTGTCCAATGCTTTTTTGGAGGCTGGTGCCTGACTTTGGAATAATCACCTTTAGAGAAAGATAAGTTTCTTAAAATGTTAACAGGCCTCCTGGCCAGAAGATGATGTAATTCACCTGAACTTTTGCATATGATAAGTTTGAAAGCCTGGCTTCAATTAGGACCAGGAACTGCTGTCCTTGCATGACTCCACCCCTTCCCCCATTATCCTCTATGCACAACTTTAGGTATAAAAACTACTTTGGAAAATAAAGTGCGGGCCTTGTTCACCGAAACTTGGTCTCCCCATGTCGCTCTCTCTCTCAAATTATGGCTGAGTCTCCATCTGGAGCGTGGAACCCGCCATGCTTGCTAATTATGCCTGGGCTTCTAAGATCCGACCGGGGAGGCCTCAGTGTCTCCTCTCCTTCGGGAGAACGGAAGGATGCCTGCGGCCTATGTAAGTGGTGCAAACTTCTTGTCTTGAAGTTTTATTGGTCTCCCGTGTAAACCAAGCTACTCAGCCTCTTTTCTCCACTGAATTTTCCTACTGAGCTATCCTCATTCTACTACTCTTTATATCTTTGATAAATATTTGTAAATAAATAGGTTGCCGACGCCGTCCCTGCTTCGAATACCCTGGATCAGCCGGGGATGGACCCCGGCAGAGAGGGTGGGATGATTTGGGAGAATGACATTGAAACATGTATAATATCATATATGAAATGAGTTGCCAGTCCAGGTTCAATGCACGAAACTGAATGCTTGGGGCTGGTGCACTGGGATGACCCAGAGGGATGGTATGGGGAGGGAGGAGGAAGGAGGGTTCAGGATGGGGAACACATGTATACCTGTGGCAGATTCATTTTGATATATGGCAAAACCAATACAATATTGTAAAGTTAAATAAAATAAAATAAAAAAGACTATACAAAAAAATAAAAGGATGCTGAAGAGACCATTAAAAAAATAAATTAAATTTAAAAAAAGTCTTCTTTTTATTTATCATGCTGATGGATACACCTTTGGAACTACTTGTCTTTCGTTTAAAAATTTCTGTAACCTCTTTTCACAATTAAGTATACTATTTCTCTTCTCTACTTTTTTTTTTTTTTTTTGGTCTTCCTTTTTTTGGTATTTTTTCATCAGAGGGTAAAGTGTCTGCCTGCAATGCAGACAAATGGGGTTTGATCCCTGCATCAGGAAGATCCACCGGAGAAAGAAATGGCAACCCACTCCAGGACTCTTGCCTGGAGAATCCCATGGACAGAGGAGCCTGGTGGGCTACAGTCCATGGGGTTGCAAAGAGTCCAATACTGAGTGACTTCACTTTCACTTTCAACAGTGATGTCTTCATAACTTCATAAATGAAATCAACTTTAGAATATACAGTTATAGAGATAAGAGACACAGTTCACACCTTCTCTAAACTCTCAACCTATTGGGAAGAAGAAATAAATGACTGTCAAATTAAGTCTGATGATAGGTACTTCAGTAGCGGTATCAACAAGTGGTACTGAAGTCCAGACACTACAGTTTTCAACTCTAATCACTAAAATTTTAAACCAAACCTGTTTTTTCATAGGTGGATATATTCATCTTTCTGAAACATTTTTTCTTCACTTTCTTCCTAATATCCCACAAATATAACTATGGTCCTGCCCTAAATAAATAGTGTGTGCTTGCATACCTACTCATGAAGTCCTGCCCAACTCTTTACGACCCCATGGACTCAGCTCACCAGGCTCTTCTGTCCATGGGATTTCCCAGGCAAGAACACTGGAGTGGGTTGCCATTTCCTTTCCCAGGAAATCTTCCTGACCCAGGGACTGAACCCATGTCTGCTAAATTGCAGGTTGATTCTTTACCACTGAGCCACCTGTGAAGCCCCAACCTCTCAGCCACCAGGGAAGGTCAAATAAATGATAGGGACATTGAAAATGATAGAAGTAAAAATTAATCTTTACAATTTGGCTATGAATGGAGGAGACTGTTGTATATGGGAAATTCATAGAGATGAGAAGTTTTTAAAATTATCTTTAAGTTGGTTGAGACTTGAGAATGTTTTTGCCCTTAAAAATTGTCAGTAGGGCAGAGATCATTTATCATTGCCTGTATACTTGAATACATTTTATGTATATTCATTTTCAGGACAAAAAACTGGTTAATTTTTTTTTTTATTTTAAATTTTATTTTATTTTTAAACTTTACATAACTGTATTAGTTTTGCCAAATATCAAAATGAATCCGCCACAGGTATACATGTGTTCCCCATCCTGAACCCTCCTCCCTCCTCCCTCCCCATTCCATCCCTCTGGGTCGTCCCAGTGCACTAGCCCCAAGCATCCAGTATCGTGCATCGAACCTGGACTGGCAACTCGTTTCATACATGATATTTTACATGTTTCAATGCCATTCTCCCAAATCTTCCCACCCTCTCCCTCTCTCACAGAGTCCATAAGACTGTTCTATACATCAGTGTCTATTTTGCTGTCTCGTACACAGGGTTATTGTTCCCATCTTTCTAAATTCCATATATATGCGTTAGTATACTGTATTGGTGTTTTTTTTTCTGGCTTACTTCACTCTGTATAATAGGCTCCAGTTTCATCCACCTCATTAGAACTGATTCAAATGTATTCTTTTTAATGGCTGAATAATACTCCATTGTGTATATGTACCACTGCTTTCTTATCCATTCATCTGCTGATGGACATCTAGGTTGCTTCCATGTCCTGGCTATTATAAACAGTGCTGCAATGAACATTGGGGTACACGTGTCTCTTTCCCTTCTGGTTTCCTCAGTGTGTATGCCCAGCAGTGGGATTGCTGGATCATAAGGCAGGTCTATTTCCAGTTTTTTAAGGAATCTCCACACTGTTCTCCATAGTGGCTGTACTAGCTTGCATTCCCACCAACAGTGCAAGAGGGTTCCCTTTTCTCCACACCCTCTCCAGCATTTATGCTTGTAGACTTTTGGATCACAGCCATTCTGACTGGTGTGAAATGGTACCTCATAGTGGTTTTGATTTGCATTTCTCTGATAATGAGTGATGTTGAGCATCTTTTCATGTGTTTGTTAGCCATCTGTATGTCTTCTTTGGAGAAATGTCTATTTAGTTCTTTGGCCCATTTTTTGATTGGGTCATTTATTTTTCTGGAGTTGAGCTGTAGGAGTTGCTTGTATATTCTCGAGATTAGTTGTTTGTCAGTTGCTTCA
The DNA here is from genome assembly GCF_029407905.1 of Bubalus kerabau. Taxonomy (NCBI): domain Eukaryota; kingdom Metazoa; phylum Chordata; class Mammalia; order Artiodactyla; family Bovidae; genus Bubalus; species Bubalus kerabau. The sequence goes on along the minus strand of NC_073625.1, from coordinate 79,683,212 downwards.
TTTGCTATTATCTTCTCCCATTCTGAAGGCTGTCTTTTCACCTTGCTAATAGTTTCCTTTGATGTGCAGAAGCTTTTAAGGTTAATTAGGTCCCATTTGTTTATTTTTGCTTTTATTTCCAATATTCTGGGAGGTGGGTCATAGAGGATCCTGCTGTGATGTATGTCAGAGAGTGAAAAACTGGTTAATTTTTAAAGAATAAGCAGAACCAAAACAGAGTTAAACCTACAAAATAATTATAAGAGGAAATGTCTGAAACAAAAAGAAGGAGCAGGAGGAGGCAGGGAGAGTCTTTGGATCAGATTTAAGTCTCTTGCCTCTGAAAATGAGATGAGAAAGAAAGGAGAGTCAGATAGGAAGTCTAAGGCTGCAGCTCAGTTCTAAGGGAGGCTGGGCCAGGCTGACAATGAATGGAGAGAGACCTTTAGGAATACTAAGAGGTATGTGTGTGTGTGTGTGATTTTCATCTTCAATTCCTTTAAAAGGAGAAAGAAAACAACCAAAAGATCCATGGTTAAAAGAACAATTAGTTAATATCAAAAAGAGCTAACCAATGATTTTAAAGTTTGTGTGTTTTTCAAATGGAAGTGAAGGTAAGTGGAGTTGATTGTTTCTTCAGAGCAAGATAACATAAGCAAAATGCGTTTTTAAAGTTTCTTAAAAATTATTTTTCAGAGTCTACCATCATGTCTTATATTGGGTATTTGTTAAATAAATATTATCTGACAGAGAAATGTATAATAAAAAATACTGTGAACATATTTTCAAATCTGGAGAGGGTGTGGAGAAAAGGGAACCCTCTTACACTGTTGGTGGGAATGCAAACTAGTACAGCCACTATGGAGAACAGTGTGGAGATTCCTTAAAAAACTGGAAATAGAACTGCCTTATGATCCAGCAATCCCACTGCTGGGCATACACACTGAGGAAACCAGAAGGGAAAGAGACACGTGTACCCCAATGTTCATTGCAGCACTGTTTATAATAGCCAGGACATGGAAGCAACCTAGATGTCCATCAGCAGATGAATGGATAAGAAAGCAGTGGTACATATACACAATGGAGTATTATTCAGCCATTAAAAAGAATACATTTGAATCAGTTCTAATGAGGTGGATGAAACTGGAGCCTATTATACAGAGTGAAGTAAGCCAGAAAGAAAAACACCAATACAGTATACTAACGCATATATATGGAATTTAGAAAGATGGTAACAATAACCCTGTGTACGAGACAGCAAAAGAGACACTGATGTATATAGAACAGTCTTATGGACTCTGTGGGAGAGGGAGAGGGTGGGAAGATTTGGGAGAATGGCATTGAAACATGTAAAATATCATGTATGAAACGAGTTGCCAGTCCAGGTTTGATGCACGATACTGGATGCTTGGGGCTGGTGCACTGGGACGACTCAGAGGGATGGAATGGGGAGGGAGGAGGGAGGAGGGTTCAGGATGGGGAACACATGTATACCTGTGGCGGATTCATTTTGATATTTGGCAAAACTAATACAGTTATGTAAAGTTTAAAAATAAAATTAAATTAAAAAAAATGGTAAATATAAACTATTGCACACACAGTTAAAATAAATACACTTTGTAACAGGAAAAAAAAATATTGTGAACATATTTTCAAATCATCTGCCTATTCCTTTGTACAGGTATTTTCACAGGTTTGATTTACTGTCAGTTGTGGCTTCAGAAACCACAATGCTGAGTCATTTTTTTACTTGAGAAGAATTTGAAAAAATATACATACATTTTTAACATTTACTTGCCCTTTTATCAATGATTTTCTTCAGAAAATTATTAAACAGGAAGAGTAGAAATAATATGAATTGCACTTATTGTTTAATTTCTTTGCAAATATCAAGTGAATAGTCATATATTTGGCCTTGAAATTTTGAAGGCAACCTTTTGTTTTTCCATTTGATTGCACACATTACATGGAATTTAGTATTTTTATACTGCATAATATAATAAGAGACAAAGGAAAAATATTCTACTAGAGAAGTGTTGTTAAGGAGAATCAGAAAAAGAAAATATTTTGTTGACTGTAAATTCTCTGACAAAAGAAGGATCTGAGGGGCACAGGTGGTCTATTCTAAATCTAGAAGATTGGGACTTGGTTTAGGATGCAAAATATAGAGTACATACAGAATACTGAACATAGAATACAGATCAAAATGTAATATGGAGACTAAATATAGGAAAATAATGAAATGGACTAGCTAGGTATTATGAAGAACATCTAACAAGTATGATGAAGAAAGTGTCTGACCTGAAATTTAATGTGAGCTGTACAGAGAATGGAGAAGAAAATGGCAAGCCACTCCAGTATTCTTGCCTGGAGAATCCTAGGGACAGAGGAGCCTGGTGGGCTGCTGTCCATAGGGTCGCACAGAGTCAGACACGACTGAAGCAACTTAGCAGCAGCAGAAGAAGTATAGAGAATATAGAAAGGAAGGAATAACATACTAAGTTCACACTAAAAATTGTCTAGGATAAAGACTTCAGGAAATGGCCGTAATTTATTGCGTGAAAGGGCTTCCGTGGTGGCTCAGCGGTAAAGAATCTTCCTACAATGCATAAGATGCAAGAAACGTAGGTTCAATCCCTGGGTCTGGAAGATCACTTGGAGGAGTGAGTGGCAATTCAGTACATTATTCTTGCTGGAGAATCCCATGGACAGAGGAGCCTAGCAGGCTACAATCCATGGGGTCACAAAGAGTCTAACATGACTGAAGCAACTGAACACACATGCACATTGGTGAAAGCAACTGGAAGGCAATAGAAATATACTTGTGGACACACATATAAAACATACTAATAGCATTATTATAAATAAGATAAGTGATATGTTGTTTTTTCCAAATAAGTCAATATTAATGTTTCCTGCATTGCATATTTTTTATTATCTGAGCCACCAGGGAAGACTCATACACACACTGCTGCTACTGCTGCTAAGTCGCTTCAGTCGTTTCTGACCCTGTGCGACCCCATAGACGGCAGCCCACCAGGCTCTCCCATCCCTGGGATTCTCTAGGCAAGAACACTGGAATGGGTTGCCCTTTCCTTCTCCAAATACATACACTGCTAGGACCCAAATGGATTAGAAACAAAGGTTGGAAGACATTTGTGAAGAGATGACTCCAAAACATGTTAGAGGAGTATATACCAAGAAATTTGCATGCTAAGTCACTTCAGTGCGTCCAGCTCTTTGCAACGCTATGGACTGTAGCCCTCCAGTCTCCTCTGTTCTTGTAATTCTCCAGGCAGGAATACTGGAGTGGGTTGCCATGTCCTTCTCCAGAGGATTTTCTCAACCCAGAGATGGAACCCAAGTCTCCTGTGGTTCCTGCATTGCAGGTGGATTCTTTCTTGCTGAGCCACCAGGGAAGCCCTTACAAGGAACTCAGCCTTACTCAAACAGGTCTGGTCTTTATCCTTCGCTTGTAAGAGGTAGCCTGTAACCCCTTGAAATTTCCTAAATGAGAGGAGTGTCTTTGTTATTCAAGGTGAGCCCCTCTGAACACACCTAGTGGTTTCATGTTGGAAAGATGATTCAGGTTGAGGCTGACCTCACCTAATTGTCTTAGGGTAGGGTTTGGCCACAATAGAAAGACCAGTCATAGGAGAAAGGTCATATGAATTAAGATGGGGACTTTGACCACGTGATATCAGCTATTTCTGGCTGGAAGGATAGTACAGACGTCCCCAACTCCAAAGCTATAGACCAGTACCAGTTCATGGCCTGTTAGGAACTGGCACACAGCAGGAGGTGAGCAAACAAAACTTCATTTGCTACTTCCTATCTCTCACATTACTGCCTGAACCATCCCCCTCTGTGGCCTATGTTGCTGCTGCTGCTGCTAAGTTGCTTCAGTCGTGTCTGACTCTGTGAGACCCCATAGAAGGCAACCCACGAGGCTCCCCCGTCCCTGGGATTCTCCAGGCAAGAACACTGGAGTGGACTGCCATTTCCTTCTCCAGTGCATGCAAGTGAAAAGTGAAAGTGAAGACGCTCAGTCGTATTCAACTCTTAGCAACCCCATGGACTGAATCCTATCAGGCTCCTCCGTCCATGGGATTTTCCAGGCAAGAGTACTGGAGTGGGTTGCCACTGCCTTCTCCAGTGGCCTATGTTGACCACTGTCTTATTTTTGAACCACATCTCTTGGCTTCCAAGATGCGATACCATACAAGTACCTTTCTTCTTAACTACAGTCTTGTTGCTTTTCAAAATATGTATTTTTTTTTCTGTCTTATTCCCTACATCTCGCCAGCTTTTTTCTTTGTTCCCTTTCTCCTTTCTCTATAATTGACCATTTGCAATCTCATTCATTTTCATGGTTATCTCTTGTGCACATGCCTGTTGGATCTACTAATTCACCCCCAACTTATTTATAATTCTTGCTATTTTGGGGATTTTATCTACACATCATCTCTTGGGTGTCCTGTCACCACAGATTCAAGATATCCCAAAGTGGCCATTAACTTTCTCACAAGTAAAATATTCTATTCTTGGAAGTAGAAAAACTTCCACAGTTTTATTTTGATCAGGGAAAAAGTAAGTTTTGAGTAAAAAAAAAAAAAAATTCTTTGAATCAATATAATTTTGTCATTTCACATTAAATTAGATTTCTTATGCCTTATTCATCTCTGTCATATATAGCTATGCTTGCAGTAAGTACAATATAAAGTGTATTATATGTAATGTATATACATATGTGTGTGTGTGTATATATACACACACACAGAAGATACTCAATAGATAATTACAACTTGGATTAATTATTCTGCATTTTAACTTTATCGTTCTAGTCAGATGTTTCTAGTTTTTGACTCACAATCTTACAAATAAATCTCACAAATAAATCTCTTTTCTGCCTAGCTCTTTACAATTGGCACCTTTGTTACACTATGCAGTTCTTGTTTCACCCCTGGATATACTCTTAGATCACCCACAATTCCAAAGTCGAGAGTGTTCCTCATGCCTTCTATAAATGTTAACCTCCTTTAAATGTAGACCATTATTGAATCATCTAATGTTTCCCTGACATTTTTTTTTACACATTACTTATTATACTATTTATGGAATCATGTTATTGGAATAATTATATTCAACAATATGCCCTACTACTCTGTTCTGATTGTGACTACTTTATTGAGAAAAATTATGGGCACAGAGTAGACCTTCTAGAATAATTTTTGAATGATTAATCAATCTAATTACTCTATAATACCTTAGAAATGTAGCTGGGTGCTGTGTCGTTCCTAAAAGAGGGCATTCCAAAGCGTAGGTTTAAATTAGAGAATCAATGTGATTTAAATAACAGCTAAGAAATTACTCCAGTGTCATTGGAAATATATCAAGTCTCTCAGGTCACTGGGGAAAGGATATCAGAACTTCCATTTGTCTAGTTCCTCTAGTGGGTCTAGCTAAAGTACTTTCATTAAAATATGTATTGTCTTTAGAAGGCAACTTATTGTAAAATATTACCTAATATGCAATCATTATTATGGTATGCACAGGGGAGAAAAATCAAAGCTCTTGATGCCATTTGAAAAGGCACTAAATGGACAAACATGACTTTTCTGTATTTTTTCTAATGGTGGAGGTGGGGTGGTTGTCAATTTTTATTGGATTGATGGTTCTCCTTTTTCCTTCTTAATTGGCCAAAATTTCCTCACTATGGTAAGGTTGGACTGGACAAAACATCAATCACTCTGGGAATTGATGTTCCCTATAGTCAGAAATAGTACATAATAGGGTTGTATATTCCATGCATTGCATAACTTTCCTTAGTTTTCTGAAAAAGATATTAAAGTGAAGAGTGCTATCATCTCACAAAGATGTCATATATACTATATACATACATACAGGCATACATATATATGCACACACATATGTGCATTTTCCTAAAACTATTTATATGCTTTAAAACCACATTTTTGAAAGCTTCAAAAGCTGTACAAAGAAATCAACAACTTTCTTTGAGTCTTTAAGGAAATAACCTATTCTCAGAGTGACTACTCCCTTAGAAAATTATTTCTTCTGTCCTGATTTGTCTTACCTCTAAGATGATCTGACACAAAACTATTAGTAGATGCTTCACAGCAAAAAGAAAGAATTGAAGGATCTTAAAAAGTAAAATCAATGCAGCTACATAGAGATTCCAGTATCTCCAATGTTGTACTTAAGTTTCCATTTTTATATTTCTGTGTCCATAGTTCATACGTACTAAGTAAAATAAATAATTTTGAAAGATATGATGACTGAACCTTTAATTATTTAGAAAAATACCTATAATGTTATGTGCTTAGTCACTCAGTCATATCTGACTCTTTGCAGCTCCGTGGACTGTAGCCAACATGGATCCTCTGTCCATGGGATTTTCCCAGCAAGAATATTGGAGTGGATTGCCATTCCCTACTCCAGGAATTCTTTCTGGCCCAGGAATTGAACCAGGTTTCTTGCATCTCGTGCACTGGCAGGTAGATTCTTAACCACCGCTGCTGCTAAGTCACTTCAGTCGTGTCGGATTCTGTGTGACCCCATAGATGGCAGCCCATGAGGCTCCCCCGTCCCTGGGATTCTCCAGGCAAGAGCACTGGAGTGGGTTGCCATTTCCTTCTCTAATACATGAAAGTGAAAAGTGAAAGTGAAGTTGCTCAGTCGTATCTGACTCCTAGCGACCCTATGGACTGCAGCCTTCCAGGCACCTCTGTCCATGGGGTTTTCCAGGCAAGAATACTGGAGGCGGTTTGCCATTGACTCCTCCATCTTAACCACTAGTACCACCTAAAAAGCCCATACTGGTGTGTGTATAATAATAGTTTCCTACACATTTATTAAAATATAAAATTTGATTTAAAAAATAATTTATATATGAAAATTATATGAAACATAGAAAAATTAATATAAATTTTCACTTTAGAGAATTCTGCCTCACAAATTTTAATTTTAGTGTTTTAACTAATCATTTATTTGTCAGTATTAGAAAAATAATTGCAATAGCAAATGAAGCAACTGACAAACAACTAATCTCGAGAATATACAAGCAACTCCTACAGCTCAACTCCAGAAAAATAAATGACCCAATCAAAAAATGGGCCAAAGAACTAAATAGACATTTCTCCAAAGAAGACATACAGATGGCTAACAAACACATGAAAAGATGCTCAACATCACTCATTATCAGAGAAATGCAAATCAAAACCACTATGAGGTACCATTTCACACCAGTCAGAATGGCTGCAATCCAAAAGTCTACAAGGAATAAATGCTGGAGAGGGTGTGAAGAAAAGGGAACCCTCTTACACTATTGGTGGGAATGCAAACTAGTACAGCCACTATGGAGAACAGTGTGGAGATTCCTTAACAAACTGGAAATAGACCTGCCTTATGATCCAGCAATCCCACTGCTGGGCACACACACTGAGGAAACCAGAAGGGAAAGAGACACGTGTACCCCAGTGTTCATCACAGCACTGTTTATAATAGCCAGGACATGGAAGCAACCTAGATGTCCATCAGCAGATGAATGGATAAGAAAGCAGTGGTACATATACACAATGGAGTATTACTCAGCCATTAAAAAGAATACATTTGAATCAGTTCTAATGAGGTGGATGAAACTGGAGCCTATTATACAGAGTGAAGTAAGCCAGAAAGAAAAACACCAATACAGTATACTAACACATATATATGGAATTTAGAAAGATGGGAACAATAACCCTGTGTACGAGACAGCAAAAGAGACACTGATGTATAGAACAGTCTTATGGACTCTGTGGGAGAGGGAGAGGGTGGGAAGATTTGGGAGAATGGCATTGAAACATGTAAAATATCATGTATGAAACGAGTTGCCAGTCCAGGTTCGATGCACGATACTGGATGCTTGGGGCTGGTGCACTGGGACGACCCAGAGGGATGGTATGGGGAGGGAAGTGGGAGGAGGGTTCAGGATGGGGAACACATGTATACCTGTGGCGGATTCATTTTGATATTTGGCAAAACTAATACAATTATTTAAAGTATAAAAATAAAATAAAATTAAAATAAATAAATAAATTAAAAAATATAAAGTTGTTAAAAAAAAAAAAGAAAAATAATTGCAGCAATATATGATTCAATTCAATTCAGTTCAGTCACTGAGTCATGTCTAACTCTTTGTAACCCCATGGACTGCAGCAGGCCAGGACTCTCTGTCCATCACCAACTACTGGAGTTTACTCAAACTCACATCCATTGCCTTGGTGATGCCATCCAACCATCTCATCCTCTGTTGTCCCCTTCTCCTCCTGCCTTCAATTTTTCCCAGTATCAGCGTCTTTTCCAAAGACTCAGTTCTTTGTATCAGGTGGCCACAGTATTGGAGTTTCAGCTTCAACAACAGTCTTTCCAATGAACACTCAGGACTCATCTCCTTTACGATGGACTGGTTGGATCTCCTTGCAGTCCAAGGGACTCTCAAGAGTTTTCTCCAACACCACAGTTCAAAAGCGTCAATTCTTTGGTGCTCAGCTTTCTTTAGGTCCAACTCTCACACTCATGCATGACTATTGGAAAAATCATAGCTTTGATTAACAGACATTTGTAGGCAAAGTAATATCTCTGCTTTTGATTATGCTATCTAAGTTGGCCATAACTTTCCTTCCAAGGAGTAAGCGTCTTTTAATTTCATGGATGCAGTCACCATCTGCAGTGATTTTGGAGCCCAAAGAAATAAAGTCTGCACTGTTTCCACTGTTTCTCCATCTATTTGCCAGGAAGTGATAGGACTGGATTCCATGATCTTAGTTTTCTGAATGTTGAGCTTTAGGCCAAATTTTCACTCTCCTCTTTCACTTTCATCAAGAAAATCTTTAGTTCTTCTTCACTTTCTGCCATAAGCGTGGTGTCATCTGCATATCTGAGGTAATTAATATTTCTCCCAGCAATCTTGATTCCAACATGTGCTTCATCCAGCCCAGCATCTCTCATGATGTACATTCAGAAAACTAAGATCATGGCATCTGGTCCCATCACTTCATGGGAAATAGGGAAACAGTGGGAACAATGTCAGACTTTATTTTGGGGGGCTCCAAAATCACTGCAGATGGTGATTGCAGCCATGAAATTAAAAGACACTTACTCCTTGGAAGGAAAGTTATGACCAACCTAGATAGTATATTGTAAAGCAGAGATATTACTTTGCCAACAAATGTCCATGTAGTCAAACCAAAAAATGGTTTTTCCAGTAGTCATGTATGGATGTGAGAGTTGGACCATGAAGAAAGGTGAGCGCCAAAGAATTGATTCTTTTGAACTGTGGTGTTGGAGAAGACTCTTGAGAGTCCCTTGGACTGCAAGGAGATCCAACCAGTCCATCCTAAAGGAGATCAGTCCTGGGTGTTCATTGGAAGGACTGATGCTGAAACTGAAACTCCAATATTTTGGCCACCTCATACGAAGAGTTGACTCATTGCAAAAGACCCTGATGCTGGGAGGGATTGGAGGCAGGAGGAGAAGGGAACAACAGAGGATGAGATGGCTGGATGGCATCACCCACTCCATGGACATGAATTTGAGTGAACTCCAGGAGTTGGTGATGGACAGGGAGGCTTGGCGTGCTGTGATTCATGGAGATGCAAAGAGTCAGACATGACTGAGCCATTGAACTGAACTGAACTGAATTCTGCATAAAGTTAAATAAGCCTCTCAAGAGGCAGGCCAGGTGGTCTGATATTCCCATCTCTTGAAGAATTTTCCACAGTTTGTTGTGATCCATACAATAAAAGGTGTTGGCATAGTCAATAAAGCATAAATAGATATCACTTGAAAATAAAGTAAACACCAACTTTGGCTCAATAAAAGTCATATAAGTGCTTAATTGTAATAGGATTTTATTTCTAGGCAACAAAATAAGAGAAGAGACATTTTAATTGAATTAAAATAATTTATAATAGTTTCATTTTATTTGGAACTAAAAAGTATTTATTTTTCTATATTTTCTCAATTTAAAAATAAATTTACATCAAACATTTCATGTAAAATAAAATAGCGATTTATAAAATGACATCAGAATCATGTGTATAACTTGGGGTGGGGATTAATCAATTTTCCAGAAATCTACACTAAATATAGTGTAGTAGGCTTACTCTTGAGAATCCCTTGGACTGCAAGGAGATCCAACCAGTCCATTCTAAAGGAGATCAGCCCTGGGTGTTCTTTGGAAGGAATTATGCTAAAGCTGAAACTCCGGTACTTTGGCCACCACATGTGAAGAGTTGACTCAATGGAAAAGACTCTGGTGCTGGGAGGGATTGGGTGCAGGAGGAAAAGGGGACGATAGAGGATGAGATGGCTGGATGGCATCACTGACTCGATGGACATGAGTTTGGGTGAACTCTGGGAGTTGGTGATGGACAGGGAGGCCTGGAGTGCTGCAATTCATGGGGTCGCAAGAGGCAGACACAACTGAGCGACTGAACTGAACTGAACTGAGGCTTAATTTGGTAGGAAAGTTATGACCAACCTAGATAGCATATTCAAAAGCAGAGACATTACTTTGCCAACAAAGGTCCATCTAGTCAAGGCTATGGTTTTTCCAGTGGTCATGTATGGATGTGAGAATTGGACTGTGAAGAAAGCTGAGCACTGAAGAATTGATGCTCTTGAACTGTGGTGTTGGATAAGACTCTTGAGAGTCCAGTGGACTGCAAGGAGATCCACTCAGTCCATTCTAAAGGAGATCAGCCCTGGGATTTCTTTGGAAGGACTGATGCTAAAGCTGAAACTCCAATACTCTAGCCACCTCATGGGAAGAGTTGACTCATTGGAAAAGACTCTGATGCTGGAAGGGATTGGCGGCAGGAAGAGAAGGGGACGATAGAGGATGAGATGGCTGGATGGCATCACTGACTCGATGGACATGAGTTTGAGTGAACTCCGGGAGTTGGTGATGGACAGGGAGGCCTGGCGTGCTGCAATTCATGGGTTGCAAAGAGTCAGACACAACTGAGTGACTGAACTGAACTGAGGCTTAATTTATATAATGTATAAATCATTATATAAATGTATAAATATACTGTAATATACTGACCTGCTTCCTGAGAAATATGTATGCAGGTCAAGAAGCATCAGTTAGAACTGGACAGGGAATAACAGGCTGGTTCCAAATCATCAAGGCTGTATATTGTCACCCTGCTTATTTAACTTATATGCAGAGCACATCATGAGAAATGCTGGGCTGGATGAAGCACAACCTGGAAGGAAGACTGCCAGGAGAAATATCAATAACCTCAGATATGCAGATGACACCACCCTTATGGCAGAAAGTGAAGAAGAACTAAAGAGCCTCTTGATGAAAGTGAAAGAGGAGAGTGAAAAAGTTGGCTTAAAGCTCAACATTCAGAAAACTATGATCATGGCATCCAGTCCTATCACTTCCTGGCAAATAGATGGAGAAACAGTGGAAACAGTGGCAGACTTTATTTTGGGGGGTCCAAAGTCACTGCAGATGGTGATTGCATCCTTGAAATTAAAAGACACTTCCTCCTTGGAAGGAAAGCTAAGACCAATCTAGACTGCATATTAAAAAGCAGGGACGTTGCTTTGTCAACAAAGGTCCATCTGGCAAAGCTATGGTTTTTCCAGCAGTCATGCATGGATGTGAGAGTTGGACTATAAAGAAAGCTATGGTACATATACACAATGGAGTATTACTCAGCCATTAAAAAGAATACATTTGAATCAGTTCTAATGAGGTGGATGAAACTGGAGCCTATTATACAGAGTGAAGTAAGCCAGAAAGTAAAACACCAATACAGTATACTAATGCATATATATGGAATTTAGAAAGATGGTAACAATAACCCTGCATACGAGACAGCAAAAGAGACACTGATGTATAGAACAGTCTTATGGACTCTGTGGGAGAGGGAGAGGGTGGGAAGATTTGGGAGAATGGCATTGAAACATGTATAATATCGTGTATGAAAAAAAAAAAAGCTGAGCACCGAAGAATTGATGCTTTTGAATTGTGGTGTTGCAGAAGACTCTTGGGAGTCCCTTGGAGAGCAAGGAGATCCAACCAGTCCATCCTAAATGAAATCAGTCCTGAATATTCATTGCAAGGACTGATGTTGAAGCTGAAGTTTCAATACTTTGTCCACCTGATAGGAAGAACTGATTCATTTGAAAAGACTTTGATGCTGGGAAAGATTGAAGGTGGGAGGAAAAAGGGATGACAGAGGCTGAGATGATTGGATGGCATCACTGACTCAATGGACATGAGTTTGAGTAAGCTCCAGGAGTTGGTGATAGACAGGGCACCCTGGTACATTGTAGTCCATGGGATCTCAAAGAGTCAGAATCGACTTAGTGACTGAACTGCACTGAGGCTTCATTTATTATCTGATCTTCTTTTACTCCCTCCTTATTACTTTTGGCAGGACTTCCCTGATAACTCAATTAGTAAAGAATCTGCCTGCAATGGGGGAGACCTGGGTAGGGAAGATCTGGAGAAGGGAAAAGCTACCCAATCCATTATTCTGGCCTAGACAATTCCATAGACTGTGTAGTCCATAGGTTCACAGAGTGGGACACGACTTAATGACTTTTACTTTGCTGCTTTTGGCAGATACCTTAATTTATGTACCCTTGTCCCAAGTATTCCATCCTAGCTCCCAGCGTTTGCCCTGCTTAAACTAAAACTATCTCAGCTATCCAATTTAAGGAGACTGCTTTAGGAACCCTGACCTTAGCCTATAGGATCTGCCCTCTGATGAAAACTGGGAATGAACAAGGAAGCACTTTGTCCTGGTTTTGTTTTTTTGTTTTTTGCTGGGTTTTGGGGCAAATTGGATTTTTTTTAAATAAAAGTTTGTGCTCAGTAAAGTTGTCAGTCCCTCCATTCTCCACCACCAAAGCTCTAATTTTTTAATAGTGATGTTTATTATGCAAAGAGAGTATCAAGGTGCCCAGACTTCATTATCTCCTTTATCATTGCAACTCTGGGCTATTGCAGCACAAATTGCCAGATTAAAAACAAACAAACAAACAAACCAATCAAACCAAAATGCTAAAGCATTAAAAAGTTTAAAATTCTCTGCCCATTAAATATAGTGCAAGTACACATTTCTAGATTTAAAATGGATAACCTACAAGGAACAAGGATAAAGGATAAAATGGATAACCAACAAGGATACAGCATATGGAACTCTGTTCAATGTTATGTGGCAGCCTGGATAGGAGGGGAAATTAAAGGACAATAGATATATGTATTTAAATGGCTCAGTCCCATTTGCTGTCCATCTGAAACCACCACAACATTGTTAATCATCTATACCCCCACAAAAAACAATATCTTTTAATAAATAATACAGTGCTGATGAGGAGCCCAGCCAATGCTTGAAAGCATGTTCTCTTTTTCTACCTAATTCTACCTGGACAAGGGTGAGTTATGAATCTGGGTCCTCAGATACACAGACATTAAAAAAAAAAAAAAGCAAACAAACAGACGCTTAGCATTTCTAACCCACTATGTTGATTTCATAATTCAGAGGTTGTTCAGGTGCCCTGCCTATTGGCTGTTCTACTCCATCCCTCCCATTCAGTTTCCAGATAGTAACCTCATTTCTTTAGTTCTTCTAGACTTTCTTTTGTCCTCTTTTCTAGGAAATCACATACCCTAAATCTCTGCTAGTTTGTGAGGGATTTATTCACTGAGGGTATATTCCTCAAAATAACAACCCCTCGAAATGACTTTCAAATTAAGTAGCTACATTGAATTTAACTATGCTTCGTCCCCAAGTGTAAAATCACACCTAAAATACTTGTATACTCTAATCTTTGCAGCCTGGCGAGCACCAGGAAAAAGATGAAAATAAAGTATTAAATAGTTAAAAGAAAAAAGAGAGTTCTTCAACTAAGAACACCTCATAAAGATAATGTAAGTCCATACAACACAATGTTTCATATGGACCGTGGTCCTATATTTATATTACATTTTGTAAACATAATCATTGATACAAATCAGAATGTCTCCATTTATCTTTAAAATGCGACTATAATTGTGACATACAAAATCAGCATGTGTATTATGCCCAGTAGAAACATTTTCAGAGTAGCATACACAATTTTAAGTCAAGGGGAAACTGCTGTTCAATTTTACAATCTTAAGGTGTCCAGTTTGTCAAAAATGTTCTGTATCCAAAACATGAAAACACTTGTAAAATAGTCAAGTGTTTCTTAAAGGGTATTTTCATGTTACAAAAAGTCAATGTTCCACATAATTTAAAAAAAATCACATTCACTCTCTGCTGGAAAAAAAAAAAAAGGAGATCTCTTAAATAAATGGCTCTTAACAATGTTAACTTGCCAAAAAATCAATTTTTTCCTGTGCTATTATTCATTTGATAGATTTTACTATATCATAGCCCAATCTCATAAAACAAGGATGAACAAGATATTTACCAAAATATATCCATGATTGAGTTTTATTTATTTGTGTAAAGCCATAGGACATGCACCTCTAAACATGAACAAATGGGCCATGTCTGAGATTCTCTCTCCTGCTGTCAGTTAATCTATACATTCTTCATGTCCCTGATCCATATACCCACAAACAACAGATATTTCTTTTGTTTTGTAAAATTCATCATATTGTTTTTGGATTTGTTTGTTTGTTTGTTTTGCACTGGCCAGCATGGTTACAAATAAATGAAGCTTTTATCAGTGAATACAGGAAACTATTTCTATGCACTTGAAGGAAATGATCAATAAATTCCACTACAGTGAAGTTTAAAATGTGTATATATCAAAGGCTAGAATACAAAAAGAAAAGCCACATCCAATGGAAGATAGCTGCTATATTTAAACTAGTATTAGTTTCTTGAAAAATGATTTGATCTTGTCCTCTAAATTTGAATATTTGCCTATTATTTAATCTAGCAATATCATTATTGGAAATCAGTACTTCATTTATAAGACTTTTCAGGTAAGCACATTTTTTAAGAGAAAACAAAACTGTAGAAAACTTAAATACTCAAAAGAGAAGGAAGGATAAATTGTGGTAAGTTATATTCATTAAGCATAATACTATATAGCAGTGAAAAATCAATTAGTGAATAAATAAAGGGAAAAGTCATGAAAATGAAATACTGACAGAGGAAAACAGAAGAATACATTTGGAATCATTTATATAAAATTAAAGATCACAACATATTTATAATAAAAAGGAAGAAATGTAAAAAAAAAAAATAAGAGCGTTTAATCTTAAGAAGAATGAACATCAATGAAGAGAAGCATGGGGGAAATGTAATAGTTTGGTTATTAGTCAATTACTGACTGAAAATTCGGTAGTGGATAAAACATACCACTAAGAGGAACTAAAGAGCCTCTTGATGAAAGTGAAAGAGGAGACTGAAAAAGCTGGCTTAAAGTTCAACATTAAAAAAACCGAGATCAAGGTATCCAGTCCCATCACTACACAGTAAATAGATGGGAAACAATGGAAACAGTGACAGACTTTATTTTCTTGGGCTCCAAAATCACTGCAGACATGACTGCAGCCATGAAGTTAAAAGGTGCTTGCTCCTTGGAAGAAAAACTATGACCAACCTAGACAGCATATTAAAAAACAGAGACATTATTTTGCTGACAAATGTCCGTCTAGTCAAAGCTATGATTTTTCCAGCAGTCGTGCATGGATGTGAGAGTTGGACCATGAAGAAAGCTGAGTGCTGAAGAATTGATGCTTTTGAACTGTAGTGCTGGAGAAGACTCTTGAGATTACCTTGAACTGCGAGGAAAAAATTTTCCCTAAAGGAAATCAACCCTGAATATTCACTGGAAGGACTGATGCTAAAGCTGAAGTTCCAATACTTTGGCCACCTGATGCAATGAACCTACTCATTGGAAAAGATCCTGGTGCTGGGAAAGACTGAAGGCAGGAGGAGAAAGGGACAAGAGAGGATGAGATGGTTGGATGGCATCACCAACTCAATGGGCATGAGTTTGAGCAAGCTCTTGGAGTTGGTGATGGACAGGGCAGCCTGGTGTGCTGCACTCCCTGGGGTCGCAAAGAGTTGGACATGACTGAGAGACTAAACTGAACTGAAAATGTACCAGGTAAATATGCAGTAACCATGAGTCAGGAAGCAGAATAAAGGTAAGAACACTGCTTTTAGACTACTTATAGAGTTTAACCATGTACCTGGTGCTGTTTTAATGTTATTTAATTCCACCTTTGTTTAAGGGGGTCTATCTACTGCTTATTGACTTTTGTGACCTCAGGACTATCCTTATGCTTGTTGTTTACACTCAAGAGTTCTCTTTTAAGTACAGATTACCCTATAAACCACATAAACATTTTCTACAGGCTAATGTCACCTGTAGCCTAGAATGATCTTACCTCATTTTGAATATAATTTACTTTGTTTTTATTTGTGCTGTTTTTATTATTTTAGCTTTTTTCCTTTTTATTTCAAAAAAAGGAATTACCATATAGTAAACCTCCCGTGTAATTAGAGGATTTTAATTTTTATTTTAATTTTTATTTATTTTATTTTATTTTTAAATTTTACAATATTGTATTGGTTTTGCCAAACATCGAAATGAATCCGCCACAGGTATACACATGTTCCCCATCCTGAACCCCCCTCCTTCCTCCCTCCCCATATCATCCCTCTGGGTCGTCCCAGCGCACCAGCCCCAAGCATCCAGCATCGAGCATCGAACCTGGACTGGCGACTCGTTTCATACATGATAGTATACATGTTTCAATGCTCTTCTCCCAAATCTTCCCACCCTCTCCCTCTCCCACAGAGTCCATAAGACTGTTCTATACATCTGTGTCTCTTTTGCTGTCTCATATACAGGGTTATTGTTACCATCTTTCTAAATTCCATATATATGCATTAGTATACTGTATTGGTGTTTTTCTTTCTGGCTTACTTCACTCTGTATAATAGGCTCCAGTTTCATCCACCTCATTAGAACTGATTCAAATGTATTCTTTTTAATGGCTGAGTAATAATTGTGTATATGTACCACTGCTTTCTTATCCATTCATCTGCTGATGGGCATCTAGGTTGCTTCCATGTCCTGGCTATTATGAACAGTGCTGCGATGAACACTGGGGTACACGTGTCTCTTTCCCTTCTGGTTTCCTCAGTGTGTATGCCCAGCAGTGGGACTGCTGGATCATAAGGCAGTTCTATTTCATTTTTTAAGGAATCTCCACACTGTTCTCCATAGTGGCTGTACTAGTTTGCATTCCCACCAACAGTGTAAGAGGGTTCCCTTTTCTCCACACCCTCTCCAGCATTTATTGCTTGTAGACTTTTGGATTGCAGCCATTCTGACTGGTGTGAAATTGTACCTCATAGTGGTTTTGATTTGCATTTCTCTGATAATGAGTGATGCTGAGCACAATCATTGTTAGAGAAACTCACTGCAGTGTTTCAGGAATGACTTTTTATTTTTAATTGATCATACTTGATTTTTAGGACAGCCATGAAACAGTGGGTCTGGTGAGTTTAACTAAATGCATGGCAATGCATGGCAGTGGTTTCCTGCTGATTCTGAAGAGAGTATAATGTCTGCAGCAAAATCCACACCTATGAAGGTTCTTTCTGCCTAATCACCTTAGGGGGGCCCAAACTCATTTCTACAGGTTAAAAAAAAAAAAAATGGCCAGGAAGGACTTATCTTCTCCAATCCTCCAGCACTCTTTCCATGGTCTGACTTTCTGAGATCCACGCAATTGTTTTCTGAGTCTTTCCAAGATAATAGCATTTTGAAAGAGCAATGAAGATCAGAAGGCCAAAGGCATGGCATTCCCTGAAGAATCAGCCCTTGTATGCCAACGATTCACCCTGCATTTCAGGCCACTACAAGGTCCTGTGGCAATCTGAAACTGATGGAATCAAAATTTTACTTAATTGGACAAAGTATACACTCTCAAAAATACTTCATCACTAAAACCATATCTCATTGCAAGCTGACTTTTGGGAAAATGCTATGGTTGTTTTAATGAAAAAGAAGGAATGCATACAATTTTCATTTCTAAAATGTATTTTAATATTGAAAATAAATTACCAAACACTTTATACTTGATACTATTGTATATACAATTCAGACCTATTGGTTTGATCTTTCTACCCTCAGTTTCAGCTCCAAAGAAATCAAAAGCCAAAATCTTGCAGATCCAGTACAATCTGAAGCATGGTTTTAATCATCCACATGTAATGCTTAATCCTCAGAAAACTTGAAAACAAAGTTGGTAATTGCTTACAGTACCATTATCTGCATTCCTAAACAGAATGTGTCATTCAGAAATGTTTCAGTCAACCATATTTGTTTTGCATGTTTTGTATTACTCCTTTATATATTTGATACATGAATAAATACACAAGTTCTATTTAGAAAAACAAAATATTTGGGGATCATATTTAGTATCATAAATATTTACTAGTAAATACTAGTTCTTCATTTAGTTAATGATTTAATTAACTAAAATGACTTTCATTTTGTCTTCATTTTCTAAAATAATGTTTGATGTTAGAAGCTCTTATTTTTGCCTTCTTCTTTTAGGATTATATTATTGTCATTGCTGTGTAATCCGTAAATCATGTCCAACTCTTGCGACCCCCTGGACTGCAGCCCACCAGGCTCCTCTGTCCATGGAATTTCCAAGAAAAGAATACTAAAGTGGGTTGTCATTTCCTTCTCCAGGGGATCTTCCCAACCAGGGGATCAAACCCATGTCTCCTGCAGATTCTCCAGGCAGATTGTTTACTGCTAAGCCACCAGGGAAGCCCCAGGATTACACTATTACATAAAAGTATTAGTTGGGCAGTTATTGTATGAGATTCATATGAGCTATTTTAACTTCCTTTAATTAATAAGGATGATATCTATGCTACACTTTTTTTATATCTTTTTTATGATTTTGCTCTGTTCTTAGTATCTGTTTTCAGAGAAAACTAATTGATTATTTGAATCAGAAGAATGTGTGAATTGCAGACTATCCAGAGTTAAGAAAAGCAATGATTTACAAACATCCACACTTATTTGATATTAAAATACAAATGTATTAAGGTTTAACTGGATTTTTGTCATGTAGTTATTTGGATGCATATGTTTGTACTCATTTATAAACAGAAGATGGAAAAAGTAAGAGACACATTGATATTTTCCTGAGTATATTTTTGAGATTACAATACTTAATTGAAATTAACATTTTAAATAATTTAAAGTTAGATTTCACATTAAATATAATCCTTAAAATAGCTGTATATAATATATATGCAAAATAACTTTATCCCCTAAAACTGTTAAAATAATTGATTTTCTGATTCACATAATGAATATTGACATTTACATTGATTGTAAAGCAAAGATATCATATTTATGTTTTATATCCATTTTTAAAATCTTATGATTATCTGGCGTGCTGCGGTCCCTGGTGCTACAAAGAGTCAGACACAATTCAGCAACTGAACTGAACTGATTATCTTTCATATGATATTTTAACATTATCTTGAAAAGGTGTGGTAATTCTAAATCTTTGATCAAGGATCACCGTGCATTTCTCTGACTTCTTACTTTTCATGGTGGTCAGAAGAAGCTTTATGCTCTTTAAAATTTAATACCACTGATAGTTTTGATTAATATTTATATTTTATTCATTGCATACCATAATAGCATGCCTAATTAAATATTATTAACTGTTTATATTATTATCTATATATTATAACAATATCAATGCATGTCTATATTCTTATAATATAGATCTAATGTTATGATCCATATTAATGTGCATATAATAAAGTGAAGTCACTCAGTCATGTCCGGCTCTTTGTGACCCCATGGACTGCAGCCCGCCAGGCTACTCCATCCATGGGATTTCCAGGCAAGAATACTGGAGTGGGTTGCCATTCCTTCTCCAGGGGATCTTCCTGACTCAGGGATCGAACCCTGATCTCCTACACTGCAGGCAGACTATTTACCATCTGAGCCACCAGAGAAGAATAAGCAAGGTAATTTATTTAATAGGTGTGATTGCTCAGTCATGTCTGACTCTTTGTGATCCTGTGGACTGTAGCCCACCAGGCTCCTCTGCTCCTGGCATTTTCCAGGCAGGAATACTAGAGCAGGTTGCCATTTCCTACTCCAAAGATCTTTCTGACCCAGGGATTGAACCAGTGTCTCCTGCATCTCCTTCCTCAGCAGGCAGATGGAGAAGATATCTAAACTCTACTCTTTGAAATGGGACTCAGCAATCTGCTTTTCATTAAGCATCATATTTTCCAGAAATACTCATCCATTCAGCTGCTGCTGTCTTCTACAAACAGATTGAAAAACAGGAACGTTTTCAAAGCTCTCTAGCATAGGATGTGCATTTTTCAAAAGATGTCAGAGAATAAGATGGGTCACAGGAAAGAATGAAAGCTGAATGTGGCATCGACTCCAGTTATAGAATAAAAGACACTGTTTTAGTCTTTATAGTGTAACAGTTGCCAGTAGTATAAAATGAATTTGATGGAGCACCAAAAACATAACAAGTTGAATAAAATGTATTTTTGTTGATGAAAAAAGAAAACAATCTTGTGGGTCACAATTTCTTGATCCTGTGAATTCAGATTCCTTTGAAGGGTATAATATTGATTTGTGGAGTGTCTTGTTATTACTAAAAGCTATTCCCTTTATTCTGATGCTTTTCTGTGGCAAAAAAAAAAATGAGATTATACAGCTGATATCATTAAAGCAAGAGCAAAATTGCATTAAAATGAAATGTTTGCAGAATTGAACATGAAAGTCAAAGAGTTTGCCTCCCCATCTAAATTTCTCAAGCCTAGAAACACATCACAGAGTAAACTGAGTTCAATTCCCAAAGGAAAATAAAACAGCTGACCTTTATTTTCAAAGTTCTTTTTCTTCAGTTAGTTAAGAAAATATGAACATTTATTTTACCTTTATCTAAAACCTACAGTTTAAAACAAATAGAATTACGTTTAAAGGGCTACATTACTTCAAAAATAAGTTCTAGAAGAATGCAAAGCTATCTGGTATGACAAGTTTTTTCATATTATATAGATAACAGTGTTTCCTTGTTAGAAACACTCAAGCAATCTTCATGAAGTTGTAAATAAATAACAACATTAAGTTCTTGGGTCAGTTTTGGATTTTAAAGTCACTTGATTATGTTATTATCATCCTTACCAATAAAATAAATATTAATATTATTGCAAATGTAGCAAAACCATGTTGCTTGATTCTTCAAACTATCCTTTTAATCATTTTTCTTCACTATATTTTATTATCTTCATTAGTAAAAGCTTCAAAATACAACCTTATCATAGTTAATATTATATTACATTGATGGTTGCTTTTAATTAGTCAATACCACTTATTTCTTGAAAGTAACTTGCTCTGTTTACCTTGTTTCTCTTTTGTTGAGTTGTTACTTTTTAAGGAAGAATGAAAAGGAAAAGAAAAGTCTCTCCTCTAAGCCAATTTTTCTCAGTTTTTATGAGAGAATCATGAGTATTTATTCAAAGATATGTTCAGAATACCTACTTTGTGGCAGGTGCCATCGGGTGCTGGGGATCTGATGATGAACCAGATAAACATAGCTTGTCCTTACATAGCTTATTGTCACACATAAGCTAATTTTAGAAAGTGGGAAGCACTACACAGGGTGCCCAGAGAGGTATCAGTAGGAACAGTAGACCTTAGAAAAGACAAGGGAAGGGAGATGACTCTGAAGAGAGAAAATTGACACTGAGGTTTAAAAGAGAGCCTCCTGCCAGCAGGGAAAAAAGTTAGAAAGATATTGAAGGGTAAAACAATTTGACATGTTTAAAGGAAGAAAACCCCAGCATGGGTGAAGCAAAGGGCAGACTGACGGATGTGCTATAAGGTCAAAGACCAAGACAGAGCTGGGCCAGGTACCTTCCTATTTTATCCAGTAAGGAGTTTAGCTTTTATTTTTCGGGCAAGAGGAAACCATTCAAATTAGGAGTGGTAGGAATGGAGATTTATTCAAAACACTACATTGTGTTAGCAACAATGATAGAACATTTCTATTACAGTTCCATGGGAAACCAGCTACACAAAATGATTCCTGAAAAATTTAGAAAATGCTAGATATCAAGCTATACTTTTGGACAATTACAGTATCATTAAATACAGAATATTCTCATAAAGTTAAAAGCTGCTTAAACTTTTACTCAAATCCCCAACTATATCTGACTTCAAAATTTAGTTTTCTGGTGGTATCTGGCATCTCTTTCTGGAATCACACTTTGGAAAATACTTATATAGAAAAAAGTGATCAGTATTACTCAAGTGAGTCATATCATTGGACTTCTTTTGCTTTGTTTCAAAATTCCTAACTACTAAAAAATTAAATTTTAAAAACTTACATTCATATTAAGAATGTGCCTTACATTCATTACTTTTCATACACCTAAAAAAGTCACTCATAATTCAATTAACCCTGTTTAAGGCATGAATGGGATAATTTCTCCATGAGCTCTATTCTATTTCATATTCTCATAAGGCAACTTTGGTATTAAATATCGATAAAGTAATAGTTTTCAGAAGGATATCCAATATTAGAGTGTTAGGATGATTTTAATTAGTCTCCATCAGCAGGATAGGTTTACCTGTGTGCTTGTCCATGTGAAGTGCATGTAAATCCTGAACCATCACCTATGAATTTAAATCAGAAAGCTCATCAACTTCTATTGGCAAGGTGAAAGATAAAAGCCACAGAAGGACCTTCCTAGCCTCTGTCAGTAATGATAAACAGCATTAACTGCTTCTGTAGACACTAATGCTGCTATCTTGAGAACACAGGCAGCTACCATGAGAACTTTACAGCTTCACTAATCATACTTTTGTTTGTCACAAAACAGAAAATAAAATCTCAACAAAGAAGCAATAAATATTAGCATTTATGAACAAAAGAAGGTCACATAAATATGTATATCTCTGAATATGCAATGCATTCTTCATTAACCAAATATCATGTTCATTATTATAAGCTGTTATTCTAGGAGAAGGAGACAACAGAAGTAAGAGAAAGTTAAATGAAAGCTGGGACAGAGTCAGATGTGTAGGAAGCATTTTCCATAAAAAGATCTGGTGACTATAATAAAAATCAATGCTTTAATGTTATGAAGTTATTTATTATTTATTTGCTTAAAGGGGTTTTCAGTAGTGATAAATATTCCAAATTCTGTGACATCAAAATACCAAACTTTTCTTCTAGTTCATTGAAAAATTTGTGTTTGTGGCATTATATTTTAAATTCAAATATTATATTAAAATTCTAGTTTTCTCACTTCAAGGCAAAATATTCACATTGAATTAATTTAATAACATTGCTTACAAAGTTTAAACAACATGCATGGTAATTTTGATATTAATATAGAGATAGCCAAACAATATTCTCCCTTAAAAGCATACCAGGATGTTATATTATTGAACTACAAAAACACTAACAAGTTTGAAAAAGAAACTAAGACATCATGCATATCTTTTTATTTTCAAATACCTATGCCTATAAAGTTTATGTAATAGTTTACTTTTCATCTTCTTACACAACATTAAATCCCTAGTTCTTTGAAAGACTTCTCTTATGTTCAATGGTTCATTTTCCTTTTACAGTTTTCCTTCTTTATATAATATTTCTAATATGTTTTACTTTTTTTTTTTACCTCCTCTGATATATTCCAACATGACTGATAAGGTGAAGGTTCAAGTAGTTAGATTAATCAACTGATTAGTCAACTATGCTACTAATTCTACAAAAAATCTTATGTCCCTGATGTTATACTATTACTTCAGTTGCTAAATACTGTTGGGATATAATTAATGATGTTATGTTAAAACTCAAGTGCTGTTAGATAACATGCATGAAATTTAGAAGACATATATAACAAACCAGAGCATAGTTTAAAAGTGTACCTAAAAACAATCTAGTGTAGATAACCTACAGTCCAAAGGTTAGGGCGTTTGTTTGTTTTCCCATAAATTTATTTTTATTACCTGTAAAATGGCTTAATAATAGTACCTATTTCATATAGTACCTGTAAGAATTATTACATATGCATACGAAAGGCTTAGGATAAAAACTGATCACTCAGAGACTATTAGTTATTATGATCTACTTGGATAAATTCAAATGTGGCTATTGAAACACAAAACAATAGAATAATCGCGATTGTATTCACTGGTGCAAATATACTGTATTATGTTATATGAATATCATATAATTTCCTAGGGGATATGATATTAAAGTATTAGTGGGAGGGACTAATAGACTAAGTTATCTGGAGAAAGGAATTAGGAACTAAGTCTTTTATATAATGTTCAGAAATAAAAAGACTACAAAATTTAGAAAAGAACATGTTGTACATTCACTAGTTATTAGACAAGAAATCTGAATTGATCTCAATTTAAAATCTGCTTCTTTCTTAGTTTTTAGTTTCAGCTTACATAAAATAATAAATAACCTTCTTTCACTACCTTATTGGGAAGAGAGTGAAAGGCTTTTATTGGAAAAGAGAATAGAGATCAGAAGAAAAACTATTCCAATTCTCACCACACTTTTGAGAAGGTCATAGTAATTGATTTCAGGTACTTTGTAACTGCAGATTCCTAACTCCTGGTTGTATCCCTATATAAGTATATGGTATATGTGGTGTGGTAGGAGCCTCTTGATGAAAGTGAAAGAGGAGAGTGAAAAAGTTGGCTTAAGTCTCAACATTCAGAAAACTAAGATCATGGCATCTGGTCCCATCATTTCATAGCAAATAGATGGGAAACAGTGGAAACAGTGAGGGACTTTATTTGGGGGGCTCCCAAATCACTGCAGATGGTGACTGCAGCCATGAAATTAAAAGATACTTACTCCTTGGAAGAAAAGTTATGACCAACCTAGACAGCATATTAAAAAGCTGAGACATTACTTCGTCAGAAAAGTCCATCTAGTCAAAGCTATGGTTTTTAAAATAGTCATGTATGGATGTGAGAGTTGGGACTATAAAGAAAGCTGAGTGCCAAAGAATTGATGCTTTTGAACTGTAGTGTTGGAGAAGACTCTTGGGAGTCCCTTAGACTGCAAGGGGATCCAACCAGTCCATCCTAAAGGAAATCAGTTCTGAATATTCATTGGAAGGACTAATGCTGAAGCTGAAACTCCAATACTTTGGCCACCTGATTCGAAGAACTGAGTCATTGGAAAAGACCCTGATGCTGGGAAAGACTGAGGGCAGGAGGAGAAGGGGATGACAGAGGATGAGATGCTTGGATGGCATCACCGACTCAATGGACATGAGTTTGAGTAAACTCCTGAAGTTGGTGATGGACAGGGAGGCCTGGCGTACTGCAGTCCATGGGGTCACAAAAAGTCAGACACAACTGAGAGACTGAACTGAGGAGCCTTAGGGACAGGATGGTAGTAAACAAAGATTCATATTATACAACCACATTTGAGTCTTACTCCTTTTGATCCAAGTCATAGGGTTAAAAGTAGGTAGAGCAGCACAGAATGCATATGATGCTGACCTTAGAAATATATGTAGTATGTAAGTACTCTGCATTCCATTAGTTTTTCCCTAATTCTTATAGCATTCAAGCATTTAGTCAACCCTCTCAGTGAAAGAACTATTATTTGATCCTGTATTACTGCCAGACACTACCCTGGGAGCTAATGATATAATGGTGAAGAAATAGGTCAATTCCCAAGGAGTTTATGATCTTCATTTGTTTCCAAGCTGCTTATAGACAATGGCAAAATAATTTTAACACTGTGGAAACACATGGAAAGGGTGATTTATTTACTAAGCCTTAGTGTTATTGTATTTCTAAATAAAAAAGCTCAGGAGAGTATGTTCTATTTCTTTGTATCACTTCTGCATATTACTTTAGGGTCAGATAGGTAAAAAATAAATATTTATGAAACTGAAATAATAACATAATACATTTTCCTTATTAATTGATTAGCAATAAACAAATGTTGATTGAAAGTGAACTGAAAATACTTTACTTTTATGTAATTGGTTATTCAATAAGAAGGACAGTCTTCCTCAAAATTTAATGATGTCATTAAAATGATATAGTCAGAGGGTACATGATATGAAATATATGGATGTTACTTACGGATATTACATATCAAAACATCCATTAACAATTGGGGGGTTTCTCTGGTGGTTCAGTCGTAAAGAATCCACCTGTCAATGCAGGGGACATGGGTTCGATCCCTGAATCAAGAGTTTCCCACAGGCCATGTACACCACTACTAAGCCCAAGCACCACAAGTATGTAGCCTGTGCTCTAGAGCCCAGGAGTCGCTTCAGTTTTTTACTGAAGCCCTTGCAGAGAGCCTGTAATCCTCAACAAGGAAAACCCCTGCAATGAGAGAGCCACACACTAACTAGAGAGTAGCCCCCACTCTCTGCAAGCAGACAAAGCCCACATAAAAAGCAACAGAGACCCGGCACAGCCGTAAGCAAAATTATTAAAGGATTTAGACATAACAATTTATGATATGACATATTTAATTTCCTTGTCACGAAATATGTTTCCTTTGAGAAATCAGTGAAAAATACATGCAAGGGTGCTATCTAAAAAATAATAGCCAATGAGATAACTAAGCTGTTGTAATATTTTTAAATCTAGTTACTTCAATGTCTATTTTAAATAAGAACATTGATAGAAGACTAAAATTATTCTTTATATGCCCCAATTTTTATTCCTATTATTTAGTAGAAGTCTAAAATATAGGTATAAACAAAAAGAAAGATAATAAAATATACATATATATGAAATTATATAGTGAAAATATTAATTCTTCTATTAATTATATGTCATTTATAGAGTGACAGATAAAAATTTTAGTAATATTTGACATGAATTTCCTTCAAAGAGGCAAACTTAAGGCCTTTAAATCAAATGCTACTATTAAATTAGTGTATCTATTTTGATTTGAATTAATTAGGATACAAAGAGTCTTATTTATACAGTATGGTGACATCTCTCCTGTGGTTAAATTTTTTTCTGATAAAAGCTTTAGCACTTTCTCCTTTCAAAGACTATAAATGAAAAATTACAACAAATAACAAGCCTAACAAAACAACATTCTGACTGTATTGTCATATTTATTATAAAACACTTGGCTCACTGCATTTTGGCATTTTATACAACTGATTCTGACAGTGATTAACATGGTTTGGGCTTCTGCAGTTTCACCCAAGAGAAATAAAACACCAAAATCTCTGCAGGTGTGTAATGGGCCAGAGATTTACAATCTGTTCTGCAAAGTCAGACTTCAAAGACTTGAAAAAAAAAATCTTAAAGTTGGCAATGCCTCTATCATCACTAATATTTAAGGTGTTTTCTATATTTCAAAAGGAACTGTGTAGCTAATTGCAAAGATTTCATCTCCAATTTGACTTCTGTGCAGCTCTCCTCAGAAGACAATTTTCATTATACATCTGCACATTCCAGGTGAAGCAGGCATCACCTTTATGAAGCAGCAAACTAAATAATTATTTACTTCTACTTCCAAGGAGACTTCACTTGAAGTATACTGCATCATTTAACTGATACTAAGGAGTAGTTGGGAAGTACCAAGGTAATTACCAAATGACAACCAGGCAGCAGCACCTGGGCTATGGCAGCCCCAGGACAAGTGCCCATAATTGCTTCCATGATTGCTTGGTGTGAACCTAATACAAAACTTACCCAATTAGGGTCAGAATACACATGATAATTTCAATTATAGGAATGTTCATCTGCCTGAGAGCTGCTCACAGAAGAAAAAGTTCAAATAGTGCTATTTAAATTTTTAAATATGAGAGTTTACCCATTTTCGTGGATATCAGGTCTATGTGTATGCCTGACGGAGTGCAAATGGCTCCGTCTTTTAGAATTTTCCACTTATGTATTTTCAAATGTCATCTCTGTAGTTTATTACCATTCCATGGGTGAACAAACAATGAACAAACAACATAAAGGAATATCATTTTAATGATAAGTCCCTCAGAAAATCAGTAGTAGGTTACTTTCTTTAAACTTGAATTCTGTTTATATATTTCAGTGAAAGCACCCAGTAATCTCTCTGTCATCCACGGCTATTACTAGCAGAAATGAAATAAATTGAATAATGGGCCAATATTTTTAGTCAATTTAACCACCAAAGGTTTTGATTGCTATGATATTTTGCCTGAAGTATAGTTCTCTTCTATTCAAGTATGTTTGTTGAAAATTGTTAAGGTCATAGATGCACACATTAACCGTATCAGTCAGGGTGGCAAAGAGAAAAGCTTTCTTCCATTATAGCAGATTGCAGCCTTCATTCAAATATTTTCCGTCATCTCATTAATCTTGTTTAAAAGAGGGGATAATGTTAAAAGAAAAAAAAAGGAAAAGAAAAAAAAAATCCTTCAAATTCTTCATCCATAAAGAACTCCATGTATACTCTCTCAAAATATATACAGTATATGTAATTTTATTATATATATATAAAATATATAGAACAGACACAAATTTGAAAACTGTCACACTACTCATTTTTAAGCTTTGATTTTTTAGGATATAAATAAGAATAAAATATTCATTTATCAAAATTACTTATTAAAAATGGAAACCGACGTAATACCTAATCACACGTGTACTACCAAAGTTTGCATTAGTATGTGAACAATATTATCTGTCATTTACCAGTGTTATACAATTCTACATTTGATTATCTTCTGTTTTTTCTAGGTTTTTGCAGTAGGAACAAGCATACTATCCAGAACAAGCATCAGAACCACGATGTGTTCTTGGCTTGGTTTCTTGACTAAAGTTGTAGCATTGTATCTGCCAGGATGCTTTAGCAAATTTCAATCAATAATGTCAACCTGAAGCCAGCACTGACCTTACTGAACTTTAACTCACTGAAACATTTTATCACAAAGACTGGAGGTTGTAATAATTCATTGCTTTAAAGTAAAAAATAGATCCTTTTAGATTTGTATAAAAGCCATAATTTATGTAGTGATGTTAATTTCGAGTGTATGATGTGCTTCAGTCTCTCATTCTGCTTGCCATTTTGTGACAGAAATGCTGAAGCCATCTGAAGGTTACAAACAATGTTCACTAATAATGAGCTCTTATGTCCTTGTAGGTTTCACTTTGATGGATATCCATAGTGTTTCTTCATGACATAATTCTACTGAGGAAAAACATGTCTTGAAAACAGTTTGTGGTTTCACCTTCAAAGATAACTAGCATGATTTTAAAAACAAAGGTAAACTAAAAATGAGAAATAAATGTACATTGTTATCATACTGTGCATTTAATCATTTTTATTACATGTACTTCCAAATTTAATTGTAATTTAATTACATGTACTTCCAAATTCATTCCAAAAAAAATAAAGATGCTATAGAAAGAACACTCTATAGAGTGTTTCCTTGATTATTATTTTTTAAATCTATCCTTTTAGTCATAAAACAGTAATGCCACTCTAATGAGACACACACAGCATGTTTCTCTGAAAAAGCTATCTGTTGTTTAATAGTCTTACATAAACAAGTCTCCACATTTCAATGTCCATTTTTGCATATGCTGAAGAACTTCAAGAACCCCTTTATATTTCCACTACCTGTCAGTTCATATTATAACCATAAAACAATGAAGATGACAGCAACCAAAGACACAAATGAAGATTCCCTCAAGTGCTTCTACAGTCCATATAAAAATATAGAATCAAGGCCTTACAGTCCTTTACATAATCAATGGTAGAAAACCATAAATGTTAAGATGTAGATTATTTAGGTAAAGGCTAAACTGAGATTTCAAATGAGACTTCTGAATTGCTAGCATTGAAAGATTGGTGTTTGGAAACTTTAATTCTAGTGTAGTTCAACATGAAATGGTATCAATTGAACCCACAGGTGTTTTAAATAGAAGTTAGTATCAATTTGCATTAGAATTGGCTTCCATACATTGCCCCACGGATTTCAATTAAAATGACCTCATTGGTTCACTTCTGCTGCTGCTGCTGCTGCTAAGTCGCTTCAGTCGTGTCCAACTCTGCGCAACCCCATAGACGGCAGCCCACCAGGCTCCCCCGTCCCTGGGATTCTCCAGGCAAGAACACTGGAGTGGGTTGCCATTTCCTTCTCCAATGCATGAAAGTGAAAAGTGAAAGTGAAGTCGCTCAGTCGTGTCCGACCCTCAGCGACCCCATGGACTGCAGCCCGCCAGGCTCCTCCGTCCATGGGATTTTCTAGGCAACAGTACTGGAGTGGGGTGCCATTGCCTTCTCCGGGTTCACCTCTAACAGATGTCTATTTCAGTAAATTATGTAAGTTGTCTTCTTTCTCAATATAGAGAGACTATGAAATGACCTTATATAAAACTTTATACAAGAAGGATTAAATTATTTGGAAGTTCTGCTTGAGATGATCCCAAAAACCCATTATTTGACTAAAAATTTAATGCCTTCACTGCAATACAGCACTGTATAACCTAGGGACTCCATAAATACAGGATGAAACACAGACTTTGATAAGACTTAGTACTCAGGCAGAAAATAATTGTTGTAACTCATGTACAAATTAGGATATTATCCATGACACCATGTTGGCATAAATGATTTACTTAAAGTATGTAATGAACTCAAAGAAGATGCCCTGAGAACCTGAGAATCTTCACATGAAACACTTATATTCCTCATAGATGTGTGTATGAATTGTTTCTAACTATGTATTTCTTTTTATATTGTAATTCAATTGTCTAAGTGCTACTGCAAATGTGACACTAGAAAATTCATAACGTATAAGACTCAAAATGTGAAGGAAACACCTTTACACATATATAATGACAATAAATGTATAAATGATATAAACAAACAGGATACACATTTCAGCTCACATTTTTAAAACTAATAGAACAAATTGAAACCTTTTTTTCCTTGCCAAGAATGTGCATTTCATTATGTAAAAGATTTTAATGCTGATTTATATGTGAACATAAAAGGAAATTATTAAGGACAGTCTTTCATTAGGTTTTTGAAAAGTAGTTTCTAAATATATGCATGTCAGTTTAATGAAAAGAGTGATGATAGTAATTTCTAAATGACCTACAGATGTGTTTATATAGCACCTACCTATTTCTATTGGGCAAATTTTTTTCATTTAATTTCACATATATCAAATGGCAGAGTTCAGGCAATTGCAGATATAGTTCTTTGATATTTGTATAAAGAAATCTAGCAATTTATTTAAAAATTACATTTTTCATAAGTGAAACTTGGGCAGTATATTGAATGGTAGAAAAGAGACTTTCTTTTTTATTCAAAATTGTAGTGTGTGAAAGTGGAACTGTTTAAAGACATTCTACCTGCTTCAGCAAACATGCAGCTCTCCCTGTACTGGGGAACATCTGGTTTTAAGAAGGTAAAATGTAATTACTGAAGGGAGATCTGAGCTATTCCATATGCCTAATCTCATTGGGCAGGTCCTACAATTTGCTGGAGGTCCAAACAAAAGTTGCATGGGCTTAATTACTTTTGAAAAGCATTCCCAAAGCTTATGCTACCTCAAAGCATATCTAGAATTGTCGGTTAAAAAAAAAAAAGCAACAACTAAGAACCTCTTCCAGATAACTGAAATCCAGAAAATGTTAGTTTTCTGAAATACAATACTTATGTTCTTGCTTTCCTAAGTCATATGGTAGAGATGGCTAGCTATCTCCCAGATATTAACAAGGAAGAGTTTTGGTGGATATAACTTCCCAGACAATGATTACATTTCCCTGCTCCACTTCAGCTATAGCCTTGTGACTAGTTTTGCTAATGCATGGTTTTTAAGAAGTGAATTTCTTTTCCATTTTCAAAAATTCCTTCTGATGACCAGAAGAAAACAACAAGATTTCAAGAGTCTGTGCATTGTAAAACTGCAAGATAGAATGATGTTTTATCCTGAAAAGCCACCCCCTGACATGCAATGATCATGTTGGCTGGTTAGGTAGTAAAAAAAAAAAAAAAAAAATAGCTTCTATTCTGCTTAACCACCATAATTTTGGAGATATTTGCTCTAGCTGCAAGTATTATTCTCAGAAGGTCAGCACCATCATTGTGCTTGCCAACTGTGGCTCAGAAAATCTATTCAATAATCACTCAGTACTTGCTAGAGACCAAGAATTGTGCTAGTTCTTTGGAATAAAACATGACTATGACACAGTTTTTTTTTTTCCTTATGATCTAAAGAAGAAAAACATAAATAAAGGCAGAATAATAAATGATATAGTATATACTGGGGGAGTTAGGGAGGATAAACCTGTAGGTGGTAACATGATCAAAGGCAATAAACGAGAAATTATATGCTGAGGATGTTATATAGCAGGTGAGTCTCTTAGCTGCAGGATGATTTTGAGGGAAGGGAATGGTTTTATGAGCTCTACAACAGGTGAATGAATGTATTGAGGGTAATAAAGTCTAGAGCTGAGAATAGCAGTAATCAATGCTCTTGTAATGCTCTAATAAAATGTAATGAGGGTCCACATCAAGGTAGTGGTGGTAGAAATGATTAAATTGATTGATTGGATTTGGAAGAGAGGGTGATAGTTTAGCTTACTCTAAATGGTTGTACCAAAAATTAAATGTTCAAGAAGAGGACAATTTATCAATAGTAGAAAATTTGATTGATTCAGTTATTATTTGTTAAGTTTCAACTGTCCATATGCTATAGAAGTTATGATGACCACCCAGCAGTTAAATACATAAATACAAAGATCAAAGAGGAACTAAAGAGCCTCTTGATGAAAGTGAAAGAGAGTGAAAGAGTTGGCTTTAAGCTCAACATTCAGAAAACTAAGATCATGGAATCCGGTCCCATTACTTCATGGCAAATACATGGGAAAAGAGTGGAAACAGTGGCTGACTATTTTTCTGGGCTCCAAAATCATTGCAGATGGTGATTGCAGCCATGAAATTAAAAGACTCTTACTCCTTGGAAGGAAAGTTATGACCAACCTAGACAGCATATTAAAAAACAGAGACATTGCTTTGCCAACAAAGGTCCGTCTAGTCAAGGCTATGGTTTTTCCAGTGGTCATGTATGGATGTGAGAGCTGGACTATAAACAAAGCTGAGCACCAAAGAATCAGTGTTTTTGAATTGTGGTGTTGGAGAAGACTCTTGAGAGTCCCTTGGACTGCAAGGAGAGCCAACCAG
This sequence comes from Bubalus kerabau, assembly GCF_029407905.1. Lineage (NCBI taxonomy): Eukaryota > Metazoa > Chordata > Mammalia > Artiodactyla > Bovidae > Bubalus > Bubalus kerabau. The sequence goes on along the minus strand of NC_073625.1, from coordinate 79,649,980 downwards.
TCCATCCTAAAGGAGATCAGTCCTGGGTGTTCATTGGAAGGACCGATATTGAAGCTGAAACTCCAATACTTTGGCCACCTGATGCAAAGAGCTGACTCATTGGAAAAGACCCTGATGCTGGGAAAGATTGAGGGCAGGAGGAGAAGGGGATGACAAAGGATGAGATGGTTGGATGACATCACTGACTCAATGGACATGGGTTTGGGTGGACTCTGGGAGTTGGTGATAGACAGCGGGGCCTGGCATGCTGTGGTTCATGGGGTTGCAAAGAGTCGGACACGAATGAGCATCTGAACTGACTAACTGACTGACTGAAAGATCAAATATAAGTCTGGCCTGAAAAGAACATTTGATTTATGGGAGTCAGATTTGTGTTTTTGCTTACCTCAAAATTTATACATAAGTTTTGAATATTTATGTTGTTAAAGACACTACCTTTTAATATAATAGAAAGATCATTATTTCTGAACTTATTTTATATTTGTTTAGCTATTAGGCAACACTGTTAAATGAGTGGCTAGTATTGTAAATCCTAAACTTTGTCAGAAATACATGTTTTCTATGTTCTGCTTACTAACAGTTCTCAATGCTATCTTTAGTAATAATCTGTAATATTTAATCTGCTTATTTTATTGAAGTCATTTGCATTCTAGAAACAGAGAAGTTCTATTTGGTATTTTCAAAAATGAATAAATTATTTTGTATTTATCTTTGAATGTGTATATATTTTGGGGCTTCCCCAATGACTCAGCAATTAAGAATTTGCTTATATCCCTGGGCTAGGAAGATCTCCTGGAGGAGGAAATGGCAACCCACTTCATTATTCTTGACTGAGAAATCCCATTGACAGGAGGTAGACTATAGTCTATAGAGTCACAAAGAATCAGACACGGTTGAACATACATTTGCATGCATAATTACTTTCTGGGACTTCCCTGGTGGCTCAGTGGTAAAGAATCTGCCAATGTGGGAGATGTGAGTTTGACCCCTGGGTCAGGAAGATCCCCTGGAGAAGGAAAAAGCAACCCAATCCAGTATTTTTGCCTGGGAAATCCCAAGGACAGAGGAGCCTGGTGGGCTACAGTCCATGGGGTTGCAAAGATTCTGACATGACTTAGCAAGAACAATACTTATGCTTTAATTTTAATTTCCTATACAATATAGAATAATCATCATATTATCAGAATCCCTGGGTATACCAGCATTACAGGAAAACTGAATTTAAATACTTCACTCAAGAGTTGAAGATATGTTTCCCTAAACAGACTTTGATAATCTGCTGGTAGAATATTATTTATGCTTAAATATAACAGTTTAATTTTTAAAGGAAGTTTTTGTTTCCACAGATCTAGGGTAACATTTTTTGTAACACTTACAGTATGCTAGGCACAGTGGACAATGCCACAGATCCTAATAAAATTTTGCTCTCTCAATTTGTTTATTGTCTATTAGTGGAGTTATAAGAGTTATAGTCTCCCTTCTTTCCCCTCTCAAATCTGTGTCCACACTGGCCTGGAAAAAACAGAATCATAAAAAGAACTATTAGTTCTGATCAAAATAAGTGGGGTTTGTTTTTAGTATGATGTCAAGACCCTTCCCTATTCCAATAAGAAGAATTCCATTCACTGACTCATAATTTGGTCAAAGATTATGCTCTAGAATACATCTTGGAATATCTGATTTCCAAAAGGTTTAGTCCTTAATTCATTTCCAGTCTAGGCACATTGCTTCTGCCCTTTGTCATTCCTGTCCTTGTCCACTGTCAGGGTACCTCTTGATAAAACTGCTCTGCTCTGTGTCACTTTAGAGATGCAGTGCAATGCTATACTGAGAATACTTCTTCATGGATTAGAAAATCTCAACAAAAGGATAATAAGACCAGACAGAGATTAATCCATTTCTTTTAGAAATGTTGCCTTTTATTCCCAGGTAAATATGCTCATTTGCATGGTTGAAATATAGCATACTTAGTTCCTTAGCCCCTTCCACCCTTCTCAGTCAAACCTAAAACCCATGAATCACTGGCAAGTGTAATGAGGCTGTAAAAGATGTGCTGGTGAAAAGATTGTGCCAGGTCCCTTTGGACTTTTCAGACAATGTTTGTTTGAGTTTACATAACACCACCGTCACACTATAAAGTGGTTCAAAAGTGACCAAATGCTAACCTGAAGTTGATTTTGCCCAATTTCAGATCAAGCACAACTCACTGTCTACAAGCTTCTTTCCTATTTGCAGCTTTTTCATTGAAATCAATGTTTGGTTAACCAAGCACTAAAATAGCTTCTAAATCTTAAGTTATCCATTTTTGTACTACACGTATATTATACTCTTAATTTACAATTTACTTAACAGCATGCAGTGGATATGTCTTCATAATGAATATTTCTTGCAGATGTTACATACAAACAGCTTTTCTAAGATTAGTGCTCACTTTATCCCAAATTTGTTATCAATTTTATTGGCTATGCAATTTCTTTCCTTTGGTCAATCACTCTTTAAATTGGCTAGTTTAATGCATCACGGCAAATGATTTTCAGAAATCATTAGGCACATGAAAATGCATATTCAGCTCACACAGTTTTAGTTGACCCCATTCACACCTACCAATGGCACTGCTGCACTATCTGTCAACTTCGCTGCTCTTCATTTCGTTAAAGTCTGAATATACAAGTTACTCATAAAAATCTCTTCCCTGGACTTGCGTTATATTACCTCTTTGGAAAGAACTGATATGACACGCTTTTGTTAATAAGGCTTGCCCTGGTTTAGCCAACAAGTTCTTAGATAAGTGAATCTAGAACGCAAAACTCAGAATAGTTTACAATGATGATTTTCAAAGGGGTGAATTTGCTCCTCTGGGGATGTGTTTGCAGATGTTTTTGATTGTCACAGTGGGAGAGGGGTTGCTACTGAGTGTCTGGTGGGTAGAAGCCAGGGATTTTGCTCAGTTTTTAGTGTATAGATTAGTCTCCTACAGCAAAGAAAAGCCCAGTTTAAAATGCCAATAATATTAGATTGAGATACTCTAGTGTACAGTATCCTATAAAAATGCATTTGAGTGGTGGGAGGTGGGAGGAAGGCTCAAGAAGGAGGGGACATATGTACACCTATATGATCCATGTTGGTGTGTAGCAGAAACTAGCACAATATTGTAATTGTCCTTCAATTAAAAATAAATAAATAAATAAACCCTAATACACCTCCAGTGAACAAAAACTATGTATTATCAGTTTAAAAAAATGTATTTGAGTTACATAGGATAAGGGCTGGTCATGAAATCTACTGTGAAGTCAGAGAAATTTGAGTTTCTCTGTCATGCTCCCCTTCCTCCATGTGATGCTACAGCCTAAGTTCTTGCCCTGATTACCATTCTGTCTTATAAACCTTCCTGGTTGTAACCCACTCCCTTAGAGCCACTTTTCACCTTATGCATATAAACATTAAAAAAATAAATAAATAAAAATTTCCAGTAGTCTTATTAACCATAGAAAAACCTGTGCTAATCATTCCCTGTAACTCTATGCCAATAGAAAGTGGAAAGTCAAAGACATCATAATTCCTCTCATTTAGTTTGTTTTTAAAACAATTTTTCAGAATTTTATCTTGGAGAACCCATTTAAAATTTTCCAATACTTTTGTTTAATTTTGTATTTATAAATAATTGTATTCTGTCACTGTGTCAAATGCTCCTTTTAGAGGCTTCATAAAAAAGTAGGAATTGAGTAAAATAGTGGTAAAATAAACAAATGCAAAGGGAAAACTTAACAGAGTATTAAAGGCATGACATTTGAACATTTCTAGTTGAACTGCTTCCATCTGTGCTATGGAATTTGTTAATGTATTTTGCAAAGGAATATTTTGTATGTAATTCTCTTTCTCATATCTTGTGGGGTACTGAAAGTCGAGAATTTACACACTTTATGTGTCTTTTCAAACTGCAGATCCTATCATACTATTATTCTACTGAAAATCTTTCACTACATTCCAATTACCAGACCACCAGAGCCCCTCTCAAGCCTGCAGAATCAGGATGAGGATTGGCCCTAGACTAGCTCTCCAACCTCTCTTCACTCTCTCCTGGAGCTCTGCATACCCTGGCCTTCATCCCACCACAGCTCTCTTTACCACTCCTTAGTGTTTTGTTTTGCTCTTTTCTTATGCTTTTCTCCATGCTATTTCTTAATCATTCCTCAATATTGCCTGTAGAATTCAACTATTTGTATGGGAATACATCCCTGAACACTGCGGCATGGAACATTTTTACCTAGCTTACTAAATCATTCTGCTATATCTTCTGTTGAAATTTTTTGATAGTGTATCTACATATTCACTAGATAAGCAGATGTTGAAGGCTGGTCTATTCAAATTCTGACTTCAGTCAGAATTTGTATATAAGAATATATAATTTTATATATTATATAATTATAAAATACATTATTTGCTGAGTGTTTACTGTGTGTCAGGTACTATTCTAGGTCAGGGAAAAAGGAATGAAAGCTCACTGCACTCAAGAAATTTACATTATACTGGGTATATAGATGATAAAACGTGGTAAATGAGTCATATATTTAATGTAGTAAACAGGGGTATACTTTATAAATATATAATTATGATATAATTTGTATATATTTTGTTTATAAGACATGTTCCATAGTATTAGAATTAATTATTTAGTTCAAAACATTGTTTAAAATGACTTATTCAGCAGATCACAGTATTCATACCTCTACGTAAGTTTAGGGTTGACCCTCTATTTTTTGACCAGACATCTTATTTCCAGCTCATGTTCCAAGAAAAATATAACTTGGGCAGCAGGCCTCCAGATTTGTTCAGAGCAAGCTGAGTAAACAAATAGCTATCTCAATCCTTTACTTCTTAAACAAGAGTAGCTCTTTCACTGTCAAAAACAATAAACCCGCTCTTTCCTTGTGTCTTATCGGTTGCTAAAACATTCTTCCTTCAGATAACTTCAAAAGCCTCCCTACATTAATCACAATTCCATCTTTTCCCTGTTTTATTCTCTCCTTAGCTCTTACCCCTATTACTATACTAAATATGTGACTCATTTACCACATTTTATCATCTATACATACAGTACAATATAAATTTCTTGAGTGAAGTGAGCTTTAATTCCTTCGTCCCTGAACCTAGAATAGTACCTGACACATAGTGAACACTCAGAAAACACTTGTGAAAGAAAATGAATGGAAAAAGAGGCCTAGATAAAATGTGTTGTTAAATTATACTGAAAGAAAATAGTCTAATTTTTTTTGAAAGTCAGGAATCTACATACAAAGTCAGTTTAACTTTTGTGATCTTAGCAAAATAACAGGCTTGTCTTTCTGGTATTTTTTATACAATGGTATGTGTATACATACCATTTAAAACATACACATGCACACAAAAATATGTGCACATACTTCTTTGCCTCTGAAATAGGTAAGAACTTTCGTTAGATATATTTTGAATATGAATAACTAATTTTTTAAAATTTCGTATATGAATCAATGACTTTATAAATATTGGATAATTTAACCACTATAAAACAATAATTTTGTTATGTCAGTTTATCTAAAGATAAAAACCTCTTTCATTATATCACATACTTGAACATTAAATAGGTATATTTTTAAAGTTGATACATCAAACACTATAAATCTGTTTCATTCCTGATTCATAATATCCTCCTAAAATTATATTTAAAAGTAAAGGATTATATTTGCATTTAGATTTCAATTAAGAAAAAAGTACATATATAGTTATGTATATTTGCATCCCTCTTGAGCCAAAAATAATTTAAGATTTATTGAAATTAAAGATTTGGTATTCTCTTCTCTCTTCAAAACAAAATTAATCAATACAAACATTTTTATTTGTAGAATTCAAGTAGTACAATTATTATAAAACCCCCATTGCAGGAGGATTCTTTATCAGCTGAGCCATGAGGGAAGACCAAGAATACTGGAGTGGGTAGCTTATCCTTTCTTCAGCAGATTTACTGACCCAGAAATCTAACTAGGGTCTCCCCTGCATTGCAGACAGATTCTTTACCATCTTAGCTAAGAGGGAAGCCCACAATAAAACAAGGATAAGTAATTTATTGCTTAATCCTTCACTAACGTCAAATCCATTGATTTTGGAACTAGATTAGAAAAAAATATTGAGTGGAAAGAAAAAAACTAAGCAAGAAAGCCATCTAATGAGTGCACTTTACCATTGACAAAGAAATCAAATTACATTGAAATACTATAACCGAACATATTTTGAAATGAGTGCAACTTAGGGGAAAAACAAGATACAAGGGAAAAGAAACCAAAAATGTTTTAAGAATGATTCACTATGATATAACAACTTACTGAAAAAAAAATGTTTGATGCCAAGTATCATTCAGAATTAATTAAACTGAAAAATAAAGGACAAAATTATGTCCTTTAAGCTTTAAAGTTATGAGTATTTGCATGCGAAATAAAGGAGTGAGGGATGAAGTTGAAGGGGCAAGAATAGATGGAAGGAAACATGAAATTTAGAAGCAATTGTTATTTTCATAAAGTTTCCCACATTGCAATTCAGATGGGGGCAGTTGCATAACTGAGATTCTTTTCTGAAGTGTTCTAATAGGATGGGATCCTGCTGCATATTTCTCCTGAGTTACAAAAGCTGCTCAAGTTTGTCAAGGGTGGGCTGAACTTTCAAATTCTTCTAGTCTATGAGATATGCCTTTTATCCTGTTATTTAAAGAAGAAAAAAATAAGCAAAAATATTATCCAGAAAAATGACAGGTGCAACAAATTCTGCTATTAGAAATTCCCTAAGAGTAGATTAGCACTCACCCTAGAGAAGATCCAGTGGAACATGGTTGTAGTGTAGACATAAAACATTTAAAAACCCATTGGGGTAGAAAAACAAGAAAACAGTGTAGATTGCCTTAAAAAAAGTCTACTTAAGGACTCACTAAGTGAAAGTCATTCAGCTGTATCCAACTCTTTGCCACCCCACAGACTGTAGCCTGCCAGCCTCCTCTGTCCATGGGATTCTCCAGGCAAGAATACTGGAGTGGGTAGCTTGTTCCCTTCTCCAGATCTTCCCAACCCAGGGATCGAACCTAGGTCTCCCACGTTGCAGCTGATTCTTTACTGTCTGAGCCACCAGGGAAGCCCAGGTGGAACTCACTAGTATTAAGTTAAAATTTCACATGAGTCTATAAGCATCAATATAGCATGTTATTTGATCTTTGAGGAAGAGCAATTCAAGTTTATTAATGACCAGAACTGCATGGATGCAGTAGATCCAGATAATACATTATTTGAAAAGTTAAGCTGGGTTTGACATGGTCATTCAGTCACTTTAGACAGAAGGTGATTTTCTCCTTAAGTCATAACATTAAAAATACTAAAAAGACATGTAAATGATCTGGATACTGTGGAAGTAACATTAGTATTTTACCCTTTTGCCACTGTCTGTGCATTACATTCCAAAACAGAAAGTAAGAAAACAAAAATAAAAATAACAATGTGTGCATGCTAAGTCGCTTCAGTTGTGGATGACTCTTTGAGACCTCATAGACTGTAGCCCACCAGGCTTTTCTGTCCATGGATTCTCCTGGCAAGAATACTAGAGCAGGTTGCCATTTCTTTTCCTGGGAATCTTCCTGACCCTGGGATCGAACCTGGATCTCCTGCATTGCAGGCGGATTCTTTACCACTGGGCCAGCTGGGAAGCCCTAAATAATAACAATAGCAGCACCAATTTAACTCTGAGAAAAAAAAACAAGAAGATCAAGTCAAGTTCTGATTCTTCAAATAAATAAAATTGTGAGAATACCATTTAAGTCTGAATTTTTGATGAAAACTACATTTATCCCTGACTTTAAAATGTGATACTTATACAAGATATTTGCTATTTCCCACAATTAACATATTAATGTAAACTTGTTACTTAGATAATCTTGCAGTTATTTTCCTATATTTCACTTGGCACGACAGTTCTACTAAAGTCAGACACACAACTTAGAAATAAAAAGTATATTGGTATTGTTTTCTAAATGTGTTTGCCTTCAGCTGTTACTTCCACCATACAGAAAATAACAACACAATTAATAATGTACAGATCCTATAAAGTTACTTTGGAGGTATCAGAATAACATATCATTGTAAGATGAATTATAGTGCTTTAACTATTAAACTTTGAATAACCATTGAAATTACACAAATATGTGAGTTACATGCACTTTTACATCAAGGGATAAAACATCATAATCATATATTATTGATCTGTTTAAGGAGATAAAGTCAACTTCAAGATATAGATTACTCAGTATTTCTAAATAACTACCATTATATGTATACATTTATATATATATATAAATTATATATATATATATTTGAAGTGAAATATGCATAAAGTGAAGTGCAAGTCACTCAGTCATGTCTGACTCTTTGCGACCCCATGGACTATACAGTCCATGGAATTCTCCAGGCCGGAATACTGGAGTAGGTAGCCCTTCCCTTCTCCAGGGTATTTTCTCAACCTAGGAATCTCCCACCTTGCAGGGAGATTCTTTACCAGCTGAGCCACAAGGGAAGGCCAAGAATACTAGAGTAGCCTATCCCTTCTCCAGTGGATCTTCCCGATCCAAGAATATATATTTAGGATATACATATTAACAGATATACATACACATAATTTTTCACTTTTGTTCTAACAAGGGTTCTAGCTCTATATAAACATTCAAGAGAGTATACAAGGAAATCAGTGACTCACTAATAAAGCAAAACTCTCCACAATTTTTATATAGTCTCCCTTGAAAAGACAATCCCACCCAAGAGAATGATATTCTAAATCTCACTTTAATAAAATACAGTTAGAGTTAGGCCTTAAAAACTGTTAGCTCATTTAGAATCACTTTCCCAAGTTTTTAGGACTAGACATATTTGCCAGCAGCTGAGCAATTCCCTCATTCCCTCAGCCTGTGCAGTAAACTTTACATATGTGGGAAGCATACTCTTGTTAGGCCTTATCCAGGCAGCTTTTCAGAGTCTGTGCATTTCCCGATTAAACTGAGCAGGTGGTTAAATATTCAAGGTCACTTGAGGGACAAAGTTTAATGTAGTTCATGGAAAAATGTAGAGAACATGAAGGAAAAAGCAGCATTACTTTACTCCTTTTACCAACTTATATCCCTTCAACAACCTAAGGAAGCATCAGTTATTACTTTTCCTATAAATTATGCCTATTTTGATGTGATACCATTTTGATGTTCCTGCTTGACTGGAAGGAGTAAATGTGAAATATTTCCTCCACTGTGGTAAGTATACCAGCTGATAGGAACCACATTTGAAGTTCAATCAGAAACACTTTAAGTTGTCAGAAGTGACCCTTTTACTTAGTTCTATCATGCCAAATTTAGGAATATTTTATTTGAGTAAGCATCTGGAATATAGTTCATCAAATAATCAGTAGATTTAATGCATATATGTATCAAATGTTCACACACTCCCCAGAGGAAGGTACTAAGTGATAAACATGAAAAGGTAGAAATAGCCTATTAAATCAAATACTTGCTTCAGTATATCTGAGATTTGCCTTTAAAATGACTGTTTGAGAACATTTTTCTTGCTCTTTGAAAATATTTTCTATTTGATCATAGCTATATTCAAAATATCACCAACATTCTTTCAATACTAACTCATGCTTCAAATAAACACGCCTTGTTTCAAGTTATTATCCCTTGTTCTACAGAGAAATATCAACCCATTTTCAAGACAACACAAAGCCACCTCCTCCATGAAGTGGGAAAATTATCTACTTATCCTTCCCCATTTTTCCTTGAAAATAATCCAAATTTTCTTGTCCCAGAGAATGGATATAGTCTCACTACTGAATTGAATATTCTGTGAGGGTGGAGATATGGCTGACTTCCCTCTTCATGCCCATACTTTAGTTTATATTAAGTACACAGTATTTTTGACTTTCTGAATGATATAATTGAATAAATGAAAGACAGATATTACATAAGTACTTTTAGTGTAGTATATGTTACAGTAAAATGGGAAAATAATAAAATAAGAGGTTTTCCTGGAAGATAATTGAATAAAAGTACACTATGGAAAGATGTGAAAGCACTGACTATGTAATGACTCTAAGTAAACTAGGAATAAATCAAAGTTCACAGAAAAATGGAAATCTTATCAAAAAGAATGATAGGATATGTATTTGATTTTGTGAATACCAATTTCAAAAGTAGCCTCATTATTGGACACATATTTTATTATGGAAGCAAGTTACATTGAATTTCAAATACTCTGTATTCACTTTGGATATGAAACAAATTCACATAAGGAAGCATAAGCATTTTTTGGCTATTTGAGAACTAATAACTATATCTTTGCCATAAAGTCAGCCGAGATACTAAGATCTGAAACTACATCCTATTGTTAATGTTAATAGGACTTTGTGCTATTCCTGTCCTCATTATCTCGACTTTATTATTTCAGAGTCTACTGACCAGGCGAAGGGTTTGATTATCCAAATTTTGTTTGAAACGAACAAATGTTTGTTTGAAACATCCAATTTTCAGTAAATTCTGACTTGATCTTCTCCACCACAAGGCGGTTTGGGTAAGATTTGTTTTCTACCTCCACCATGGTAAGCAATAAGTTCAAATTTGTCTTACCTTCTTTTCAATAAGTTGCATGGGTGATATTTGGGGAGTAAGTTTAGGACATAGTCAACTTATATATTCAAATGGACTTTTGTATATTCAAAGAGGGGGAAAAAAAAAAGTAAAATAAAGATAGTCATTCTCAGGACATTATAGGGACATTTAATTCTCCCACCTCAATGTTGAAAGTAAACATAGATTGTTGAAGAAGAAAGAAATGGGAAGAGGAGGGAATGATGAGTAGAAAGGTTTAGCTTTAGAAATAAATGCCTAGGATAAACATTTGTGAACAATGAAACCCTGAAAATTACAGCACTTTTATTTAATGTCGTAGTATCAGCTTCACTGAAGTTCACACACAAACACATGAAGAAACAGAAGAAATTGAAGTAGGCAAGAAATGCCACTTAGACCAAGAAGACAGCTTCATTTCATTTAACTGTCTCATTCACGGTTAAACCTCTGGACACTGAAACTTAATAAATGCTGAGAGGCTGTGTGAAGAGAAAACAATCTCTGATTCTTAAGAGAGCAATTGAAATCTCTGAATAGAAGATAAAACATTCCATTTAGAGCAGTGTAGGCAATGATTGCATTACAAATTTCTTGACAGAGATTTCTAAAACAGACTCCATACTAGGTAATTCTAACAATGCAGGATAACACAGAAAATTATGATTTTTAAAAGGTATATGAAAGCCTTGTTATCACAGAAAATACTACTATGAGTTTAATAGGGCAAGTATGATTTTTCTTTGTTTCTCTGCCCTTGAATCAAATGAACAGAAGAAGTATAATGAAATACAAAAGTGAAAGTCTCTCAGTCATGTCTGACTCTTTGCGGCCCCATGGATTATACAGTCCATGGAATTCCCCAGGCCAGAATACTGGAGTGGGTAGCCATTCCCTTCTCCAGGGAATCTTCCCAACCCAGGGCTCAAACCCAGGTCTCCCGCATTGCAGGCAGTGGATTCTTTACCAGCTGAGCCACAAGGGAAGCCCAAGAATACTGAAGTGGGTAGCCTATCCCTTTGCCAGCAGATATTCATGACCCAGATATCAAACCAGGTCTCCTGCATTGCAGGTGGATTCTTTACCAACTGAGCTATGAGGGAAGCTCATATTAAAAAGATGAATCACTTTTGTATGTATGAAATTATATTATTTACAAAGAAAAAGGATATTTTTAAATCTCTTGAGTAAGGTTAAAGGTTTTCATGTTTTTTTTTTTTTTTAACAAGACCTATCATTTTTCAGGGCTTTGCTGGTGGCTCAGATGGTAAAGAATCCGCCTGCAATGTGGGAGACCTGGGTTCAATCCCTGGGTTGGGAAGATCCCCTGGAGACAGGAAAGACTACCCACTCCAGTATTAAAACTCTCATACTTTCACCCATTATTCTCTAATTCTAACTGAGCTTGTTGGTATTTAAATATTTCATAGGTCTTATTATCATAACAATATGGTCATACTTTTGACTGGCAATTCATAAAGAAGAATGGGCTTCTGAGTATACATTTTTGTTTGTTCATTTTGTCTCACTGCATTTAAGGATGCTTGTAGGAAAACAACTTTAGTACTAAAAATTGATATCCCAAGGGGTTTACATGAAATTCTTTTGCTAAGATGTGATGGTTATTTTATTTGTCATTTGACTGGGCCATGTAATGCCCAAATATCTGGTCAAATATTATTCTGGGTATTTTTGTAAGGCTGATTTGGATAAGATTACCATTTAAATTGGTATATTGAGTAAAACAAATTGCCCTGGGGCTTCCTAGGTGGCACAGTGGTAAAGAATCCACCTGCCAATGCAAGAGACATAAGAGACATGGATTTGATTCTTGGGTCAGGAAGATCCCCTGGAGAAGAAAGTGATCACTCACTCCAGTATTCTTGCCTAGAGAAAGGCATGGACAGAGAAGCCTGGTGGGCTACAGTCCATGGTGCAAGTGGTTGGACATGATTGAGTGACTGAGCATGGGCATGAAAGTGTTCTCTATAATACAGAGTAAACCTCATTATACTAGTTGAAAGCCTGAATAAAAAAATAAAAACTGAATAAGAGAGAATATTTTCTGTCTAATCATCTTTTGAATGAGATGTTGGATTTTTCCCACCTCCTGACTTGATCTGAAACAGCTTTCCTGGGTCTTGAAACTGCGGACTTTTGGACGAGAAACACATCATCAGATCTCTTGGGTTTCCAGTTTGCCAATCACCTGCAGACCTTGGGGCTCACCAGCCTCCATAATTATGTGAACTAATAGTAAAGAGCTTATATGCCCTTCTATTGGTTTTGTTTATTTCAAGACTTATGATTACTAATGCATAAGGTCAATTAACAGAGAACTTTAAATTTAAACTGATTTACATGAATAGATCAAAGATTAGTTGTTAGCAACTGACCTAGCCTAAATAAAGACTGAAGAAAGCATATCTCAGAAAGAATGGGGTAAATTAATTATTTCTGATAATATCAGGGGAATAAAAAGGAATGGGGCATTTTGCAGTTGATCGGGGACTGCAGAACAGAGCACTGCACACCTGATGACAACGTGACACCTTCAGAGGAGGTGATGGGATGTAGGAAAGAGAAAGGGAAGATGCTAAGAGAGGCTGAGAGATGGAAGAACTCATTAGAAGTAGGGGCCGGTTGAATCTGATGACTCCCTTCCTTAATTAATAATCTTGTCTGACAACAACCTGGCTTGGAGGTAAGCTCCCTGGAAGGAAATTTTCTTGAAGGTACAGAGGTATATGCTTTTGCATTTTTGTACTAAAGGATCCTACTCTATTTCCAGGCTTAGCAACTTCTCTGGACGAAGGTCTGTGGGTAGAGTCATCAGTGCACTACAGTCTAGAACAATTTTGGTACCTAACTATGTTGCAATAGAGTATTTAGGATTTTTATGTCATTTTAAAGCACTAGGAAAATAACAGAGTTAAGATTTGAAAAATATCTTCGGAAGATTTTGAAGTTTCTAGTCCATGCTTCAGTAGCCTTTATTCAACATCTCTACTCAGTTTTGACAGTGTGCTTTCTCCATATGCACATGGGGATCCACGTTTGCTTGTTGAAGCACAGCTTAGTCAAACGGCGTGAACAGTAGAATAGAACAATTTTGAGTGTGAATCCTAGCATGGCTACTTTCTATCTGTATAACATTGGCTTTTTTATTTTACTTGTTTTTCAGTGTCTGCATTTTTAAAATGTGAGCAGTACTATTTTAAATCTTATTGTAAGCATTAAAGATAGGAAATGAAAATGGAGCCAAAAATGCATGTTTATGGTTTTCCTGTCAGCCTAAAGTTTCTCATGGATGTGTCTCCCTGTCAAGCTCAGTGTCTTGCCTGAATTCTGCTCCCCAACACCCTCCTCTCAGATCTTTCCATCCTGTGTCATACTACCAGTAATTCTTGTTCATTGGTTGATTATAATAACTGAAAAATATTTGCTGAGGTCTTAAAGTGAAAGCATTAGCCCCTCAGTCATGCCAACTCCCTGCGACCCCATGGACTATAGTCTGCCAGGCTCCTCTGTCTATGAGTTTCTCCAGGCAAGAATACTAGAGTGGGTACCTTTCCCTTCTCCAGAGGATCTTCTGGACTCAGGGATCTGTTAGATAGTTAAATAGGAAAAAGTAGTCCAAAATGGTGGTGGCTAAAAGACAAAACAGGGAAAAGCCCGCGAAAATAGAACAAAGGAAGGTTCAAAGACTGGATCAAGGACCTCAGGTAAAACAAACAGCCCTCCTGGCTAGCCCAGTTTTCATAGGACAGGCTCAGGGGGAAGAGAAAAATAATATATATATAAAAAAAGAGGAGCCAAAATTGGGCTGGGGTCTACTCTTCTCTTCAAGTCTTTTGGGTTGGCCTGTGCTCATGCCTGGAGGATGTATTTTCCTTTGCTTTCTAAATAAAACTGAGCTGTAACAGTGGTCCGTCCAAGGAAATTGCATGGGGCTGTAACACTGGTCTGTCCATTGCTTCAAATTTTTTTTGTGACAAAACAGAACTGAGGAAATTACAAACTTATCCAACAGATCAAACCTGGGTCTTCTGCATTGCAGGCAGACTCTTTACCATCTTAGCCACCAAGGAAGTCCTGAGGTCTTAAAAGCCTAGCATTTATGTCTTGTAAATACAGTATTTGTACTTCATTTTTAAGAATTTAAAAGCTAATCAGAAACATTAATACAATAAAGGTGATGTCTTCATAAAATAGGGGCAATAAAGGCTTGGGTGTACCTTGAATGCACCATTTACAGCCATCAATTTCATTCAGAGGACTGGATCATTAAGTATGTGTGTGGGGGGTAGGTGTGTGTGTGGGGATAGGTGTGTGTGATAGACAGAGAGAGAGAGAGAATGGCTGTAAGAATACAATTATGTTTTTGAGCATACCTTTACAAAGATAAAATTTGTGAAGGAACCAAGGAAGGAGGAGGGATGGTCCTTAAAGAGAGAAATAAGCCCAGTTTTCAGGTTTCAATTTTGACTCAAAGTTTTTCATGAACAAAGCACAGAAGTTTCAAGAAGCATAGTTAGAAATCTCTTCTTTGGCTTTTGGGCTCACGTAAAAAATTCTGGTATTTAATATAGAATAAAAAAATAAACTTAATAACAAGTGCTGGAGAGGGTGTGGAAAAAAGGGAACCCTTCTACACTTGAGAAAGTCAATTTCTAGGTATGTTGATAAGAAGTCTCAGGTCCCTGAGGAGGAGAGAGGGGTCTGGAATTCTCAAGGAGGCTTAGTCACATAAAACTTTTTTTTTTTTTTCTTTAAACCCAGAGCTGGTGATTGCACAACAAAATAACCCAGCTTAAATTCTGTACTAAAGATTATATAATAACAATGTATCCTGCTTGAGGACAGTTTCTCCTTCTTAAAAACCTTCTGACTAATCCTGTTATCTTAAAATGTATATGATGGGAGTGGGCCTGGTAAGATCTGTACAGCCTTGAGGCATTCTTTTGATTTATTGTAATAACCAATCTAAAAAGTATATAGCTCCCTTGCTAAGACTAGCGGGGAGGGGGGCACTCTCCACCCCCATTTTGATGTCTATTTCAGAAGCTTTCTCTGTACTTTTTAATTTTAATAAAACTCTGGTACACAAAAGCTCTTGAGTGATAAAGCCTAGTCCGTGGTCCAGAACCTAAACCTCCTTTGGAGATCACAGATCCAACACTGTTCACCATAAGCTATCATACTCTTGGTGAGAATGTAAGTTGGTGCAGGAACAGAATGGAAGTTCCTAAAAAAATGAAAAATAGAGTTGCCACGCTAGTGTTAGTCACTCAGTCATGTCCAACTCTTTGTGACTCCATGGACTTCAGCACACCAGTTTCCTCTCTCCATGGAAATCTTCAGACAAGAATACTGATGTGGGTTCCCTTCTCCAGGAAATCTTCCCAACCCAGGGATCAAACTCAGGTCTCCTACATTGCCATAAGAACCAGCAATTCCAGTCCTGGGTATATATCTGAATGAAACTATAATTCAAAAAGATACATGCACCCCTATGTTTATAGCAGCATTATTTATAGTAGCCAAGATATTTAGGCAATATAATTGTCTATCATCAGAGGAATGGATAAAGAAGATGCAGTATGCACATATATATATATATATATACACACACATATATGTATTAGAATATTAATCATAAAAAAAGAATGAAATAATGTCATTTCCAACATAATATCACTTATATATGGTATCTAAAATATTGCAAAATGAACATATCTACAAACAGAAACAGACTCATAGACAGAGAACACACTTGTGGCTGCCAAGGGGGAGGGAAGTGAGGGGAGGGATAGATTAGGAGTTTGGAGGTAGCATATACAAACTATTACATAATATATAGAATGAATACACAACTAGGTCCTAATGCCTTGCACAGGGAATTATACTCAATATCTTGTGATAAACCATAATGGAAAAAGACATGAAAACGTATTTATATGTTTGTGTATATATATATATAAAACAATCATTTTGATGTACATTAGAGATTAACCAGAGAAGGCAATGGCACCCCGCTCCAGTACTCCTGCCTGGAAAACCCCATAGACGGAGAAGCCTAGTGGGCTGCAGTCCATAGGGTCACTAAGAGTCAGACACGACTGAGCAACTTTACTTTCACTTTTCACTTTCATGCATTGGAGAAGGAAATGGCAACCCACTCCAGTGTTCTTGCCTGGAGAATCCCAGGGACGGGGGGAGCCTGATGGGCTGCTGTCTATGGGGTCACACAGCGTTGGACAAGGCTGAAGTGACTTAGCAGCAGCAGCAGAGATTAACACTTCATTGTACATCAACTATATTTAAATTAAAAAATAAAATTTAAGCCTTTAAAAGGTGGCATATACTTTCAAATTATAAGCATACATTCTTGTGACATAAAATCAATTTTCCTTGATATCTGAAATTTACCTGAAATATGGTATTATATACTTTCTGAAGGTTTGAAATGTTGACATGTGCTGTCAAACCTTGCTAATTCTCACTTTTCTAATGTAAAAATTTAATAATTCTCACAAACTCCTCCAATGTCTCAACTGTCTTCCCTGAAACTACTTCAGGAAATGATTCCATAATAATTAAAAACTTACCAATTTTGCAGAAACTTCAAAATAGGTAATTTTTCATATTCTATGATAGAATATATTTAAAACAAATTCTAAACAAAACATTAAGTTTGAGAGTTTCACTGATATGTTTGTTGCATTTGTACATGCAGTGGCTTAACTGAATGAGTTAATTTAAGTAAATAATAAAATGCTCTAGTACTGCCTTAAAAAATTAGCTACTTGATATTGTTTTCTTCACTATAGGTTGCTTTTCTTAATTTCTTAATGGTATTTTTAAAAGATTATGCCCAAATTATTGCTATTCCTTAATAAGCAAAAAAGACTGAAAATTACCTCTAGCTTATACACTAATTACATCATTTCCCTTATTTTTGAAGATTTTAAAAAGAATTTGTGCATATTATTTTATAATTTCCCAATATCTGCCCTTTTCCTACTGCTAGATGAGTACCATTGGTAAATATGTGCATTTCTTTTCCAGATAAAAATGCACAGAGAGTAATACAGACCTACTACCTTTCTTCGGTACTGTTGTTCTTATTCAGAAAAAGTGTTCTGTGGCAACTATTTCACTATAGACTATAGAATAAACTACAAGTGCTTTTACCTGACTGAGAATCATTATTACGCATCTGACCAATTGGGCCATACAAAGTTTTCACTGAAAGTATGAGTGTTTGAATATTGTCTCTAGTAGATATAAACAAAGAAAAAAAGTGTTGAATCTTATAAACATAGTGCCCTTCTCCCACGAAAATTTCAAAGCAACGCAGTCGCAGTCTTATTTATCTACTTTATTCTCTATAGAAAGTTATTTAAAACAAATTCAAATGGTGGTGTGAGAATTTCATGGCAACTTATCAAGGAAATGGAGACAGTTTTAATAAAGATTTCAACACCTTAATTTAAGTGTAGAGTTAAATTATAGCTGTGTTTCCTTAAAACACAATTTATTTTTTCCATTGTTTGCCAAAATATCTTCTCTGTGACTTGATTCTATTACAAATTTTTTCCTGAAAGCTTTTATTGTAAAATAATCTCAACTTTATAAAACCAATAGAAAAAAAAAAAAATTCTGTCAGGGGGAGTATGTAATTTCCTTGGTTCTGTCTCACCGCAGCAAAAATTTGAAGCAACAGACAGACCAGTGTTATAGCTCAGTTTTACTGACAAGCAAAGCAAAATACATCCTAGAGACATGAGGGTGGGCTGACCCAAAAGATTTGAAGAAAAGAGAAACTCCTGGCCCAATTTTGGCTTGTCTTTTTATATGTTTTTTCTCCT
Organism: Bubalus kerabau; assembly: GCF_029407905.1. Lineage (NCBI taxonomy): Eukaryota > Metazoa > Chordata > Mammalia > Artiodactyla > Bovidae > Bubalus > Bubalus kerabau. The sequence goes on along the minus strand of NC_073625.1, from coordinate 79,631,434 downwards.
CCCTCTGAGCCTGCCCTATGTAAATTGGGCTAGCCAGGAGGACTGTTTGGTCTACTTGAGGTCCTCACTCAGGTCCTCAGATCTTCCTTTGTTCTATTTTCACAGGCTTATCCCTTCTTTGTCTTTTAGCCAGTGCCATTTTGGACTCCTTTTTCCTAGTCTAACTACCTAACACTTCCAATTCAGATTCCCCAGTTATGGACATTTTATATCATTTGCTCTAATTTTCTATCATACATAAATGTATTCATATTATTGTTTTCTCTGAACAAGTTGATATTACTCTTGATTCCTACAGTGCATATTTTCTACAAGTAAGGATAATCCTATACAAAATTACAGTCCAAAAATTAAAATCAGGAAACTGATGTTTATATATGATCCAATTCACAGAAAAATTTAAATTATTCTAATTGTCCAGTAATCCCCTTTACAACAAATAGACCCAAACAAGTCCTGCTTGGCATTTAGTTGTTAAGCTTCCCATGTTCCCTTCAATTCCAAACAGTTACTTGACTTTTATGACTGGCATTTTTTTTTAAATAATTAAAGACTAATTATTTTATAGAAAGTCATTCAATTAGAGCTTATTGGATGTTTTGCCATGGTTAAATTCATATTATGCATCTGGGAAGAAATGAAACAGAAGTCATGCTATATTTTCATTGCATCCTATCAAGACAATGCTTTTAATTTTTCCTACCACTGGAGATGATAACTTTGTTTACTTTTATAGGTGTTTTGTTCTTGGATTCCTCCCAAAAGATGTGAAATTATACTCCTTATCCTTTTGACTCATAAATATTTAGGGACAGATTCACTGAAATTATATAATCCTTCCATTCTTCATCAGATTTTCTCCCACTAGTTTTTGCATCTGCTGAACAGTTTTGACTAAAGTCAAAGTGTTGTTTTTCTAATTCCACCTTCATTCATTAGCCAGTATCTTTCTGTAAGAAAGAGTTTTCTCTTCTCCCAAAGGATTCATTCATTTATTTATTTACATCAATATGGATTCAGAGTTTCTTATTTTATTTGAGGTTATAATCCATCACATCCATTATTTATTTTGATGTTCAAATTATCCTTTACTTGGCCAGTTGGGACTTATTATTCTTTGAGCCCTTCTTTAATTTCTGACACAACAAAATATTCTAGGATTTTATTCTAAGATTCTATTCATTTTAAATTTTCTCTCCAAACTCTAGAATAAATCATTTCTCCAAGAAGAAACCCATATCTAGGTGTCATGTGTTGCTCTTTGCTACTGGGATAGCAAGGCTTCTCAAGGAGGAAAATGTGTGCTCACTACCCGCCCCCCACCCCTGCCACACACACACAACCACACATATATATACATATATATATATAGAGAGAGAGAGAGAGGGAGTTATAGTTATTTCTTTTTTCAATCTATATGTAAAATTATAATATGTAATGGTAGAGTTTGAAAATATTGGCATTTTTTCAGGCTTTTCATATCTGTAACCTCTCCAATTGTGAGAATTTTGACACACATTAGTGACACATATTCTATTTACTCTATTAGTAACCAATTTCCTAACTGTGCCAGGCTGTCACTTGACTCAGTCTCTTATCTTGATAAGTGCTGACCCCTACTAAGCAATGACATTGCTTGATCACTTTTTTACTTGGCTCCTATTAATATATTTCACAGATCAATTTTGTTCTCTTTTCTTCTTACTTTTCTTTTTTAATTAATTCCTCATTAGAAATAAGGAAGGAAAGAAGTGGGTGTGGGAGGAGGAGGAGAAGAAAAGGAAGAAGAAGGAAGGAGAAAGTAAAGGAGGAAAAGAAAGGGATAATGGAGAAGGAGAATTGCTTGCTTAAAATAGTAAGTTTGCCAATGAGCCTCAAAGTGTCCCTGCATCTTGTAGCATAAGACTACACAAAGTAGAGGCTTCCACAATTTTCTGACCTTTGGAAAACTTGATTGTGTACTATTTCCGCAGTGTTCTCCCTGTCTTTCTCGTCCTACCTTTTGTTCCAGCCATCCTCATCATTTCTGCTCCCCCACCCACCTTGTTCGTGTTATTCTTCCTTCCATATCCATCTTCTCTCTGAACACTCTTCCTAGTTTCCTTGTACAACTTTGAATATTTCAAAGGTCTGATATTTTCTTGTATGTTATGGTCACATCCATTTAGTTCATTCACTGCAATTGCAAAGTGGTTAAGGCAAAAAGACTTTCTCTTCCCAGAGCATTAGGATCTTCCATTGCATTTATTACAAGCCTTTAATGGTAAATTTTCAAGTTTCCTAAGCTGTGTTTACTCTTTGAAATGATTTGAATGAGTAACTGGTTCTCAGAAAATTATAATTTTGAAAGGTTAACATTTGAAAATTACTAAAAATCACTTTTGGAATCAGGCCTTGCTCTATTTTTTAAAAGCCAAACAGTCCTCTTTTTTCACCAATAACTGAGTATAACATTAAGGAAAACAAGGTGAAATGGTTTCTGGAAATGGTACAAAAATTATCTAAGAGCTAGAGCTATTTTCAACAACATTTCTGTATTCACAGGAATCAGATCTTAAAAAAATATGTAAAATAACCTGCTTGATTAAATACCACCCTGCATATCCAGATAAATAAATAGGTAAGTGAATAGAGAGATAAATAGACAGATAGATAGGCATTTAGAAGGGTAGGAGAATCATTAAGGAACATTAAGCATTACAGATCATCTTTATTGATCTGTTATTTGCAACAAGAAGTTGTTAGATATACACAAATGGCATTCTAAAAAATAATCATAATATGTTGTCTTCCTAGTAAAACTAAATTATTTAATGAAATGACATTAAAAAAAAAAAACTTATTTCCCAAGAAAATTACTCTGTGAAGGTTTATCTCGAGATTTATAGAACTGTCTTGTTCCATGTGTGTACACAGAATTTCACAAAGGAAATATTTGTATATACTTTGTATTCATAATTGAAAAAAATATTTTAAAACATGTCAAATTATTAGAAATTCTAGGGTTTTAAACCAAATAAGCTCCATATTTATTCATAACTGGCTAAACATGAAGCCATAAAAATCAGGGTTGAGCCCTGGGTCAGGAGGATCCCCTGGAGGAGGGCATGGCAATCCACTCCAGTACATCTGCCTGGAGAATCTCATGGACAGATAGCCAGGTGAGCTACAGTCTATACTGTTGCAAAGAATCAGATATGACTGAAGTGAGTTAACACACACACATGTGTTAAAACTTCCATTTTTGAAGTTTTAAAAACGTAAGTTTGGCTGATCTCAACTATCAAAAAAATAAAGATTTTAACATGCACTGAATCTTTACCATACAGTAGACACTGTGTTACATATATTTTAATATTCACAATATTTTTATAATTATGTTGCCAATTTGTAAAAAGCAGAAACCAAAAAATCTCTTTGGGATTTAAACATTTTGGTCTAAGTTCAGAGCCCCTGCTCTTAAGTACTAGAATAATTATCTTTCATTCAGATCTATCTCCCGAGATATTATCTGAAAAATTATATGAGTATGTGATATTTATGCATTATCATATTATTATCAGACATTGTTAGACTGCTAAAAGGGAGAGTGCCTATACGGGTGGATTTAAGAACGGCATCTATCCCTAGGTTATTCTAGGTTTAGGTTTAGCTTTAGGTATCCTAGTTTATTGTTTATGGTAAAATTATAGTTACAAATTTCTTACCTAAAACAAATCCTACAATCAATAGTAATAGTTAATTGTTTAATGAGCAAATTAATCTACATAAGGAGTGCAAATATATAAAAGCCAATGAATTTCCTGTAAGCAACCTTGATGCAGTATCAAGAAGTGAAAATGTCTTTCACACTGTGAACATATATTTTGAAATACATATTTATAAGTCAAATTTTACAAAGAAAAAGAGAAAGCATTTCAGTGAGAAACTGTCATGCTCACTTTCATACCTTGTGACTTCATTCTGATTGGTCTTCCAATTCCCCATGTATTTACAGCACCCCATCTAACTAAGTTTAGTTTATGCCTGAACTCCACTCAAATACTTGCCTGTTCTTTGTATCATAAAAATAAACAAACCCACTATGAGGTACCATTTCATGCCAGTCAGAATGGCTGCGATCCAAAAGTCTACAAGCAATAAATGCTGGAGAGGGTGTGGAGAAAAGGGAACCCTCTTACACTGTTGGTGGGAATGCAAGCTAGTACAGCCACTATGGAGAACAGTGTGGAGATTCCTTAAAAAACTGGAAATAGACCTGCCTTATGATCCAGCAATCCCACTGCTGGGCATACACACTGAGGAAACCAGAAGGGAAAGAGACACGTGTACCCCAATGTTCATCGCAGCACTGTTTATAATAGCCAGGACATGGAAGCAACCTAGATGTCCATCAGCAGATGAATGGATAAGAAAGCAGTGGTACATATACACAATGGAGTATTACTCAGCCATTAAAAAGAATACATTTGAATCAGTTCTAATGAGGTGGATGAAACTGGAGCCTATTATACAGAGTGAAGTAAGCCAGAAAGAAAAACACCAATACAGTATACTAACGCATATATATGGAATTTAGAAAGATGGTAACAATAACCCTGTATATGAGACAGCAAAAGAGACTCAGATGTATAGAACAGTCTTTTGGACTCTGTGGGAGAGGGAGAGGGTGGGATGATTTGGGAGAATGGCATTGAAATACGTATAATATCATACATGGAACGAGTCGCCAGTCCAAGTTTGATACACAATACTGGATGCTTGGGGCTGGTGCACTGGGACGACCCAGAGGGATGGAATGGGGAGGGAGGAGGGAGAAGGGTTCAGGATGGGGAACACATGTATACCTGTGGCGGATTCATTTCGATATTTGGCCAAACCAATTCAATATTGTAAAGTTTAAAAATAAAATTAAACAAACAAACAAACAAATAACTTCTGTATTTTTGGACTGAGAGTTTTTGCTTTATTTTGTTTGACTATTCATATAATATTTTAACATTTAATTGTATGCTGGGCTTCCCAGGTGGCTCAGTTTTAAAGAATCCCCCTGCCAGTGCAGGAGTCAGAGGAGACATGGGTTCAATCCTTGGGTGGGGAATATCCCCTGGAGAAGGAAATGGCAACCTACTCCAGTAATCCAGATGGTATAATCCCATGAACAGAGGAGCCGGGCAGGCTAAATTCCTCTGGGTCACAAAGAGTCAGACACAACTGAGTAACTGAGCACGAAACACACAACAATCATATACTACCTTAAGTTTATTCATATATTTTCTTTTACTGTTATATATTATAGCTTTTAGTAGCATGATCATGCCTTGTCTTTTAGTAGATTTTATCATTTTGCAGGTAAAATTTCTGTAAAATACTTCCAGCAAAATGTCTATCAAAGAGCTAAATACACATTACATTCTCAATAAATATATAAAGAATGGAACCAAATTAAAAAAAAATTGAAAAAGGAAAGAAGTTAGAGGGGTGAAATAGATACAGAAACAAGATAGTGCCAAAACAAATCAAGAGCACTATAAGTCTCAAATCCAAAATAGCTTCCTCTTTGCAGTTTTCCTCCACAATGCAAACAGTCTATGATTCTCTTTTATGACCTACCTCAGTAGATGCTATTAAGCCAACACAATTGAACATTGTTATGTCTTATTTATATTGTTCATCTTCTACCTTTTTTTTCAGTCCACAACCTAATGTGATGCTAAAATAGAACAGGGACCGAGAGAATGCTGATGGGTTGGATGAATGATTTATTTGCTACACTGAGTAGAAGATTTAACAGTTGATTAGAGAGGGGAGAGGAAGTAAAGAAATTCTTATTGTGTTCTCATTTATAAAAAGTGCTATTAAATATTTGGTGCTCTTGAATAACTTGAAGGAAAGATTCATTCTAGAAGATATGTAGAGATACTAGGATAGTGTTAAGCAAGAGGTTTCTGGGTCCAGATTATATGAGTTCCTATTCTAGTGTTATGAATTTGGAATATTTGCATAACTTCTCATTGGATCAGTTTTATTAGCTATAAACCTTTGTTATATTAGCATGTATGTTAAATTGTTGCTGTGAGGTTTAAATGAATTATTATGTATCACCATGTAGAACAGAATTTCTCAATCACAGCACAATTGACACAGATAATTCTTTGGTGTGGGAAGCTGTACTGTATATGTAAGATGTCTAGCAACAGTCTAGACTTTATGCATTAGACGCCTATAGCACTCCCACTCCCAACATTCAACAATGGCTCCAGACATTGCCAAATGTCTCCTGGGGGAAGAATCACCCTCAATTAAGAAATTCTGGTCTAGATGTTGCTATACATTATAGAAAAAAAAATCAGTGCTCATCTGTTATATATCAATATTTTTCAGTCACTAAGTATTGGGAGCTGCGTTAGGCATTACTGACAAAATGGAGGCACAGCCCCAACCCCCTCTCCTCATTTTGTAGGCATGGCCCCGGGATGAAGGCGTTAGGCCTTGTGATTCTGACTTGTTCTTTCCTTTCTTTGGTTGAGTTGGCTGGAAAGAATGTTAAGGTGCTTGAGAGAAGCATGAGAAAGTACAAAGCCTTCTACAGTTGTGCCCAGAAAATAATCTATGAAATAACCATTGACATTTGTTCAAGGATCTTTACAAAGAATGTCCCAGGATGAGGACGTAGGCCGCAGCTTGAGGCCATGGGAAAGATTGTTATCTGAGACCTGTTTGTGAGGGAAAATATTTATGGCAAAAGAAGATTGCTGAGTTTAGGGTTTAGGAATAATTAAGAATAGCTAGAAGCCTTTTTAGGAGACAGTGATCTTAAGATGCTAGGGGCAAACAGGATTTAGAAAGATAAGAAATAAACTGAAGAATGTAGCATGAGTTACAATGTAACCACAAGTTAAGTACAGTAAATCTGGGTGGGGGAAACTAAAAACATCAAACCTCTGACCTAATGCTTTTGTCAAAGTATAAAAGAGAACCTGAACCTTGAAATAAACATGTAGTTCCATACTATGAGTCAGAGACTACATCATCATCCGCCAACACGGTTCACCCCTTCAGGCTGATTCCCTGGCTGCTGGAGCTGGACTCTGGCAACTAAGTCATGTCTGACTCTTTGTGACCCCATGGATTTCAGCACACCAGTCTCCTCTGTTCTCCACTAGCTCCGGGAATGTGCTCAAATTTATGTCCATTGAGTTGGTGATGGTGTATAACCATCTCATCTCAATATATAACTAGTATATATTAGCACCAGTTTAAGATCAGAAGGTTGAAATGTCTATAGTGTGAAGCTCAATTTGTAGAACATGGTTTCTAAATAAATATTGGGAATTTTTTTCTTTTATTAGTGGAACAATGATGGTACAGTTGGGGAATACCAAAGCTAGTTATTCTAGAATTTTAGAAAATGTAAAAGCTGACTATATAAAAAGTTCCATTTATATATAAAGTAATATATAAGTTAAAATATTGCCTTATTTGGTCAAGAACAAGGATATAGGGAGATAATAGATAAAATAGATAGTAACGTAGGTGTTTATTTGTTAATGAAGGTAGTATTATCCTAAATCAGTGGTTATCCACAGATTACTTTATGATGTAAATGACAGTTACTGAGAACTGTTTTTGTAGTAGGATATGTCCACACTAAATAAAATACTGATGTTGAAGGAAGGCTGGCAAATGGCAGAGTTGAGCAGCACAAATAAGAACAGACAAGAACTTGACTGATTAAAAAAAGGCAGAGAAGAGATGCATTGTAAAATTAATTCCTACTCCCAGTTACAGATTGCTCCCCAATGACTTATACATGACTCTGTTTTGGTGGTGTCATAGGTTGGGATGAAATACTTCCTACTTTCACATATGCTTGTTTGTGACAAAAACTCATATCCACTCTTTCAGCCTCACCTTCCATTTTGTAAGATTTGATTTTAAAAATTAAGATAACTCCGCCTAAAAGGAGAGAAAACTAACTCAAAAGTAGAGCCTGTCCACATACACACAACTAATAAGGATCAAAGACCACACTCAATATCCCAACCCTCATTTTAATCTTACAAGGCCTGCCCAAAGAATGTCCTTTATGGAAAATTCAAAAATCATGCTGTACTTGCATTTCACTTCAGTGTCTCCTTCACTAAATGAGATTGCTTTGCTGTGCTGTGATTTTCTCTAATCAAATATCTGACCTTAATAATATTATTTGAGGTAATAATCTATAAAATAATATTTTGTTGAATAAATATATTGTATTATTCCATTTTAAAAGGTAATTTTCCTATTAAAAGGTAGATTTTGCCTTTTCCACTATGCACATTAAGTGTTTTCACTATGTGTAAATGAATTCTTTTATAAGGGGATCAAATTTCTTTTTCAGTAGAAAATATGTGTTTGGTTCTTTTAGTAATTTGTATCTCCCGTGCCCAGTCAAGTAACTGATATAAAACAGTACTATCAATATTTACTGAATAAATAAATAAATCCTTATTCTTTCTGTCTTTAGACATTATTACATTCCAGTTAATTTTTAAGCTTCATACATTCAAGGAATATTACTTGATCTAATTTCTTATCTTTCATAGGATTTATATATGATGCATTTAGCAATTCTTCTAACTTATTTTTTCCAAGTTTGTGTGTGTGTGTGTGTGTGTGCTAAACTTAGAGAGACAGTTGAGCCAAATACATATTGTGCTAACATTTTTAGAATTCTGTAAATAAATGCCTCTTTTGGTAATAAAGCATATTTACATTTATCAAGTTTAACAATATCCTCTAACCTTTAATTGCATTTCACATCCTCCTCATTCCTCTCTTCAATTCAAAGTCTTGATATAATACACATTTCTCTAAAATAACAAATTATAACATTTCAAATTTCAGATTCTTCATTACCAGTTAAAAAATTTTTGTTCAGTGTTTTTATGTTCTGTATGTTACTGATTTATTTGTATCACTTTATTTTGTGACAAGCTTTGAAAGAAGAAAAAGAGAGATAACTGAAACATAAACATAAGGGGGAAAAAGAGCCTGAATAATAAATTTTAATACCATTGTTGAATTGGGGCCTGAGAACTGCAATACAATGACTGAGTCTTTAAGATTACAAAAATGTATATTCTAACTTTCTGCTGATAAATTCCCTAAACTTGTAAGCCTTTAATTAAAGGTAATTTGAGGGTAGAGGGAACTTTGCAGAATATATACAGGATGAGTTAAAAAGTCTCATCAATGACAGCGAATAACACAATAATTAATCTCCAAAGACAGTGATGATTATTCTTCAATGATTTCATAAATCCATCACCTCAGAAGATTATTAAATTCTGTAGATGGGCTTTCAAATAAGAATAGCTATGTAAGTTGACAATATTTCCCATGCCTGCTAAAGATACTTTTAAGAAAGTAAAACCTCAATGTTTTTCTACTAATTTTTATCAATCTGAGGTGCTCAGAAAAGTTTTGTTATCCTGCTTTTAATAAATTAAACCAACAAAATAAAAAAAAGAAAGGGATCATGAAAAATACATTCAAGATACAAGTACCAAACAACTAAAAGTATGAGCTTTGTCAATATATTCAAATATACATATATAGGTACACCTATATGTACTTGTTTGGGTATGTATATACATATGTATGCTTATATACATATGTACACACACACACACACAGAATGTAATTTTATTGAACTAGCACTTAGTCTAGAAGCAACCACAAGGGGAAAAAAAAGTTCTTTATAATTCCTAAAATTTCTTCCTGTGGAAATTGCAGAGAACATTATGTGGTTATAAAATTTCCTGTTAAACATCACATAGGAGGTGCTTTCATTTTTAGTGGTTTTATTTCTTTAAAAAGTTGTAGCCAAATGGATTCTATTAGAAATCCAATATGTCCTAAGCTATATTCATATCATTATATACAACACTTTAAAAAATATATGCAGCATTAAGATGCACTTTTTCAGATAATTCTAAACCCATTAGTCAAATTAATATCTCCATCCTCAATGACTCATTTGATAGAAAAAACATTCATATGATTTTCTAGTATTCCATTACCTTGACTGCTCTATAGACAAATAATAAAATATATCATATTTTAATAAGCTCTAAATATTCTATTTTCCTTAATCATGACATTAATTAATTCATAATTCATTTTATATAATACAGGTGTATCATAGATTATAAAAGTAGAATGATTAAAAATATCAGAAGAGATTTTAGAACTAAAATAATTGAAAAAGAAACTTTATCTCTTGGAGAAATATTCACTGAGCAATAAGGAGCCATTGATTATATAGTTTGCCATATTTTTTTTCCACTACTCTTACCACCTCAGAACAATAAGGCCCCAGATTTCCTTTATAGAAATAATTATCGTAAAATTTGGGTAAACTTGACTTGTAGTCAATGCCTTAGAAACAGTTAGCATAGCCTAATCCATCCAGTCAAGGCTATGGTTTTTCCAGTGGTCATGTATGGACCTCAGAGTTGGACTATGAAGAAAGCTGAGCACCGAAGAATTGATGCTTTTGAACTGCGGTGTTGGAGAAGAATCTTGAGAGTTCCTTGGACTGCAAGGAGATCCAACCTGTCCATCCTAAAGGAGATCAGTCCTGGGTGTTCATTGGAAAGACTGATGTTGAAGCTGAAACTCCAATACTTTGGCCACCTGATGTGAAGAGCTGATTCATTTGAAAAGACCCTCATGGTGGGAAAGATTGGGGGCAGTAGGAGAAGGGGATGACAGAGGATGAGATGGTTGGATGACATCACCGACTCAATAAACATGGGTTTGGGTGGACTCCAGGAGTTGGTGATGTACAGGGAGGCCTTGCATGCTGTAGTTCATGGGGTCGTAAAGAGTCGGACACAATTGAGCAACTGAACTAAACTGAACTGAATGATACTAAGTCACTAAAGGTATTTTGGAAACTCAATTATGCCAACAAAATTAACCTAGTGATTTGGGATAATGTTTGCAGTTTAATGTTTGTGGCACATGAAGAAAATATTAATAAAAAGAAAATAGTAATTAAATAATAAAGTTAAGGAAAAAAGAAGGAAAAGAAGCAAAGGACATAGAAAAACAAAAGAGATTAAATTGCATAAATTTCTATTCCTGAGAAGACCAAGAGATACCATTAATAAGAAATGACTCAAGAAATTAGACAGAGGAAAATAGATACATTCTTCATTTATTTAATATGCACTATATGTAATTATACTTACTCTCTTAGAATTACCTTTTTCTTTCAGTATTTTAAATCTATTTTTTAAATAGCTTGTCTTTAGGTTATTAGAGATGCATTATTTATTTTTATTCAAATAGTAATATCTGACCTTTGATGCATATTTACTATGTGCAGACATAGTACAGAGTGCTCTGCACATATTTTAAAATGGGGTTATTATCTCTTTACAAATCAAGGAGCACAGAAGTTGAATATTTTAAACACCCTCACTATATCATAAAGGTTAGCTATCAGATTTAAACTTTTCAGAGTGGTGCAAAGGCATTTTAAATTATCTCAAATGTGTAAGATTCTTCTTGGTCTCATCTACGTTTTGAATTTCCAAAGACTAGATGAAAATTAAAGACTATTTAAAACTTAATCATCTGAACTGAACTGAACTGAACTGCTAACTCTTCTGGTTAGCAGCATAATAAATGCAACATGTTTGATGTACATTTAACTAGGCCCCTCTATTCTATTCAAGTAATTAAAATTTCATTGAGATTATTGAATAATCTAGAACCATAATCTGCTGCCCTGTCATCATTGTTAGTGAATTTTCAGTTCCTGCAGTAGTCACTTGTAAAAATGTCAGAAACAGACAAAAGAATACTTACAGATCAGGAAAACTGGATTTTTCAGTTTTGCCAAATCCTAGCTTTATACCTTGGGAAATTAAAAAATCTGCTGAAAAAGGAAGAATTTAACATTTATTGAGAATCTGCTATGTAGCAAAAAATATTACCTATCTCATAGGGTTTTATTGAAATAAATAAAATATTGCAAATATAAAAATAAACTTACTACAACATTATGTAATTTAAGTTGTCAGAGTAATAGATGATAATTATTAAATTAACACAAATTGCTGCTCTGTCTAGAGCTATTTCATAATTACTTCATATGAAGATTGTGCCCAACTAATATACTGTTTAAACAAAATTAAAATATAGTTTTAGAAATATATCTAGGTATAAAGTTGGATTGTATGAAGCAGTTACTAAATCATTTCTATTAAACAAATGAAAATCAATATGTATCTAATAAGTATCTTTTTTGTTTACAGAATACTAGGCTTTGCCAGAGACATGGGAGAGGCAACTTTAGTGTGAAAAAGCTTATATGTAACCAGCTGATAAGGTTTGCTGTTCCTGCAGGCACACACATCCTCTATGCAAGTCATTCTTCTACTATACTCAATCAATTAATTCAGTATGATCAGTTCAGTTCAGTATGATACGGAATGTTAATATCACTTTAGAGAAAACAGGCGTCTGTTAATAGATCTTTCCAGATATTTGGCATATGCAGAGGCACTGATGGAGGCAGTGATGCTTAAGGCAGTATTTTGAATGACTGTAACAAAATGCAATATGTTTTGAACACTGTAAATATCTCCCTAAAGTATAATGTCTAGATAATAATATGGAAGTGGTTCCAAGAGATATAAGTATGTGAACAATATGAATGTCACAACATTATTTATAAATAGGACCTATAAGACAAAGAACCTATGAAACAAGGAAAAGAGTCAAGGTGGAGAAAATGAAAATTCTATTTTAAACAAATGCTCATTTAGTATGCTCCCTGCATGCTTTATTACTCAGGATCTAGGATTACACTCTAGAGTGTAATTTGAGTGTTTAGAATTTTTTATAAGATTGCAAATATACTTAGATCTTGGTCTATTTGCTTCATTTATGCAAAGGCTAGACTGTCAAAGTGGCAACTAGTATTTAGAGAGTTTGATTCGGCTTTCTTGTTAAGCCCCATTTCTAGAATATAGCAGATTCACCTGAGGGCAGAAATCCTATGATAAACAGTTATCTGAAAGTCAGAGAGGGTAACTAAGTTATGTTCTTCAGTCACTAGGCTTTAGAAATTATATGAATTATAATAATATAAGTATTTATTTCATATTTATTTCTATACCACCAATTAACTGTGATACATATGACTTAGCTCAAAAAGCTATTTCTTAAGACAGTATTTTTAGAGGAATATGTGGAATTGTAAACTGGCTTACTCTTTAAAGTATTCATCAAAATAAAAATTAGATTTAAACCATATCATTTACACTGTGCCACACATAAAAATTCAGATAAATCATCACACTGAAATATGAACGTTTGCTTGAATCTGAGGCTAAAGATGTGACAATTTAATATTTTTATTTTTTGTCTTTTAAAGCAAGCTTTATTGGCCAGTGCCATGTTGAGAGTGAGATGGTATTAAATGGTCAAAATATTAAATATGTTTTCACTTGCATAGTAAAATTTTAGTAATGAAATATATATGTAAACTTTATTCATAGCAACTATTTGTTATTATGACTTTGCTATTTTGTAAGAACAATTATACATTTAAAAAGGCAAGGAATTACTAAAACCCCTACAATCTCTCATATACAAAATTTTCACTTTTATGTTTCTGAAGGCAAATTATGACAATTTCATATTTAACACAACATGAGAAACGTTGGGCTGGATGACGCACAAGTTGGAATCAAGATTGCTGGGAGAAATATCAATAACCTCAGATATTCATATGACACCACTCTTAAGGCCGAAAGCGAAGAAGAACTAAAGAGCCTCTTGATGAAAGTGAAAGAGGAGAGTGAAAAAGTTGGCTTAAAACTCAACATTCAGAAAACGAAGATCATGGCATTTGGTCCCATCACTTCATGGCAAATAGATGGGGAAACAGTGGAAACAGTGGCAGATGTTAATTTTGGGGCTCCAAAATCACTGTAGTCATTTATGGATGTGAGAGTTGGACTGTATAGAAAGCTGAGAGCCAAAGAATTGATGCTGTATGAACTGTGGTGTTGGAAAAGACTCTTGAGAGTCCCTTGGACTGCAAGATCAACCAGTCAATCCTATAGGAAATTAGTCCTGAATATTCATTGGAAGGACTGATGCTGAAGCTGATAACTCCAATATGTTGGCCACCTGATGCAAAGAACCGACTCATTTGAAGAGACCCTGATGCTGGGAAAGATTGAAGACAGGAAAGGAAGGGGATGACAGAGGATGAGATGGTTGGATGGCATCACTGACTCTATGGACATGAGTTTGAGCAAGCTCTGGGAGCTGGTGATGGACAGAGAAGCCTGAAGTGCTGGAGTCCATGGGGTCACAAAGAGTTGGACGTGACTGAGCGACTGAACTCAACTGAAGGACCTATTGTATAATACAGGGAGCTATACTCAATAGTCTGTATGACTTATATGGAAAAAGAATCTAAAAAAGAGTGGGTGTATGTATAAGTGTAACTGATTCACTTTGCTGTACAGCAAAACTAGCACTGTAAATCAATTATACTCTAATATATTTTTTAATGTTTGTCCTTTTGTGGTTTTATTGTTGCTCGCTTACTATTTTAATTTATCCTATAAAGAGAAACAGAAAATAAAAATTCACTTAACAGACTTTGAAATGCCCATACTGCTTCCAAATACATGAACTACTCAGAGAAATTAGTGAAACACTCAAGAATCCAATCTTGCTGAAATTACAGATCATGTAATCCATATAAATGGACAAACTCCTCACAGAAAAGAAAGCAGATCATAAAGGCTAAATAAAAAGGCAGAAGCTATAAACTTGGTTGCACCATTTTTTAGGAGTCAGAGAAAAAAAAAAAAAGACAAGGAGAGGATAGAGAGGTCTGATTAATATCAAGGAGGAAGTGAGAGTAAAATCAAAGAGAGTATTTAATGGACAGAAGGGCCGAACAATAAAGAGATATGAAACTGGAGGTCACTGATTTTGGGAATTAGGAGCTAACTGCTGTCTTGTGATAGCTTTTTAAAAATTTATTTATTTATTTTAATGCTGGTGGATAATGTAAACCAGATTGCAGTGGACTGAGATGTCAACTGGAAGTGAATGTGTCAAGAATGGGTTAGAAATGGTAAAAAATTAATTTGTGGTTTGACAGGGCGACTTATTCTCAAGGAGACTAAATGGTTTTGATTTACAGGTTTTTTAATTTTCTTTGCATACCTTTTTTTCTGGTGCATATCTATAGCATAGAAGTAATCCAATAAGTAATTTTTCCCATTTTTCTATTTTTATCTATGTTACTTTCTTGTCAATCTGGTTAATTTGAAGGCTTTATTTTGATTAATTTTTGGAAATATAACTCTCTGAATTACAGTGGATAATTTATTTCTGGCATCTCCCTTCATATTATTTTTCACTCTTAATGTGTAACCAGGTTAATGATTGGAGGGAGCCACACCTTCTAATGGCTTTTTCATGGTTTAATTTGACCTCAATATTTGAGGGGAAGCTAAACTTACATTGAAAAAGAAATTAAGATACGAAAAGTCTAGTTATTTAGGTAGATAATCCAATATCACAGCACTTTTTAAGACATTATGGCATATTAATATTTAAAAACTTGTAGAAGCAACATTTTCACCTCCTCTAAAAGATCATAAAATATAGTTAAGTTTTAGACTCATTTTGCTAAGGGGTGTGAGAATGATTAAGTGATAATCAAGCCAATGATTCAGAATCATAGGTGTATGCTACCTGTCTTATTGCATTTTATCATTTAACCAGTAAAAACGCACTTTCACACTATGATACAAACTTTTTTTTTTTATCAAAATCTTTCCTATTTTCCTTTTTCCTGAGCTTGCAATTGCTGTTACATACCATCCTGAAATAAATATCTCTCACTGAAGTCAATCTAAATTATTCTGATGTCCATATGTCATTTTTCAGATATAAGCCTGAAACATCATTAGCACTAATGATGTGAGGCTGCTTCTTGTTGATACCTATTGCTATTTAATGACCCAACTACCCGAGGCAGTTTTGATAACTTGAAAAAAATAATAGAAAATCATCGAGCATTTGCTCCAGGAGAGATTTGATTACAAGTTGTTGACTAAGCAAGCCTACATAAAAGGTTTTCTGCTATCCTAGCAGAAATGATGAAAAACCTGGGCCTTCAAATTATTTTTGTTTGCGTCAAATGCAAATATTAGGTATTACATTTCAGTTATAGTTAATATAAATTATTTACTTTTTCATGTTTAATGGAATGAAGGTCATATTTTATTATCAAGATTTTTTTCAACTCTTTTGCAGAGGCACACACTTATAAGGAAATTAATTTTATGCACTAAGATTTTTCTGGTTAAGAAAGTGAAAAGAATGCAACCATAAGTACATAGACAACTTGAATACATCATTGGGACAGCTAATATTTGTCACATATTACTAGCTCTTCTCAAATTAACTCGACATGATATCTTTTTCTGTACCAATCATAAAATTTTATAAAATGATTTCCTTAATGAGATATAGTGACCCAATCAGCTGTTTGAATTTCAGGTTGTGATCTAAATCTTCAATGTTGGAAGACCATGTTACAAACATTTTCAGTAGCAATTTCAAAACTACAGCAGGAACAGAAAAACATGTTTCTTCAATAACAAAAATTATTTAAAATCATTAACCTAATTAACATTTTCACCTGGTCTTCATTTAATGTGCAAAGAGGCAGTTGACGATAATAATTACTCAACTACAAACTAAGTGGTCAATTAGATACACAATTACCCAATTTGCATGCACAGAAGTGAATGTTATCACTAAAGTTATTCCTAAGCATTAAAAAATATACATACAAAATTTAGTCTATAATTAAACAATGTAATCATTATTTTTTTTCTAAATGTGACCTGAATATACTCTCCCATACTTACTATTAAAATGACCTTCACTTAAGGAATGATGCTAAAGCTGAAACTCCAGTACTTTGGCCCCCTCATGCGAAGAGTTGACTCATTGGAAAAGACTCTGATGCTGGGAGGGATTGGGGGCAGAGGAGAAGGGGACGACAGAGGATGAGATGGCTGGATGGCATCACTGACTCGATGGACGTGAGTCTGAGTGAACTCCGGGAGTTGGTGACGGACAGGGAGGCCTGGCGTGCTGCGATTCATGGGGTCGCAAAGAGTCAGACACGACTGAGTGACTGATTTCTCTCTCTGATCACTTTACAAATAATAGAAGAATGATATGGATATTTTGAGAAATTAAGCTTATTGTTTTTTATGTATATCACCATTTCAGCATATCATCCACTTATTCAAATCAGTTCATACAATTATGCATTTATTCCTTTAATTGATACATTGAATACTGAGTCTTCTACTGCAAGATTCTATTCTGTGTGTAATGCAAAGATTAAGACTCACAGAGTACTATGTTTAGTACCAAGGGGTGATATACATATGTGTCAGAGAGGGTAAAAGCAATAATAACAGCAAAAATAAAATATGTAAATAACTTTTTTACATATGAAATAAGTTTTACTTAGAAAGTATTGAAAATGTTGAAGATACTTGATAGGAAAATGAGAACAATACATTAACTGACCCAATGATTCATAAATATCTACCAATTACCTACCAGATATACATCATTGCACTAAGAGATGGGGATAAGAATGTTTAGAGGGTTTTTTAAATCAAATCCTTAATCCTACTTGTAAGCTAGCAGTGGATCTTTCATCTTGCTTTAACTATTTGACTTTCCACAACATTTTTATAACAGAGAAAGTATATGGAATTCAGTTTAAGATTCTAATAATATATATTTTACATGGCATTTTAGTTGTTTAGAAATTAGAGTTTTCACTTGAAAGTAATATACACATTTCACTTCATTTTTATATAATAAGAAATGGAAATAATGTAACTAGTCAAACTGCTCTAAATTCATAGACCCCGGTTGTGTCCTGAAAGAACTTCAGTAAATCTCCTCCATATTATCCATTATTTAAAAGGTCAAGCCTATAAACTCAGGGAAAAATCGATGCCAACACAATTTTTCAAGGATTTTTTGGTACCAAGATTTTCTACAGATTTTCATCTAAGCAGCACTGACTGACTATTTCTCTAGTGGATCACACTTTGAAGAATTTAACTCTCTCTATATTATAGACCTATGCTCATTCAGTTCAGTTCAGTCGCTCAGTCGTATCTGACTCTTTGCGACCCCATGAACGGCAGCACGCTAGGCCTCCCTGTCCATCACCAAATCCTGGAGTCTACCCAAACCAATGTCCATTGAGTCGGTGATGCCATCCAACCATCTCATCCTCTGTCATCCCCTTCTCCTCCAACCTTCAATCTTTCCCAGGATCAGGGTCTTTTCAAATGAGTCAGCTCATCATATCAGGTGGCCAAAGTACTGGAGTTTCAGCTTCAGCATCAGTCCTTCCAATGAACACCAAGGACAGATTTCCCTTAGGATGGACTGGTTGGATCTCCTTGCAGTCCAAGGGACTCTCAAGAGTCTTCTCCAACACCACAGTTCAAAAGCATCAATTCTTCGGTGCTCAGCTTTCTTTATAGTCCAACTCTCACATCCATACATGACCACTGGA
Organism: Bubalus kerabau; assembly: GCF_029407905.1. Classification (NCBI taxonomy): domain Eukaryota; kingdom Metazoa; phylum Chordata; class Mammalia; order Artiodactyla; family Bovidae; genus Bubalus; species Bubalus kerabau. Next base: position 79,612,773 of record NC_073625.1, on the reverse strand, counting down.
AAAACCATAGCCTTGACTAGATGGACCTTTGTTGGCAAATTAATGTCTCTGCTTTTTAATATGCTGTCTCTGTTGGTAATAACTTTCTTTCCAAAGAGTAGGCATCTTTTAATTTCAAGGCTGCAATCACAACCTGCAGTGATTTTGGAGCCCCAAAAAATAAAGTCAACCACTGTTTCCACTGTTTCCTCATCTATTTGACAAGAAGTGATGGGATGATGGGACCAGATGCCATGCTTTTAGTTTTCGGAATGTTGAGCTTTAAGCCAACTTTTTCACTCTCCTCTTTCACTTTCATCAAGAGGCTCTTTAGTTCTTCACTTTCTGCCATAAGGGTGGTGTCATCTGCATATCTAAGGTTATTGATATTTCTCCTGGCAATCTTGATTCCAGCTTGTGCTTCATCCAGCCCACTGTTTCTCATGATGTACTCTGCATATAAGTTAAATAAGTAGGGTGACAATATACAGCCTTGACGTCCTCCTTTTCCTATTTGGAACCAGTCTGTTGTTCCATGTCCAGTTCTAACTGTTGCTTCCTGACCTGCATATAGGTTTCTCATGAGGCAGGTAAGGTGTTCCCATCTCTTTCAGAATTTTCCACAGTTTATTGTGATCCACACAGTCAAAGGCTTTGGCATAGTAAATAAAACAGAGTAGATGTTTTTCTGGAACTCTCTTGCTTTTTCCATGATCCAGAGGATGTTGGCAATTTGATCTGTGGTTCCTCTGCCTTTTCTAAAACCAGCTTGAACATCTGGAAGTTCACCGTTCACATATTGCTGAAGCCTGGCTTGGAGAATTTTGAGCATTACTTTACTAGAGTGTGAGATGAGTGCAATTGTGTGGTAGTTTGAGTATTTTTAGCATTTATATATATATACATACATATATATATATATATACATACACTATATGTATTAAGCCATATTTGTATGGTAACAGGATATTGCACAGTTTTTCTTTGGCATAATTACATTGACACTAGAGGTAATGTAGCAAAGTAGACAGTGAAAATGAAGGAAAGTGTTAGTTGCTCAGTCATCAGACTCTTTGTGATCCCATGGACTTCAGAGTCCACCAGACTCCCCTTTCCATGGGATTTTTCAGGCAAGAATACTAGAGTGGGTTACCATTTCCATCTCCAGGGGGATCTTCCTGACCCAGGAATTTAGCCTGGGTCTCCAGCATTACAGGCAGATTCTTTATCATCTAAGACAACAAGGAAGCCCCAAAGTAGATGGTAGTATGCACCTGAATAGTGTTTTCTTTTTGAAGCCTTTCTTGAGACATAATTTACAGAATAAACTACAAAGATCAACTGCACAACTAACATACACCCATGAAATAGTAACCACAATCAATATAATAAACATATTCATCACTTTCAAACTGTTTTGTGTCACCTTTATAAACCCTTGCTTTGTTCCTCATCAATCCCACTTTCTCACACAACCATTCATGTATTTTCTGTTACTATAGAATTTAACAGAAGTATATGGACAGAGAAGCCTGGTGGGTTGCAGTCCATGGGGTCACAAAAAGTTGGGCATGACTTAGCAACTAAACAACAAAAAATTCTACAGCAAATATGCTGTTTACACTTTTGCATAATATTTTGAGATTCGTCAATATTATTATGTGTATTGAATGTTCATTATGTTATATTGCTAAGTAGTATTCCATTGTCCATATAAAGCTTTCTCCAGTTGATGGATTGTTGGATTACTTCCAGTTTGTGGGTAATACACACAAAACAGCTATTAACATTTGTATACACATCTTTGTATTGAAAGCTACATGAATAACTACATTCTCTTTGGTAAATAGCTACATATAAAATGGCTGGGTTATATAGAGGATAGATGTTTAACATTTTAGGAAATTGCCAAAGTTATTGGAACATTTTATATTCACATTAGCAATATATGACTGCTTCATGTCCTCCACTTTGATTGTAAACATTCGATATGAAACATCTATTAAAGAAGCTAAAATTAAAAAGTTAAGTCTGCTCAAGTATTTTAAAAACACTTTCATTTCTTACTGAGTTTTGAGAGTTTTTAAAAATGTATTCTAAAGACAAATATTGTATCACGTAAAGATCAAAAAATATTTTCCCCTACCTATGTTTTTATTCCAGAAATTACTTTTCATTTTTTTTAGTTTTAGGTTTCATTTAGTCATTAATTTTCAGCACAGTGTAAGCTATAGATATACCCAAGTCAATGCAGAGTTCCAGAGAATAGCAAGGAGAGATAAGAAAGCCTAAAACAAGAAAGCCTTCTTAATGCAAAGAAATAGAGGAAAACAATAGAATGAGGAAGACTATAGAACTTTTCAAGAAAATTAGAGAAACCAAGGGAACATTTCATGTAAAGATGGGCACAATAAAGGATAGAAAAGACAAGGACCTAAGAGAAGAATATAATATTAAGAAGAAGTGGCAAGAATACACAGAGGAACTTTACAAAAAAGGTCTTAATGATCTGGAAAACCACAATGGTGTGGTCACTTACCTGGGGCCAGACATCCTGGAATGTGAAGCCTTCAAGTGGGCCTTAGGAAGCATCACTATGAACAAATCTAGTGGAGGTGATGGAATTCCAGCTGGGCTATTTCAAGTCCTAAAAGATGATGCTGTTAAAGTGTTGCACTCAATATGCCAGTAAATTTGTAAAACTCAGCAATAGCCACCGTACTGGAAAATTTCAGTTTTCATTTCAATCCCAAATAAAGGCAATGCCAAAGAATGTTGAAATTACCATACAGTTTCATTCATTTCACATGCTAGCAAAGTGATGTTCAAAATCCTTCAAGCTAGGTTTCAATAGTATGTAAACAGAGAACCTCCAGATGTACAAGCTGAATTTAGAAAAGACAGTCATCCGTTGGATCACAGAAAAAGCAAGAGAATTCCAGTAAAACATCTACTTCTGCTTCATTGACTATGGTAAAGTCTGACTGTGTGGATCACAACAAACTGTTGAAAATTCTAAGAGATCTGAATACCAGACCATCTTATCTGCCTCCTGCAAAACCTGTATATGCAGGTCAAGAAGCAACAGTTAGAACTGGATATGGAATAATGGATGGATTAAAAAAGGAGTATGTCAAAAATGTGTATTGTCACCCTGTTCATTTAACCCTGCATATTTTATATGTAGAGTACAATATGCAAAATGTCATGCTGGATGACTCAGAAGCTGGAATCAAGATGGCCAGGAGAAACATCAACAACCTCATATATGCAGATGATAGTGCTCTCATGGAAGAAACCAAAGAACAACTGAAGAGTCTCTTGATGTGGGTGAAAGAGGAGTGAAAAAGGTGGCTTAAAACTCAGCATTCAAAAAATAAGATCATGGCATCAAGTCCCCATTGTTTCCCCATCTATTTACCTCATGGAAAATAGATGGGGAAACACAGGAAACAGTGTCAGACTTTGACTTTGCATACATGATTTAAATATGTTGAGTCCCAATCCCATATACTGCTAATAACAGTAATAAGTATATTTTCCTCACAGAGAGAGAAAGAAAAGTGAAAACACTTTATGAATAGTAATATGTTATAAAAATCTCCATTGTTGTCATTATTCATATTTATCCAAATATATCTTGAGTACTAATTTCTGAACCAGCACTATGATAGATACAGCAGACATACAATAGACTTTTAAGTCACTACTTAACTTCCTCACTACTGAAGGCTAATGAGAGGGAGAGAAAGAATTATAAATACAGTGTCTTTATTAGCAGTAGCATAGCCAGCATTATTCTGGATGTTAGATTCTATATTAGGAGCTTTACTTAGGTAATTTCATATTATACTCTCAAGAGCCTTACTCTCTCAGCAACTATTATCCTTATGCTGCAATAGACAGGCTACTATGGGAAGAATTGAAAGCTAGTTTAATCAGTCATGTACTTCAGCAAGTTGACTGTGACTTTTCTAGAGAAACCATAATTATGGGTAAGAATACTGGAGCAAGGATAACAAATTATTTTTAGCATTATAATTTTTTAGTAATTTTATATATTTTTAATATTTTTAGCTAAAAAATTGGGATATTTTAGCATTATTATGAAATGCAGAGATGTTTCCTATAAGCATATATAATAATTCTATAAATATATTGGAGGTAGAATTGACATGCTCTTGTAATTGCATATTGTGGTGGTGAGAGAGGCTCGTACCGAGATGTGGTAGGAAGATGGGAGGATCTGTTAGTTTTGAACACGTAAAGTCCCCATGGTATGTGCAAGCAGAATTGTCAGGTAGGCAGTGTAATGCACAGGTCATGAGTGAGATCTGAACTGTTGAGTGATAGGAGATGACAGCTGTGTAGGACACAATCTGGAGGAACACCAATGTAACAGAGCAGAAGAAAGTGGAGCCTGCACGTGAGGCCAAAAATCAGTGTGAAGATAAGTAAAAGGAACCCTAAGAAAACACGGAGACAGAGAAGTTAAAGGGACAGAGTATTTTAAGAAATATATATATATATATATATATATATATATATATATGTATAATATATATAGTGAATCTATATGATAACATATACAGACTTCCCAGGTGGTGCAGTGGTAAAGAATGAGCCTGCCAATGCAGGAGATGCAAAAGATGCAGTTCGATCCTTAGGTCAAAAGATCCTCTGGAACAGGAAATGGTAACACACCCCAATATTCTTGCCTGGAAAATTCCATGGGCAGTGGAGCACGGAAGGCTGCAGTCCGTGGGGTCGCAAAGAGTTGGGCACTTTGTGTAAAGAGTTGGACACACTGAGCGCGCGTGCACACACACACACACACACATACACATCTATAAAATTACAAGTAAAAGCTGTCAAAAAGGTCTAGCTTAAGTAAGATGTTAAAGATTTCCTTTGAACTTAGTCTAAAGGAAGTTGTTGATAGAGATTTTTGAAATATGGGCTTCCCTGGCAGCTCAGATGGTAAAGAATCTGCCTGCAATGCAGGAGACCTGGCCTCCATCCCTAGGTCAGGAAGAACCCCTGGAGAAGGGAACGGCAATCCACCTCAGTATTCTGTCCCGGAGAATTTCAAGGACAGAGGAGCCTGGCAAGGCTACAGGGCATGGGGTAGCAAAGAATGGGACACAAGTGAGCGACTAATGCTTTCATGTTCTTTTACTTTGTGAAATACATTCAGAGGAATGGGAAGAAAGTAGTAAAGAAGAATACCAGCTAAAAGGAAAACTACTTCTCTCTCTCCTCACAACATTTCTGACACAAAATATGTGGGTTTTCTCCTATACCAACTGATTCTTTAGCTCTTGGGATACCACCAACTTGGTGTTCTATAATTCAGATCTGAAACTCTCCTTATTTAACAAAATCCCCCACTCCCACCACACTTGGTTAAGGGTGGAGTCCCAAAAGACTGCTTCCCATTTCAGATGTCAGTCACAGGTTTGGATCTCTTGTACTCTTGATTCACTTGCTATTAATATAAACCTTAGGGTGCCATGACCTCCTCCTTGGGTTGGATAATCTGCTACAAGGACTCACAGACCTCAGTAAAGCACTGCACTATTACCAGTTTATTATAAAGGATACAACTTAGAAACAACTGAATGGACAAACTTACATATAAAAAGGTTTGTGAGAAGGAATGTGGAGTTTCCCTGTCCTCAAAGAGCACCACCCTCTGGAATCGCAATGTGTTCAGCAACCTGGAAGCTCTTCAAATCTCCTTCATCTAGGTTTTTATGGACTTCACATTATGTAGACAGGATTGACTAAAATCTTTGGCCATTGATGATTAACTCAGTGCCCAGTCCATCTCCCACCCCTAATGGTTTTAGAGTTCCAACTCTCTGTTCATGTGGTTGGTTCCCCTGGCAACCAACTCTTATCCTCCAAATTTTACTTAATTAGTATAAACTTAGGTTCAAAAAAGGGAATGGCACCCCACTCCAGTCTTGCCTGGAAAATCCCATGGATGGAGGAGCCTGGTGGGCTGCAACCCATGAGGTCAGAGGAGTCGGACACGACTGAGCAAATTCACTTTCACTTTTCACTTTCATGCACTGGAGAAGGAAATAGCAACCCACTCCAGTGTTCTTGCCTGGAGAATCCCAGGGACGGGCGAGATTGGTGGGCTGCCGTCTATGGGGTCTCACAGAGTCGGACATGACTGAAGTGACTTAGCAGCAGCAGCAGCAGCAGGTTTGGTTAAAAGGGCAATTATGAACAAGAATATATGCTCTTTATACCTCTATGACTTAGGAAATTCTAAAGATTTTAGGAGACCTCTGCCAAGGACCTGGAACAAAGATTAAATATATATTTTTTATTATATCACAGATAGAGATTGCATTAGATTTCAGCGTGAGTGATGAGTGAAGAAATGAAGTGAGGAACTTTTCAAGAATCCATGCTATGGGGAGTCAGGATTAGAAAGGCTATGAAGACTGAATTAAAAAGAGAAAAATGCTTTGTAGGAATTGTATGAAGTGTTAAAAATGTTAGTGGCTCAGTTGTATCCAACTCATTTACCACCCTATGGATGAGGCCAGAATACTGGAGAAGGTTGCCATTCTTGTCTCCAGGGGATCTTCCCCACCCAGCGATCAAACGTAGGTCTCCTGGATTGCAGGTGGTTTCTTTACCATCTGAGCCATCAGGGAAGCCACTAGGGAAGCCCTCTATTTTAAATGAATGGTTAAAATAGGCAGGACAAATCCACAGACTTAGAGAAACTCAGGCAGAGATGACTCATCACAATGAAATAATAATGACTGTAATTGTCCTTGAAGTCAACAGTGACTTTTACTGGCTACCCCAAAGGGTCTGAGTAGCAACTGATTTCATGTCTTTAAGGATTAGTTCTCAATTAACAAGTTTAAACTTCTTGTCCCATCCAAGAGCCTCTTGTCATTGATTCTCTGGAAGGCCTTAACCTTTGTCCTGATCTGGGCTCCATTCAGATATCCACATCATCAGAATGGGTCTCACTGATTAGTCTTGGAGACCATTTTCAAGAATTCTGTCTGAAGACAGAGATTTCCTTAAAAAGGAAAGGAATAAAGGAAATAATTAAAACACACACACAAACTAAAGATGTCATATACAGAACAGAAATCAATATGCTATTTTCCCCATTATTTTTGCATACTTATGTTTACACTTTCAGAATGGACAATTCTAACAGTTTCCTGAGCCTGATGACAATTCACAGGCAAGGGATTGTGGTATTATGAGCAAAAACTTTATGTCATCAGGCTGCCAACAGGTACAAATGAAACACTTTTCACCAAAGGTGTTGACTCCTTGTGAGGAGAATTACAGGCTGTGAATTAGAAAGCATTCCTCTGCATGAGATGTGTGTTCAAGTGTAGAGCCTGAAACCCATGCCTTAAGTTTTGCATGGAAAGATGAAGACATGATTGAAAGATGACAACAAATAAAATAATATCTTGAGGTAAAAAGAACAGGATATGCTTTCTAAAACAAGAAGGGCATATAAAACTGGATATTTTTAAGAGTTATATTTTTATGTAATGTTGAGTTATATTTTCATAGCATTATTGAGACTAACAAACTCACCAGAAGACATTTATATTATATTGCAACTAATGGGTATTTTGAAATGTGCTTTGACCTTAGATAAATAAGTTGCTTCCATAAAGCATTACTTAACTCTAGACTTAATTTATCATAAAATTCTAGATATTCCTGTTCTTTGGATATATATGTAAATCACATTTTTAGAATGGCAAAACCTATAGATTCTAGTTTATTAAATAATACATATGATTTAGGATAAATGTATAAAATACTACTCCATGTTTTAAGTGTGGAAAAATACATCAGGAATACAAATTACTTGGTTTAAAAAGACATAGTATTTATACAATGAGATCTAAAATTTAGAAGTTTTATATTTTATTTAGAACTTATTATTCTGTAACATATCTCCTTAGGCTTCATTTCCTCTTAATTCTGAAAAACACCATTCTTTATTCATGTACTTACTGATCAAAGACTCATATGTAGCACAGTTTAGATGAGAAAAACAGATCTTGAGATTCATAAGCCCAATTCATGAAAAATTAATAGGGTCAAATCATATTGTTTTCCATATTTTGTTGGGAAAAACATGAAAAAAATAAAATTGAGGACAAATAATACCTCATATAATTTTAAAGAGACAGTGATATTTTTAACCAATAGACACCACCTCTATAATACTAGCTAAAATAAAGATAAATAGGAATACATTTTAAGAAATATAATTTTTATTTTTCTTGATCTAACTAAATATTATTCCATTTAAAATACTAGTTGTATAATGTTACAATTTACACAAAAAATTCCTGAATTAGAACACTATTATACCAGATACTGGTAGAGTCTAAAAGTTATCAAATAAAAATAAGTCACCACTGTGGGAAATTTCATTTTCAATATGCTTCCTTTTAGAGATATGGACCATGATAACTGGTATCTGAAATACAGTGATCGATGTGATAAAGTCCTGGAAAGTATTTTGAATTAAAAATAAATGAGCTAGACCCCAAAAGGAAGTTACAGAAAACAAAATAAATGCTTTATCAGCACTAGAGCAAGCTACATTACTGAGGGATTGCTGACACTGGAAAAGATAAGGCATTAATACTTAAAAGGAATTGTGTCAATGTATTTTATTTTGTCTCAATATAAATGCATGTAAAATTCTGAAACTGGAGTGCACAAAGCAGAAGTCTGTTGGCCTGGTATGTGTCTGCTATGTTGTCAAGACTGTCTCCTTGAACCAATCTGATATCAGGGGACAGTTGCCAACAGCTATGGAAATCATACTATGGAGGCTGCCTGCAGAGAGACAACTTTCATACTGTAGCTTCTATTATGTGAAAACTACCAAGCATCTGAATGTTGAGCTTTCTGTTCAACATTCAGAAAACTAAGATTTTGGCATACGGTTCCATCAGTTCAGTCAGTCAGTTCAGTCCCTCAGTCATGTCTGACTCTTTGCGACCCCATGAATTGAGCACGCCAGGCCTCCCTGTCCATCACCAACTTCCGGAGTTCACTCAAACTCATGTTCATCTAGTCGGTGATGCCATCCAACCATCTCCTCCTCTGTCATCCCCTTCTCCTCCTGCCCCAAATCCCTCCCAGCATCAGAATCTTTTCCAATGAGTCAACTCTTCGCATGAGGTGGCCAAAGTATTGCAGTTTCAGCTTTAGCATCAGTCCTTCCAAAGAACACCCAGGACTGATCTCCTTTAGAATGGACTGGTTGGATCTCCTTGCAGTCCAAGGGACTCTCAAGAGTCTTCTCCAACACCACAGTTCAAAAGCATCAATTCTTTGGTGCTCAGCTTTCTTTACAGTCCAACTCTCACATCCATACATGACCACTGGAAAAACCATAGCCTAGACTAGATGGACCTTTGCTGGCAAAGTAATGTCTCTGCTTTTGAGTACGCTGTCTAGGTTGGTCATAACTTTCCTTCCAAGGAGTAAACGTCTTTTAATGTCATGGCTGCAATCATCATCTGCAGTAAATTTGGAGGCCAAAAAAATAAAGTCTGACACTGTTTCCACTGTTTCCCCATCGATTTCCCATGAAGTGATGGGACCAGATGCCATGATCTTCGTTTTTTGAATGTTGAGCTTTAAGCCAACTTTTTCACTCTCCCGTTTCACTTTCATCAAGAGGCTCTTTAGTTCCTCTTCACTTTCTGCCCTAAAGCTGGTGTCATCTGCATATCTGAGGTTATTGATAGTTTTCCCTGCAATCTTGATTCCAGCTTGTGCTTCATCCAGCCCAACGTTTCTCATGATGTACTCTTCATATAAGTTAAATAAGCAGGGTGACAATAGACAGCCTTGACATACTCCTTTTCCAATTTGGAACCAGTCTGTTGTACCATGTCCAGTTCTGACTGTTGCTTCCTGATCTGCATATAGGTTTCTCAAGAGGCAGGTCAGGTGGTCTGGTATTTCCAACTCTTGAAGAATTTTCCACAGTTTAGTGTGATCCACGGAGAAGGCAATGGCATCCTACTCCAGTACTCTTGCCTGGAAAGTCCCATGGACGGAGGAGCCTGGTGGGCTGAAGTCCATGGGGTCGCTAAGAGCCAGATACGACTGAGTGACTTCACTTTCACTTTTCACTTTCCTGCATTGGAGAAGGAAATGGCAACCCACTCCAGTATTCTTGCCTGGAGAATCCCAGGGACGGGGAAGGGGAGCCTGGTGGGCTGCCATCTATGGGGTCGCACAGGGTCGGACACGACTGAAGCGACTTAGCAGCAGCAGCAGCAGCAGCAGCAGCAGTGTGATCCACACAGTCAAAGACTTTGGCATAGTCAATAAAGCAGAAGTACATGTTCTTCTGGGACTCTCTTGCTTTTTCGATGATCCAGAGGATGTTGGCAATTTGATCTGTGGTTCCTCTGCCTTTTCTAAAACCAGCTTGAACATCTGGAAGTTCACCATTCACGTATTGCTGAAGCCTGGCTTGGAGAATTTTGAGCATTACTTTACTAGCGTGTGAGATGACTGCAATTGTGTGGTAGTTTGAGCATTCTTTGGCATTGCCTTTCTTTGGGATTGGAATGAAAACTGACCTTTTCAAGTCCTGTGGCCACTTCTGAGTTTTCCAAATTTGCTGGCATATTAAGTGCAGCACTTTCACAGCATCGTATTCCACAATTTGAAATAGCTCAACTGGAATTCCATCACTGGTCCCATCACATCATGGCAAATAGATGGGGAAACAGTGGAAACAGTGACAGACTTTATTTTGGGGGTCTTCAAAATCACTGCAGATGGTGAGTTCAGCCATGAAATTAAAAGACACTTGCTCCTTGGAAGAAAAGTTATGACCAACCTAGACAGCATATTAAAAAGCAGAGGCATTACTTTACCAACAAAGGTCTGTGGAGTCAAGGCTATGGTTTTTCCAGTAGTCATGTATGGATGTTAGAGTTGGACTACAAAGAAAGCTCAGTGCCAAAGAATTGATGCTTTTGAACTGTGGTGTTGGAGAAGACTCTTGAGAGTCCCTGGACTGTAAGGAGATCCAACCAGTCCATCCTAAAGGAAATCAGTCCTGAATATCCACTGGAAGTACTGATGTTGAGGCTGATACTTCAATACTTTGGCTACCTGACGTGAAGAACTGACTCATTGGAAAAGATCGTGATGCTGGGAAAGATTGGGGGCAGGAGGAGAAGGGGATGACAGAGGATGAGATGGTTGGAAGGCATCACCAACTCAACGGACATGAGTTTTAGTAAACCCCTGGAGTTGGTAATGGACAGGGAGGCCTGGTGTGCTGCAGTCCATGGGGTTGCAAATAGACACGACTGAGCAACTGAACCGAAGTGAACTGAAACAAGCATGTATGAGATGTTAGTTGTTCTAAACCACAGAGAATGCTGCAGAAAAATGAAGCTTGTATTTTTGCTGTGCTTTTTTTAAACAGATGAAGCATATTTTTTATTGCTCAATTTGATCAGCATTTGATATTATTGAGAGCAGGCTTGCTCAGCTGTGTCACTACTGACATTATAAATTGGATAATTCTTTGTTGTGGGGAATCTTCTTGTGCATTGCAAGGTGTTTAGCAATATCCCTGATGTCTACCCACCAGATCCAGGGGCATCCTTGCTCCTGAGTTAAGACAAACAAAAAAATCTCCAGATATTATGAAAGAAAAACACCTTTCAGGACAAATTTTCCCTTGCTGAGAACCACTGTTTGAGAGTAATGATGTTAGTTATAGCAATGTGACAAAAAGATTGATTTATTTTTACTTCTGTATCATTTCCATAAAAAGGAGATTTTTAATAGTACTTATATTAAGGGACTGACAAACCATAAGTGACAAAATGAATAAAAGTGTAATGTGTGTGAGTGTGCTAAGTTGCTAGACTGCCAGGTTCTTCTGTCGATGGGATTTTCCAGGGTCTTTCCTCCCTGCCTTCCCCCACCCCCTCCATTGAACCTTTGTGTCTTATCTCTCCTGTATTGTCACGCAAGTTCTTTACCACTAGCACCACCTGGGAAGCCCAATATTTTATATTAAGTAAATAAAAGCTGAATACTCATTGGAAAGACTGATGCTGAAGCTGAAACTCCAATACTTGGACCAACTGATGTGAAGAACTGACTCATTGGAAAATGATGCTGATGCTGGAAAATATTGATGGCAAGAGAAGACTGGGACGATGACAGAGGATGAGATGGTTGGATGTCATCACCGACTCGATGGCCAGGAGTTTGAGCAAACTCCAGGAGCTTGTGTTGGACAGTCCTGGAGTGCTGCAGTCCATGGGATCACAAAGAGTCAGACACGACTGAGTGACCAAACTGAAATAAAAGCTATTATTATTGATCATCAGAACTTCTAATATAACATCTGTTATTATAACATGCTTTTAGCCTAATTTTAATTTTTAAAAACTTGTATTTACACTTAACTTTAAAAAAGAAAATGAATGTGTGGAGCTGCTCCTTTAAGCTTTATTGTCTCATAAAACATTATTTGAAAGAAGCAATAGTTTAATCATATGATCTAAAGTTAAGAGCCATATTATAGTTGCCATGTTAATAATAAATTTAATAAGTAAATTATATTATTCATTTTGTTGGATGAAACATAATATTAAATTATATCACATTATTAGAAAAGGAGCCTAATGATGGATATGTTAATAGAAACTCACAATGTTGTCTTTTGTTTTAATTAGTACACTGAATCATTCTTTAATGCTTTACTCACTCTATACCACTTCATTATTAATTACTTTCTCTGAATGTTGTAAGTCAGTTTTAAAACCCACTAAAATAAAGATGTTCAATTTACTTCAATTTTAACTTTAAAAAAAAATTCATATGTGAAATGAGTACTTGAGGAAATCTGAAGATTTATACTATTTTTTGGTATTCATTTTGTACTGATAAGAAATCTACTGCTTTTAAAATCTTGTTATCTTTTATTTATTTTTCTGTTTTTATTTATTTATTTTTCTATCAATGTTTTCTGCAATGTTATTACAATAGGTTTTGGTCTAAGTTCAAGGCTAAGTGTGCCTCTTCAAATTTAGGATTTGTATCTCTGTTTTTGTAAGTATAGATATTTATCTGCTATTACTGTTCTTGGTGTTCTCAAAGTAAGAATATTGAAGGGGTTTACCATTCCCTTCTCCAGTTGACCACGTTTTGTCAGAACTCTCCACCATCACCTGTCCATCTTGGGTGGCCCTACACGGCATGGCTCATAGTTTCACTGAGTTAGACAAGGCTGTGGTCCATGTGATCAGTTTGGTTAGTTTTCTGTGATTGTGGTTTTCATTATCTTCTCTCTGATGGATGAAGATAAGAGGCTTATGGAAGCTTCCTAATGGGAGAGACTGACTGAGGGGGAAACTGGGTCTTGTTCTGATGGGCGGGGCCATGTTCAGTAAACCTTTAATCCCATTTTCTGTTGATTTTATTCATGGCTGTGTTTCCTCCCAGTTGTTTGACCTGAGACCCAACTATGGTGGCAGTAATGAAGATAATGGCGACCTCCTTCAGAAGGTCCCATGCATGCACTGCCACATGCAGTGGCCTGGACCCTGCAGCAGGCCACTGAGGACCCACACCTCTGCTGCAGACTCCTGGACACTCACAGGCAAGTCTGGGTCAGCCTCTTGTAGGGTTGCTGCTCCTTTCTTCTGGGTTTGGGCTCACAAGGTTTTGTTTGTGCCCTCCAAGAGAATACTTTGGCAACCTGATGTGAAGGACTGACTCATTTGAAAAGACGCTGATGCTGGGTAAGATTGAAGGCAGGAGGAGAAGGGGATGACAGAGGGTGAGATGGTTGGATGGCCTCATTGATTCAATGGACATGAGTTTGTGTAGGCTCTGGGAGTTGGTGGTGGACAGGGAAGCTTGGCGTGCTACAGTCCATTGGCTTGCAAAGAATCAGACACAACTGAGCAATTGAACTAAACTGAACTGATTTGCCATTATCTTAAAATATTTCCTCTCCTCATTTCTTTTCTTATCTTTTTATTGCTCTATTTTATCATTCATATATCTTTGCCTGGGCTCCCCTGGTGGCTCAGTGGTAAAGCACCTGCCTGCCAGTACAGGAAACATGGGTTCAATCTCAAGTTTGAAAAATCCCCTGGCAAAGGATATGGCAATCCCCTCCATTGTTCTTGCCTGGGAAATTCCATGAACAGAGAAGTCTGGCAGGCTGCAGTCCATGGTATTGCAAGAGTCAGACACCACTTAGCTACAACAACATGCCTTCACTTCCCTGCTATATTTCTTTCTTTTATTCTTCAGTGCTACACATTTGTACTTTATACTATCTTTCACTTCAATAATTTGCTCTTGTTCTGCAACCTCCTGTTTAATCCACAGTTTAAAAGTTAGCATTGATGTCCACATTTTCAAGTCTATCAAATATGACTCTTTTTTCGTTATGTCTCCCTTTCATATTAATTTAAATTTTAATCTGTTTGAGTTAAACATTATTCTTTCATTATCCCTTTCACATGATTCTGTTATCAAATGTTCATGTTATGTTACTTATTCTATATATTTTGTTGGGCTACTTTTCCTCGTATAATTTATATACTGTTATTATTAGTATATGTTTAATATTTTATTCCTTCTTGGGCATTCGGCTCAAATATGGTAATAGCAACATCTTTACAAAATATATCTGCCAGATCCCTAGGAATTTCACAGGTTCCCAATGAAGTATTTTATTGATATCTTGGTTTGTGCATGTACCTGTGTGTTTTACTTGCTTGGTCACATCTGACTCTTTATAACGCCATGGAATACCCACCAGTCTCCTCTGCATATGAAATTTTCCAGGTAAGAATACTGGAGTGGGTAGCCATTCCCTTCTCCAAGGGATCCTCCCAGCCCAGGGATTGAACCTGAGTATCCTACATTACAGGCAGTTTCTTTACCATCTGAGACACCTGGGAAGCCCATGCTTGTACCTAACAGATTATAAAAGTTGAGAAAACCACACCCATGCTATTGTAGTTTTGTGTAACACTTATCAAAGAGAATTATTTTTTTTTAGCGCTCAGAGATATAGAAATGCAGACAAGCTTCTTCTGACAATAGTTTTATTCTTATCATAGCTTTATGGCTATTGGCGGTTCTCATAGGGTCCGAGGTTTACTCATAAATCTCAGTTTTATCTATCTATTTCATACTGGTTCAAAGCCACGTTACCCAAATCAGTCTTGGCATCAAAACTCAAAACTGAATTTACAGTCATTCTGTGTTATTGGAACCTCTAGACTCCCAGAGCATTAGGTTGTGCCCTTAATACCCTGGCTTTTGGTTCTTGCCCCGTTTTGCCACTTGGGAATATTCCCCTTACTTTCTTCTGAGATTGGCCCTAATTAACTGGCTTTTGTTTCAGCTGCTCTATTTTTTTTGTTGCATTTATACATGAATGGAATGGAAGCCAGTATGTGTCAACTCAGTTTACTATGTTACCAGGGTACTCCTCCTTTTCTTATTAAATAAACAAATCTAAACCTTAATGATCTTTTTAAACAAGTTTAAAATTAAATGGATTAAGTAGCAAGAAAATATACTCCATTACAAATAAAGGCCAGGAGGCATTACAGACCATAATTACATTATGTGAATCTATTTGACAAAAGAAGGGACAACCTATTAGCAAATGTTTCCCAAAAGCACTCAAAATGTAGATTTCGACGTGGTTACTAAACATGGAGAAAGCCACAGCTGAGATGAAACAATGAAATCTTTGCTACTGACAGACAACAGGCAGTGCCTCATTTCAGCTGCATACTAAACAGAGGATTAGAATACCTCTGAGTTAACCTGTGATTATGTGTCGCTATTTAATCACAAGTGAACATATATATTCTTGGAACGACACACAACAATGAAAATTATTGTAAAGGGAATGTTTTTCAAAAATATTTATACTCTTAGATGATTTGGGAGTGATTTGGTTGTACAGTTTTCAAAGCATAGACATGAAGTATTTGCAGGAAACTCAGATGAGGAAACTAATGTCCAGAGAGTTTAGTAATAGAGACAGAGAGACAAATAGAACCTGTATGATTTCACTCTTTGTTTTATCTGAAATTAGCTCATTTACATTGGAATTTTACAAAAAATAAAATGGATTACTCTTAGTATATTCTTTTCTTAATATCACTTGTTATTTGTTTATGCTTGCCGTTAGAAGACAGTTTGTGAGTACTTCTCTTTTGTAAATATCTTCCTTCTTGATGTGTCCTTAATATATATAACACCCTTCATTAAATAATAAATTAGTGTGTCAAAATTTAGTTAAGGGGAAATATATTTTATGTTGCTAATATATTTTTCAAAATTCCCCAAACTTGAGCTTTTCGAAAGAAAGGAATTCTTATCTTAAATACAATTTGTAAATGCTGTGTCATAGGCAGTAATTGGAAGGATTGATGCTGAAGCTGAAACTCCAATACTTTGGCCACATATTGCGAAGAACCGACTCAATGGAAAAACCCTGATTCTTGGAAAGAAAGGGCAGGAGGTGAAGCAGGTGATAGGATAAGATGGTTGGACAGAATCACAGATTCAATGGACATGAGTTTGACCAAAATCTGGGAGATAGTGAAGGACAGGGAAGCCTGGCGTGGTGCAGTCCACGGGATTGCAGGGTCGGACACAACTGAGAGACTGAACAACAACTTATTGAACACCTAGCAATGATAAGGTACTATTTTTGCTGTATTTGAACAAAGGAGTGAAAGATAAAGAACAGTGTAAAGCAAGGTAACTAAGTCGTGAATGGAGAGGCACACAAAGCTAAATACAAATTACAGATAATGTTTTACTACATGTATTGCATTTTGTAAATAATTATCTTAAGAGAGAAAGTAATATAACCAGAAGAGAATAGTAAAACATCTATCACCATATGACTCATACAGAATTACTTCTCATCAATGGTGATGCTTTTTGTGTATCAAATGTGGGGGGTTCATATATAAGTTCAGCCACGGGACATGGAAGCAGGCTATCATCCAACCAGTGATCACAGTTATATAGTAATTCACCGGTCTGGTAAGTGGCTGCCACTGCACATCTTGACAGCAGAGAGCATCTCCTCACCTCAAGGTTGCAGGAGACTAATAAGTATTCTCATGAGAAAGGCATATTTGGCCATAAGAAGTGAACAAAAATTTTGGTTTATCCTCCTCCTTTAAGAGGAGGAAAAACAAAAGCAAAATCAATAACTCTGGAAATACTTCCTGTGGCTCATAGGAGAGGCATTTTAACATTTTAAATATTTTTAACTTTGCTTTAAAAAGTCTCGTTAAATTGGTTTAGAGAAATAAAGATAAATAAAGCTCAACTCTTGACCCAACTAATCGGATTTCCTGTGAGTTATATGTGCACCAGTTGCTAGTAGCAGGTAGCAACCACTGCATTCTCTCTGTGTGTATCCATCAGTTTTCAGAAGTATTAGAAGCTTCACAGAGAGCTGCTTGCCTAGAGAGAAAGCAAGACTCTCCTCATTAGCACATGGTAGTGATCCACAGGGTAGCCGGCATTTGATTATTAATATGAACTGTTTGGGCCATTAGCTGTCACCTGTTTCAAAAACTTGTATGGTGCTGTTTAGCCCTGGACTTTCTTTCCTGCTGTCAGATTTAGTTAAAATGTGCCTCTGGGATCAAATGTCGTAAGAGGAAATGCACAGTTGGAGCAATTTCATAAGTCTTCCTTCTGTAGGAATCCTGGTTGAAAACTAAATTAATTCTTAATACGTAATATTTTGTACTAGCTTCATAGCTCCCTAAACCTTAGGATAGAAACAATATTTATTAATAATGTCCTGAGGTTTTTAGTCAGTATGCACTCTTATAATTCATTTTATCTCTTTTGAAATAGCATTGCTATAAATTGATTTATTCCCCAGACATTGATGTCTGAAGTTGCTGTCAGAGAACTTTTTTAAATGTTAATTTTTGTTAATTACATTAATTCCAGGATTCTGTTAGATTTTTACAGTCAGTATTAACAAAGTAAACTTGGAAAAACAGAATGCATCTTTTGCTGTTAATGTTCCTCTAATAATCAACATGAACATTCCAAATAGAAACTCATGCCAAAAAAAAAAACATTCCTATGAGTAATTACAGCAGGTAAAATGATGATATCAAATCATGCTTCATTATGTACATATATACCCATTTTACAGAATGAAAGATCTAGAATTGGAAAGATTAGGTTTGTTCAATGCTTAACCTATCTATGCCTTTCTTGTAGGTAGAACTATGTATTTAAACATCATCAACCTATGGCAGAAACCAACACAACCCTTTTAATAAACTGAAAAATAAATTAAAAACAAAATCAACTAATCTCTGTCACAAAGAACAATTATTAGCTTAAATTTTAATATCAAATGACATTCTAATTAATTTTAGAATACTTTGTTAATCTTTTAAACTATCATAATTAAGTCATAAGCCACTGATATTTAGGAAGAAAGATGTGCATTAATGATCAGTCATGTCTGACTCTTTGCGACCCCATGGTCTGTAGCCACCAGGCTCCTCTGTCCATTGAATTTTCCAGGGAAGAATGCTGGAGTGGGTTGTCATTTTCTACCCCAGGGGTTCTTTCAGACCCTGGGATCAAACTCAAGTCTCCTGGACCTCTTGCATTTGCAGGCATATTCTTTACTGATGATTCACCTGGGAAGCCCATTTAGGAAAAAACATGATCATTTTTATGATGTACTTCTATAAGCTATTGTTTGTTTGTTTGTTTTACCAATAAAGAAATGATTTAGCAGCAAAAGACAGGATTCTCAATTTTGGAAGCTGAAGAGCAGGCAGAATGTTCTTTCTAATGAACATACAAATGAGTAAAAAAATACAAGAATAGGTGAATAAAAAGAGATGTCTCTAGAATGCTTCCCTGGTGGCTCAGACAGTAAAGAATCCCCCTGCAATATGGGAGACCTGGGTTTGATCCCTGAGTCGGGAAGATCACCTGGAGAAAGGAATAGCTATCCACTCCAGTATTCTTGCCTGGAGAATTTCATGGACAGAGGAGCCTGGCAGGCAGACCATAGGGTTGCAAAGAGTTGGACACGACTGAGTGACTCACTTTAGAACACAGAGAACTCTTAGTACCTTCTGGCGAGCAAAACGTTAAAATGTACACTCTAATGGCGTACAGAGTCTTGCCTAAAATGCTGAACCAGAAGTACGCAGTCACGTTTCTGAAATTTGTGTTGCTTTATAAGTCCACAGCTGTTACCTGCTGGGGGATTTATTGTGATTTCAGGTCTGTGAAAACCATTTAGGCTTTGAAATTGTACCTGGGGGA
Source organism: Bubalus kerabau (assembly GCF_029407905.1). Classification (NCBI taxonomy): domain Eukaryota; kingdom Metazoa; phylum Chordata; class Mammalia; order Artiodactyla; family Bovidae; genus Bubalus; species Bubalus kerabau. The sequence goes on along the minus strand of NC_073625.1, from coordinate 79,593,399 downwards.
AAAAATCCATAGTGTATTATTTATCTTTCATTCTCTTTTGCTGTGTGAATTGCAGTGACTCAGAATTAAGTGAAGTTTGGTTGTTGTTGTTGTTGTTTGTTTGTTTGTTTTTCCCTTTTTGAGGTAGAGGGCCAGATGCATGTATTAGTACAACATTTTTGGAACAAAAACAAAACAACTAGTACAATCATTTTTGAAACAAAAATGATTATAAGACTAATGGGCCCAAACAAAAATATGCATACTGGCTATTTCAGTTTTTAAATAAGAATGCTATTAATAGCAAAAGACCATGCTTCAAATTAAGATCTAACTTTTGACTTTTAGACTTACCAACGATAGAGTCCTATTATTAATGCTCTTTAATCAGAAGTAATTATTGGTAAACATGATTTCAGTGGTTATTTGGGATAAGTAATGCATGGGAGAATTCCAGGGACGGGGAAGCCTGGTGGGCTGCCGTCTATGGGGTCGCACAGAGTCCGACGCGACTGAAGTGACTTTAGCAGCAGCAGCAGCAATGCATGTATATGCTGGTTTAGTAGAAATTGTTGAGGTAAAAGATATATGATTACTGATACTTCTGAAGTTATTTTCTTTAGGATAGTCCTGTCTGGTGACAGTTTTGGCTGATATGTACATTGTTTTCCAATCTGGAGATTAACCATTTTTCATGTTATTGGCATCCAGAAGAGTTTAGAAGCACTCACTTTTTCATAGATTCACTATACTCCCTTCACTATGAGAACAACATTTCAAGCTCTACAGAATATATATATATATATATATATATATATATTTATAAACTGATAGAAGCAGTTCTCATATTTACCTATTTTCATGGTGAAAAGAACAGACTCTGAGAAAGGAGTAGTGTTACTAATACTTCTGAGCATCCCTGTGGCCATCACCAGGCCTTGTGATAACACTAAAGTGAATGGTAGTAGGCAGTATATTTTAGAAAGTTTGGGGAAAGGACTGAGGGAGATTGTGAAAATCTGTTTTATTTTGCTCTTGTTCAGTTCAATTCAGTTCAGTCACTCAGTCGTGTCCGACTCTTTGAGACCCCATGAATCGCAGCACCCCAGGCCTCCTTGTCCATCACCAACTCCTGGAGTTCACTCAGACTCACGTCCATCAAGTCAGTGATGCCATCCAGCCATCTCATCCTCTGTCATCCCCTTCTCCTCCTGCCCCCAATCCCTCCCAGCATCAGAGACTTTTCCAATGAGTCAACTCTTTGCATGAGGTGGCCAAAGTACTGGAGTTTCAGCTTTAGCATCATTCCTTCCAAAGAAATCCCAGGGCTGATCTCCTTCAGAATGGACTGGTTGGATCTCCTTGCAGTCCAAGGGACTCTCAAGAGTCTTCTCCAACACCACAGTTCAAAAGCATCAATTCTTTGGTGCTTAGCCTTCTTCACAGTCCAACTCTCACATCCATACATGACCACAGGAAAAACCATAGCCTTGACTAGACGGACCTTTGTTGGCAAAGTAATGTCTCTGCTTTTGAATATGCTATCTAGGTTGGTCATAACTTTCCTTCCAAGGAGTAAGCGTCTTTTAATTTCATGGCTGCAGTCACCATCTACAGTGATTTTTGAGCCCCAAAAAATAAAGTCTGACACTATTTCCACTGTTTCCCCATCTATTTCCCATGAAGTGATGGGACCAGATGCCATGATCTTCATTTTCTGAATGTTGAGCTTTAAGCCAACTTTTTCACTCTCCACTTTCACTTTCATCAAGAGGCTTTTTAGTTCCTCTTCACTTTCTGCCATAGGGTGGTGTCATCTGCATATCTAAGGTTATTGATATTTCTGCCAGCAATCTTGATTCCAGCTTCTGTTTCTTCCAGTCCAGCGTTTCTCATGATGTACTCTGCATATAAGTTAAATAAGTAGGGTGACAATATACAGCCTTGACATACTCCTTTTCCTATCTGGAACCTGTCTGTTGTTCCATGTCCAGTTCTGACTGTTGCTTCCTGATCTGCATATAGGTTTCTCAAGAGGCAGGTCAGGTGGTCTGGTATTCCCATCTCTTTCAGAATTTTCCACAGTCTATTGTGATCCACACAGTCAAAGGCTTTGGCATAGTCAATAAAGCACAAATAGATATTTTTCTGGAACTCTCTTGCTTTTTCCATGATCCAGAGGATGTTGGCAATTTGATCTCTGGTTCCTCTGCCTTTTCTAAAACCAGCTTGAACATCTGGAAGTTCACAGTTCATGTATTAGCCTTCAAGAAAATATTGTTTCAAGTTTTGCAAGCTCTTATATAAATATTCAAGGAACTCTTCTACCTAAAGTCATTCTGTAGGGGCTGTTGTGTCATATTCTACCATTTATAAAAATGGCCTTGATTACAGAGATGAATTTAACAGGGAAAAATTCTTAAGCATGAAAAGAGGTGTCCAAATGCTTAGATTCTAGATAAGTGTAACACTTCCACATCAATGTTTTTTGAAACAGTGAGCAGTCCAAAAGTCAGCGATCTGCCACTTTGCAACTCCTTGTGTACAAGATGTAATGGCAAAGCTCTCTGCCCTAGGAAAAGTTTCTGCCTTGAAATTTTATATCATCAACATCCCTTTTCCCTCTCTTGGATGTAATCTTTCTCTATGCAAATATTCCCTATTAGGGTAACCTTTTACCTTTGAAACAGGAAAGGGAAAATGAATGTATAGGTTTTCTTTCTTCCCTGACCATGGAAATAGTAAGTGGCTAGAAACATTGTATAGAACTGTATTTGTTGAAAAGAATCTTCTATTTATTATTAAAGCCCTTGCTGCTTCCCAAAAGGATGAGGCACTTAAAAACAAAAGAACAGATATACTAAAGTCATTATACTTTGCCGTAAGAAGAATTTATAGCAAGAGCCTTTTGTCTAAGGGACATTAAACACTAGAATGGACAGTATCTTCAATAGTAGTTTTACAAAAAGAAGATAGGGATTCTTCATATGGCTATTTCTTGCACTGACCTTTGATAAGAAGCCAGGGCATGATGCCAAATCATAACTCTGTGAAGACATTTCTGAAGGGAGCTAACGGAATACAATCCTGGTATGTACCATTCTGATGATCTGACTTGATACAGGGATAAAACCTAGAGAATCTGGAAAGATGAATGGTTGACATGTCCAAAGGCTGCCGATTCCTCTGGAATTTCAATTGACTCAGACTTCAGTTATCAGACCATTGAAAATGGATACTTCTGTTGGGCATTAAAATGTTTTTTTCCTGTGATGCACATTTCTAGAGACCTATATAATAAAAACTATAATGACATCAACAACAAAGAAAATACTATTAGCTAACAATTAAGAATTTGCTATGTCCCAGATCCTGCGCTAGTTAATATGCATGACTTCTTTAAGGCTCACCACAATCAGGTGAAGGAGATATTTTTCATATCATGTTCACTTTATAAAAGAATACACTGAAGCTTATAGAGGTTCAGTAAATTGTACACGCTAGTCCAGTAGTAAGTCCAAGAGGTGGGATTTGAATCCAACTACCCTCCCTCCAAATCTCAGTGGCATTAGTCTTTATGAGCTTATATTTTACATAGTGAAATTATAGGTGAAAAAAGTTTTCCCTTTGTAACTAAATAAAATATATTTGCTTATAGTTCTTGTTCACTGAAGATTCATTTTATATCTTCATAGAAGTAAGCTTCAGAAGTATCTCTAGAAATAGTCATGATTTTCAAACTGAGGGTGAATCTACCTAACTTGAACCTAATTTTGGCTCTTTGGACCATTTCATTTAAGAACTAAATTGAGGTCATTAAGGACCAGAACTTTATTGGTATCATTGAATGTCACTGATAAGTGTCTGTTACTAAAAATAATATTTTTCCTACCTTCTTGGACTTATCTGAATTATCCTGTACTGTAGGAGTGAGAAAGTTAACAAAGATATGATTGCCTGTCTTATGTGATGTTGTAGATGGATATACTTATAAGGAACCAAAAAATGACTCAAGTACTGAGTAAACATATGATAAAAGATGTTCCCTTTGGTAGGGGCTAAGACATGGTTCTATTTTATACACTAAAAACCCTTTCTGTACACAGTAATTCTATAGATGGTATTGGAGTAAGGGCTCTGAAAAATAATAAAAGATCTTGTCATCTATATTGAGTTAATGGCTTTAAGAATTTAATAATCGAGCAATAGATCCTATAGAACATTAGTCTTATCATTGAGAGAATATACTGGGTAACTAAGCTCCATAATTGGAGAGCTGTACCTTAGTCCTCCTTGGAGTCCTTCAAAAAATTTAATTGATGCTAGTTTGGTATATAATTGAATAAAGAGAGTATCTGTGTATTGAAGGGGTAATAAAAAAGACTAGTAGGTTTATAACTTAGGGGAAAAATACATCTGAAAAAACTTAAATTTGTGAATAAACAACTGGAAAATTATGATAGGAGTGCTCCAAGCCTGGTCCCCTCTTTAGCAAGACAAAATGAGCAAGAAGTAAGAGGAAAATTGTCCAATAAGAGAATGACTTTTTGCAAATGCTTATGCAATTTAAAACACTTAGCCACTAAAACAAAAGTAGATATTGAGTCTTGGTTTAATAGCATCTGGTAGCTTCAAGATATGTAATAGTAAAAAAAAAATAAATTATAAATGTTACATATTTGTACAGCGTGAGGTTAGGTAAATTCCACACATTTAAACATTATTACAATTAGAGAAAAAAATTTTACTATTTTTTCAGGGGAGCACTTTTGTAAAAAAGACATAATTATTATTAATATAAGCATTTTAATATTCAAATCAAATTCAATTCTAATTCTAAAGGAAATCTGTCAATATGATTTTATTTTTAAGTTAAAATAAATTTATTTTAGCTGATATACTAGTTTTTTTGAAACATTTAATTTTTCTGAGTTGTAAATATATATACATAATTAGTAATATTAAATTTGACCTTTTTATGAGATAACAGAAGGGTGAGGAAGCATTAGTAAGCTGTGGATTGTTTCTCTCAATCACAAAGCACTATCTTAACAAAGAATAGAGAAGCATGTCTGAGACTTTGACATTGAAAGACAATGAAATAAAATTGCAACTTAAAATGTTTTATTATAATAAAGATTGATTTTTGTTCATTTGTTTTGTTGTTATTTCCGTAATAAACTTCAGCAGAGTAGGATGAAATATTTACAAGACAAGCTTTAGAAAGAGGTTTGCCTATGTGCTAAGTTGCTTCAGTCATGACTAACTCTTTGTGACCCTTGAACTGGTGCCTTCCAGGCTCCTCTGTCCATGGGATTCTCCAGGCAAGTATACTAGAGTGGGTTGGCATGCTCTCTTCCAGGGGATCTTCCTGACCCAAGGATGGAACCTGCGGTTCTTACATCTCCTGCGTTAGTAGGTGGGTTCCTTACCACTAGTGCCACGTGGGAAGCCAGAGAAGAGGTATACTCTAGTAGATAAGCCATTGGTCTAGGAGTCAAAGAACAAAGAAATTCAGTGATGATTTCATAAATGACTCACTCTTTCACCTTAGACCAGTATAACCTCTCTCTAATATTCATTGAGTAAATGTTCATAAAAATTTCTGGATTTCAGTGCTTCCTAAGTGTATTTGAACAAAAAGGGCCAAGCATAACACAAAATTCTGAAACTTGAAAAATAAGGCAAACAATACCAATCTGAAATATAAATATACATAGGTAAATTAATAATTAACATTAAAGTATTTGATGTTGCATAACTATAATTTCAGTTGATATGTGAACAGAAACCCTTCCCCTAAAATTTTTGAAAATTAACTAACAGTTCAGTTCAGTTCAGTCACTCAGTCGTGTCCGACTCTTTCCAACTCCATGAATTGCAGCACGCCAGGCCTCCCTGACCATCACCAACTCCCAGAGTTCACCCAAATTCATGTGCATCAAGTTGGTGATGTCATCCAGCCATCCATCCTCTGTCATCCCCTTCTCCTCCTGCCCTCAATCCTTCTCAGAATCAGGGTCTTTTCCAATGAGTCAGTACTTCACATGAGGTAACCAAAGTACTGGAGTTTCAGCCTCAGCATCAGTCCTTCCAATGAACACCCAGGACTGGTCTCTTTTAGGATGGACTGTTTGGATCTCCTTGCAGTCCAAGGAACTCTCAAGAGTCTTCTCCAACACCACAGTTCAAAAGCATCAATTCTTCGGCGCTCAGCTTTCTTCACAGTCCAACTCTCACATCCATACATGACCACTGGAAAAATCATATCCTTGACTAGATGGACCTCTGTTGGCAAAGTAATATCTCTGCTTTTCAATATGCTATCTAGGTTGGTCATAACTTTCCTTCCAAGGAGTAAGTGTCTTTTAATTTCATGGCTGCAATCACCATATGCAGTGATTTTGGAGCCCCCAAAAATTAAGTCTGACACTGTTTCCACTGTTTCTCCATCTATTTCCCATGAAGTGATGGGACCAGATGCCATGATCTTCATTTTCTGAATGTTGAGCTTTAAGCCAACTTTTTCACTCTCCTCTTTCACTTTCATCAAGAAGCTTTTTAGTTCCTCTTCACTTTCTTCCAAAAGGATGGTGTCATCTGCATATCTGAGGTTATTGATATTTCTCCCGGCAATCTTGATTCCAGCTTGTGCTTCTTCCAGCCCAGCATTTCTCATGATGTACTCTGCATAGAAGTTAAATAAGCAGGGTGACAATATACAGCCTTGACGTCCTACTTTTCCTATCTGGAACCAGTCTGTTGTTCCATGTCCAGTTCAAACTGTTGCTTCCTGACCTGCATACAGGTTTCTCAAGAGGCAGGTCAGGTGGTCTGGTATTCCCATCTCTTTCAGAATTTTCCACAGTTTATTGTGATCCACACAGTCAAAGGCTTTGGCATAGTCAATAAAGAAGAAATACATGTTCTTCTGGAACTCTTTTGCTTTTTCCATGATCCAGCGGATGTTGGCAATTTGATCTCCGGTTCCTCTGCCTTTCCTAAAACCAGCTTGAACATCTGTAAGTTCACGGTTCATGCGTTGCTGAAGCCTGGGTTGGAGAATTTTGAGCATTACTTTAGTAGCGTGTGAGATGAGTGCAATTGTGTGGTAGTTTGAGCATTCTTTGGCATTGCCTTTCTTTGGGATTGGAATAAAAACTAACCTTTTCCAGTCCTGTGGCCACTGCTGAGTTTTCCAAATTTGCTGGCATATTGAGTGCAGCATTTCACAGCATCATCTTTCAGGATTTGAAATAGCTCAACTGGAATTCCATCACCTCCACTAGCTTTGTTCGTAGTGATGCTTTCTAAGGCCCACTTGACTTCACATTCCAGGATGTCTGGCTCTAGGTGACTGTGAGTGATCACACCATGGTGAATATCTGGGTTCGAAGATCTTTTTTGTACAGTTCTGTGTATTCTTGCCACCTCTTGTTAATATCTTCTGCTTCTGTTAGGTCCATACCATTTCTTTCCTTTATCGTGCCCATCTTTGCATGAAATGTTCCCTTGGTATCTCTAATTTTCTTGAAACAGGCATCTATATAAATGAAGTTCAAGAACAGGACAAAGTTTCTTTGGGGATAGAGGTTAAATAATTGTTACATTTAGGAGAGGGTATACTGATGGAGAAAGAGCGTTAAGAATGTTGAAGCATTATACCTTTATTCTCTTATATACATAGGTCTGTGCTGTTGCTAAGTCATGTCTTCCTCTTTGTGACCACATGGACTGTAGCCCACCAGGCTCCTCTATCCAAGGGATTATCCCAGTAATCTTCCCAGCCCACTGATCCCACTGCCTCTCCTGAAACTGTAGCTCATGCACCGCCAAGCAAATTCTTTACTATTGCACTGCCTGGGAAGTCCATACAAGGTCTACACATTTATAAGGGGAATTAAGCTGTACATTTAAGGTTTGGGCATTTAATTGTGTGTGTGTTGCAATTAAAATGAAGGAAATATAAGCAACCTGTGTGTGCTACAGACTAGGCATAAAAATAGTATTCCCTCTAGTTTATATAATGACTTTGTGAAATTAGCAGGGCACTACCCTACCTCTGGACAGAGTTAGCTTCTTAGGTACAACGTTTGGCGAACAGGAAAAAGCAGAATTTTAGCTGCTATTCACTAAGAAGAGCCTACAGAATAGTATATCTGCAGTGCTGCAGAAAAAAAAAAATATATATATATATATATATTAAGGAGGAAGAAACAAAAACATTGGCTTGTATTAGTTTAATCACATCTTAAAGTTTGATGAAAATTATTCCACATCAAACTGTTTTGGAACTAGTAAAGTGAAAACATTTTTAATTGTTTAAGATAACATATTTTAATATGTAAATTTTATTTATATAGTTAACTGCTCTTCAAAACTTACTCAAAAAACTGACCTACATATAGATTATAATTTCCTTCATGGAAAAGACATGCTCAAAAATCTGTTTATTTGATTAGTGGTCATAGAGAAATTGTTTTTATCTATATTACTCACAAATTAATTATTTAATAAGGCTTTCAATTAAATAGGATGTATTTAAAGTAATAATCAGAAAACAAAGAATAAAATTATTTAATTAAATTATTTTGTTTAAATTTAAAAATTTTGATTATATATTTGGGTAATTACTGTGGAAATGTGTGGTTGTAAGTCTTGGGTATATCCCTTTGATAGAACAAAAATATTTTGAACGACCTTTGGACAATTCATCTCAGAAATTATAATAGGAGGAAATTTGGGATTTTCTTTCTAGCATTAATTTCTGAGCTTTTGGCCTGTTTCTCTGGAGATCTTGGGCATGAAGCTCTATATAATGTGTTGGTTAAGATTGATAAGCAGATTCTGTCATGTTGAGTGATAGTACATCCATTGCTGGATCCTGTTAAAATAAATTTGTTTTCTAAAAGTAGTACCTACATTTTAGAAAATAAAGAAGCCTGCTAGTATGTGTTTTTATTTGTTGGATTTGTTTACTTGAAGTGTGTTCTAAGAAATAGTCTTAATTAAATTGCTTAAACTTGAATAAACTAAAATTTCAGTGGATGAGTTGTGAATTCCCAAGATACAAAAGATCTAAAAAAATTAGAAATTAACTATCTCATTTACATGATGGTGATAAAATTTATGTACTGCATTGCCAATATCCTGACTTTGAAAAGGTTTATATTTTTAATATTATTCCATTTTGCAATTTAAATTTAATAATGTACATATTTAATAAACATAATTGTTGATAACTGGTGACTTTAATCACTGAATTGACTATCAAATTACTATTTCTTCTATAATTAGCTACATAATCCTTCAGGATTAGTTACTTTCACAAGTCCTATTTACTAATTCTGAAATTTGGCAAGAAATTGCTTCTATTAATTCTCTATTAATGGCTGTCTGTACATATAAAAATGTATTATAGGATCTCTGGCTAGGTAGTTCACACATATCAGGTTAAGTTTTGTTTTGTTTTGTTTGGTAAAATCAGAAGGAAAAGAAAAGTTGGGAATTTTTTCCCTTTCAGATAAATTATTTTAAATTCCAAATATGGATAAGCCACTGATGTAAGAAGAAAATGAAATAATCTCATGATGAGCTATTTAACAAGAGATTTAATAAAATATCTGGAGAAGGAATTAGCAACCAACTTCAGTATTCTTGCCTGGAGTTTCCCATGGACAGAGGAACCTGGAGGGCTACAGCCCTTGGGGTCAAAAAGAGTCAGACACAACTGAGTGACTAACACTTTAATATCTTCTTTATAGGACTAAGGGAAAACTATTCTCTAGTAGATAAATCATTTAAAAATTCATTTTGCATGAGTAATTCATTTACTGCTGCAAACCTGAAGGGGAAAAATGTTTAAAATATAAAGTAAAAGTAGGGAACACCACTATTTGTGGAGACAAATAAATAATAGAGGTAAAAAGTCAATTTTGTAAACTGTTAATTGCTCTAGTAAATTGTCTTTCAATAGCTATAATAATGTTTATTACTTCAAAACCATTATTATCTTCAGTGGCAAATAATTATTATTCACCTATCTTGAATAAAGGTATTGTTTTTCACTATGGGAACAAATAGTTATATGTAAAAGCCTATGTCCTTCAAGGACTTAGTATAATTAGGAGGAAAGTATATTAAAAAAAAAAACAAAGTTAAGAATATGGTCAGTCAAAAGAAAGTTCAGTATTAAAACCATTTATTTTCTCTCCTTCATATGCTGTTCTTTTCCTATGGAAACCCATGCCCTCTTGTGGACAGGACTATTAGTTTTAAGAATTTCAAAGGTGACCCCATTTATTCCTAATATCAATAAGTGTATGTTAGAAGAGGAATCTGTACTGTCAGTATCAGATGGTTTTAGTATCTTAAATGTCATTGTATCAATATTTTTACAAGATAATTTTTTACACAGTTATATAAACATAATCTCATTCTTAGAAAATTCTAGAAATTTCTAATACACTGAAAGATTTTCTCTGTAATTGTGATTTCCTATTTGAAATTTCTAAAAACAATTTACATAAGCATCTAGTATTTCAAGATCATATACGAAGGTGTAAGGTACTCTTTACATATGTTCCTTTCACTGCTGACAATCACAATTTTCTAGGATTTGGACATCTATTTCCTGCATTTCTTGGAAAAGCAAACCTAAAGCAAATCTAAATATCTGCCAACTTCCTAAAACATTCAAGGCTTTACAGGATGGAGTTGTGAGAAAATTTTCTCTTAATATATATGTCTTAAAAATGGAATGAAATAGCATCATTTGTAAAAGTCTGTATCTCTAAGATTTAAAAGAGATGGGCACTGGGATTGAGATACAGGTCTCACTGTCAAAGGACTTAGATTAAAGTTTTTAGTAATGTGTTTGTTTTGGGGGGTGTTCATTGACATTGTTGTTTTTACTTTGTGATTCTATTTACTAAATAGTTACATTATCCAAATTATTTAAATACCAGTCACGTTGCAATGAAAACCTGAATTTCATGTTTTTAAGCAAACAACATACACATATTAGCAGCCATCATTAAATTCTTGCTTCTAAGTACTTATCTTTAAAATAAGAGAAAAAAAGACATTTATTGCACTTGACATTATATACATTATTTGATACAAAGAGAAAGTCAAATGTTCTCTCTCCTTAAAGGGAATGCTAGATAATATATATCATCTGACCTGAAGTTTACAGGCAGAAAGCATTTTACATTGGTTTCTTATTCAAATTTTAGAGATTTTTCACAAGCAATTTATGTAGGTACAAGCTTCTTAAAATGTCCTTTGGGCACATCTGTCTTCCCAATTTCATCAATTCAGCTGAATATAATACCCGTGTCCCCAGGTAAAAGTCATGATGCAATTCTATCAGACAGTTGCTGTACTTTGCGCAGTGTGGGTGTGAGAGCTAATTTTGTCCTTAGATTCAGAAGCTTCATTAACAGTCTTAACACATTCACTGCAGCTTTCTAAACCTCTCAGGCTTTAACACTTACACTACTGCGGAACTGGGGAGAAAGAAAAATAAAATGTTATCCTTGTTTTGAAAACACATTCTGCTGACTGGCAACATTTACAGTTCTTTTGTGCTCTTCCAAATCTGAGTTCCAACAGTGTCATGCTATGGAATCCCTTCAGTAATGTACAGTTAATATTATGAGAAAAGTACTTTATACACACATAAAAATTTTATACAAACATTAAAAAAAAAGAAACAACTCCAAAACTTGATTATAGGAATTGTGTAAAGCTACAGAAGAACATTATTTTTCATAAGTGATTATTTTAATGCATTTTAAAATCTGAATTCCATATTTTTGCAATTATTCAATATTAATTTAATTTCTTAGATTTCAATGATCAATACTCCTATAAAATGCTGCTTTAAATGAAAACATTTATTAAAGTCTAGCCTTTGATTCTCAATATCTTTACTCAATGATTATGACAGTAAGTACATATAGTTGTATTTTACAGATGTTGAGGGAAAAAATTAAAATATTCCATAGTAATTATGGCAAGCTTTGTCAGACTCAGTCACACAGATAAACTGGAGTGATATGAAAGAAAATATTGCCATACTTGTATAGCATTCTACTTATCAATTTACTAACAATATACTATAATTTTATTTCATACAGCATCCAATTTAATAGTCTAAACTTTGGGATACAGGTATGAAAAATGCCGGAGATGCTTAATGAAAAAACATATAAATTTCAATTTATGTATATTAACATTTCAAAAATTAAGTGTTCAAGATGGGAGAGAATATGTTTGGAAACATCAGCAATTGTTTATTTTAATTCTTAGTGTATATACTGTTCATTTTCTTAGACAACATAATGAAACCTCTAGCTATGCAAAGTCATGTTTTTAATGGACATACTCAGGATTTCTACATTTTCTTAAAAATTTAAATACAAAAAGCTGTTGAATTTTTTTTTGGGGGGGTACTAATCTAAAAATCTATCTTGGATTTTTGGAAATATTTTGGTAATAGGTTCAAATATTAATTTAAAAATTGAATAAAGCAATTTCAGACATATCTACAGTGAAAGTTATGAAAACAATGCATCCCATTCATATTTAAACACTATGTAATGACATATCAATGACAAAAAACATAGATTGGATCATAGTGGCAAAGAATTCTATTCATTCTGTGGTGTACCCTTTAACACAAAGTTATTTAGCTATTTGTATGGCAATGGCACATATTAGAATATCATTACACCTGATTTTCTAGCAAGACAACACCTAAATTGGTTCTAAGGAACCAACACCTAAATTGAAGGGAAAATTATTTTTAAAAATACATTTCAGAAAAGATAAGCATATAAAATGTCAGCTATTAAAGAACCACAGATAACCTTCCTTTTGCTTTTCTTCTGAATTTAAGAAGGTCCAGAAACTGAAAATGCACTGCTTGGGAAGTCCTTTCTAACACAGGTATTAGAAGACATGATTCCACTCAGGAAAGGAGATAAATATATGATAATATGACAGTCATCAACCCTATCCCCTACTTTGCTGAGCACCTGTGTAGTGCAGTATTCTACAGCATTCTACAGGCATGATGTTTCTTTCTTTAAGGGACACCTTAAACTCATATACAAAGTTATTATAAAAAATAGACTATGTAAATAATATTAAATTACATGAAAATGTAGTCCCAACTCATCCCCAGGTAAACTGAAGGTTTAGGAATCATCTTCTATAGCTTATTAATTTTAATCCTATGGATTATTTCTTTCTCAAGCATTTTTGCTAAGTGCTAGCATAAAAGCACATAAATGATAATAGGCATTAAAAATTGAAGGGAAATTTATAGAAGAAAATATTAAAATGAGAAAATTCTATTTATAATCTCACCCTCTCCCTTCCTCCATCCTTCCTTCTCCACACTACCTAGCAGTGGGAAAGACTAACATTATCCATTTTAGCAGCTATATATCTTAACTCACCCTATGTTCTTTGTAATAAGTTGAGAAGTGAAGAGAAGTGAAGTGAAAGTCATTCAGTCGGGTCCGACTCTTTGCCACCCCATGGACTGTATAGATTCTCCAGGCCAGAATCCTGGAGTGGGTAGCCGTTCCCTTCTCCAGGTGAAAAGTGAAGGGAAGAACTATTTGGAGGGATTCCCTTTTGACTGGCCAGGATAGCAGGGGCTAGGCCTACACTGATAGTTGAGGAGCTTTCCTGGTGGCTCATAAGGCAAAGAATCTGCCTGCAATGCAGGACACCTGGGTTCGATCCCTGGGGCAGGAAGATCTCCTCGAGAAGGGAACGGCTACCCACTCCAGAATTCTTGCCTGGAGAATTCCATGGACAAAGGAGCCTGAGAGGCTAGAGTCCAGGGGGTCACAAAGAGTTGGACACTATTGAGCAACTAACACTTTCACAAGCATAGAGTGATGAGCCTTCCTGAAACGTAGGCTTCTTATGGTGTCATCTGGACCATGTCCTATTTTCCCTATTGATTGTGCCTATGATATGCAGCATTCATCTCAATGAAGATACTCACCATAGATTTATTACTAAAAGTTTCCCCTGAAAATAACTTTCTTCCTATGGGATCTTGATTTCCTTATTTCTTATTCCAGTACCCTGACTCTCCTTTCTGCTTTCTCTCTTATGTGGCATTCTGACCTCTGGTTTCTGGAACCTGGATCTTTTCCAGATGCTGATTAGATTAGAGCTGCTCAGAAAAAGGATCAGAATGTTCCCTCAACAATAAGCCTGGTGTCTACAAGAGATCTGGGGAGTACCAGGTGCCAATTTTACTATCAACACATTTCTCTGTTACAGTGGATATGGTATTTTCTATTTCTATAACCAGTGTGTTAAAAACAAGTGGTAGCTGATTTGAAGTCTCCATACATATGAACGTTGTCAAGTAAGAGCTCTTAAAAATGTTGACTACATAATATCATTCTATAAAAAGGGTATTTTAACACCAAAGAAGTAGGAAAGACAATCTCAGAATAACATATGTGATCTATATGAAAGCAGCATTATGTGAATTTTACAAATAAATTCTCTCATTTTCCTGCACACCTATGGAACATTTTCCAGAGTTCTGATCTAATCTAGAGACCAGCAATTGGAAATCACTGTCGTAGTATTGTATTATACTTGAGTTACAGTTTATAACATAATAGAAAGTGTCAAGACAAGAAATCGTGATGCTTCAGAGCAAAGATCCTTAGAGTTTTCATATGAAAATGAAGTTAAAACATCTATTATTCATGTCTTTCAAGATAAGTAAAGAAGAAAATATATGTAAAAGATTATTATAAATAATAGAATGCTTTGTTAAGGTCATCTACTTAGTTATTAGTGTTGAAGATATTGGTCACATTATTGAAAATTTCTGTTACACTTTGTGTGTTTTTGATAGACTGACTGCAAAGGAAAAAAAAAATACTTCTACTTCAGGGTCTACCTGAATTTATAGAGTACAGAGTAGGAAAACAAACTGCACTAGAATCATCTGCTGCTGACTCTTTAAAAACAATTTAAATTTCAGGTACTATAGCTGTCATATGCTCTGGAACAATCACAAGTCAATGACAAAAATCAAAGGAGAATCAACAAATTAGTTGTTTTGGATTTGAGGGCCTTCTACTACCCACAACTCCATCAGGGCAACGGGCAGTAAGGAAGCCTGGGACCACAGCTCTATAGCAGAGTCTCCACTGAAAGATGAATTCACTTGAACTAGTACTTTTTAAACTAAATATTGAAATTTCTTGATCCGCACCACATTTTCTGTGTCTCCCTTACGTTTACACTCTTATCATTATCCTCCAAATATGACATGTGAATATTTGCATATATTAATGCAGCAGAACAGGAAGCAGCTTAAGGATTGGGGATTTATGCAAGGAATTGACATGTCTTCATGATGCCATCTTATATTAGAGAACTATATAAACCCTAAATACTTGGAGATGGAATACAGTGCATTTATTTTAGCCATATACACCCTCATTCTTTAATTCATAGACATTTTTAGTTAGTCCTTCTCCAAGAAGCTAGGTCTTTAAAGTGGCATCTTTATTTACTAAGCAGTACTTACTTGTTTAAGTATTAATATAAAATTTCTGATACATTAATAAAAGGGCTCCAAGTTTTTTTTAATAATTTTTGTTTATGTAGATACAATAAAACAAGAGACATAGAGGCAAAATTAAAAGGAGACAATAAATGTTTGAAAATTATAAAAGTGCTCCAAAGAAATATTGCAACAATACATTGTCGGCTGGTGAATAAAATCGCAATAATCTTCTCAGTTTTCTGGGGGATAGAGGTGCATTACCCTGTTTGTGAGGAATTTAAAAGACCCCGTTGACGTGCTCACATTAAACTCACTGTTCTGGTTCTGTATTTGAAAGAGTTTGCCTTGTAGGTCTCTTTCCTCTGGCATTTTTAGTAAATGACTACAGTTTGTCTTAATGGAATTTCTGCTTCAAAATGAGCTGATTCAACAAATTAATTTCAACATTTGAGTATGTCCTCATTTTATTAATTAAAATTGTGTGTATGTGTGTGTATCCCTCCTTATTTGTGAGATTCAATCATTTTGTTTGGTGACCACATTCAGCTGAGCCATAGAGCTGGCAAAAGAAAACTGCTCCTTGCCTTAAAGGAGCTTCCTCTCCCCTGAGGTTTGCTTTCAAATGTCTTCCTAGATCTCTTTCTATTTGGAATCCCTGGGCTGTTCGGAATCCCTGGGCTGTTCAGTATCCATTCTCAAGAAAAATGTCAATAATATCAACAAATCTGCATTTACTAAGTATATGCCCATTTTCAATGAAAGGATAACACAGACTCAGCTGAAAAGAGTAGTAAATACTACATGTAGGTTGCAGACATGACAGGCTCCTCAATTTCTGAGGAAGAAGAGCTTTATGTGGGCTGGGCTGGTCAAGTGAAGTTTCATTTTCCTTCACAGAGTGTTTCTGTCCTGTCTTCTGTTCCAGGTGTATTCCAGGTAATATTCCAGGTAATACCCATTAAACTACTTGATTATAAACATCAGTAACATCACATGGTTTGAGGCATTCAACATGGTCAATCTGCAAATGAAATCTCTTCCAGTCTCTCCCCACTCCAGCACTCTTGCCTGGAGTATCCCATGGACAGAGGAGCCTGGTGGGCTGCCGTCTATGGGGTCACACAGAGTCGGACACAACTGAAGCGACTTAGCAGCAGTAGCAGCAGCAGCAACATGAGAGTAGATGCTACCACACACAAAAAATGTGGGGATGCATCTTTTCAGGTCATGAGACCAAATAATATGGAAGTAGACAGGAACATAATCTTTGAGTAATGAAGCAGGATAAAACCCACATTTCTGTATCTTACATAAATCAGTTGATAGTAGCTTCTTCCAAGTGAGCTAACAAATATTTGTGAGTGTATCCTATGGTCAGGCACTTTGTTAGGCTCTTGGGTTACACAGACACGTTCAGGACAATGTCCTTGTCTTTATTTTATTTTATTTTAATTTTATTTTATTTTTAAACTTTACATAATTGTATTAGTTTTGCCAAATATCAAAATGAATCCGCCACAGGTATACATGTGTTCCCCATCCTGAACCCTCTCCCTCCTCCCTCCCCATTCTATCCCTCTGGGTCGTCCCAGTGCACCAGCCCCAAGCATCCAGTATCATGCATCGAATCTGGACTGGCAACTCATTTCATACATGATATTTTACATGTTTCAATGCCATTCTCCCAAATCTTCCCCCCCTCTCCCTCTCTCACAGAGTCCATAAGACTGTTCTATACATCAGTGTCTCTTTTGCTGTCTCGTACACAGGGTTATTGTTACCATCTTTCTAAATTCCATATATATGCGTTAGTATACTGTATTGGTGTTTTTCTTTCTGGCTTACTTCACTCTGTATAATAGGCTCCAGTTTCATCCACCTCATTAGAACTGATTCAAATGTATTCTTTTTAATGGCTGAGTAATACTCCATTGTGTATATGTACCACAGCTTTCTTATCCATTCATCTGCTGATGGAAATAAAAGCAAAAATAAACAAATGGGACCTAATTAACCTTAAAAGCTTCTGCACATCAAAGGAAACTATTAGCAAGGTGAAAAGACAGCCTTCAGAATGGGAGAAGATAATAGCAAATGAAGCAACTGTCCTTGTCTTTAAAAGGCTTATATTTCATTTGGAAACAAACTAGTTTATCATTATTCAAATAAATAAATAAATATAAAAGTTGTTTTCAGTGGAAGATGAGTGCTATGAAGACGATCTCACAGGTAATTATGAAGCTTTCTATGGGGAGTTAAACACAATGGAGTCATGACTGGTGAGAAGTAATAATGCAGTGATCTGCAGAATTCAGAAGGGTATAAGAAGCCAAACAAATTAGAATCAGCTCAAGGCCCACAGTAGGCAGCTCTTAGGGCTTTTCCCTAAAGCTCAGTTGCTTGGCTGGGACTCCATTATTCTGTCTGGTTTTCACTCACTGCTTCCTATTTTATTACAGCCATCTTACTCAAAATTGAGTGCACTCCTAAAACCATGAGAAGGAGTCTCCACATCACCACCACCCCAGAAAAACCTGTTGTACTCTTCCATCTCCTCACTGCTATATATATATCCTTACAGACAAATGCCAGCCAAGATGAAGCCCAAGTTCACACCACCTCTTAAATATTATAGAGTAAATCTTTGTGAATAATATAGTTACATCCAGAAAGACATGAGTTGTTTTTTTTTGTTTGTTTTGTTTTTTTCTTTTCTGAATCGGAAATCAGTTGTGTCTGACTCTTTGCGACCCCATGGACTGTAGCCTAACAAGATCCTCCATCCATGGAATTTTCCAGGCAAGAGTACTGTAGTGGGTTACCATTTCCTTCTCCAGGGGATCTTCCCAACCCAGGGATTGAACCCAGGTGTCCTGGATAGTAGACAGATGATTTACTGTCTGAGCCACCAGGGAAGGGATCTGGTATAAACCCTTGTCAACACAATCATAAGAAATAACTTAATTTTTCTGACTCCTAGCTGTATCCATAATGTTTTTATCCAATAGAAAGTGTTGGTCTATCTTAGTCTATTTAATAAATATTATTTTAGAAAGATTATAAACCAGGTAGATTGGAGGATACAAATATTGATATGACATTGCCTTTTCATTAAATCTCCATAGCATTGTATAAAGGTGATAAAGCACATACACAAATTATAAGAGTCTCATTAGGAAGTAAAGCTGGAAGGGAAATAGGCAAAATATAATTAGAAGTAGAGTATAAAAATATATTACTTTTTATCTGGGGAACTAAAAATTGGTGAGATTATCTTCATGTGTTAGATCTTGAATCATAGCCTAATTTCAATTTGCAGTCAACAGATAAGGGTGTATATCTACATCTGCATGAAAGAAATAAAGTGGAATATAAAGACATGGAAATGGAAAATCATGGGGTTTGTTTGAAGAGTATTTCCTTATCCAGTTTGATCAGATTTTTTTAAAGAAAAGAAAATAGTGAGAATAAAGCTGAGAATGCAGTTTGGGATATTGAATTTTATTTCAAATGAGCAAGTATATACTATCCATAGAAGGTCAGCAAGAGCAACATTCCTTAAAATAAACCAACAGTGCTTGATTGTATTAATAATATATTAACACAGATAATAGAAAAGGTCTGCACTTAGAACTTTAAACAATTATTACAATTAAGGTACACATTATTTGTCTGCAAACATGTCATATCTACTAATTATAGCACTACCTCTATTAAGTAGTAGTACTACTACTGAGGTCTGAGCTGTACTTCTCCTTCATAAACTCAAACTACAAATTTACTTTCTTAAAGTTATTATTTGTCTCTCTGGATCGATGCTCTAAAGATTTATAACTGCAGATACGGATTGGCTAATTTGATACCATATTCCACACATTTCAATATTTTCAAAAAATTAACAATCTTTTAGTCTATTATGGATATTACCATAAATAAAAACTACAGATAGACTTCTCTAGTAACTATACAAAATTTCATACTGAGCTTTAGTCATGAGCTTTGGATAGGAATATTTGACATACTTTATAGAAAGATTTGCATCCCGAGTTTACTGTTTTCTAGCTACGTGTGTGTGTACTGTGTGCTTAGTCACTACAGCCGTGGCTGACTCTTTGTGACCCTATGGACCATATCCTGCCGCTCGGTTCATGAGATTCTCAGGCAGGAATACTGGAGTGGGTTGCCACTCCAGCGGACCTTCCTGATCCAGAGATTGAACCTGCATCTTCGGCACCTCCTGCATACAACCTTGGTTAATTTATTTCATCTCTCTACTTTCCTGACCTTTAAAATGAGATGATTTGGTACCTAACTGATAGGACTAAATAGGTTAATAAAAGTAAAATTATTTTGATATTTGGCAAAACTAATACAGTTATGTAAAGTTTAAAAATAAAATAAAATTAAAAAAAAAAAGTAAAATTATTTAAATAGTCTTAGTACTAAGTGGGAGAAGGCAATGGCACCCCACTCCAGTACTCTTGCCTGGAAAATCCCATGGACGGAGGAGTCTGGTGGGCTGCAGTCCATGGGGTCGCTGAGGGTCGGACATGACTGAGCGACTTCACTTTCACTTTTCACTTTCATGCACTGGAGAAGGAAATGGCAACCCACTCCAGTGTTCTTGCCTGGAGAATCCCAGGGACTGGGGAGCCTGGTGGGCTGTCGTCTATGGGATCACACAGAGTCGGACATGACTGAAGTGACTTAGCAGCAGTACTAAGTGATTGTTAAAAACATAATATTTGTTATGTACATACTAGGCACTTTCTTCTCTCAAAGGGTAATTTTGTTTTATAAATAAGTTTTTAAATTTCAGAAACTGATTTGTAGAAGGGGGAAAATTAGCCATATGGCATAGAAACATTATTATTTTTATTCAACTAAAGTCTGTAGGATTCAAAGTGAAAGAAAAGTTAGCAATCAACAAATCAATTTAAACTACGTACAGTTAACTCAGATTATATACACTAAAGAGGGTTCATGTTGGGGCTTGACTGGCTGTCTACATTGACAAATTAACCAGATAATTGACATTTCTTATCTTAATGCTTGTATCGTAAGCATATAGGAAAGTCCTAGACTAAATGCCATGCAGTATTTTAACACTTAAGTGACTCTGAAATAAAATGTTCACTAGTTTTGCTTTCATTAACCCACTGACATTCCTGTCACCAATCTCATTTTAAAAAGAAATTCCATAGAGGTTTAGTAGAATTCAAAGGAAATGTAGTCTATGTACTTCACCCCTCCATAATTAGCAATGTGGATAGGGCATATTATAGTATGAATGGAAGTCAGGATACATTGAAAGTCTTTCTTACTCTGTAACTAGATTTGTAAATGTAAGCAAATCACTCAAGTGCATCTTATTTTTTTCATTTATAAAATGGAAGTTGGACAGATGATAAGAAAGAGGTACTCAGTAAAGGAAATTCACAGACAAGCCCTCTGTTTTAGGATCTTTGGTGCTTGGCAAAATGTATGACAAATAGTAAGAAGAAATAAAGATTCAGAGACCCAAACCCAATGCTTCCAGCTGAAAAATGTATGATTTGTATTCATCCCCTGTAATATTGGTATATCAAGGAGCCTACTTAAATAGTGAATGCATTGTCTAGGAAGAAACCAAAAAAATTAGAAAACAATAATAGTCAAGGTTGTCAATTTAATCTATCTCTGGAAAATTAGCCATGATGAAAAATAATATATCGGTAAAGTAGAATACTGGAGGAAATAAAACTAATGCTGAGGTGTCTTCAAAGTAATATACATATAAACTGCAGCATTCAAATTTGCATCTGGATTTTACCTTTCAGTTCTACATGTGTTCATACAAATCAGGTATAGCTTAGCTAATTTTCCATTTCATCTGAACAATTACTTGAAATATGCATGTGATTGAATATATTTCAAATTCTGTAGATGCAATTTATACACCAGCATAAAAACTGTGCCATTTCTCCAAATTTTACATGAACTTAGCAATAATTATTATACATTGTAATATGTTATAAAGTACTTAAAATATTTAAAACATGTGCCATCTAATTAAAATCAGCCATGGAAATATATAGGGAAAAATCACATTTCTAAAAGCTGACAAATGGTAATGGTTGCAGTTTGCTTTACACAGAAGGCATTTTTTACTTTATTTATTTTAATTCAGTATATTCCTGTCATTAAATAACTCTTCTATATGCACTTTTTTGAATTTTCAGAGTAATATGAGTGGTAGAACGTGGGACTAATTTTAGAGGTGAGGAAACAGAAGTTCAGATAGTTTATGTGCTTTCTTAAAGTGCCAACTAGCAAGAGGCTGATCTGAGATTTAAAAGTTAGGGCTGATTGAATTCAGCCAGTGATAGTTTCTTTATATTATAGGAATCTAATTTTCTTTTGAAGTGTACAGGAAATTATAATTTGAACACTTCATGCAGCTATATTCCAGAATTATTAAAGGAAATACTTAGTTTTCCTAATAATTAATAATGACAACTATCCAGAAGAATAAAGTCTATGCACATTTATAATAAACAATCAGAAGAATGGCTTTTTTATTGTTCTGATGTCACAGGACTGATAAACACCAATGAATAATCTATTTTTTAGGAAATTGATTCTGAGAAGGAAACTAAAAGAAATCTCATGAGTTTTCAATTATTATTACTATAATTAGCAAGCCGAACAACCTCATTTCTCTATTAAGATGCATGTTGAACAACACAAAATTTGAAACTCCCTGATAAAACTATTAAAAGAATGTAAAATTTCTTTTATGATTAAGTATCAGTCTGCCTATTCTATTCAAAGGAAAATATGTTACTTTCTGGAATAGTCATTACTGACTAACTTGAAAAAGAAATAGTCTGGATATAGATAGAGGATATTGCTCCAGTAGTTTAAAGTCTAGAATTTGTCAAATGATTAGCTGGGAAGCAATGCAATGATGATACTAACAGCAGATTTAATTAACCCCTTGTTGGTTTGATTACATTTTATTTTGATTTCTTACACATTATATTGCCACCAATTCAACTGAGAGCAGGACTGCAATAAATCTGAAGTTATTTGTCCAGTTAAATTCTGAATTTGCTCCACTCTGGATGAAGCTACAAGTCATAAACTGTAAATCTTAAGAAGTAATTAAGTAAATTCCAATAATTTGGGTCTTTCTGGTTTGGTTATTAAGTGTAAATTTCTAAGACTTCAAGTTACTGCTGTGAGATAATAACTTAAATCAATATTCTGAGATAATTTGCCCTTGATAATAGATTAGCATAGACACTATCCCATACCTCTAACTCAAAGCACATCACAATAGAGAAATAGTGCAATTTTTACTCAAGTAAGATTCAAGATCAGGCCAGTGAGCAGCAATCAGTAACTTATTTGGGCTTTAGTTATCAAAGGATAGTTTAGAATATATATTACCTTTAGCTAAAGTAGCCTTTAACTATACTGTAGTCTTTCTAGATTTAAGACTACAATTTAAATAACAGCAAACTTTGGCCTTTATTTATATTGGATTTGAAACCATAATTTTATTTTTTGCACATAGTCTAAATTGCTATTCATATATCTATTACTTATTTATAACAAGTTAAATTACATGTTGTCATTAACTTTTAATTACAAAGGTTCATCTTTGCTTTCTAACTCACTTCCAAATATGATCACATAATTTCCTTCATCATTTAAATAGTCACTAGTGTTTTTCCCACATTTTTTGCCACAGTATATCTCACTGTATATGCGATGATGGTCCTCAGACTATTTCTCCACTTATACCAACTCCCTCAGTTATCCATTTTAATCACATAACTTTTATAACACATATGTGCTGAAAATAGCGAAATCTATATCTCCAGATAGAAGTCATCTCTAAGACTCATATATCCAATATCTCCATGTGGGTATCGAGCAGGATTCTTAACCCAGATTTGTCCAGACCTCAAATCCCGATTTTCCCTTTGTGAATAAACATCAATTTTATATTTCGAATTGCTCTTTCCAGTAACCCTGAAACCAACCCTTTACTTTCTCCCACATTCTACACTGAGGACATCAGCAAACCTTATCTGCACTGCCTTCATCATACAGTGCTGTCTCATCTCAGTGTTGCCTCTTTATCTAAGGAACTGTCGTTTTTCCCCGAGTTATTTCAGTGGCCCACAAACTGATTTGCTTACTTCTTCCATTGCTCTTTCTTGAATCCTCCACACAGTGCAATACCATGTCATGGCTCTGTTCAAAACCTGCCAAAATCACTACTTAAGAGGAAAAAAAAAATTCCATTTTCTCATTTAGATAGCTTACAAGGTCCTACAAAATCTGTGGTGATCTGCCACCTACTGCTCCCACACCCATTCCCTGACATTTAACTCCCTCCCCCATATGCTGCTTATTTCAAATCAACATCAATCTCCCATTCACCAGTTCAGTACTTCTGATTATCCTAACTAGTAAACACTGGAATCTTTTCTAACAGATCCTGAATGAAGCATGTAACTCCTGTCTCAAGATACTATCTTTTGCTCTTCCTTTTACCTGGGATGCTCCTGCCTCAGCAACCCACATAACTTATTTCATCAATCAGTGGGACAACATATTTTACCCAATTTCTCAAGAAAGAATATTTGGAATACATTGTAAAATTTTAATTTATACATTCTATATAGTTAAATCATCAGACTTTTAAATTTTAAAATTGTTCATTTTGTATAATCTTTCTTAAACTCTAGACTTGAATATTAATCCTGTTGTCATCTTTTACTAAGCTGTTACAGTACCTACTCTTCATGTACACAGACTCAACACTTTTAGCAAAGTATTGCCGCAGCGTCAAAAGAGTTAGCTTTGGCAATTTTTACTTACATTTCCAGACTCCTTCTTCAGAGGCTTTGAAAAGCTGGATCCTCCAAAGTCTACGTGATGATTTGCTTCCAAATTACTACTTGGTTGTCCTTGAATTTCTCAATAAGCCTTGTTCTAGTTCATATACATTTGGCTCAATTTCATGCTCTAGAAGCATAATGTGCATTGCAGATATATTCTAAACAGCTTTGAGGCAAATTATAGGATTCATTCGATATATGCTTTCTTTATAAAATATCTCACACTTAAATATAACAAGTCACAGTATTGGTGAGAATCACAATAAAAGAACTAAAATGTAATATTTATTTAATGTATATGTCTGCATATGCAAGTATTACTATCAATGTAAACATCAAATGTATAATTCTAGTTATTTGGTATGTAATGCATCTTTTCTGCTTGTTTTATGTTATGAACCTAAAAGTATCTCTATTTCTCAAAAACAATTTTTCAGTGAGTAAAGACAAAACATATACAATCCTTACATAAAATAGAATAAATTTACAGATTTTAATTATTAGAAAATATATTCACAAGAATGTGACATTCCTATGAAAATAGTAATATTTGGTTATAACTTTCTAAAATATTATTAACAATATTATTAAATGTAATAATTTCAGGAAAAAATAAAAGGAGAAAAGGAAAAACTACATTGTATCATTAGAACTTTTTCAATTGAAAAAGCTAAACTTAAAAGTAGTTTAAAAATATGAACTATGACAACTTGAAAAACATCAAAGAGATTCACCATTCTATACACATAAAATTAAACTTGCTATAAAAGTAAATATAAATCTCTCACTGTATATGTTCTAAACAAATATTAACATCTGTTGCATTCTTTTTTGAAAGTGTAAGAAGAATCTGGCATAATTTAATTCATATTATTTTAATAAACTGGAAATACACAGAATGAAATTGAAACAGAAATATTCCTATTTTGAGGTATAGTATTAGCAAATATATGTCTTCTTAATGGCTGAGTCCCTTCATCGCTCACCTGAAACTACCACAACATTGTTAATAAGCTATACCCCAATACAAAATGTTTTAGGTGTTAAAAAATAAATAAATAAAATGACAGAATAAAATACCACTTCACTTTTAATTTGTTACAATCAGTATAGGTTTAAGTTTAGGGTAAAATTATATTTGAAGTAAATATTTTGTCAAGTATTGACTCTGGTTTACATAACACTGTCCAGAAGCTGTTTATAATTCACAAATTATCTTGTTAGAATTGGTTAATATTTTATAGTGAAAAAGCTTTATTCTATATATGTAAAATGTATTTTTTAAATATACGCTTTACATGTATATTATTAATGTTAAGCACAGATTAGCTATATTTTGAACAACTGTCCAGGTAAATATAATTTGCCTTATTGTTGAGTAGGGTTTTAGATTTTTTTCTTCACTCATAGAACTCTCAGTGTAATGAGATTTTATAAACAGAATGACAAACCATTTAAAGTTAGAAATGAGCAAACAGGTGTACAGCTTGTGACTAATAGGCCTTCCCTCAGTTTCACAGTCTGATAATTTTCTTTGCATACTGACTTGACCTGATTATTCATGACTTTTTGCATAATGAGAGAAAGCTTTTAGACATGTTAGGTATGACATACAAAATCTGCAGCTATTCAAGCATTCTAAGAAGTCCTGTTGATTTTTTTTAGGTAGATTTAGCAGTCAAATAATAATTTGATGAAACATGATTAAAATGTTGAACCAGTTTAGTGAATTCTTTGGAAACACAAAACATCTTACAATATTACACTGCTCACTCTATGCGTGAAACTATTCTCATACTTGCTTAAAGATGTTTAAACGAGCAATTAACACACTGCTTGCCATTCTTAAAAAGTTCTCTGAAGCGTACTTTCTCCATGAAATTTGTACCTTAGTCCAGTATTAAAAAAATTTTTTTGAAATAATATTCTAGTCAAAAATATTTGTAAATTAGATTTTGAAACAGAAAACTTTCAGGGATAAGTCAAATTAACTAATCCTGACAATACTTTATGCTAACATGCTTTATGATGAAATTTTAAATAACATTTGAATTTGGATATCATTTATATATTTGTCTCTTCCTTTTTTTCAGTTATTTTTATTATTTGAAATAGTGCTAAAATGTTTATCTACATCTTTATTTTTCAATTATCTTAAGTTACTGTGTCAAAAGGTTTATATACCTTTTACACACACTGAAAATATATTTATGATTGAATATATTAATCTATACTCAATCCTAGATGATGGAGTGTTGGACTGAGGCTTCCCTTTGAGCTTTTGTTTCTTTTTCCTGGACTTATCTACAAAATAGTATTTTTCGTTATTTTTTTTTCTTGTAATTCTTTTTCATTTTACTACCACTTAGCTAATAAGTTTCAAGTGGAGACCATGGGAGGCAAATTTCTAAAGTCCTTCCATTAAAATACACATCTCTTTGTCTATACTTTTGTTTTTATTTTCACTGCTTTGCTAGCTATATAATTTTAAACAAAAGTTACTGCTTTTGTATGGAACTGAGAAAATATTTATATTTTTCTCTGTATATCATCTGCTACTGCTAATGACATTTCTATTACCAATATAATTATCAAGCAGATTTAGTAATCTGTTATGGAACTATAGGGAAATTTAGGAGTTTTTTTTTTAATTATTTTTTATCTAGTTTTCCCTGTTTCGTTTTGCTTATATTCACATTGCTGAGCACTGGTGGGCCTTTTCAACCTGAAGATGTATATTCTATTTTAGTTTAGAAATACTGTATATACTTTTCTGGGCTTTCATTTTTGTTGATTTTTATTCACAACCTCTTTCAGTACAATTTACAACCTTATTCCCATTTGCAATCTGATTATATGAGTGTTAAATGGCATAAAGATCTAGAGTAAATACATTAAAAAAAAAAAAGCAAATCTGTGAAAATAACTTGCATGCAACATGTCTAAAGGGGCTGAGGGAGTAGCTGGGAAATTAAATAGAGTTAGATAAAATAATTGGGACACTTTAGCTGAAGTCCTTTCAATCATATTTGTCTTTTGCTCCATGTTCAAAGATGCACATGAACTCAATGTAATTGAAATTCTTCTTTCTGTGTGTGTGTGTGTATTTCTCATTTTAAGGGGAATAACTAGTTCAACTTCAGGAGAATATGTAAAATTAAAAAAATTAAATTTTATTTCCCCCCAAAAGCTAAAGATTTCCATTAATGTAAAGATAAATACACACAGACATATACATAATCTTCCTTATAGAGAAGGTGATTGTATCCCCTATCTAATATTTTTATGGTTAATGCATGTATCAGATACCATATTTTAGATTGTCAAAGGCAAAAGTGAGTAAAAATGTCCTGGCTTGTTTGCATAGAGGGTCACTGACTATTACAGTGCACTCAGAGTAATTCATCTATTGCTGTAAAAAGGTTACGAATAGGACAAGATTATCCTGACCTCTAGGTCTCATAAAATATTTATTGAAGTGATTGGCAGCTGGGATTTCTACGACAGAGATTTATACTACAAAAAATCACATGCTGTGTTTTTGCCACTGATAAAGGATCATTGATTTTTATGAATTTAAGTGAAAACATGTTCCTTACTACTTATACCTCAAAATAAACAGTATATTCACACCTTGTTTGCTATTAAATGACTATTCTACAATTATTTATGTATAAGCTATATGAATATCCAAAATTTGATCTCCTCTCCAAATCTGCACTATTCTTTTAGTGGTAGACAAGGCAAAACCATGGATCAGTATTATCATATAATATACCATAACTTGGGTTGTAAAGCTGCTCACATTAAGCCAGAAACATTTCTAATGTATAAAAGACATAAACTATTATTGGTCTATAAAGCATTTTGCAATGATGCTTAAACCATTGCTACTTTTCCTAAAACTACCAGTACACACACACACACACACACACACACACACGCACGCACTAAAATCAACAGCATTACATCCCTAGATATATGTCTGTGTTTGAAGAGAGCCTGGGGGATTCTCTGGTGGTCCAGTGGTTAAGACCTCACCTTACAACACAGGGATTATGGGCTCAATCCCTGGTCAAGGAGCCAAGATCCCACATGCCTTGTGGCCAAAAGAAAAGAAACAGAAGCAATATTGTAACAAATTCAATAAAGCCAAAAAAAAAAAAAAAAAAAAGAACATAAGAAGAGAGCTTGAGGTACTTCATAACCAAAAATGATGCAATATATTCTATAAGGCAGACAAAGAAGAATAAAATAATGCAAGTCATCTATGAGGATTAAAGAAATATTTTGGAAGAAAGGAAGAGGTGTAAAAATTTAATACCAATGTAAGTAATGTATTGAAAGTGAGTCTCTTGGTCGTGTCTGACTCTTTGCAGCCCCATGGACTATATAGTCCAGAGAATTCTCCAGGCTAGAGTACTGGTGTGGGTAGCCTTTCCCTTCTCTAGGGGATCTTCCCAACCCAGGGATTGAACCCAGGTCTCCCACATTAGAGGCAGATTCTTTACCAGCTAAACCACCAGGGAAACCCAAGAATATTAGAGTGGATAGCCTATCCCTTCTCCAGTGGATCTTCCCAACCCAGGAATCAAACTGGGGTCTACTACATTGCAAGCGGATTCTTTACCAGCTGAGCTACTAGGGAACCCCAGGTAATGTATTACTATGTGTCAAATGAGTGGGACAAGTCCTATCACACTTAAACATTTTAAAGGAGACACTTAAAGTGCTCAAACAGTGACCTAAATTCTATTTTAGAATGTAAGCAGAGGTAATATGAGTGGAAAGACAAATGAGATAGCATTATACATAATGATTAAACAATGCTGTAGAGCTTGGAGTGGGATGAAATAATATTTAGCAAATAATTGGGCTTCCCTCATACCTCAGTTGGTAAAGAATCCACCTGCAATGCAGAAAACCTGGGTTTGATTCCTGGTTTGGGAAGATCCCCTAGAAAAGGGAAAGGCTACCCACTTCAGTATTCTGGCCTGGAGAATTCCATGGATTTTATGACCCATGGGGTCTCAAAGAGTTGGACAGGATTGAATGACTTTCACTTCACTTCACTTCACTTTACCCAGATTGTTTATTGGGAAAGGTAATTTTAAGGTTGAAAGTGGTTGAACTTTCAAGTGGTTGAAAGATTTTTAAAGATAGAATTAATCTTTAAGTATTAGATATTATTTTTAAACTTTATTATATCTATTATATAAAAAATCTAGGACAAATTTTAGAAGATTTTAGAAAAGACACTAGAATTAGTGAAATAAAAATGAATTTGTGGAGTCTTGGGGAAAAAGTGTAGTTTTTATTGAAATAGAGACTCAGGAAATTAAGAAATGATCACCAGGACTGCCACTCGCATATGTGTAGAGTCATATATGGCTATCAAGATTTTAGCTTAAGAGAGTAGAAAAAATTTCAGACAAAGAGATCAAAGTTTAGATGCAAAGTTATTTGTGAAGGAGCAGAAAAGTGGATGTGATGCATTCATAAACTAATTCAATTCATCCAGTTCTAATTTTTATAAAGAATCATTTCAGATGGAATTAAAAAGGCAATATAACTATAAATTTTAATAAGTATAATAGTCAGTTCTAGCCACAGAAAGGAAAAGATTCACCAGAAAGGCAAACAATTTGCTTATTGCACAATAGATTTGTTGATTTGTATCTGGTACAATAAAACAAAATACAGAGTTAAATGATTCTCATTTGACAAAACACAGCATATGCCAATATTTGGGAAATTTTTTTTAACTTAAATTTTCAAAATTATGCAAAATTTAAGGAGAAATTTACAAGAGCATGTTGGTCATGCAACATTTACACTGGAGTGAGAAACTACAGTTAGAAATGTTAATCTGGCAGGATATTCTGGAAGTGGTAAGTGAAGCCATCCAATAGATTAACTTTCTAAGAAATTTAAAATGGAAAATTAGAGAACTAAAGAACTAGCCTGGGAGGGTCTCCAGTTAGAGATGGAAGAATGATTTCCTGCTTCACTGTCCACTGACCCTTGTATAGCCTTGGGCTTATTATTTCAGCTTTTGAGATCCTTTTTTTTTTTTCATATATAAAGGGGATACTTAGATTTCGTTTATCATGAGATAGTTTTGAAATAGTACAGATAAAGGGTCACTCCAATGTTTGAAAATTAGAGTTTATTTTGAAAATATCATCATCATTCCATGTCCATTTTTCTTGCCATCATTCTAATTGAAACATTATTATTTTATCAGTGACTAACAACATAGTTTATGTTTTTCTTATTTTTCATACTCATTTATTCTACCTTAACCTTAATATTTATAAAGATTAAATTGAACATATACATACCTTATTAAAATTTTACTAAGTGAAAGCTTAAAATTTTAGTCAGATATTCATAGTCCTTCAGAATATTTCCTTAACTTACCTTTTCAGTCTAATCTAAACTCCATCAATCCCTTCTACATTTTGAATATTTTTGTCAAGTTGGGCTGTTTAAAGTATTTAGGCGTAACAACTTTTCCACTTACATTCCTCTCTGCATGCTATTCTTTCTGCATAGAATATATTTCATCTATTCCTACTGATACATGTCCAAGATTTTCCCATTAACCATCTTGAATTAGGAAACTATACAAACATCTATCTTTCACGTATACAGCATTGAACACAATTAGCTTTATAGTGGTATTATTTTTTTTAACTCAGTTCAAAGTGGATGCAAACTCTTAACAAGCAATAATGTTGGACATGTTGGAAAACTAGAACTGACAAAAGGTACACTGAGATTGCTAACCATAAGTGAGAAATTACTAGGAGTCAAAAACAGAATATAAATGAGAAAGTAAGGATTCTAAATTAACATTTGGGTGACGGGTGACCAGTTGATAGGGATATAAGAGAAACTTAAACCCAAGCTGTGTGGTTGATCCAAAGGATTTTTTAAAGGATCTTCCAATTTTAATTTTCAATTACATTAAGTACACAGTTTTAGTAGCAAGGGCTACTGAAGTCAGCTACTAGGATTAAGGGCTATATAAAGTCATATAGATATAAATGCCCTGAATGTAGTCAAGAGAAAGAATTTAAGCTTAAATTAACATCAAGGTCAAAGAAAATGTGTGTGTGTGTACATACACACACTCCTGTGTGTTTGCTTGTTTCTTGTTTTTGCTTTGTAGTAATTACTGGAACAAATGATTATGTATCTTAACAGTTCATCATATAACATTAACACCATTTTTGTGAAATATCATTACATAACAAGCATCTTGATCTTTTTCCATGAAAATAGTGATCTGCTTTCACTAACTGACAGAAACGCTAGTAGATGGGTCACTGTTTGACAAAGAAATTTTAAATTATTCAGAAATACCAATAATAGTACTCATTTTTATATAATGCTATAGCTCACACATCATGACCCTAAGGTTCTTTGTAATAAGTGTTGTTTGTCAAAAAAATGAGTCTGCTTTATATCTAAATTCAAAAAGTAAAATAGCTTTGAAACTATGAAATCAGAGTCAATTTATATTAATTTATTTATTTTTAAATATGTTCTTGGCTTCAATAATGAAAATCAGTGATATTATGATCATTAGTTCAGCATCTAAAAAAATCACTTAGCAAATGTAAGTATTAAAAGAGAACATTTGGCAAAATATGTAATTGTAACAGTTTGAAAGCAGAAGCCAGATCAATGGGAAAATGTAAGTAACTGAATGTTTAATCAAGATTTTCAAATCCATGGAAAGCTTTTGTATATATCTGGATTTTATATTTTCATTAAAAAAGAGAAAAGTGCAATGCAAAATGGCATGCAGATTACATATATATATATATATATATACATATATATATATATATATAAACTAAAATTTATCATAAAGGAGACCAAACCCAGCATATGCACTTACTACTAAATTACCTTTAATTTTATGTATAATTAAAAGTATTTTAAAAATTATCTTAGGAATTTATAAAGTACCTTTTGCAAATTTTATGTGTGCAAAATGTAGAAGAAAAGCATCTAGTATTAACACTAGATACCACATTTAATATTTTCATAATTGTTGAGAATGAATTAAAGAAGGTAGTTTCAAAAATGAGAATGCCTGAGTTACTCTTCTGTTTCAAAGCCTTTGCCAGAGTTTTTAGACAAAAATATAATATCTGAAACAGACTTAATATGTCTCCTCATTCCCTTTTCAGGCAAGTCTCTTGCCTCTCCCCTCTTGATGATCTGATGTTATGGCTAGGCTTCCTTCTTTTTCCATGACTCTAAGAGCCTTCCCTTCTCAAAGTCCTCATACAATCTCTGGTGGGATCCTCTCATATTCAGACCCAATTTCCAAGCACTTTTAGCACTGCTTCAGAGATGCCTTAGCAATCTCTTGCATCAGGCTATCATGTGTCTGAATCTTTTTTTACAACTACAGACTTTTCAGTTTATCTGCATAATTACATTTTTAATTCCTTTTTCAAATACTCCATGAAATTTCTTGAAGGCAAGAAATTTGTCTATTGAGTTTACTACAGTTTCCAGAGTGGCTACTGCAGTATTTATTTATTGAATGAAAATGTCAGAATCATGTGCAAGAGGCAGAAATGTGTCCTGTCCTAGAATCCTGGCATTAGGTAGATGGCATTTAGATTACTCTGTAAGCATCTCATATAAGACTGATTCAGCTCCACATGGGGGAAAACATTTAGGATGAATCTGTGGAAATACTGCGCCCGTGACCTGGGTCTAAGTCCCAGTGCTGCCATTTACAAGCTGGGTGATATGGGAAAATAATTCTATCTCAGTTGGATTGTTTTCTTATCTTAAAATGGAGATAATTATACTTAACAGCTAAGATGAAAGAGGTTAATAAAGCACTACATGAACACCTAGGAATCGTATCCCAGGTGGCGCTAGTGGTAAAGAACTTGCCTGCCAATGCAGGAGACATGAGATGCGGGTTCGATCTCTGGGTCCAATTTCTGGGTCTGAAATGCTCCTTGGAAGTGCGTGGCAACCCTCTCCAGTATCCTTGGCTGGAGAATCCCATGGACAGAGAAACCTGGCAGG
The DNA here is from genome assembly GCF_029407905.1 of Bubalus kerabau. NCBI lineage: Eukaryota > Metazoa > Chordata > Mammalia > Artiodactyla > Bovidae > Bubalus > Bubalus kerabau. Next base: position 79,559,889 of record NC_073625.1, on the reverse strand, counting down.
CTACGGTCCATAGTGTTGCGAAGAGTGGGCCACAACTGAAGTGACTTAGCACACACACAGGTGCATGAATAACGAATCCATCTTCAAGTGAAGTTAGAGCGAGTATGAAAACAATCTTGATTTCCTTGTTTGCAATATCCAGTCAAGAAATATGTTCATAATCTCTTAACCTTCTTTCTTTACTGAATCCTAGCTCTCTCCTCTGGGGAGTTCTTTTCCTGACCTTCTCACTTCCAAAATCCTTTTATCACTGGTCTGGGAAGTGGACATGTGCTCTACCTTGCCTCTTCCAAAATACTCTTCCCATCTCAGTGTCAGGCTTCCCACCTTTAATCACACCTCCTTTTTCTCCTGTTCAATTTCTCCAACTTAATTTAACAGCATATGGACCTTTAAATCAATAAACCTCCCATCTTTTCACTGTCACTCACTCCCACACATTCTCACTTTCTTAGTTCACTTCAATTTCATGACTACCATTTTGATCACTTCCCTATCCCAAATTTCAATTCTATTTGACATACTAATAGCATTTGACCTGGTTTGATCTTTTGCACCACCTTGAAATACTCTCTCTATATGATTTCTGTGACATCTCACCTTTCTGGTTCTTTTGCTACCTCACCAGTGGCTCCTTCTCATTCTCCTTTAATGTTTCCTCCTTAACTTTCTCTCTCTTAACCTTCACCTTCCTTGACCCCTTTTTCTCTTCTGTCATCCTTACTCAGACAAATCATAATCACAGTTAAATCTAACTCTAAATCCAGTCCATCTTTGTACCCAAACAGCTAAATGTGGCTAAACAAAAGCATACATATAAAAATACACTCTTTTATTAAGAGTATAATCATCCACTTCAAATGTACTTTTAATGCTTCAAGTAAAGATACTGCACTTTCAGAATCTTTCTCTTCTATTCTCCAAGTAAAACATTTTTAACTTTTCATCTCACATCAAAACTCCTTCATCTTATTTCCATCCTAACTTAGCTGATAATCTTGCTTTCAAACCCCTTAGACTATAAAATGAGTTAGAAGGGAACTTCTACAAGTTGCTAGCATCTCATCTCCTGCTATCCTGAATTCTTGCCCATATAGGTGGGTATCTTTGCTTATTGAATAGATCTGTGCTCTCAGCTTTAGGTCTGTGCTCTTTGCCATTTGTGTCCCAGAATCCAATCTTTCTTGATGTTCAAGGACATCAATACAGTGACCCAAGTTCATATAGGACATCACAACTCCATCAATCTTTTCCTCACTCTTTCTTACATCAATAATTTCCTCTTGCATTATTCCCACAGTTTTAGACATGCTGCTATCCCAAACTACCTTTATTAAATTCACTCCACTCTTCAAATACTACTCAATCTCTCTGTTATCATTTCAACAAAACTCTTTTAAATGAGTTGTACTCACTATCTTTAATTCCTCTCCTCCCAATTTCTCTTTAGTTCACAATGTCAATGAAATTGCTCTTGTCACACTTACCTATGTCCTTCACAGTGTTGAATTTTATTTCCAGTTCTCAGTGAATTGAAATTTCAATTCTATTTGACATACTAATAGCATTTGACCTGGTTTGATCTTTTGCACCACCTTGAAATACTCTCTATGTGATTTCTGTGACATCTCACCTTTCTGGTTCTTTAGCTACCTCACCAGTGACTCCTTCTCATTCTCCTTTAAAGTTTCCTCCTTAACTTTCTCTCTCATATACTTTAGAATATCCCAGAGCACAAGTTTTGAATATAACCTCCTCTGATGTGCATTCCTCTCTTGGTGATATCATCCAGTTTCAAGGCTTTAATTACCATTTCTATGATAATGACTTATAAATTTTATCACCCATATGGCCTCATCTTAGCACACAAATCTGAGGGTTTATTCAACATTTCCATTTAAATATCTACTAGCTATCTCAAACTTAATATTGGAAAAAAAAAGAAAATTCTGATCTACTCTCCGAAACAACTGCTCTCAATTTCCTCTGTCTTAACAAATGTCAACTTCATATATACAGGTACTCAGATCAAGTCTTAGAGTCTTCTCAGTTTTCCTATTTTTTTTTTCCTATTTTGTTATTCAGTGATCAAGAATCCAACCACTTTCACCACCTGCACTGCAACCTTGCTGATGAAAGCCACCATCATCTTTTCTATCATTGCAGTAACTTTTTAATTGTGATAACTCTTCTTTTTAGTTTATTCTCAACACAGCTGTCAGAGCGATTTTGCTAAATGTAAGTCAGACTGTGCTCCTCTTCTGCTCAAAATTTTTCAGTATCTTCCCATCTCATGGGAAAAAAAAAAGTTCAGTGGCCTATGGGAATTTATCAGATAAGATTTTCATTCATGTTTACCTTATTACATTTTACTAGTCTCTTCCTTGTTCACCAGTGCTCATCACACTGGCCTATTTCTCATTTCCTTAAATATGTCATGCACACTCTTGCCATAGGGTCTTTGCCATTTATGTTCTATCTGACTGCATCCTCTTCCTCCAACTATCTACAGGAGACTGATTCTCTCACTTCCTTCATTATCACCTCAGTGAGGTCTTCTCTGAATTCCAATCTTAGCCCCTCTTCATTTCTTTGGCACTTCCTTCAACCTCTTCCCTGATTTTGTTCCTGTTTTGTCCATGCCACCCAGTTTGCTCTATCAAGTGTATTTCATTTATTTATTTTGTTCAGTGCCTGAAAACTTTGTTAGGGTAGGGGTTTTTGTCTGGATTTTGTTGGTGGTTATATCTCCAGGGTTTGGAAGGAAGGGTATTGGTAAGTATTTCTTAATTGAATGGATGAATAAGCACAGGAGAAATGTTGGCTTTAATCATGAAGAAACTCTTCACAGCTAGTCAGTTCAGTTCAGTCACTCAATCATGTCCGACTCCTTGCAACTGCATGGAATGCAGCACGCCAGGCTTCCCTGTCCATCACCAACTCCTGGAGCTTGCTCATACTTATTGAGTCAGTAATGCCATCCAACCATCTCATCCTCTGTCGTTCCCTTCTCTTCCTGCCTTCAATTTTTCCCAGCATCAGGGTATTTTCCAATGAGTCAGTTATTCACATCAATGGCCAAAGGATTGGAGTTTAAGCTTCAGCATCAGTCCTTCCAATGAATATTTAGGACTGATTTCCTTTAGGATTGACTGGTTTGATCTCCTTGCGGTCCAAAGGACTCTGAATAGTCTTTTCCAACACAACAGTTCAAAAGCATCATTTCTTTGGTTCTCAGCTTTCTTTATTGTCTAACTCTCACATCTATACATGACCACTGGAAAAACCATATCTTTAACCAGATGGACCTGTGTTGGCAGAGTAATGTCTCTGTTTTTTAATATGCTATCTAGTTTGGTCATAGCTTTTCTCCCAAGGAGTAAGCGTCTTTTAATTTCATGGCTTCAGTCACCATCTGCAGTGATTTTGGAGCCCAAGAAAATAAAGTCTGTCACTGTTTCCATCGTTTCCCCATCTATTTGCCATGAAGTGATGGGACCGGATGCCATGATCTTAGTTTTTTGAATGTTGAGTTTTAAGCTGACTTTTTCACTCTCCTCTTTCACTTTCGTCAAGAGGCTCTTTAGTTCTTCACTTTCTGCCATAAAGGTGGTTCCATCTGCATATCTGAAGTTACTGATATTTCTCCCGGTAATCTTGATTCCGGTTTGTGTTTCATCCAGTCCAGCATTTCTTATGATGTGCTCCACATATAAGTTAAATAAGCAGGGTAACAATATACAGTCTTGATGTACTCCTTTCCTTATTTGGAACCAGTCTGTTTTTGCATTCCAGTTCTAACTGTTTCTTCTTGTCCTGGATGTAGATTTCTCAGGAGGCAGGTAAGGTGGTCTGATATTCCCATCTATTTCAGAATTTTCCAGTTTGTTGTGATCCACACAGTCAAAGGCTTTGCCATAATCAATAAAGTAGGAGTACTTAATAATCACAGTTATAAAGTAACATAATTCAGTAACTGCAAACACGAATGTGGGGAATAAAACATATGAGGATTGGTACTATTTTGTTTCATTCCAGTTTTGAGTCACTGAAGAGATAAAATATCACTGGTATCACTACATAATAATGAATCAAATTAATTTAAGATTCTGTATTTAATATTGTTTTAATTCTTTTTTTTTGTTTGAGAAAAGAAGCATTTTTATAGAAAGCTGTTTTAATAGAACTGTGTAAACAGCTGCCTTTTTCCTTAATTATTTGATTTAAAATGTTTTTCGTCATAAAATAATTGAATATGGCTTTAACTGATATATAATATATTTTATTCAAAAAAAATGTATACACTTTAATAGGAAGTTATTTTATGTATGCTTGCTTTTTATTTTTATTTTTTTGCATTTAAAAATTTTGTTCTTTAACTTATTTTCTCTTTGCTGAAGCTGTTTGGTATGGCAGAAAGAACATCTGGAATCTGTCATTTCTATGCCTTACTCTGCCATTTTCTAGTTCTCTAATCTTGGATCATTCTAGGAAACTTTTTTTTCTTTCATGTTTATAAAACATGTACACACAATAGGTGTTTATGATATCAGATAACTTAGAACAGCATTCCTCAGTCAAAAGTTAGATTAGTTTTGGCTAGTGTTTGGGACATTTTTTGTTTAGAAATATAACAAAAATAAGGATGAACTGTACAGTGCATGATTTTTAGATTAAAAATAACTATAAACAGGGAACTTTTAAAAATTGCTCTTAGATATTTTATATTCTTAGATAGTTTTCTTTTTTATTGTTTTCATTTTATAATTATTTAATTTTAATTTTGGATTTTGTATTTGATGAAGCAAAAACTCTGAAAATTCCATGACAATACTCTGATTTAATATTTCAGTTTTAATTTAAAAGATACCATGAAGCTCCAAAATCTATGAATGACTAAGTTAATGTAGTATTATTAAAATTTTGACATCTGAGACAAACAAGTTAGAGGTAGAGGGAGAAGGAATGATTATTATTCTTGTTCTACCAAAGCAGTATGACCTGGGATGACCAACAATGCTTTCCATGCCTCTAATTCTAATTCCATAAAATGAAAAAAATAGAATGGAGGATTTTAGAGATTCCTTCTGGTTCAAGACTTACAAGTAAATCATACTATACCACTTTCTATCCTGACATTTCCTAATTTCAGCATGTTTTTGTATCATATTTCTGTGCCCTAAAAAATAAGGAATTTGATAATAAACTGTTTCATAAAAATTTCTTATGGCATTTATTAGCATAGCAAATCTTATATTGATCTCTGGTAATACATGTTTTAAATAAATAAAAACAAATACAAGATTATAACAAAACACAAATGTATGTATTTCTTTACCGTACAGAAATATTTGGGCTTCCCTGGTGGCTCAGAGGTTAAAGTGTCTGCCTCCAATGCGGGAGACCTGGGTTCTATCCCTGGGTTGGGAAGATCCCCTGGAGAGGGAAATGGCAACCCACTCCAGTATTCTTGCCTGGAGAATCCCATGGACGGAGAAGCCTGGTAGGCTACAGTCCACAGGGTTGCAAAGAGTCGGACACGACTGAGCGACTTTTACTTTCACAGCAATATTCAGATAAGAGGGTGAAGTCTAAACTCTCTTCCATTCAGTAGGCTATTTTTCTTAAGACCAGCTGCTAATCATTCATCTCTTCAGATGACATTGACTTTTAGCCAGAAACTCTGAGGTTTTAAAGCGTTGTATGGTGTTCCAGTCAGAGTGATTGTGTAAAAAAACACATGCAAGAGTAACAGCAATTAACCTTCCCTGGTTTAAAAAAGAAAAAAATTGAAAGCAAACCAGAAAATGTGAATCCATAGGTCAGACGTGGCAATGATCATTTTCATTAATTTGTTCATGTTGACACTCATTTTATGGAACTTACAGTTAATTTAACTATTTTCATAAAATTTATATTTGAGGTAGGAGTATTTAGAAAAAGTGCTTAGATCTGAGATTTTATTTCTCTTCTGCTTTAAACATGGTTATAGATATTTGTGCAGTGATTTGCATCCAGAAGAATCTTATGCACTGGACAAATAGTGGGGACATAGTATTTGAGTTTTCTTTTTCTTTCTGCTGGGTAACATGAGATTTGGTGGAAAACCAGAAATCACTCAGCTTTTTCTCACCACACCATGGCCAGCTTCATAGATGTGAAATGTTGATGGCAAAGACTAAATAGAACATACAGCAAGACAGCATGATCACACACATTTTAGTCATAAAGCTTAAAATGTCATCTAAACAATACAAAACTAGTGTTCTAAACAGAATATTTTAGACAAGGTGACTGTGACCTTGTAAAAAATGTTAAACATTCACCTGCAACCCAAATACAAAATAACTGGACTATATCACACACACCACACTTATACACAGGTATAAGCCCCTCCCTCATACACATATACATGCACCCACAAAGTTTAATTTCCTTCTCAAGTGGCTGTGGTAATAAACTAGACCTTAGAAAATTTAATAAAATCAAGATTTTCCTGAATTCTTCATGCAAGTCTAAATATTCTGGAAACTACATGTATAAAGTATGATGAATATATGAAGAAATGACAAATTTCATTACTGAATATGTCAACAGGATTGAATACCTTATAAAATATTTTATATATAAAAATACCTTATAAAATATTTCAATTCAGGCCAGTAAATCTACTGAGTTATTTAGGAGTGAAATTTTTGAGGTAGTTATAAAAAGCAAATAAAATTCAATAATATATTAGATGGACCCCAGTACTTTATAGTACTCTAAAAAAAAATTATCAATAAAGGATTAATATGCTCCTTTTATTTGCCAGAAACCTAAATCTCTCAAGAAAATCTACTTTTGCCTGAAAATGGAATCACTGGTCATAACATGACAGGAAAGACAGCTTGGCAAATAATACATTTTTGTATGACTGAAATTAAAGAAAAAAAAGATAAAACTCAAAAGACAGAAATGTAAACAGAAGACATGATGGGAAAAAAAGAAATTAAAAATATTCTTTTTCTACCTGAAAGAGATGGTTTGTATTGATTTGACCTCCAAAGAGAAAGAAAGTGAAATGGAGGGTTCTTAGGGCCATATGTCCTATATATATATATATATATATATATATATATATATATATACACACACACACACACACACACACACATGTCTTTTTGTCACATGGAGCACTGTGATCCCAAGAGGAATGTATCAGAGTATTAGTGGTATCCAACTCAGCATACCAGAGAAAAGGAAATATTCAATCAATTGCTCAAAATAGACTCTATAAAAATAACCAAGAGGTCCTACTGTGAGAAGCTACAGTTTACACATGATTTTTAAACACACTCTTTCCTCAAACAGTAGATTTATGTTAACATTTTTATAGTAATATTAACCATTCAACATATGAAGATAAGACTGAATAATTTATCTTGTATTGTGGTACAATATTCCATATTTAATTTTTAAAATTCAAAGTAGCTTTTAATTCTGTTTAAGTAAAAAAAAGGTGAATAGCTAAATTTCAAGACATTATTTTATTTAAAAGTTACATTTTAAATGGATAACTAGATAATTTTCTAAGAGTCAGTATTCCACCATATCCTCTTATTAGTAGGTTTTAGAGATAAGTTCAAATTATTACTATTATATTTCTAGCTTTAATGTTACTTTTAATTTTTAAAATTTTTCCTGAGCATTTAAAGTTATCTTCTTCATTAGCATGATACTATCTCTAGTATTTTTTAGTTGCTAACTCTGACTCAGAATAACTTATTTTATTTTAGGGTATTTAAGAGTGAATACTTCCAGGAGGCTTTTGTTGATGTTGTTTGTTTTTTAAATGTCAAATTAGATGGCATAAAATAAAATCTGATTCATTTACTCACATGCGGAATGCATTTTTACAAATTGGTGATTAGCAGTACCATTATAGAGTAATCCAAAGAAAAGTTTTAATATAATAAAGACAGAATTATATACTAGTGCACGCTAAGCCACTTCAGTTGTGTCCGACTCTTTGCAACCATATGGACTGTACCCCACCGGGCTCCCCTGTTCATGGGACTCACCAGACAAGAATACTGGAGTGAGTAGCCTTTCCCTCCTCTGGGGTATCTTCCTGACCCAGAGACTGAACCTGAAGCTCTTGTGACTCCCGCATTACAGGCAGATTCTTTACTGCTGAATCTGTTAACCAGGGAAGCCCTATATAGCAGTAAGCTATGTTTTATTTCATCTCTTTATATTTCACCTCAATACTTGAAAATAATTTATCCCTCAGATAACATAGCTTTAATGATTTTCCTTAATTCTAATTTTCTTTATAATGGCCAGAAATTCTGGCAACATGATAAAGATGACAACAAGCTTGGAGTCATAAAATTTTAATATTTGAGCTTACTAGGCTTCTGTTCCTTTGGTTTTTATATTTTTGTGAATATCAAATGAGAACATATATGTAAATGTGTATTAAAATTTGAAAGGCATCATACATTTGTGGTATTCTTTGGTTGAGATGTCTACATTGTATATTTAAGGAACCATCTATTAAATTACCTTACAAAATTGAAGTAAACCATCAAAAATATCAATTTGTGAAGCATCTATTTCCCTTTTGATTAACAGAAATTATTCCTTTTGCACACTTTCAGTATTTCCCTATTTCATATTTTAAAAGGGACTTCACAGTGTTCAATTTTGTTTAATAAACGTTACAAATATGCAACACAAAGTAAATCCTATTGAAAATCATTTGACTCTAAAGTAGTTTCAAATTAAATAAAATAATGTGTATTAATGGGAGTGAATGCAGTCTATCAAGTTGCTCCAATTTGCCAGTTTTTGCACCTTTGTTTCCCCCCTCACACACTATTCGCAGTCCTTTCTTCTTTACTTAGTACCCAATACCAACAAATTCATTTTCAGATGTCAGTTTTTTTTTTTTAATTGGTATTCTCTCATGATATCATTTTTGTTTCCCCAAACTTTAAACTTTTTATTTTGTATTGGGGTATAGCCTATCAGGCTTCCCTTGTGGGTCAGCAGTAAAGAATCTGCCTGTGATGCAGGAAACTCAGGAGACACAGGTTTGATCCCTGAGTCAGGAAGATCCCCTGGAGGAGGGCATGGCAACCCACTCCAGCATTCTTGCCTGGAGAATCCCATGTAAATAGGAGCCTGGTGGGCTACAGTCCATAGGGTAGAACGTGTGTGAAGGTGAAGGAAAGTAAAAATCGCTCAGTCATGTCCAACCCTTTGAGACCCCACAGACTATACAATCCATGGAATTCTCCAGGCAGAATACTGGAGTGAGTAGCCTTTCCTTTCTTCAGGGGCTCTTCCCAACCCAGGGATCATACCCAGGTCTCCCGCATTGCTGGCAGATTCTTTACCAGCTGAGCCACAGTGGAAGCCCAAAAATACTGGAGTGGGTAGCCTACCCTTCTCCAGTGGATCTTCCCAATCCAGGGATCGAACAGAGGTCTCCTGCATTGCAGGTGGATTCTTTACCAACTGAGTTATCAGGGAAACTCATAGCTAATTAAAAATGTTGTGGTAGTTTCAGGTGAATAGCAAAGGGACTCAGCCATACATATACATGTATCCTTTGTCCCCCCAACCCCTCTTTTATCCAGCCTGGCACATTACATTGAGAAGAGTTCCCTGTGCTAAACAGTAGTTGCTTGTTGGTTATCCCTTTTAAATAGAGCAGTATGTACATGACCTTCCCAAAGTCCCTAACTATTCCACATGGATGGACATAGAGAGTGTCATACTGAGTGAAGTAAGTCAGAGGAGAGAAGGAGAAATACCATTCAACATCCTTTATATGTGGAATCTAAAAAGAAATAATACAAATTGACTTACTTATATAACAGAAAGACACTCACAGATTAAGAAAACAAACATGATTACCAGGGGGATCAGATGTCAGTTTAATCATCACTTCTTCAGGGCACTCTTCTCTGATATTCCAAACTAAGTCTGATCATCCTATTATAGATTTTAATAAGATTCAATGATAACATCTGTAAGTTCATTTTTGGGGTGTATGGTCTAAACAGTCCTAAACTTGTTTCCCTTATTTGTTACAAGCTTCAACGTATCCATGGTATTTATATAGTGTCTAACGCACTATAGGGCTTCCCTGGTATGTCTGTGGTAAAGAATCCATCTGCCAATGCAGGAGATATGTATTAAATCCATGGGTTGAAAAATCCCCTGGAGAAGGAACCAGCAACCCACTCCACTATCCTTGTCTGGGAAATCCCATGGACAGAGGAGCCTGGATGGCTACAGTCCATGAAGATGCAAAGAGATGGAAATGACTCAGTGACTAAACACACTCACACAATATACTGCGGGAGTTTTATCATTTTCCTTTGAATAAATACATTTACAAATGAATGCATATTGTATATTATGGCAACCCACTCCAGTGTTCTTGCCTGGAGAATCCCAGGGACGGGGGAGCCTGGTAGGCTGCCGTCTCTGGGGTCGCACAGAGTCGGACACGACTGAAGTGACTTAGCCGCAATAAGAACTAGGTCAATATTTTGTAATAAATGTACTGTATGAAATGTAAGCTTTAAAATTGTATTAAAATAAAAAATAAAAATGAATTAGGGCTTTTAAATGGTGAGATAAATATATTCTGCCTATTAAAAAAAATACTTTAAATCACTGATACTGCATATATAAAAACTTCAAATTTGTTATTCAGATGGCAAATAAACTCTAGTTGGGATCAGTATTTGTCTATGCTCAATAATGAGCTCCTCAACTTATACCATGTATATTTAGTTCATTTGATTAAGTTTTTTAAAGGTATTATGTGGCAGACCTAGTAGCTTAGTTGGTAAAGAATCTGCCTACAATGTAGGAGACTGGGGTTTGATCCCTGGGTCAAGAAGATCTCCTGGAGAAGGCAATGGCAACCCACTCCAGTATTCTTGCCTGGAGAAGTCCATGGACAGAGGAGCCTGGCAAGATACAGTCCATGGGATCACAAAGAAATCGGACACAACTGTGCAACTAAATTTCACTTTCAACTTTCATGTAGCAGACATTGTGCTAGTCATTGAGGAGACAGTGCCTAGCAATTCTGGGCCATTATGAAACATTTTCTACTTGTCAGGAGGCATATAATAAATAAAGTAAAATAGTACATTCCATGATGAATGATAAGTGGACAAACGGAAATAAACAAAGTTGGAAATTTTGAATATGGTAGACAAAGAAGACTTCTCTAAGTCAGTAACATTCGAGTTATGATCTGAAGAATGTGAGGAAATGAAACATGGAGAGATCAGAGGGTGACTTTTGAGGTAGAGAAAAAACATCTATTAAAAAAAAAAAAGTAAGCAAGAGTTTGCAAAACAGGAGAGAGAAAGAGAAGAGAAATCCTTAATTCAAACTGTAGCTAGACTAGGCTATGTTTCAGGTGCTACTTACAAAGAGCTCCCTTATTTTACTTACCATTTCTATTGTGAGTTGTACTACTGAAAATGGGCAAACAATTAGGAATATTACTATGTACAGAAATTTGCTGTTGTCTAAAATTACTTTATTAATTGCTAATTTTTCAATTGCACCCTACATTGAGACTAAAATAAAGGACATATTTATAACTTATTGAAAACACTTCTGAAAAGATAGCTGCTTACAACTTTTTTTAAAGTTATTAGCAACCTTAGGTCTTTGTCTAGGGTATAATGTTAAATCCCCATGCACATTACTTGATGAAGAGAAATTCTCTAATATATTGGACAATTCTCTATATAATTAGAGCAGTGCTGTTGATTACAGATGAAGAATTTCTGGTTATATTTTTAAATAGATGTTTTTATGCTTTAAGTTGACTAGCAATGTCAAGTCATTGATCCAATGTTGGTTTTCCCCTCTATTTCCCCTTCAAAAATAATCTGACACTTCTATAATATTGAAGCAATAAAACTGCTGATTACCCAAAGGAATGTCATGAAAATAGATTATTAAACATAGCTCAATAGGAAATGCCCAGTATCTGTTCCTATATTTCTACCTTAATAAAATGATATCTGGTATTTTTGAGACATATGCAGAGACAGTTAAAACTTTACAGTCTTGACTTTGCTTAGCTAGATCCTTTATATAAAAGATACATATTTTTCATCTTTAGCTGATGTGGAAGAATCATTAAAAAACTATAGTCTAGTATTATCCTAGTATTGTTTTTAATTAATACTGGTGCCCTATGGTTAACACTATGATACCTAATTATTAAAAGCAGCCTATTTACCTGACAGACTTCTTTTATTGGCTGAATCTGTATATTATCTATACTATAAATTATATAGTTAGCTGAGAATGGCTCAAAAATATTTCAAATTAAATAATTATAACCTAATTTTTCTTCCTTGTATAATTTTAAAATCCATTTACTTTTATTTATAATTTTAAACACTTCTAGGTTAGAGAAATGTCTCCAAGTTTGAAGAGCTCAACTTTGAGATTACAAAAACCCAGTGGGAAATAGCAAAAAACAAAAAAACAAAAACAATGTTGCTTACAGCATATTTATCCACAAACCCCATATCCTATTGTTAGGAAACCTTCTAAACACCTCTAGACAGGTAGCAAACCATACCCTGATAAAAATCAAGCTATTTATGGATTCAGAAAGCCAGCTTACTATTTTCCATTATGAGACTATTTTCTTTCAGACCTTAGGGCATAGAAAACAAGTTACTATTTGAAAAGTTGACAATTTTGGCTCTATTAAGGTAGAAACAGCTCTCTTCGAACATGTGGATGAATAATAAAATCTCTTCATACCTAAAAATGGAAGGTAGAGGAAGGAGGCTGACAAAACATATATTTATTATATGATACAAAGAAAGTAGTTTGACAAAACTGAAAGCTATGATTAGAAATTAGTATTCTCATTTAAAGTCTCAAAGTGCTCTACATAATATTCTGTTTTTTGGAATCTTCTTCTCAGGTATTAGAGATTGAAATGTGGCTTCAGGAAAACAAATCCACAAAGTTACTCATAATGAAAATTATTCCTACTAGTACACTTACAACCAGAAAGGTGTAAATAACTCAGATAAGTTACAATGAATAAACAATAACATTTTATGTAATATTTTGAAATAATGCAATGAGTCTTAAATGTTGTCTTGATAAGCCTTATATCAAATTTAAGATAATAAGGATACTGGTCTTTCTGACTATGACCTACGCAGATTTGTGTTTTGTTTTGTTTTTTTTTAAACAGGAGCCAAACAATCCACTAGTAAGTACTTTCCATGTTCTGGAAGTTGTTCTAAGGGTTTTACCTATGTCATTTTGTCTAGTTCTCACAAACAAAGAAATCTGTGGCTCAGTGAGGTTAAATAACATGCCAGGGAAATACTGAGTAAACTGAGATTTCAAGCTATTTCAGTGGATACTACAAACATTTTGTATAGGCTTGAGAGAGCAAATTATTAAAATTTCAGGAATTTGGTTGGCTTATCAAAAACAAAAATTATTAAAAATTAAACATTAAAAGTAACATTTGCAACTCAGAATTCAGTGGTGACACCTTAGTAGCTAACCACAGAAACTGATAAATATTATAAATCATAAATTTACATATATTTTGTTGATTGTCTAAACTCTATACTTAAGAAAAGTAACGGAGATTTAATAATGCATATCACATTTTAGAAATCTCTGTAGCTGTTACATAGTGAATAGCATGAAAAGACTGAGAATATGTTCTTACAGTATTCAAAAACCATTGTCCAAGTCAACAAGAAGTCACTCATATCATTGACTAATGCTTATAGTTCCAAGATATCTCTTCTTTGTTTCAGTGATGTCTTTCTATTAATATGAATGAAAATATCAGCCATGATTTTTAGCAGAAGTCTGCTTTTTTATAAAATGCCACCATGGTATGGCTATGGGCTGAAGATTTAGGCAAAAATTAACAGATTCCATGAGAACAAATTGGTCATAAGCATTTTTCAGTGAATAATATACATTTAATCATTTTCTGAAAATTGTGGTACACATCCTTCTTTTCAATAAAATTTGTAATAATATCATGTAAGTAGACACACACACATACTTTTTCCAGAGGGCCAATTGTTTAAAACATCACTTGTTTCCCCTCAAAAATGGTATTTCACACGATGCTATAGTGTTCCACTTCAAAATAAATGTAATATAATTAGCCCACCCAATGTGAATGGTACTGAGGAACATAGACTAGAATTTTAAGTTGGCCTGATAAACAGAAAACAAATGCTCATTAATTCATACATGGCATCCACACATCAAAATTGGTTGAGAAGTCATGACGTTGGATGCAGAGGAAACCAATTTTGTCATATTCTGGACTAGCTACAGCATATCTGGCTACAGTCCTTTCAAAAGCTGTAGCATTAGCATGTGTGTTCAACACTAGCATGTGGACTTACGGTCAGCTATGAAGCTACACAGATCTGCTAGTACAAATTAAGTAAAAAAAAAAAAAAAAAAAAAAAACCTAATTGGAGAGAATCAATAGTTCTTAGATGAACTACAGGAATATAGTCTGAGAAGAAAGCCCAAAGAAGAATCAAAGGAGAATGAGCTCAATCAAAATTTCTGCCTGTTTCACTAGGTGAGTGGAATATGTCCCAAAGGAGAAAGGAAAGAAATAATTTTACCACCCGTGTTGTAACAAGTATAAGATTTTTCCCATATAGTTGAACTGGAGATGTGTGTGTGCTGTCATGTCCAGCTCTTTGCAATCCCATTAACTGTAGATCACCAGGCTCCTGTGTCCACAGGATTTACCCGGCAAGAATAGTGGAGTGTGTTGTCATTTCTTACTCCAAGGGATCTTCCCCACCCAGGAATCGAACCAGAATCTCTTGTGTCTCCCACATTGGCGGGTGGATTCTTTACCACTAGCACCATGTAGGAAGCCTGAGAAGTTGAACTGGACACTATGAAAAAGTAGTGTTTTATCCATTATGTGGCATAAAACATTAGAAAAGCAATAGCACATGGAAGAAATGCATTAAAATGATAAGATCCTTCCACACTATTTCCCTATAATCAGTATGTTTGGATTGGGAAAAAGGATGCATGTAGCTTAAAAATCAATTTTAGGTTTGCTGTTGATTTTGAATACACAGAACACACGTGTGGAACTCAGAAGATAGGACTAGAGAATGAATACGAAAATCTGTGCTGAGCTTTTAAAACACAACAAAACACACCTGCTGTAATTTTCTCTCAACTATGGTTAGAAAAAGGGAGCTAAGAAAAGTCAGGCACATTAGCATATGTTTTAATAATGACAGAGAACAGAAGGCTTATAGAAATCCTTAACTCCTGTTTTCCTTCCATATCCATCTCCACCAGAATGAACTTGAAACTGGAAGTGAGTGAAAAAAATCTAAAAGTCAGGGGATATTAAAAGAGAGCTAGCAGATATATCAATAAATAAATATTTTGAATGCATTTAAATATCTAGAAATTTATATTCAATATTATGTATTTTTAGAAAGAAAATAGTTGCAGATATGAATGAAGACACATTATTTTCAATTTTTTGAAATCTCAGAAAAACATAAAGTTCAAAAGATTAGAGATGCTAAAGTTTCTAATTTTCAAAGTGGACAAATGATGACCATTACACATTAGAAGAGCCTGATCCTGATGTCATTACTGGGAAAAATTCTGATTGGATTTCCCTCTTTGTTTTTTTTTTTCTTTTGGCTACACTGGGTTTTCATTGCTCTACACTGGCTACTGTCTCTGGGGCTACTCTCTACTTGCTGAGTGTGGGCTTCTCATCGCACTGGCTTCCCTTGTAGCAGAGCATGGGCTCTAGAGCTGAGGGCTTCAGTAGTCGTGGCTCACAGACGTCTGTATATGCCCCACAGTGTGTGGAGTCTTCCCAGACCAGAGACTGAATGTGTGTCCCCTGCATCAGTAGGCAAATTCTTAACCATGGACCACTGAGGAGGTCCTGGGTTTTAAATATGTTTCCTTTTAGAGAAAAATACACTTCAATAATACGCTAATGTTTAAGAGCGTTGAGACTGGCGTCAGGGAGATGTGAATTTAAATCCTGCACTGCTACTTACTAGCTATGTGACTGCAAAATAATATTACCCCTCCAAATCTTATTTCCTCAATTCTAATATAAAGATTATGATTATCCAATAATCGAATAATATAGCATGAATGAGCAGGATCAAGAAAATATTACATGTGAATCACTTGGTATGGTACCAAGTAAATAGTTAAAGAATTAAGTTTCATTATTGATTCCAGATACACAGTTAATTCTCAAACAAGGAGGGGTTAGGAGCTCTGAGTGCAGTCAAAAATCTTTAATGTAGGCCCTCTGAATCTATAGTTCCACAATTATGGATTCAACCAACCTTAGACTGTGTATTACCATTGAATGTATTTATTGATAATCATCCACTTATAAGTGAACCTGCACCCATATGATTCAAGGGTCAACTGTAGGTAGATAGATAATAGACAAGATAAACAAAATAGATATTTATAGAGAGATCTTTCTCTATATATGTATATATAGAGATATCTATGGAGAAGGCAATGGCAACCTACTACAGTACTCTTGCCTGGAAAATCCCATGGAAGGAGGAGCCTGGTAGGCTACAGTCCATGGGGTTGCTAAGAGTCGGACACGACTGAGCAACTTCACTTTCAGTTTTCACTTTCACGCACTGGAGAAAAAAATGGCAACCCACTCCAGTGTTCTTGCCTGGAGAATCCCAGGGATGGGGGAGCCTGGTGGGCTACCGTCTATGGGGTTGCACCTAGTCGGACACGACTGAAACGATTTAGCAGCAGCAGCAGAGATGTCTATATCTAAATAGGTCTATATCTCTACACATGCACCTACACATACATATTAAATATACATGGGTGTATATATATCCTTTGGAGAAGGCAATGGCACCCCACTCCAGTACTCTTGCCTGGAAAATCCCATGGATGGAGGAGCCTGATAGGCTGCAGTCCATGGGGTCGCTAAGAGTCGGACACAACTGAGCGACTTCACTTTCAATTTTCACTTTCAGTTTTCACTTTCATGCATTGGAGGAGGAAATGGCAACCCACTCCAGTGTTCTTGCCTGGAGAATCCCAGGAACAGGGGAGCCTGGTGGGCTACCGTCTATGGGGTCGCACAGAGTCGGACACGACTAAAGCGACTTAGCAGCATATACATCCTTATATGGATCATGACATCACATAAATATAAAGGTGAATAATAATAATTATCTTCTGATATAATATGATTTTATAGATATACATGTTATTTATTTTATCTTCATTTTCTGAAAATGTTTGTGTAGGGCTTATTTTTTCTATTTAAATAGATGTGGTAACTCAGAGGAGGAAAATGGGAGGGGGATTTGTGTACTGGAAAATTCCCTGGACATCAGGATGTTTCATTCACAGTTCTACATGTGTAAACTATGATTTTTCATTGGCTATTCAACTCTGAGTTTCAATTTCCATACTCTGGAAGGGGAATAATATTGCTTAATTCACAGAGTTTTTGTGAAAATACATTTAGATTATTTATATAAAAGCACTTTTTATTCTAGGGAACTATTTAAATAAAATATATAATTAATCTCAGTTTTATTATGGATTTTTTCTAAGGAAATATAATAAATTCAATTTCATTGAATAAACAGGCTTTAGTACCATTAAATAAAGAATCCATATCAATATCATCTGATCAGTCCTTGGTTTAGCATATTTAATCAAATATTTGACTAGAGTCAGAAAAGATGCAATCATTAAGAGTCTAGACTGCTGGGTGCCAGAATTAAGATTCAAAACCATCTCAAGTATTGATAGGAAATTATGGTACATAACAAGAATAAAATGAGAATTGTTAAACTGGGTTAAAATGCTTGATATGTCATTTTAGTAAAAAAATAAATTGGGTCTAGTTTGAATCTATGAAGCTTGATTTCATCAAAATCAAATTTGGAATAGTATTCTAGATCTAAAACCAAATTCATGGTTAAGAGATATTTAAATTGCCAAAGATGCTTGTCTGTTTTATTCTTTTGCTTTCAATTTATTTATTTTTAATTGGAGGATAATTGCTTTACAATATGTGGTGGTTTCTGCCGTATGTCAACATGAATCAGCCACCAGTATAAGTATGCTCCCTCCCTCTTGAACATCCTTCCACCTCTCACACCATCCCATCCCTTTAGGTTTTCACAGAGCACCAGATTTGAGCTTCCTGTGTCATTCAGTAAATTTCCACTGGCTACCTATTTTCCATATGGTAATGTATGTTTCATTGCTACTTTCTCAAATCATGTATGTTCCTCTGTATGTTAAGTAATATAACATGATCCTTAAAAATCCTTTCTTTAAATGATTTAAATATCACCTCCAAATTATCACAGTTGTTAGTAGATACATGATAAGTGAAACGCTAGATTGAATATGTAAACAGTCAATATCAACTCATAAAAAACAAAATTAGAATATTCACTGAAGGACATAAAAAAACAATTCATAAAAGTTACTAATGCAAAATGAAAAAAGGATAAAAAATGATTAGTAAACTGATCCACAAAAAAGAAAAAAGAAAACTGAAAGTGTTAGTCACTCAGTCGTGTCTGAGCTCTTTGTGACCCCATGGAGTGCAGCCCACTAGGCTCCTCTGTCTATGGGATTCTCCAGGCAAGAATACTGGAGTGGGTTGCCATGCCCTCCCTCAGGGATTCTGCCTGACCCAGGGAGCCAACACTTGTCTCTTACATCTACCCACATTGGCAAGCAGGTTCTTTACCATTAGAACCACCTGGGAAGCCCAAAATAGTATAGTGGAAATTGCACACAACCTGGGATCATCCTGACCAAGTGCATTTCGTGGTGAAAGTGAAAGTGTTAGTCAGTCATGTCCAACTCTTTGCAATCCGATGGCCTGTAGCCCACTGGAGTGGGCAGGATGGTGCAAA
This sequence comes from Bubalus kerabau, assembly GCF_029407905.1. Classification (NCBI taxonomy): domain Eukaryota; kingdom Metazoa; phylum Chordata; class Mammalia; order Artiodactyla; family Bovidae; genus Bubalus; species Bubalus kerabau. Next base: position 79,540,894 of record NC_073625.1, on the reverse strand, counting down.
GTGAATGACTTCTGAGACCCACTTCAAATGCCACTTATTACTTAGGAACTTTTATGCAATCAATGTATTTTAGGTATGTCATTAAAATATCTACAATTATTTATAAATGCAAAGAAAGCAATTAGCTTTCACACTTAGTAAAAGTCTTAGCTTTCACACTTCTGAAATGTGTTTCGTTATATTGAGGATTTTTCCATTTTCTTTTTTACAAAACTTAAATTTCCAAAGTAAAAGATGGTGTAAAAAAGCAATTGAACAGGATTTGGTTTGGAAAATGTTTCTAATGTTTGTGTCAATAATAATAACCAATGTAATAATAATTATTGCCTGAAAACTTTGGCTTTTATTATTTATAAATTATCAAATCAAACTAAAATGATTGACCTAGTATAATCACATATATTTATGCCAAACTAATTTTAATCATTTTTTCATATTCATTGTTGTGATTACATGTATTGTTGTGTTCTGCTGAATTGTGGAACATTATTCATTTCAGAAAAATAATATTTAAAATTTGTTGAAGCAAAATGGATTTTTGAAGAGGCAAACTAACTGAGGAAGGAGTTTCTACTTTTCAGTTCTAAATAGTGCTCAAGTGTCTTTAAGAGGTCACTCATTTTCAGAAGATGACTGACCCTGTAGATTTTGTCTGAACTAGGAAACACTGGCACAATGATTTTGGAATGAGCCAAGTTCTCAAAACACAATTATATGTTATTATTTTTTCCATCTTATGTTAGACCCATAATCAGATTGGAAATCTATAGTCGTGATAATAGAGTGCTGAGACAATTGTCCATATCATTCAAGCCAAAGAAATACTTTGATTTGAAATTCTGTACCTAAATGATTGAGGCCAAAGTGCTCCTTTGGTTTGAATGATTTGGATAATTGTTTCAGTTCTCCACTTCATCTTGCCTGTGTAATATAAATTGCTCAAAAGCAAATGTATGAGGTACCATATTCATTCACTGCAGTGAAAATATGTACACATTTTGTGGCATATAAAGTTCGTAAATGTTTAAAGGAAAATAGAACTGAAAACTATTGAAGGTATCATTTACATATTTTCAATACCTCTTTTACAGAAATAAATTACAGTATGCAGGCTCATGCATGTTCACTAAATTGCATTTTAGTGTAGCTATTTATCACTAAACTATTTCTGAAAATTAAACAACTCAAATTGGATCATCACAAATGATGAAAAAAGAAACCAATAAAAATATTCTAAGCTAAACATGATTAAGAACAAAACATAAATTCACTTAGTGTCCACAGTTACCCTAGTAAAATGTTCAAAAGCTTCAGAACCAGAGTAAGTGAAGAAACATCTAGCTCCATTGTTGCCATGTTCCATGCTATTGGCTTTGCTGTGTTCTGTTGCCATGTATTATGACTGCTATGTACTAAATGATAAGCAGAAGCCAACTACACTTCCCAAAGTGGATCACTGTACTTGTTTTAGCTTCCCTTTGTAAAACCTAGGGTCTGATCTGTGCCGCAAGCACAAAGGCAATCAATGCTGATGAATGACTAGAAATGGTTTCTTTATTCCAGTCCTCGAAGAATAGAAAGTTTCCATTATCTCGTTCAACATGTTCATTCTATCAATCTGACAAGGGCAGGCAGTTGCACACTTCACTGCTTTCACTTTGGAGCAGTAGTCTACTTATCTATATGTTTCTAAAAGGAAAGAAAAATGAAAAATAATAAAGTCTGGCGAAAACTTCCTATTTGTTCACATGCAAATACTGCCTTTCGTTCTTCTTTTAATTGTTGCTCAGTTTTATTTGAAACATAATCGCTTAAAAGAAAGTGGCAGAAAAAATTATAGACATAGACCGCAATTTTTAATGTGTTAGGTAAAATAAATCAAGTTTTGCTGTTGAAAAGAAAAAAACAAACAAACAAAAAAACACAACATTACCTTCTGTACCTTTTTGATCCTAATGGATATGGTACTTTTGTTCCCTTTTCAAGCATTGGATAGCATCTTGGCATCCTCCTGAGGCTTTGTTCTGGCAACCTGGCAGCTTAGAAAGTCACCCAATATGCACATATTGGTGCTGTGTGAGTTTTTTCCCCCTCCTTTTGTGAGTATTGTCTATCTCCATGGAGCAGAAGAGCACGTTGGAAAAAAGGCAAGGTGTGAACGAGCCTCTCTTTGGCAGCTAGTCAGTAGGCTTTTGAGAAGAAAAGCATCCAAGGTAACAGCACAAGATATCAGAAGCAAACTTTTTAGAACAAAAAATGGGGAAAACCATGGAAATTTCCTAGACATTAATTATCAGAAATGGCCATTTACAACATTTTTTCTCTGCCAGAACTTTTCTTAATGTTGCAAAGACGGTCTCCTAGTGTGCTCAGAGCACACTCTTTGCAGGAGCAAGGTCGAGCCCCAAAATATGCTGAAAAATTGGCCATGCACAGAAACTTGGCTACTCAGCTTGGCCATGTTGCCTCTTACACAGGCAGTGAACTCGGGAATCTGAATTCATGACACAAAGAAAGATAATCCTTCTTTCCCTACTTTCTCCTGAACTTTGTATGCTTTCATATATATTTCTGATAACTGCCCCTGTGGAATAAAGATCCTTTTGAAATGAAAGGAGCTGCTCAGGTTTAAAGAAAAGAGAATTATATGACAGCAAATTATCTGAATTATAATCTGAAATATGTCACTGACTACATGTTTATACAGTATCAGTGATATGACTTTTTATTTTATTTTGGTTGGTGTCAATACACACACACACATATAAGGTATATATGGATATATGGATTTCTATATATTTGGATTTTGTAAAATCAATTGAGAAGAAAAAAATCATAAAAATAGGAAATTAACAGAATTTAATTCTTATCTCCTACATAACAATGGTGAAGGAGAAATAGCTAGGGGTACTACATCTCTTTTCCCATGGTCATGTATAGATGTGAGAGTTGGACTGTGAAGAAGGCTGAGCACTGAAGAATTGATGCTTTTGAACTGTGGTGTTGGAGAAGACTCTTGAGAGTCCCTTGGACTGCAAGGAGATCCAACCAGTCCATTCTGAAGCAGATTAGCCCTGGGATTTCTTTGGAAGGAATGATGCTGAAGCTGAAACTCCAGGACTTTGGCCACCTCATACGAAGAGCTGACTCATTGGAAAAGACTCTGATGCTGGGAGGGATTGAGGGCAGGAGGAGAAGGGGACGACAGAGGATGAGATGGCTGGATGGCATCACTGACTCGATGGATGTGAGTCTGGGTGAACTCCGGGAGTTGGTGATGGACAAGGGAGGCCTGGCTTGCTGCGATTCATGGGGTCGCAAAGAGTCGGACACGACTGAGCGACTGAACTGAACTGGACTGAACTGAACCACATCTCTTCCTGGGAATGGCTACCCACTCCAGTAATCTTTCCTGGGGAACTCCATGGACAGTAGAGCCTGGCATGGTATAGTCTGTGGGGTCACAAAGAGTCAGACATGACTGAGCATCTAACACCACATCTCTAGGAAGTAACTCTGATACTCCAGATAATAATCCTGGGGTGGGACACTAACCAGTCAATGAACATTCTAAGTGTTAACTTTCTCTTCTGGCAGTGAAAAAACTTTTTTTTCAAAATTCTATTTTCAGACACTGATGATAATACTCCTATGTTCCAAACTTAACAAATAGGCAAAAGAAAAATAGACAGACCCTATTAGAGGGAGTAAATCAGTGACTGACTTTCGCCATTTTAATCTGTCTCTTCTTGAGCTATATTATCAGTTCAGTTGTGTACACTTATGCTGTCCTAAATATATTATATTAATGCAGGTGTTTTTTAAGAAAAAGAATATCCTATCATGCATACATATACAGCTATTAATATATGTAAAGTAGATTTGCCTCACAGATAAGAACAGATAATAGTATTTTGAGGTTTTTTCCACGACATATCAGTAAAAGCATTCTCCTATATTAGTATTTTGTATATACTTTGGGGTCAGATATAAAAATGTGACTTACAAATACAAATAATAGGGTACTTAAGAGCAGGCATTTGAATGGTGCCTGCCTTCAATTTCTGGCTCTGCCATCTACCAGCTGCATGAATTTCATAACATACTTAACCTCCCTGTTCCTCAGTTTCCTAATTGGTAAAATGGGACAAAGCAATTGTGCTTATCACCCAGAGATGTTAGGCAAATGAAAAGAGTTAGTATCTTTAAAATGGCCAAGAGTGCCTGGCATATAGTGAACCCACTATAAATATTGGCAAAATTTATTTTCAAAAGACCATTTTTTAGTAAATCTTGACAAAAATTTATATATACTTTTTTTTCCAAGAAGTAAGTAGCAGAATAAAATCAAAGTCAAACCACGGAAAGTAAATACAACTGTTTTTACAATGTGGTGAAATACCACAAAATCAGAAAAGCAATAGAGTAACCAAAACAGTTATAAATGCAAAGAGTGCCCTAAATATGCACTTAAGCTCTTGCTATAATTGTAATGAGACTTTATAATCTTCAACCCTTGGTGTTAATCAAAATTAGACTTTGTGAGCATTAAAAGGACTTGTAAATAATGAGATTTCTGGAAGAAGGAAGATACCAATAATTGAGTGATTTCTGAAGTTCAACAATTTACTTTTGGCTGGGTAGAAATATTTTATAGCATTCTGTAGAAAGTCAATATCCAAAAATTCATTTTCTATTGGTTTCGCTTAGGCCTTTGGCTTCAGAGTTACAGCTTTCTGAATAGGAGTTCTTGCTTAGTTTCCACAGGTGCATCTTCCTGGTAGATTTATATGCCTCATAAAATCTTTATATCGCTCATAAATGCAGACTTTCAATCCTACAGGTACTGCTGATCTGGAAGTTTTATTTTATCTTTCAGGCTGATGAAAATGACACATCCTTGTTGGGAAATGCTACTGTGAATGACAGAGCAATGGAATAAAAATGGAAGAGAGTGATCCTGATGGAAAAAAAGAAAAGAAAATAAAAGCTGGGAGAGAAACTGTGAAGTAGAAGTCCACAGGGAGAGTGGGAAACTTTAACTGGGAGCTGTAGGGGAGGCACATCATAGTAAGAACCTGAAGAAGGAACAGTGGGTGCTGCTGCTGAGAAAGCAGGAGTGAGGAAATGGAATCATGTATCATGGGGAAAGGATCTAGCTGGAAATATGCAGTATACTGGGACTTCCTTACAGTAATGTGTATTTATTCTCAGGATATTCTAGGTACTTTCACATTTCAAGATAATGGAATTCAGAGCTTTGTTACATGGGGTGGGGATTTTCAAAATACCTTAAAAACAAACTTTTCTAGAAACATAGATATAATATTAGTAAATGTTTATTACATATGTGGTGAAATAGAAACAGCATGTATGCTATTTCTCTGTGTAGGGAATTAGGATTAGAGGTAGGGGAAGACTAAAAGAAGAAACAGGATAAGGACTTATTTTTATAGTCCAGCTAGAACTAAAGGCTGTCATGGGTGCTGGTGGGGGAATGTGGCAAAAGATTGAGACATATTTTGAATGTGAAATGATGTAAATAATGTTTAATGCATACCAGAACTTTTCTAAGAGTTTTACACACATCCATTTACTTCTCAAGAGGATCCAATAAAGTAGGTACTATTATTATCCCCTCACTTACAGAAAAGAAAATTTCTTAGCCTTTGTAGAAGGGCTAAGTCTACTAGTTATGAAATAACATAGCTATGATTTCTGGGTCTTTGTGTATGGCTGCACTGGTCCTTCACTTCAGGTAGAAGTGGTTTCATTGGGGCTGAAAACTAGTTCATGCTCCATTAATCAAATCATGGATTATTTACTACCTAAAGGGACAAAGCTTCTTCTGATTTGTTTGAAGATTTCTCCTGGGCTAATAATCTTACAGGATTTGGATCCAGGCACTTAGATAAGACCTCTATTTAAATGATCAAGCTAAATACATTATATATGGGGAATAAAGGTATATGAGGAATCAAGGGTGATGCCTAAGTTTCTCTTTTAAACAATTGGACACATGTCAGTACTATGTACTGTTAACAGGGAATAATTTACAATTTGGGTGTGATTGCTTCTCTGGTGGCTCAGGCTAGCGTCTGTCAACAATGCGGGAGACCTGGGTTCGATCCCTGGGTCAGGAAGATCCCCTGGAGAAGGAAATGGCAATCCACTCCAGTACTATTGCCTGGAAAATCCCATGGATGGAGGAGCCAGGTAGGCTACAGTCCACTGGGTCGCAAAGAGTCGGACACGACTGAGAAACTTGACTTTCACATTGTGTTAATAATGGACATGAATTTGAGCAAACTCCAGGAAATAGTGGAGGACAGAGGGGCCCAGCAGTCTAACAGTCAATGGGAGTGCAAAGTGCTGGACTTGACTTAGCGACTGAATAATAACATTAAGTTGCATATTATGCAAATTAAAACATATACTTGTATCAGATGTACTATGATTTAATTTCAAGTTTACAAAACCTAGTAGGGTAAGAAAGGTGTCTTCATCCCTCACAAACTTACTTTCAGTCTCAGATATGACTTGCATGAATCATATCAACTGTTCTGGCTCCTGGGTTAGACCAACCATTGGGAAGCACTGATGGGAAATAGGAAGGAGGGAAGGAGGAACTTTAGGTCATTTATTTACTCAGTTGGCCACATCCCTCAACCAGAAAATCAGAGCTCCTTCTAAACAGCCTTTTCTACACAACTTCCTCTCTCTTTTTATCTTGTTGTTGTGTTTAGTCACAAAGTTGTGTTCAATTCTTGTATGACCCCTCAGACTGTAGCCTGCCAGGTTTCTCTGTCCATGGGATTTTCCAAGCAAGAATACTGGAGGGGTTTCCTTCTCCAGGATATCTTCCCAACCTGGTGATCAAACACGGGTTTCCTGCATTGCAGGCAGATTTCTTTACCACTGAGCCACTTGGAAAGCTCCCTTTCTTTTTATTCCATTCCACAAAGTGTGCCTCCCTTAGCCCTTTGGGATATAAGGATGATCAGAACCTCCTATTGTTACTAACAATATACAGCACTATTTTTCTGGTCTTCCCACATTTATAAATGAACACTTTATTAAATTATCCTTAAACAATTTAATTACTTACATTATCCAATCTCTTTCTTGACAGGACTCTGACCCATGTAGTATTGTACTGACCCAACTTACATCTAAGGAAACCGGAGGCCACAAAGTTAGCATGTTCAATTCAGTTTGACAAGTACATTATCCTCAGCTACAAAGAGAACGAAGCAGCAAACTTTGAGGACTTAAGGAAAAAGTTTTACAGGGAATCTTAAAAGTTTTAGGATTTCATGTGTTCAACAAACAGAAAAGGCATTATAACCAAAGAGCATCCTGTGCAAAAGCAGGGAAGAATAAGCTAAAGGAAGACTGAGGGGACTACAAATAGATCTTTGATGCTGCCTTGCAGGGAACCAGGAACGGTGAAAAGTGAACTTGTAAAGGTATCCAGAGACCAGATAACAAGAGGGAAGAAAAGGGGTGGCCATCAACAAAGGAAACTACAGGATATTACCAAGAACATAAGCCTGAGTGAGTAGAAAATTTAACTTGATTTCGCAAAGCCTGATCATAATCACACAATAACTTTGATTTTAAAGATAGTAATATGTATGCCCACATTTGCATACATTTCCTCTGCAATCATGCATCTATTGTATACATATTTATAGGCCATACTGTAGTTATGTATCTCTGTACTAAGTGAAAACTACATGTTCTGCTGGTATTACCTAAAGCCCAAATGGTTTTAAAGTTAAGGAGCAAAATTTTACATGTAGAGTGACACACTTTAGAGAATACTGTCTTTTGGCTTTTTGTTTAATTTAGCTTTTACTGGAAGGTATATACTGTAGTCTTCAATGGGAGTTAAACTTTGTATTCAGAAAAGAAAACATTATCTTAATACATGGGCTTGTACAAACATCTCAAATTTGCACAATTTTGTTTGATAGCATTTTTACCTAATTACTAGGTTATTAAATTAGGTGACATGATTTGTCTTCTTGAGGTGTCTGATTGTGAAAACTAATTCATGGTCAGAAGAAAAGGTGTATAGTAGAGCAGATAATGTGGATTGTAGACGAGTTCTAGATAAAATTAGCTTCAATGATAGACATGAAGAGGATGGGTCCTGCAGTTGGATTTCTTGAGACAGAACAGTGTTTTACCCTCTGCATCTGTTTCTCTAATTAAAAGATGACAATAATAATAGCATCTTCTTCATTGTATGGGAAGATAGTCTGGAGAATAATATAATGAAGCACAAAGAATAATAATTGATAGGTGGTGAGCACCATGCAAACACTATGTATTATTATTAAAGATATTAGCACATTACCTGTCATGTTCTAATAATATTAGTTATTTTAAACTAACAATAACTAAAATAAAAAAAATAAATTCCACTTAGATGTAAAACACAGTGCTAGCAAATTCTAGAGAATGTGGCACCCAATATTTGAATAAAATCTCATATCCAGCTTGTTCTCTCTTATCTATCCCTTCATTATTATCACAAAGTTACTTGGTGGTGTCAAATGATCCTTTTGAGCTTTGGATTTTTTAAAGATGACATATGAAATTCCACTTTTCTTTGAGTTTATCTCAAAATAATTGGTGCCATATGTAGCCATGAGCAATTCAAATCATTTTATAGCTTCCATGATAAACTGTATAAGCTGTTAAGTCATACCTGTCTTGTTTATTGGATATAGAAGAAAAAAAAAAAAAACAATGAGACTTTGGGAGCTATGAGTGGAACAAAGCTTGGCAACTTTTCTCATTCTGGGCTAATTTTCATTACTCTCTCCTTTAAATCTTATGAGAATTGATGGGAAATACTGGTCTTGTGACAAGGTGATTAAGAGTAAAAACATGACAAATTACTGATATGATAGTGGAAATTATTTTCATATATATATATATTTTTTTTTTTTTTTCCTTTTCCAGGAAAAGGAAAGGTCATTCATGTTGACTTGCTAATTCTTCCAACTCTCTAGTTAGAGAATACTTTTTTCAAAAGTCCTCCTAAGGTCTCTCACAATTTCTTCTAGAGTTTAAGCATCTTTTATATAAAATAATTGATAACTATCTTTAAATATCACATCAGAAAACTGCTGTGTGATAACAAAATATGGCTATTCTGTCTTTACTTGAGAGGATAAATATGCTGATTATTAGGGATGCAGGGATGTCCCAGAATATATACCTAGTACCATGAGTTTAACTTGATATGTATCAACTAGTTCATTTTAGGCAATTTCTTTCATTCCCAGAATTGTTACATTAAACCATCTGAAAATACTGTTTTTGTAGTTCAAAATGGTTGAAGATTGACAATGTCATATGACTCTACTTAATATATGTGTATATACTAGCTCAGTTTGCATAGTTGTGTACTATTAGACATATAATGGTATTATCATTCATAGATTGTTACACTGATATTAAAGAATCTTTGAAAAACATTAGTACTTTTATTCTTTATTTATATAGAGAAAAATAAAACACTTTCTATTTTTCTGAATAAAAATTAGCAGGACTTTTTGCTGGCTACTTACCAAATGCTGACTTAAAGAAATAGAATATTGTACGCTGAGCATACATAGTTTACTGCAATTTCATACTTACATATCGAATAAGAGTTTCTGATAATTCAAGTAAATTCCATTTTCTATCAACTTATAAGGATAGGATTTAGTCCAACTTTATTATTGGAGGCTTACTTAGATCAAGCCAGTGGAACAACTTGACTAAAATATTCCTTAGTATTAGTGAATAAAAAGAAGAAACAAGTATGGTGATACAAAATATACTTGACATATAATAAATATTAAGGATTTACAAAATAAAATAAAAAGCAGAGACATTGCTGACAAAGGTCTGTCTAAGCAAAGCTATGGTTTTTCCAGTAATCAACTATGGATGTCAGAGTTGGACTATAAAGAAAGCTGAGTGCCTAAGAATTGATGCTTTTGAACTATGACTTTGGGCAGATTCATTTTGATATTTGGCAAAACTAATACAATTTTGTAAAGTTTAAAAATAAAATAAAAAAAAAAAAAAAAAGAAGACTCTTGAGAGTCCCTTGGACTGCAAGATCAAACCAGTCAATCCTAAAGGAAATCAGTCTTGAATATTCATTGGAAGGACTGATGCTGAAGCTGAAACTCCACGACTTTTGGCCACCTGATGCAAAGAACTGACTCACTGGAAAAGACCCTGTTGCTGGGGAAGAATAAAGGCAGGAGAAGGGGACGACAGAGGATGAGATGGTCAGATGGCATCACAAACTTGATGGACATGAGTTTGAATAAACTCTGGGAGTTGGTGTTGGACAGGAAAGCCTGGTGATCTGCACTCTATGTGGTTGCAAAGAGTCGTACATGACTGACCAACTGAACTGATAAACTGAAATAATGATCAATGGTGAGAGTGTTAGTCATTAAGTCATGTCTGACTCTTTGCAACCCCATGAACTGTAGCCAACCAGACTCCTCGATCCATGGAATTCTCAAGGCAAGAGTACTAGAGTGGGTTGCCAGTCCCATTACCAGGGGATCTTCCTGACATAGGGATCAAACCCAGGTCTCCCACATTGAAGGCAGAGTCTTTACTATCTGTGCCACCAGGGAAGCCCCTGATCTCTACCAATTACAAAATACTGGTGAATTAAAAATGTTCAACTGTAAGAAGTTTGTTTCATTTATATTGTGTTATGGTATCATCAATATGATCATTATATAATTCATTAGAAATTTAATGAGGATCCTTTATAAAGTTTTCTATTTTTTCATGTTAACTTTCCTGCTGTAACAGAAAGTAAACTAAATGAATTAGAGCTATTAACTCTGAATGTGTTGATGACAAATGTCTGTTTAATCCATTAAATTTTTTCTACACTTCTGGAAGGACTGAGCAAATGAGATTAGAAAATAAAATTTGGCAAATAATAAATTTAAATCGTTGTATAGGTTGAAATTTATGGTATTGTCTTTGTATGTTTAATTCTAAGTGAAAGTTGGCCTATAACATTATTTTGGCTTCTATATATTTTCCCCTCAGTGGACAAATGGAAGTGCTCCAGCAATGTACAAAAAGGGAAAAAAAAAAATTAACATCTGGTTTATTGACTATGCCAAAGCCTTTGACTGTGTGGATCACAATAAACTGTGGAAAATTCTGAAAGAGGTGGGAATACCAGACCACCCGACCTGCCTCTTGAGAAACCTATATGCAGGTCAGGAAGCAACAGTTAGAACTGGACATGGAACAACAGACTGCTTCCAAATAGGAAAAGGAGTACGTCAAGGCTGTATATTGTCACCCTGCTTATTTAACTTCTATGCAAAGTACATCATGAGAAACGCTGGGCTGGAAGAAGCACAAGCTGGAATCAAGATTGCTGGGAGAAATATCAATAACCTCAGATATGCAGATGACAGCACTCTTATGGCAGAAAGTGAACAGGAACTAAAAAGCCTCTTGATGAGGGTGAAAGAGGAAAGTGAAAAAGTTGGCTTAAAGCTCAACATTCAGAAAACTAAGATCATGGCATCTGGTCCCGTCACTTCATGGGAAGCCTATCACTTCTCCAGTAGATCTTTCCAACCCAGGAATTGAACCAAGCAATTCTATACCAGCTGATCTACTACAGAGGATCATTGTTAGCCTAGTTAATCTTAAATATCTTAGAGAATAGCTAAATGGAAATAGCTACATTTGAAAAATTGTAAAAAATCAGAATCTGATGTAAGCATAAGCCAAACAATAGCTGAAGTGGGGAGAAGATGCTACCATATGAATATTCAATCTAATATAATTAAATAACCTACAGAGAAAACATTAAATTATAATGATATAGAAAAATAATTTGATAACAAGTCTTTTTTTCTCACACTAATAATACAGCAAGGAATATTCAATTTTACTGCATCATAACAAAGATTAAAGAGGCATGGCAAGTTTTTCTTAAAGCTAAATAATTGCTCCCCTGAAATTAAATATTTTTGTAAGATGTCCTTTTCATTATAGAGGACTGGAATGCAAAAGTAGGAAGTCAAGAAACACCTGGAGTAACAGGCAAATTGGCCTTGGAATACAGAATGAAGCAGGGCAAAGGCTAATAGATAATAGAGTCTTGCCAAGAGAATGTACCAGTCATAGCAAACATCCTCTTCGAACAACACAAGAGAAGACTCTACACATGGACATAACCAGATGGTCAATACTGAATCAGATTGATTATATTCTTTGCAGCCAAATACGGAAAAGTTCTTTACAGTCAGGAAAAAAAAAAGACCAGGAACTGACTATGGCAGAGACCATGAACTTCTTATTGCCAAATTCAGACTTAAATGGAAGAAACTAGGGAAAACCACTAACCCATTCAAGTAACCTAAATCAAATCCCTTATGATCATACAGTGGAAATAACAAATATATTTAAGGGAACAGATCTGATAGACAGAGTGCCTGATGAACTATTGATGGAGGTTCCTGACATTGTATAGGAGGCAGGGATCAAGACCATCCCCAAGGAAAAGAAATGCAAAAAGGCAAAATGGTTGTCTGAGGAGGTCTTACACATAGCTGTGAAAAGAAGAGAAGTGAAAGGCAAAGGAGAAAAGGAAATATATACCCATTTGAATGCAGAGTTCTAAAGAATAGCAAGGAGAGATACAAAACCCTTCCTCAGTAATCAATGCAAAGAAATAGAGGAAAACAATAGAATGGGAAAGTCTAGAGATCTCTTCAAGAAAATTAGAGATACCAAGGGAACATTTCATGCAAAGATGGGCTCAATAAAAGACAGAAATGGTATGGACCTAACAGAAGCAGAAGATATTAAGAAGAGGTGGCAAGAATACACAGAAGAACTATACAAAAAGGACCTTCATGACCCAGATAATCATGATGGTGTGATCACCAACTTAGAGCCAGACATCCTGGAATGCAAAGTCAACTGGGCATTAGGAAGCATCACTATGAACAAAGCTAGTGGAGGTGATGGAATGCCGGTTGAGCTATTTCAAATGCTAAAAGATGATGCTGTGAAAGTGCTGCCAGCACTCAATATGCCAGCAAATTTTGAAAACTCAACAGTGGCCACAGGACTGGAAAAGGTTAGTTTTCACTCCAATCCCAAAAAAGGCAATGTCAAAGAATGCTCAAACTACCACACAATTGCACTAATCTCACATGCTACTAAAGTAATGCTCAAAATTCTCCAAGCCAGGCTTCAGCAATACGTGAACCATGAACTTCCAGATGTTCAAGCTAGATTTAGAAAAGGCAGAGGAACCAGAGATCAAATTACCAACATCCACTGGATCATTGAAAAAGCAAGAGAGTCCCAGAGAAACATCTATTTCTGCTTTATTGACTATGCCAAAGCCTTTGACTGTGTGGACCAGAACAAACTGTGGAAAATCTGAAAGATATGGGAATACCAGACCACCTGACCTACCTCTTGAGAAATCTGTATTCAGGTCAGGAAGCAACTGTTAGAACTGAACATGGAACAACACACTGGTTTCAAATCAGGAAAGGAATACATAAAGGCTGTATATTGTCACCCTGCTTATTTAACTTACGTGCAGAGTACATCATGAGAAATCCTGGGCTGGATGAAGCACAAGCTGGAATTGAGATAGCCTGGAGAATATCAATAACCTCAGATACACAAATGACACCACTCTTATGGCAGAAAGTGAAGAGAAACTAAAGAACCTCTGGTTGAAAATGAAAGAGCAGAGTGAAAAAGTTGGCTTAAAACTCAACATTAAGGAAACTAAGATCATGGAATCTGGTCCCATCACTTCATGGCAAATAGATGGGGAAACAGTGACAGAGTTTATTTTTGTGGGCTCCAAAATCACTGCAGATAGTGACTGCTACCATGAAATTAAAAAACGGTTACTCCTTGAAAGAAAAGCTATGACCAACCCACACAGCATATTAAAAAGCAAAGACATTACTTTGCCAACAAAGTTCCATTTCATCAAAGCTGTGGTTTTTTTCATTAGTCATCTATGGATCCGAGAAGGCGATGGCAACCCAATCCAGTACTCTTGCCTGGAAAATCCCATGGACAGAGGAGCCTGGTAGACTGCAGTCCATGGGGTCGCAAAGAGTTGGACATGACTGAGCAACTTCACTTTCACTTTTCACTTGCACACATTGGAGAAGGAAATGGTAACCCACTCCACTGTTCTTGCCTGGTAAATCCCATGGACGGGGTAGCCTGGTGGACTGCCGTCTATGGGACCGCAGAGAGTCAGACACGACAGAAGTGACTTTGCAACAGCATCTATGGATGTGAGAATTGGACTATAAAGAAAGCTGAACGCAGAAGAATTGATGCTTTTGAACTGTGGTGTTGGAGGAGGCTCTTGAGAGTCCTTTGGACTGCAAGGAGATCCAACCAGTCCATCATAAAGGAAATTAGTCCTGAATATTCACTGGAAAGACTGATGCTGAAGTTGAAACTCCAATACTTCGGCCACCTGATGCAAAGAACTTACTTTTTGTAAAAGACCCTGATGCTGGTAAGGTTGAAGGCTAGAGGAAAAGGGGACGACAGAGGATACAGTTGGATGGCGTCACCAACTCAATGGACATGAGTTTGTGTAAACTCCAGTAGTTGGCAATGGACAGGGAGGCCTGGCGTGCTGCGTCCATGGGGTTGCAAAAAGTCAGATACAACTGAGCGACTGAACTGATACTGAATTAATTGTAAATTATTCCCTGCCCCCAAATCAGGTTGCATACTTTTAACTGTTTTTATATCCAGGTTAAAATAAGCCTTCTCTGCAAAACCACTAGGAGGTACTATTTCACGCCAGTCAGAATGGCTGTGATCCAAAAGTCTACAAGCAATAAATGCTGGAGAGGGTGTGGAGAAAAGGGAACCCTCTTACACTGTTGGTGGGAATGCAAACTAGTACAGCCACTATGGAGAACAGTGTGGAGAGTCCTTAAAAAACTGGAAATAGAACTGCCTTATGATCCAGCAATCCCACTGCTGGGCATACACACTGAGGAAACCAGAAGGGAAAGAGACACGTTCATCGCAGCACTGTTTATAATAGCCAGGACATGGAAGCAACCTTGATGTCCATCAGCAGATGAATGGATAAGAAAGCTATGGTACATATACACAATGGAGTATTACTCAGCCATTAAAAAGAATAGATTTGAGTCAGTTCTAATGAGGTGGATGAAACTGGAGTCTATTATACAGAGTGAAGTAAGCCAGAAAGAAAAACACCAATACAGTATACTAACGTATATATATGGAATTTAGAAAGATGGTAACAATAACCATGTGTACGAGACAGCAAAAGAGACACTGATGTATAGAACAGTCTTATGGACTCTTGGAGAGGGAGAGGGTGGGAAGATTTGAGAGAATGGCACTGAAACATGTATAATATCATGTATGAAACGAGTCGCCAGTCCAGGTTCGATGTACGATACTGGATGCTTGCGGCTGGTGCACTGGGATGACCCAGAGGGATGGTATGGGGAGGGAGGAGGGAGGAGGGTTCAGGATGGGGAACACATGTATACCTGTGGTGGATTCATTTTGATATTTGGCAAAACTAATACAATTTTGTAAAGTTTAAAAATAAAATTTTAAAAATAAATACAAAAAATAAAATAAGCCTTCTCTATGATTGAACACACTTATAATGAGAAAGTTCATTTATTCAACACACCTAAAAATGACATCAGATATTTTCCTTTAGGTCAATGGATCATATGTACATGAAAAATTTTATTTACCATCAAACTATAGACCTTAAGTCATTTTATTCTGGGTATTGCTTCTATTCTATCCTTGATCCACTGCTGATATAATTTTTTTGCCCACCCCTCTGTCACCCTTATTTGAAAACAGTGAATATACAAAATTATGACCTAACACAGTAGAATTCTCATATAAGGCAGTTAATAAACATTTGTGTAATGAATAAATATTTGTTAAATAAATATGAATGTGAATGGTGCAGGGGTTCATATAGAGTACATGAGAGAAAATTCAGAAGACAACTGTTCAGTGTGCAACAGAAGAAAATTATTTTCATTTTGTTTGAGCATAAAGTTGCAATTAATATTAAAATATTTGAAATAATATGTATGATATTTTAAATTTTTGCTACAAAATAAAATTTTCATAAACAAGTAATTGTAAAATATGATTGAGGAATTTTCAAATGTTAAAGAAGAGGACATATCTTTATAATATATAGATATGAACTTTTTTGTTGAATTGAACAATTCTAATGAATAAAACCAAAGTTAAATGATTCATATATATCAAGAATCTTATATCCATTTTACAAGAGACACTGAACTAGCATTTCTGTTAAATCCATTATAGTTTTGTATTGTAATACATGCTTCATAAATACTTCTTGAATTGAAATTAATTTGAAATATATTTCCTTTCATTTTTAATTATGCATTATGATAAAGGAAGAAATAAGGTGGTTATATCAGCATCAGCAAGGATTTTGCAAATCTGACTTTGTCAAAATTAGAATGACATAAAGATAATTTACACTATTCAAAGTAAATAGTCTTTAAATTATTAGAAATTTGCTTTTTAAGGTTGGAGTTACTGAACTATTTTATAATAATTCATAGAAAGATATTGCTATATCAAATACAAAAATATAATTTTGTATATTTAAGTTTTCTTCTTTTAGAAAAAGGAAAAGTCTTAGAATTATTTATATTTGTTCAATGTAAAAACAAATTCTAGTACTCCAAAAATCCTCTGTAAATTATGTCCGAATTCTTATTGTATTTGAAACTGTTTACATTACACTAACAGTAATTTTAGTGTAAATAGAAAAACATATTATTCATTCAAATATCTTGTTTCATACTTTGAGCAATTAGTTCCCCATTCACTGATATTAGAACAAATATTTTATTTTGCTTTAGTATTTATAGGAAAATCTAATATAAAACAATACTTAATTTATTATGATTTTTGGTGTATCAATTACTTTGAAATTAATATAATTTAATGCTTTATATTTGGAGAAGGCAATGGCACCCCACTCCAGTACTCTTGCCTGGAAAATCCCATGGACGGAGGAGCCTGATAGGCTGCAGTCCATGGGGTCGCGAAGAGTGAGACACGACTGGACGACTTCAATTTCACTTTTCACTTTCCTGCATTGGAGAAGGAAATGGTAACCCAAACTCCAGTGTTCTTGCCTGGAGAATCCCAGGGATGGCAGAGCCAGGTGGGCTGCCATCTATGGGGTCGCACAGAGTCGGACACGACTGAAGCGACTTAGCAGCAGCAGCAGCAGCAATGCTTTGTATTCTATCTTTTCTCTATGCCTTTTTCAGAATATGACAGAGGGTAATCATAAATTAGTCATGTCATTTATTCTATCATTCGTAGTATCATGTGCAGTTCCAATTGCAATAACAAGCTCCTCATTATTAACTGTTATATCTTAACTATTTAAACTCAATTTCTTCATGTCAGGGAATAGAAGTCAGATCCTATTAAAATTAATATATCTCATAGAAAGCAAAATATAAGTTAAATTGATTTTTAATAAATCAGTACATGTATTAAAAATACCAATAAAAATATAAAGAGTTATAGCAATACCATTTTTCTCTCACACGAACAAACAGCAATAAAAATACAAACAAATTTCAGAACTCTAAAAGCAATTTAAAGTCAAAGTAACTTTGTCAGAAGTTTATTTTTTCTGAGTCTTTTACTGAATGAGAGCAACGAAGTGAACTCTTGCTTTTCCTTCACAATATAGTCTGACTAAATAACCACATGGATAGTCTGTTCAATCACTCTAACTGTATTTTTGAAGTGAGTGAAGTCGCTCAGTCGTGTCCGACTCTTTGCGACCCCATGGCCTGTAGCCTACTAGGCTCCTCTGTCCATGGGATTTTCCAGGCAATAGTCCTGGAGTGGATTGTCATTTCCTTCTCCAGGGGATCTTCCCAACCCAGGGATCAAACCCAGGTCTCCCGCATTGTAGACCAGACGCTTCACTGTCTGAGCCACCAGGGAAGCCAGAAATCTGGTTAGCTTCCTACAAATTCTTATTTTTTAATTATTGAAAAGATTCTCATCTCACATCAGACAACTTTATATTTTTCAGCTTTTCTGAGGATTATTTTTCATTTCAAATGTCAAAATTTAAATGACTCCTAATTTTAATTTGTACTATTTACTGTTATCAATGTAATCAATACAACTTAATTCCATGACAATTTTTAAAAATTTAAATAGTGTTGTTTAACAGACTAACCAGATCTATTTGCATTACCAATCTTTAACCTTCTGGGTTGTGTAATGCAAATATAGAGGGAATGCATGGACATTGTAATAAGATAAGTCTGGATTTTAATTCTCTCATCAATACTTACTAGCTAGGTGACCTGTGACTTTTAATTAATCATTATGAGTCTCCATTATTCACAGGTAAGTTAATAACCTCTCTCATGCTAGGCTCTTAGCAAAGAAACATTTACCCTTAAATGTTGATCAAAAGGTCAGTTCCAAGGGAGACCACCTACAGGGGCAAATGTTTGGAAAGGTGGTGGGTGAAGAACAAACCCTCAGGCTGAACTCTCATTTAGCTGGGATTTAGTTGATTCTCCAACTGTTTTAGGGTTTTATTGCATGTTCTTGAATCCACAGAGTGCTGATCCAGACTTAAGCACTCTAGGATCATTTTTCATTGATGATTCACATGGCAACTTCGTTACTGTTGCCAGGATTTCCCTAGTTATGTATTGTTTAGTTTTCCTGGCAAGACTCCTGCCTATAAAAAGAATGGTGTGGAAACAGCTACTGTATTGTACTTGAAACTAGGACTACTTTCCAGGTATTATTTTTGTCTTTTGTAAAATAGATAAAAATAATAGGGATTTGGTCACTGTATATATTTGTGGGGGAAAAAATCAAACTATACTATTTCTAGTCATCGTCCAAATTTCAATACTTGGCTACACTTTGTAAAGACTTATTAAAGCCTATCAATATTTTTTCTATAGTCTTCAACATTTTAGCAAATTAATGTTTGATGGCAGAATGGTGGCAAGTGTGGGAGTAAAGGACTTTTTCAACAAGTAAATATAATGGATTCAATGACCTTAGAAACCTCTAACATCCCTGAGGGTCCTATAGAAAGAGCTACTTAGGGATGGCAGTCTGCAGTGGAAAAAAACTAAATTGTTATCTGAGGATTTCTACCTAGGCTTTTGCTCTAAATCATAGCTTCAAAAATGAGAAATAATGGCTAATAAGAAATAATTGTCAAATTGTTACAAGCATAACACAAAGTATTCTGTAAAAGTTACATTTTCACAATATATTTTTTGCAAGACTAATAAAAACTCTAAAATAAAACTTTACAGTTTTATCTAATATTATGTAATGTACAGCTGTCAAGGATAAACAAATAAAAATATCTGTGTATTTGATTTAAATAAGTTGAACCAGAAGTTCAATCAATGCTTATTTTAAAACCTTTTACTGTGCAAGGTTTTGGCTGAGGTTTTACTTCTCTTTATTCAAAAGGACCCAAGGGAGACATTATCCTTCAGTCAAGTACACAGACCTTGCATCTTGCTGAAATTTTTGCCTCACTATTTGTTATAATAAACTAGAGACTGAAAAAGTGGTCAGCATGATTAGCCATGTAGCCAACCTTTTCATACACAAAATGACTTTAACACATATTTAAAAGGAAATCCATATTTAGACGAAGAGATTTTTTTTAGCTATATAAAAGACATAAGAGTCAGTGTAGAAAATATTACAAAATTTAGCTCTGATATCGAACAATATTCAATTACCACAGTTCATTTTTATGTAAGATATTATAGGAAGGGATAAACAATTTGTTTGGGATTTACATATTTAATTTCATAAGGTTTTTTAATATAAATATTTGCTTACTAAATATTTAAATAAGAACAACAACAAGGAAGAGGATTAGATCTGATCAGAATAAAATGTTGTCTGAATTTTTTTGTGACAGTAACTAACCTGGGAAGAAAGGATTATGCAAAGTATATTAAGAGGACACTGGGACTATCCCAAGAAATTCTGATTCTAATATAACTGAGCATGTTGATTTTTTTCCCCTTCATTTATTATGGGCAGGTCTCTACTAGATATATATTCACCTTGGTTTGAGAGAACATTAGTTATGGCTGAACACTCTGATTCCTCACTCCATCTGGACAATTTAATGAGCAGGCTCTCTTTTTTAAGACCAAATGAGATAATGCATGCAAATCACTTTGAAGAACATAAAGTACTTTACAAATGCAAAGTATTATTACTTTGAGATAAGTAATTAGTGCTTTTAGTAATAAAGAAGTACCACTTGGCAACATTAATAGAACGATAGTTCTTTAGAAATGACCTTCTAACCAGCTGGGCACACACCTAGTTGTATAGTAAAATAAGCTATATTATCTCACATTCCTGATGAGAACTCAAGAAATTTTATAAGAACAAGATACATCAGACTGTAAATATATACTGCCTTGTATTTTTCACTGAACATCTAGAACCTAGAATATAGTCATTAAGCAAATCATTCATAAATATTTGATACTAATTACTTAAAATATGTGTAATGCTACTGATTTTCCAGTAGTCATGTATGGATGTGAGAGTTGGACTGTAAAGAAAGCTGAGCACCAAAGAATTCATGCTTTTGAAATGTGGTGTTGCAGAATACTTTTGAGAGTCCCTTGGACTGAAAGGAGATCCAACCAGTCCATCCTAAAGGAGATCAGTCCTAGATGTTCATTGGAAGGACTGATGCTGAAGCTGAAACTGCAGTACTTTGGCCACCTGATGCAAAGAGCTGACTCATTTGAAAAGATCCTGATGCTGGTAAAGACTGAGGGCAGGAGGAGAAGGGGATGACAGAGCATGAGATGGTTGGATGCCATCACCGACTCAATGGACATGAGACTGAGTAAACTCCAGGAGTTGGTGATGGTCAGAGAGGCCTGGCGTGCTGCAGTCAGTGGGGTCACAGAGAGTCAGACATGATTGACAGACTGAACTGAACTGAACGCTACTGAAATGCTGTAGAAATAATATAAATATTTTAGAAGAGAAAGCTTATCTGTTTAATTTGATTTACTTTTTTTAAACACAAAATCTCTCTAATTATATGTTTATTTGTGAATTTGAGTGACAGTGAAAGCCTATTTTTCTTTCTAAATGGGTACATTTCCTTTTTTTCATTTTAGTCTTACTATTGATGTTTCAATAAACCCATAATTGAGTTATTTTCTTTCATTTATAAAGTAATTTTTGATCACATGTTTTGATTCTATTCTAAATAAAATGAAGTTATTGGTATGTAGTAATTTCAGATGTTATGAAGAATTACACATAATGAACTGAATAGGGAAATAAAAAAAGAAATAACTATAGGAGAATTGGAATAATATTATCACTAACAATAATATTTTTTGTGAATGGGCACCTAGATTTAAAGTGTCAGAAGTAGAATTATGTAAAAGTTTATGCAGAGTTTAACTTTATGACGAAAAAATAATGATAATATTTACAAATATATCTACAATGATAATATAATGTTAAAACCCAAGTATCTCCTGAGGTAAAGAATCAATTCAAAATTCAGAGGGTGAAAAACCCAATATCAAAAGACCCCTAATAAGTTTTCATCTTTTCAAAATTTGTTCAATATTTTATAATTTAATTATTTCTTATATGAATATCTTTAAAAGATATGTGTTAATCTTATTAAATTTAAACAGTTGATATACAATGTTATGTTAGTTTCAGATGTACTACACAGTGATCTGACACTTGCATACATTATGAAGTGATCACCACAATAATTCTGGTAACCACTAGTCCCTAATACTGTAATACTAAATTATTATGATATTATAGACCATATCCCTTATGCTCTATTGTATAACCCTGTGGTTTATTTACTTTATAACTGTATGTCTGTACCTCTTAATCCTCTCTACCTACTTCACCTCCCTCCTTCCTATCCAAATTTACCCCAGCACTTCTTTGCTCTTTTTTTTTTCATGAATTTGTCATTTTCTTTTGTTTTGATTCTTAAATTCCATATATAAATGAGATCATATTTTACTTCTCTTTCTCTAGTTATTTCACTTAAATGAAAAAGTGGACTGGAATGGGTGAATTTAACTCAGATGACCATTATATCTACTATTGTGGGCCAGAATCCCTTAGAAGAAATGGAGTAGCCATTACAGGCAACAAAAGAATCCAAAATGCAGTACTTGGATGCAGTCTCAAAAATGACGGAAGGATCTCTGTTTATTTCCAAAGCAAACCATTCAATATCACAATAATCCAAGTCTATGCCCCAACCAGTAATGCTGAAGAAGCTGAAGTTGAATGGTTCTATGAAGACCTACACAACCTTCTAGAATTAACACCCAAAAAAGATGTCCTTTTCATCATAGGGGACTGGAATGCAAAAGTAGGAAGTCAAGAAACACCTGGAGTAACAGGCATATTTGGCCTTGGAATACGGAATGAAGCAGGGCAAAGACTAATAGAGTTTTGCCAAGAAAATGCACTGGTCATAGCAAACACCCTCTTCCAACAACACAAGAGAAGACTCTACACATGGACATCACCAGATGGTCAACACCAAAATCAGATTGATTATATTCTTTGCAGCCAAAGATTGAGAAGCTCTATACTGTCAGCAAAAACAAGACCGGGAGCTGACTGTGGCTCAGATCATGAACTTCTTATTGCCAAATTCAGACTGATTGGATAAAGTAGGGAAAAACCACTAGACTATTCAGTTATGACCTAAAACAAATCCCTAATGATTATACAGTGGAAGTTACAAATGGATTTAAGAGACTAGATTTGATAGACAGAGTACCTGATGAATTATGGACGGATGTTAGTGACATTGTACAGGAGACAGGTAGCAAGACCCTCCCCAAGAAAGAGAAATGGAAAAAAAGCAAAATGGCTGTCTGAGGAGGCCTTACAAATAGCTGTGAAAAGAAGAGAAGCGAAAAGCAAAGGAATAAAGGAAAGCTATACCCATTTGAATGCAGAGTTCCAAAAAAGAGCAAGCAGAGATAAGAAAGCCTTCCTAAGTGAGCAATGAAAAGAAATAGAGGAAAGCAATAGACTGGGAAAGACTAGAGATCTCTTCAAGAAAATTAGAGATACCAAGGGAACATTTTATGCAAAGATGGACTCAATAAAGGACAGAAATGGTATGGACCTCACAGAAACAGAAGATATTAAGAAAAGGTGGCAAAAAAACACAGAAGAACTGTACAAAAAAAGATCTTCATGACCCATATAACTGCAAGGATGTGATCACACCTAGAGCGAAACATCCTGGAATAAGTCAAGAGGGCCTTAGGAAGCATCACTATGAAGAAAAGTAGTGGCGGTGATGGAATTGCAGTTGAGCTATTTCAAATACTAAAAGATGATGCTGTGAAAGGGCTGCCCTCAATATGCCAGCAGATTTGGAAAACTCATCAGTGGCCACAGGACTGGAAAAGGTCAGTTATCATTCCAATCACTAAGAAAGGCAAGCCCAAAGGATGCTCAAACTACCACACAGTTGCACTCATCTCACACTCTAGCATATTAATACTCAAAACTCTCAAAGCCAGGCTTCAACAATACATGAACCATGAAATTCCAGATGCTCAAGATGGATTTAGAAAAGGCAGAGGAACCAGAGATCAAAACGCCAACATCTGCTCGATCATCAAAAAAGCAAGAATTCCAGAAAAACATCTATTTCTACTTTATTGACTATGCCAAAGCCTTTGACTGTATGGATCACAGTAAACTGGAAAATTCTTAAGGAGATGGGAATACCAGACCACCTCATGTGCCTCTTGAGAAATATGCATGCAGGTCAGGAAGCCACAGTTAGAACTGGAGATGGAACAACAGACTGATTCCAGATAGGAGGAGTATATCAAGGCTGTATATTGTCACCCTGCTTAGTTAACTCATATGCAAAGTACATCATGAGATGCGCAGGGCAGGATGAAGCACAAGCTGGAATCAAGGTTTCTGGGAGAAATAATATCCTCAGATATGCAGATGACACCACCCTTAAGGCAGAAAATGACGATGAACTAAAGAGCCTCAATAAAAGTGAAAGAGGAAAGTGAAAAAGTTGGCTTAAAGCTCAACATTCAGGAAACTAAGATCATGGCATCTGGTCCCATCACTTCATGGGAAATAGATGGGGAAACAGTGGAAACAGTGACAGACTTTATTTTGGGGGGGATCTAAAATCACTGCATATAGGAGGAGTATGTCAAGGCTGTATATTGTCACCCTGCTTAGTTAACTCATATGCAGAGTACATCATGAGAAGCGCAGGGCAGGATGAAGCACAAGCTGGAATAAAGATTGCTGGGAGAAATAATAAAACTGCAGCCATGAAATTAAAAGACGGTTGCTGCTTGGAAGAAAAATTATAACCAGCCTACACAGCATATTAAAAAGCAAAGGCATTACTTTGCCAACAAAGGTCCGTCTAGTCAAGGCTATGGTTTTTCCAGTAGTCATGTATGGATGTGAGAGTTGGACTATAGAGAAAGCTGAGTGCTGAAGAATTGAGGTGCTTTTGAACTGTGGAGTTGGAGAAGACTCTTGAGAGTCCCTTGGACTGCAAGGAAATCCAACCAGTCCATCATAAAGGAAATTAATCCTGAATGTTTATTGGAAGGATTGATGCTGAAGCTGAAACTGCAAAACTTTGGCCACCTGATGTGAAGAGCTGACTCCTTTGAAAAGACCCTGATGCTGGGAAAGATTGAAGGCAAGAGGAGAAGGGGATGACAGAAGATGAGATGGTTGGATGGCATCCTTGACTCAATGGACATGAGTTTGAGTAAACCCGGGAGTTGATGATGGACAGGGAAGCCTGGCATGCTGTAGTCCATGTGGTCGCAGAGAGTCAGACATGACTGAGTGACTAAACTTATTTCACTTAGCATACTATTATCTACACCCATCCATCTTGTCACAAAAGGCAGAATAACACTTTTGATGGCTGAGTAATATTCCATTGTGCATATATACCAATTCTTTTTTATCCATCCATCCATCCCTTGATATTAAGGTGACTTCTAAATCTTGGCTATTGTAAATAATGCTGCAGTGGACACTGCTGTGCATATATCTTTTAAAAATAGTACTTATGCCTTTTTCAGGTCAATACCTAGACATAAAATTGCTGGATCATATGGCAAATCTCTATTCTATAGTGGCTGCGTGAATTTTCAATTCTGCTTTTCTACAAATATGTGAAAGAGTCAGACAAGACTGAGAGACTTTCACTTTCACTATGGGCTTCCCTTGTGGCTCAGCTGGTAAAGAATCTGCCTGCAATGTGGGAGACTGGAGGTTGATCCCTGAGTTGGGAAGATCTCTTGGAGAAAGGAAAGGCTACCCACTCCAGTATTCTGGCCTGAAGAATTCCATGGACTGTATAGTCCTTAGGGTCACAAAGAGTCAGACACGACTGAGTGACTCACTTTCATTAATGCATGGTTTAAAGGCTCAATAAAATAAAGAAGCGAATATATTTTTGTAAACCTAAGAAATGTATTTCATGATGTTTCTTTAAACAATGTTTTATATTTTCAGAATAAAATCAAGCTTTTTCAAAATGGAGATTATATAGCAATACAATACTTTTAACCTTTATGAAAACACAACACCCTCCATATTAAAAACAAGAAACAAACAACAACAAAATCCTGAGCAAGTGTAACAACAAAAAGAAATGCCTGCAACTTAACAGGAAAAAAAAATGGAGAACTTAAATTATAGTAATTTGATTTCCTATAACATATCTTTATCTAGGTAGTAAAGAAGTCCATATAAAAAAATTTTATATCACAGAAGTTTAAACTACTTCATGAGAATATTTAGAAAAATCTTTATATAAAGACTCTTCTGATTCCTATATAAGAAACATTTATATTGAATTTTGATTTCCTTAACTAAACAGGAAAAAAAAAAACAAACTAAGGGATGTTATCGTGGGCATGCAGCTGTCCTACTATTATCAACTGAATCACCTTTCACAAAACTCTCAAAGATATAGAGAGGGAGATTGGATTGTGAATATTTTCAAGTAAATTTATTGTATGTTAGTTCTGCATAGAGGACATGACTTTAGCTTTTCCTCCATATTTTAAAATGAATATCCTTTTTGATAATCTACATGTGCCAAAAGATAAATTATCTTTCAAGTTTTAGTGATATTATTAACCTAAATTATCTTATCACCTATGTTTTGTTCACTAACTGAACATTTAAGCTATGATTACTGCTCATTCTTAAACAATAAATAACATCAACTGGTTGATATTATCCTAAGGGTCGATTTCATAAGCCAAGTTCATTTTGATTGAAAATTTTATTTTAATTGATGAAAAAATATTTTAGGAATCTAAATTCTCCTGATTATTACATTTCAACTTTAAGCTTTCTTTTAAAAATATGTGTCTATTGTAATTTTCTCCAGAGTAAATATTTTCATAAAGCCAGAACCTTCTCTGAAATCAAAGCCATATCCTGTATTTCCTCAATAATGAATGCCTGTCCCCTCATCACCTAGGCTAATCTACTTTCTAATATTCTCTTATTTTCAAGTGCTGAACTTTTGCTGATGTTACATGGAGGTCATACTCAAGTTTATTATGCTTAATAAAATTTTATTGCTATTTTTCTGTCAATTTCAAGAGTAAGTTAAATCTATACATTTATAATAAAATACATGGATGTCTAGGAACTAATTCTCAAATAATAAAAGGGTTAAATCACAGCATTTACTTTTCTATATGTTCAAAATGTATACTACTTCATTTGATTTTTATGCTTTAGACCCAAGTGTTTATAAATAAATATTGTGATCACATTAAAATGATGACAAATTCTGAAATAATAGGTGTGTATATCTCCCAAAACAAAAATTTTCTACTAGATATTCTCACAGTCTGAGAAAATAAGCAGAATTTTGAAACAGCTTATTCTCAGAACTACCTAGTAATTTTGCCCCATTGGGAATGCTGTACCAAACTCAAACACAGCTTCCATATTACAAATAGCCCCGGACCATTCATTTTCTCATATAAATGCATTCAAAATCAGAGCCATCAACCAAGTCTGATGAGATTGAATATATTACTGAGGTTGGTTTAAGTAAATATTTTATAGACAGAAACCATTATGTAAAAAGTTGGGATATAATGCACAAATACACATTTTGTTGAAGCAATTTTTATGGTTTTTAGAGATAATTTTCACAAACTATAGTAAGTACATAATCCTATCATAAGTAGATCATTTCAAAAAATAACCTTTTCAATGTTTAAAAAAAATATGCCAGATATAGTAAGTCATAAAGGTAAATCTAGAGATAAACATTATTTAGTTACCCTCTATCTACTTCCAGGTATAACAATATATTCAATAAAATAACAACATTAAAAAGTTATTTAAACTTTTATCTAAAATATTTATCATCATACTACCCTTAAATTTGCTAACAAAACTAATATCCCATTTTATGAATGCTAGTAAACCAGAGGCAGACAAAGACATGGAGAAGAAAAAATTCCTTACAAAATGGCTTCATGCAATCAGCTTAGAAATCTCATCTAACCACGCTATAAAGATTTCTCTGATATATATTTCTCTGGAATATATTCTTTAAATAATATAATATATTGATGCTACAATCAAATCTTAAAGGTACTGATTCTTTAACTTTTATTTTTATTTATTTTTTTAATTTTATTTTATTTTTAAGCTTTACATAACTGTATTAGTTTTGCCAAATATCAAAATGAATCCGCCACAGGTATACATGTGTTCCCCATCCTGAACCCTCCTCCCTCTGGGTCGTCCCAGTGCACCAGTATCGTGCATCGAACCTGGACTGGCAACTCATTTCATACATGATATTTTACATGTTTCAATGCCATTCTCCCAAATCTTCCACCCTCTCCCTCTCCCACAGAGTCCATAAGACTGTTCTATACATCTTTAATTTTTAAAGTAGATTTTCAGCTCATAAATCTCAATGTGCACTAATAACCTCCATCAATGCAATTAATCTGTAATAAAGAAGCCTTCCCTGACATTTGAGTTTTACTGTAAAAGCTGTTTTCTTTTTTGAAATGATTCTTGAAGAGTCACTTATTTAAAATACTTTTTATATCTTAGACCAAATTAGTATTTGTTAAACAATGACTTCAAAAGAAAATAATTCCCTAATTCTACAAAAACTCTTAATAAAATAATGTTTTTTTCTCATAAAATTTTAAGAATAGAATGATTCATTCATTTCTCTTAAAATCTTTGTTCTTAAACATTTTTCATTTGATTTATATTTAATATTATATTGGTTTAAAAATAAGATCCATCATATTTCCAAGGTTAAAAATCTAAATTCTAAAGGCTTCTTAGTAAAGCAGTCTTTGTTTATAGACTTAATATAATTTTTCCCATAATTTTTATATAGACTAATCAGTGTTAATTGATGAAACAGTCAAAATCACATCTCCATTTATGGTTTTCCAAAAAATCTTCCATCTGAGGTAACATCCACTGATGCAAGATATGTCACAACAAGTCATGGGTATTCAAATATAAAGCACCCTAATTTACTTATGTGCTAGTTTGGAACGACGCAGTTTTAAAACTTAGAAAGTAGAAAATATTCACTCCCTCAGTAGTCATGGGTCTAACTTAAATAGTTTTTAAATATCTGGTCATGACTTTCAGTGGTAAAGTGCCACAACTCATTAATTTATATCTTTGCATGATTCAGCATTCAATCCAGTGCTTAAGTCAAGTTTGTTTCTTTACTTACCCACAGGACACCAATAAAAAAGCATATAATACTTCATATCCAGGAATTCTGATTTTAACCTTCAGTTACTCACCTATAAGAGAGACAGGGAAGAAAGAAAGATAATGATTAGTATTAAAAATGCTTAATGTTTTGTTGCACTCACAGAGCATACATTATGATATAAAAGGACATTCCTTATTGCCTTGTAATTTGAGATATACATATATATATATATATAGCTATTTATAGGACAATTTTGAAAGTCAATTACATTTAAGGATTTTATAGTGTTAAGATTTTAGGAAGGTTTTCTTTTCTATGTCAACTTCCTTGAAAAAAATTAGCTTTGGCAGGAAATAATCAACTTTGTCACCTGAACAAAGTATCTTAATGTTTCAAATGCATTACCTTAGACAATATTTTATTAAATTACTTCATTAAAACAAATGTTCTAGTCGAGCATTTGTTCACTGTCATTTAAGCTGTTGAGTGGGCTAGTTGACTTTTCCCTTTGGGCCCTTCCCTACACTCAAGGAAAGACAGGTGATCCCAAGGGAAGTTAAAACTTCACTTCTCTAGCCTCTGGAAGCTGAACCACCGCAAGTTTCTATCCTTCACTGGTCTGAGACCACACTATTTTCTTTCCAGAATACTTCTATACCATTTATTTGTTCATACCATAAATAAGTGTTAAAATGATGAGAATGATTTGAGCTGAAAAATACAAAATTTGACATAACAAGTGAAAAATAACCTACAGAAATGATTAGTTTAATGCATATCCATTAAAATGAGGGTTCTATACCCTCCTAGAAAGTAAATTTTGACAAACTGGTATGTCTTTAAGGTAAAATCTAGAGAGTTACAGCTTTCTTTCCTCTCATCTAAATATTAACACAATATTTTACTTTAGCACTAATAAAAATCTATTGTATTTTTTAGAAAAATAGCTACATTTCTTGAACTTATGATATGCCATGCCAGAAGATTTTCATAAACTCCATTGAAGTTAATTCTGACAATAACAAGAGATGTTATCATTTCTATTTTCAAATTAAGAAAACAAACAACAGTGGTAGTAAACACTGGGACTAATATTAGAACCCAAAGTATTTTCCAAAAAAAGAAAAGATCCAAAGAATAGTAACTAATTATGTAACATTAATCACTTCTCAAATAACTACACTGATCATTAAAGACCAGAATTTTCAAAAGCTCCCAAAACACTCCACCATAAAATGTCTTTACCTCGTGTTTATAAAAGGCCTAGTACATGAAAACATAAAATTTGATGTCTTGATATTTTCAGTTCAGTCACTCAGTCACGTCTGACTCTGTGATCCCATGGACTGTAGCACGCTAGGCTTCCCTGTCCATCACCAGCTCCCGGAACTTACTCAAACTCATGTACTTAATTTTGTTTGTTTGTTTGTTTGTTTATTTTTGGCCACACCAAGCAGCTTTGGGATCTTAGACCAGGGATTGAAGCCAGGCCCTCAAAATTGAAAGAACAGATTTCTAATCACTTGACTGCCAGGAAATTGCCATTTCCACTTTAGTTTTTAAGAAGCACAAGGTTTCAAAAAATGAAAAAAAAGTAAAAGAGAGAGAGAGACAAGTGAGAGAGAGAGAATTAAGGTGGTAAGCAATTATCCTGAACTTGTACTATTATATACATGGTTATTATGTTGAAATTAATTTAAACAATCAGAAAAACTTTTTAGTTGTTAGGTTGTGAGATGCTTTTTAAATCTGTTCAATTTTTCCATTTTATGTATAGAATGAAAAGTTGTCATCACTGTAAGGGAACACAGATAAACATTCTGAGGAGAAGGCAATGGCACCCCACTCCAGTACTCTTGCCTGGAAAATCCCATGGACGGAGGAGCCTGGTGGGCTCAGTCCATGGTGTCGCTAAGAGTCGGACACTACTGAGTGACTTCACTTTCACTTTTCACTTTCATGCATTGGAGAAGGCAATGGCATCCCACTCCAGTACTCTTGCCTGGAAAATCCCATGGACGGAGCAGCCTGGTGAGCTGCCATCTATGGGGTCTCACAGAGTCGGACACAACTGAAGCAACTTAGCAGTAGCAGCACCCTTATTTGTAAAATGGAAATGTATTCATAAGTAAATTACTATTTCTTAGAGGTTACTTTTAAACCACAAATCACTGAAATGGTGTGTTATTTAAGTATGTTTCTGATACATGCAGGTATATTTAAACCTAATAGATATTCATAATTATCAGTATGAGTTGATTTCACCTTTCTGCATTTTCTTTATTCTGTCTGGTCTAGTAGTTAAGAGCTGTGATGCTCTGGAATTGGGCCTGAGTTTGAATTCTATTCTCTGACCTTTGGTATTTGTGTGTCCTTGGTCCCCAACTAACAGTGCTAAACCTCAAAATGGCTATAGTGGCCTTAATTAAAACTTGTTTTATAAACATTAGCTATGCACTCAAAAATAGTGCTTAAGGGCCTACTTAAAATATTAGATTCTATATAAATATCTGGAGTTGCTTAGAGTCTAGTTCACAGTTTTAATTGTTCATGCTTGCAAAAAGTTCATCTCCTAAGAGAAGAGATTATCTATTGCTTGTTTCTATAGCCCTTCCTGGGAAGGAGTTCTGTATCAGCTGAGATCCTCAATTACACTTATATCAACCTCATCAGTGACTTTTCTCACACAGAATCCATCAATACTTTGAAATCTATCAATACTTAGAAATACATCAATATGTGTGTAGAGAAAGAGCACACTTAAGTGGTAAACACAACTATTTTCATATTTTGCAATTAACTTAATCATTATAACTATCCTTTAAAAGTAAGCTTTAGAAAACTATGTGAGTGAAATATTTTAATATAATTATGAAACAAAAAATATCCAGCAAAAAAGATAGTTTTATTCAATTATTCTGCTCACCTTTTATAATTAGTTATGCCTAGAAAGGACATCTTAATCTCTCTCTCACTTGTAAGGAATGGTACAGAAGTGAGAAAGAATAATAATTTCAATAATTAATATATGTAAGAACACCTGAGATGAGAGAGGTGTTTAATCCTTTGTAGGGAATAGCAGTAGGGAGTTCAATAGGAGTGAGTGCTACTATAGATAAATTATTACCTAAGTCAATTCTGAGTTGTACTTTTTCTCTCCCACTATGCCCAGGGAATAAATCATCTATCCTGAAAAATATTGTGAGGCAGCATAACAACAGAGACCTCCCAATGCCAGCCAGGTGTCAACTGGGTGATAGCAGGGTAGCAGTAGAACCTGATGTGGCTGGAGAGCAGGTAACAGCAGATGCAGGTCAGTTTACCCAGAAGAATCTACAAGGACAATCTAGCAAAATCTACCCAGAGTAAAAAAGAGCTATCAGCATGATTGCCTACAGGATGGACTTTCAAAAGTCCACTACACCCTCTTATATCACTAATTACCCACCAAAAAATAATGAGATATTGTTACAGAGGCAAAGAAAGCAAAAGAGGAGGGAAAGGGAAATGTCTGTAGAATTATATCAAGAAATTAAAGAATTTTATCATGGTGGGATGGTATGCAAAATAACATATATTTGTAATGAAATTACAATGAAATTTTTAATACAATTGTGAAGACATTAATGAGATTATAATAAAATATGTGTTAAAATTAATGCCTATAAATATTATGTGAATTATTAAAATAAGAGCAAATTGAATAAAATATATTGCTTTTAATAGCATATCAATTTTGTGTTTTGCAGCTTATTATTCTAGAAATTGATAAATCTCACACCAAATTACAGTGTGGAGACTTATGATCAGCTTCTGAAAGACATCATTTGTGTGGTTTCCTTTTATTCCATTCCATTAGAATTAATCACTAAATAGAATAAATGTTTTATCACTTGAACATAGACTCTAAGGCAGAGAGGTCCCAGGAGGTCAAATGTCACTCAAACTTCCATGATGACAAGAAACTGCTGATCAAAAAGCAATATAACAAATTACTGTGGTCAGAGAATGTTCAGTCTTATTACAGTGGAAATATCAAAGAGCCACTCACATGAAATATTCTATATTTGATTTCCTCTCAAAGTGGGATGTGACTATTTTTTCATTTCAGAGATTTGGCCTCCATCTCACTTTTTGTAGGTTGTACAATAAGGAGAATGAGAGAAAGAGATGGAGACAGATTGATAGAAGCCACTAATAATAACTGAAACCAGAGAATCAATTTTTAAGAGAGAAAATGGCAACATGATTGCCATATCCAGTGGCTACCACACAGATAGAGCTCATTAGTTCAGACTAGTTTTTCAATTATTCCACTGAATAATTTTATTCCACTGTTATATTTTATTCAGTTAGCAGAACAGCTCACTTTCCATCCACGGAGTTAACAGTTTATTATTTTCAATTGAACATGTTTGCAATGGCAAAAACCCTGAAATTACGGTTCCTGAGGACAGTTCTAGATAATATAAATCACCATCACTGGTCAGTATTTACTACATGTCCTTTGTTTTTAGGTACTTTAAGATGTTTGCAACACACGGGCCAGACTACATTCTTCTGTAGAGCAGTTTGCAACTTTCATGTCCAGAGCACAGAAATGTACACATTTTTTTTACAAACATAAAGTGATAGTTTATATTTTTAGTTTCAGAGCTAACAAAATATTTCACCTATTATATAGTTTACAATAGGGTTCACCCCATGTATTGTAAAGGGTTGATGGATTTTAATAAATATGTAATGTCATATAACCACCACTATGGTATTATACAGAATAGTTTCAATGACCTATGCATTTCCCATATTCCATGTATTCTGCCATTCTTCCCTCTCTCTAAACCCTTGGCAACTACTGGTCTTTTTACTGTCTCTATCATAGTTTTGCCTATTTCAGAATACCATATAGTTGGATATAGATGGTGTATAGCCTTTTCACTATATCAACTGTCACAATATAACCTGTATCTTGTCATCTTGCTTATTTAACTGATGTGGAGAATACAACATTCAAAATGCCAGGCTGGATGAAGCACAAGTGGAAATCAAGATTGCTGGGAGAAATATTAATAAGCTCAGGTAGGCAGATTATACCACCTTAAGGGAAGAAAGTAAAGAGGAATTAAAGAGCTTTTTGATGAAGGTGAAAGAGGAGAGTGACAAAGCTGACTTAAAACTCAACATTCAAAAAAGGAAGATCATTGCATCTGGTCTCATCACTTATTGGCAAATAGATGGTAAAACAATGGAAACAGTGACAGACTTTATTTTCTTGGACTCCAAAATCACTGCAAATGGGACTACAGCCATGAAATTAAAAGACACTTGCTCCTTCAAAGAAAAGATATGACAAACCTAGAAAGTGTGTTAAAAAGCAGAGACATTACTTTGCTGACAAAGATCCATATGGTCAAAGCTATGGCTTTTACAGTATTCATGTACAGATGTGAGAGCTGGACAATACAAAAAGCTGAGGGCCAAAGAACTGATGACTTTGATATACAAGCTGGAATCAAGATTGCCAGGAGAAATATCAACAACCTCAGATATGCAGATAATAATACTCTAATGGAAGAAATCAAAGAACTAAAGACTCTCTTGATGTGGGTGACAGAGGAGTGAAAAAGCTGTCTTAAAACTCAACATTCAAAAACAAGATCATGGCATCCAGTACCATCACTTCATGGCAAATGATGGGGAAACAAGGGAAACAGTGACAGAGTTTGTTTTCTCAGGCTCACAAATAAATATGGATGGTGACTGCAACCATGAACTTAAAAGACACTTGCTCCTAGGAAGAAAAAACTATGAGAAACCGAGTGTATTACAAGACAGAGATATCACATTGTGACAAAGGTCTGTCTAGTTAAAGCTATCATTTTTCCAGTAGTCATGTACTGATGTGAGTTGGAACATAAAGAATGTTGAGCATCTAAGAATTAATGCTTTCAAATTGTGATCTGGAGAAGACTCTTGAGAGTCTCTTGGATAGCAAAAAGATCAAACCAGTCAATTCTGAATGAAATCAACCCTGAATAGTCATTAGAAGGACTGATGCTGAAGCTGAAGCTCCAATACTTTTGTCACTTGATGTTAAGTGTCAGGTCATTGGAAAAGACTGGTGCTGGGAAAGACTGAAGGCAAGAGGAGAATGGGACAACAGAGGATGAGATGGTTGGATGGCATCACTGACTTGATGGACATGAGTTTGAGCAGACCTTGGGAAACAGTGAAGGACAGGACATCCTGGCCTACTGCAGTCCATAGGGTCGCGAAGAGTCGGACATGACTGAGTGACTGAACGACAACAATAGCCTTTTCAGTCTAGCTTCTTTTGCTTAGTAAGATGTACTTAAGGTTTTGTCCACCTCTTTTGTGGCTTGATAGCTCACATCTTCTCAGTGTAGAATTATATGCCATTATATGGATGTATAACAGCTTATACATTACCTATTGAAAGACATCTTGTTTGCTTACAATATTCAGCAATTATGAATAAACACTGGTACATAAGTTTTAGTGTACCATAAACTACCAAATAATTTGGGTAAATATATAGGTGCAATCACTGTGTTATTTGGTAAATCTGTGTTTAGCTTTGTAAAAAAAGGCCAATTTAGCTTCCAAAGTAGCTATAATATTGGCATTTCTACCAGCAATTAATGAGAGCTTTTGCTATTTCACATCTTGGCTAGCATTTGGCAAGGTCAGTGTTTTTGGTTTTAGTTTTCTTAAGAGTGTGTAATGGTGGCTCATGTTGTTTTACTTTGTAATTTCCTAAAATAATATAGCAGATGTCCCTGGTGACTCAGTGGTAAAGAATCCACCTGCAAAAATGTGGGTTTGATCCCTGGGTTGGGAAGATCCCCTAGATAAAACCCACAGAGATATTGACTGTAATATCTTAGAGGTTCTGATCTGTGTTTGACCATCCCTGAACTCATTTTCCTTTCTTTTCTTATACTCACCATTTTCTTTTTTTTTTTTTTTTTTTTCCTACTTGGTCTGTTTTTATTATTCTGTGTTTAAATACAGTCTGTATAACTTGCTAGAAATTAGAAAAGTAAGTAGCTCTGGAAATCCAAAGATGGGATACAGAATTATCATAAGTGATTTCACTATATAGCCTCTCCCTCATATGAATTAAGGATATTTCTCAAATAAAGAAAAATATGCATTTAATAGATTTAAAAAAAAAAAGTTCCCAGATTTTATGAGTCAAATTGCTGTTGTTCAGTCACTCAGTACTGTCTGAATTTTTGCAACCCCATAGACTTCAGCATGCCAGGTTTTCCTGTCCTTCACCATCTCCCAGAGCTTGCTCAAACTCATATACATTGAGTTGGTGATGCCATGCAACCATCTTGTCCTCCTGTCTTCAGTCTTTCCCAGAGCAGGGTCTTTCCTAATGAGTCAGCTCTTTGCATCAAGTGGTCAAGTATTGGAACTTCAACTTCAGCATCACTCCTTCCAATGAACAGTCAGGGTTGATTTCCTTTAGGATTGACTGGTTTGATCTCCTTGCAGTCCAAGGGACTCTCAAGAGTCTTCTCCAACACCACAGTTCAAAAGCATCAATTCTTTGGTGCTCAGCCTACTTTATGATCCAACTCTTACATCCATACACGACTACTGGATTGTCATCTCCCAAATTCACCGGTTTAAATCCTAGCCCCTAGTAATTCAAGATGTGACTGGATTTGTAGATACAGTTTTTAAAGAGGTAATTAAGGTAAAAATATAGGTGGGCCTTAATCAAATATAATTGGTGTGCTTATAACAAAAAGAGATTAGGATAGAGAAAACAAACAGACCTGAGGACACTGAGAAAGTAGGCATCTGCAATGCATGATGAGAAGTCTCAGAAGAAACCAACCCTGCCAGAATTGTGTGAAAATTAATTTCTTCTGTTTAAGCAACTGGGTTCATGGTATTTTGTTATAGCACCTCTAGCAAATTAATATACCCAAATTCCTCATTTGTCTACCTATTAGCAACCAGAAGATGAATGAGGCTAAGATTAAAAAGCAAACAAACAAAAAAACACCAACTCATCCTTGTACTTAAAATATTTTTGAGGGTTATTCAGGATGCTTAATATCTTCCAATTTTCCCTATATGAGCAGTATGTGATAGTTAATACAGCTCTTAATGAGACGTAAAAATAAAGAACAGCAGTAGAAAGGGTCTTCTGAAGCATTTGATGGAGCTGTTCCTTTCCCTCTGCACCTGCTTAGTTAAGCTTTATAAGCACAAGTCTATTTGTTACATAGCTGGATAATGACTTAATTTGAATGAGTTAACAATTTCACACCTTCTAAGCATAAGGTGAATACTAAGTAAAACCGCTAATCTAATATCCTCACATAGGTCACTTTTATTACCTATAATGGAACAATGAGATAAACTTACACTTTCAAATTCAAACACTCGATTACTTGCACTAATGGAGGGGATAAGAACCATAGATAATCTGAGACAGCGTCATTTAGGCTTAGTTTTGGAATATGTCTTATATTTGTATTCCTTCATGTTTGATAGTCTAAGAATCCACATCCATTCAAATAATGATGTTACATTATTTAAAACAAATACCAGAATCTCTGAAGCCGACCACCATATACCTGTGCCTGAGATTTCTTTCTTGTTCAGAAAGCAATAGACAAATCCTGTAGGTTTTTGGAAAAGGGAATAAATCATGTAAGTTATTTTTTTTTCCATATGGCATTTATCAGGCCAGGCCAGGGTGTGGGGAGGAGGATCTCCCATTATATTTCTATCACCTAATCTCTGCTACTCCCAGTCTGAATTGATTTCCCAGCATCCCAGTTACAGATGTGAGTTAAATATGGGAAAGGTTATTATTTCCTGAGACCCTAAAGTACTTCTCATCAGTTTAATAGCACAATTTACCTTAGGGGTTCATTGTTAATGCTGAAAAATAATGGAGAGACTGCTTTTAAAGAGATAAAAGGCATGATTAGTAATGTACAGTGGTAATAGGTAAAGCACACTGTAAATCTTTGGTACAACAAATATAGCATTCTGTTTCAGAACAGACCTTAAATCTCAACCCCAATATCTTCACAGAGTATCCATGGTAATCAATATAAAACACACTTCCTGTTCTGTCAATACATACTTAGATCTGTAAATGGTTTCTCACTGTACTTGACAGAAAAAGCAAACTTTTCTATGGTGAATTTCTGCTTGATATGACCCCTGACTACCAGCAAACAAACTTAAAACATTTAACTAACATTTATTGATACCTTGGGTTCCGGATCCTCAGAAATGCAAATATGGGTGAGAGAGAAACCCAGACCCAATTATATTTTCCATACAGAATGAGGCAGTTGAAAAATAAAGGGTAATCATTAAAGAAAAAAATATTTTAAGTGTACTAACAGTTTTGAAGAAGAAAAAAAATACATTTTAAAATTTTATGAAAGAGATGGCCTTAACAATTGTTCTAATAAATGATGTAGGAATTAGCTATTTGTAGTTAGAGAGGGTAATTTAATTTGAGGGCACAATGTGAATAAGAGTGGTGAGACCAAATATCTTAGCTGTCTGATTTGGCTAGAGAGTAATAACAGACACTAGCATTGTATAGGAGAAGGCAATGGCACCCCACTCCAGTACTCTTGCCTGGAAAATCCCATGGACGGAGGAGCCTGGTAGGCTGTAGTCCATGGGGTTGCTAAGAGTCGGACATAACTGAGGGACTTCACTTTCAATTTTCTCTTTCCACTTTCCTGCATTGGAGAAGGAAATGGCGACCCACTCCAGTGTTCTTGCCTGAAGAATCCCAGGGATCGGGGAGCCTGGTGGGCTGCTGTCTATGGGATTGCACAGAGTCAAACACGACTGAAGTGACTTAGCAGTAGCATTGTATAAGCAAAATGCCATATTTTCATTGATGAGATCATATAGTTTTCATACTAATCAAATAAATTAGGTATTATTATCTCCAATTTATAGATGAGTAAACTGAATGACAGAGAAGGCGATGGCACCCCACTCCAGTACTCTTGCCTGGAAAATCCCATGGACGGCAGAGCCTGGTGGGCTGCAGCCTATGGGGTCACTAAGAGTCGGACACGACTGAGTGACTTCACTTTCACTTTCCACTTTCCTGCATTGGAGAAGGAAATGGCAACCCACTCCAGTGTTCTTGTCTGGAGAATCCCAGGGACAGGGGAGTCTGGTGGTCTTCCGTCTTTGGGGTCGCTCAGAGTCGGACACGACTAAAGCGACTTAGCAGCAGCAGCAGCAGCAAACTGAATGAACCCACATCTCCTGCATTGCAGGTGGATTCTGGCAGGTTACAGTCCATGAAGTGGCAAAAAAGAGTTAGATACCACTTAGCAACTAGAAAACAACAAACAGAATGAAATGGAAAAGATCTGAGTAACATATCAGTCCAGATCTTCCAGGAAGCAGATGCTGAGAAATGACTACGTGTGCAAGAGATTTATGAGAGAAAACACCTATATTGCTATTGGTTAAAGATGTGAGGGCCACTAGAACCTGGGACTGTCCAATTGTGAGACAGACCTAATCTGAATGAAGGGGGAAGAGGAAGGAAGAAAAACTGAATGGAAACAATGAAAGCAATGAAATTTCAAGGAAACTTTGGCAAAGCTATCTGGTATTCTTCAAGAGAATCACCTAGAGGATTCATGTGCCTTTCCAGAATGGACATGTCCTATCTCCACCATGTTGTTCAATAATGTGTTAGGAGCATGC
Organism: Bubalus kerabau; assembly: GCF_029407905.1. Taxonomy (NCBI): domain Eukaryota; kingdom Metazoa; phylum Chordata; class Mammalia; order Artiodactyla; family Bovidae; genus Bubalus; species Bubalus kerabau. The sequence goes on along the minus strand of NC_073625.1, from coordinate 79,501,200 downwards.
AGTTGGAAATACTGCTTCAACACCAACTACTGTGATGGATTTCAGAGCATTGAACCTGGAGTGATAGGTCAATTAGCTCCTGTAGAGACCTGAAAGGAGTATTCTCAAGGTCACGACAGTAACAAACCAAACAAGGCACTAAAATGATATTTCAGCCAAGTCTATGCAATGAATTTAACCAAAATACAAAAGAAATACACACACAATTATGTGTACATTTTTTCTCTCATGGACTAAATCCATCAATAAAAATATGGCCTTTAAATACTCTTTTTAAACCATTAATTTAGTCATTTTACCATTAATTTAACAAATTGATTTCTTGTTAAATTTTCTTCAACTTAGATTGCATTTACTAAGATTCTATAGTTTTGATTGTTGAATATTTTCAAATAGTAACAAATTTTAGGTTTCAGATGCATAGATTGATCTAGAGGTCAGTTAAGCCAAACCATTCATGTTATAGATGAACTAATTCAGGCCACGGGAGATTTCATGCCTTACTCTGAATCACTAAAATGATTAGTGACAGTTGGGATTGAATGCCGGAGAAGGCAATGGCACCCCACTCCAGTACTTTTGCCTGGAAAATCCCATGGACGGAGGAGCCTGGTAGGCTGCAGTCCATGGGGTCGTTAGAGTCGGACACAACTGAGCGACTTCACTTTCACTTTTCACTTTCATGCATTGGAGAAGGAAATGGCAACCCACTCCAGTGTTCTTGCCTGGAGAATCCCAAGGATGGGAAGCCTGGTGGGCTGCTGTCTATGTGTCGCCAGAGTTGGACACAACTGAAACGACTTAGCAGCAGCAGCAGTAGCAGCAGCAGGGATTGAGTGCAGATGTCCTGACTTGTGTTTAAAGTGAGTCACCATTATTTTTTCCTCTAATTTCTCCTCATTTATTCAGTTTTAATTTCCTTATATGTAATTACTGCTATCATAATATACTTATAAATTCATTTATCCTTATACATTAGTGCCCTGCTCACTATTACATAAGAGCCAGTATCCTTAAAGATATAGTATGCTTTCCATGTTGTTGGTCAGTCACTAAGTCGTGTCTGATTCTGCGATCCCATGAACACGAGGTTTCCCTGTCGTTCTCTGTCTCCTGGAGTTTGTTCAAATTCATGTCCATTGAGTTGGTGATGCTGTCTAAGGATCTCATCCTCTTCCACTCCCTTCTCCTTTTGCCTTCAATCTTTCTTAACATGAGAGTCTTTTCCAATGATTCAGCTCTTTGCATCAGGTGGTCAAATTATTGGAGCATCAGTGTTACTCTTCAATGTTTAAAGAATTTTCATAACTGCATGTAATCTGTGTGTTTTTTTGGTTTAGTTATTGTTGCTTCTCTATTTGACCAACAACTATGAGAAATTTAATTAAGTAAAAGTAATCTATTAGCAATTAGCTTTATTTATTTTTTTCATCCCTGTGACCAATCCAACTAATAGTGAAACACATGGCATCTCTTGAATTTGGCTTCAATTTTGCTAAATGAGCAAAACAGGAGATTAATAGCATATTTGGGGGGGTACTCAATTCTGTTTTAGAGCATAGTTTCAAAAAACCATGGGTGTAAATGAAATTGCCTGAAACTGCTACTATTTAACCACTTTGAACCTACAAGACTTGCAATTTCATAGGTTTCAACTTAATAGATTCCTGTCTTGAACATTTGGAACATTGAAACATTTGGGGAAAGTTTATCACAAGGAAATAGTTCAGTTATGAAATTCACAGAACATCAAAATCATTTAAGTCTATAGAGATTTCCTCATCCAATTCTTTACTCCAGGCATGAACTCTATAGTCTCCAAGGTAACTTGTGTCATCTGCTCTTTGAAGATATCTAACAAGAACAGCACATTTTAATTTCAGACAGTCACGATTTTCAGGGAATTCTATCTCATATTGAATTTCTTCACAATTTTACCCACTGGTCTTAGTTATTTCCTGTACTGTATAGACTCAGGTTAGAGTGTCATCCACAGGACAATGAATTCAATGTTAAAAAAAAAAAAAAGTTTTCCTAACCAATCATTTTCTTCATAAATTTGAATTTCTTATTAACACTGTTCATTCTTCTCTTTCTATGAAGTTCTCTTGTCATTCTGGTCATTGCCCTATGGATGCCTCAGTTTATCAGTATCTCCCTCAAATATGGGTCCAATGACTGAACACAGTATTCCAGATATGATTTCATCTGAGGAGATTGAAATATATGATTCTTACTTGCTTGGCACAGTCAATATAGCCAATAATTGTTATCATCAAAAATTACAAATATAAACCCTAAATGTCAGACATCGAGGTGTTGCCAAGGATTTGAACTGTATGTTTGAAATTACAGAGACCATCATAAAAAGATTTTTTTTTTCACTTTCTATTTAAATGTGTTGGCACTGACAGACTATGTCACATTTAGACAGTGCTATAGAATGCTGAGTATATTGGTCTTTATCTGTATCCTGAGGAAACATGTCACCAAATTTCCCACAAAAATTATTTTATATTAGAGACCACGTCATGAATATCATCATCAAAATTGGAACTAATTGGCACTTTTCTCAGTTGAAACCTCAGGAACCAAAAAAGACCTGGAGATTGCCTGAGGCTCATAAGCAATATCTTTTTTGAAAAATCTAGTATTTTGATGGAATATCTAGATGGATTTCTACTGTATTTCAGTAGAGGTGTGGAAAATAAATGAACATTAACAACTTATTAGTCAAAATTTGTGACTAAGTCAATAAACATAAGACAATGTTTCTTTCATTAGTCCCTATTATAACTGTTAATATTTAAAGCTGCTAATACAATTTCATATGCATACCTACTTATTAAAACTCCATGGAGCTCAAGATAAATTTGAAAGAATTAATTTTCTTCAAATTATATGTATTTGTATTGTAATAATATCATGTCTCAGCTTCATTATAAGCCCAACCACTAAAATGTACTTAGCTGATACACGCTTTTTTTAACTCAGAAATGTAGAATGTTTTTCAAATGGAAAATAGTTTCTTTATACAGGTGAGGTTGTGAACAGTAGTTGTTTTGGTATCATGCAGGTTACAAGAATTTTTTAAAAATCAATATCAAGGTCACTGTGTAGCACATAACCAATTTTATTCACTTTTTTGACTAATGACTACAATTTTCTTTCACAGTAGCATAACAGAGAAATGTATTTGCTTTAAAGGCTTATTCACTGTATTAGCTTTCTTTGAAATACACGTTGAAAGAAGATACCAGGTTTTTTATATAAAAATAATGTAAATTTATACAGAGTTGATGGCTACTTTTAAAGTGACAGTTACCTTAAATTACTAGTGGTATCTCTGTGACATAGCAAGTACAGTTCTGCTTTAACTGAAGAGTTTTCAACTGAACATTTTAGGTTATGACAAGGTCAGTGTATTTTTGGAGTCTGTTTCCTAGGGCATTACATTCAGGAGTGGTTGAGCTTCTCAATCCATTAAATTTTACTAAAAATATAAATAAAATTAAAACCAAAATGAAGCAACACAGCAAATCTCTCTGATTAGGAAACAATGTTTCTGCTTCATATAAAGGCATTCAATGTTTATATTTGGAGTATTATACAGTGCTATTCCTTTCTTCACTCCTGATGTTAACATTCTTTTGATCAGTGACTCAAAACAACTACTATGATACCTCCTATGTATTCTATCTTCTTTTCTTTCAAATTGCTCTTAGTGTATATATATATATATATATATATATAGAGAGAGAGAGAGAGAGAGAGAGAGAGAGAGAGGTGGCGGGGTGGGGAGGGAGGCACGTCCCAGGTGGCACTAGTGGTAAAGAATTCTCCTGCCAATGAAGGAGACTTAAAGATGTGGGTTCCATCTGTGCGTCTGGAAGATCCCCTGCAGGAGGGCATGGCAACCCTCTCCAGTTTTTTTTGCCTGGAGAACCCCATGGACAGAGGATCCTGGTGGCCTAGAGTCCATATGGTCCCAAAGAAATGGATATGACTGAAGCAACTTAACATGCACACATGCATATATATATATATATATATATATATATATGCATATATATATATATAAATCTTAACATTTTATACAATTATCTACATAATATTCAAGTTAATCATTGTTTGTACCCTTTTTAACTTTTTTAATCTCCTTTTTTTGTAGGAGGTAAGGTAGGCCAAGTTTCATGGATAGCCACTCAGGGTAACTTGGCTATAATCCTATGTTTCCAATAATAATTCAAAATATCATTTTTAAAATTTATTTAAATACCAAGCTGATTGCCTCTGCATTGAGGATACAGTCCTTGAAACAGGAGAGCAAGTTTCATGAGAAATGTTGAGTCATTACAGTTTGGTCACCTGTTTATGTGTGCCAGACATCTTTTACAACCATTTAAACAATAGAGGAGCTTAGAATAATGTGTCTTTTCTTGTCTAAATTATTTTTATATTGGTCTAGTGGTACATTTGGCTAAGACTGAAATATGACTCACTTCCATGTGACCTCTCACCTACATCAACAAAGCATACAATTTCCATTTTTATAACTATTCTTAAAAAGCTACATTATATTTTACATAAGCTATGCTTATTTCATAAACCATTATATTATAAATAAAATTGTTATCAAATGACAAAAGACATAAGATAAAGCATTTATTGCAAAAAGAATTTTGTTTGAATAGAAACATTTTTTAAAGTTTGATTTATAGATACATAGCTGAATGCCTGATTTATAGATATGTAACAACTTTCTTTAAAGAGGAAACATAAACTGAACAAATTTTAAAATTACCTGTGGCGGATTCATTTCGATATTTGGCAAAACTAATACAATATTGTAAAGTTTAAAAATAAAATAAAATTAAAAAAAAAATAACCAACAGCTACTGTTCCAGCCATGCCAGCCTAGGTGCCAAACATGTGTGGTGATGACGCCATCCTGGAAGTGGATTTTGCAACTCCAGTCACCTGAGTGAACACCACATGGAGTAGACAGATTGCCCAGGAATTTTACAAATTCCTAACCTACAAAACTGCAAGCAAAATGAATGTGTTTTATACCACTAAGTTTTGGCATACTTTGTTACACATTGAAAGATAATAAAAACAGCTCCTTTTCTAAAAAAAAAAAAAAAGAAATATTTTAAGTAAATGTAATCTCTTATCATTGATTGAAATATCTGAAAATGAAACACTATTATCATATTTAATTTTTTTCAATTTCCGTTTATACTTGTCATGGCACTTAAGCTCTATTTCTTATTTTCCTGAAAACCAAGAATGAGACAGTCTGCTATAATATGAAAGCATTATATTTACAAGAACAAAGATAACATTAAATAGCCATAAATGATTCCTTAAATGTCAATAATTCTACTGTTTTAACTTATTTCCAATGATTGCTATCATTATGTTGGTATTAAGTGTTATAATATTTTCATGCAGTGAAAGACTATTGTTTCTATTTATAAGAAAAGTCTCACAGATTAATATGTAAATATAGGTGAACTGGCATTACTATTCTCTAAAACAATTCCACTTTCAATTGCAAATTATAAAAAAAAGAAATTGTTCTCAGTTCTAAGTAGTTGCTTTTTAACTTGATTTGTGTGTGCAAGTATTAAGAAACCCTTATATCCTGAAGTGCTCACATCCTTCATCTCTTACTGTGTTTTGCATGAATCTATAATGACATAGATTTACTTATTCTTTTCTACCTTGATTTCAGCTGCAGCCCTGTAAAAATAAAACTGACACTATTTATTTTATGGGCTTTGTTGAAAAAATCAGCAAAGTTATTCTATAATTTAATGTTAATTCTATAGGTATAAAATAAAGATATACATAGGCAAAAGAATACTCTTCCATATGACCCACTGTGTTTAGTATTTTCTAAGCATTCTAACCTTTAATGAAAAACTATTTAATATGAATATACTTTACTTTTTCATTCAGTTTATTTATGAATCTATATAATTATAAGGAATAGCATACTGTCAATTAAATTATAAGTATTCTTTAAAGAAAAAAATGAGATTAGATTATGGAAGTGATAGACATATCAATGCAAATTTTGAGACCAAGTACAAAAAGGTATCATTATAATGAACTTTTCATTTTTTTTATTACCTTTTGTCATATTTCTCCCTCTTTTATAAGAATATTTATTTGTTATGGTTGGCTACCCTACTAAAAATTATATCTGAAATATGCAATGCTACAAAGAGTTAAACTTTCACAAATAATTATAAACACAACCTTTATAGTGGTATAAACAATATTTTTAGAAGGGCAACTTGTAAAATTTCCTTTTTTATGCTTTTTTTACCAAAGGTTGAATGAGATTCACAATAAGAACAGTGATATATTTACCTAACAATTGTACAGAATAAGCTGATACTTGGTAGCTTTTGGCAATCTAAATACTAGGTTTATTGTATCAAAGGATTTGATTTTGTGTGGCATCTTATTTATGATCTCTGAATTTAGAGTGAAAATATAATCATTCTTCATAAATTAACCTTTATATAGGCAATATTCAAACTATGCATGAGTGCATTAAATCTTGTTTAGAAGTAGAAAGCTTATATAAATCATTTAAATATTAACTAACACTTCAAAGTAGTTTATAAATATATTCTTTATAATTTGGGGAAATACTTTCCCATTGAAATGATATCATAGAAAGGTAGTGATGATTTCAGATACAGGTATTTAAATTCTGCTAATATCTCTAGGATATAGAAGATAGTATATATATATTTTATATATATATATATAAATTTATATATATATATGAAGTGGGATGGTATATATATATATATATATATATATATATATATAAATGGATATTGTTGCTAAGTCACTTCAGTCGTGTCTGACTCTGTGTGACCCCATAGATGGCAGCCCACCAGGCTCCCCTGTCCCTGGGATTCTCTAGGGAAGAAACTGGACTGGGTTGCCATTTCCTTCTCCAATGGATGAAAGTGAAAAGTGAAAGGGCAGTTGCTCAGTCGTGTCTGACTCTTAGCGACCCCATTGACTGCAGCCTACCAGGCTCCTCCGTCCATGGGATTTTCCAGGTAAGAGTACTGGAGTAGGGTGCCGTCGCCTTCTCCAATACATGGATATAGGTATCTGTTAATTCACAAATGGAAGATAATCTCTCTCCTCTCACCACTCACTCAAAAAAAAAAAAATTAGGTGGCATCATCACCAAGCAATTTTAAGTAGCAGGTTCTAACCCCTGTATGAAAGACATATCTCAAAGAGAGAGGAACAAGTCTATGTTTTATTTTCTGAAAAGCTCAAATATCTAAATAAATGTAGGTTAAAAAGAAGAAATAAAGAAACAAAAGAGATCATAAAGAGATCATTTCAGTTTCAAGAAGATTCATAGCAAAAGCTTCCCTAGTATTTCATGGAATATAAATTGAACCTGGCTTCCATACATCTCTAGATTTATCTTGTTATTTGATTTCTTTTTATTCCTACAATCACTTTGCAGGAAAAGTATCTCCTATATGTCTAGTCCAATAGGGGAAGCATGAGTTCACTTTATTATACCATAACATACTAACTTATTGCTATCCTGACACTTTTGGTTTTAGGGAGATGCAGTCACCTTGGTGTGTATGGATTAGGCAAAAAATCTGACAACATCTCTGAGAAAGCTTGTGGGCAAGATGAAGAAACAGACTGGATGTAAAGAAAACTGACTGCACTGATAGTGCAAATGACTAAGCTGAAGGACAGCTGGAACACAGTGCTGGAGCAGAAGGCCATGTGCTAATCTTCTCCATGAGAACACCGAAAGCAGAAACTAGTTGTTGAACACAAATATATGACACTGAAAGATGAGCATCCCGGGTCAGCAGGTATCCAATATGCTACTGGGGAGGGGCAGAGAAATAGCACCAGAAAGAATGAAGTGGACAGGGCAAAATGGAAACGATGCTTGGTTTGGATATGTCTGATGGTGAAAATAAACTCTATTGCTATAAAGAACAATATTGCATAGGAACCCGAAATGTAACATCCATGAATTAAGGTAAATTGAACATGGTCAATCAGGAGATGGCAAGAGCAAACACTGACATTTTAGGAGTCACTGAACTAAAATGGACAGGAATGGGCAAATTTAATTCAGATGACCGTTATATCTACTACTGTGGGTAAGAATCCTGTGAAAGAAATGGAGTAACCTTCATAGTCAACAATAGTCCAAAACACAGTACTTGGGTACAATCCCATAAACGACAGAATGATCTTGGTTAATTTCCAAGGCAAACCATTCAACATCACAGTAATCTGAGTCTATTCCCCAACCACTAATCCCAAGGAAGCTAAAGTGGAAGAGTTCTAGGAAGACCTGCAATACCTTCTAGAACTTATACCAAAGGGGGAAAAAAAATCCTTTTCATCATAGGGAACTGTAACGCAAACATAGGAAGTCAAGAGATATCTGGAATGACAGGAAAGTTTGGCTTTGGAATACAAAATGAAATAGGACAAAGACTAACAGAGTTTTTCCAAGAGAATGCACTGGTCATAGCAAACACACTCTTCCAAGAATGCAAGAGATGACCCTATACATGGATATCACCAGCTGGTGAATACTGAATTCAGATTGATTGATATTCTGTGCAGCCAAAGATAGAGAAGCCATATACAGTCAGCAATAAGAAGATCTGGAGCTGACTGTGGCTAAACTATTTACTGCATAATTCAGGATTAAATTGAAGAAAGTAAGGAAAACCACTAGGCCATTAAGGTATGACCTAAATAAAATCTCTTATGATTATACAGTGGAGGAGACAAATAGATTAAAGAAATTAGATCTGATAGACAGAGTGCCTAAAGAACTATGGACAGAGGTTCATAACACTGTACAGCAGGTTATGGCCAAAACCATCCACAAGAAGAAGAAATGCAGCAAGGCAAAGTGGTTGTCTTGGGAGGTCTTATGAATACCTGAGAAAAGAAGTGAAAGGCAGAGGAGAAAACAAAAGATATATCCATCTGAATGCAGAGTTCCAAAGAATAGCAAGGTAAGATAAGAAAGACTTCTTAAGTGAACAACACAAAGAAACAGAAAAACAATAGAATGAGTAAGACTAGAGATATCTTCAAGAAAATTGGAGATACCAAGGGAGCATTTCATGCAAAGATGGACACAATAAAGGAAAGAAATGGTAAGGACCTAACAGAAGCAGAAGAGATTAAGAAGAGGGGGCAAGAATACACAGAAGAACTATACAAAAAAGGTCTTCATGACCCAGAGAAACACAATGATCACTCACCTAGAGCCAGACACCCTGGAATGCGAAGTCAAGTGGGCCTTATGAGGCACTACTACAAACAAAGCTAGTGGAGCTGATAGAATTCCAGCTGATCTATTTGAAATCCTGAAAGATGATGCTGTGAAAGTGCTGCACTCAATATGCCAGCAAATTTAGAAAACTCAGCAGTGGCCACAGGAATGGAAAAGGTCAATTTTCATTCTAATCCCAAAGAAGGGCAATGCCAAAGAATGTTAAAACTACCACACAAGTACACTCATATCACATACTAGAAAGGTAATGCTCAAAATCCTTCAAGCATGGCTTCAGCAATATGTGAACCAAGAACTTCCAGATATACAAGATGGATTTAGAAAAGGCAGAGGAACGAGAGATCAAATTGCCAACATCCATTGGATCATAGAAACAGCAAGGGAATTCCAGTAAAACATCTACTTTGCCTCATTGACTACACTAAAGTCTTTGATTGTGTGGACAACAACAAACTGGCAAATTCTTAAATATATGGGGATAACAGACTGCCTTGCCCATCTTCTGAGAAACCTGCATGGAGGTCAAGAGGCAGCAGTTAACCATACATGGAAGAACATTGGTTCAAAATTGGGAAAGGTGTACATCAAGGCTAGATATTGTCTCCCTGCTTATTTAACTTACTCTGCTTATTTAACTTATGTATAGAGTACATCATGTGAAACGCTGAGCTGGACTAATCAGAAGCTACAATCAAGATTGCCAGAAGAAATATCAACAACCTCAGATATGCAGATAATACCACTCTAATGGCAGAAAGTGAAAAGGAACTACAGAGCCTCCTGGTAACAGTGAAAGAGGAGACTGAAAAAGCTGGCTTAAAACTCAACATTCTAAAAACTAAATCATGGCTTCTGGCCCCATCATTTCATGGCAAACAGATGAGTAAAAAATGGAAATAATGACAGAAATTGTCTTCTTGGTCTCCAACATCACAGCAGATGGTGACTACAGCCATGAAATTAAATGACATTTGCTCCTTAGAAGAAAAGCTATGACAAACATAGATAGCATATTAAAAAACAAGGACATCACTTTGCCAACAAAGCTCTGTATAGCCAAGGGTATGGATTTTTCCAGTAGTCGTGTATGGATATGAAAATAGGACCATAAAGAAGTCTGAGAACTAAAGACTTGATACTTTCAAATTGTAGTGCTGGAGGAGATTCTTGTGGGTCCCTTGGACTGCAAGGGACCAAACTAATCAATCCTAAAGGAAATCAACCTGAAAATTCATTGGGAGGGCTGATCTTAAAGCTGAAGCTCCAATACCTTGGCCACCTGATGGAAAGAGTTGACTCATTGGAAAAGACCCTGACGCTGGGAAAGACTGAGACCAAGGAGGAGAAGGAAACAGCAGAGAATGAGATAGTTGGATGGCATCACTGACACAATGGATATGAGTTTGAGAAAATTCTGGGAGATAATGAACGACAGGGAAGCCTGGTGTGCTGCAGTCCATGGGGTCATAAAGAGTCAAACATGACATGACAACTGAAGATCAACAACAGCTGAAAGTCTAACTAAGAGGCAATACCAATGTGGGGGGAGTAGCTATAAGACTTATGAAAATTCTGTTCTCAATATATTAATTAGTAGATATTGTCTTTATTAATTATTTATTAGAAACAAACACTATTCCTTATGAAATTTGATGAAAATTATGCTATAAGTGATTTTCAAAATGCAAAATATCAAAGTCTGGTTTCACAAAGGTCTCAATAGGCTTATATGATCATCCAAATAAAATAAAATATTTAAGGCCTCAGAATTTAACACCAAAATATTTCATTTGTTTGAAAACTTCTAAAATAGCATTATGACACTATCAGACTTTGCTATCTGATATTTCCCTTCAATTCCCATTTTTTTTCTTCCAGATATCCTTGACCTTCATGAGTTAAGCATGGTTTTAAAAAATGTATTAGAATCACCCCAGTAATTACAATATGTTGCTGGATATTTCCTGTTCATCTGTCTTATCTCTGTCATTTTGTGTTTTTATCTTCTATAAGCTTGTCAATTATATATATTTTCTAATTTATTTATTTTAATTGGAGGCTAATTACTTTACAATATTGTATTGGTTTTGCCATACACCAACATGAATACACCACGGGTGTACACGTGTTCCCCAGCCTGAACCCCCCTGCCAACTCCTTCCCCGTACCATCCCTCTGGGTGATTCCAGTGCACCAGCCCCAAGCATCCTGTATCCTGCATTGAACCTGGACTGGCAATTCATTTCTTATATGATATTATACATGTTTCAATGCCATTCTCCCAAATCACCCTACCCTCTCCCTCTCCACAGAGTCCAAAAGACTGTTCCATGCATCTGTGTGTCTTTTGCTGTCTCACATACAGGGTTATCGTTACCATCTTTCTAAATTCCATATATATGCGTTAGTATACTGTATTGGTGTTTTTCTTTCTGGCTTATCTCACTCTGTATAATAGGCTCCAGTTTCATCCACCTCATTAGAACTGATTCAAATGTATTCTTTTTAATGGCTGAGTAATACTCCATTGTGTATATGTACCATAGCTTTCTTATCCATTCATCTGCTGATGAACATCTAGGTTGCTTCCATGTCCTGGCTATTATAAACAGTGCTGCAATGAACATTGGGGTACATGTGTCTCTTTCAATTCTGGTTTCCTCGTTGTGTATGCCTAGCAGTGGAATTGCTGGGTCGTATGGCAGTTCTATTTCCAGTTTTTTAAGGAATCTCCACGCTGTTCTCCATAGTGGCTGTACTAGTTTGCATTCCCACCAACAGTGTAAGAGGGCTCCCTTTTCTCCACACCCTCTGCAGCATTTATTGCTTGTAGACTTGTGGATCACAGCCATTCTGACTGGCGTGAAATGGTACCTCATAGTGGTTTTGATTTGCATTTCTCTGCTAATGAGTGATGTTGAGCATCTTTTCATGTGTTTGTTAGCCATCTGTATGTCTTCTTTGGAGAAATGTCTGTTTAGATCTTTGGCCCATTTTTTGATTGGGTTGTTTATTTTTCTGGAATTGAGCTGCAGGAGTTGCTTGTATATTTTTGAGATTAGTTGTTTGTCAGTTGCTTCATTTGCTATTCTTTTCTCCCATTCTGAAGGCTGTCTTTTCACCTTGTTTATAGTTTGCTTTGTTGTGCAGAAGCTTTTAATTTTTATTAGGTCCCATTTGTTTATTTTTGCTTTTATTTCCAATATTCTGGGAGGTGGGTCATAGAGGATACTGCTGTGATTTATGTCATAGAGTGTTTTGCCTATGTTCTTCTCTAGGAATTTTATAGTTTCTGGTCTTACGTTTAGATCTTTAATCCGTTTTGAGTTTATTTTTGTGTATGGTGTTAGAAAGTGTTCTAGTTTCATTCTTTTACAAGTGCTTGACCAGTTTTCCCAGCACCACTTGTTAAAGAGACTGTCTTTTCTCCATTGTATATTCTTGCCTCCTTTGTCAAACATAAGGTGTCCATAGGTGCATGGGTTTATCTCTGGGCTTTCTATTTTGTTCCATTGATCTATATTTTATCTTTGTGCCAGTACCATACTGTCTTGTTGACTGTGGCTTTGTAGTAGAGCCTGAAGTCAGGCAGGTTGATTCCTCCAGTTCCATTCTTCTTTCTCAAGATTGCTTTTGCTATTTGAGGTTTTTTTTTTTTTTTTTTTTTTTTTTTTTTTTTTTGTATTTCCATACAAATTGTGAAATTATTTGTTCTAGCTCTGTGAAAAATACTGTTGGTAGCTTGATAGGGATTGCATTGAATCTATAGATTGCTTTGGGTAGTATATTCATTTTCACTATATCAATTCTTCTGATCCATGAACATGGTATATTTCTCCATCTATTAGTGTCCTCTTTGATTTCTTTCACCAGTGTTTTATAGTTTTCTATATATAGGTCTTTAGTTTCTTTAGGTAGATATATTCCTAAGTATTTTATTCTTTTCTTTGCAATGGTGAATGGAATTGTTTCCTTAATTTCTCTATTTTCTCATTATTAGTGTATAGGAATGCAAGGGATTTCTGTGTGTTGATTTTATATCCTGCAACTTTACTATATTCATGGATTAGCTCTAGTAATTTTCTGGTGGAGTCTTTAGGATTTTCTATGTAGAGGATCATGTCATCTGCAAACAGTGAGAGTTTTACTTCTTCTTTTCCAATCTGGATTCCTTTTATTTCTTTTTCTGCTCTGATTGCTCTGGCCAAAACTTCCAAAACTATGTTGAATAGTAGTGGCAAAAGTGGGCACCCTTGTCTTGTTCCTGACTTTAGGGGAAATGCTTTCAATTTTTCACCATTGAGGATAATGTTTGCTGTGGGTTTGTCATATATAGCTTTTATTATGTTGAGGTATGTTCCTTCTATTCCTGCTTTCTGGAGAGTTTTTATCATAAATGGATGTTGAATTTTGTCAAAGGCTTTCTCTGCATCTATTGAGATAATCATATGGTTTTTATTTTTCAATTTGTTAATGTGGTGTATTACACTGATTGATGTGCAGATATTGAAGAATCTTTACATCCCTGGGATAAAGCCCACTTGGTCATGGTGTATGATCTTTTTAATGTGTTGTTGGATTCTTACTGCTAGAATTTTGTTGAGGATTTTTGCATCTATGTTCATCAGTGATATTGGCCTGTAGTTTTCTTTTTTCATGTCATCTTTGTCAGGTTTTGGTATTAGGGATGGTGGCCTCATAGAATGAATTTGGAAGTTTACCTTCCTCTGCAATTTTCTGGAAGAGTTTGAGTAGGATAGGTGTTAGCTCTTCTCTAAATTTTTGGTAGAATTCAGCTGTGAAGCCATCTGGACCTGGGCTTTTGTTTGCTAGATGATTTGTGATTACAGTTTCAATTTCTGTGCTTGTGATATGTCTGTTAAGATTTTCTATTTCTTCCTGGTTCAGTTTTGGAAAGTTGTACCTTTCTAAGAATTTGTCTATTTCTTCCAAGTTGTCCATTTTATTGGCATATAATTGCTGATAGTAGTCTCTTACGATCCTTTGTATTCCTATGTTGTCTGTTGTGATCTCTCCATTTTCATTTCTAATTTTATTGATTTGATTTTTCTCCCTTTGTTTTTTGATGAGTCTGTCAATTTTATTTATCCTTTCCAAGAACCAGCTTTTGGCTTTGTTGATTTTTGCTATGGTCTCTTTTGTTTCTTTTGCATTTATTTCTGCCCTAATTTTTAAGGTTTCTTTCCTTCTACTAACCTGGGGTTCTTCATTTCTTCCCTTTCTAGTTGCTTTAGGTGTACAGTTAGGCTATTTATTTGACTTTTTTCTTGTTTCTTGAGGTATGCCTGTATTGCTATGAACTTTCCCCTTAGCAGTGCTTTTACAGTATCCCACAGGTTTTGGGTTGTTCTGTTTTCATTTTCATTCATTTCTATGCATATTTTGATTTCTTCTGTGATTTGTGGTTATTCAGCAGTGTGTTGTTCAGCCTCCGTATGTTGGAATTTTTAATAGTTTTTCTCCTGTAAATGAGATCTAATCTTACTTCATTGTGGTCAGAAAAGATCCTTGAAATGATTTCATTTTTTTTTTAAATTTACCAAGGCTAGATTTATGGCCCAGGATGTGATCTATCCTGGAGAAGGTTCCGTGTGTGCTTGAGAAAAAGGTGAAATTCATATTTTTGGGGTGAAATGTCCTATAGATATCAATTAGCTCTAACAGGTCTATTGTATCATATAAAGTTTGTGTTTCCTTGTTAATTTTCTGTTTCCTTGGTCTATCTATAGGTGTGAGTGGGGTATTAAAGTCTCCCACTATTATTGTGTTATTCTTAATTTCCCCTTTCATACTTGTTAGCATTTGTCTTACATATTATGGTGCTCCTATGTGTCAATTATATTTTTCATTCAGAATTTCTTGATAAGATTAGAGAGTCTCTGTCTGGATCTACTCAAAGGTTTTAGATAAACCAGAGCTTGTAGTATTCTAAATTAAGTCAAGTTCCTTTATTTTCAGACTAACAGAATGTGAATGTCCTGTGCAACAATGTTTCAAAGAGCCTCCACCCCCTTTCTTTTATACAAATGCCTGAAGAAACTGAATCTGTCATTTCAGCAATAGAAATAAATGTTTTGTGATTCTTGATGCTTTATTTTCAGACTATAAAGTCAAATTGGTGGAAGAAGGGTGACAGGAGTGAACATCAATACATTTTCAAAATTATATCATTAGTCCTTTCCACATAAATTTGAGAAACAATCCTTATACAGGTACCTAGGTATGCATATTGTTTTCTAGAGAATCCTAAGGGCCAGTCCTATTTTTGTCACTGAGTTTCTTTTTGATCTTGGGAAATCAGGTTAATCTTTCAGGACTTCAGTTACTTTATCTACTAAACAGGTAAGATTTCTTCTGCAGAGCACTTTTATTGGGAAAAGTAAATGCACACAAAGCTCGTAGCATATTGTCTGCCTGAATGACTTGATAAATGCTCATTTTCTCTCCCAAATCTGAACTGATATATTTAGCAGACTATGTACTTGAGTTTCCTAAAACCATAGGCCTTAAATATCATTTTAAAGACAGAATCATGAATATCACACTTATATTTGACTTGGTTTGTAGTATTTGGAGAAAACAAGAAAAAGCATCTTTATTTTCTTTAAACCTGATCATGAAAAACGAGCTCTGTACAGGCATAAGCCTCCTAAAGCCTGTGTTTCATTTATTTTCTATGTTTACAATTTTCAGAAAGCTTAATCTACGTAATATGTTCAAGATCCAAAAGATTCTTTAAAAAATACATGGCATAAATATGTAGTGCAGGTTTGAGATGTGTTAGGATGAACACCAGAGAGTGTTCTCTCTGATTGGGAATAGTGTTTTTTACCTGGAGTGACATCAGGTGACACCGTGAATGTTATTTTTAAATCATTGGATATGCTTGTTGTTCCAACTGCACAGGCACCTGGTGAAATATGCAGCTGAGCGGACTTGGCAATGTTAAAATAAGTGAATCAGAGATTATTTTTAATTTCAAATGCTATAATCACCTGTATTTAATATTAGCCATATTTAGACAAGCTGCCTGTCTCCACTTAAATGTATCCTCTTCTGTCATTCTGCAAGTCAACATTTTAACTGCTTTCTTTCAATATGTAGATTTATCTTCTCCCATGGCTGAGTTGTCATTAAAACTGTCACAAACTAATTATTTATGTATACCTATTTATTATTAAACCAGTAAAATCTTCACCCCCACTGACAGCCTTTCTCTCAGGTCACCTTGTGGGCCAGACTTTGCATTTTTCAATCCACCGTTGGTTTCCCTTCCATCTGTGTGTATATTAAAGCTGCTCTAGGTTCCTTATGGCAAGCTTATTTAAGTCATACACCTTCCAATATTGCTATCCTTTTGTTACAGTCTTACTATTGTACTTTATTAAAACATTTCTACTAACAGCACATAAAAGGGTGGAACAAAGTATCCCTAAATCATAAAATTAAATTTGAGTTTTGAAATATCTGTGAATTGACCTAGAGCCTGGAAAATTTAAGTCATACATAGAAGCAAAACTCAAAACTCAAGCATTTCAATAATGTGAAAAGTCCAAGGCAAATCACTGTTTTTGAGATGCTAATATTTAGTGCCTTTGGATGACATTTGAGTCATCATACCATGTTAGAGTAAAGACTTTATATAAGGCATTATGTGTTAGGCATTGTCAGGGAAGCAAGAATAAAAAAAAAAAGAGAGAGAGAGAGAGAAACAAATAAACAAAAAACAGCCTTTACTCTTACAAGGGACTTAGAGTCTATTAGAGGATTTGCTTGTGCATCTAAGTAGAATAAAGGTTAATGATAATAATAGTAAAATAAATACATAAAACAAAGGGAGGGGAGGAGGATATAGATTTTTCAGTCCTGATTTTTTAAAGTCCTTTGAAGAGATATAGTTTATTTACTTGCAGGGGTGAGCTTACTAATAACTACAATAAAACAATTGGTCAAACTGAATTAGATTCAAATTAAAATTTGGTTGTTAGTCTCATTTTGAAGAGACTCTATAATTCATACTCTTAACTGAACTTAAATATCTTTATTTCTTTTTCATCTACTTTAAATCATATTCCTTATTCTTTTTCAATCACCATTAAGTGAGTAAGATACACTGATTAGTAGAAACATTTAGATATATGTTATAATCTTGAATTTTGAATGATGATCTTGAACTTTAGTACTGATGGCTGCTAAAAGAATAGTAGTGAAGTTTGGAATTTTCTGGGAAGAATGATTATACTAGAGGGTTGATATAAAATAAAACAGACATAAGAAAAAATTCTAGATATGAAACATGTGTATCTAAAATATAATGTTTTACTAAAATCAAAATATAAATCTTATAAAAGGTCATATCAGTTGCCCAACATATAAAACAGAAATAACTCTAAAAATGAAAATTAATATTCAGAGGAGGAAGCAAATAACCAGAGATGGCCCATTCATTTACTCACATCCTAAGAGATTTGCAACAGACACTTTGGATTGATATCATTGGAGATAAAAAGACTTACCCTTCACAAAGGAAATGAGAACCAACATTTATCATTCTGACAAAAGGTCATGTGCTTACTTCAAAACATGTTCCATCCAAATATTTAAACATATGACTTGAAACCTCTCCAATAACTTGCTATTGTTTAATAGTAAAATAATTACTTGTAAGCAACATGTGTGTGTCTGTATCTGTGTATGTGTTTGTGCATTTTTTAAGTGACTGATTTTGCCTAGTAAACTCTTTTCTTTAATATCATTTCTTTGTAGGGTCTTAAATATCATTTTCCTAAATGAGGTCAAGATAGTAATCAGATTCTATTTCAAATATTATGATTGTGAAGTTAATTAAAAATACTTCCAATCCAAAGTCTTTCTTTTTCTTAACAATTTAGTATTATTTGTAATCTTCAATATTTTACTTGTTTATAAAATCTAAAATATATAAACTGTCACTTTTACATAAAATCAAAGCAGATATAAAATAGATGCTAGTGATAAAGAATCTGCCTACCAATGCAGGAGACGCAAGAGACATGGGGTTGATCCCTGGATAGGAAAGATCCCCTGGAGAAGGAAATCACAGCCTGTGCTAGTATTCTTGTCTGGAAAATCCTGTGGACAGAGAAGGCTGGTGGGCTTTAGCGCAGGGGGTTGCAAAGAGTCAGTCATGGGTGAGCAGCAGAAAGTTAAATTGAACATTGATAACAGAAAAAAAATGAAAAAGCTTAGCTTTTGAAGAAAATCATAACTAATTTTTTATGACAGGGTGAAAAAATGTCACTTAAATCAATTTATAAAATGACCTAAATTCTTCTCCTGACATTTGATTGTATGATTTGACAAGTTAAAATTTCATTGTAATAAAATAATGACTTCGGAGTTCAAATATTCCAATGTCTGTTTTGAAAGATGAGTAAAATTAGGTTAAAAAAATTAAATTTTACCTTAAGTAACAATCAGCTCATTTCAGTCACTCAGTCATGTTCGACTCTTTGTGACCCCATGAATTGCAGCATGCCAGGCCTCCCTGTCCATCACCAACTCCCGGAGTTTACTCAAACTCATGTCCATCGAGTTGGTGATGCCATCCAGCCATCTCTTCCTCTGTCATCCCCTTCTCCAGCCCCCAATCCCTCCCAGCATCAGGGTCTCTTCCAATGAGTCAACTCTTCGCATGAGGTGGCCAAAGTATTGGAGTTTCAGCTTCAACATCAGGCCTTCCAAAGAACATCTAGGACTGATCTCCTTTAGGATGGACTGGTTGGATCTCCTTGCAGTTCAAAGGACTCTCAAGAGTCTTCTCCAACACCACAGTTCAAAAGCATCAATTCTTTGGCACTCAGCTTTCTTTACAGCTCAACTCTCACATCCATACACAACCACTGGAAAAACCATAGCCTTGACTAGACGGACCTTTGTTGGCAAAGTAATGTCTCTGCTTTTCAATATGCTATCTAGGTTGGTCATAACTTTCCTTCCAAGGAGTAAGCATCTTTTAATTTCATGGCTGCAGTCACCATATGCAGTGATTTTGGAGCCCCCAAAAAATAAAGTCAGCCACTGTTTCCACTGTTTCTCCATCTATTTCCCATGAAGTGATGGGACCGGATGCCATGATGTTCGTTTTCTGAATGTTGAGCTTTAAGCCAACTTTTTCACTCTCCTCTTTCACTTTCATCAAGAGGCTCTTTAGTTCTTCTTCACTTTCTGCCATAAGGGTGGTGTCATCTGCATATTGGAGGTTATTGATATTTCTCCTGGCAATCTTGATTCCAGCTTGTGCTTCCTCCAGCCCAGCATTTCTCATGATGTACTCTGCATAGAAGTTAAATAAGCAGGGTGACAATATACAGCCTTGACGTCCTCCTTTTCCTATTTGGAACCAGTCTATTGTTCCCTGTCCTGATCTAACTGTTGCTTCCTGACCTGCATACAGGTTTCTCAAGAGGCAGATCAAGTGGTCTGGTAGTCCCATCTCTTTCAGAATTTTCCACTGTTTATTGTGATCCACACAATAATAATTTATCTATAATCCATCTTATTTATTATTCTATTCAAAATTTGTATTTTCTTTCTAAACAGAATTTAGTTTGTAGTTCTAAAATGATGAAATTATTTCTTTATTACATATTTTAAAACCTCCAAATCTCAATGGAAAAATATTAATGTGTACTACCACATGGATACTTTGCAAATACACATAAAGCTTCTATAGAAAATTCTAACAGAAATAGCATTATATAAACATTTGTAGTAATGTTTATTTATAGGCATAGGGTTAAATTCTGCTTCAAAATGCAGGGAGATCAGAAAGTTAAAAAAAATAATTAGCACATGATTCAATTCTGAAAGTGACAATGATGACAGGCTTTTTATAAACTACAGTTAAAATGGAACATTCAAAGTGATACATTTATGTTCTCTGAAAGATCTATGATTTTGGTCATGAGATACATTGGTTTTTTAGTGTAAAATCATTTATTGAAATTTTTAATTTTATTTTCAAAAGTTATTTCTGTCATTGCTTTAACCTTACTTTATTTCTTAATTTAAATAGCCTTATCTTCCTTCTGCCAAAAGAAAAGTCTTAGTTTTAATACTTTCATGGTGCTTTTAAATTTTTGTTGAACTCTGAAGATATTAGGACAAAATTTCCTATGCATGTACATAGTCAAAATTCCTAGCACAATATCATGCACAGGGACTTGATTTGTGTATTAAATGATTGATATTGGTTCAATTTGGTGCCATGAAAATTGTTTGAGCATTGTGCTAGAATAGTGGGGAATTTTTTAGAAACCTAATTTTAGTCAAAGAGGAGGTCAGAAAGTTTAAAAAATAAATAATTAGATCACGATGCAATTTTGGAAGAGACATAAAGTACACAAATATAGACAGAAAGTAATTATTAATTTTTCTGTGGTGGTAAGACAGAGCTTCATGGAGCAAAAAAAAAAAAAAAAAAAAAAACTTAAGTGTTAAAGGCAAAATAAGATGTCTGTGCTTCCCTGGTAGCTCAGTTGGTAAAGAATCTGGCCTACAATGCGGGAGACTGAGGTTCAACTCTTGGGTGGGGATGAACCCTTGGAGAAGGAAATGGCAACCCACTCCAATATTCTTGTGTGGAAAATTTCATGGACAGAGAAGCCTGGCATGCTTCAGTCCCATGGGGTTGCCAAGAGTTAGACACACTTAGCGACTAAATCACTATTGTACTGTCACTATTATGGAAAGAAAAAAAAAATTAATGGTTCCATATTACTGCAGAGTAAACTGTGACTTGTAGAGTGGCAAGGTGCATATTATTAACCAGCAAATAAACAACAACTTCTTTCATTTATACAACAGTTGAGCATTGAATCAATAAAATAAAAAGTTATAAAAGATACAACAAATGTAAATCAATTTCCTAAAATATCTGTTACAACATGTTCATATTGAATGTTAAAAACCTGAGAGTTGAGATTTTATAAAGTTTTATAAAATTTTATAAAGTTATAAAGCTTTGACGTTAACAAATGAAAATTTTGTTATTCTTAAACATACGATAAAACCATGCAAGATAAAGATTTTGCTCACTTTAGCCCTAATGAAATTATCACTTTTCATTAAAAAGAAAAACAATTATTTAAGATTTTATTGTCAAATTTCAGGAAGAGTATCAAAACTTCTTATAGATGTTTATAATTTTATAAGCATTATCCTTTTGCTCATTATTCATCAAGTCTGCTATTAAATTAAAATTGGAAAAATATGTTTTAAATAGCCTGTAAAATATTTTTTTATTTACACCTTCAAATAACTAGAAGGAATGGTATTTGTTTAACAGACTAAAGGTCTAAACTAATAAATACAGCCAGTAATGTACAGAACTACTTTACTTGGTAGAGCTAACAAGGATGATCACATTAATCCTTCTTATCCAACAGATGAAACTTTCTAGTATAAAACATGCTATGAGAGAAAAATGTGTAAAAACTTGGTTAAATTTATTTCCAGAATCACTTATATGTGGATTCCCCAAAAAAGAGTACAAATGAATTTACCTACAAAACGTAAATAGAATTATATATGTATAAAACAAATTTAGGAGAAAGAAATTGTACCCCACTCCAGTATTCTTGCCTGGAGAATCTCAAAGACAGAGGAGCCTGGCGGGCTACAGTCCATGGGGTTGCAAAGAGTCAGACATGACTGAGAGACTAAACACACATGCAAAACAAATTTATGGTTACCAGGGAGTAAGCGCGGATAGGGATAAATTGGGAGATCAGAATTGACATATACCCACTACTATATATAAAATAGACAACTAAAAAGCACCTACTGTATGGCACAGGAAACTCTACTCAGTAATCTGTAGTGGCCAATAGGAGAAAAGAATCTATAAAAGAGTGGATTTATGTATATATATATAACTGATTTATTTTGCTGTACAGCAGAAAGTAACACAACATTGTAAATCAACTATAGTCTAGTAAATTGTTCTAAATCATTACTTATTATTTATTTATCACAGGGCTATTGATAAGAAACATCTTATATAATTGCTTTCATGTGATGTATGAACATATACATTTGTATTAAAATAGTGAAAATGGCTAAGAATAACAGACCTTTAAAGATATTTAGATTCAAAATGGTTGTAAATTTTAAATGATTAGATATTCCCCTATGTAATAAAACTTGCTAAAGGAACTTCAATTACTAGAAATACCACACAACCTTTGCATATTACATGTTCTGGACTCTTTACAGAATCTACATTGCCCATGAAATCTGGATTTGTAAACATCTAATACAGAGATTTGTACCTGACTATGCAGTTGAGCATGAACACCACTTATGTGGTCTCTTTAATTCTTCAGTTGATGTCTTTGCTTCCTCAATCTCCTATTTGGAGTATTACTTTGATATGACTGTCACTACTGTATCTCAGTATATGTCATGAGAGTCAGTAATTAGTTGTTGACTGTTCTCTTTTAGAAAGACTTTCAGAACCACTGTACTTGGCACAAGTGAGATGCACCTCTTGTCCTTAATTCTAAACATTCTTCATTGACTCAAACTTCCTCATTCTCAAACCAGAATGTGAGCTCCAATTCTTTTGAACTCTGTGTCACATGTTACTAGCATCTGGTAAATAATAGGTGCTCCAGATGTTCCCCTAAATGAGTGAAAATATTTTTCCAAAAAGAGTCGTTAAGGGGATTTCATTAAAAATTAACACTTTTGCATACCAACTATTATTTCTTTCATATCTATGAATTTTTATACTTTCCTCAACAAATCTTCAAGGTGGGCCATATTCATTTCTATTTTACAAATCAGAAACTTGAGTTTCCAAGCAGTTAGAGACTAGCTTACAATCATATATATTAGCTAAAGACTTCACATGGATCTTTCCACTGTTTTCAATTAATTCTAGAAAGAGCAATTAGGACATAAAAATAAATGTTTCTAATTACAAAATCAATTACTTGCATATATTTTCTGCAAAGTTAGCACTGACACATGCATTGTGCCATTTTATCTAAATAAAACATCCATTTATTTGATAGTTAAGAGCTCATAAGTTGCATATATATATATATATATATATAAATATATATATATATATATATATTTTTTTTAAGAAGCACCTGAAGGGTAACTTTTTCTGTGTAGTGTCACTGTTTCTTTCAGTCTTCCTTTCAAATATTTTTTTTTTCCAAAAAGACTTTTATTGAGCCACAAATCACATATCAATCAATTCATTCATTTAAAGTGTACTATTCATCTGTGTCTCTTTTGCTGTCTCATATACAGGGTTATCGTTACCATCTTTCTAAATTCCATATATATGCATTAGTATACTGTATTGGTGTTTTTCTTTCTGGCTTACTTCACTGTGTATAATAGGCTCCAGTTTCATCCACCTCATTAGAACTGATTCAAACGTATTCTTTTTAATGGCTGAGTAATACTTCATTGTGTATATGTACCACAGCTTTCTTATCCAGTCATCTGCTGATGGACATCTAGGTTGCTTCCATGTCCTGGCTATTATAAACCAACACAATATTGTAAAGTAATTAGCCTCCAATTAAAGTAAATAAATTAAAAAAAAATAAAGTGTACTATTCAATGTTTATCTTAGTATTTTCACAGAATAGTACAACTGTCACCAAAATCAATGTTTTCTTACATTTTTATTGGAGTATATTTGCTTTACATTGCTGGTCATTTTCTGCTATGCAGCAAAGTGAATCAGACACATGTATCTGATATATATATCCTTTTTGGATTTCGTTCCCATTGAGGTATCACCACAGAACACCAAGTAGAGTTCCCTGTGCTATATAGAGTAGGTTCTCATTAGTATCTATTTTATATATAGTGGTGTGTATATGTCAATCCCAGTCTTCCAATTCATATGGCTCCCACTAACATCCTGGTCAGAGAAGGCAATGGCACCCCACTCCGGTACTCTTGCCTGGAAAATCCCATGGACGGAGAAGCCTGGTGGGCTGCAGTCCATAGGGTCACTAAGAGTTGGACACGACTGAGCGACTTCCCTTTCACTTTTCACTTTCATGCATTGGAGAAGGAAATGGCAACCCACTCCAGTGTTCTTGCCTGGAGAATCCCAGGGACGGGGGAGCCTGGTGGGCTGCCGTCTATGGGGTCGCACAGAGTTGGACACGACTGCAGCACCCTGTATGTTATAACAGCCTGGTATCCATATGTTTGTCCTCTACATCTGTGTCTCTATTTCTACCAGGAAAATAAAATTATCTATAGCATTTTCTTAGATTCCAGATATCTGTGTTAATATACTATGTTTGCTTTTCAGTTTCTAATTTAAATATTTCTGTATCTCTAAATTGGGCCTTCCAGGACTGATTAGGTTTATTTCTCTCACTTGATCATGAGAGTCTTGATGTTAGGAATCTCAGGGACTTCTTAATGTATTCAATAAATTCTAAGCCTTTGTTAAGCCCTCTGTGTATTGCTAATTTATCAGAAAACATTATGGTTCAATTCCTTCATCACATCTGTAAGAGGTATATGAATTCAATTCACCTGTTTGCTATGAACATATCTAGTACTAGACACTGAGGGGAAGATATAATAAAAAACTTACATTTCAAAAATGTAAAAATTTTTAAGTCTAATAAAATACATTTTTGAAATACCTAATAAAAGTATTATTTTCTCTCTTCATATTTGTCAGTTTCTGCCTATCATATTTTCCCTGCTTTTCATTGTCTCTTTGTTTTAGTCTATCCCTTTCTTTCTCATACACTCAGATACAGACACCTACAGATACACCACAGAATTAATTCAGATGATACTCTCTAGCCCCTTCTCCTTCCCACCTTGTTAATCCATAGTGAGAAGATCCCAGCCATAATAGCACAAATTATAAAATGAATGTAAGCAGCTATAATCACCACCTGCTTACTGTAGATCATTTAACATTTTATGCACACTCCAGTGCATATTGAAATGCTCATGAAAAAACCCCTGTAACATCGTAGTAATAAATGTAAGACAATATGACTCATAACAGGACAATGTATTGTAATGGATCAGTAAAGATCAAATAATGGAAAATATAATAGAAGTTAAAGCCATAAATAGCTGCACTCTCACAGTGGAGGAAAATTAAGCACCTAGCAATTAAAGAAAAGTAAAGGCAACATTTAATTCACATGATGAGAAATAAGTGAACTTATGCAGTCAAGGACAATAAGAGAATCAATATATTTTGTTGTTCACAGGTTATAGAACTGACTGGCAACTAGTGTTACATATATGTGTAAATACCTATTTAATAAAATGGCTAGCTGAAATTAAGATGTAAATCACAAGTTAACAAATTATTTTTAATCAAACTTCAAAATCACCTGTGAAAATTATTTTATTGTAGTTTGTCATATGATGTTAGAAAAGTGATACTGCTAATGTGAATTATGCCTGATTTATGGCATTATATTTAAGGAGAGGTATAGTTGTAATGCAAAAACAAAAAACAAAACATCCCAGTAACATTACTGTATGCGCATTAGAAAGGTAAATTAGGTTGTGAATAGTCACAGAAAGAGGGTATATGATGATATAAGAAAATAGAATATATCACTCCTACGGTGTGTATTCGGGTTTCCCATGAGGTGCAGTAGTAAAGAATCCATCTGCCAATGCAGGAGACATGAGTGACTCAGGTTTAATCCTGGTTCAAGAAGATCCCATGGAATAGGAAATGGAAACCTGCTCCAGTATTCTTGCCTGGAAAATTCCAAGGACGGAGGAACCTGGCAGGGTACAGTCCATGGGGTCACAAGCAGTCAGATATAACTGAGCACACACACACACATGCACACACACACACACACACAGAGTGTGTACCAATGGGCATTTTAATGTTGCTAAAAATGCTATACTGACAATTGTTTTGAAAATGTGAAATGATATAGATTATAAGTGTTTGTAAATGTGCTAGGAAATCTAGAGTACCATTGCTTCTCTAAATACTGGAAGAGAATAATAATTATCAAATTTTTAATTTCTATGAACTAGGACAATTTGTTTCAACATATGTGTCCTGAGTACTAGTTTGTCCAAGGCTCTGTGCTAAATACTGAAGAGGATAAGCATAAAAGAGGAGCAACATTAAATAAATCATAACATTAGCTGCATTGGAGCAACAAAATAGGCCAAACCAAGACACCAGGGAAATGTTTACAGAAGTAAGTACTGATGAGAATTTATGGGAAAACCATTGTCATCAGCAATGCAGCCTGCCCAAAGACAAAAGACTTCACACAGACGAGGGATCTAAAATGTGTTTATAGTAGCAATAGGCATTGCAGACAGTGTGAGCACTCACTTGGGTAGGTTACACTTTTAACTATATTAAACGTATGTCCTCCTAAGAGGCACTGTTCAAAAAAGTAGAATATAGGGCAGCACCATGATCAGAAGTAACCACTATAATCCTTGGAAAACATAACACCAGAGTTAGGTAATTCTCTTGAGCAGATTTATGTTGTTTACACTGTACACACTGAATCCCTCAAACAGACGTACTTCTTAACAATCTCCAATGTTAGGGTCTAAATGAATTAGAGGGAGCAGCACAGTGGAGTCAGACATACTTGGGTTGGAGTCATGGATAATACACTATCTGTATATTTTAAGACAAGAAACCTTATCCCTTGGAACTTTTATTTCTCTATCTGTAAAATGGAGAAAACACACATGTAAGGTTGTCTCAACCTACCTTATGTTTTTACATTTATTTCTAGTGTCAAAAGAATGGCACAAAGTATACGCTAAACATTTCTTGAATAAAAATACTTATAAAAATTCCTGGTACACTGCTTCTACTTTGCTGGCTATGGTGTTAGTTTACCTTGTTAAGCTAACTGCATTGATCACAACTGCGTTTATAAAATTATTTATTTTAACATTGTTTTTATTCCTCTACCTTTAACTAGATATAACTCAATAAATATATGCTTAGTGTATAAGATAAGAATCAAATCATCCATTTGACTCTTTTTCTTGATTGAAATACAAAAAGAAACAAACAAAAAAGATTCTTACCAACTTATTAAGGTATGATTTAATTGATAACGGCCAACAGTTGTACTAAAACACAGAGAAGGTTTTCCCTAGACCAAATTAAGTTCTCCTTCTTTACTCACAAAACAATTCTTTACCATTTATACTTTCATATTAATATTCTAATTTGAGTTACTCATTCATTATCAAACACTGAGGTGCCTATTATTAAAAGGGAATTAAAGTAAGATGGTCCCTGCCTACATCATGCCCACAATTTGTCAAGAAACTGAGTCATTTGTTTCTCAAAAGAACTTGTGATATAATCATGACATCTATTTTTAGCATAATGTACAGATTACTGAACAAAAGCTTAGAGATGTCGAAATGACTTTTCCCAGATGAAAATAGGTGTCACGGTCTTCTAAGAGTAGGGTTCTTTCCACACACTGTTTTCTTATGTATTTTCACGTCTGTCATCCACCAAAACAACGCTTTGTGTATTGCAAAATAGAAATCAATACACTGCTTTATTTTCTCTTTCCTAGGATAAACCATTTTAAACTTAACCTCTTTATAACTTTTCTGTATCCTCTTAGCTTCACCAAATATTATTAAAATTAAACCAGTATCCCAATCAGTTATCATTTTTACATGTAAGCATCTGATATATTATATAAAAATTAGTGTTTGATTATACATTGATTTGTGGCTCATGACAATATATGATAGAAGAGATGAAAAAAAAATCAGTATTCACTACCTTTTAAAAATCTGAATATATTGAGCAAGTTATAAGAAAATTATAATTTATTTTTATTTTTGTTAACACAGAAGAGAAGCTCATGCAGGGTGTTTGCCCATAACAGTCAATGTCTGAAGCCACCTCATATTTTTGGCACTCATTTTAAATCACATTCATAACAACATGTTTAAAATGAAGGCAAGCTGTCAGAAGGCAAGCTGAGGGTAAAAAGAGTTTGGCAATTAAAAAGCTTCAGCACATTTACCAATCTGAATATTCAAGAATTGTAAATCATTAATCATAAGTAAATCACCTGCTGGGGACACTCTAAGCCAGGATAAAGATTTGCCATGTGCACAATTGTCAGTTTTAGATTTAAATTTTATCCAGGGAACAACAGTATTCAAAATTATTTGGATGAAAGTTTTATTAATTTTAAAATAAAAATAATTGTACTCCTCACTGTGTTTCAAATATTGCAATGCTGTAGCTGCTGCTGCTAAGTCGCTTCAGTCATATCCGACTCTGTGCGACCCCATAGACGGCAGCCCACCAGGCTCCCCCGTCCCTGGGATTCTCCAGGCAAGAATACTGGAGTGGGTTGCCATTTCCTTCTCCAAGGCATGAAAGTGAAAAGTGAAGGTGAGGTCACTCAGTCATGTCCGACTGCTAGCGACCCCATGGACTGCAGCCCTCCAGGCTCCTCCATCCATGGGATTTTCCAGGCAAGAGTACTGGAGCAGGGTGCCATTGCCTTCTCTGCAAATATTGCAGTTGTCATGTTTAATATGACAATTGTTTTATATTCCATTACATTTTTGACAATTATTGAATAGCTCACTCTCACATGTGATAATATTTTATCATTTTATATGTGAGGATTTTAAATTCTCCATAAGAAGCATAATTTTGTTCCTCCACAGCTTTGACCTTCTAGTTTCTCACTCATCTTACTGTCTCATTATTTTACCCTTATTTCTATCGTGGATATATATTTTCTTCCTTCATTCCACACTGTAGTCAAATATAGGCATTTACTACATCTTAGTCATCTTCTTTCTTCTTAGATCTTCAAGCTCACAACTATCATCACATCTGTCCTACCAAGGACTCATTGGCCTCTTTGGTCTGCCCTGATTTATTGCTCTCTGCCAACCCACCACGCTTTTTCTAAATTCATTTCTGATCATGCCACCCTCTTACATACAACCTTTTATTATTTTACTAATGTTTCAGAATAAACTTACTGGTTTAAAAGTCTAGTGTGTTCTATCCCCTCTCAGGACTGTTATTTTGTGACATTCTGCCCCACAGTCCATTATAGACTAACTGAAAATTTTAGTACCCTCTCTCCCAGCATATTTCTCTATCTGATGTGACTTTGTACATGCTCTTCTCCCTAGAATCCTACATTATGAGAACCTCAGTCTTCTTTCATCAATCTATCCTCCAGCTATTTTCTAGACTGTTTTCATAGGTAGTCTTTTCTGACTTCCCTGTTGGGTAAAATTCCCATTACACTACCTCCCATTACACTTCCTCCCAAATTCCTCAGTGACACTTTTCACAAATGCAAGTTTACATTTGTGATATAATTATGAGGTTAGCATCAGTCTTCTCTATTGGACTTGAGGCTCCATGGCAGCAGGTACCACACCAGGATTTGCTTTTCTGATGCCTCCCAGTCAGTGCTTGGCAAATTTTAGGTGATCAGTGCATACATTTGTTAAATGTATTAAATATTCAAAGTGTGCTTTGTGCTCCCAGGTAATTGGCAACTATTAAATGGACAAAAGTGTGACAAATTTTGTAAGCTGGGCATAACATGATCAGATATGAGATGTAAGAAGATGCTTTGCAGCAGAAGGAGATTGCCCTGGGGAGGGAATAGGCCGGAAGTGAGGAAACAGATCAGAGAGCAACTGTATCAGTCTAGGTTAGAAGGATGAGGGTCCAGACAAGGGCTAGGGTTTAGGGAGGTGGGGGACTAAAGTTTGAGAGCAATTTGGGAATAATGGGGATCATTGATCAATGTGTATGCAGAAACAAGGAGAATGAGATATCAGGAAAGTATATCATAAGGACATACAGATCTTGGAAAAAAGTGTAAAATATGGTTGAAAATAGTGAGTTATCTATGAGAAGCTTTTACAATTATTGTGGATAGATCTGCTGCTAAAAATCTTCATTGGCATAAAGGTAGACAATGAAAAAAAAGAAAAAACCTTGTAAATTCAAAGTTACAAAGTTCTGTGACTCCTATAAAAATGTCTCATTTCTATCATATATCAGTTCAGTTCAGTTCAGTTCAGTCGCTCAGTCATGTCCAACTCTTTGCGACCCCATGAATCGCAGCACACCAGGCCTCCCTGTCCATTACCAACTCCCGGAGTTCACTCTTACTCGATGGATGTGATTCAGACTCACGTCCATCGAGTCAGTGATGCCGTGCAGCCATCTCATCCTCTGTCGTTCCCTTCTCCTCCTGCCTCCAATCCCTCCCAGCATCAGGGTCTTTTCCAATGAGTCAACTCTTCACATGAGGTGGCCAAAGTATTGGAGTTTCAGCTTCAGCATCAGTCCTTACAATGAACACCCAGGACTGATATCCTTTAGGATGGACAGGTTGGATCTCCTTGCAGTCCATGGGACTCTCAAGAGTCTTCTCCAACACCACAGTTTAAAAGCATCAATTCTTCAGCACTCAACTTTCTTCACAGTCCAACTCTCATATGCACACGTGACCACTGGAAAAACCATAGCCTTGACTAGACGGACCTTTGTTGGCTAAGTAATGTCTCTGCTTTTGAATATGCTGTCTAGGTTGGTCATAACTTTCCTTCCAAGGAGTAAATGTCTTTTAATTTCATAAATGCAGTCACCATCTGCAGCGATTGCAGTTCAGTTCAATTCAGTCGCTCAGTTGTGTCAGACTCTTTGCGACCCCATGAATCGCAGCACGCCAGGCCTCCCTGTCCATCACCAACTCCCGGAGTTGACTCAGACTCACGTCCATTGAGTCAGTGATGCCATCCAGCCATCTCATCCTCTGTCGTCCTCTTCTTCTCCTGCCCCCAATCCCTCCCAGTATCAGAGTCTTTTCTAATGAGTCAACTCTTCGCAAGAGGTGGCCAAAGGACTGGAGTTTCAGCTTCAGCATCATTCCTTTCAAAGAAATCCCAGGGCTGATCTCCTTCAGAATGGACTGGTTGGATCTCCTTGCAGTCCAAGGGACTCTCAAGAGTCTTCTCCAACACCACAGTTCAAAAGCATCAATTCTTCGGCACTCAGCATTATTAACAGTCCAACACTCACATCCATACATGACCACTGGAAAAACCATAGCCTTGACTAGATGGACCTTTGTTGGCAAAATAATGTCTCTGCTTTTCAATATGCTATCTAGGTTGGTCATAATTTTTTTTCCAAGGTGTAAGCGTCTTTGAATTTCATGGCTGCAGTCACCATCTGTCATGATTTTGGAGGCCAAAAAAATAAAGTCTGACACTGTTTCCACTGTTTCCCCATCTATTTCCCATGAAGTGATGGGACCAGATGCCATGATCTTAGTTTTCTGAATGTTAAGCTTTAAGCCAACTTTTTTCACTCTCCTCTCTCACCTTCAATAAGAGGCTTTTTAGTTCCTCTTCACTTTTTGCCATAAAGGTGGTGTCATCTGCATATCTGAGGTTATTGATATTTCTCCTGGCAATCATGATTCCAGCTTGTGTTTCTTCCAGTCCAGCGTTTCTCATGATGTACTCTGCATATAAGTTAAATAAGCAGGGTGACAATATACAGCCGTGTTGTAGTCCTTTTCCTATTTGGAAGCAGTCTGTTGTTTCATGTCCAGTTCTAACTGTTACTTCCTGACCTGCATATAGGTTTCTCAAGAGGCAGGTCAGGTGGTCTGGTATTCCCATCTCTTTCAGAATTGTCCACAGTTTATTGTGATCCACACAGTCAAAGGCTTTGACATAGTCAATAAAGCAGAAATAGATGTTTTTCTGGAACTCTCTTGCTTTTTTGATGATCCGGCAGATGTTGGCAATTTGATCTCTGGCTCCTCTGCCTTTTCTAAAACCAGCTTGAACATCTGGAAGTTCACGGTTCACGTACTGCTGAAGCCTGGCTTGGAGAATTTTGAAAATTACTTTAGTAGCGTGTGAGATTAGTGCAATTGTGCTCTAGTTGGAGCATTCTTTGTCATTGCCTTTCTTTGGAATTGGAATGAAAATTGACCTTTTCCAGTCCTGTGGCCACTGCTGAGTTTTCCAAATTTGCTGACATATTGAGTGCAGCACTTTCACAGCATCATCTTTCAGGATTTGAAATAGCTCAACTGGAATTCCATCACCTCCACTAGCTTTGTTCATAGTGATGCTTTCTAAGGCCCACTTAACTTCACATTCCAGGATGTCTGGCTCTAGGTCAGTGATCACACCATTGTGATTATCTGGGTCGTGAAGGTCTTTTTTGTACAGTTCTTCTGTGTATTCTTGCCACCTCTTAGTATCTTCTGCTTCTGTTAGGTCCATACAATTTCTGTCCTTTATCGAGCCCATCTTTGCATGAAATGTTCCCTTGGTATCTCTAATTTTCTTGAAGAGATCTCTAGTCTTTCCCATTCTGTTGTTTTCCTCTATTTCTTTGCAATGATCACTGAGGAAGGCTTTCTTGTCTCTTCTTGCTATTCTTTGGAACTCTGCATTCAGATGCTTCTATCTTTCCTTTTCTCCTTTGCTTTTCACTTTTCTTCTTTTCACAGCTATTTGTAAGGCCTCCCCAGACAGCCATTTTGCTTTCTTGCATTTTTTTCCCATGGGGATGGTCTTGATCCCTGTCTCCTGTACAATGTCACAAACCTCTGTCCATAGTTCATCAGGCACTCTATCAGATCTAGTCCCTTAAATCTATTTCTCACTTCCACTGTATAATCATAAGGGATTTGATTTAGGTCATACCAGAGTGGTCTAGTGGTTTTCCCTACTTTCTTCAATTTAAGTCTGAAATTGGCAATGAAGATTTCATGATCTGAGCCACAGTCAGCTCCTGGTCTTGTTTTGGTTGACTGTATAGAGCTTCTCCATCTTTGGCTGCAAAGAATATAATCAATCTTATTTCAGTGTTGACCATCTGGTGATGTCCATGTGTAGAGTCCTCTCTTGTGTTCTTGGAAGAGGGTGTTTGCTATGACCAGCGTATTTTCTTGGCAAAACTCTATTAGCATTTGCCCTGCTTCATTCCTTATTCCAAGGCCAAATTTGCCTGTTACTCCAGGTGTTGCTTGATTTCCTACTTTTGCATTCCAGTCCCTTATAATGAAAAGGACATCTTTTTTGGGTGTTAGTTCTAAAAGACCTTGTAGGTCTTCATAGAACTGTTCAACTTCAGCTTCTTCAGTGTTACTGGTTGGGGCATAGACTTGGATTACTGTGATATTGAATGGTTTGCCTTGGAAACAAACAAAGATCATTCTGTTGTTTTTGAGATTGCATCCAAGTACTGCATTTCAGACTCTTTTGTTGACCATGATGGCTACTCCATTTCTTCTGAGGGATTCCTGCCCGCAGTAGTAGATATAATGGTCATCTGAGTTAAATTCACCCATTCCAGTCCATTTTAGTTCGCTGATTCCTAGAATGTTGACATTCACTCTTGCCATCTCTTGTTTGACCACTTCCAATTTGCCTTGATTCATGGACCTGACATTCTAGGTTCCTATGCAATATTGTTCTTTACAGCATCAGACCTTGCTTCTATTGCCAGTCACATCCACAAATGGGTATTGTTTTTGCTTTGGCTCCATCCCTTCATTCTTTCTGGAGTTATTTCTCCACTGATTTCCAGTAGCATATTGGGCCCCTACTGACCTAGGGAGTTCCTCTTTCAGTATCCTATCAATTTGCCCTTTCATACTGTTAATGGGGTTCTCAAGGCAAGAATACTGAAGTGGTTTGCCATTCCCTTCTCCAGTGGACCACATTCTGTCATTCTATCATATATACTTGCTATTTTAATATTTGTCTTGCTATATCAAGCTTCTTGAAAATACAGTCAATCTACTTCATTTACATTATCATAATTTCTAAAAACAAAAAGCCTCTTTATTTGGCCACAAAGGGCTGAAGCATTTCTTTTTATAGATGGTTCTCCATATAATCCATCATTCATTATCCTGCCAGACTAATTTCCTTAAAAGCTGCTTTCATCTTAAAATAATTTGCAGTGGTTTTCTGTTGTCTTGCACATGGAAGTCAATTTTTTACTAAGGGCCTCGAAAACATATAGGTCTTAACTCTTTTGTCGACCATGAATCCTGTAGTAAGTTAAATCTTATGATTACAAAATCGCTGCTTTTTTTCCATCTCCTTTTTTTCAAATTTCATGTCAGTCATGTCATCACTTTAAAAGCATGATAAAAATCAGACTTCACATCTCCTTCACAGATACTCTCAACTTTTCACATTTCACAATAATCTCTACTTATTCAATTTTTAAAATTCTTAAACACTTATTTTGAAACTTTTGATACATATTTTCACGTTTAAACCTCTTTTGGTTACTTTTTACCCCTCTACTTCTTGGCAACCCACACAGCATATAGCAAGGCATTAAGCACATTCCAGGCTCTCAGTACACTCTCCCAGTGATACCTATGGGAAGATGAACTCTTGTGAATTCACAAAGAAGACAATGGGGGAAAAATGAGATTTGCCAAATGGTTTTATTTTAATGTCAACATGACACTTGGAAATCCACTACTGAGCAAAACAGAAATATAAGTGCTGTTTTTACCCAAATAATTGAATTCTAAAAGACTTTTGTTTAAAAGTTGAGGAAGAAGCAATTAGAATTTCCCAGTAAAGAACTACTTCAGATCTTGAAAATCCAATTTTGTGTATCATAATTGTACCATTTAGTACACCCTAAAGTTGATTTGCCAGGCCTCTTATTTCTGCCTTTATTTCTTGACAATGTGATGTGTTTTCATTATGAATGATGACATAAGTTGTCAATAAGCATATCATTTTACAAGTAAAATTCCATTTTATCTGAACAATTGAGTTTATGAGCCTATGTGACAACAAAGTTAGACTGAGATTTGTGTAGATAATGAAAAATAGCTGCCTCATTTTATTATTTGTTCAGAAGCAGCTCTTCTATAAGATGAGTTTGATGACCCTGCATGTGGAAGCTTTCCAGAATCAGGTTTTACACTAATTCAAAACAAGCACTTCAGAAATTAACAAAAAACTATCTCTGATGACTGTTTTTTGTAAAAACTAGACCATCATTTAGGTTTTCTGAATTCAATGATGCTTTATTAAACCCCCAACTAGTCACATAATACATTTATAAATTCATTTATTCACTCATTCACTATTTGGATATATAGTGGACTGTGAGTAAAGCCTCTGCTTCTATAGTATTTTTATTCAAAGCCACTAATTTACATAGACCACTCTGATTTTGTAGTTAAACCACAATCTATTTACAAGCACAAAACTTTATAGGTTCAGTCCAAGCTGTGGGCAAATTACTTAAATTATTTGTGTCTCAGTTTGTTCATCTGAAAAGTGGGGATTACAATAGTATTTTTGTTAAAACATTGTACTGAAGATTAAATATGTTAATATTATCAAAACACTAAAAAAAGTTACTGTCACACAGTCAAAACAAAATAAAAGTTGGATATAATTTGAGGTTATAAGATTATATTTTTTAAGGTTATAGCATAAGATTATTACATACAATGTGTATTCATTGTAAAAGTAAGTTGACAATTGATGACTCAAAAACAAGGTGCAATCTATCTGAAAGTATGTGAATAAAAAAAAGTGAGGAGACAGACCTTTGATTAGACTATGCACAAATAAATAAGGGGAAACTCTAGAAGGATGTAAATTTACAAAGCTATTTATTTTCACAGATAATTAGTAGCTTCCACTCCTATATATTTCACTTTACTAAAAATAAAATTTGAAATAAAAAAATAGTTGCTATACATTTTAGCTCTTTATAGATCTGTATTTTGACTCTATTTTTAAAGATCAAGTTAAATGAACACTAGGGATTTTATATGTACTTGACTAATTAATTGGTGCAGTTACCAATCTCATTGCATTTATTAAGAAAACTTTATGAGAACAATAAATCCTAGTTCATCAAGGGAAATTAAAACTTATAGAAGTTCATGAAAAACAATCACTGCATTCTACAAGTTGAGGATAGCAACACATAGGAGGGTGTTCCCTTGTTACATCAGTGATTCAGATTTGATGAAGGTTAATTTGCTCAAAACTCTCCTACCACTTCTTGTTCTCTGCCATCTCTAAAGATACCCTGCTCAAAATTATCACCTTTTTAAAAATTTCTGCAGGTATTGATTTTGCATGTTTTGGGAATAATATAATGTCATGGGCAACTCTCACTCATTAATTTTTTAATTCATATTAAGTCCAACAGCAATGTAGCTATGTCATTCAGAACACATCACTGCATAACACAAAGAGTATCAAATTCAACAAATGAATGTTCCTACCAAGTCTCACTGGAAAATCCCCTGAGGCTAGGAAAGATAGAAGGCAGGAGAAGGGGACAACAGAGGATGAGCTGGTTGGGTGGTATCACCGACTCAATGAATGTAAGTTTGAGCAAGCTCCAGGAGATAGTGAAGGAAGGGGAAGCCTGGCATGCTGCAGTCCATGGATATGACTGCAAAGAGTCAGACATGACCGAGCGCCTGAACAACAACTAAATCTCACATTTAAGATGATTGAGGAGATGTGGTTATCAAGCTTTACAGAGTATGGAACATGTATGTGGTAAAGGAAAAAAATGTAATGTTTTTGTTGATGGTGAAAAAGGACATAACCACAAAAAGGAAAGGAGAAGAAAGGCTTTAGCTTAGAAGAGGAGAGGCATCATACTGAGAGCTGGTGGTGCTGTGGTAGGCAACCTCTAAAATGACCCCCAATGATTGTTGCCTCTGAATATTCATGATAGTGAAAGTGAAAGTATTAGTTGCTCAGTTATTTTGCCTCTTTTCAAGCCCATGGACTGTAGCCTGACAGGCTCCTTTATTCATGGGATTCTCCAAGCAAGAATCCTAGAGTGGGTTGCCATTTCCTTCTCCAGGTGATCTTCCCAACTCAGGGATTGAACTTGGGTCTCCTGTATTTGCAGGCAGATTCTTTATTGTCTCAGCCACCAGGGAAGACAGCTGAATATCCATACCTTGTTGCAATTCCCTCTTTTTAAGTGCAGACCTAGGAAATCATTTCTGAAGAATACAATATGGTAAAAGTAATGGGATGTCACTCCCCAGATTAGATTACAAAAGACTCGGGCTTTTGTCTTGCTGTCCCCTCTCTGGCTCCCTCTCACTTGTGCTGAGGGAAACCAGCTGCCATGTTTGAGCTGATCAATGGAAAACTGATACCTCTGGACAACAGTCACTGAATACCTGAAATGTGCCAACAGCCCACGTGAGTAAGCTTGGAGGAGGAAATCAGATAAACTTTAAATCAGCTGTTACCTCATATACACCTTGATTACAGCTTTGGGAGAGCCTCTGAAACAGAGGTCCCAGTTAAGGCTTGCCTAAATTTCTGACTTGGAGAAATTATGAGATAATAATTTTATGTTGTTTCAAATGGACCATCAGTTATTCTTCTTATCCAAAATCATCTGTTCCTACACACATCCATGCATTTTCTGTTGAAATGCTAAACTTCTGGACGAATATAAATGCATATCAATTTATTTAATGTCTTCTCTTGATGAGCATAATATGATTTTCTATCAAAATGAGCTACTAATTTGAACTTCAATTACGGAAATAATTGTGTCAAACCCCTGGTTCACTTTAGGGCTTCTCTGGTGACTCAGAAGTTAAAGAATCTGCCTGCAATTCAGGAGACCCAGATTCGATCCCTGTGTCAGGAAAATCCCCTTTAAAAGAGAATGGCAACCCACTCTAGTATTCTTACCTGGAGAACCCATGGACAGAGGAGCCTGGTGGGCTACAGTCCATGGGGTCTCAAAGAGTCAGACACAACTGAAAGACTAACACACAGTGGGTATGAAAAATTATTTATTCAAAGTTCAGACTCCTTCCACTTGTCACTTAAAAAAAAGCAAACACAAAAACTTGAAACTTAAGGAATGGAAAGTTGATACCAAATCCTCTGTAATCTGTCAGAGAAAACAGCTACCTGTCAAATCACAAGAAACCAAAAGTATGAAATGTCATTCTACATGGTTTCACTTACAGTTAATTCCATAAATTGTGATTATTTTGAATATATGCAATATCAATAGCTTACTTTCTGCATCAACAGATGCAAACTTCAAAAACCCTTGTCTATTTGCTTTTCATTTTTAAAATGTTTGCTTAAAAGATATAATATCAAGGGCTTTTCATGCTTAGAAAAAGACAGATAACTAAATGTAATCCTCTGATAGTATTCCTGTTCAACTTGGTTATAGTGAATGACACATACAGGATATTTTTATGGGCATACAAATACAAGAAAAAGAAATACACTCATAGAATTTCGTAATTCTGAAAATGAGATGTCTGTCTGTGGAAACTACAAATCAATATACTAGGTTCCTGTATCTACATGATTAAAAAAAAAATAGGCAGAAAACATTCTGAGCAACTACAGAAATAATTATAACTGTACACTTATTATTCTCATTTTTTAATCAAGTACATTTTGAGTACCTATGTTAGTCTAAAAGCCTATTCTTACAACCAATAAACTTATGTGATGGATAAATAGCAGTTCTGTGATCACATAAACATGCACGTTTGAAAGGATTTATCAGATATATTTCAAATGCTGTGTATATACACAAAGCAATAAAACAAACACCAAATAACTTGTCAAACTATGACAGCATAAAAAAGTTATGCTGAAAACATTTTATAAATACGTCTTTCACATGCTTTTGAAACCATTAAATCATAGGCAATGGAAACTGCGTTAGCAATTAATGTTATTATCTAAATTACTTAACATATAAATTAATATTTCTTGGATCAAAATTTTAAAACATTGACATGTTTTGATATTTCTCATTAAATTTTTATGCTATTGAATATAAGTATCAATTGTAATCTGCATCATTATTTTATGTACTTATAAGGGAAAAATAGTGCCAATTAAACTCTGATATAAAAGGGATTTTAATATGCTTCACCAATTCAGATATGTTGAAATGTGAAACTAAAAGTGTGCCTGTTATAATTAAAGATGATAATAACATTATATGCCTATACAAAAATGTCCCAAAAAGGCTTCAGGGTCTGCAGAGATTTGATGAAAGTAGGTCTTCATGTTTTAAAAAGGAAAAAAATCCACAAAAATCACTTTTTTCAACTACCTTTTTTAAGACAAAAGTTTCTAGTTATGTACTGGTAAAAATCCACATTGGTTTCTAATGAACATCAATTACACTTCAGTTTTTCATATTACTCATGAAAGAATATACTATAGATTTCTTTACAGAACTTCCAATTGCAATTTACTTTGGCTCTTTCAGGCAAAGGAAGTTTCATGAATCAGCATGTTGAGCATTTATTAAATGACAAA
Source organism: Bubalus kerabau (assembly GCF_029407905.1). Taxonomy (NCBI): domain Eukaryota; kingdom Metazoa; phylum Chordata; class Mammalia; order Artiodactyla; family Bovidae; genus Bubalus; species Bubalus kerabau. Next base: position 79,461,434 of record NC_073625.1, on the reverse strand, counting down.
GAAAAAAATTACAAATACTATAAACCAATGCTTTCCTTCAAAAAACAAATTTAATATAGTTTAATGTAAAAAAGATTTCTAAAAATTGTGAAGGATCATTTCTTTTTGCACTTGAGTTATATTACTTAACAGACTCCCAAGAGGAATATAAAAACTGTTTGGAAAAATCATTAGTATTGTTTTAAAATTTCACTGAATAGCATGTCTAAATCCATTTGGAAATTTAAAAAATCATAGCAGTTTAAATATTATGTTGCAACAGATTGGTTCCAAATTGGGAAAGGAGTACATCAAGGCTGTATACTGTCACTCTGCTATTTAATTTAACGCAGAGTAAATCATGAGAGATGCCGGGCTGGATGAAACACAAGCTGGAATCAAGATTTCCAGGAGAAATATCAATAAACTCAGATATGCAGATGACATCACACTTATGGAAGAAAGTGAAGAACTAAAGAGCCTCTTGATGAAAGTGAAAGAGGAGAGTGAAAAAGTTGGCTTAAAAATCAACATTCAGAAAAGTAAGATCATGGCATCTGGTCCCATCACTTCATACCAAATAGATGAGGAAAAAATGGAAACCATGACAGACTTTATTTTGGGGGGCTTCAAAATCACTGTAGATTGTGACTGCAGCCATGAAATTAAAAGACACTTGCTCCTTGGAAGAAAAGTTATGACCAACCTAAACAACATATTAAAAGGCAGAGACATTACTTTGTCAACGAAGGTCCATCTAGTCAAGACTATGGTTTTTCCAGTAGTCATGTATGGATGTGAGAGTTGGACTATAAAGAAAGCTGAGCACTGATACACAAAAGTATCCTGAAAATAAGGAATATCCAGCTCCAAATCTCAATCACGTTGTGGCTGAGAGACTTTGTGTTAGCTAGGTCTTTCTGTAGACAGCAATTAGACTATGTAAATAAATGAATTATAATAATTACAGTGATAGAAACATGTCTGAAAAGGTAAAAAAAAGTTTCTATAGATATTTATCAGGAAACATAAGGGGAAATGTTTAAAATTTTTAAAAAGGAGTTTGCTAGTGTTATTGTGTTATCTATTTGTTAGTCATAGGATTTAAGGTTAGAAAGTATTCTTGTTTTTCTTTCCAAAATCAAGTTTGTGACCAGTAGTACCATTTGACTATTGTACTAGAAGGTGATTATAGGCTCTTTCCTAGATGCACAAGATTTCATAATTTTGGCAAAATCTGTCTCATTTCCCACCTTGATAGGAAAAAAAAAAAAAGAAAAGAACATTCAACGCAGATCAAAGGATATATTGAGTGTCAGGAACTGTCATCTCCTTTTGTTCTGGTTTAAAAGTATACGTTCTTTTAACTACTCTGTTGTCAACAACCATGTCCCAACAATCATATTCACATGCCTGTGTCATATCAAATTCTGTGCTGAGACAAGCCACCTTACAATGGCAGGATTTTTATCTACCAGGCAGCCTACTGAATGCTACATCAGTTCAGTTCAGTTCAGTCACTCAGTCGTCATGTCTGACTCTTTGTGACCCCATGAACCACAGCATGCCAGGCCTCCCTGCCCATCACCAACTCCAGGAGTTTACCCAAACTCATGTTCATTGACTCAATGATGTCATCCAACCATCTCATCCTCTGTCGTCCCCTTCTTCTACTGCCCTCAATCTTTCCCAGCATCAGGGTCTTTTCCAATGAGTCAGCTCTTCTCATCAGGTGGCCAAAATATTGGAGTTTCAGCTTCAACATCAGTCCTTCCAATGAACACCCAGGACTGATTTCCTTTAGGATGGACAGGTTGGATCTCCTTTCAGTCCAAGGGACTCTCAAGAGTCTTCTCCAATACCACAGTTCAAAAGCATCAATTCTTCGGCACTCAGCTTTCTTTATAGTCCAACTCTCACATCCATACATGACCACTGGAAAAACCATAGCCTTGACTAGATGGACCTTTTTTGACAAAATAATGTCTCTGCCTTTTAAAATGCTGTCTAACATATAGGGTTATTGTTACCATCTATCATATAAGAAACGAATCGCCAGTCCAGGTTTGATACTAGATCCTTGGGGCTGGTGCACTGGGGTGACCCGGAAGGATAGTACAGGGTGGGAGATGGGAGCGGGGTTCAGGATGGGTAACACATGTACGCCCATGGTGGATTCATGTTGATGTGTGGCAGAACTAATACAATATTGTAAAGTAATTAGCCTCCAAGTAAAATAAATAAATTAAAATTTAAAAAATAAAATAAAATGCTGTCTAGGTTGGTCAAAACTTTCCTTCCAAGGAGTAAGCGTCTTTTAATTTCATGGCTGCAGTCACCATCTTCAGTGATTTTAGAGCCCCCCAAAATAAAGTTTGTCACTGTTTCCCCATCTATTTCCCATGAAGTGATAGGACTACATGCCATGATCTTAGTTTTCTGAATATTGAGCTTTAAGCCAACTTTCATATATCAAACTAAATTGCCATAGGACCTTCCTTCTAAAAGCTCCAGAATATCTTTTGTGGTTGAAGAATAATCAATTACTTACTCAATTCAATTCACCAAATATTTATTAAACATTCATTCATTCTTTTGTTTCTCCCCCTGTTAAAAGCAACTGAAGAAACAAATGACTCCCATTTAAAAAGACTTTCATTTTATAGTTGCTTAAGTGCAGTTCACAGCTCTTCAACTACTCTTACCAAATCCTCAGAGGCTCCTTGTAGAGGAAATTCATGTTCCATCATAGAGAAACAAGAGTAATGTGTTCCCTTTGTATTTTGTCAAGAAAGCAACATTATACCTGGAAGATGGATATGCAGAGTAGAGATGGTATGTCTTAAGTATGTCATATATATTACTATAAATAAGTTTATTTATAAACTCATGTTAAAATAATAAATGCAAATTTATTTTTCAAAATGCTATGTAGGTTAAGTGTTTATACTGCATATTATATGAAAAAAGAGCATATCTTATTACATTTTAATTGCTCCTGATTTGTATCAAGGTTTGGATAATACAAAAGCCTGTTAAATATTTTGGGAAACATATGCTCCTATTTCCAATAAGAACTACCACATTTTTTCCTTTTCCTCCTGAAGAGCAGAGCAAGTAGTTAGATGCCAATCTTAAAATAAATATTCTTTATTTGGATCGATATATAGATGATTCCTTCCAAGAACATTAGTCATAATACTGCTGGGAACTGTCTCTAGATTTATTCCAGCCACACACACACAAAAAAAGTAGAGCATCATCTTTAGAGAATCCATGTGGATTTATTTTTCCCACATTGGGACTCAGAAGAGTACTCTGGTACATTATCTTGGGAATGTCAAAAATAATAGCCTTTCTGTCATCTGTCTTGGAGCCAGGGTTATGTTACTCCAATAGGAGGCCTATTGCTTTAGCATTTTGTAAGGTTTTTCAAAGTCAACATGCCATGACTCTCAAAAAGTAGTCCTAAGTATTCCACAAAGGCACATGTTTTCTCTTAGTTTGGCACGGTTTCACTGAACTATTTAGGCAGTTGAAAGTTCTGGACAGAGCTCATCATCCTAGAGGTAAAGCCCTGAGGTCTAAGATATTCACCAATCCAATCTTCTAGATTCCTCACAAACATAAAAATGAACACTTATTGCAATCATTAATGATGCACATTAAACTTCATTTTCTAAGCATGGCATTAAAATCACTTACTAACCTGATTTCAACCAAGTTTTCTGTCTCTCCTCCCACCCCCCCAGTACATATAATGAATTACGTTATGTATTTTAAAGCATGATCTTCCTTATAATATACACTTTGCTATTATGTCTCAAATACCATTTTTTAATATCATTTTCCTAAGGAGGGAGCATATCTTGTTCATTTTAATATATCCATAATGCCTATGGTTTTTCCAGTAGTCATGTATGGATGTGAGAATTGGACTATAAAGAAGGCTGAACACCAAGGAATGGATGCTTTTGAGTTGTGGTGTTGGAGAAGACTCTGAGTGCTCCTTGGACTGCAAGGAGATCAAACCAGTTAATCCTAAAGGAAATTAATTCTGAATATTCATTGGAAGAACTGATGCTGAAGCTGAAACTCCAATACTTTGGCCACCTGATGTGAAGAACTGAATCATTGGAAAAGACCCTGATGCTGGGAAGGATTGAAGGCAGGAGGAGAATGGGATGACAGAGGATGAGATGGTTGGATGGCATCACCGACTTGATGGACATGAGTTTGAGCAAGCTCCAGGAGATGCTGAAGGACAGGGAAGCCTGGCATGCTGCAGTCCATGGGGTCTCAAAGATGCAAAGAGTTGGACCAGACTGAGCAACTGGGCAATAGATAGTGCCTAACACTATAATCTGTTCAGAGCAGAAATCTAGTAAATCTTTGAAGAACTGGAAATAATAAGCAAAATAAAACAAGTTAGCATATTTTCATTCTAAAAAGCAAAAAAAAACAAAAAAAAAAACAATGAAGTAAAACATTAGATCATTTCTCAGTCCTAAAAGGTAATCAATTTTTAAAGGAATGTTGGCCTTTGGACAACCACCCTTTACTGCATTATCCCATTTACCAAAAGACATGCCTACACCTGCATTTCTTCGCAAATACATTAAAACTTTTATATCAAATGCCACTTCCAATCTCACAATCAAAAACTCAAATATCTTTCTCATTTCTTTTCTCTTTCAATATCCTTAATATGTTTGCCTCTCATATATACATCTTAAACTACTTTCATAATCTCATTTCTTGATTTCTGTTTCACCTTACTTTCCCCACTCACTTCTTAAATTTATGATCACCTAATTACTGTTTTATTAATGGCTTGTCATTTAAACACTTTAACATCTATCTATGTTTATTCTTTATTTTCATACCTTTTTTCTAGTTAATGCTATATTTTAACTTATATGTTCAGTTCAGTTCAATTGCTCAGTCATGTCCTACTCTTTGCAACTCCTTGGACTGCAGCATACCAGGCTGCCCTGTCCATCACCATCTCCTGGAGCTTGCTCAAAGAAAGCCTTCACTTTTTCAGGTCCCACTAAGTTAATGCTTATTAAATTAATTTGAGTGTATCATTCACTTACTATATCATCACTGTTACAAAATCGTAAGCAAAATATTCCACTCCTTATTTTGAAACTGTCTTCTGCAAATTGGGCCTCACATTATAAACTTCAGGGTTTGAGGTGGTATTAATACCTAATAAGCAAAGATTTCTTTTTTTTGTAATCCATTTTTAATTCATTTATAGCTCTATTTTATATGAAACTGTAAGATTTATAGAGAGGTTAGTCTATTATCTTCAAATCTGAATGTGTTCAAAATAGCCATTATTTCAAAAAGCTGTCTCAGCAGAAAGGGCTTTCTGAAGGTACTGGTGGGATTGAGCAAATCATCAGCAGGTTAGAAAGTATGTCAGACATAGAAACTACTGTGCATCTGGCTTCTTCCAGCACCTAAATATGTAATATATTGAAATGGAACATATTGCTTGTTCTTTTTTTCTCTGTGAAGAAGTCTTTAAATAAATTTGGGAAAGATACCCTATCACGTTTTCTCACAGGGTAATATTTCAAGACCACAATTACAAGAACAACAGAATGTTTTGCACAAGCATGCTCTATTTTTATCTCTGTTTGTATTAATAATCACATGCAACATTCCTTTATAGAAGCGAATTTTTCATGAAAATAATAAAAGTATGTTCGTGGTTCAATAAATGAATCTCAGATGCATAATCACACAACAGATTTTAGCCTCTAATGCCTTAATCATTCCCCAACATTACTGCTGCAGTCTCTGAAAAGCTAAGTATTAATTTAAGAGTATCATTTTTGTTTACATCATCTGGAAAGAAGGATTCAGAGTGCTTCCTGTGTAAATTGATTTATATATAGCATACTTTGTAGAGTCATTTTTCATATATACTTTACATAATTTAATGTTAGTCACTTTATTATTTTTATATGCAAATGACTGATATAGTCAAAACATGTTATTAAAATTACAATAAAACAAAGTGCCTTCTAAATAGATGTGTAAAAGTTATCTGGGCAAGATAATTCTCCATTCCAGATTAAAAATGAAGTATTTAACATGAAAATATAGAGAGAATAACAATCTTTAAAATACTTAGCCATAAATAATTGGTATTTTTAGAAGGAGGGGATATATGTGTATCTATGGTTGATTCATGTTGAGGTATGCAGAAACCAGCACAACATTATGAAACAATTCTCCTCCAATTAAAAATAAATAAAATTTTTAAAAACAATTGGTACTTTTTAAATGTTTTACTTTGAAATAATGTGAGATTTACAAGAGAGGTGAAAAGATATTATAGAAGATCCCACATATCCTTCACCTAATTTCCCCTAATTTTAACATCTAACAGAATAGTGGAACTTTTATCAAAATTAAACTTTATGTTCTTGGGGTCAATATATTGTGTTGCATTTAATCATCATATCTCCTTGGTTTCTTCCAATCTGGGATTTCTTGTCATTGACACTTTTGAAGACTAATGGTTAGCTATTCTGTAGACTATCCCTCAGTTTCGGATTGCCTATGTTTTTCATGATTAGATGTAGTGACTGATTTTAGGAGAAAATATTATGAAAGTGAAATTCCCTTTCCATCATATTATATTATGGCTACAGATAACAGTGTGACATTACTTGTTAACTTAGATGTCTCGGTTAAGATAGTACCTGCCATGTTTTTCCAGTATACAATTATTATTTTTCTTGTTCTAGACTCCATAAGAAATGAGTCACTAAATCTGTTCCTCACTCAAGAAGTTGGCTAACTCCTTTCTCCTAGAGGCAGTAGTTTCAAAGAATTTTAGACATATGTAAAAGCATGTAATAAATAATAAGTATTTGGGGGGGATATGGAGAAGGCTGGAAGAGGCACAAGCTGGAATCAAGATTGCTGGGAAAAATATCAACAACCTCAGATATGCAATGCAGATGACACCACCTTTATGGCAGAAAGTGAAGAGGAACTAAAAAGCCTCTTGAAAATGAAAGAGGAGAGTGAAAAAGTTGGCTTAAAGCTCAACATTCAGAAAACTAAGATCATGGCATCTGGTCCCATCACTTCGTGGGAAATAGATAGGGAAACAGTGGAAACAGTGGCTGACTTTATTTTTGGGGGCTCCAAAATCACTGCAGATGGTGACGGCAGCCATGAAATTAAAAGACGCTTACTCCTTGGAAGGAAAGTTATGACCAACCTAGATAGCATATTAAAAAGCAGAGACATTATTTTGCCAACAAAGGTCCGTCTAGTCAAGGCTATGGTTTTTCCAGTAGTCATGTATGGATGTGAGAGTTGGACTGTGAAGAAAGCTGAGCTCTGAAGAATTGATGCTTTTGAACTGTGGTGTTGGAGAAGACTCTTGAGAGTCCCATGGGCTGCAAGGAGATCCAACCAGTCCATTCTAAAGGAGATCATTCCTGGGCGTTCTTTGGAAGAATGATGCTAAAGCTGAAACTCCAATACGTTGGCCACCTCATGCGAAAAGTTGTCTCATTGGAAAAGACTCTGATGCTGGGAGGGATTGGGGGCAGGAGAAAAAAGGAACGACAGAGGATGAGATGGCTGGATGGCATCACCGACTCGATGGATGTGGTTTTGGGTGAACTCCGGGAGTTGGTGATGGACAGGGAGGCCTGGCGTTCTGCAGTTCATGGGATCGCAGAGTCAGACATGACTGAGTGACTGAACTGAATTGAACTGAACAGAGAAGGCAATGGCAAGCCACTCCAGTACTCTTGCCTGGAAAATCCCATGGACAGAGGAGCCTGGTAGGCTGCAGTCCATGGGGTCGCTAGGATGGACATGACTGAATGACTTCACCTTCACTTTTCACTTTCATGCATAGGAGAAGGAAATGGCAACCCACTCCAGTATTCTTGCCAGGAGAATCCCAGGGACAGGGGAGCCTGGTGGCCTGCTGTCTATGGGGTCACACAGAGTCAGACATGACTAAAGCGACTTAACAGCAGCAACAGCAGCAGTAGGGGGAGATACTTAAGGCTATACATATATCTTATTTCTTTTTATGTATTTTCCCGTCTTTTGGCATTCAATTTACTATTTTATCATAGGATATATATATATATATATATATATATATATAGTGTATATATGACAAGTATAACGATACATATATTTACTTGGAAAATTGTTTAACATAAGTAATGATATTAACATATTTGTATGCAAAGAATAGACACATTCTTTTGATTCTTCTCTTAGTCATTTTATCGACATCATCTTGTCCATGAATATCCTACAGAATTTTTATGTGGTAAATTGATACCAATTAAAATATTTATATTATATATACATATAATAAAATATTATTAACTGAACCAATACAAAATAATGCTGTTGGTAGAGTCCTTGATATCTCCAAAAGAGTTTAAAAATATTAATAAAGTGATGCAAATTTGCCCATTGAGGAACCAGTATGGGCTAAATTTATACTATTGTCCTATTCATAAAGAGATTTAACCCCCAAGATTTTCAAAGGAGTTATACCTTTACATTCAAATGCCAACATATATGCTATCTCCTCAGAAAGAATTTAGTTAACTCTTTAGTACATTAGCCTCTCCAAAGTTACTCTCTCTCATATAGCTCTTCTATTTTCTAGCAATTATCTTAATTATTTTTTCTGATCTCAATGGAAATTAAGCTCTAAAAGATCATAGAGGCAACACTGGCCACTTACTAGCCTTCCCATAGATTTTTATTGATCAATTGAATGAATAAACTAATGACGCTTGAAAGAAGTCTCCTAGGAGAAATTTTTAATATAATTTCCAGTTGCATTTCCATCTTATAAAAGTCAACCTGACTTTCTAAGTGGATATGGCATTGCTCATTTGTATGCATAATCCACTATGCCCTCATAAAATTGTCATCAGATTATTCCTTATATTACCAATCAGTTTTGTATTTAGAATTATATTAATTTAAGCACTTCAACTAAATTTTTTGTATCTGTTTATTTAGTTACTGTGTACTATTTCACATACAACTTTCTCAAAGATGAATCATAGACACTCTGTTTTTTTCTTCTACCTAAATTCATGAAAATTATCCATTATGCTCCCTTTAGGAGCTAATCACTTATATACTCCAAAAATAACAGTATCACAAATCCCCTAAGGATCTGTGTCTGTCTTAGACACAAAATTCTTCTGGATTACATTTCAAGATATATACAGTGATAAATAAAGATATGAATTCACATCAGAAAAACAAGCAGCACTATATACTGGAGGTTTAAATGTTATTCTTTTTCTATTATTGCTGAAGAGAACAATTTATCTATTTCTAACATTTTGCTACAGACATTGCCCAATATTGGACTTCTGTAATATTCCATCCTGAGTCTCTCTGACTTTAGAGATCATGGACATTACTATCAACCTCTCTTTCTCTGTCCTCTCATTCTCTCTCTCTCTAGCTACCCTCATCCCTACTCCGCACCTTCTCTCTCTCTCCATCTGTTGCCTTTCTCTCTTTCTCTCATAGTTTTTGTTCTAATACAGTCTCTCATCAAGTTCTAATGATGATCAGTATATTCTAATAGTATTAATACATTAGATATCCTATATAACTGAATTTTAAATAGCAATCTTGAAAACTAAACACTTGAATTAAGGAGAAATTTGAATCTAAGTGTTTAGAAGTGAACAAATCAGAAAAAGTAGGATGGGCATTTTCCCTCCCTCTTTTTGTTTTAGCCTGAAAAGATCTTTTCCAATGCTATGCGTTCTTGAGGTATCAAAAGTCATCTTTTTTAATGAGGTATTTAAAACTATTTGATCTATGTATATTGTACTTATTTATTATGATTGTCTGTCTGTTCTGCTAGATAGAATATAAGATAAAAGAGATACTATTATTTTACTATGTATTGTAATATATTGTCGCTATTAATCCTTTCTTATGTACTTTTCTGTGTTCTCAGGACTCTCTTTTTTACACTTCTGTAGCCTTGGTGTTTGCAATATTGTTTTCCACATCATAGGTGCTCAATAAATCTTTGTGTGACTATAAATATGATTATAGTGCTAAATAATCCTCTCAAATAATTGAAGCTGAATTTGTATAATTGATCATATTAGCACACTGTTAAATTAAAAAAAATCTCTACATAAACACTAAAATGGGGCTAGCTTAGAATTATATATCCAAACTGTAAGTCAAATTTAATTGTGTGTTTGAAGTTGTTTTACATATATTTGACCATTTGATGTCAATTTCATATATTTGATCATATATCAACCATTTGTTGTCAATTTCTAAGTACACATGGAAGGAATATATCTAAAAACTATCTTCTAAAGAACTTATTAGACTTGAAAAAGATGATAAGGTCTTCTGAATACTTCCTACACTCTTACTCTTATGAAAAAATAAATACTATACTAAAAACATGAACCTAGAAGCTGTATGTTAAGAAAAAACTAAGAGAACAACATTTATGTGAAAAAAATACATTTTTGCACTGATTTTGCTTTCATGCTAAAAATGCAACTCATTTTATAAATTATAAATGCAAGAAGAATTTTTTTAAAGCATCAAAAGAAAAACACCTTCATGCAGACAGAATAGTTGCTATACAAACATGTATTAAATCCTATACACTCAATAGGAAAATATGTAGTTACACACACTTTCCCTTTAATTTTACTAAATTTGTAGGAGTTTAAATATGTGTGTTCCCTGCTCACTGATTAGAAGCAACATCTAGAAAGGGAAAGATACTGATATAGATCATCTCGTTGACTGCTACTTATAGGGTCAAATTGGAAGACAATTAGAAACAAAAGAAATCAAAAAAGAACACAGATAAGTATCAATAACCTTTGCAATACATGGAGAAGGCATCCAGACACTTTTATAAAAAGGCAATGCATCACTATATTTTTTAAAAGTTTATTTACACATTACTAATAACTGAATTATCAAGAAAAGTAAAATTATATTGATTTCATTTTTTAGTTGTGGAAGACTGCAGTGTACTTTAACTGATTTGTGTCAAAATTAGTAAAATGTTTTGTATTCAAAAGTATACTTTTAAGTTTTATTTTTATTATTCAAGAACAACATGTTAAGTATAATTGGTACAATAGGCATTATAGTCCCTTCGTAGAAGAAAAGTTATCACAGTTTTTGTTATTCACAAGAGAATTTTCAGAAATAAACGTTATCTGAGGCTTAAGTAGATTCACAGATATTTATAGTTTTTGTAATTTAAGAACTATTAAATAGATATAAATAGGATCCATTTAAGTTTTGAAAAATAACCCTAGGAATTGAAAAATCATATTTCCATAGCAGTCTATTGAAAAATTCCTGTACTAGATTTAAAAATCTGGATTTAAACATAAGCAAAAAGAAACTTCTCTGTAAATTTTATTCAAAACCTCTGAATTAGGAAATGATCCTTTATTGTCATAAATTCTACATTTGTCTAATTTATTATTTAAAAAAGAATATGACTCAGATGATAGTATAATGAAGATTAATAGGTATAAATGCTTCCAAAAAGATGTAGTAAAGAACTCAGTACACAATTTATTAATAATTTAAAGCTTATTCCAAGACATTTTTCCAAGTAATATTTTATATATAAATTTTTAATTTCCCTATTAATTCATAAATCTCTCACATAATTTGTAGCAATTATGAAATTCAAGAAAAGTAATATATGTATATATACAAGTATATATACGTGTATATATATATATGTGTATGTGTATATATATATCCTTCAGGTTATATTTGGTTGAGTCTTCTAGGAAAATAGGTTTAATTTAAATCATTGAAATGTACATTAGTCAAAATGCTACATTTAATGCTTAATCAGCATGTATGAAAGACAGAAATATCCTCTATGTTTATTTGCAATATCTTCTAGTGTTATATAATTTATTGCTATCACTCCCAGATTGTAGCTAACTAGATATTGGATTATAGACTTTTTTCAGAACAATGGTAAAAGATTTTCTGTATGTATAATATAAAATCTCTATTCAAGAGCAAACTAAGGCATAATGGTTTGAAAGTCAATGGCCTCTCACTCACATACAAAGAGGAGAGCTTAACTCCCCCAACACCAGGAGTGACTAATAGGAGCTTTCTCCCCAAGGGGTTTTGGAGTATCACTCTGCACATGGGATAACTGAAAGAAGCGAAATGACTGTATGTTTATATAGAAATCAGTCACAGCAAGCGAACAAATATTCCTATTATATTAAACATTCACACACTTCTTGTCTCCTAGGACTTGTTAGGTGTAAGCAGGGTAGACAGACTACTGCCATGGATAAAGAATGAGCCCACACTGTCTCATACGTACTTGTGTTTCCTCAGCCAAACTTCAAGTGGCCACAGATTTATGCCTACAGAAATTGATTAATGGGCAGTCAGCCTTTGGTTTTAAAAACACACATATCACACTTATTTTTAACATCAAAGATAGCTGTTAAGTTTTGCTTCTCTATGTGAGGGTGCATTCATCACTTCATATTCATTTGGCCTCAGAAACTCAAACCCTGCCAACTCTAGTGTTATATGTGTATCTAAAGTAGAAAATAATTTTTCCAGCTTTATCTTTTGTGATAGTTTCATCAAACAGATATCAAAAGCCTACAGAGCATTAGTCAGGGACAGGGTGATTAGTTTCTCTCTTTATGGATGGGTAATTAATATAAAAAGGATGGAAAAAAATCCTTAATCCCATTACACTTGATTCATCATTTAGCAATGCTTTTTGACTCTTCAAGGTAAAATCTGCATGTGAATTTCCCCAAAGCAATCAAGTCGTCAGTTTCAGAAAATTATAAAATCCCACAGCAAACTGCACATCACTGATAGAAAAAAGTGAGGTTTCTGACATTCATCTAAGAGTATCTCATTGAATAAAACTGTTTCAAAGATATCGCTTCTAAAATTATTCCTAATAGAACTGACCTAATTTTACTTTAGCTTATGCAATCCAGGATAAAGGCAATACCTGCATAGCAGAAAACATGATATATCAAGAGGGCTAGAAATAAATCTATACATAATCCTTATGAGTTGGCAAAGGGGTTGTGGCTCATAGAAGGGCATGCAGTGTTGCAAAATGACAGAGTAGTCAACTGCATCTTAAAGACAGGCCTTTCTCAGAACGCTCAGGATAACCTTTCAAAACCTATGAAATGGATCCATCAAGACTGTATTGACTTGATTCACATTTTAAAATATTTTTGTTTTGTCTTCTTGCTTATTTCCATCTTCTAATGCACCATGTATCATATGATTAGGATATGACTCAGATGGACTATCCTAAAATTCATACAAATTATTGGATGTGGCACATTACATACACACACTCACACATATTAATACATGCTTTTGTTGGAATTTTCTTCACTCTCATTACTCCCCTTTTCATATTACTTTATTTTATTAGAATAAACAACTGCATCTGTTATAAAATATGGTTATATATATATATAACATAACATTTACCATCTTAATTGTACAATTCTGTGAGATTAAGTATGTCAACATTATTGTGCAACCTTCACCACCTATCTCAAGAAGGGTTTCATATTCTGCACTGAAGTCTGTACCTTTAACCATCTATATATCAGATTTTGTTTCCTTTTTAAGGCTGAATAATATTTTACTGTATTTATACATCACATCTTATTTAGAAATGCACCTGTTGATAAACACTTGTGCTGCTTTTATCTTTTGGCTTTTGGTAAACAATGCACTATGAACACAGATGTACAGATATTTTTGATTCTCTGCTTTCACTTCTTTTGGTACATTCCCTGAAATGGAGTTGCTGGATCATGTGATAATTTTGTATTTTTTTTAAGGTATTGCCATAATATTTTCCATAAGGTAAATGTGGAAAATATTTTCATTTTAAATCCCCATCAGCAATACACACAGTTGCAATTTCTTCACAAATTAACTAACACTTATTTTCTGCTAGCTTGTTTGCTGGCTTTTTGATAATAGCTATGCTAATGGACACCACCCTTTATGGCAGAAAACAAAGAACTAAAAAGCCTCTTGATGAGGGTGAAAGAGGAAAGTGAAAAAGTTGGCTTAAAGCTCAACATTCAGAAAACTAAGATCATGGCATCTGGTCCCATCACTTCATGGCAAATATATGGGAAAGCAGGGAACACAGTAACAGACTTTATTTTTTGGGCTCCAAAATCACTGCAGATGGTGACGGCAGCCATGAAATTAAAAGACACTTGCTCCTTGGAAGAAAAGTTTTGACCAACCTAGACAGCATATTAAAAAGCAGAGACATTACTTTGTCAACGAAGGTCCATCTAGTCAAGACTATGGTTTTTCCAGTAGTCATGTATGGATGTGAGAGTTGGGCTATAAAGAAAGCTGAGCTCTGAAGAATTGATGCTTTTGAACTGTGGCACTGGAGAAGACTCCTGAGAGTCCCTTGGACTGCAAGGAGACCCAACCAGTCCATCCTAAAGGAAATCAGTCCTGAATATTAATTGGAAGGACTGATGCTGAAGCTGAAACACCAATACTTTGGCCACCTGATGCAAAGAACTGACTCATTTGAAAAGACCCTAATGCTGAGAAAGATTGGAGGCAGAAGAAGGGAATGACAGAGGATGGATGAGATGGTTGGATGGCATCACTGATTCAATGGACATGAGGTTGAGTAAACTCTGGGAGTTGGTGATGGACAGAGAGACCTGGCGTGCTGCAGTCCATGGAGTCGCAAAGAGTCGGACACAGCTGAGTGACTGAACTGAACTGAATGGATACAAAGCAATATCTATTTATGGTTTTATTTTTCATCTCCCTAATGACTAGTGATGATGAGCATCTTTTCATGTGTTTACTGGCTATGTGTATACCTTCTTTAGAGAAATGTATATTCAAATTATTTGCCCATTTTTAATTGGGCTTTTTTGTTTTGTTTTTCTTCTCAAGTTGTAACAGCAATCTTTTGAGTACAGAATAATAGGGCATAAGTGATGTACTCCTGCCCCACTTCCTAATTTTGATATATCATCATCTTATTAGATGAAGGCAATCGTCTATTTTCCCTTTTCCTTCACATCACATTTAAACATAATCAACATGAGTGCTAAGTTGCTTCAGTTTGTCCCACTCTTTGTGACCCTGTGAGCTGTAGCCCACCAGGCTTTTCTGTCCATGGGATCTCCAGGCAAGAATACTGGAATGGGTTGACATCTCCAGGGGATCTTCCCAACCCAGGGACCAAAGCCAAGTATCTAATATCTCCTTAATTTGCAGGTGGATTCTTAGCGCTAGCACCACCTGGGAAGCCCAACATAATTAATAATGACTGGGAAATACATCTTTAAATCTTTTAATGTCAGTACTGAAATTTTAGTAAATTTAAGAGAAAAGATAGATTTTTACTATTAATTAATTTTTGTAATACAGAAGAATTTAAAAACAAGTTCTGAATATTAGTTGAATTTAATTCAGCTATTTGGTTCTCTTAAGTTCATCCTATGCCTTTATTTGACTGCTTTAAAAAAGGCTTAATTAAGAAATCAGACAACTAGTGATGTGTTGTGTTGTGCTTAGTCGCTCAGTCATATCCGACTCTTTGTGACCCCATGTACTGTAGCCTGCCAGGCTCCTCTGTCCATGGGGATTCTCCAGGCAAGAATACTGGAATGGGTTGCCATGCCCTCCTCCATGGGATCTTCCCAACTGTGGAATCACACCCAGGTCGGCTTCATTGCAGGCAGATTATTTACAGTCTGAGCCACCAGAGAAGCCCATCTAGTGATAAGAAACTACAAACAAAAATTTTTTCTTATGTGGAAAAACCAACCTGGATTAATGCAGCAGGACACAATAAATCATTCTCATCTACTGAGCAAATAAATAGATAAAAGAACATATACAACAAATCGAAGAATTTATCCCACTTATATGTACACTCACGTTCTTCTTACAGGGTAGAACAGCAGTCCTCGATATTTGAAAGTCTATTATGTTAAAGAAAAATTAACTCCTGTTTTTTCCAAGAAAGCAAACAGCCATGTTTAGGAATTAAAATGAGGCAAATTCCATCTCAATTTAATAATGATATTTCTAATCCCAAGAACTGCACAACAGTGAAGTGGATGCTTTGGAAAGGAGTGATCTTTCCATTAATTTTCAAGATAAACAAGAGAATCAGAAGTCAGGAGTATCACAAAAGCTTTTTATGTTTTTTTTTTTTAAATTATTTATTTTGCTTGTTTTGTTTTTTAACCAGGAATTTAGACTATATGACCTCCTAAGTTCCTTAAAATTCCCATGTTTCTTTGATCCCAAGGCTCATCTAAACAGTGTATGGAAAATAAAAAGACAAAGTTTTACCCTAAGGACTGAATAAAGAAATTCAGATGTAAACAAAATAATGATTAACAACAATACAACTATGATATGTAGGTATGAAAGTTCTATACAAAACAATCAGGCATTATTTGGAAAGTAATTGGTTTTAAAAACCGATTTTACCTATAGTTACAGCCTTAAAACTGAATTGCTTGTATTGTGGCTGGGCTCAAATGCCTCATTCTCTTGTGCTTCAGTGGATTTTCTTTAAATAGAATGAATTTTTACTCTTCAAAATGTCATCCTATAAGTTCTCATTTGTAGATTGCCAAATATATGTGTGGGCTTCCTGAGTGGCTTACCAAGCAGGAGAAGTAGGCAAGGCAGGAGATGTGGGTTTGATACCTGGGTTGGGAAGATCCCCTGGAGGAGCAAATGACAACCCACTCCAGCATTCTTGTCTGGAGAATTCCATAAAGAATATAGGCCTGGCGGTCTATAGTCCATGGTGTCACAAAATGTCGTATACAACTGAGTGATTGAGCATGCACACAAATATACATGTACATAAACATATATATGTAAACATTTATCAGAAATGTATCCTATTATCAAACATTCAATAAAAACTTAGTGAGTGAACATCGGAAATTTTCAGAGATACATATTATACTTGGTCAACAGAAAATTCAAGTATCTTTAGAAAAAATGGTTGAATTAAAGAATAACATTTGGATAAAAAAAAGTCTTGTTCAAAAATAAAAATATTTTTAAATTAAATATTTTTAAAATTAAAAAAAAAAAAAAAAAAAATTCAAAAATAAAAGTCCATATTGTTACATGAGCAAGTTAAATTAATCATTCATGATTTACAATTACATGAAATCCTATATTTTGAAGAGTTTTTTAATTGATTTACCAAATGGCCTTAGAAATCTACATAAATGGTGAAATAACATTGTCTCCTCTTTATTTCACTTTTATTCTAGAATCTTTCAATTCCTGTCAGTTCAACTTTTAAAATACATGTACATATATCTATGAGTTTGCAAGGTTCAGAGGTTGAGTGATTCATCCTCTGATGTTTCAAAGGTTTATATACATATATATTTATTTCTCACTGCCATTGTTCTAGCTCAGACTTTTCCATCTTAAGGCATCTTCCAATAGCAACAACTGTAAGTCATGTGATTACCTACACCCACATTTTAAAACAGTCAATGTATGGCTATTTCCTAGGGGAAAAAAAAAATTCAATCTTCTTAAGACTTGTCATCAAAGACTCACAATTTAGTTAGATAGGAAAAAGGAGTCCAGAATGGTGGTGGCTAAAAGACAAGGAAGGGAAATGCCTGTGAAAATAGAACAAAGGAAGGTCTGAAGACTGGAGTGAAAACCTCAGCTAAAACAAACAGCCCTCCCAGCTAGGGCAGGCTCTGGGGGGAGGAGAAAAAAAACATATATAAAGA
Organism: Bubalus kerabau; assembly: GCF_029407905.1. Taxonomy (NCBI): domain Eukaryota; kingdom Metazoa; phylum Chordata; class Mammalia; order Artiodactyla; family Bovidae; genus Bubalus; species Bubalus kerabau. The sequence goes on along the minus strand of NC_073625.1, from coordinate 79,443,594 downwards.
GTAGCCAAAATCGGGCCCTGGGCTTCTCTTCTCTTCACATCCTTTGGTCAGCCCACCCTCACACCTGGAGGATGTATTTTGCCTTTGCTTTCTAAATTAAAATAAATAAATAAATAAGTAAATGTTTTTGAGCTGCAACATGGAGCTGTCACACTGGTCCATCCGAGGAAATTACATGGGGCTGTAACACTGATCCATCCTTCACTTCAAATTTTTGTTGCAAAGAGACAGAACTGAGGAAATTACCAACTCCCCCAACTGTTCCAGAATATTTTTCTTTACTCCATATGAGGCCATCACTACCATTACATGTCTACACTTGTCAGTTTCTGAATGTTTGATCATACTTTCTCTTCCACCTATAGTCCTGCCTGCTCTCTTCCATTGATGGTCTATCACTTTCAAATTCTTCTAAATGTCACCTCAACCACTTTTCATTCAAACACATTATCTCTGAGTTAACTATCTGAAAGTAATTAACTGCACTTTAAATTGTATAAATTATATGAATTTTATTAGAATAGTTACATTTATAATGCCTTTCCCACTAGAAACTTAGTCTCTTAAGAGACTTAAGTCTTAAGAGACTACAACCTTTCATTAGTTTTTGTTCCCTCCTTGTTTTTTTTTTTTTGTATATATTTCTTTCACACATATCAAAAATATGTGCAGAATTGAACTCTCTTTTTATAACTGAGAAAACAAAAGTGAAGACTGTTAAAAAGTCTTGCAGAAGATTAGACTGGGCATTATTAGGTGATTCTAAGAATAGAATCTGGCTCACCAGTGACTGCAGTCTGGTGATCTTACCATTAGAGAACACTTATCCCCAGGTAACCTAATTTTTTTTGACAGTAGGCAATGCTTTGCAATTCTAGTACAAAAATAATTACTTAAAGAAATCATAATGTGAGACTACTTTATTAGAATTATACACTTAACTTTAGTGTTTAAAGTTAGATTTCTAAAAATTTCACAGGAAGGTAAAAGTCAATTATTCCTAATTTAAAGCTGAAGTTTAATACAATATTAGTTTAATTATATATTCTTCTTGGACTATAAATTCAGACAAATCTTGATATTTTAGACACACAAAAGTAAGTTAGTTACTGTTTATATTGCCACATGAAATTGCTGCTTGAGACTAACTCACACCATGAGACTGCCATATATTGTTTGATTTGAAATTATTTTCAATGATTAAGTAAAATATTCACATTTGTATTGTTAAACTTAAAATGCCTATTTTTATGTGAGATTATGGAAGAATGAATAAGAACCAAATATAGGTGACTAATCTGAGAACCATCTCTACGTATCTGTGTCAATAAGCAAGAAGATAAAACACTGTGTCTCATCTCTATAATAAGGATTATAATCCTCACTTCAGTGGAAGGTCATAAGGATTAATTAGTATGTATAAAACATTTTGAATGTGAAAAGCTATATTTGACTCCATACATGTATAAAGATATGCATTATTCCATCCCTAAGAATAATTTATCAAGTGGTAGTAGTTAATGAGAAACCCTTAAAATACAACACATAAAGAATGATGGTTCTTTTCTTTTACTGGAAATATGTCAAGATACTTTAAGCTCATAATTATCACAAAGCCAGTAGTTACTCTTAAAACTCTTCCTAGACTTGGTATTTTCAATGATGTTCACTAGTTTATGGTGACCACATTACAATAGTTATTCAAATTAAAAATTCTAAGGTATAAATGACCTAATATATCCATATGTGCATGTGCTCAGTTGCTCAGTCTTGTCTGATGCTTTGTGACCCCATGGACTGTAGCCTACAAGGTTCTTCTGTCCGTGGCATTTTCTAGGCAAGAATAGTGGAGTGGGTTGCCATTTCCTACTCCAGGGGATCTTCCCGACCTAGGGATTGAACCCCTCTCTCTTGCATCTCCTGCATTACCAGGCAGACTCCTACCACTATGCTATATATACACAAGGTTAATCATTTAACTATACAGTTAAATGGGAAATGACAGTGGAAGATGTCAAGCACAGTTTTACAAACACATGTAAGTAACTTCAGGTTATTAACTGTAGAAAAGCCCCCCTTTGCTTTCCAATATGATTAATATATATATCTTTAAAAATCCCTGAAAAACAGTTGTTTCAGGGACTAAAACTTTGTCATGTTAGGTCACTGCTCCAAAGCTCTGGCTTGCTTTAGGTATAAAATTGTCATTACCTAAGGAAATGAATTGGCTGCACAAAAATTTCAGGCTTTAGATACTTGAATAAAACAATCATGTTGTTTATCAAATCACCACACATTAACATACTTTGTGGTCTTGGTAGCTGAAGATAGCATTAAAGTACAACTTTGCTATGTAAAGAAACTTAACCAAGGCTCTTGATTGAACACTCAACTTATTCAGGTAAATGGACTTAGTGAGAGCTGTCTGAGCCAAAAATTCTTTTCCTGTAAAAGTAGATCTGGGTCATCTTCATATAACATAAGGAAAAACAAGCATACACAGCCTACAAGTTGAACACTGCAGAGAAAGGGCACAGAAATTTCCCTTGGAAAATTTTAAAAACAGACATTACTTATCTACCATCATACTCATTGAAAAAATTCTTAATATTTTATCCAGGATACATCTAATTTTTCTTCAGCATAACTTAAAAGTCTGCAGGGTAAATTAATAGCAAAATGTATTCCCAGGCAAATAAATAATTTGAGTGATATTGGATATATGCCAAGTCAACATCAGAGGAGAAATTTTAAAAATGTTGTTTTATTTTAAAGTAGTTAATCTCAAACTATTATTTCTAATAGTAGATAGTAGGGCCATTTTTTTCTGTTGAGGGTTCTTAATTTGTGACAATAATACCATATTATTAACACAGGAGAAAGAACACCCTTTGAATTATCTATGGCAAAGAAATGTAATTTGCTAGACACTTTCTGTCCATAAATAATTCTTGCAAAGCAAAATGTTTCCACAATAAAATAGTACTATCATAGCCTTACTTGATGAACTGTTTTCTCAATACACTTAAAATCTTTATATGATTTTAGCAATCTTACTTCAAATTTCATTTGATGGTTTTCATAGGAAAAAATATGAGTATGGAGACTTTTTGCCTCCTATAGGGAAATCATCTTTCATCATTTTATAATTGTTATGAAGAGTTATATGAGGTTGTTTATGTTTCAAGTTTTACTATTATTTCTCCTACCTAAAATTTGCTTTATACATAATGCATTGAGGGTGGTGGACAAGATAGGTGAAAGAATTAATAAATACAAACTTCCATCGATAGAGAACAAAGAAAAAAAAAAGAAAAGAAAAGTCAAAGTGAGGTTACGTACACATAAGGAATGTAGTCAATAATATTGTAACAACACTGTAAGGTAATGGATGGTAACTGAACTTATTGTGGTGATTATTTCATAACATGTAAAATATCAAAACTCTGTGCTGTACATCTGAAACTGATTCCTCAAAGGCTAAAGTATTTGTTATTGTTCTAATACTGAGAATAAAACAATTATGTTTCAATATTTTTATTCCAGAATCTAGAGATACTCATACTTTATGCTTTCTATCTCATTACAGAATAACTGGATTTCCATGCTATGTACACTTTTAAAATATGTTTTTTAGTACTGTTTAATATATAACATCACACTGAATTAAATTTTCCAAAAATTATAGTACTTGGGATAGTGTGGGCAAGGGGTGTTTTAAATCTTTGTTTTCTAAAGATTAACGCATTTCATTTATATTGTTTTGCTACATAATTTAGCAAATACAAAGGCAGACTCAATATAACAGAGTAGAGCATCACTGAGTTATCAACACTAATTTTAATCCCAGCTTTATAAATGATATTATGATTGCAGGCCTACATTTCAAACCTTCAGTGCCTTAAAGAAATATATCTGGGTTATGGGAATTGACTCTGTGAGACTGTTGGGAAAGAAAAATAAAGAGTGTCTTTATAGATAGATACTAGACAAATGTAAGATACAATCTATCAGAACGTAATTTTCTTTATTTTACAATGAAGCTACATGGCTACATCTCATGTGCCAAAATGCCCCAAGACAGTTCATATATCCACTGAGAATATTACATTTAGAGAACTATAATTACTAGTTAGTAATTTAATTTTCCTAAGAGGCAAATACTGTATCATTCACTTTCTGAGAAAAATAGTAACCAATTTTAAATGCAACTTGGACATTTTATAGGTGTTGCCTGTATTTTTTGAAAATATAGCTTAAACTGGTAAATTCTGTATCTTAAAGGATAATTTTAATCACATATTTATCACATGTATTCATTACCTAAGATATGCAAAGGCAAAGCAATCCCTAGATATTCTGTTTTTTTCTCCATTAGAAGTATATATCACAATGGAAAGAAAAACATATTAAAATTGTATACATTTAAGTGACTTCCCTTTCACTTTTCACTTTCATGCATTGGAGAAGGAAATGGCAACCCACTCCAGTGTTCTCGCCTGGAGAATCCCAGGGATGGGAGAGCCTGGTGGGCTGCCGTCTATGGGGTCACACAAAGTCGGACATGACTGAAGTGACTTAGAAACAGCAACAGCAAAGCATACATTACATTATATGAAAAACATTTATTTCCTCTTTTAAATTTATTAAGTGAAGCCTAAAGCAATATAGTTTTTAAAATAGAAATAGCTTTAAATAGTAGAAGTAGTTTTTAAATAGCTGAAAATAGGTTAAAAATAGAAATAGTTTTTAAAATAGTTTGGGACTTCCTTTTAAAGTTCATTCCTAAGTTCTTAAAAATTTCTTAGGTCACGGAGTAAGCTTTCTTATAGATCTGTGAACATATTTCACCTTATTTACATGATAAATAAATGTTGTGGAAGCAATATTGTTTCATGGAGGGATGGAGAATTTTAACATCTGTGCTTTGTGATATGTTCTGCATATTTGCAAGGATAAATTTAATTCAGGAGCTCTGATTATATGAACTAGAAATAAATATATGAAATTGGTGAGATAGCTTATTACATTTCCCTGTTAGCAGATTTAACTTAAAATAGTTTTCTTGTATTCTGGGATTTTTTTTCATGTAGATTTATCTTCTTTATCATGCCTATTTACCTTTGAACTTTTAGGTATTTTTTCAACATTTTTTATTCCATGTGATATACAGATTGATATTAAATGTGAACGTGTATATTAAAAATATTTTTAATGTTCAAGGAGGTACTTGTCTAATTCTATGCAATATTTTGTTGAAAAACATATCACATGGTCTTAAGCTTGAAAACAAGTTTGTTATTTAAAAATGGAAATAAATTTTTCATATAAAATGCACTATTCTACAAAAGTAATGTATAAATATCATCATGTTTAAACATGTGAAAGATAAATCTCCAAGTAAGGGCACATCCTAGTGTGTCTATTCATTTGGGGCAGATTCTCATTCTAAGAGAAATAATAAAGCAATTGCAGAGATTTGCCTATACAAATCAAGGCATGCCTGATTGCATTCTGAACAAGTCACAGGAGATGTATGCCTACAGCATCCTTTATCAGAAAATGAAGAAAAAATTTAACTTTAAATACTGGATTTCAGTGGGGCCAGGCATTCCCCTGATGGACTGCTATTTGGGTATTTAGGATTCTGAAAATAAGATCTATGCCAGAGAGTTGGTTGGAGGCAAAGTCTAGAGTTAGATTAGGCCCAAATAGGAACAAAGATTTACCTAGACATCTCTCAATATTGTCTATATCTCTTCTCTCCTTAAGGAAGAAAGTATGCTTTATATCTTAATAGTGTCTGTAATATCATATCCTTAAACCATTGTAAAAATACAGCACCAGGAAGAAACTAAATATTTCATGATACTTGCCAGTGTTTGCAAGTCATCTTTTTTGTCCACCATAAGCCGGCTCACCTTCATATTGCACATGAAAAGTATATAAGATAAGCAAAGATGGCAAAGAAATCCAAGGACAGAAGTGAATCTGGTGACAATTGATTAAACAGTAGCCGTTTCTTCAAATACACATACAATTAATGGTATCAATTTTAAGTAGTGAAATCAATACTAAAGTTTATGACATATAATCACTACTTCTAAGATATTACATGATACAGGTAGAGATTAAAAAAAAAACTAAGTGAAATGCTTTAAAGTAAAAAGGCAAACAAATAAGGATTGTTCTGGTCTTTATGTTTTAACACATACCGATTCTCATGGTGGGGGCAGTAGTATGTAGATGTGTTACATATGTATTTTTTACAACCTAAATACATAGCTTTATGTTCTGAGGGTACAAAGACTTAAGGGTCCATATTGCTCTTCAAATAGATTATAAATTCTATATCATTCAATCTGTTTACAGCCTGACAGCCACTGACATATCAATTTATCTTGTGTGTAGCTAAGACATACTACTCAGTGTTCATTGAACTTTTCCCATTTTGTTCACTTGAGTTTACGTGGTTCCCAATGCCCAAAATGTTTTTCAACCCCCTTTCTCAACTCGTTATACGAAAGTTTTAATAGAGTTTTAAGATCTATCTCAAATGTTATCTGGTAAATACCTACTTAGTTAGCTATGAATCCCAATAAATAAAATGCTTGTAATACATTCAACCTACAAAGCCTTTCAAAAACTTTTACAATCTTTTTAACATGGACTAGAGAGCTGCAACCCACAGAAATGCAATACTATATTACTGTTTTTTGCTAATGAAATGATCATTCTAATTACAAATTTCATAATGTTACGATTGAATATGGCATGTAATAACAGGACTATATTGCATAGAGAATGACAACTGAATCATTATGTATAACTATTTCAAATTTATATAGCAACTTTGAAGTAACTTAAATTTTATTAGAAAGATATTTATTTCAAGTGCCCTACATATATACGTTTATTTTCTTTAAAATATTTCTATTTGGCATCACTTCATGGCAAATAGATGGGGAAACAGTAGAAACAGTAGCCGACTTTATTTTTCCGGGCTCCAAAGTCACTGCAGATGGTGATTGCAGCCATGAAATTAAAAGACACTTACTCCTTGAAAGGAAAGTTATGACCAATATAGACAGCATATTAAAAAGCAGAGACATTACTTTGTCAACAAAGGTCCATCTAGTCAAGGCCATGGTTTTTCCAGTGGTCATGTATGGATGTGAAAGTTGGACTATAAAGAAAGCTGAGCATAGAATTGATGCTTTTGAACTGTTGTGTTGGAGAAGACTCTTGAGAGTCCCTTGGACTGAAAGGAGATTCAACCTGTCCATCCTAAAGGAAATCAGTCCTTGGTGTTCATTAGAAGGACTGTTGTTGAAGCTGAAACTCCAATATTTTGGCCATCTGATAAGAGCTGACTCATTTGAAAAGACCCTGATGTTGAGAAAGATTGAAGGCAGGAGGAGAAGGGGATGACAGAGGATGAGATGGTTAGATGGCATCACCGACTCAATGGATATGAGTTTGGATAAACTCCTGGAGTTGGTAATGGACAGGGAGGCCTGGCGTGCTGCAGTTCATGGGGTCGCAAAGAGTCAGATACGACTGAGCGACTGAACTGATCTGAACATATATATGTTTATTTTCTTTAAAATATTTTTCTCTCCATTCACATAATATATACAGCTATTTGATATTATAGTGACACTATTTAACTTACAAATATGTTGTTGTTAAGAATCATCAATCAATACATGATTTATATAAGAATAAATCTTGATGACTTACTGGTAAATATATTTGCTGTGTAATTTGAATCTATAAGTAAAAGCTGAAATCCTAAGATTGAATCCCAAGTAAGATTATAATATGTAAACTCTAGAGATATGACTATTTTAAAATATTACTAATAAATAATGTAACTCATGGAAATTAAGCTATTGGCAGACAAGTTTTTCTTTTTATAAACTCTAGAAATACAGACCTCAACCATATTTTTTAATAGTGGGTATCTATTAAATAACTTTGACTCAGTTTTTGAAACTTCAAAATAATGGTCCTTCTAGTTAAATCTAATGCTACCAGAATCGTTAAATTAACAGGTAAAATGAGTAAAATTATTTGGAAGTGTAATCCTATGCAAACATAAAGAAAATTTTCTGATACATTTGTAGGTATAAAAGGTCATCATTTATTTCATTGTGATCAAGAATATTTGGTAAACACTCTATATAAATCCCTTCAATTAGGATTATTTGCATGTAGCAGAATTCTTATTACAATATTCATATTTTTCCTGTTGAAGCACTTCTTTGATCACATGCATTCTTTCCCTCATAGCAACACAGATTTTGAGATGTACTTAAAGACTAAATTTTAAGAACTCACTCACACCCCAGAATATACGCAGGAATTTCACCTATTGTGTAAACTGTTAAATGTCTATCAGTTAGAACATATCAGGTCTATCTAGTGAACTCAGAAAATATTTGTGCAACAAATAGTTTTTGATTTGAAAAAAAAACCTACTTAGTTTTCCTATTTATATCCTGATTTAATATATCTTTATCTTCCTACTTGTGTCAACAATATGACTTAGACATATGTCTAAGTCTGTCTATATCTATATATGTCTTATGTCTATGACTTAGACATCTTATCTTTCAGCAGACAAATATATCCCATCCCCAGGTTTCTGCATTCACACTTTGTTGTTGTTGATTAAACTCAGAATAACTGACAGGGTGTTCTATGTACTTGACCTAGAATGTAATAGACTGTGTCCCCGAGCCCTGAAACTGTAGATGCCCCGTGCATAGAGGGAGAGCATGCTAACCAAGATTTTTCAGTGCGAATCTCAAAACTGGCAGAGGGTTTTAAGAAAATGGAATCCCTAGGACCATCCTTTGGAATACAGAATCAGAATAGAATCCCTCTGCTGACTTCCTTCCAGATTCCACATAGCATAAGCACTCAACCAGGGAAAATGAGCTCTTTGACACGTGCCCCTTGAATTTTCCAACTAAATCCTTGAAAATGTTTGTTCATTTTTTTTCCACAGCTCTAAAGTAAATGTTTAAAACTTGAATATACTGACATTCATTTCAGCAAAACAAATCAATAAATGCTGTGATATAAAATGTTTTCTGGTTCAGCTAAAGTGATCAATAATAGAAAACAGCAGAGCATAGTTTTTTATAACAGAATGAGACAAATATAATTAGTATCTCATCTATATTATATTTAATAGAATCAAGACAAAAAATGGCTTTACCAAGAGACACATCTGTCCTGCAGCTTTCCAAGCTCCCTTTGGCTTTGAGACAGACAGTCCACAGAAAAAGGAAACTGGCTAGTAATTTAGGGTTCATGTCAAAGTCATGATACAAATTATTCCATCACTTTCATTTACATTCAGGACAGGAGTACTGTTTATTTCCTCTTTCTCCCATTAGATGTGAAACTCTTCCAGTTATTAAATTCCTTAGCTGATTATACAATTCCTTAGAGCCTTATTTCTACATGGGAACACTAATTATTGCATAAATGTCAATTCCTTAAGGATTTATGCAAACTTAAACAAAATAACAACTGAGTATTTTAAACTTGAAGTAGTGATTTAAATTTTATCTGAAAGCATAAACAGAAGAAAATATCCAAGAAAAAATTCACTAAGGATCATGAGTGAGAGGGCTTCTCCATTAGATATTTAAATATCCCTTTTAAAAAAGTCTACATATTGAGCAGTAAACAGTCTTCAAGATAATTCTAATGTAGATGTGTACACGTGTGAGTGTGTGTGTATTTGCATCAGTTCATGTGAACTGTGTAAAGGCAGGTTATAAAACAGTGAGAAAATTATAGTTTTGTTTTTCATAAAAAACAGCTTTATTTGAAAAAATAAAATTAGGATTCTTATTTTGTATTCATCACAATGAATTCCAGATGCCTAAAAGGGTTAAATGAGAATTAAAATTATAGAAATGAAAATATAAGAAGATGTGAATAACCAATTTTAAGATTTAGAAGAAATTTATAAGTGTAAGAGTAATGGAGAAATATTTACATGGATTTATTGTATAACAGCATAAATATTGACAGTAAAACATGGGAAGTGTTGAAAACTCTCATTCAGAAGAAAGAATAAATTTATAACATAGATAATATTCCATCTCAACAATAATTAAAAAATCAATATTTTGATGCCATTTCCAGCTACCAACCTTCCCCTGCATATGTGTATATATGTATAGATAGATAGATATCTACATCTATCTATATTTAATCATATTAATGATTATGTTAAAAAAGCAAAGTTAAATTGCTAAAAACAATTTTAAAGAATAAAACTTTGTGAAAAGCAAATTGTCAAAATTATAATGTGTGTGTGTGGTTTTTATTAATGGTATACTTTAACTCCAGAAAATTCCTCTCCTAATATGACATGATTTCTAATTAAACATTTATGTAAAATGTATATTACAAAACTTTAAATAGCAAAAACTGTAAACAACACTAGAATAGTTAATAACTTACGTCCTAATGCTTACTTAGACTCTGATTGCAGTCAATACAAAATTATTTTTGAAATCTATTGATATGGAAGAAAGGTAGAAATACAAATGGTTAAATTATAAAAAGCATGAAATACATTCATGTTCAATTGGTGAGATATATATAGACACATATGCTACTGGTTTGAATGTAAACTATTTTGTTTAAATAGGTCTCAGATCTCACTCTCACTTACTCTTACAATATCCCTCTCCTCCTCCTTGCCACACAAAAATGTCATTCCTTCACAAACACACCTACCTGGTCACAATAGAACACCAAAATTAAAAAAGTCAGTCTCCAATATGATTAATTTTTATTCCCATTGTCAGAATTTTCTTCTCCAAATTATCAAGGGATATTTTTTAATATTCCTTTTATGAATGCAACTACATTAGAAAGAATGTATCACAGAAGGTTATCTGTGTAGTCACATTTGGAAGCTAGAAAAGAATATAGAAGGAAATTTGATGGGAGGAGGTATATAACTTCAAAACTGCACAGTCATTTAGTGCTAAGGAAAAACAGAAAAACCTGCTCTGATGAACAAGATAAAGCGCTGTAAGTAAATGCAGCATAAGAGAATCTAATAGCCCCAGTCACCACTGCTGCTACTGCTGCTCAGTCATTTCAGTCGTGTCTGACTCTGTGCGACCCCATAGACGGCAGCCCACCAGGCTCCCCCGGGATCCCCAGAATCCCTGGGGATTCTCCATGCAAGAACACTGGAGTGGGTTGCCATTTCCTTCTCCAATGCATGGAAGTGAAAAGTGAAAAGTGAAAGTGAAGTCGCTCTGCCGTGTTCGAATCTTGGCGACCCCATGGACTGCAGCCCACCAGGCTCCTCCGTCCATGGGATTTTCCAGGCAAGAGTACTGGAGTGGGTTGCCATTGCCTTCTCTGCTAGTCACCACAGATTCAATCAAAGGCAGGGTAATGGAGCAGGCAATGGGTCCACATGCAAGTTACTATAACTACAGTCTCCTTCAGGCGTACATTTTTGCAAATGCATGATGTACCCACCAGCCTAACACACTCATATGTGTGCACAGGCACAGCCTCCACTTAAGAGTAATCACAGATATGGAAAATACGCACGAAAGTAGACTAGCATTAAATAGTATTATATAGACTAGTATTAAATAATATGAAATAGGTTTAGACTAGACTCATATTAAAAGTTGAAAGATGAATTAATAATACATAAAATAATCACTAGGTCTTCTGTCATCAAAGGAAGAGAGAAAATAAGAAATGAAACAATTTGAGATGTATAACATATATAATTTTATTGCAAGGGATTTTTAAAATACTGCAATTAGCAACAACAGATATTTGAAACCAAATTAACCTTTTCCTAATGCATATAATATTTGATAACCTAAAAGCTCTTTAATATACTAAATTTGTCAATCCAAACAGTAATAAAATATTGCTTTAAGCTCTATGCTAATATGTCTCAAATCGATGTGCCCTGAGGTATAAACCTGTAATAACATAGGCCAATCTAGTTGCTGGCTCACCCTAAGTGCATTAGAATGCAGCACACACTGTGTTAGGAAGATTGGATGATGAAGGGCAAGTACTTGTTAAATTTATGAGAAAAAGAATACAGGCAGTTTCAAATGAAACTACACTTTTCAAAAATTTCTTCATAAGTTATCTCAAACTAGAAACACATACCTCCAAAGAGAAATATGTGTAATAAAAGCTAATTTTCTAGCTTATCCTCCCCAACCTCTTCCCCACAATAACCACCAAAATACTGATACTAACATTAATGTATACTGTCTCAAGCATCTTAATCTTTTACATGATTAAAGGAGCACCGATAAAATACTTAACATCCTTCAGTGACTATTAGGATCACCTAAGGAGTTAAAAAAAAAAAAATTAATGCTGGGGTCCCAAACACAGAGATTCTGATTTCACTGGGTAGAAGGAGTGAATTGCTATTTCAGTGGTATGCAAAGGAAAAATCATTTACCTGATTTTAAAATCAATCCTGATTTCGGGATCTCTCAAGGTGATTTTGACATTCAGATTGGGTCAGAGTTCATTGGGCCATGGAATCCAATAGACACTATTTTGTAACTTGGGCAATTTTTTTAAACTCTCTCAGACTCAGTTCTGCTATTACAAAACTGAGATTTTAGTAGATTCTAACCAATAGAACTACTATGTGTAAGAAATGAGATCCTGTTTGTACAGAAACTATAGCAGTGGGCTGCAGAGAAATCAAATACTCTGTGTATCTGTTTTTATAACATACCACATACAGGTAAATAATGATACAGAACTAACCAGTGTCATAACTTATGTCTATACTAAATCCATTCAGAGTTTTACTCACCAGCAATAACAGCTATTTGCTTTAGTAAGAGTAATGAGAAAACCTGAGGACTTCAAATTTCTACAAAAGGTCAACTCTACTAGGGATGCATGCCACAAGAAGGCTATCCAGGATGAATAAACAGCCTTGACAGTGAAAATGGTGAGGGAACCTCCATGGCTTTTGTTTTTAGGAATGGAGTGAGGAGTTGATGTGTGCAGCAACTGCCCAGTGACTAGCAACTCTTAGGCAATGTGCTGAGAAGATCAATGCCTTTGTTTGGAGGCATAGCCCATTATATCTACTACTGTGGGCAGGAATCCCTTAGAAGAAATGGAGTATCCATCATAGTCAACAGAAGAGTCCAAAATTCAGTACTTGGATGCAATCTCAAAAATGACAGAACGATCTCTGTTCCTTTACAAAGCAAACAATTCAATATCACGGTAATCCAAGTCTATGCCTTGACCAGTAACACTGAAGAAGCTGAAGTTTAACAGTTCTATGAATACCTACAAGACCCTCTAGAACTAACACCCAAAACAGATGTCTTTTCCTTTATAGGGGACTGGAATGCAAAAGTAGGAAGTCAAGAAACATCTGGAGTAACAGGCAAATTTGGCCTTGGAGTGCAGAATGAAGCAGGATAAAGGCTAATAGAGTTCTGCCAAGAGAACACACTGGTCATAGCAAACAACCTCTTCCAACAACACAAGTGAAGACTCTACACAGGGACATCACCAGATGGTCAACATTGAAATCATAGTGATTATATTCTTTGCAGCCAAAGATGGAGAAGCTCTATACAGTCAACAAAAACAAGACCGGGAGCTGACTGTGGCTCAGATCATGAACACCTTATTGCCAAATTCAGACTTAAATTGAAGAAAGGGAAAACCACGAGACCATTCAGGTATGACCTAAATCAAATCCCTTATGACTATACAGTTCAGTTCAGTTCAGTTGCTCAGTCATGTCCGACTCTTAGCGACCCCATGAATCGCAGCACGCCAGGCCTCCCTGCCCATCACCAACTCCTGGAGTTCACTCAGAAAGACTATACAGTGGAAGTGAGAAATAGATTTAAGGGACTAGATCTGATAGACAGAGTGCCTGATGAACTATGGATGGAGGTTTGTGACATTGTACAGGAGACAGGAATCAAGACCAGCCCCAAGAAAAAGAAATGCATAAAAGCAAAATGGCTGTCTGAGGTGACCTTACAAATAGCTGTGAAAAGAAGAAAAGGGAAAAGCAAATGAGACAAGGAAAGATATACACATTTGAATGCAGAGTTCCAAAGAAAAGCAAAGAGAGATAAGAAAGCCTTCCTCAGTGAAAAATACAAAGAAATACAGGAAAACAATAGGATGGGAAAGACTAGAGATCTCTTCAAAAAAATTAGTGATAATTTTCTAGGGAAAGATTTCATGCAAAGATGGGCTCAATAATGGAGAGAAATGGTAGAGTCCTAACAGAAGCAGAAGATATTAAGAAAAGGTGGTAAAAATACATAGAACTGTACAGAAAATATCTTCATGACCCAATAATCACGATGGTGTGATCACTGACCTAGAGCCAGACATCTTGGAATGTGAAGTCAAGAGGGCGTTAGGAAGCATCACTATGAACAAAGCTAGTGGAGGTGATGGGATTCCAGTTGAGCTATTTCAAATTTTGAAAGATGATGCTGTGAAAGTGCTGCACTCAATATGCCAGGAAATTTGTAAAACTCAGCAGTGGCCACAGGACTGGAAAAGGTCAGTTTTCATTCCAATCCCAGAGAAAGGATATGCCAAAGAATACTTTAACTACGACACAATTACACTCATGTCACGTGCTAGTAAAGTAACGCTCAAAATTCTCCAAACCAGGCTTCAGCAATACGTGAACCATGAACTTCCAGATGTTCAAGCTGGTTTTAGAAAAGGCAGAGGAACCAGAGATCAAATTTCCAACATCCACTGGATCATCAAAGAAGCAAGAGAATTCCAGAAAAACATCTATTTCTGCTTTATTGACTATGCCAAAGCCTTTGACTGTGTGGATCACAACAAACTGTGGAAAATTCTGAAAGAGATGGGAATATCAGAACACCTAAACTGCCACTTGAGAAATTTGTATGCAGGTCAGGAAGCAACAGTTAGAACTGGACATGGAACAACAGACTGATTCCAAAAAGGAAAAGGAGTACATCAAGGCTGTATATTGTCACCCTGCTTATTTAACTTATATGCAGAGTATATCATGAGAAACACTGGGCTGGAGGAAGCACAAGCTGGAATCAAGATTGCAGGGAGAAATATCAATAACCTCAGATATGCAGATTTCACCATCCTTATGGCAGAAAGTGAAGATGAACTAAAGAGACTCTTGATGAAAGTGAAAGTGGAGAGTGAAAAATTTGGCTTAAAGCTCAACATTCAGAAAACGAAGATCATGGCATCTGGTCCCATCACTTCATGGCAAATAAATGGGGAAACAATGGAAACAGTGGCTGACTTTATATTTCTGGGCTCCAAAATCACTGTAGATGGTGATTGCAGCCATGAAATTAAAAGATGCTTTCTCCTTGGAAGAAAAGTTATGACCAACCTAGACAGCATATTAAAAAGCAGAGAAATTACTTTGTCAACAAATGTCCATCTAGTCAAGGCTGTGATTTTTCCAGTAGTCATGTATGGATGTGAGAGGTGGACTGTAAAGAATGCTGAGAGCCATAGAATTGATGCTTTTGAACTGTGGTGTTGAAGACTCTTGAGAGTCCCTTGGATTTCAAGGTGATCCAGTCAGTCCATCCTAAAGGAGATCAGCCCTGGTATTCATTGGAATGACTGATGTTGAAGCTGAAATTCCAATACTTTGGCCACCTAATGCGAAGAGTTGACTCATTTGAAAAGACCCTGATGCTGGGAAGGATTGAGGGCAGGAGGAGCAGGGGACCACAGAAGATGAGATGGTTGGATGGCATCACTGACTTGATGTACATGGGTTTGGGTGGACTCCGGAAGTTGGTGAAGGACAAGGAGGTCTGGCATCCTGCAGTTCATGGGGCCACAAAGAGTGGGACATGACTGAGCTACTGAACAGAACTGAACTGAACCCATAAATTTATTAACATTCGAAAGAAAGTGTGTTCATCTTCTACTATGGACTTAAATAACAAAGGGCTCCTAAACTGAATAAACATTTTTAAGTTTTCAGCACAAAAAAAAGTATATTTATAGTGAGAGTAAATAAAAGGTCAAAACAAACAGTGAGTGGGCTTCCCTGGAAGCTCAGCTGGTAAAGAATCCGCCTGCAATGTAGGAGACCCGATTTCAATTCCTGGGTCAAGAAGACCCCATGGAGAAGAGATAGGCTATCCACTCCAGTCTTCATGGGCTTCCCTGGTGCCTCAGACAGTAATGAATCTGCCTGCAATTGGGAGACCTGAGTTTGATCCCTGCGTTAGGAAGATTCCACTGGTGGAAGGTGTGGCAACCCAGTCCAGTATTCTTGCCTGGAAAATCCCTATGGAAAGAGGAGCCTGGTGGGCCTACCATCCATGGGTTTCAAAGAGTCAGACACGATTGAATGACTAAGCACAGCACAGCAGTGAGAAGACCAGATCAGATAGGTACAAAACCAGAGTGGAAAAAAAAAGAAAAGAAAAATCCATACTTACCAACAAGGACACTTTTGGAGGGAACATTGCGAAGTATAGGAGTGAGGCCAGGGTTACAGTGATGTATGAGTAAAGAAAAGCTCAAAATTAAATAAAGAGAGGAATCTGAGCAGTCTCTATGGTACGCCCCAGAACAGGGACAATAACAATTTGGAGACTAAGCTGGAGATATGTGTATAATTTCACACCAATGCTCATTTGCTCTTTGTTACATCTTTGTGTTCCAATCTATCATTGCTCTGCTTATGGAACTTGAAGGCAAATTCCAAGATGTGAGACTCAACAAATGAAAGAGAACTTTGCCCTTTCATATAATTAGATGGTGTACCTGCATTACATTCAGCAAAACATGCTTGCCATCTGATTTATTTTCTTAATGGATTGAATTTCAGCAAACAAACTTAAAAATCCTAGTTCAGTAAATTGGTAAGGGCAATTACCACACCTATATGCTAACTGTTTTATAATGTAATAAGAAAAATATTTTCTCTTCAAAAGGAAGTTTCTGGCTTCTCAGAAATATTATCACATAAAAATAAGTGATTATTTTGTTACTGACACCTATAGTTTAAATGTCCTTTAAAAGTGCATTATCTCTATCTGTGTAAGTGTACATCATTTCCCAGCAGCAGTAAGACCATATACACCATCTTCCTCCTCTGACTGCCCTTTATAGCAAAGGGCCCTTATGAAAAACCCCTTAGTTCTCCAGGGTCACTACTTATTACGGTAAATACAGACAAAAAGGTCCTGTCATCCTATAAGAGCTTTCAGTTTCTGAAACCTAAAATTTAATTCCCTGTGCAAATTCAAATATAACTCAAGAATAGAACAGCTTCTCTATGTAGTTGATAGGATTATGACAAAAGGGTAGAAGAATTGATTTTCAACTGTAGTGAGAAATTAAGTTAACCTTAACCTTCACTCGGATATACATGCTGGTGTACCAGAAAAGATCATGTAGCTTCTTTCTAGTTTTCAGAAAATTCAACCTACCAATATCCATTGTTAAGACACTGTGAAAATAGACAGGGGGATAGTCTGTGCTTGAGAGAATTGTGATGCGCTGATACTCTGAATACAAGGGTCGATTTGCTATTTAACAGATTCAGACAATAAATACAAAGAATTTTATGCAGATTATTTAAACTAGGTGGACTAAATGGATCCTTTTAAAAATTAAAAGCAAACATATTTATAATGTCACTACTTATTAATTCTTTATCTGTCTTATTTTAAAATGTTGTGATAAAATGACACTCCTTGAACGTGGACAATTCTTTTCAGCATTACGGTTTACTACGTGTTCCAACTACAGGATACCTTCATGGAACACTTTTTGAAGCATTACTGGTCTACTAAAGAGTCGAGGGAGTCTCCGAGGATATAATCATCCTCTCTCTACCCTGCTCTCCCACACAACTGGAGAGGAGTGGGTGAGAAATGGAGCATAAACTTCTCAAAGAATGGTTAAGCACTCCAGAGGAAGAAATGCTCCTTAATCTACAAGAGAATGACTTTCAATCTTGCAGTGTTACTACTTTGCAAGGTATCAAGACTTCCTAAGAATCTACAGTGATATAATTTGTGATATTCAAGAAGAGACAGAATAGAGCAGAGAGAAAAAGCAACACATGAATGCAATTAGACTATATGACAGAATTTGCACTTCAGCTTTATGGAGAAAGAGAAACTATTCACAAATACAGTCTGGGACAAGTAGTTACCCATGTGTTAAGGACTAAAATTAGTCTTACTTCATATCATATGTAAAATATCAGTTAAAGGGGGGTTAAAGTGTTAATTTTGCAAAGCAAAATAGTGGAGTGACTATAAGAGAAAAATATCTTTCTCCTAACTGAAACTTCTTAAACAAGTCACAAAATAGCACTAGCCATACAAAATTCAAATTTGGCTATACTACAGTCAAGAACTTATGCTCGTTACAGGAACCATAAAGAAAGTGAAAATACAGCCACAGATTGGGAGAAAATATTTGTCTCAAAATTGTTTTCTGGGAGTTCTTTAAAATTCAGGAAATTAAAATTTTGTTATGTATGTCATTACTAAAACTAAAATAAAATGCTATACCCTTTTTAAATATTATGAATTTGTGTCACATGCAGCATATGCAGTATACAAAAACAATACACATTTATCTGGAAGTTGAAAATTTATTAGTTTTAAGAAAAATTTGTTTAGCCATGTTTTTCATAGATCTTGAGATAAGCAACATGCTGCCCCTCTTCTCAAGTAGTGCTGAGAGGGAAATTGCCTAGGTGCTGCCTAGCTGTTCCTTTTACAGCAGCCTAAGCCACTCCTCTATCTGTCGGACTAGCTTTGGAATTTAGAGAGGGCTCAGCTGCCTATAAAGCTCAGAGAATCAACCTATGCTGACCTCATTTTAGGCTAGTGCTTTTTTGAACCTGACATGTCTGTTTACACACTATGATATTCATTAATGACCTGTCTAGGTGATATTGGGTCAATATCATGCCTAACAATAAAATTGTTAGTTGCTGCAACATATGATGTATTAAGTTTGCAACTTTAACTGTGATCATCACTCAAATGAGAGCAACTTGGTATAATTATATATTCCAAGTTCATTACAGCAGTGGGCACAGGACTGGAAAAGGTCAGTTTTCTTTCCAATCCCTAAGAAAGGCAATGCCAAAGAATGTTCAAACTACAGCACAGTTGCACTCATCTCACACACTAGTAAAGTAATACTCAAAATTCTCCCAGCCAGGCTTCAGCAATATGTGAACTGTGAATTTCCAGATGTTCAAGCTGGTTTTAGAAAAGGCAGAGGAACCAGAGATCAAATTGCCAACATCTGCTGGATCATGGAAAAAGCAAGAGAGTTCCAGAAAAGCATCTATTTCTACTTGATTGACTATGCCAAAGCCTTTGACTGTGTGGATCACAACAAACTGTGGAAAATTCTGAAAGAGATGGGAATACTAGACCACCTGACCTGACTCTTGAGAAACCTGTATGCAGGTCAGGAAGCAACAGTTAGAACTGGACATGGAACAACAGACTGGTTCCAAATATGGAAAGGAGTACGTCAAGGCTATATATTGTCACTGTGTTTATTTAATTTCATGCAGAGTACATCATGAGAAATGCTGGGCTGGATGAAGCACAAGCTGGAATCAAGATTGCTGAGAGAACTATCAATAACCTTAGATATGCAGATGACACCACCCTTATGGCAGAAAGTGAAGAATTAAAGAGCTTCTTGATGAAAGTGAAAGAGGAGAGTGAAAAAGTTGGCTTAAAACTCAACAATCAGAAAACAAAGATCATGGCATCTGGCCCAATAACTTGAAGGCAAATAGATGGATAAACAGTGGAAACAGTGGCAGACTTTAATTTTGGGGGGCTCCAAAATCACTGCAGATGGTGGGTGCAGTCATGAAATAAAAAGAGGCTTATTCCTCAGACAAAAAATTATGACCAACCTAGATAACATATTAAAAAGCAGAGACATTACTTTGCCAACAAAGGTCTGTCTAGTCAAAGCTATGGTTTTTCCAGTAGTCATGTATGGATGTGAGAGTTGGACTATAAAGAAAGCTGAGCGTCAAAAACTTAGTGCTTTTGAGCTATGGTGTCGGGGAAGAAGACTCTTGATAGTCCCTTAGACTGCAGGGAGATCCAACCTGTCAATTCTAGAAGAAATCAGTCCTGAATTTTCATTGGAAGGACTGATGCTGAAGCTGAAACTCCAGTACTTTGGCCACCTGATGTGAAGAACTGACTCATTTGAAGAGACCCTGAAGCTGGGAAAGATTAAGGCGGGAGGAGAAGGGGACGACAGAGGATGAGACGGTTGGATGGCATCATCGACTCAATGAACATGAGTTTGAGTAGGCTCTTGGTGTTGGTGATGGACAGGGAAGCCTGGGGTCCTGCAGTCCACTGGGTCACAAAGAGTAGGACAGGACTGAGTGACTGAACTGAACTGAACTTATGATGTTAGGGCAATATTCCAGAACAGAATTTGAGACAGAGTTAAAAGTTAAAAACTGGATTTTGGACTTTTCTTGAAAGAGAAATGATAGTTTGGGAATTAATTAACATGGTGTTAATCATTCACAGAAGTGTTTTGGTACACCATTAGAAATTAGATTTTAAAATCATTGAAAAATATTTTAAATGTATGCTTATTGTCACAATGGGATTTTTTTTTCATTTAATCATATTTAAAATTATTTTAAAAGCCTAAAACTAAAATGCTTTTTTTAGCATTTAAGTTGTAAACCCTTGCCTGGATTGTACTTTTGTTTTCCTCACCATTATCCAGAAGTTCTTAAATTGTAATTACAATCTCTTCCCTAAGAAAATTTACAACATGCTTGCAAGAAACTTTACAATATGTCTTTAAATATTTTATCAAATGAGATAATGAGATAAATTTTTAAAAATAATTACTTCCTAAACACACAAAATGAAATCTTTGCCTTTACACTTCAGCAAACCCCACTAAGTGGTGGGCAATCTGTAAATTAAGGTCATCGCCCTGATTTATACTGACTCTGAGAGACTGTGTAGGAATTATCATGGCTGATTAATATAGCTGAAATTAACAGATTGACTCTGCCATGCCCTATTCATTTTCCATGAAGGGATTCAGTTAAAAGGTGCATAGCTTATGATTCTTCATTTTACAGGGATGAAAGGTAGATCATCACCTAAATTTGATGCAATTTATCCTCACTTTAACTCATTGGGAATAATTAGTTCATTTTCTTCTTCATAATAACTGTAAGTCTATAACCATTTAAACTATTTCAATACAAATAATCCAGAAATATCCATGGCAATTATAGACATATTATAAGCAATATAAGTGGGGAAATGTTTCCCATATGCATTCACAGTGCTAAGAGGCTCTCTGCCAGCAACAAAACCTTTTGGACAACTTCCATTTTTCATTCATATTTTCATATCCTTGAACAAAAAGTATGCTTAGTAAAGCAACTGAATCTTAAGAAAAATTCCACATTCAGATCAAGAGTTGGTATATTTTTAACTGTTTCATGGTGTATATTAATTTTATTGGAAAACTCAATTTAAAAGCCAGTGGCTATGCAACTAAGATCACAGTGCCAAAGAGAAGATAAGCTAGTTCCCAGTGTGAAGATCATGAGAGCCCTTTCCAAGAAGTCTTCTGACACAGAAAGAATTGCAACTTTTTTTCTTCCTTTGAAGTAAGGTGTAACTATGCAATTTGCTTTGGCTGAAGAAACATGGGCAGGAGTGATATGAGCTGCTTCTTGTCAGTAGCTTTAGAACCTCTCCTGCTTCACCATCTCCCTGCCTCTGAGAGAGGAAGCATAGAGACCCATGCTGAAGTGGGGTCTTAGGCGCCTGGATTCCTGAATGGGGAAAATAAATAGCTTCTTCTTCTAACCCATGTTGGGTGATCTAGCTTGATCATAAACAAACCTCCATTAAAGAAAGCCACTGAGATTTGGGGCTTGTTAATAGATTCAAGGATTATATTGTAGCTGAACAGACAAAGCAAGTAATCTTACTGCCTACCAAAGGAAGCAGCTGGTAACAGGACTAGAGAGAGTAGCTAGACTGAGCTGTGAAAACCTGCTAAATTGCCCAAAACTCAAGAGACTATGAGGCCAAGGGGAGTTTCAGATAATTGTGTTTTATCTAAAGAAATTTTAAGCTATTTTTATCAGCATATCTCCCTCTGTCTATATTTCTAGAGTATATGTTGGAATAAAAAAGGGTTGAAAGTCAGTTAGAGTTGTCATTAAAATCTTGCGGACAAAAGTATATTTTTATGTTTGAAATATGCTATGTAATGGGGTTTACTTTTGAGAAGCAAAAGGTTTTGGTAGAAGCATATCAGTAGTTTCCACAAGTATTTTTCCAGCGTGAAACAACCACTGTTATTGCCGCTACTACTGCTCAAGTACTAGTAACAGAACAAATATTTTACAATGCTTTCTGTAAGACACATCCTGTTAAAGCATGTGTTAAATATCTAATTCTCACAAATAGTATCCTACCAGTAAGGTACTGTTCTTTTGTCAACTTTAGAGATTTGGGGAAACTGAGTCACTATCAGTTCAACAGGTTTGTCCAGTGATACACAGTTAGCAGGGCTTCCCAGGTGGCGCTAGTGGTAAAGAACCCACCTGCAATCCAGGAGACTTAGAGATGCTTGGGGCTGGTGCACTGGGACGACCCAGAGGGATGGAATGGGGAGGGAGGAGGGAGGAGGGTTCAGGATGGGGAACACATGTAAACCTGTGGCGGATTCATTTTGATATTTGGCAAATCTAATACAGTTATGTAAAGTTTAAAAATAAAATAAAATTTAAAAAAAAAAAAAAAAAAAAAAAGAGATGCAGACTCAATCCCTGGGTCCAGAAGATGCCCTGGAGGAGGGCACAGCAACCCACTCCAGTATTATTTCCTATAGAATCCCATGGACAGAGGGCCTGGTGGGCTACAGTCAATAGGGTTGCACAGAATCGGACATAACTGAACTGATTTAGTACTCACACATGCCTGCATGCGGGTAATAACTGGCAGAATGAGATTTCAACCCAAGCATTCTAACTCCAGAGTCTGTGCTTTGAAAACTAATCTACTCATGTTCAGTAAAGATTGATAATTTCTTTCAATGTATTAAAAAAAAAAAAGACTAGTTCTTAAATTAAATCCAGGATTTTGCGTAAGATGAAGCCAGATAGAGGAAAATGACTGAATACTATGGAATCAACATGTCTAGTTCCTGACTAAACTTCCTTTCATGGTCACAAATTCAAGGATGAAGGACCTGG
The DNA here is from genome assembly GCF_029407905.1 of Bubalus kerabau. NCBI lineage: Eukaryota > Metazoa > Chordata > Mammalia > Artiodactyla > Bovidae > Bubalus > Bubalus kerabau. The sequence goes on along the minus strand of NC_073625.1, from coordinate 79,420,265 downwards.
ATTGGACATCATGGGTTTTATGTAAGTTGATTTCAGTAAGGACTAGGGTGCTCCCAAGAGCAGAGTCTCTTGGTTCCCACACCCCTAAGGAGTGAGAACAGCTAATTTATATAACCAAAGTTTATAATTAGCTAATTAAAAGCAAGTCTGTGAATCCTGTCAGGTTAAAGACATGCTGTGATATTCTGCCAAGCAGCTGAGAAGCAGCAGCAATTTTAAAAGCACATACGACCCAGAGAAACTGCTTAGTTCTAAGTCCAAACTGTCTGAATAACTTTCTAATCACTCAGTGTGAGAATTTTAGTAAGTTACTTAACCTTTTTAAGCCACCAAAACCTCAAGATAATGATGCTACCTCAGGATCAATGCAGAATTAAGTGAGATAATGTTTGCAAAGCATTTGGAACATCTCCAGGCATGTTTCTACATATGACAGGGTTTATAAGGACAGTGTTAAATGGGTTTTTGAGAATACAGCTGTATTTTAAATCCTAACATATGCTATCAATTTATATATTTAGGTTCTATTTAGAATGTAATTTGTCCTGTAACTTCCATTTCATCCATAACCTTCTTACTTTCCTCTTGATTTACTAAATGCATATTAAAGAAACTACATCTGCTACATCTGCTATGCCCTTAGAAATTTCTTACAGAAAAAATTATTGTTTTCTTATAAATAATTTAATTTATATTAACTTGTATTAACATTAACCAGTCAATCCTAAAGGAAATCAGTCCTGGGTGTTCATTGGAAAGACTGATGCTGAAGCTGAAGCTCCAATACTTTGGCCACCTGATGCGAAGAACTGACTCATTGGAAAAGACCCTGATGCTGGGACAGGTTGAAGGCAGGAGGAGAAGGAGATGACGGAGGATGAGATGGTTGGATGGCATCACCGACTCAATGGACATGAGATTGAGCAAGCTCTGAGAGTTGGTGATGAGCAGGGAAGCCTGGGGGCACAGTACATGGGGTTGCAAAGAGTTGGACACAACAGAGTGACTGAACTGAACTATATTAACATGACTAACTACATTTTCTAATTTTTACATCTCAAACATTAATGAATCCCAGTTCCACTGGATAAGGTTAAATATGCTTCAAATGCTATATTATTGCCATATTATATATATATATATATAATAATTTATATATACTTTGATGTATGTGAATTACATAATTCTTATGTAATTTTATTAATGACTCAATAAAACCTGGTGGAGTGCAAGTCTTTTAAAAATATATGTATAGCTTTCTGAGGATTGAGCCCACACTTTTAAACTGATGGCTCTCTGGTTCCTGAATCTTAATGTAATACAGGTTTAAGGAATCTCATCCTTAGGCAATTATGTATTTGTGACCATCTGCTAACAGCCCTCCCTCTCCACTGGCCTTGAAGTCCAGCCTGAATATAAACCTGTCATCTGTTCTGCACAGCCGTGTTTCCCTGTCCTCTTTCATTTCCAGATACCACCTCATCTGCTCTTGTATTGATACTTCTATATCCCTCCACAGGTAAGATGTTTTTCCCTTGCAAGGTAACCTATCTTTGTAAAGCAAAAACCCTTATAATGTCATCAATGTAATTATCTCTCATTTCAGAGAGAAAATTGAGCCCTAGATGATCTCTCATTTTTGCTAAAATTACCAGATCCCAGAGAAATGGACACAATTTCTCATTAGTTAACATCAGATATCATATTCCAACTTAACATTTTTATTTTTACTGACTATAATCTGACATTTTTATGCTCTCTATAAGCTTCTTTGTAGCTTTTGTGTATAACCTATAACTCTCAAAAATAAAATATACATATTATGTATATGTGTGTGTGTATGTGTGTATGATTTGGTCTACAAAGAAAAATTACAGCTTTAAAGACAAAATAAGTCCATAAAAGTCTATCAGTTGTATAGGCTGGTGAAGCACAAAGACTGAGATAAGAATTTATAATCTGCCAACTATATAATGTAATTACAAACAAATAAATATTGATCGAAGAAAAGAAATAACTCAAAAGCCAAAATATGACCTTTAGATGAAACTTCTCATAAACATGAATGGTCTTGTTGTAAGTGGTGTATTTGAGGATTTGATTTTTGATAATTCAAAAAGCACCAAGGATCTTGTTCCTTATTCACAGGAGAAAATAAATGTTATATGCTATGTGTTGCCATTGTTAAAATGTGTATATAATACAATAACTTTATTCCTCCTTTTTAAGGATATTTCAAATTTATTAGAGGACCTCAGGGAGCAAAATTTCAAAAGACCAATTTAAACTCCAGTATTATTTCAGAAGAGTTACTAGCAGATTTGGTTCCGTGTCCTATCCCTCATATTCCAGACAGAACATTCTCAACATGCATCACTGGACACCCATGATGGACACGGTTACCTTCTCCTTGTAATAAGCCCAATTCGCCAAACTCATACTTGCTCTACTACTTCCACTTATCCTACCATTTCTCAAAGTTTCCCTTAGCTTCCCAATTTCAGATTAAAGAAACCACAGCTGCCTTTGAATTCATTCCATACTATAATTTACTATCTGACAAAGCAACTGAAGCCAAGGGAATACAAATGTAGTGCTCAATGTGATGGTACTAGGGTAGTACCTAGTATACTCCATCACATCGGGCTGTCTCCTCCAGGATGCTGAAACTAAATGAATAATAAAATAACCTTATAAAGACAAAATAATTTTTGATATTCACCATTTATTTTTTACAAATTGTATTTACCAGTTATTATTGATAAGATACTAAATTTTTGTCCTAGTGATTGAAATTACCAGTATAGTAAAATATGCTAATAGCTGCAACCATAAATTACCTTTTATGTAAGTATTGAAAAATTATGAAGAAAAACACCTCATTAGATATTAAATTTTTGTTTAAAGTGATATTTTTGCATAATGATCTGTGGGTTATAAATATTTACATCTGAATACCCAACACATTTTGGAAAATAAAGTGCAAGCAGTTCACTAATATCACAAAACAAAAAAACCCCTAAAAGAACCATATGAAGAACCACTGAGGCTTGCCTGTATTTTCTAACACCTTGAGTGTTCTTTGTAATTTCCAAAAGCATTTCCTTTCCACTCTTAAAAGTCTTTGTAGCCCATTTCTGAGAGTACATAATAAGTATAAAAATCTGTTTCATGATGCTGCAGATAAATATATTGGTACAGTTTTCCCTAATGGGTTCAGAATACAGCAAAGAAAAGAACAGTTGAGAACAATGGCATGACTCACTGAGTAATTCTGACTCTACCTGCTGAATTATCAGTAACCAGAATTTACTCCATCCTGAGAATTATGAAAATAAATTTATCCTGCTCTTTCTGATAAGGTAGAATGTAGTCAACATAGAAAATAAATGCCAACTATTTTAATATTGTATATAAATGCATATTCATATAAATAAAAACCTTTTAGCTGTCTGCTTCAAGATTAAAAGCACTAATGATTCTGTATGTGAATATTATATAATGTGCACTAATAGTGAATATGTATATTTATTCAATATGTGTTTATGAATATATGTTTATGTTCATAAACATATTTTTGCAATTATCCAACTGAGATTCAAATTTTCTTGATATTCTAAAACCATAACAGGTACCTTCCAATACTAAAATTATCTTTTAATATAAATGCCTCAAATCATTCTGTAAAATTATTTCTACCACTAATGACCATTTTTCATTTAAATACGGAAGTTTAAACCTACAAAACTAAATCATCTCAAAGTTCATTGGTAAAAACACTGAAAACTCAGAAAGTTACATTAATTAGTATTTATATTCTGGTATCATCTACACATCTCAAGGTTTATAATAAATCACCAGGATAGAAAACAAATATTTGTAAAATGATTCAAACACCAGAAACTGCTAAATCAAAATGTGTTTTACATTATTAAACTACAAAAAACACCTGAATATTCAGCAAAAAGATGCTGTTGTATTTGATAATAAAACTAAGTACATATTTGTGCTTTATTTTATCCACTAAATGCATTCTTCTAAACCACTGTGGATCTGGAAAAATATTATTTGACAACAGTACAAATGGCAGCAAGCGTGAAATGATAGAGTGAGAGAGAGAGAGTGTGATGATATAAGAATTCTCATATAATAAAGTTTTTTTTATAATTGCTAAATTTAAAAATAAATACATTTTTTCAGTTTGAGAAATTAAGGATTCCCAGTTGTTCATTTCTTTCAGCACTTAGATTGAAAGAAATCTACTTCACTATTTAATTGGTATCTTAATGATGTGTCATACCCTGAGGAAAATAGAATCAAAACAATTCCAAAGACATCCTGGGTAGATTAGATTAATTATTTATACTTTCATGTTATGATACCCCAGTATAATCTACAACTGGGTTTTGAAGGAAAAGATATTTATATTTTTTCTTAATTGCTGTTGGTACTTAATTGTGAGAAGTTCTTATTTGCACAAACTTTTAAATATAAAAGATGGCCTATTACAAAATAACACGTCAATGTTGCTACGGTGCAAACTGAACCTCACAATTCACATAATACAATATGTCAAAAAGGTGATGTAATTGGAATGTATTTTTATATTCTATGAATTTGTGCTTAAAAAAAAAGAGCAGATTCAGAATGTGGTAGCCTACTTAAATGTAAAATTGCAATTCTGTGGGAATTACTTATTCAAATGCATATTGAAAACTAGTTGACTTATTTTCTTTAAAGTTAGGTGCTGCATTCCTAAATAATATGCTCTAAGCTTTTTCTTTAACATGAAGATAACTTCTAGGATGAAATATTATTCATACTAAGGTATATCATCTTCCCTTGTGGCTCAGGTGGTAAAGCATTTGCCTGCAATGCAGGAGACCTGGGTTCGATCCCTGGCTTGGGAAGATCCCCTGGAGAAGGAAAAGGCTACCCACTCCAGTATTCCAGCCTGGAGAATTCCATGGACTGTATAGTGCATGGGGGTCTCAAAGAGTGGGACACGACTGAGCGATGTTCACTTCACTTCACTTCACTTTCTGGAGAAGAGAAAGGCTACCCACTCCAGTATTCTGGCCTGGAGGATTCCATGGACTATATAGACCATGGGGTCACAAAGAGTCTGCTATGACTGAGCAACTTTCACTTCACTTCACTTCATACATCTTCAAACTTTATCCTAAAGTATTTGTATTGTAGTTCTAAAGTATCTGGTTATTATTGTGTTTCTTCTGATCAGGATTTTTAAGGCAGTCCCACTGCTAATATGAATATCCCAGTTATTGAGTAGAATTCAGTAGAAGGAAGGATCTGTGGATATTTCCTTCAGTCACAATACATAAATTCAGGACACTATCTGTCAAACAATAGACTAAAAGGAAATTTTTCATTGTATCATTTAAAAAGAATATTATCATTTTTCAAAGGGTCATAATGGTATAAAGCAGAGTGGCATGCTTAGTTAAGTAAGTTACTTATATTATTATTAATTAGCCATTAATATTAATGGCTAAGTATTTAAAATGACTATTATAGAATCTGCACTCTAGTAGTAAATTATTTACCTGTAAAATATGTTTGAAAACATTTCACAGAGATATTACAAGTATCCTTTGAAAGATATTTTAAAACTAGGAAGTACTACATAAATTAATGAGATTTATTATCCTTTAACTGGTTTGACATAAGTCGGTGAATGATGAGAATGTAGTAACCAAATATTTTGGATTTAAAAATAAACATGTTCTGTTTCAATATAAGAGAAACAGAGATATTTACATGTTCTCACATTTCTTCCATCTATCTACAGATCTGTCTTGCTTCCTTCTGCTGCTGCTGCTAAGTCCATTCAGTGGTGTCAGACTCTGTGTGACCCCATAGATGGCAGGCCACCAGGTTCCCCCATCCCTGGGATTCTCCAGGCAAGAACACTGGAGTGGGTTGCCATTTCCTTCTCCAATGCATGAAAGTGTAAAGTGAAAGTGAAGTTTCTCAGTTGTGTCCGACTCTAGAGACCTCATGAACTGCAGCCTACCAGGCTCCTCCGTCCATGGGATTTTCTAGACAAGTGTACTGGAGTGGGTTGCCATTGTCTTGCTTCCTTAAACCATAAAAATTTCTAAGAACCAAGGGAATTTTCAACTTCTCTTAAAATCTTCATTGACTTTAGTCATTACCTCCTGTTGAAATTTTAATGGTGCAAAATTTATTTCTGCAAGGAGTCCCTTGGACTGCAAGGAGACCAAACCAGTCAATCTTAAAGGAAATCAGTTCTGAATATTCATTGGAAGGACTGATGTTGAAGCTGAAACTCCAGTACTTCGGCCACCTGATGAGAAGAACTGACTCATTGGAAAAGACCATGATGCTGGAAAAGATTGAAGGCAGGAGGAGAAGGGGACAACCAGAGATGAGATGGTCAGATGGCTCACTAACTGGATGAAAATGAGTTTGAGCAAGCTTCGGGAGTTGGTAATGGACAGGGAGGCCTGGCATGCTGCAGTCCATGGGGTCACAGAGAGTTGGACACAACTGAGTGATTGAACTGAACTGAAATGTTATTTCCATATATCTAAATTAAATACTACTTATCATGACCTATGAACCTTATAATTAAATTTTATATCAAATATGTAAATTATGCTACATATAAAAGTTCATATAATTTGAGTGAAAACTTCCTATTGGTAATTAAAGGTGAATAAAATAAATGATAAAGTCTGCTTATGAAAAGAATGGATTTCAAGAGTCCATAATTTTAAATACCCTGTAATATTAGGATCTGCAGATGGTGACTGCAGCCATTAATTTTTTTCTTTTTTTTGCAGCCATTAAATTAAAAGACACTTGCTCCTTGAAAGAAAAGCTATGAGCAAACTAGACAGCATATTAAAAAGCAGAGATATTACTTTGCCAACAAAGGTCTGTCTAGTCAAAGCTATGGTTTTTCCAGTGGTCATGTATGGATGCGAGAGTTGGACTATAAAGAAGGCTGAAAGCCGAAGAATTGATGTTTTTGGACTGTGGTGTTGGAGAAGACTCTTGAGAATCCCTTGGACTGCAAGGAGATCTAACCAGTCCCATCCTAAAGGAAATCAGTCCTGAGTTTTCACTGGAAGGGCTCATGTTGAAGCTGAAACTCCAATACTTTGGTCACCTGATGTGAAGAGCTGACTCATTTGAGAAGACCCTGATGCTGGGAAAGATTGGGGGCAGGAGGAGAAGGGGATGACAGAGGATGAGATGGTTGGATGGCATCACCAACTCAATGGACATGAGTTTGGGTAAACTCCGGGAATTGGTGATGGACAGGGAGGACTTATGTGCTGCAGTCCATTGGGTCGCAATGTGTCGGACACGACTGAGCAACTGAACTGAACTTAATATTAGGACTAAAGTAAATTATTTCCATTCACATACTCCATATGACCAATTATTTTACACAGGGACACAATCTCTTTATTTTGAAAACTTTGTAGAAGCACTGTATAATTAATCACTGTGATGTATCCAACTTCATCAATATTAGATTGAATAAAATTACACATTACTTAGGAACTGACCTTAATTAGAAACATTGGACATTTTACTAAAAAATATCCATTGGATATTTCTTTGCTTCTATATTTGCAAATTTTCCTGGATTTAAGAAATATATCTCTGTGATGTTCAGATTATATCTTTAACAATGATAAGACTACAATAAAAGTGTAGAGAAAACAATGCTACTTGGCAGTTTAAGATAAACTTGTTTTAAATACATCTTAGGTGGTGATATATATTAAAATTAATTTTCTAGTAGTGTTGTATTGTAAATGGGGAGATTAAATCCCTCTTACAGAATCTTTAAATATCACTGAAACAGAGACATATAAATTACACTTGATATATATGAAATTAAAGGATTTTTTTTTATTCACAGATTCTAAAAGAAGGGGGTATGGCATGCCATGCAAGGAACAGATGAGAGGAGTTCCAAGTATCCTTTATCAGAGACTGGGGTAGAATACATAAGCAAAATGAAAGGATTTCACTGGAGTGTTTGAATGTCAGTAGTTCACTATGAGAGAACAAGAAGGGGAACCTGTGGCAGGTACTAACCTTATCACCTTGGAGTTCTTGGCCACTAGGGTAAGATGCTCATTCAGTTTCTGGGAATGTTGAGGCATCAGGAAAATACAAGTATTAAAATTTTACAAATGCCAACTTGGTTTGTATTCAACAAATAATCTTGATTATGGCAATAAGCACAGTTCTAGGGAAATAACATGCCGATATTGTGACAAAGAGAAGCCTGAAAGCATAATTAGAACAAAGGTGTCATAAAATAAGTCAGACTTGTTTTTGGATGTGTATATAATGGGTTTAACTATACGTTTGTACATTCTTTCACCTTTGTGTTCAGATTGCTTTCAAGTGTGGATTCAATATGCATAAAACTATTGCTCTAAAATGACACAAAGTTCTCAGAATATTTTTGGCATAGAGTAAATTATAGAAAAAGAAGGATAAATTAAAGTGATAGGGTAACCTTATCTTAAATAAGTAATTGCCTACATACAGGACACAGAAAGAAGTTAAATAAAATTAAAAACAGCAGTTATAAAGTTTAGGGGGTGCAAACAATCAGCACTGAATGAAAATCGAAAATAGAATTTAAAGATTACTGTGTAAGCAAAATCCATAGCTTTTTTTTTTTTTTTTTTACTTTAGCTCTACTGAAGGGGACCACCTTTTCCAGGAAAAATAAGGTGAAGACTATTTCCAAGATGCTCTACTGAGTTACCCTAACTTACTCTTCCTTGACCCAAACATTGATCTGATATAGTGGCCCTAGGGCAGGTCCAAGTGTCACTCTTGCAATACATAGCACTGAGGATATGTATGTTTTGGTGTGTCAGCAAGAAAATGAACACAAACCTCAAAAAGGAGAGGATGATTAGAGTTGGAATCACATGAAAATTAAGGAGATCATATCTGCTAGTGGGTAAGTTTACTTTTAAACCTTGGTATCTGATATAGATACTCTGAAAAATCATAATTGATTTTGGGGAAGGAACTACATAGGAAATTAATTAAATGGTATTAATAATTTATGTCCCATTGTAAAAAAATAAGTAAATAGACATTATATAATGATCTTCTTTAAAATTCTGCTTTTAATTCTTATAACAATAGAAGTTATTTCTACTGCACCTTCATGAAGAAGTACTAGATTAGTCTTAACACTTTCTTTTACCTAATTTATAGGTAATCAGATCTTTTGGCAGCCTAATCCCAAAATTAACTCACAAGAGGGTTGGAAGAGGAATTAACTGGTATATATTTATGGCCTATAAGTTATCTATCTTAATAACAATGTTCACCTGCTGAGTAGTCATGAGCTTTATCAGACTAACTTAAGGTCTTTAAGATACAAATTAAACTTAGCTGAATAGTACACTCTACAATCTCACTGGTGGACAGTGACTGCAGCTATGAAATTGAAAGATGCTTGCTCCTTAGATGAAAAGCTATGACAAACCTAGACAATGTGTTAAAAAGCATAGACATCACTTTGCCGACAAAGGTCCATATAGTCAAGGCTATGATCTTTCCAGTAGTCAAGTATGGCCGTGAGAGCTGGACCATAAAGAAGCCTGAGCACCAAAGAACTGATGCTTTCTAACTGTGGTGTTGTAGAAGAGTCTTCAGAGTCCCTTGGACAGCAAGGAGATCAAACCAATCAATCCTAAAGATTCATTGGAAGGACTGATGATGAAACTGAAGCTCAAATACTTTGGCTACCTGATGCGAAGAGCTGACTCATTAGAGATGATGCCGATACTGAGAACAGTTGAAGGCAGGAGGAGAAGGAGAAGACAGAAGATGAGATGGTTTGATGGGATCATCAACTCAATGGACATGATGATTCTGAGCAAACTGTGGGACAGTGAAGGACAGGGAAGCCTGGCGTGCTGCAGTCCATGGGGTCGCAAAGAGTAGGACATGACTGAGCAACTGAACAACAACTATTTCTCATAACTAAGCTTCTTGGAGATTTTAAAATATGAGATATTTTAAGGAAAACCATTAAATATTTAGGTCAGATTGCAAAATCCATATACATTCATATATTTTTTAAAAAGAATTAAATATAATTTCTGAATATCTTAATAACTATCTTATTTTTATAAATGAACCCGACTGCAAAGTTCGTCTCATGTTGCAGGATCAATGATGAGAAGCTTATAAAACTGAAAATACGGCATTATAAATTGCCCATATTTTGGGGACACTGAACTTTCAAAAAGCATCCTTTTTGGTGTCAATAGATCTTGAGTCTAGTTTCAGCTTTACTATTCCCTGGGCTGTAAGAACTTACACAGACTTTTTAAATTTAAAATTCAGTTCCATTATTAATCAGGAAGAAAAATATGAGTTAAACCGGTTCAGTTTAACTTCCTGCATTAATGGAAATGTTCTGTATCTTTACTGTACCACTGTCATCTCTAGCCACCTGTGGTTCTTGAAGATCCAAAATTGGGCTAATGTGATTGAGAAACTAAAATTTTAATGTAATTAATTAAAAAATAAATAAATATAAACAAATAGTCACAGGCAGCTAGTGGATATCATATTGGGCAATGAAAACATACATAGTATCAATATTTGATCACATTTTTTGGAAAGAGTGATAATCATGGGTTGTTATCATAAATGCATATGTTGTGAATGATATTTTAAAAACAAACATTTCATAAATACAGATGTCCAAGGAGAAATGTATGATCTAAATCAATCCTTAAAGATATAGGTAGTCCACGCTGATACTTGACTTAAATGAAAATTCAGAAAAAATTTAATTGAAAGGATCAACTTGCAGAAGAAAATAAAAGCCATATTATAGCAATGTTAAACCTAAGGGATTTTTAAAGGGAGAATTATGATTCAAATTTTCCAGGAAAAATTACAAATAAATTATTGAGTAAATATGTAATTCAGGACTTTTTTTAAACAAGTCAGTTATAAGCCCCTTCTTTCCTAGCTAGTTCCCTGATATTGACTTCTGAGTCAATATCATATAATGTGGAGCCAATCATATGATGTCATTCTTCAATCAGAGTTGAGATTTGTCCTATGGGCCATTATATAAGAGCACAGTTTCCAAGAACTCCATATAAACTTACAGCTGATTTTACCCAAACATGGATTATCTTTCTAATCCAATACAGAATTAGGACCATAACTGTGGTTTCTATTTTTCAAAAATCTCCTAGTATGGCTATTCCACTGTAGCATACTTTTATTTAAAGAAGTCTTAATAAATGTAAATATATTTTAGTATATATTTTCCATACATTAGAGAATAAAGACTGGTTTTCTCTCTAATTATGCTTAGAAAATGGATTGCATATGCTGAATGCTGATAATTACATTTTAAAATAAAGGTTAACAATTCATATCATTTAGAATTCATCATAACTCCACTAAAAATGTCCTTAAAAACAATGTTCTCTAAATCTTCTTATTATTGCATAATGAAATCATAATATTCTTGACAGATACTTAGTATCCAGATAATATGCAATGCATGCACATATTATATAGCTATTTGCATAATGAAATTAGTTTTTAAACTCTTGATCCAGGTGCTTTTCCTCTACACTAGAAAAAATAAATTAGCAGAATAACTGGCAGAAATAAAATCCCCCATCCAAAATAACAATGAACCAAAAAGACAAAGCAATATATATAATAAACAAAATTATTGAGTAAAAATGTAATAGCATCTACTTCTTTTTTGTGTTCTTAATTTGTCTTAGAAATAATGCAAACTTGTAATAATGTTACAATGTCACATCATATTTGACAGGTTATAAATTTAAGATTACTACAATCTTTGTAATTTTCTTAATTTTAACTATGTATGCCACATATGGTTAATACAAAAATAGACAATTCAATGGGAATGAAAACAGTATATTTTATAACATGAAATACCTAAGCTAAGATTTTTAAAGGCAGTATTTTTTTTAATAAACAAACAACTTTGTAACAAAAAATGTTTTATTATGTTAATTTTTTAAAATTTCAATCCCTGAACCACCTAATTTCTGATTTTTATCCCATTGCACTTACAATCTTAAAATATACCGAGTTATTTTGTTTTTCCCCAGACTCTACCCATGAGGAATGTGAGATTTGCCACTGCTTAATTTACTACCCTATTCCTAGCTCCTAAAACAAAGTCTTAAACATAGTAAGAAGAAAATAAATATTTTGGATTAAAAATTGAATTACAATTTACACTAATTGTATCTATTAAAATGTTAAGGAGAAAAACTGCCTATAAATAAATTCTTGGGACTCTTTTCAGCAGTGGAGCTATCCTAACACAGTATTGAAGAAACTGAAAGGTAATGCTACTGAAAAGGTAATCCACACTATTCTTATTTATGCTTAAATGATAGCTTATGATAATGTATAATTATTATTACTATGGAATTAATTACTTTCCCTGCAATGATCTGGGGAATAAAAAAGACAGAAAAATACTGAAAATAGTGTACAATTCTTTTAAAATAAGAAAATACCATTTTAACCATGGGTTAATTTTGGATTTAAGAATAAACATTTTAAATTTAGGGCACTACAACATTTTTTATTCAGAGTTCATTTTTATTTACTACATTTATAACTAAAGAAATATATACTAAGTGTGTTCATGCTATGATTTTTATTCAAGATGCATGTATGATACATAAAATTATATTTTTCAGTTATGACTGTAATCTTATTTCTTTCTTTTCACAATGCATCAAATCATTATGAAATAAATTAGTTTCAAAAACTGAAAAAATTCACTAATTATCTTCCCATTTCAGATAAAATAAAATTAATGTTTTCTCTATGTAAGTATTATTATATAATAATTTTAATTCCTAGAGCAAAAGCATTAATATCAAACTAACAAAATTTATTATGTACATAAACAGATGAAATCATACAGAACAAATTGCAAGTGTCAATTTATCATATTTTGAGTCTTTCAAAAGTTTTTAAAGATTGTTTTAAATATTTCTGCCAAAGTATGATGTACTTGGTGATGGACAGGGAGGCCTGGTGTGCTGCAGTCCATGGGGTCACAAAGAGTTGGACACGACTGAATGACAGATCTGAAACTGAATATATCGTAAAGAAAAAAAGAGGTTTAAGGAAAGATAAAAATATTAGCCCCTAAACTAATCATTTTATTTTGGCTAAGATATCTCTCCCTTTAGAATTTTAAGATTTTTTAAAGAAGTTCTCTTTAAGGACTTACAAAAGTGCAAAACACTTTTTAAAAACTCTATAGGTTTCCTTTTTATTTTATTTTTTTTTATTATTTTTACCTTAAATATTGCATTGATTCTGCCACACATCAACATGAATCGGCCACGGGCATACACGTGTTCCCCATCCTCAACCCCCCTCCCATCTCCCTCCCCATACCATCCCTCCGGGTCATCCCAGTGCACCAGCCCCAAGGATCCTGTACTGAACCTGGACTGGTGATTCGTTTCTTATATGATATTATACATGTTTCCATGCCATTCCCCCAAATCATCCCACCCTCTCCCTCTCCCACAGAGTCCCAAAGACTGTTCTATACATTGCCGTGTTTCTTTCACTTATTTTAATTAAGTTATGGAATATTGGAAGGGAGTGGATAAAACACAGAAGTTGTTGTTTAAGTGACTTATGAGTTCCCAAGCATCTAAGATCATGTACATCTTACTTTTCCTCTGAGATTCTTTTTCTCTCTCTTTTTTTTTTTAAATTTGTAACATCTATTACAGTGTCACCTACATGAACTTTTTTTAAATATGCAAATTCACATGAAATGCTACACTCCGTTTCTTCATTAATGTAAATTGGTTCATCATGCTCCTTTCCCCCTAACCGATGTCTTCAGTTCCGTTACTCTGAGGCAGATTTCATATCAAAAAATAACTACAGGCATATTCCTGTACTTAACATGTATCTATAGAATTTTAATATTCTTAAAATGTCCATTAACCAAGATGGTTTAATGTTTCCCTCAGGTGGACTAGACTTTATACCTGACATCCCCCTACCATATATTTTTTTAGAAATTTTCTTTAGAAATTTTCTTTTTCTCTGCTCCTTCGAGATACATACAGATCTCTTTAAAAACCTCTTGTCAGTTTTACTACCCAGAAATAATTTTTCAAGGTCCTGGGATCCATCCTCTGAAATGTGATCATTTAGAAAAATAGCACCCATATTCTTATTCTCTGTTGTAGGCTAGAAGCCTAACTTTCATAGATACCAATTAGCAAATACAGATGGCCCAATCAGAGAGAAATGTTTACAAACTAAGGAAATAACTCACTGTTCTCCACACAGCCCATTGGCCAATTTCTTCCATAACACACTCCAAATACTACCTTATCCCAGCTCACGTTTAAAAACCTTCCACCAGTCGTGCCATTAGAGTTTAATTTAGATGTGGATGTGACCTTTTTCCATTATTGCAAAAACTTTGAGTAAAATTTTCCTTGTCTAATTAATTTTGTGCTGTGCAATTTTTGCTTTGAAACCATCTCTTAAATAAGATCTAAATCACCTATGACTTTGGATGACATTATGTGACTTTTGAACATTTCATGGGGCAAAACCCAAGAGTGTCAGAAATAATTAACCGAAACAAATAAAACTAAGCTCAGAAGGGCAGAATACCTCACCATACATATGCACACACAGAAAGAGAAAAAGAAGGAGAGAGAGAGAGAGAGGACTTTTAAGATTTGAGAGAACTTTAAGTCTTTAACACAAGTTAAGTGATATTCAATACTACTTATATTAGTGTTAGTCGCTCAATCGTGTCTCTTTTCAATCCCATGAAATCTAGCCCACCAGGCTCCTCTATTCATTAAATTTCCTAGGCAAGAATCGGAGAAGGCAATGGCACCCCACTCCAGTACTCTTGCCTGGAAAATCCCATGGATGGAGGAGCCTGGTGGGTTTCAGTCCATGGGGTCGCTAAGAGTCCGACACGACTGAGCGATTTCACTTTCACTTTTCAATTTCATGCATTAGAGAAGGAACTGGCAACCCACACCAGTTTTCTTGCCTTGAGAATCTCAGGGACAGGGAAGCGTGATGGGCTGCCGTCTATGGGGTGGCACAGAGTCGGACACGACTGAAGCCACTTAGCAGCAGCGGCAGCAGGCAAGAATACTGGAGTGGGTAGCCATTTCCTTCTCCAGGGATCTTCCTGACCGAAGGATTGAGCCTGGGTCTTCTGTATTGTAGGAAGATTCTTTACTATCTGAGCCACGATGGATGTTCTATACCAATAAAATAATAATGTAAAAGCATTTAAAGATAAATTTTATGACGATCCATTGAAGTGAGGAAATATCCTGAGTCAAAAAACGATGCCTGGGGCTGGTGCACTGAGACGACCCAGAGGGACCGTACGGGGAGGGAGGAGGGAGGCAGGGTTCAGGATGGGGAACACGTGTACGCCTGTGGTGGATTCATGTTGATGTATGGCAAAACCAATACAATATTGTAAAGGAAAAAAAAAAAAAAAACGATTGATAAACTATTCAGGACATCTCCTTGCTTTGCTTTTTTTTAACTCTAAGGGCAGATAAAAGCACTATTTCTTCACTTAGTTTTAGTAGTGATATCACTTTGAAGCTATTGACAAAGCAATAAATAAGGTCCAACAATACAATGTCAGTTAATTTGCCCAGAAGCTGCTTGGTTTTTTGTGGTTTTTTTCCTATTAAGGATGAAAAAGCCATGAGAATCTTAGTTAAAACTGATGGACTAAATTCAGATAAAGTCAATAAACATTTGTTGATTATGAGAGATGTGTCAGCCACTGAAAAGTGCTGAGATAATGAATAAAGCATAACTTTTTGTCCTGAAAGACAAAAAATACCATCATTGGTTGATAATCACATAAGAATATTGTGTTGTTTTATTGTTGTAAATGAAATGTTAGATATCCATGAGATAATAGAGGAGAATACTTAGCTCAATCTGAGGTTTAGTGGTAATTTTTTAAGACGGTAGCTCTCATAAATAGTTAAATGTGGATAAAATTGAACAGGGCAGCCAAATGAACCTGGAGTTTTAACATGACATCAAGTTATTTTTTTCTTGAGTGACTAGGTAGTACTATCAAGTGGGATTAGACAAGAATTGAAAAAAAGAAAGAAAGAAAAACGGAAATTGATGTGTTTCAGAGAGCTGTGGGACCTCCAAATGGATATGTCCAGAATTAAGTGTAAGAATGAATATAAAGTCAGGAAACAGACCTGGATTGAAGATGTGGATTTGGGAACGATCAGAGCCATTCATGGTTCATGCATAAAACTTGAAAAAGAGATTGCGCAGTACAGACAATAATAATAAGACAATATAATAATAATAACAATAATAATAAGACAATAATAATAAATTTATGACAGTACCATGGACAAACCTAATATATCAGAGTGATAGGCAAAGTAGGAGCCCATACATGAAGAACACATAAGGTAAACAGTACAACAGAGTTCGAGAGAATAGAGAGCTCTGGAAAGTCATGCCTGGCAAATAGTATACAATGGAGAGGTCCTGTAAATCAAATGAATGCTCCTTCTGTATTTGGCAATACTGAGTCATCCTTGAATTCCACTTTAGATGTTTAGTTGGAGTGGTGAAGACTGAAACAAATTGCAGTGTGTTGGTCAGTTGATTAAATCTGAGAGATTAGAGATGGAAATTATACTTAAGAGTGCATATAGTCAACAAAAAGCTTTTTATTTGAAGAGGAACATGGAAAGGAAAGACAGAAAACTTTTATACAAAGGATGAGAAAAATGACTGTAAGAGTTAAGAGGTTAAAGAGAAATGAAATTGAGGAGATATTGATGGAATAAAGTCCATTAATTTATTACCAAATAAAGCCCTTTACTTGTTGACAAGAAAAGAGATGAGATCAAGTAAAAATGCATACGTATTTGGTCTTGATCAAGAGAAGAAGCACTTCATCTCCTGTGAATGAGATGAGAAAATAAAGATAAATTGCAGATAAATGATTATGTTGATACTTTTGAAAGAGGAAAGATAACACTACATTCAGTTCAGTTTAGTTCAGTTCAGTTGCTCACTCATGTCCGACTCTTTGTGACCCCATGGACTGCAGCACGCCAAGCCTCCCTGTCCATCACCAACTCCTGGAGTTTACTCAAACTCATGTCCATCAAGTTGGTGATGCCATCCAGGCATCTCATCCTCTGTCGTCCCCTTCTCCTCCTGCCCCCAATCCCTCCCAGCATCAGGGTCTTTTCCAATGAGTCAACTCTTTGCATGAGGTGGCCAAAGGACTGGAGTTTCAGCTTTAGCATCAGTCCTTCCAATGAACACCCAGGACTGATCTCTTTTAGGATGGACTGGGTGGATCTCCTTGCAGTCCAAGGGACTCTCAAGAGTCTTCTCCAACACCGCAGTTCAAAAGCATCAATTCTTCGGTGTTCAGCTTTCTTCACAGCCCAACTCTCACGTCCATACATGACCACTGGAAAAACCATAGCCTTGACTAACGGACCTTTATTAGCAAAGTAATGTCTCTGCTTTTGAATATGCTATCTAGGTAGGTCATAACTTTCCTTCCAAGGAGTAAGCGTCTTTTAATTTCATGGCTGCAATTACCATCTGCAGTGATTTTGGAGCCCCCCAAAATAAAACACTACATTAGATTATGCTAAATAACTTTAATGATGAGTTTTAATTTATTAAGAAAAGTATGGGTGGGTAGGAGACTTAAGGATATAACTAATGGGTGATTTAGTCAGATAAGGAAATGCAAGAGCTGCCCAAAGACAGGTAAAACTACTGATGAATAGTATTGAAGACTAAATAGCATAGATTACCTCTAAATCAGTTACTGATTTCTCTCTTGTCCTTTGCATTGCTTAGGTCATGCATGGGACTCTTTGAGTTATTATCTCATGATCATATTCTTTATCTGGTACAGCTGAGACCCACATTTTGAGCCTCTCATATATTCCTATGTCTCCATCTCATTCAGATGTCTCTCTTCCCACTTCCTGGTTGTCACCACCCACCCACTTTCAATGTTCTGTTTCCCTAAAGACTAGCATGATATGTGATTGTTTCTTCCTCTCTATTTCAAATTCTTCTTCAGTATCTCCTTCACTTCTTTGTCCAAAGACAGTAAATAAGTCCTCTTTTAAATTCTCAGTTTCACTACTAGTGAGTATGGGAAAACAGCGTGTAACAAAAAGTATACCTTATACACACGTCAAAATGATAGTTAGTGGTTTAAAGTTACTGATGACCAGGAAGGAATTACGAATAGATACCACCTAGTGTTTTTCCCTCTGCCTTTATTACCTTGAAGACAAGGCTCATGAAAATAACCCCTTCCTTCTGTTTTCTCATTTACTGAAAATGAAGCCTGACGATGTAATCAAGGCAGAACAACAGGGCCCCCTTGTCTCAAGTGAATTGTTTGCATCTTGAAGTATCTCTGGATTCTAGGTGATGACTTTTCCAAGGGGGTTAAGCTTCTTCCTGGAAGATCACTTTTGGAATTTGCTTCACAGTATGTTTCACTACAATTGCCTTTTATTACACTGAATATTTGTTAAGTGACTGTGCCCAGCTGAGATTTCCAGAGATGCAGGCCCATCTATCTTATATAGCTATGTGCCAGCCCTAGGGAACCTCTCAGCATAAATACATAAAGCCCAAGTAAACAATTAAATTAATTTAACCCTTCAAAAAAATGACAGTGAACTCCAAAAAGTAAAACAGTGAAATATTATTATAGAGAGAAACACTCCTGCTCCAGATGAAAATATATTACTCTCATAGAGTCTAATAAGTTTCAGATTTAAAACAACCAAAAGTTTAAACACATACACAACTATATATAAGATAGATAAACAACAAAGACCTACTATACAGCACAGGGAACTCTAGTCACTATTCTTGGATAACACAAATCTTTTTTCCCAGAAAAAAGAAACTAAAAAGGAATGAATATATGTATACATAAACATATATATAAATGTATAGCTGAATCATTTTGCTTTACATTTGAAACTAATAAAATAATGTAAGTAAATAATACTCCAATAAAAATAAAATATAAAAATGTATAGGTATAAGAACATAACCATTTATTTAAAAAATCAGAAATATACTGTGATTTTAATACATGAACTTTAAATTAATATTATAAACTCCAGTGAGTGTGTTGATTATATATCTTACATCAGTCAGTTCAGTCACTCAGTTGTGTCTGAATCTTTGTGATCCCATGGACTACAGCATGCCAGGCTTCACTGTTCATCACCAACTCCCAGAGCTTGCCCAAACTCATGTCCATTGAGTTGGTTATGCCATCCAACCATCTCATCCTCTGTCTTCCCCTTCTCCTCCCACCTTCAATCTTTCCCAGCATCACGGTCTTTTCCAATGAGTCAGTTCTTCCCACCAGGTGGCCAAATTATTGGTGTTTCAACTTCAGCATCAGTGCTTGCAATGAACACCCAGGACTGATCTCCTTTAGGATGGACTGGTTGGATCTCCTTGCAGTCCAAGGGACTCTTAAGAGTCTTCTCCAACACCACAGTTCAAAAGCATCCATTCTTCAGTACTCAGCTTTCTTTATAATCAAATTCTCACATCCATACATGACTACTGGAAAAACCATAGCCTTGACTAGACGGACCATTGTTGGCAAAGTAATGTCTCTGATTTTTAATATGCTGTTTAGGTTGGTCATAGCTTTTCTTCCAAGGAGCAAGCATCTTTTAATTTATTGGCAGTTACCATCTGTGGTGATTTTGGAGCACCCCCAAAATAAAGTCTCTCACTGTTTCCACTGTTTCCCCATCTGTGTGCCATGAAGTGATGGGACCAGAGGCCATGATCTTAGTTTTCTGAATGTTGAGTTTTAAGCCAACTTTTTCACTCTCCTCTTTCACTTTCATCAAGAGGCTCTTTTAGTTCACTTTCTGCCATAAGGTTGGTGCCATTGCTTATCTGAGGTTATTGATAGTTCTCCAAGCAATCTTGATTTCAGCTTGTGCATCATCCAGTCCAGCATTTCACATGATGTACTCTGCATGTAAGTTAAATAAGCAGTGTGACAATACACAGCCTTGATATTCTCCTTTCCCGATTTGGGAGCAGTCTGTCATTCCATGTCCACTTCTAACTGTTGTTTCTTGACCTGCATACAGATTGCTCAAGAGGCAGGTCAGGTGGTCTGGTATTCCCATCTCTTGAAGAATTTCCACAGTTGTTTGTGATCCACACAGTCAATGTCTTTGGCATAGTCAATAAAGTGGAAATAAATGTTTTTCTGGAATTCTCTTGCTTTTTCAATGATCCAATGGATGTTGGCAATTTGATCTCTGGTTCCTCTGACTTTTTTAAATCCAGCTTGGACATCTGGAAGTTCACAGTTCATATATTGTTGAAGCCTGGCTTGGAGAATTTTGAGCATTACTTTGCTAGCATATGAGATGAGTGCAACTGTCTGGTAGTTTGAGCATTCTTTGGCATTGCCTTTCTTAGGGATTGGAATGAAAACTGACCTTTTCCAGTCCTGTGGCCACTGCTGAGTTTTCCAAATTTGCTGGTATGTTGAGTGCAGCACTTTCACAGCATCATCTTTTAGGATTTGAAATAGCTCAACTGGAATTCCATCACCTCCACTAATTTTGTTCATAGTGACACTTTCTAAGGCCCACTTGACTTCACATTCCAGAATGTCTGGCTCTAGGTGAGTGATCACACCATTGTGGTTATCTGGGTCATGAAGATCCTTTTTGTATAATTCTTCTCTGTATTCCTACCAACTCTTCTTTATATCTTCTACTTCTGTTAGTTCCATACTATTTCTGTCCCTTATTGTGCCCATCTTTGCATGAAATATTCCATTAGTATCTCTAATTTTCTTGAAGAGATCTTTAGTCTTTCCCATTCTATTGTTTTCCTCTATTTTTTGCATTGTTCACTGAGGTAGTCTTTCTTCTCTCTACTTGTTCTTCTTTGGAACTCTTCATTCAGATGGGTATATTTTTCCTTTTCTCGTTTGCCTTTAGCTTCTCTTTTTTTCTCAGCTATTTGTAAGGCCTCATCAGACATTTTGCCTGTTTTCATTGATTTTTCCTGGAGATGATCTTGATCCCTGCCTCCTGTACAATGTCAGGAATCTCCGTCCATAATTCTTCAGGTACTCTGTCTATCACATCTAATCCCTTGAATTTATTTGTCACTTCCATTGTATAATCATAAGGAATTTGATTTACAAAATGTTGAGAGAATTAACTACTGAATGGTTTAAAGTCACAATGCTTAAAGAACTTACAACATATTGAAGATAAGAGAATATGCCTTATGCAAGGCAAAACCATCAAAAGTTCTAAATAAAAAAGTGTTGTGCAGGGAAGAGAGTTTGAAGGAAATACTTTAGCAAAAGGGACTGGCAATTTAGCTGATGCAAAATTTGAAAACACACATCAATTCAGGAGTATAAAAAACAAAGTTTGGAAGAGAAAGGCATTTTCTGAAACCTTGTTGAGCCGCATGACACTTCACCCTAACTAGGTGAAATCAACTGCCATATCAGAAACCATAAATTAAAATTCCCCAAAGAATATAAAATATCAAATAACCATTAACTGCATATACAGGAGGAAAAAAATAGTGATACAAGTAACTTTTGTAGATATTTAAAACCTCAAATCTTACAGCTGGCCCACTTACTTATAGCTTCCCTTGTGACTCAGCAGGTAATGAATCTGCCTGCAATGCTGAAGGCCTGGGTTCAATCCCTGGGTTGGGGAGATCCCCTGGAGAAGGGAAAGGCTACCCACTCCAGTATTCTGGCCTAGAGAATTCCATGGACTGTATAGTCTATGGGGTCGCAAAGAGTCTGACACAACTGAGTGACTTTCACTTCACTTATAAAATAAATGGTAAATGAATGACTTAGGTTTGGAAAAAAACTATTATTTGATAAAAAGAATACCCTAATCCCTATTAATATTGAATATAAATAATTTTTTAGTGAAAAACAATTCATTAGTGACATTATGTTTGTCATTTTTAATCAACTTTAATGGCATGTTAAAATCTGACAAATAAACTTCAGATAGATTAAAACAAAATGAAACAAACAAACAAAATCCTGAGGCTTTTTGTGGCATTCTAGCTTATAGAACCTATTGTTTTTTACACTAATCCGTAACTGATGGTTCATGACATTGCCATTTTCAAGTCATTAGTTACACAATAACAATGTTAACTGTTTTAATTAAGTGAGCTATATTTGAGCTTGGAATATTTTAACTTTCTTTTAGAGATAGACAGTATTTCCTAGGGTCATTTTCACTTGTATTTATTTTTAAATCCTCCTTTACTGTCTTTGACATATTTAGAATTAATATTGACCACGGAGAAACATGTTTTCATATTATCAGCTGTTTGCTATTGAAATCATTCATACTGCACCATATATCAGAACATAATTCCTAAGACAAGGACATGATTTTTGTGATGATGACTATTTCTACAAATTTGATGCAGTCAAATTTGTTCAACTTTTTTGCTAATTTTGCTTCATAAGAGTATAAATTATATTTTAGGACTAGTAAATGTATGAAAGCTAACAACTTTGCTATCATTGGAGCTTAAATTTTATTATTATAATTTTCTCATTTTGAAAGTAGTACCACAAATAAATAAAAAAAATAATTCCTCTATTTAAGAACATGTGTATATTCATATAAAGTCAGTGGTTTGTCAATTACTTGGATCCTATTCCTAAGGAAGACAAAGTCATGAATGTAATGGTGATGTGATTCAAGTAATAGAATCATCTAGCTCCCACCCATATCAACAAATACTCTGCTCTAAGACATTTACAGGAGGGACCATATGAGAAGGAGTGATCTATTTCAGCACATAGTTGTCATTACCATGAACTTACAGGTCTTGAACTATGGGTCACTAACATTATATCAACATGAAAAGCCTTATGATTTAGATTAAGAAGATAATAAAGCAGACACTGTGAGGATAACAAGCATATCACATGTAGAAAACTATTATCATATATAGAAAAATAAATTACTTGACTTTAAAGTTGCACATTAATCATTTAATTATTAATAGTCTTTGAAATTGGCATAATAAACTTGTGGGCATTTATCCTAGATTTTCACAAATGAAGAAAGTGAAGTTCAGAAAGATTCAATCACCTGTTCAAGGTCATGCAGCTGGTAAGTGCTTATCTTGGATCTTGAACCTAGCCCTATTTGACTTTGGAGTCCATGTCTATTCTACTCTTCCTCCCAGGAGGGAGGGATAACAAACAAGGATGACAGGCAGAGAGAAGCAGGTAATACACTCATGTCTATGTTCCCAGCTCATACTGGATTTATAAATAATAGATATGCATTAAAAATATTAATGAACTTTCTACTTTTAATGTCCTGACATAATTCAAACCTTAGAAGAGTACTACTGAGGAAACAGTGATAATTCTAATTAGCAATTCATCTGCTGCTCTTGAGGGTCATTTTTTTAATTCTGCTTATTAACTTATAGCATTTCCCTCTCAGACTGACTGTCATTTTCAGGAATAAGTTAAGGTAGATCAGACCTTGTATGGTAGCAAGTAGTAGGACGTTATGAAAAAGAGCATTTAAGTAGTTAAAGAAGAAGTAGAAATTTATCAGAAGTAAATTGGCTATTAAATCATCATCAGCTGTTCTCTCATTTGAAATTTTAAGCATTCCAGGTGGATATAAATGAAATAACATTTAAGACTTCATTAAGAGTTTGGAGAATGTACAAGAATAGTAAAAAGGCCTGTATAAAATATTTCAGTGCAGTTATGGTAGGCCCCATTTATATGAATAACCTACACATGAATATTTCTATATATGAACTAAAATCCAAATTCCTTAATCCTTTCCCTTTATTAACATAATGAATGGTTACAGAAAAAGCACTGAATGTTTTTTTTTTACAGGCACTGTATTAACCAACACAGACATTATTATCCTGATTTCATATATCAGGGAACTATGTCTTGCAGAAATTAAGGAATTTGTCGAAGGTCACATGGTTAATAGGTGGGAGAGCAGTCTTTGAACATCAACCTTTCTCACACCAGATCTGTTGCTCACTGAACTATCTAAGCAGTTAATGACAATAAGCACTAGCCAATTATGTATGAATTCAACAAGAAATAACCAGCTCATCATACTGTAGCCTAGTTATTCACAGCCACAGAGTTCTTGAACCATTCTTGGTCATGTTAATTGTGTTTCCTGTGATTTCCAGGTCTGGAGTCTATCTCTGAAGACTGTAGCCAAGACCCAATTTTTCCAGTGTCCTCAGTAAGGAACGGAGAAGGCAATGGCACCCCACTCCAGTACTCTTGCCTGGAAAATCCCATGGACGGAGGGCCTGGTGGGCTGTAGTCCATGGGGTCGCTAAGAGTCGGACACGACTGAGCGACTTCACTTTCACCTTTCACTTTCATGCATTGGAGAAGGAAATGGCAACCCACTCCAGTGTTCTTGCCTGGAGAATCCCAGGGACGGGGAGCCTCGTGGGCTGCCGTCTGTGGGGTCGCACAGAGTCAGACATGACTGAAGCGACTTAGCAGCAGCAGCAGTAAGGAAGGGCAGTGTAAGCAGAGTGTCTTTTATTTGCTCTGCTGAACACATAACTCCTCCTCACTTACTCACACCTACTCTGAAAGTACCTATCTCCCCTATCTTCACACTGACTTTCATCACAACCCATCCTTCTTGACCCATCAATTCAGGTCACAGGGTTTCCCTGTGCTCCTTCATCACTCACTGCCCAAGTTCCCCACACCCTCATCCTCTGATGAGCTAGGCTTGTGATCCTAAACACAGAGAAATTTCAGAGATAGGATTTGTCAGAGCTCACTTCCAAAGTTCTTGTGGATCCTACTATAGCTACTGCTGCTGCTGCGGCTGAGTCGCTTCAGTCGTGTCTGACTCTGTGCGACCCCATGGACTGCAGCCTACCAGGCTCCTCCGTCCGTGGGATTTTCCAGGCAAGAACACTGGAGTGGGGTGCCATTGCCTTCTCCACCTACTATAGTTACTAATTGTGTATTACATAATCATGCTTTATCTGGCAAAAATAAGATTTTTAACACAAACATCAGTTCAGTCACTCAATCATGTCTGACTCTTTGTGACCCCATGGACTTCAGCACGCCAGGCTTCCCTGTCCATCACCAACTCCCAGAGCTTGCTTAAACTCATGTCCATCGAGTTGATGATGCCATCCAACCACCTCATCCTCTGTCATCCCCTTCTCCTCCTGCCTTCAATCTTTCCCAGCATCAGGGTCTTTTCCCACACAAACATACCACTAAGACTATTCTCTATCAGTATCAAGATTGATTATTTAGTTAAGAAGGATTCTCAACTGGAAAGGAAATTACTTTAGTGTATGAGACTAAATTTTATTTTTCTTTCATGCCATCACCTTGCATAATCTCTGACTATTGAAACTCAGAAAGACTTGAGAGAAACGTACAATGAAGCTAATTTTTAGTCATGTAACTTCATAAATTTTAAAAATACTAAATATATTTCTCTCCCTTTCTGTTGTCACTTCCATGATACAGACTTGAACAGGTCTGGCCTCACATGAAATCCTGATAAGTAAGAAAGTCTAACAGCACTAAATAATAAATGCCATGTGCTGTGCTTAGTCACTCAGTAGTGGCCGACTCTTTGTGACCCCAGGGACTGTAGCCCGCTAGGCTTCTCTGTCCATGGGGATTCTCCAGGCAAGAATACTTGAGTGGGTTGCCATGCCCTCCTCCAGGGGATCTGCTCAATCCAGAGATGAACCCAGGTCTCCCACACTGCAGACAAATTCTTTACCATCTGAGCCACCAGGGAATCCATGTATATATATATATATATATATAAATGATTTAAAACTATTAAAATATGTTGCTTTATTCATATTGGGAAAGATATAACACAAAATATTTTAGGATATAGTATTAATATTCAATATGCCTAATATCAAGATTATACACTGTTGCTTTGCTTTATATTATACTAATTTTTTTATACTGATGTTCTTAAAAGTATGATCTTTTTCTCTTACTCTAAGAGTTATTTTAGTGGATGCCTTTTCTTTACACCACCCTCTTCACACCCACTAAAAATATAGTGGCATGTACTAGGTCACAGGCATACTACATTCTTTATTTCTTTTTATCTTATCAGTAATTCCAATAGGAAGATATTGTTAACTTATTTTCAGTTAAATTGCCCAAGATTAGTCAGTTAGTCATGAGCCTGTTTTCAATTTCAAATTTTTTTTTAATCTGCTACAAATTACCAAGGCATCAGAGTCAAACATTTTAGCATCTTTTTTATTTCTCATTCAGTAAAAGAGAAACTGATTGGCAGTCTGCCTGAAACAAAGTAATCACTCACTAAATGAACAAATTAATAGTTGTTTTTTGGTTTTTTGTTTTTTGTTTTTTGTTTTTGGAAGATATAGGAGACAGCAGGAGAGTGGAAAATGAAGGAACAGGGTGAAGTTCATGTTGAAGGAGAAGGTACCACAGACAATTGAAACAAAGATTTTGAACAAGGTTTATTTCTATGTAAAAGGTTGAGTGAGTAATCCAATTCAGATATGTATAATTCAGTAAGTTGTAAATTGTATATATACACATAATACAAATTATACAGACATGTACAATAATATATTTTCTGAGCTTTTTAAATTATTGCACCATATTATTTTTTTTTCTTTTTAATTTTTGGAGAATATTGTAGCTACAAATGGACACATATAGCTTCAAGACACCCTAATGTTAATACTGCTAATATTCAATATATATAAACTGTTCAAGACAGCCTAATGTTATTAATATTGCTTTTATGAAAAGATTCTATCTGCATGCAAAAAAAGAGTATTTGCAGTAAAAGTCTTTAGAAATAAAATGCTTTATATAGAATATTGCAGAATTTAATTAATAATTCACCTACAGAAATGTTATAAGGATATAATAATTATAGACTAATGCTATACAAGGGGAAAATTGCACTATAATCATTTTTCTGCTACTTCTTGGTAATTCAGCTATACAGTAGGACATAAAAAATTCTGAAACACCAAAGAATCTTCAATGCTTTATGATTTTAGTCATAAAACTTACTTACACAATGTATTTTAGTTAAAGTTCATAGCTCTTAAAATGCCAAAACATAATTTTATTCTTTCCCCAGAATTTTCAAATGAGGCAGCTTTCTGGAATTTTATGCTTAATATATCAGTCTTGTTATCTGTGTGATACACACTGGGCAGCACATATACAGTTGCCCATTGGTTTTCAGTGAATGTTGATAAGAAAGGATGAAAAGGTCTATGATATTTCAGTATCTGTGAAACAAGAGGTATGTTATCATTTTATGTTTCAAGAATTTTCACCAGGATCCCTTTTGCCACTTATTAATATCTTTGAAACCAGAAAATTTGTGGAGAGGCAGTAAAGGGATGCTTTTTAATCAAGAAATATTATTAAGAGCTTAGAATTTAATAGGAGACTTGGTATTTAGAGATCTAAACCTTGTCATTTTTTAAGGCATGGATTCCCAAACTCTGGGATCTAATGCCTGATGATCTGAAGTGGAGCTGAGGTAACGATAATATAAATTAAGTGCACAATACATGTAAAGTGCCTGAATCATCCCCAAGCCATCCCCTGCTCATGAAAGAAACATTGTCCATCATGAAACGCATTTTTGGTGCCAAAAAAGATGGGACCACTATTTTAAGGTATTTGCTCTAATGGAATGTCTTACCTCTCCTGTTTCATTTCAATTCATCTCAGCCATCACAGAATGAAGCACAGAATCCCAAATGGTATGCAGAAACCACAATTTGGCTATTATTTATGCAGCTTAGTAATGCTGAGATAAATTGAAAGTTGGTGACATTTATAAGGAACACCAGTACATATTTTATATCAAAATACTTCATAGTGCTCATTCACACCTAGGTAGATTGGTATAATGTAAAGATACCACAGTACGGAAAATAAGAACGTACATTTGAACCCTGGATATGCATATTGGCTATATCATATTTAATGTGCTAACTTTTCTAAGATTATGCATCTTATCCATAAAATCAGAAGAACTAAATATGATAAAGCAGGGTAAGTTATAATTAATATATATATATAAAGGTACTCTGAACATTAGTTATTATCACATTGTGATATAATAAGTTGTGAATAAATTTCAAACTAACCTCTTAAACTATGTGGCCTCTTGATAAATAAAACTGAAATTTGAAAAAGAAATGTTACTTTTCGTAAAAACAATTTAAAACACTTCAGGAAAAATCTCATATATATTTGAATTTTATCTGATTTGAATTTTGTTATCTTTCACCACCGATATTACAATGAGAAAGACTTTTTACAAACGTGTGAAATATTATTTCATACCTATGTGATTTGAAATGCTCAGAAGGAAGGCAGATTCCTTTAAGAAGCAAGCTGGTCTGGGACTGAAATATATTATACATCTGCAACAGTGATCTGATAGCCCAAAGAAGTTCCTCATGCTACGTTATCTATAATGAAGAGAAAAATGTAGAATAGGAATATTCACTGATGCCCTGAATAACTGAAAGAGCATACTTCTAGAAATTCCTAAAATATTAGGAGAGAATCATTATGGTTATATATAAACAGAAACCAAATGGCTTCAGGTTTGTTGCCTAATTTGTGAACTTGAAAGAGACAGATCATAGACAACCGGACATTTTGATAACCATTCAAGTAGGAGGCTTTGAGATCTTTCCGTCTTCTTTGCCCTCTTGTTATACCCTTTTGCTCCTGGTATGTCTCCACTGAGATAATTCCATAAGTAGCTAACCTCATATCTCTAAACTGAACAAAATAGAAAAGCCTGTGAATTTCCAACAATGCCAACATTTTTAGTTAAACACAATTTTTGAACTATTTAAAATCTTTTGTGGATTTATAATTTGCATTATAATACAACATTTCTAATCAGTAATTTTTAATTTGAAGGATCTCCTCTTTATTTACCCTTCTTTTCCCATTTTCAGATCTACATGTGTTTTAGATAGTGGTAGTAGTAGCGTTAGTTGCTCAGTTTTGTCTGACTCTTTGCAATCCCATGGACTGTAGCCCTCGGGCTCTTCTGTCCATGGGATTTTCCAGTCTAGAATACTGGAATGGGTTGCTATTACCTTCTCCAGAGGTGTTTCAGATAAAGAACTGACAAGTATAAAAGCATCAGATTAAGAAATGAGCATGATGTTTCTCTGTCTTGATTCTGTTCAGATCAAAAGTGGATAAAGGAAGAAAAAAAAAAAAAAAAAAGAATGGAGCAGGTAGAAATGAAATCTGCCCTAACTGCTCCTCTTGGAGTCTTAATTGGATTATTGTTGTTGAATCACTAAGTCATGTCCGACTCTTTTGCAACCCCATGGACTGTAGCCCACCAGGCTCTAGTGTCCATGGGTTTTTCCAGGCAAGAATACTGAAACAGATTGCCATTTCAGTCTCAGGGGATGTTCCCAACCCAGGGATAGAATCCATGTCTCCTGCATTGATAGGTGAATTCTTTATCACTGAGCCACCAGGGAAGCCCAATTGGATCATTAGTCCCACTTAATTGTTTCTTTTCTCCTTTTCATAAAACTATTCTTGCACAGACTGTTTTCCTCTCAGTGGTATAAGAGATGCCTTGCTTGAGATGAAACAATTATACAACGATCATGAATAGCCTCATCAATGAGTACTTATCTCTTTCTCAGTGTCCCTTAGATCAGGTATTGACTGCAGACCATCACCTAGTCTTACTGCAATGTGTGAGTAAATAAGAATCATTTTAAAGTGGGTTATATTTTCTCATACAAAGTGTGTTGATACACTTCAAATTAAAGACTTAGTATCCCTCTTACACTGTTGGTGGGAATGCAAACTAGTACAGCCACTATGGAGAACAGTGTAGAGATTCCTTAAAAAACTGGAAATAGAACTGCCTTATGATCCAGCAATCCCACTGTTGGGCATACACACTGAGGAAACCAGAAGGGAAAGAGACATGTGTACCCCAATGTTCATCGCAGCACTGTTTATAATAGCCAGGACATGGAAGCAACCTAGATGTCCATCAGCAGATGAATGGATAAGAAAGCTATGGTACATTTACACAATGGAGTATTAGCCATTAAAAAGAATACATTTGAATCAGTTCTAATGAGGTGGATGAAACTGGAGCCTATTATACAGAGTGAAGTAAGCCAGAAGGAAAAACACCAATACAGTATACTAACGCATATATATGGAATTTAGAAAGATGGTAACAATAACCCTGTGTACGAGACAGCCAAAGAGACACTGGTGTATAGAACAGTCTTATGGACTCTGTAGGAGAGGGAGAGGGTGGGAAGATTTGGGAGAATGGCATTGAAACATGTAAAATATCATGTATGAAACGAGTTGCCAGTGCAGGTTCGATGCAGGATACTGGATGCTTGGGGCTAGTGCATTGGGACGACCCAGAGGGATGGTATGTGGAGGGAGGAGGGAGGAGGGTTCAGGATGGGGAACACATGTATACCTGTGGCGGATTCATTTTGATATTTGGCAAAACTAATACAATTGTGTAAACTTTAAAAATAAAATAAATTTAAAAAAAAAGAAAAAAAATAAAGACTTAGTATCAAATATTATTCAGTCATTTAAAACAATATCTTACAAACAATACAATACAATTTTACATCAATGCTATATATAAATATATATTTGCTATACATATTGATTATACACAGTGTTATAGACTAAATGTCTGTGTCTCCTTCAATTCATGTGTTGAAATTCTAACCTCCAAAATAATGTATTAGAAGTGGAACCTTTGGGAAATGATTAGTCATTATCCACATGAATGGGATTAGTACTTTGACAAAAATGATTCCAGAATGATCTCTCTCATTCTCATGACATCAAGTGAGGATACAATGAAAAAACAAAAAACAGCCATCTGCAATCCAGACAAAAAATTCCCACAAGAACTTCACCACACTAGTCCCTTTATCTCAGGCATCCTGCCTCCAGGACTGACTCTATTGTTTATAATGCACCTAATCTAGGTTTGTGGTGTTCTATAACAGCAATCTGAACTAAGACTCATGGTGAACAAAAATACCAAAATTGTACATAGGATCATATTCTGCTGTACCACAAATATTTATTTGAAAATAATATGCTGTGATAAGCAATTACTTAAGAACCATCTCATCCTCTTTCTTTAGAAATCAAAAGGTTTGGAGTCAAATGCGGTACTATCTTTACCTCTTTATTTTTCCCCTGATAATGATACTTTTAAACAATGATAATACTTTAACAGTTGTACTCCAAGTTGTCCAAACAGGGAATATTCTTTCCATATCATCCCACTTTAGCTCATTAACCCATTAAATGTCTAAGGCTATAAACACAAATATCCAAAATCTTCACTTTTTTTTAGACCCCTTATCATCCACAAAATTAGCCTTAAATAGAGTACCATACTCTTGAGGAACTTTGCCAATTTAAGCCTGACGTCTCAGTGTATGTATTTATAGCACGTTTGTCATACATTTGCTGACTAAATGGAGCTTCTACATCTATGACTGCAAAAAATACAATCAACCTGATTTCGGTATGGACCATCTGGTGATGTCCATCTATATAGTCTTCCCTTGTATTGGAAGAGGGTGTTTGCTATGACTAAAACTCTGTTAGCCTTTGCCCTGCTTCATTTTGTACTCAAGGGCCAACTTTGCCTGTTACTCCTGGTATCTCTTGACTTCCTACTTTTGCATTTCAGTCCCCTATAATGAAAAGGACATCTTTTTGGGGTGTTAGTTCTATAAGGTCTTCTAGGTCTTCATAATGGGGAAGGCAATGGCACCCCACTCCAGTACTTTTGCCTAGAAAATCCCATGGATGGAGGAGCCTGGTAGGCTGCAGTTCATGAGGTCTCTAGAGTCGGACACAACTGAAAAACTTCACTTTCACTTTTCACTTTCATGCATTGGAGAAGGAAATGGCAACCCACTCCAGTGTTCTTGCCTGGAGAATCCCAGGGACGGGAAGCCTGGTTGGCTGCCGTCTATGGGGTCGCACAGAGTCGGACACGACTGAAGCGACGACGCAGCAGCAGGTCTTCATAGAGTCATTCAACTTCAGCAATCGTTCAACTTCAGCTCTATACAGTAAGCGAGACAAGACTGAAAGCTAACTGGGGCTCAGAGCATGAACTCCTTATTGCCAAATCAGACTTAAATTGAAAAAAAGTATGGATAACCACTAGACCATTCAGGTGTGACCTAAATCAAATGCCTTATGATTATACAGTGGAAGTGACATACAGATTCAAGGGATTAGATCTGATAGACAGAGTGCCTGAATAACTACGGACAGAGGTTCCTGACATTGTACAGGAGGCAGGGATCAAGACCATCCCCCAGAAAAAGAAATGAAAAAAGGCAAAATGGTTGTCTGGCAAGTCCTTACAAATAGCTGGGAAAAGAAGAGAAGCTAAAGGCAAAGGAGAAAAGGAAAGATATACCCATTTGGATGCAGAGTTCCAAAGAATAGCAAGGAGAAAGACTACCTTAGTGAACAAAGCAAAGAAATAGAGGAAACCAATAGGATGCGAAAGACTAGAGATCTCTTCAAAAAAAATTGGAGATACCAAGGGAATATTTCATGCAAAGATGGGCCCAACAAAGGACAGAAATGGTATGGACCCAACAGAAGCAGAAGATATTAAGAAGAGGTGGCAAGAATACACAGAAGAACTACACAAAAAAGATCTTCATGACCCCTATAATCATGATGCTGAGATCACTCACCAAGAGCCAGACATCCTGGAATGCGAAGTCAAATGGGCCTTAGGAAGCATCACTATGAACAAAGGTAGCGGAGGTGACGGAATTCCAGTTGAGCTATTTCAAATCCTGAAAGATGACGCTGTGAAAGTGCTGCACTCAATATGCCAGCAAATTTGGAAAATTCAGCTGTGGTCACAGGACTGGAAAATGTCAGTTTTCATTCCAATTCCAAAGAGAGGCAACACCAAAGAAAGTTCAAATTACCTCACAATTGCACTCATCTCACACGCTAGTAAAGTAATGCTCAAAATTCTTCAAGCCAGCCTTCAGCAGTACTGTTGAACTGTGAAGTTCTAGGTGTTCAAACTAGACTTAGAAAAGGTGGAGGAACCAGAGATCAAATTCCTAACATCCACTGGATCATTGAAAAAGCAAGAGAGTTCCAGAAAAACATCTACTTTTGCTTTATTGGCTACGCCAAAGCCTTTGACTGTGTGGATCAAAAGAAACTGTGGAAAATTCTTCAAGAGATGGGAATACCGGGCCACCTTACCTGCCTCTTGAGAAATCTGTATGGAGGTCAAGAAGCAACAGGTAGAACTGAATATGGAACAACAGACTGGTTCCAAATAGGGAAAGGAGTACGTCAAGGCTGTATATTGTCATCTTGCTTATTTAACTTATATTCAGAGTACATCATGCAAAATGCCAGGCTGGATGAAGGACAGGCTGGAATCAAGACTGCTGGGAGAACTATCAATAACCTCAGATATGCAGATGACACCACCCTTATGGCATAAAACAGAGAAGAACTAAAGAGCCTCTTGATAAAAGTGAAAGAAGCGAGTGAACACGTTGGTCTAATACTCAACATTTAGAAAATTAAGATCATGGCATCCAGTCCCATCACTTCATGTCAAATAGATGGGGAAACAATGGAAACAGTGACAGACTTTACTTTTTTGGGCTCCAGAATCACTGCAGATGGTGACTGCAGTCATAAAATTTAAAGACGCTTACTCCTTGGAAGAAAAGCTATGACCAACCTAGGCAGCATATTAAAAAGCAGTGCCATTAGTTTTCCTTAGACATTACTTTTCTAAGAATCCATCCACATTACTTTAAAAAGTTATTTCATAATACTCTACAAGTTAAAAGCATGGTTACTTTTATTCAAAGCACTACAATAATTTCTTCTTAAATTTACATATCCTCAAGTTCCTACTTAATCTGCCTTCTACCTATTTTTCAGAAGTTTATTATTTTGGTGAAATATACATGATACAAATTTTACCATTTCAACATTTCTAAAGTGTCCAGTTTAGTGGCATGCAATACATTCTCATTTTGTGCAACCATTACCACCATTCATCCCCAGAATATCTTCATATTGAAAAAATGGCCTAGAAATGAAAATCTGTAACCATTAAAAATAAGTCCCATTTACCCTCTTTTCTCTTAGACCTCATAAACACTATTCTTTCTGTCTTTACAAATTTGACTATTTTAGATATTTCATATAAGTGGACTCATTCAATATTTGTTCTTATTTCACTTAGCATAATGTCTTCAAGGTTCATCCATGTTACAGTATGTATCAGAATTTTATTCCTTTAGAGGCTGATTAACATTTTGTTGTATGTACAGAACCATACTTTTTCATCTATTGGACATTTAACGTTTTTTCCAATTTCTGTCTATCACTAATAATGCCGTTGTGAACATAAATATAGAACTCCCATTTTCTATTATTTGGGATATATACCCAGAAGTGATATTGATGGTTCACATGGCATTCATGTATGTTTTTTTGGTTTGTTTTAGAAATTGCCATACCATTTTCCACAGTGGCTATGGCAAATATTTTATTATCTTATCACTAATGCACAGTGGTTCTAATTTATCCATGTCCTAATCAACACATTATTTTCTCTTTTATTTTCTTTCTTAAATAGTCATCTTAGTGGCTATGAAGTGTTATGTCATTGTGACTTTTATTTATATTTCCCTAACAATTAGTGGTGTTGAACATCTTATGTGTGGTTTAGCCATTTGTGGACAGATATGCTTTCTTTCTTTTATTACAAAATTCTAAAATAGTTAAATATACCACTGTTATTTTCTGCAAACGTTTTTCATCCTCTCTACCTCAATTTCCAACACACGGCCCTGTATTATGTTGGTGCCAATAAACATTCTTTGCCCTTGTTTAGTAGGCCAGTGCTCATAGCAGGGTCAAATTATAACTCCTGTGATCATCAGTTGCTAACTTACATGTCTGACTATTACTTTCTCCCCATCTTCACTTCTCCTTTTCCTCCTCCTACTCCCTGTACCATATGTGGATATTTCCAAACAATATACGTACATTAAATCTCCTCTGTTTCTCATAATAATTTGCCTTTATAAAATCATACAAACGTAAGACTTGTCTAAACACCTAACTGTTATGACTTGTCAAAGCTGATTTTCCCCAGCTTTCTGTCATAACTTTCTGTCATAACAGTGGTGCCATCTGCGTATCTGAGGTTATTGATAGTTCTCCCAGCAATCTTGATTCCAGCCTGTCCTTCATCCAGCCTGGCATTTTGCATGATGTACTCTGAATATAAGTTAAATAAGCAAGATGACAATATACAGCCTTGACGTACTCCTTTCCCTATTTGGAACCAGTCTGTTGTTCCATATTCAGTTCTACCTGTTGCTTCTTGACCTCCATACAGATTTCTCAAGAGGCAGGTAAGGTGGCCCGGTATTCCCATCTCTTGAAGAATTTTCCACAGTTTCTTTTGATCCACACAGTCAAAGGCTTTGGCGTAGCCAATAAAGCAAAAGTAGATGTTTTTCTGGAACTCTCTTGCTTTTTCAATGATCCAGTGGATATTAGGAATTTGATCTCTGGTTCCTCCACCTTTTCTAAATCTAGTTTGAACACCTAGAACTTCACAGTTCAACAGTACTGCTGAAGGCTGGCTTGGAGAATTTTGAGCATTAAGTTGTTAGTGTGTGAGATGAGTGCAATTGTGAGGTAACTTTCTTTGGTTCTTTATTTCTTTCTTTCTTAATTGAACTTTCTTTGGTGTTGCCTCTCTTTGGAATTGGAATGAAAACTGACATTTTCCAGTCCTGTGACCACAGCTGAATTTTCCAAATTTGCTGGCATATTGAGTGCAGCACTTTCACAGCGTCATCTTTCAGGATTTGAAATAGCTCAACTGGAATTCCGTCACCTCCGCTACCTTTGTTCATAGTGATGCTTCCTAAGGCCCATTTGACTTCGCATTCCAGGATGTCTGGCTCTTGGTGAGTGATCTCAGCATCATGATTATAGGGGTCATGAAGATCTTTTTTGTGTAGTTCTTCTGTGTATTCTTGCCACCTCTTCTTAATATCTTCTGCTTCTGTTAGGTCCATACCATTTCTGTCCTTTGTTGGGCCCATCTTTGCATGAAATATTCCCTTGGTATCTCCAATTTTTTTTGAAGAGATCTCTAGTCTTTCGCATCCTATTGGTTTCCTCTATTTCTTTGCTTTGTTCACTGAGGTAGTCTTTTTTCTCCTTGCTATTCTTTGGAACTCTGCATCTAAATGGGTATATCTTTCCTTTTCTCCTTTGCCTTTAGCTTCTGTTCTTTCCTCAGCTATTTGTAAGGCCTTGCCAGACAACCATTTTGCCTTTTTTCATTTCTTTTTCTGGGGGATGGTCTTGATCCCTGCCTCCTGTACAATGTCAGGAACCTCTGTCCATAGTTACTTAGGCACTCCATGTGATCTAGTCCTTTAAATCTATTTGTCACTTCCACTGTATAATCAAGGTAGTTGATTTAGGTCACACATGCATGGTCTAGAGGTTTTCTGTAGTTTCTTCAATTTAAGTTTGAATTTGGCAATAAGGTGTTCATGATCTGAGCCACAGTCAGCTCCCAGTTTTGTTTTTGCTGACTGTATAGAGCTTCTCCATCTTTGGCTTCAATGAATACAATCAATCTGATTTTGATATTGACCATCTTGTGATGTCCATGTGTAGAGCCTTCTCTTGTGTTATTGAAAGAGGGTGTTTACTATGACCAGTGTATTCTCTTGGCAAAACTCTGTAAGCCTTTTCCCTGCTTCATTTTTACTCCAAGCCAAATTAGCCTGCTACTCCAGGTAGCTCTTGACTTCCTACTTTTGCATTCCAGTCCCCTATAATGAAGACTTCTTCTTCTTTTTTATTTTTTTGTGTGTGTGTGTTAGATCTAGAAGGTCGCGTAGGTCTCCCTATTCTCTCTTGGTTAATTCTTGATTAAACTGCCTAGAATTCACTCCTATAGTAAGTTCCTGATAGAATAGAGCTGAGCTTCCTCCATTCCTATTTCGATTGCACTGTATGAATGTCCAAATCCTAACCTACACATACTGAATTATAATTGACTGTTTAAAGGGATATGTCCTCAATTAGATTATACATAGGAGAGACATGTATTATTAGTCATAATTTCCCTAGAGCTTACATTGTGCCTATCACATAATAGAGCACAATATTTATTTGTGAAATAAGAGAATATGGGACCTCTGTACAAATACAGTGCCTCTTTTATAGCTAATATCAGATGATACATTACTTTTCTGACAAAGGTCTACATAGTCAAAGCTATGGTTTTTCCAGTAGTCATGTATGGATGTGGGAGTTGGACCATAAAGAAAGCTGAGGGCTGAAGAATTGATGCTTTTAACTGTAGTGTTGGATAAGACTCTTGAGAGCCCAAGGAAATCAAACCAGTCAATCCTAAAGGAAATCAGTCCTGAATATTCCTTGGAAGAACTGATGCTGAAGCTAAAGCTCCAATACTTTGGCCACTTAATGCAAAGAATTGCTGCTGCTGCTGCTGCTGTTAAATCGCTTGTGAGACCCCATAGATGGCAGCCAACCAGGCTCCTCCATCCCTGGGATTCTCCAGGCAGGAATACTGGAGTGGGTTGCCTCACTGGAAAAGACCCTGATGTTGGGAGAGATTGAAGACAGGAGGAGAAGGGGTCAACAGAGGATGAGATTGTTGGATGGCATCACCGACGTGAGGACATGAGTTTGAGCAAGCTCCAGGAGTTGGTGATGGAAAGGGAAGTCTGGCATGCTGCAATGCATGGTGTTGCAAAAAGTCGGACATGACTGAGTGACTGAATTGAACTGATTGGATGCTCATCCTGGATGGTTTGCTAACACCTCAAGCCAGGATGCTACAAAAGTGTTCAGTCTTTCAAATCTCTTCCTCTTCAGCTACTGTCTTTTCTGATACTATTAGCTTTACTGCTTGGGAATCCTTAGTTAAAATCTCCATCTTTTCATTACTTTCATCTACTCATCCCTGTTTGCATACCATCATTTACTATGTCTTACTAATGTCACCTTCATAATGTTCTTTAACTCTGCCTCCTGTTCTCTATTCCCAGTGTCTGGTTTTTACTTCAATAACTTACATGTTTTGTCTGGATTAATATAATGGTTCTTCTATATCCACTTCCCTGACTCATCAGATCTCTTTTCTGACAAAATAATTCTCTTTTGTTCAAAAACCATTTTTGAGTCTCTACTTCTTTCAAAATTATGCAATCTCCTTCATATGCCATTCTAGCCCCCTATCTCTCCCATCTACCCACACCCCGCTCTGCCCACTGTGGTAAAAGTCTTCTTTCTCCACTGGAATTTCCATTAATCTAATTTAAGTACTATTTGCTTTCAAATATTCAATATATTACCACCTATGTGCCCTTCCTTATATTCAAATGGGATGCCTTTTCTGACGCCAAATGTCCAAAGTCTATTCATTATTTAGAGCTAAATTAAATATTTTCTTTTCCATGGTATTTCCCTGTTTCCCATTAAAATGCAAGCTAGAATTCATTACATCTTCCATTGAACACCTATGCAATTATTCAGTCTCTTCCTTATGACATTTGGTAAGTTACATTTTAAAGCGTTTCTATTTGAGAATGTACCATTGTCTCCTATATACTGTCAGTTTCTTGCCGACAAGATCCAAGGATTATTTATCTTTTGCACTTTCACAATTAATTAGCACATTGAATGTTTTACATTGTTTTGTAGAAGCTAAATAATGATTTCTTATACAGGTGAAGGAATGAATGAGTAAGTTAATGAAATTTTACTTATAGTTGCACTGAAATTCCTCCCTCCTTGTATTTATAAAATTTATTTTTAGAGTCTCCCTGAATCTTTTCTTACAAACTGCCAAGAGACACTCATCTTAATCTCCAAAACCTTTTCTG
Organism: Bubalus kerabau; assembly: GCF_029407905.1. NCBI lineage: Eukaryota > Metazoa > Chordata > Mammalia > Artiodactyla > Bovidae > Bubalus > Bubalus kerabau. The sequence goes on along the minus strand of NC_073625.1, from coordinate 79,381,022 downwards.
ATTCTTAGTCCTTGCTTCTCCCTACCTTACAATATGAACATACGTAGCCAGCACATAATTGAAACGGTCTATTAGGAATATATTCTTTCATGAACTCACACAAGTACATTCACTGTAAGAACTTTTTATTTCCCTGAACACTTCCAAGGTAGCCTTTCTTATATTTAAGGTTCTGTTTCCTAGGAAGCTTTTGACTGTCCACTGTTGCCCAGCAATAGAACACATATAGCCTATATTCTGTATATGAATTGCTGTTCAAAAATGAGTTTTAGGTTACCTTATCAATGACTTACAATGCATATGAACAACGTCTCAAACACTTTATGGAAACATTTGTGTGTGCATTTTTCTTTCCATTTCTTTTCTTTTTTAAAACTGTCAAAATAATACAGCAACCTGAAGTCCTAGATAGCTTCACTTATTTTATAAACTGAAATATAGAAATTCAGTTCACAGCAGCCCAAATGCCAGGTCAAGAGCTGTCTCAACATTAATTACTAAAAAAATGTCTAGTTTTTTGAAGTTTGGTGCTTTCCTACTTAAAAGTCTGTATGAGAAATCAGCATGTTCTGTCACCATTGAACTTTTCCCCAAATATTACAGCCCTTGCTTGTTCCTCTAGAGAGAGAGCTTCTTTGAGACCAGGAAGGAGCATTGTTCCCCATTGTTTCCCATTATACACTACAAGAAAGATGCAAAGATCAGCAGGTGGATAAAAGGGAAATGTGCCTTTTCAGTTATGATTATTATGTTGAATATAGAATCTTTTCCTACGGTCTCTGTGCTTATAACTGGAGTATATCATCAGCTGCTTTAATAATGCAAATGTCCCATCAGTTATTTTGTCTCTCCAGTAATATTTATAAATTTAATTGTATGAAGTTTTCTGTCTGTAATTGACATGTTTATTGCTTTAATAATATTCCAATCAATAATATTCCAACAGAAATGTCATAGTACAGTGTCTAAAGGAAGATAAAGATGATACCTTATCTAAAGCCCATAGCATAACAATAGTAAGTACTAGAGTTCAAAGGCAAATTAAGCTTTATATTATAAAAAAGTAGCACAGGCCACTTATAACTCTAAAAAAATCAGTTTTCCACTGTCATACTGATTTATAATTGAGAATAAATATCAGGCTCCAAAATTTTTACGACATAGTAGCAACACCATCTCAAGTACCTGCCTTGTCAAAAGCACATATATTACTCCTCTTTAAAAAAAATCACATAAAATATCAACTCGTCAGGAACTTTCTGTGTAAATTATCCTTGAATAAACAGTAATATGCCAAAGAAACATAATTAAGACTATATTGAAAAACAGCATAATGATCAAGCTAATTATTAATTGCTGGTGATCTATGTTTCATTCTTCTATTAAGAAGCATCCCATGTTTACTGCAGCATTAATCACAGCAGCCAAGATGTGAAAACAACCTAAGTATCCATCAATGGAGGCAAGGATAAGAAAAGATGTGTATATGTACAATGGAATATTACACAGCCATGAGAAAGAAGGAAATCTTGCCATTTGCAACAGCATAGGTGGACCTTGAGGGCATTATGTTGAATGAGATAAATCAGACAGATTAAAGGCAGATACTCTATATGTCACTTTTATGTGTAATCTTAAAAAGTCAAACTTGTGGGGACAGAGAGTAGAATGGTGTTTATCAGAGCCTAAGGCATGGGAAATTGGAGAGATGTTGTTAAAGGGTACAAACCTACAGTTAGGAGATGATTTGTTAAGTTCTGAAGATCTAATGCATGGCACAGTGATTATAGTAAATAATATTATGTTATAGACTTCAAAGTTGCTCAGAGACAAATCTTAAATGCTCTCTCCAAAGAAAAAGAAATGATAATTCCATGTCAAGATAGGCATGTTAGTTAATACTATGATAGTAAAGTCGCTCAGTCGTGTCCGACTGTTTGCGACCCTCTGGACTATAGCCTACTAGCCTCCTCTGTCTATGAGATTTTCCAAGCAAGAGTACTGGAGTGGGTTGCCATTTGGCAATATACAAATGTATCAGATATGCAATATGCAATATTTAAACATATCAAATCATATTTTACACCTCAAACTTACATAGTGTTATATGTCAATTATGTCTCAATTAAAACCAGCAAATAGACAAAAAAAATTTTAGGCTTATCATCTCATCTCTCTGAAAAAATGTCTCCTCAAAGTGTTAATATGGTTAACACTTTTAGCTAGGTTGTATCTAACCCAAGAATTCACATGTGCCTATGATTCAAACAGCTGGTAATGAAACCCATCAGTCTATGTACATTAAAGACCCAGAGGCTTTCTCAAATATGTTCTCTTTTGAATAGAGAACATATTCAAATACAATTATTAGGACCAATTACAGAACATTAATTTTTGGTCTTTGGATATGGACTAAAATTCTGAATATATCCACACATACTCCTCTGGTCCATCCTAGGAAAAGAGAAGGCTGTTTTGTAAAAGAGAAAGTGGTAAGTTTACCAAAACTCAGACTTTACAGCATAAGCTATAATGATTTATCTTCCTTATGACAAAGAATACTGTAAATCATGGCAGAACTATCTCCGTTTCATATACAAAGGGTTCATATGCAACTGGAATATGTATGGCAGGACATCACTTAGAAGTGGAAAGTTTTGATTAGTTCCTCACCTTAGTTAATGATATAAATAGATTTATGTTTTTGCCAGAGGCCTTAGTGCCACAGAAAGGCAGAATCCACAGAGACAATGTCCACAGAGATAATGGACCAATTAGCAGATAATACCAGGGAAGTGGGATTTAGCAGATGAGCAAGAAACTATACATGTCTCTGGAAACTAGCAGAATTTCTTTGCAGCATAAGTGACACATTTCCTAAGAACTCCCGGAAATAATTATTGTCAGTGACATTACAAGGCCAAGGACCTTTTCAGAGGAATAAGAGCAAGAGTCACTGGAAGAAAATTACCACTAATAAAGGGACCCTGTTTAAACCTGTGTTTAACTGGAGTATCTAGCTTATCCCAGGCAACATATGATAATTATTTATTTACTCTTTTGAAATATGAGAGAGAAAGGGAGAAAGATCTTACTATGCCATTGAAAATCTTTAGAAACTATACAGTCATCTATAAACCCTTAAATAAATTCAATAATGTACAGGTTATAATAATTTGCTTCCTAGTCCATTTCCTTGTAAGTATCCATTTCCTTGTTCAATAAAGTTAGCTCCTTTAATAGATTACCCTCCTTACAAAGTTAAGTCTCTGCAATCATTTATAGACCTGTATGATTTTAAAAAGCAAGTGCATTCCTCCATCCACCTGTTAGGGCAGGCCTGTGTTCCAGTTAGGAATGATGGACTCCTGAAGAGGTCAATGGACACTGTGGCTCTCATCTGCCCATTGCAGGGGAGGAAGGATTATTTTTCCTCTATTCATTCACCATTCACACTCTGCAGATATTCAGTTGTGACCATCAACAACATACTGAAATATGGACTCAAGTAACTGTATATAATGAAATCCCTAATCCTATTCATTTAAGCTATCAACCTAAGTTCTGTATAATTGAAATTGTCCAACCAAAGATCAAATACCCAATTAAACTGAGGAACATCATCAAATGAGAGTATAATGTTCACTACCCCCTAAATAGGGGCTTCCCTGGTGGTTCAGGGGTAAAGAACCCACCTGCCAATGCAGGAGATATGGGTTTGACCCAGGGTTGTGTAGATCCACTGGAGAATGAAATGGCAACCCACTCCAGCATTCTTGCCTGGGAAATTCCATGGACAAAGGAGCTTGGCAGGCTATAGTTCATGGTGTCATAAAAGGGTCAGACATGACAATGAATAAATAACAATAATAATAACCTGTAAATATAATTTTAGAAACACACTTCAAAGTTCTAGTCATGTAATTTCCCCAAAAAAAAGTTTAGGAATTTTTTAAAGAAGTACTTTAAACCAAATGGATTAGACATATACATTTCTTGTATTAGTATCTATTATGTCTGATGATTTTAATAGCATAATGCATCTAAGATGAAACATTGTCATGTACAATATTAAAATGATAACTGTGTAAGACAATATAGGTTTAAAAGTATAACAAACTACATTTTGAGATGCTAAGTGGGCTGCTTTTTATCTTCATAAGGCTGTGTATCATAGACCACATCCTGACAGAATAATGAGCTATTACAAAGCAACCACAGAAGACTAGCAACATAAAATAGCATTTGACTAGTTTGTTGATCTGTATGACATTTTATTCTTTGCTTAAGATTACTTCTAATACTCAGTAGTAGAATGAATGTCACTTGACAAATGGGTATAATAGCCCTATATGATTTTTAAGACCACTTTATATAAGATCTAATTTACATATGACATCACTGAAGAGCAATTTTTGAATCACATGTGCTAAAAATGCTGATTCTGAAAATGCAGTTGGTGAGGGTTTTTCCATCTTACTTTCCCTAGTGGCTCAGATGGTAAACAGTCAGCTTACAAATCCCCTGGAGAAGAGAATGTCAACCACTCCAGTATTTTGGCTTGGAGAATTCCATGGACAGAGGAGCCTGGCAGGCTACTGTCCATGGAGTTGCAAACAGTCAGATACGACTGAGCGACTTTCACTCACTCACTTTATGCAACTGCAAGAGATCCATTCCAGAATATTTACAAGTCCCCTGATATCAGGAATTTTAGGAAAATAATCTAAATTTTTAAGCTAAAATGCAAATTCATTTAAAGTCTTGAATGTGTTTTTCATGTTTTAATTATATTTTTGTAATATTTAGAAGATGATCCTATAGAACAGGGGTCCCCAACCTCCAAGATCTAACGCCTTATCTGAGGTGGGGCTGATGTAAAAATAATGGAAACAAAGCGCACAGTAAGTATAACATGCTTGAATCATCCCAAACCATTCCTCCACCTCCAGCTCCAGTCCAGGGGAAAATTGTCTTCAATGAAATCAGTCCCCGGTGCCAAAAAGGTTGGGGGCTGCTGCATAGAACACTGAGTGTGAACCAATGTTTAGCTTATTCATTGACTTTCAAATTTACCATGCTCCAAAAGATAAATCCTAGTTTGGCTTAGAGATATTTTTTTAACCGGTTCTGAGAAATAAGGTATCTGAGGGCAAATTTTTAATTTTTAGCAAACGATAAGAAAAATGTTATAAGAAAATAATATATAGCTATACTAATGACTGCAAGCTTGAAATAGTGTTCTACCCTGTTTAATGAGGTAACCTATGACTGATCAGTTATGTAGACAAGCAGAATTTAATTAGACATGTAGAACAAATGTGATTTAAAATAGCAACTAAAATCACTTTAGCTCTACAGCTATTTCAAAAGCACATTTAGATTCTGGAGTGGAAAAGAAATAGTATTACAAGAAAGCCATGAAGCTATCACTGGGGGATTTTCTTTCTTTAATAGTGGAACAGAGTTTTACCTAAGGAAAAAAATGCTGAGGAGCAGAAACCCTAGGAGAGAACGTGTAACAGTCACCAAGGCTTCTTGAGACTAGAGATTGGATTGCTCAGGCTCCCTTAGTCAGCAGGGAAGCAGAAGGAGAAGCAAAGCAATGAGAAAAAACAGTGAGAAATAAAGAAAAGTTCAACTCTAAACTTCAAAGATGAGCAATGATAGAGATACTTTAATGTAAATTCACTACTGCTCTGGTCTCCTCCTTTCCAAGAAAACTTAAGAATGAGAAACCTATGCTGTCATTTTAATTTTCCATTCCTAGGCTGCTACATTGCCACATGTGCAAAGCATTTGAGTAAAAAAGAATCACAAAAGAGAATAGTTGAGAAAATGGGTTTGACACACTGGCCTGAAATGCTATCTTTAGCGATCAGTAACAAATTGTGTAAATTATTTAAAGAGAGTGAGACCCCAGTTCTCAATAGTAAAATACATGTGGGAATGTAGGCTGGGCTGGTATGCACAAATGGGTTAAACAACCATTCTAGAAATGCTCAACTGATGGTAGTGGAGCAGTGGGAGCAGAAGATACAAGGATTCTTTGATACTTCTTGTAAAAAATGCTCAAGAACTTAGAATGAAGACAAAACAAGTTTATCAAAGTTTTAGATATTGCTAAATTGGTTTTAGAAATGACTGTAGTTATTAACTTATAAAACAAATTCAAAATAAAAAAATTAAATAAGCTAGTTGAGCACAGTTGAACAGGATGAAATTTGATATAGATAATGCTAATTGTTTGGTTATATTAAAAATATTACAGAGCCCCTGTTTGAGTTCCCTGAGTCATACAGCAAATTCCCATTGGCTATCTATTCTACATATGTCATTGTAAATTTCCATGTTACTCTCTCCATACATCTCCCCTTCTCTCTCCTCCCCTCCCTCCATGTCCATAGGTCTGTTCTCTATGTCTGTTTCTCCACTGCTGTGGAGAATGATGAATAAATTCATCAGTGCCATCTTTTTCAATTCCATATATATATATATACATGTCAGTATATGATATTTATATTTCTCTATCTGACTTCACTGAAGATTGGGATGGGAGGGAGGTTTGGGAGGGAGGGAACATGAGTGGTGTACCTATGACTGATTCTTCTAGATGTATGACAGAAAACCACAAAATTCTGTAAAGCAATTATCCTTCAATTAAAAAAAATTTAAAAAGACTGACAGAGAAATTCTAATATATATAGGCCTTGTTGTCAGATTAAAAAAATATTACAATTTATAATAGCACAGAACAGGAATGGCATTACTTAGAAAGATTCTATGGGAAGTGGAGCTGTCTTGGAATTTTTCACGTTAACATGTAACAATAGATGATACTGAACAATTTAAATCCACCTCAGGCTACATGAAAAGTTATTCTGGATCTTGGGAAGTTAGAGAAGTCTCTGTTCTGGTCAACCTAGAACACAGACCTAGGTTGTGTAGTCCTATGCCATCAATTTGTCAGTTTGATAATACTGAAAAATTAGTGTATTGTCAGATGATGATAGATCTTCAAAAATAAAGCTAAGAAAATCCAAGGGATTATCAAATGGACTCATAAAATTAAAGGGACTTTCCTGGTGGCCCAGTGGTTAAGATTCTGCCTTCCAGTGTAGAGGACACAGACCTTATCCCTGGTCAAGAGCTAAGATCCCACATGTCACACAGAGCATCTAAGCCTGTGCACCTCAACTACTAAGCCTGCATACTCTGGAGTCCATGCACCATAACTGGAGAGAAGCCCATGTGCTGCAGCAAAGAGTATGCATACTTTAATAAAGACCCTGTCATGGCCCAAAATTATTTTTTTTAATTAACATTTGAAAGTTCCCTAGAGAAGATCTAATCTAAGCTTTTCATTCAAAGATGAGATCTACTTAGAAGTTATAGTCAAAACTAGAAAGAATACAAAAGATACACCTGATTCGACACCAAGTTTCTATCATTTGGAACAGTAACCATGAAAAACTGAAGCTATTGACTTCATCTTGGTATCCTACCACTTTGTGCATGATCGGTAAATGCTTGCTAAAATAATTATGTGGTATCTGAAATAGCCCAAATTTATATTAATTTCTCCAATACAACTATACACCAATGATAGATCTCTGAGCTCTTCAACTTTTAATTTTCTTTAATATCCTAATTAATGGTGAATATTTGAGGAAATATCAAAGAAAATTTTTGAAGTAAAATATGCAAAAATACCTTATCTTCTAAATGTAGGATAAACATTTAGCTGGAAATGAAGATGAAGGTAGGCCACAGACATTTTAGTATATTTATTATACCTCACAAAATTAGACTTTGAGTCTAATACAAATACAATCAAATAAAATTGATTGCATATTTCATGAAGCAAATGGTTTTATATTAAGTATTCCAGCTGTTATAATAAAGTCATGGTATGATTTTACTTAAAAAGTTATTCTTTTATATCTAGAGTAAAAGAATCAAGTAATTTCTAGGTATTTTGTGCCTTTAAATTTCATTTCTCACAGAAAAAGATCTGATTTGAAAGTGTCTTACTGTTTGAGAACTTTGAAAGTCAGTGGAAATAAAAGCAAAAATAAACAAATGGGACCTAATTAACCTTAAAAGCTTCTGCACATCAAAGGAAACTATTAGCAAGGTGAAAAGATAGCCTTCAGAATGGGAGAAGATAATAGCAAATGAAGCAACTGACAAACAACTAATCTCGAGAATATACAAGCAACTCCTACAGCTCAACTCCAGAAAAATAAATGACCCAATCAAAAAATGGGCCAAAGAACTAAATAGACATTTCTCCAAAGAAGACATACAGATGGCTCACAAACACATGAAAAGATGCTCAACATCACTCATTATCCGAGAAATGCAAATCAAAACCACTATGAGGTACCATTTCACACCAGTCAGAATGGCTGCGATCCAAAAGTCTACAAGTAATAAATGCTGGAGAGGGTGTGGAGAAAAGGGAACCCTCTTACACTGTTGGTGGGAATGCAAACTAGTACAGCCACTATGGAGAACAGTGTGGAGATTCCTTAAAAAACTGGAAATAGAACTGCCTTATGATCCAGCAATCCCACTGCGGGGCATACACACTGAGGAAACCAGAAGGGAAAGAGACACGTGTACCCCAATGTTCATCGCAGCACTGTTTATAATAGCCAGGACATGGAAGCAACCTAGATGTCCATCAGCAGATGAATGGATAAGAAAGCCGTGGTACATATACACAATGGAGTACTACTCAGCCATTAAAAAGAATACATTTGAATCAGTTCTAATGAGGTGGATGAAACTGGAGCCTATTATACAGAGTGAAGTAAGCCAGAAAGAAAAACACCAATAAAGTATACTAACGCATATATATGGAATTTAGAAAGATGGTAACAATAACCCTGTGTACGAGACAGCAAAAGAGACACTGATGTATAGAACAGTCTTATGGACTCTGTGAGAGAGGGAAAGGGTGGGGAGATTTGGGAGAATGGCATTGAAACATGTAAAATATCATGTACGAAACGAGTTGCCAGTCCAGGTTCGATGCACTATACTGGATGCTTGGGGCTGGTGCACTGGGACGACCCAGAGGGATGGAATGGGGAGGGAGGAGGGAGGAGGGTTCAGGATGGGGAACACATGTATACCTGTGGCGGATTCATTTTGATATTTGGCAAATCTAATACAATTATGTAAAGTTTAAAAAATAAAATAAAATTTAAAAAAATGATATATAAAAAAAAAAAAGAAAATCAGTGCTCTGTAAAAAAAAAAAAAATTAAATGCTATTTTGGAAAATGCTTTACATAGAATTTTAAACAGACACTACACTTTTAATTCCATATATTATACATCATAAATTTATTTTGCCAAGTGATTAATACATTTAGCATTTTTCATGAAAGTTTTATACTCAATGTTACATTTCACTGAAATTTAACAGTAGATGTACCTCATTTTCTGACTTATCTGCTCATTAAGAAGTGAAAGTCAAGGTTCTGTGCTTAATAACAGGGGTTTTTAAAAGGAATTATAAAAGTTTAAAACTGACAATTACTCTGAATTTTTTGTATATTAACTTAAAATATTTTTCATATGTTTTTTAAAGTTTATTTAATATTTCTCCCTTCATTTCTTTAATAAACTATATTGGGAATCACCATTTGAGCAAAACTTTTCTAAAAGTATATTTACACAAACCACTTTTTGTTTTCATGAGAATAATATGCTCATCACAAATGTGCAGAAAGAGACTCAGTTTTTCATGTAAAAATGTCAAAAGTGAGAGATACTTGTGCTATTCATGAAAAATATCATGCAAATACTAGACTTAAAGCATATTGAAGCATATGAAGGTAATTACAGATATGTACATGGATCTGCAATGCACATGTGAGTGTATATACATATCTTTCAAATACCATATGAGTTCCAACCAAAAATAAAACAGTACAAGAAATTATACCCATCTATTTCTGCATTTCTTTTGGATTGGGAAAGGATACTACAAAGTTTTTTATTGTCACCCTGTTTATTTAACTTATATGAAAAGCACATCATGAGCAATGCTGGGTTGGATGAGTTACAAGCTGGAATCAAGACTGCTGTGAGAAATACCAACAACCTTTGATATGTGGATGATACTGTTCTAATGGTGGAAAGCAAAGAGGAACTAAAGAACCTCTTGATAATGGTGAAAGCGAAGAGTGAAAAAGCCAGCTTAAAACTAAATATGAAAAAAAGTAAAAACTAAGATTATGGCACCCAGCCCCATCACTTCATGGCAAATAGAAGGGGAAAAAATGGAAGCAGTGACAGATTTTCTCTTCTTGGGCTCTAAAATCACTGAATGGTGACTTCAGCCATGAAATCAGAAGACGATTCCTTCTTGGTGGGAAAGCTATGACAAACCTACACTGTGTTAGAAAGCAAAGACAACCTTTTTCTGACAAAGGTCCGTATAGTCAAGGCTATGGTCTTTCCAGTAGTCGTGTACAGTTGTAAGATCTGGACCAATAAGAAGCCAAGCACCAAAATTGACGCTTTCAAACTGGGGTGCTGGAAAAGACTCTTGAGAGTCCGTTGGACAGCAAGGAGATCAAACCAGTCAATCTCAAAGGAAATCAACCCTGAATATTAATCTGAAGGATTGATGCTAAAGCTGAAGCTACTATACTTTGGTCACCTGATGTGAAGAGCCGACTCATTGGAAAAGACCCTGCTTCTGGGAAAGACTGAAGGCAGGACGACAAGAGGGGTACAGAGGATAAGATGGCTGGATGGCATCAGTGATGCAATGGACATGAACTTGCAAACTCCAGGAGATGGTGAAGGACAGGAAGCCTGGTGTACTGCAGTCTATGGAGTCGTGAACATTCAGACACAACTAGGGGAATGAACAACAAAATTTCTGCCAATTTTATTCTGATATAAGTATCAATCACTTGAAATTACAAATGCACTCTATTAGATGAATATTAATAATTGAATAGTATAACTATAGAAAATTACTTAACACAAATAGATACATGCATATTGTATATATACATATATATTTAATTTCTAATTTATAAGCAAGTATCCTTAAAACAGTAAGGTAGTTTATGACAATCATGAAATAGTAATTAATCCAGCATACTTATTTAGACATCACTAGATATTTTTTCAGAAATTTTGTATTAAGAATTTTTTAATTGAAATTAAAGTTTTATCTATAAAAAACCAGTTAGCATTCATTAAAGTACATATCTAATATCACCTTCAGTCTTATTTTAAAGTTGCTATTTTGATAAAGGGCTCTCTATAAATATATATTTGTAGGAGGCTATGAAAAAGAATATGGTTGTTTAACAATGATATAATATCTTAAATATGTTATTATAGTTTATATGTTTCCTCTCATTTAAGAGAATATAAGCCTCTGTTTTTAATCCATGTGAAGGTTCACACACTTTTAAGCATGTATTGGCTTATATTAAGAGCTTTAGTTCATGTTACACATCGTTACTGAAACTAAGGGATAGATTTTAATTAAGTATCTCACATATTTCCCTTGATTGTCTTATTAACATTATGCTTCCAGAGAAATATTTAGCTACAAGCAAAGCATTAAAACCCTGGAAGTAAAATCTTATGCCATTTTAAGTTATTGGACTTTCAGAAACTATCCTTTCATTACACCCCCTTCTCTGTCCTCTGTATGATAGAGGAACATCCTCTTACAGACACCAGATGCCTTCTCCTTGGGGACAAATGAATTATGTCTTCTATATAGAACATGCATGTTTGATATTGTTGGTTTTTTTCTTTTTTTGTCTAGCCCTGAAGGACAAAAGGAGTACATATTTATATGCTCTGTTCTGTGCCAGCAGAGTTCTTGCTGAATTTCTATTCTTATGACCACCTGAAAGTAATAGTGATATATGAAATGTTTAAGAGAATAGTCTTCCATCAGAAAAAAACAGTTCCAAGCATTGATTCCCCCCTCAACTTTTTAAAAATTTCTTTCTCATAAAGTCCAAACTACTTTTATGAATTGATGACAAAAAACAAACAAAAAAAAGTTCTATATAAGCTTGTGATTACTATACTGTGTTTGCTATTACCCATGAAGCTTGATTATGGTGGCTATGGTGAACACCGAGTTTTCTGTGAACTTCTTCTTCTTTAAGATATTTACTCTTTTAGTATATAATCTAATCATATCTATGAAAACAGTGTTAATGTTTCAGAGATGTACATTTCTGTAGCTTAATATCAAAATATTATAGACTCAATCTGAACTCCATGTATATTGTATGGAATCAGATAAACTCAAGAAACTTTCAGGTAAGAAGAGTATGAAAACAAAACCTTTAACAAAATAAAAATAGTGCTGTGCACAAGAAGGAAATCATAGTAAATATTAGTAAGCAGCATGTATCAACTGCTGTAAAATGGGTAATTTGTAGCTCTCTGTAGAATTCTTATAAAATTATATCATAATTCTATAAAAACTCTTATAAAATCATATCATAATTCTTATAAAACTAAATATCTGGCTTTTAGAAAGTAATGAGAAAATAAATTATAATAACCAAATCACTCCCTTAGTTCCAAATTCAGTATGTATGAGTTAGAAGATATTTTGATATCATCTAATCCATATAATAGACTTTGAAATTAAGGTTCAAAAGGTGAAATGATTTATGCAAGGTTATACAATTTGGTAAGTGGTAGATTAAAGACAGTTAAACTTCCTTGGTTTAGTCTGGTATATTCTCTCCTTACTTTTATCTTCTGTATGTATTTTGTAGGTTTTGGTTTAGAGCAAAATTCTAGAAAAAAACAAGACTTTTGTTTTCTTGAAGGTGATATCCCATGTGGAAGAATAAATAATCCAGGAATTCAATAATTTGGGTCTAACAAGCAATAGGTTGTGCTTCTTCTCCTTCCCAATCTAGAATGTACTTTGAATGCTTCTATCATGCAAGCAAAACTTAAGGCCAAGCATAATGATGCAGGGAAATGTCATGCTGTGCCATGTCAATTCTTGTATCCTAGAAACCAATTTCGTTTCTTCTAGTGCAAAGTTGTTCTCCAATTATTTACAACTTCGTTTTCCCATTTTATGTTTAAGAGAGAGTTTATTCCAAGTTCCTAGGGTATAGTTTAGACCCTACAAATTTTTAAAGTTTGTGAATGAGGTCCAGAAATAAGTACACTAGATGATTTTAAAACAAGCACACTAGATGATTTTCAAGGAAAATAAAATTGAGAATGATAAACTTAGGAGTTGTTATGGATGATAGGGACAGAGGCAACATAGATGAAAAGAATGAATGGAAAGAAGATGCCATTTTAAGATTATCCTACTTATTGATATATGAATTTGAGATAATCAAGGGATCAAATGAGTAGGTGAAAATCACTGTTAAGAGAGAAAATTTGTCAATTTCAGCTGTACATAAGATCAAAGACACATATAGCAAAACTCCTTTAAATCCAAGTGGGACTTCAAAGATACTGGCATATTGTTAACATTTTCAAAATCTTTCCGTTAGGTAGTTGGAATAGGAAAAAGGAGTCCAAAATGGTGGTGGCTAAAAGACAAAGAAGGGGAAAGCCTGTGAAAATAGGACAAAAGAAGGTCCGAACACCAGAGTGAGGACCTCAGGCAAAACAAACAGCACTCCTGGCTAGCCCAGTTTACATAGGGCAGGCCCAGGAGGAGGAGAAAAAAACATAAAAAGAGGAGCCAAATTGGGCCAGGGGCCTCTCTTCTCTTCAGGTCTTTTGGGTCGGCATGTCCTCATGCCTCAAGGATGTATCTTCCTTTATTTTCTAAATAAAACTGAGCTGTAACAGGAGTGTAACACTGGTCCATCCAAAGGCTTAAGGCTAGTCAGTCTGTCACATCAATTTTTTGTTGCGACGAGACAGAACCGAGGAAATTACACACTCCTCCAACATTTCCAATCCCTTATAAATAAAAAATAAATAAAATTAATAATAATAACAACAAAAATAATAACTTGTCAGCCCTAATTCTCTGGAGACCGAAGAAAAAACAATAGAGTAAAATGAGATGAACATAAAGAAGACAGTAGCTAGTAGAAGCCATGTGCTAGTAAATATTATACATTGCAGTAGAGTAAAATACAAGGGAGAATACATTCACTGAAATGTTTAGAGATCTACATCTACATTCCCAGGGCTGAGAATAGTTCTCATCTTTATTTCACAGAAATATTATGCTGTTCTTACTATAGAATTTATATAAAATTATTTTCAAAAACAAGTCAAAAGTTAATTCACTGCATTAACACTTCAATAGATATATTGACATTCTGACGTGTTAAATATAGATTAATTAACATGAGCCCATAAATCAAACATTTATTTACCGAATATCTTAGAATGAATGTCTAGAACTACTTATTAAGAATCTCTCTTCCAGTATAACAATTCTGATTAGACATCAAAAAATCCACATTGACCCTAACCCCCATCTCAGATCTATCACACTAATAGCAGAATAGAGTTTAGCATTTAAACTCAAATTGAAATCATGAAGAATTGGAACTGGAGGAATCTTTAGAGAGTACCTACCCCGAATCACATAATATATTACAACTGGAGATAGTAAGGCTGACTTTAAATGACTCTTGTGGATTCTGTAATTGAGCTTGTAAGTTAAGTTCCACCACTTGTCCACTGGATGTGCTCAAGAAATTCTAGCCTTGTGTAGTTTGACAAAAGGAACTTGGATAGAAACAAACATGCTTAATGTTGAATAATTTTGGAAAACTGAATTTAAAAAATAATCATGTTTCTTAGAAGGAGTTTTCAAACAAATCTGTTAGTCAAATAAGCTTTAAGTTAATAGATATATATTAATAGACATGTGGGGGAATATGTGCTATTTTGAGTTTGTTCTTTCTAGTAAGTATCTTTTGAATGAGGACTATGTATTCTCCCCTAAAATCTAGCAAAGTATGCCATAAATATTCTTTTAAGGATGAATTTATCTTTAATTAAACACATATAGGTCCATGAATCAAAGCATATTGGAAGTGGTCAAACAAGGGATGGCAAGAGTGAATGTTGACATTCTAGGAATCAGCGAACTAAGATGGACTGGAATGGGTAAATTCAACTCAGATGACCATTATATCTACTACTGTGGGCAGAAATCATTTAGAAGAAATGGAGTAGCCATCATGGTCAACAAAAGAGTCTGAAATGCAGTACTTGGATGCAGTCTCAAAAACGACAAAATGATCTCTGTTCGTTTCCAAGGCAAACCATTCAATATCACGGTAATACAAGTCTATGCTCCGACCAATAACACTGAAGAAGCTGAAGTTGAACAGTTCTGTGAAGACCTACAGGACCTTTTAGACCAAACACCCCCCAAAAATATTCTTTTCATTATAGGGGATGGGAATGCAAAAGTAGGAAGTCAAGAAATACCTGGAGTAACAGGCAAATTTGGCCTTGGGTACAGAATTAAGCAGGCAAAGGCTAATAGAGTTTTGCCAAGAGAATGCACTGGTCATAGCAAACAACCTCTTCCAACAACACAAGAGAAGACTCTACACATGGACATCACCAAGTGGTCAACACCAAAATCAGATTGATTATATCCTTCGCAGCCAAAGATGGAAATGCTCTAAACAGTCATAAATAAAAGACCTGGAGCTAACTGTGGCTCAGATCATGAACTGCTTATTGCCAAATTCAGATTTAAATTGAAGAAAGTGCAGAAAACCACTAGACCATTCAGGTATGACCTAAGTCAAATCCCTTATGATTATACAGTGGAAGTGAGAAATAGATTTAAGGGACTAGGTCTGATAGACACAGTGCCTGATGAACTAAGGATGGAGGTTCGTGACATTGTACAAAGACATGGATCAAGAGCATTCTGAAGAAAAAGAAATGCCAAAAAGGAAAATGGCACTCTAAGGAGGGCTTACAAATAGCTGTGAGAAGAAGAGAAGCAAAGAGAAAGGAGAAAAGGAAAGATAAGTCCATTTGAATGCAGAGTTCCAAAGAATAGCAAGAAGAGATAAGAAAGCCTTCTTCAGTGATCAATGCAAAGAAATAGAAGAAAACAATAGGATGGGAAAGACTAGAGATCTCTTCAAGAAAATTAGAGATACCAAGGGAACATTTCATACAAAGATGGGCACAATAAAGGACAGAAATGGTACGGCTCTAACAGCAGCAGAAGATATTAAGAAGAGGTGGCAAGAATACACAGAAGAACTACACAAAAAGATCTTCACTACCCAGATAATCTCGATAGTGTGATCACTTACCTAGAGCCAGACATCCTGGAATGTGAAGTCAAGTGGGCCTTAAGAAGCATCACTACAAACAAAGCTAATGGAGGTGATGGAATTCCAAATGAGCTATTTCAAATCCTAAAAGGTGATGCTGTCAAAGTGCTACACTCAATATGTCAGCAAATCTGGAAAACTCAGCAGTGGCCACAGGACTGGAAAAGGTCAGTTTTCATTCCAATACCAAAGAAAGGCAATGCCAAAGAATGCTCAAACTACCGCACAATTGCACTCATCTCACACGCTAGTAAAGTAATGCTCAAAATTCTCCAAGCCAGGCTTCAGCAATACGTGAACCGTGAACTTCCAGATGTTCAAGCTGGTTTTAGAAAAGGCAGAGGAACCAGAGATCAAATTGCCAACATCCACTGGATCATGGAAAAAGCAAGAGAGTTCCATAAAAACATCTATTTCTGCTTTATTGACTATGCCAAAGCCTTTGACTATGTGGATCACAATAAACTGTAGAAAATTCTGAAAGAGATGGGAATACCAGACCACCTGACCTGCCTCATGAGAAACCTTTATTCGATCAGGAAGCAACAGTTAGAACTGGACATGGAACAACAGACTGGTTCCAAATAGGAAAAGGAGAACGTCAAGGCTGTACATTGTCACCCTGCTTATTTAACTTATATGCAGAGTACATCATGAGAAACGCTGGGCTGGAAGAAGCACAAACTAGAATCAAGATTGGTGGGAGAAATATCAATAACCTTAGACATGCAGATGACACCACTCTTATGGAAGACAGTGAAGAAGAACTAAAGAGCCTCTTGATGAAAGTGAAAGAAGAGAGTGAAAAAGTTGGCTTAAAGCTCAACATTCAGAAAACTAAGATCATGGCATCCGGTCTCATCACTTCATGCAAATAGATGGGAAACAGTGGAAACAGTGGCTGAGTTTATTTTTGGGGCTCCAAAATCACTGCAGATGGTGACTTCAGCCATGAAATTAAAAGACGCTTACTCCCTGGAAGGAAAGTTATGACCAACCTAGACAGTATATTAAAAAGCAGAGATATCACTTTGCCAACAAAGGTCCATCTAGTCAAGGCTATGTTTTTTCCAGTAGTCACGTTTGGATGTGAGAGTTGGACTATAAAGAAAGCTGAGCATCAAAGCATTGATGCTTTAGAACTGTGGTGTTGGAGAAGACTCTTGAGAGTCCCTTGGACTGTGAGGGGATCCAACCAGTCTATCTTAAAGGAGATCAGTCCTGGTGTTCACTGGAAGGACTCATGTTGAAGCGGAAACTCCAATACTTTGGCCACCTGATGCAAAGAGCTGACTCATTTGAAAAGACTCTCATGCTGGGAAAGATTGAGGACAGGAGGAGAAGGGGATGACAGAGGATGAGATGGTTGGATGGCATCACCGACTCAATGGACATGAGTTTGGGTAAACTCAGGGAGTTAATGGACAGGGAGGCTTGGCGTGCTGAGGTTCATGGGGTCGCAGAGTCGGACATTACTGAGTGACTGAACTGAACTGAACCAATGATACAAATGAACCAGAGGTTTGGTGTGTATAAAGTACAGAATAATAAAATGTCACATAATTTCTTTGTTTCTACCAGACAAATAACATGATTCATCTGAGTTAACCCAGGAATGTGAATATCTAATTCCAAATATTTGGACCAACCTTACCATAAGATACACTTGAAGAAGGGCCATGCTTAAGATCATTTTCCCTCAATATCCTGGGTTTCCAAAAAGTGCTTTTTGAAAGAATACAGCAGCCAAATTTTGATATTTTATGCACATCTCTAAACTTAGTAAAAAACACAAAAGAATAAAGATCCATTGTTCCTGACAATCTACAAATAAAATATTTTAACAATTATTTTGAATACCACATGTAGTTTATAAAGATATCAATTTTAATCCACTAAGTATGAGATTCCAAATTCTATAAGTAATCCACTGAGAAAAAATAGAAATATGTGAAACAAATTCAGAAGTAATTAATGTCAAGATATTTTCACCTAGTAATCTGGGGATTCAGATAAATGGCCTTCTAAGAGTCCAACACTTATTAATGTTTATTTTTTGTTGGAAGTTAGTCTATTTTCAAAACATTCTTCAGCTAGTATTGGTGCCTCAATTTTTTCTTAATAGCAAACAAGTAGCTATTACACATTAGAATAACACATTTGATAAAGCAGTTAATTTGGCTTTGTCACCTTTTAGCACTGTGGGTAGTCTTATCTTTTAAATATATCTGAGCAATGTAAAAAAAAAAAAAATTCTGAATGTCAAACTCTAGTTCCCTAGAAGAAAAATCAGTGATTACATGTAAAATATGAGTTTCATAAAAAATTATTGATCAATATTTGTTAACCTAATTTTCTTAGCTTTAAATTTCCTCAGCTGACTTGGAAAGTTATCATCATTTTAATGAAAATTCAGTGAAACTAGTGACACATATTTAGAAAGAAAATACTTTTAAAATGTTTTATTTTTATTTTTTACATTTCCCCAACAATAAACGACAGTGGATTGATCTCTACCACACTTCACTCCTGATTTGTATATGCAGCTATGCAGTCATGCATATGTATGGAAATGAATGTACATTTATAAAATGATTGGCTATCAGAAAGGTGGTAATTTATTACCTTGGCAGAACAATGTTACTAGGTGAACACAGGCCTTAACTTATTGTGTTGAACTCATTAAAACTTACTCCTTAGGTAATTATTTTTGTATAGGTATAATGACTAGCTGAGCCCCTGCATGTGTGCCAGGTCGCTTCAGTTGTGTCTGACTCTGCGACTCGCGGACTATAGCCCTCCAGTCCCCCTCTGTCTATGGGATTCTCCAGGCAAGAATATTGGAGTGGTTTGTCATGGCCTCCTCCAGGTGATCCTCCCAACCCAAGGGTCAGACCAGCATTTGTTATGTCTCCTGCATTGACAGGTGGGTTTTTACCACTTAGCCACCTGGGGAGCCCAGGTAAGCCCCTAGAAGGAGCTTATTTATAAAAGATTTTTAAAAACATATATTTTTTTCCTGTCCAAATTAGAAGAAAAAATGTCAATATACTCCACTCTTCTCATTTTCCTACATTGCATCAGTTTAGCTGAGAAGTGTGAGTAAATGTAGGCCTCTATTTTAATAAATTTGGCAGACATCAAATTTGCTTCATTATATTTTAATTTCATTTTAAATGGAAACCTATTACGCCACTGTACAAATGGGGATATCACTTACAGATTCATCTCAGGAACTGCCCTAGAAGCACCTCTCCTCCCACCTAGCTTTGCTAATTGCCTTACCTTCAATTTTTACCTGTCAGCCCTCCTGCAGGAAAGGACTCATTTATTTCCATCCTCCCCCAGTCATCATCTCCTCTCCCAGCACACTTACCCTCCCCAAGGAAATTCGGCAAAACCATGTTTTGAAAAACCTGTCTGAATTTTAAAATAACATTTTCACTCTCAGAGTATAGTGGGTATATGACTTAGAGTAGATATTTGATATGCAGGAGTTTTTATCTAAAAGCATTGGTAATGATCATAACAGACCTTTATGCAAACAAATTTCTTCTAAATTTGATTCTTTCAGTTTCCTTTTATTAATAGCTTGCAAATCTCATATAACCCTCTTTCTATACCCATTTGTTTGCTAATATTGTTTAGTAAATAAAGCTTATAATGAAATCATCATAAAACTTAAAAATCCATGTGAAGATATAGTCGCTTGTATGATTGTGTCATAACCTAGTCATCTTATCATTATAAAAGGATAAAATCTTGTTACGTGTGTCAGCACCAGTGAAGTTGGTGGTTGCTACAGTAGAAATATAATACTATGACCTATATAATAGAATGTTGGGGATTTAAATTTGTCTGGGGACATCCAGGAAGGTAACAAATATTAAATTGAGAGAGAAAGTAGATATCATGCATAGAAGGGGGAAGAATGTGCCAGAAAAAAGGGAAAATTTGTGCAAAGTCCCAGTGTAACAAAAGACATATACTTTACATAAAACAAAACAAACAAAAAAACACAAACAAACAAAAAAGTTAAAAGAACTGTTGATTCTAAGGTGGAGAATTACAAGGGTAAATTTGAAGCAGTAAAAAGACATCAGAATATGCATAATATTGTAAAATTTGGATTAATTTTAAAGGTGAAAGGAACAGAGAGTTTCAAATCATGGAGTGATATGATAAGTATTATAGAACATGTAGAACATATTTTAGGTGGTGGCTGTAAAAGAGAAGGGATTTGGAATTAAGGAGATTAACTGTTTAAATAATCTCAGCAAGGGTGAGGGGTTCATGCTCAGAAAAAAAAAAGTAATAATAAAATATGTGGTATATGTCTGTAATGGCAACGTTCTGTCCATAGTCACCTGTGTATCTCAAGCACTATTCATACATGCATTCATTCATCCATGTTTACTGGACACCTGCAAGATGATTAATGTCATAGATCATCAGCAATGCAAGATGCTGAAGATGTGGTAGATATTTTATATATGAACATTATTCATGTACAAAATTTAAAAATTAGAAGAGGAGATAGACTTTTTTTAGAAAGCACAATTTACAAATTGTGATGAATGCTACATCAGAAATTAATTTTAATTAAGACTAATCTCTTTTATAAGATTTTCGTTTGTTTGTTTAAGAATCAATATGTTGCATTTTACCTATAGGAGTAAAAGTGGCAGGAAGGAGTTAGATGTCAATAAACAAAAATAGTTGAAGATGAGATAGAAAAAAAGAAGACAGATTCAAGATATTCCAGAGGTAAAAGCAATGAGAATTTAAAATAGTTTGGATGTTAAAAAAAAGGGAAAAAATTAAAATTAAAGAATCATTCTGAGGACTTTGACCTGGAAATGAGATCAAGCAATTTATTGAGATGGAGTAACCTGTTTAAATATGCTTGAGGCTAGAACCACTGCTGAGTTTTAGACATGGCAAAATTGTTAGACACACCACAATGGGACTAAACTTGGCAGTCGAGCTAGTTTGATCTAGAGACCTAGATGACTGAATTATTTCAGACAGTAAATAGCCATCAGATCAATCACAAAATAATCTCTATAAAAATGTCAGCAATTTAGCTATCTTTTCGCTAATTCACAAAGTATCTACATAGTCCAATTTTATTAAAATGAAAAGATCAAACAACTCATCCAAAAATCAAAATAAATATTCAAAGTTAAACCTTGTGAGGAGGGTCAAGGAAATAATGTAGCAGAAGACCATTCTCTAGGTTTCTTTTTTGTAGAATTGATTCAGTGGTATTGTCGACATAATATAATATTAAGCAGAAGCATCTATAAAATAATTTTCTATATTACATTAATAAATAGATGTCTCTAAAATAAATTATTTTCCCTTAGGCTACAATTCATGTTCTACATTCAACAACTTATATAAATTGGCTAATGATTCTCAGGTGCTGCTAGTGGTAAAGAACCCACCAGCCACTGCAGGAGACATAAGGGACACAGGTTCAATCCCTGAGTTTGGAAGACCCCCTGCAGAAGGAAATGGCAACCCACTCCAGCATTCTTGCCTGGAGAATCCCATGAATAGAGGAGCCTGGTGGGCTATAGTCCACAGGGTCACAAAGAGTCAGACTGACTGAAGTGACTTAGCAGGCACACATTCTTCTTACACAGAAGAGGTAACAAAACCTGCTTATTGAAAACACACCAAGAAAAAATGTTACACTTATCATAGGTTTCAGACAAGAAGTCATGTAAACTTAAGAATGAGTTTCTGCTGTTTTATTATGCCTTTTTATCTTCCAACTATCATCAAAATACAAAAATATTTTTAAGTATAGGGTTCATCATTTGCATTATTTATGAATGGCTACTTCATGAAGCTACAAAAAAAAGAGCAAAATAAATGTTATTAATAAATATTAAATATAACTAAACCAAAAACATTTCAAATGTTAATATGGTAAATTTAATTAAAATCAGATCAGATTTTGAAAATCTAGTCACATGTAAAACTACTTCCTCAATTACCATAAGTTCTCTAGGATGAAGAGACAATACTAAGTTTTTCTGAACTAATGTTTAAAGATTGTTCCCCATAATCATTAGATGAAATTCAGTGGCTGAAGCAAAAACATGATTAGATATTTTCAAGCAAAAATTTAGAAACACATTATAATGCTATTTCCAAGATAAATATTTATATGGGACATCTCATATTGTTTAGGTATTTCTGAGACAATTTTTAAAGCATTTTTATTTTAATATATAAATATGAAAGCAATTTAATATTTACATTTTAAAACAGTTTCAAATTTGAAGTTTTTTTTTTAATTTTAATACATGCAGACTATTGAGAACTATGTTGACCTTCATGATAACTTTCAATAATTGAAACATTTGAAATGTTTTCTGCATAGTAATTCTTACCTACTACTATGAGTTATTATTATGCTCCTGTTTTGTATATAATATATAGTCCCAAACTATAGACACGTTTGCTATAAAGCTACAAGATTTTTTTCATGAATTATGTATAAATAGATTAGTTAGCTGTCACTGAAGATCTTTCGGGAGAAGGCAATGGCACCCCACTCCAGTACTGTTGCCTGGAAAATCCCATGGATGGAGGATCCTGGTAGGCTGCAGTCCATGGGGTGGCTAAGAGTCAGACACAACTGAGCAACTTCACTTTCACTTCCCACTTTCATGCATTGGAGAAGGAAATGGCAACCCACTCCAGTGTTCTTGCCTGGAGAATCCCATGGACGGAGAAGCCTGGTAGGCTGCAGTCCATGGGGTCGCACAGAGTCGGACACGACTGAAGAGACTTAGCTGCAGCAGCAGCAGCAGCAGCAGATCTTTCCAGATTTGCCTGTAAAGGACGTCTGTCCTCAGATATTCCTGGTGAGTTTGACAAGTCACTGAAGTTTTGACTATTTCTCATGCCCCTGTGATTCCCCAAAAACAAATTATATTTTTAATTCATTTATGTCTTTAATGATTTAAAACAACATGTATAGGAATAACCTATAGATCTGACAGAGTTCCTGTTTGATCAGGTCG
The DNA here is from genome assembly GCF_029407905.1 of Bubalus kerabau. NCBI lineage: Eukaryota > Metazoa > Chordata > Mammalia > Artiodactyla > Bovidae > Bubalus > Bubalus kerabau. The sequence continues at coordinate 79,357,657 of NC_073625.1, read as the reverse complement.
GTTTTGCATCCATACATTCTGCATTTTAACAAGCCCCCATGTTAATTTACTCCTAGTTGTTCTCTTTCACACTTTAGAAACACTGCCCCACTGTGCTATGAATATGGAACAATGGAAGCAGTGCTCTTTGGTTGGAGAGCATAGAATTTACTAGAGTTTAAGGCTGATACTGGAGAAATTAAATATGCTAATAGGCTAACAAGATTGTTTTTCATCTTTTTGTTTTTTATGATTAGTACATAGAAAAGTCCACTATCAATTTATAGTACTAATATTTCCTAGTAAAGCAAAAACAGGAAAAAATTGAGAAACATTTCCATAAGAATTCACTTCTGCAAATGATCATTGTCAATTTTAATACTTAATTAGAATTATCATATCTAATATTGCATAGCTATCAGATTGAGAAATGAATTTGAAAAGTATACTTATATAGTCTTACAATTAGCTCACACAAAATGAATATGTTTCACATTGTGACTATTTTTAATAACCACAAAATTTGTCAGAATCAAAGAAAAAATCAGGAAAAAAATTAAGTCATACAGCCAAAATATGAGAATTCTATTGTATGAAAACCTACTGGATACAAGTTCCTCTCATATTCAATTTAAATTTCAATTCAGTACATGCTTGGAAAAAAAATTGTGGATAACCTTAAAAAAGGCTAAAATATTTGCATTTAGCAATGCTGAACCAGTTCATAGGACTAAAATGCATTGATAAACAATAGCTATATAGAAATCCAGAAAAACATCCTGTTCCAGCCAATAGAGTTGTGGAAAGAAAAAGAAATTCAATTTGCTTGGCACGTCAACTTTTCAATGAGGAAAAAAGGAACATTTTTCAGTATATGAAGATAAACATAGTACAAATAGAAAAGAACTGTGGGCGAGAACAACTCATGCTGTCCTATTTTACTCTGTTTTCTTTAGGGGATTAAAAATTCAAACCCCAAGCTTGTTTTCAGTAAGGACAGTCTGGAAGCCTAACAGTAAATAAATGTACCCTAATTAAGGAAAAAAAAAATGTTCTAGTTAAAGGATAGAAATACTACTGTTCATTCCCCTTACCTGAACTATCATTTTCTAATAATCAAAATAAAAACCCCTCTGACCAAGTTTAATCCTCTGACATAAATTTAACCATAATTTATTGAAAATCGTTTATATGAGTCAAAAGTTCAGTTGATAATGAACTTTTGGACTAAACTGCTGGACTTGGACACAATTTGGTGGAAAACCAGCACTGAGGAAAGAATTTAAATGACTTGGATGTGAGGAATGAAGCATTGTATTAAGTTCTTAAATACTCAAATTACTTCATTGTAGTTCTCTTGCAAAATAGTCAAGACAGGAAAATGGGACACTTTTCTAAGTAATCGAGACTGGAGGAGATAATTTAATGCCAAAATTTACTAAAACATATTCTTTAACATGAAAATAAAAATCATGCTTAGAGAATTAACCACAATTTTAAAGTCAAAAGTCTGCCTCATCATCAGATTTCTTCAGAATATTGACAACCTGTATGAGGTCAAGAGATCAGGTTAGGCAGAGGGTTGTTTATTTATGACTAAGTAAAAATCAGTTTCATTAATAATAATTAAGTGCAGTTATGCAGAAGACATTCAGTTTTAAGACTGATGTTTCAGGTAGACTAGAGCACTGTCTTCGGAGAAGGTGATGGCACCCCACTCCAGTACTCTTGCCTGGAAAATCCTATGGATGGAGAAGCCTGGTAGGCTGCAGTCCATAGGGTCGCTAAGAGTTGGATATGACTGAGCGACTTCGCTTTCACTTTTCACTTTTATGCATTGGAGAAGGAAATGGCAGCCCACTCTAGTGTTCTCGCCTGGAGAATCCCAGGGACGGGGGAGCCTGGTGGGCTTCCGTCTGTGGGGTCGCACAGAGTCGGACACGACTGAAGTGACCTAGCAGTAGCAGCAATGGAGCACTATCTTATAAATAATCATTTAAAATCAACAAATTGTCATCTATTAACAAATTTCCTCAGTCATCTTATACATTTCCCATGGTTACAACATACTTCTGATACTAATTGCTCTAGGATAAAAATGCTATGGAAGCACGTATTTCATGCCAGTTGAGAGTACCAATTAAAAACAACCTAATCATGAAACGATCAAAGGAATAATCATCTGTCATCACTTAATAAATAAATAGGTGTAGTATAATGCAGTCTTAGCTTTCTTTATAAAGGAGAATTTTACGTCAAATTAGTATGTCTTAGTTTTTATTAATACTATATGCCTCTTATGCCATCATAAAGTGAAGTGAAACCACTCAGTCGTGTCTGACTCTTTGTGACCCCGTGGACAAGGTTATTCAATTCTGACTATGTGAACCTTAGCTATAATCTTTAAATCTCTATTTTCCTCTTTCTGTTTAAGTAAAGTCGCTCAGTCAGACCCTATGGACCGTAGCCTACCAGGCTCCTCAGTCCATGGAATTTTCCAGGCAAGAGTACTGGAGTGGGGTGTCATTTCCTTCTCCAGGGGATCTTCCCAACGCAGGGATTGAACCCAGGTCTCCCGCATTGCAGACAGATGCTTTACTGTCTGAGCCAGCAAGGAATCTTCATGTTTACATGATCCAAATAAAGACCAGTAAGCAGTTGTTTTCAGGAACCAATTTCCTAATTAGGATCAGTTATTCTGCTCTTACTCTTTTGACTCTGAGCGCATTACCGTAGGTGTCAATACAAATAAATGATGGTTTCAGACAAACTTCATTAATAATATCATCAAATGTAGTTTTTCAGACTCTAGCCAGCCTTGCATGCTTTTTAATTTTGCTAATGATAAATACTATATTTAACAGATTATCACACCAAAATGCATTTTGTGTTTACCTACAGTTTTAAAAAGTATACAGCTGAAACTCTAAAGAATTTTATAAGTAAAGGTTTACAAAGGTTTTCATTTGTGGATACATGTGTCACAGCTGGTTTTAGGAATTGAGCTACCACACTGCATGTGAGGAAATTGGAAAGAAGCAATATGCATTTAGTAGCTGATCCAGCAAGCAGAATTAATCAACTGAAAAAGTATATAAAATTTATAGACAGCTGTCTGAATGGAATAGTAGGTAACAATACCTTCACTCAGGAATAGAAAAAAATTGCCTGGCCAACCTATCTGGTCCTTGGGGTTCTGATTTGCTATGAAATAATCATCATGAAATGAACAAATATTTACAGAACACTATGGGTGCAGTGAATATGTAAATAAATGATACACATTTTCTGCAGTCAAACAGGCATTAACTGTAAATAAAATAAGTGCTATTGGAAAAATATGTAGAAAATGGTAAGAAGACTTTAAAAACATTAAAGGGCCTAGCAGCTACTTCTGTTTTGGCTTCCCTATAGAATATGTAAGAATGTATGAGGAGGTAATATTAGGCAGAGATTTAGAAGTTTTCCTCTGAAATAATGAATAACACTATATGAACATGTTTGTACTCAAAAAATGGTCACAAAAATATGTGAAGCTTCTAAATTACCAAAAGAGAAATAAGATGATTTGCAGCTATGGACCAGATTACTATCTCATAAATTAAGACACTTTGTAATATTTATTATTATATCTAAAGAATTATTTGTGCTAAAAATCCAAAATGACCTAATTGGGGTCAAAAGAAACTTCCATTCCCAACTCCATAATCTCTGTGTACTGGTGATCCTAGAAGATTAAAAACTAATATGTATAAACCTCAGTCAAGTCTTTCTTGTTTGAAGTAAAATAATTATATTTGCCTACAACAATATAAATAGAATAACTTATGGTGTAAATATGACTTTTACATAAGATTTGTTTACATATGGCCAAACATATCCAGATGGAAATAGGAAAAACTATAATTAATCAGAAATTTTTGTTATCCTACACCAAATCTGTAACTATCTAGAATCATGTGAAAGTCTGGCTTCATGTAGCTAAGTCCTTGAGACAGTCAGTAAACTACTCACTGACCTTTCTGTTAACTGAGATCCATGAACGCAAGTATCATCTTTTAGATCTTACAAAAAAGATTACCTTTTTCTGCTATCATCAGAAGTTTTTGACCTTTCTGTTTCTTCCCACAAGAAAATGCTCTAGAATTCCAATTTTATTTTAATATTTCAGTGTACAAGTCACAAAACTTTTTTTTTTTTTCATGAAGCATCATCCCTCTACTGGTTTCCAGTGTTTTGCACATTTGTGATTCTGAGAAAACTGGACACAGACATTTAATGTCCCAATACCCATTGGATCATCAAAAAGCAAGAGATTTCCAGAAAAACATCTATTTCTGATTTATTGACTATGCCAAAGACTTTGACTGTATGGATCACAGCAAACTGTGACAAATTCTTAAAGAGATGGGAATAACAGACCATCTTACCTACTTCCTGAGAAATCTGTATGCAGTTCAAGAAGCAACAGGTAGAACTGGACATGGAAAAGACTGGTTCCAAATTGGAAAAGGAGTATGTCAAGGCTGTATATTGTCATCCTGCTTATTTAACTTATATGTAGAGTACATCATGAGAAATGCTGGAGTGGATGAAGCACAATCTAGAATCAACATTACTGGGAGAAATATCATTAACCTCAAATATGCAGATGACACCACCCTTATGGCAGAAAGTGAAGACGAACTAAAGAGCCTCTTGATGAAAGTGAAAGAGGAGAGTGAAAAAGTTGGCTTAAAACTCATTTTCAGAAAACTAATATCACGGCATCCAGTCCCATCACTTCATGGCAAATATATGGGGAAACAGTGGAAACAGTGACAGACTTTATTTGAGGGGGGGGGGGGGGTCCTAAATCACTGCAGATGGTGGCTGAAGCTATGGAATTAAAAGACACTTGCTCCTTGGAAGAAAAGCTATGACCAACCTAGTTCAGTTCAGTTCAGTTCAGTTCAGTCACTCAGTCGTGTCCGACTCTTTGCGACCCCATGAATTGCAGCACTCCAGGCCTCCCTGTCCATCACCAACTCCCGGAGTTCACTCAGACTCACGTCCATCAAGTTAGTGTTGCCATCCAGCCATCTCATCCTCTGTTGTCCCCTTCTCCTCCTGCCCCCAATCCCTCCCAGCATCAGAGTCTTTTCCAATGAGTTAACTCTTCGCGTGAGGTGGCCAAAGTACTGGAGTTTCAGCTTTGGCATCATTCCTTCCAAAGAAATCCCAGGGCTGATCTCCTTTAGAATGGACTGGTTGGATCTCCTTGCAGTCCAAGGGACTCTCAAGCATCTTCTCTAACACCACAGTTCAAAAGCATCAATTCTTCGGCGCTCAGCTTTCTTCACAGTCCAACTCTCACATCCATACATGACCACAGGAAAAACCATAGCCTTGACTAGATGGACCTTTGTTGGCAAAGTAATGTCTCTGATTTTCAATTTGCTATCTAGGTTGCACATAACTTTCCTTCCAAGGAGTAAGCGTCTTTTAATTTCCTGGCTGCAGTCACCATCTGCAGTGATTTTGGAGCCCCCAAAAATAAAGTCTAACACTGTTTCCACTGTTTCCCCATCTATTTCCCATGAAGTGATGGGACCGGATGCCATGATCTTCCAACCTAGACAGCAAATTAAAAAGCAGGGACATTACTTTGCCAACAAAGGTCTGTCTAGTCAAAGCTGTGGTTTTTCCACAGTAGTCATGTATGCATGTGAGAGTTGGACTATAAAGAAAGCTGAGCTCTGAAGAATTGATGCTTTTGAACTGTGGAGTCGGAGAAGACTCTTGAGAGTCCCTTGGCCTGTAAGGAGATCTAACCAGTCAATCCTAAAGGAAATCAGTCTTGAATATTCATTGGTAGGACTGATGCTGAAGCTGAAACTCTAATACTTCGGCCACCTGATGTGAAGAAATGACTCATTTGAAAAGACTCTGATGCTGGGAAAGACTGAAGGCAGAAGGAGAAGGGGACGACAGTAGATGAAATGGCAGGATGACATCATCAACTCAATGGACATGACTTTGAGCAAGCTCTGGGAGTTGCTGATGGACAGGGAAGCCTGGCATGCTGCAGTCCACGGGGTCGCAACGAGTCAGACACAACTGAGCAGCTGAACTGAACCGAACTGAAGTTATGCAAACTAAAATTTGCTTAAAATTTAAATACTACTAAAGACTCACGTCCATCAAGTCAGTGATGTCCATAAAGTCCATCAAGTTTCTCAGTCGTGTCCGACTCTTGGTGACCCCATGTACTATACAGTCCGTGGAATTCGCCAGCCCAGAATACTGGCCTTTCTCTTGTCCTGGGGATCTTCCCAACTCAGGGATACAATCCAGGTCTCCCTCATTGCAAGCAGACTCTTTACCAGTTGAGCCACAAGGGAAGCCCAAGAATACTGGAGTGAGTAGCCTCTCCCTTCTCCAGCATATCTTCCCAGCCCAGGAATCAAACCAGGGTCTCCTTCTTTGCAGACAAACTCTTTACCAACTGAGCTATCAGGGAAGCCTATTAATCAGATACCACATCAGATAAAAAATGCTAATGGAGATCTGACTTGATAAAATAGATTAAATATCCGTATTAATATGGATTAATTAATATTAATGTGTAAAATGTAGATTAAATATACTTTAATAGAGCTTTTCCTTTTATATTTCAGTATTTCATTAGGGGGAATGAATGTGTATTTTATTTTTAAATATGTATCATTTAATGTACTGCATCAGATAGCAAATGCTTACTGGTCTTCTCTGGAGAGACTTGGAAGGGTTAGGGTAGGGAGATGCATGGTATTTATTCTGTGAACACTTCTTTACACTTGCATTTGGATTTCTCACCAGAGTTTCTATTGAAATATAGAATGTATTTCACTTCTTGGAGAAAATAATGTACATAAACATTTTTAACTATTTTTTTCTCTATAAGCTATTTCTGGGATAAAAGGCCTATTCTTGAGAATCTTTAATGCTGCTGCTAAGTCATTTCAGTCGTGTCCGACTCTGTGTGACCCAGAGACAGCAGCCCACCCGGCTCTGCCGTCCCCGGGACTCTCCAAGCAAGAACACTGGAGTGGGTTGCCATTTCCTTCTCCAGAGAATCTTTAATAGCAACATTTAATATCCCATCTTAAGATTTTTCAATTCCCATCTTAAATTTTCATATTGGGTACTGTGCTGAAATTTTTCCTATTAATTTAAAAGTTTCATTAAAATTTGGTAGAAGATATTAGAACCTTTTTAAGTGTTCTGTGTAGAAAAAAGAGCAGTTTTGTTCTTGGATATCCTCATGATTTATCAAAAAGTAAAATCCAAATCTAGACTGTCTTCATTGTGATAATGTGCATTTTTAACCCTTGCTTCCAATCACCATGCCCACCATGATACTGTACCCATGAACAATTGTACTTTGAATCTTCCTAGGTGTTTTTATGTACCGCTCATAGGCAGACTGAAAAAAAAGTGAAATAACTGGCATGATGTTTTGGAGGAATTAATTGCTGGTGCATCAGGGTCCTTTCCAATGAGTCTGCTATTTGCAACAGATGGCCAAAGTATAGGAGAGTCCACTTTAGCATCAGTACTTCTAATGACTATTCAAGGTTGCTTTCATTTAGGATTGACTGGTTTGATCTCCTTGCTGTCCAAGGGACTCTCAAGAGTATTCTCAAGCACCACAATTTGAAATCATCAGTCTTTGGCTCTCAGCCTTGCTTATGGTCCATGTCTCACACGTATATATGACTAATGGAAAGAAAAGAAAAAACAAAACTAGCTTTGACAATATACAGACCTTTGTAGCCACGTTAAAAAAAAAAAAAAAAAAAACTTGTGCAATTACTTTTATTAACATATTTAACACAGTTTATTAAAGTGTCACCATTTCACCATGTGATCATTATAAAAGTTATTAATGAGATATTTTATAGTGTTAATATTTCATACTAACTCTTCAAAATCTCAGCTTGGATTAGCCACAGCTGAATTGGTCATGGGGACTAATGGCCTCTGTATTGGCAATAGTGGTTTAATATGTTCCTGTCCTGAAGGTATTTTGTTTTTCCTAAGAAAACTGTATAGAAGTGAGAGTTGAATACTGAAGGACCTTACAATTACATGCCATTCACCTGTCTTAACATAAAAAAAGACTGTTCACTGTTTAAAAATCAAAAATAAACACTGTTTTAGGCTAACTTTAGTGTAAGCATTCCAGATAGTCTAAGAGAAGAAATGAAAAGAAATAAACTCTGGTGTTATATGAAGAACATCAGCAGCAACAACAACAACAAAACAAAATTCTAAGCATTCTTTTGCTGTGCAAATGGTTTTAAAAGCAAAAGCATGGCTCATGCTATTAGCATTGACTTGGAACTGAAGAAAAGCCTAAGGAAGTCAGAAAGCATATCAGCTTAGCAGACCAGTCACAGAAAGAGAGATGCCTTTCACAACATGCAGGTTCTTTCAAACTGTGGACTGACATTCTGCAAGAGTTGAAAACAGCAGGGTATATAATAATTGGGTACTTCATTGCATGCTAATGATTCAGTCAGTATATCAATAAAAGTATTTAATGTGGGTAGAAATACAATCAATCATTATAGGTTTATTTTTTAATGGGTTATATCTTTCCATAGGAATTTAACTTCAATGCTAACACCCTACTCTGTTTCTATATAATACATGTTGTGCCATTCTATGACAGTAAAGTACTTAAATTTGTGGAAGTTTGTGTTTACATGGCTTTATTTCGCTCATGAAATACAGGATCCACAATATTTAGGGTGAAAAAAAAAAGACATTGAAAATAATAAAGGAGATTTTTTTTTTAAGTGCAGCTTCTCTGGAAGTAGAGAAAAATATTTTGATAAGTTGTATATCGTTGGCTGAATTCATCAAAACTATAAATTGTAAAACATTGTGTAGGGGATTTTAGAGTAGGATATTCTTAATTGTATCTCCAGGAGCAAGAAAACAATGAACTTGATCAAGAACTGTCGCTACTGGGATGTCCCTGGTAGTCCAATGGCTAAGACTCCACACTTGCAATGCAGGGGCTCAGGATTGATCTCTGGTCAGGGATATTAGATCCCACATGTTGCAACTAAGAATCCATATGCCACAATGATTAAGGATACTACATGCTGCAATTAATACCTGAGCAGCCAAGTAAATAAATATTTAAAAAATAACTGTCTCTCCTAAGGTTGTGATCCATTTATATTCAAGAGCATATATGTAAAAGGAGAAAACATTTCAAAAACAATTACAGTCTCTACAATCCTTACCCAAAATTAGGTAAAAGAGATAGGAAAGGAAAATATAAGGTTTGTTACATAGAATAAATTCATTCTTAATATTGCATTTTTGGATTTAAATTCAATGAGAAATGTCTTTTCATTTTGTGGTCAACCATTTTTCCCATCCTAATTTTACTGGGAAAAGGTCCGTTTTCATTCCAATCCCAAAGAAAGGCAATGCCAAAGAATATTCACACTACCATACAATTCACATTCCAGCAAGGTTATGCTCAAAATCTTTCAAGCTAGGCTTCAGCAGTACGTGAACTGAGAACTTTCAGATGTGTAAGCTGGATTTAGAACAGGCAGAGGAACCAGAGATCAAATTGCCAACATTTACTGGATCATGGAAAAAAGAGAAGTCTGGAAATATATCTACTTCTGCTTCATTAATTGCATTGAAGCCTTTGACTATGTGGATAACAATAGACTGTGGAAAATTCTTAAAGAGATGGGAATACCAGACCACCTTACTTGTCTCCTGAAAAACCTGTATGCAGGTCAAGAAACAATAGTTAGAACTGGACATGAAAGAACAGACTGATTAAAAATTAGGAAAGAAGTACATCAAGACTGTACATTGTCACTCTGCTTATTAACTTATATGCAGAGTACATCATGTGAAATGCTGGGCTGAATGAAGTATAAGCTGGAAGCAAGGTTGCTGGGAGAAATATCAACATCAGATATGCAGATGATACCACTCTAATGGCACAAAATGAAGAGAAACTAAAGAGCTTCTTAATGAGGGTGAAAGATGGGAGTGAAAAAGCTGGCTTACAACTCAACATTTAAAAAACAAAGACACATGTATACCTGTGGCGGATTCATTTTGATATTTGGCAAAACTAATACAATTACGTAAAGTTTAAAAATAAAATAAAATATAAAAAAAAATAAAGAAATAAAAAACAAAGATCATGGCATTTGGTCCCATCACTTCCTGGCTAATAGAAGGGGAAAAGTGGAAGCAGTGACAGAGTTTATTTTCTTGGGTTCCAAAATCACTGTGGATGGTGATTGCAGTCATGAAATTAAAAGATGCTTGCTCCTTGGAAGCAAAGCTATGACAAACCTAGACAGTGCATTGAAAAGCAGAGACATCACTTCTCCAACAAAGGTCCATATAGTCAAAGCTATGGTTTTCCAATAGTCATGTACAGATATGAGAGTTGAACCGTACAGAAAGCTGAGAGCTGAAGAATTGATGCTTTCAAATTGTGGTGCTGGAGAAGACTCTTGAGAGTCCCTTGGACTGTAAGGAGATCAAACCTGTCAGTCCTACAAGAAATCAACCCTGAATATGCATCGGAAGGACTGATGCTGAAGCTGAAGTTCCAAAACTTTAGCCACCTGATGCAAAGAGCCTCCTCATTGGAAAAGACCCTGATGCTGGGAAAGATTGAACGCTAAAGGAGAAGGGGGCAATAGAGGATGAGATGGCTAGATAGCATTACCGATTCAATGGACATGAACTTGAGCAAGTAGTGGGAGATAGTGAAGAACAGAGGAGCCTGCTGTGCTGTAATTCATGGGGCTGCAAAGGGCTGGGCATGACTTAGCAACTGAAAAACACAACAATTTTATCCAGTCTGGTTTTATCAAAGTTAAGAACTGACACCTATATACCAAGTGAATGACAATAAGGTTTCATATCCAGATGACAAATACTTATACTTTTAATTTACCTCTCTCTCTATACACACATACACACACACACACATACATTTTTATATTTATAAATATATTAATATAAATATATACATATACATTTAAGAGATAGGGAACACACAGATGGCTATAATCAACTAAATGCAGCATTCTCAAAGTGATGAAATGCTATTTAAAACATGAAAACTACAACTTGGAATTTTTTTTTGCAAAAACATCTCTCTAAAAAATTCTTTAGGATATATGCAGTTAGTTGGATTCCATTGAATAGCATGTGTTTGAGGATGGGGTAGGGAAGCTTTGTGTTTGCTGCCAACATTGCTACACATTTCCCCATAATCGAATATGCCTTTGTTCTTTCAGATTATGTTTTCAGACTGTAATGTGATGTGCCCTTGTTCAGGCTTTTACTGGAAAATTACTCACTGCACCTGCGCAAAAATTCTACCAGTGCTCCTTAAACTCTACATATCTATAAGAAAACCTTCATCGTTATGTATTCAAGCATCCAGGCACCTAGTTATGGAGTCACTTCTAAGTCACAGGTCAAAAAATGTGTTGAGTTTTAGAAAAATTCAGCAAGTTATGCCATTAACTGAGAGGAAAAATAACTATGAAGAGCAAAGGGCTTTGCATTTTTCAATCTGTAGTCACTGTTCTAAAGAAAGAATGTGGCCTTTTAGAAATACGAAATAACTTTGTCCTTCATAAAGAGTCACATTATGTCCATATATTGCAAAACAATATGTCCTAAGCATTGGAGTTCAGCAGGAATCATAACTACTTTGTAAAGCTGCATGCAGTTTAATTTATCCTGCAAATATATGAAACATGATATTCAACAAGGCCCTAAACCAAGTATATATTAATCTGTTCAATATCACTTCTCTCTTCCCTCCTTACAATGCTTTTTCTCTGCCTTGGAATAACCTAGTTTCATGGTATTTATAAACACTAGATAAATATGGACCAAATGACAAAAGGCCTGGTTTAGATCTGAATTTGTCATTTACTAATTGGGCAAACTTGAGCAAGAAATTTAACTTGCCTGTTTTTCCTCTCTCCCTGTATTATGTGGAAATTTATAAATGTTCCAATAAAATCTTGAAATTATTATGAGGAATAATGAGATGATATTTATGAAAGTTTTGTGTCATACTCTCAAGAATCTATCACAACTTTTATTATCAAGCTGACAAATGTTTAACTGATATACTGGTAACATTTTGCTACATACTCAGGCTTCCTTTTGTTTTATGAGCACTGAATAATTGATGCTTTTGAACTGTGGTGTTGGAGAAGACTCTTGAGAAACCCTTGGACTGCAAGCAGATCAAACCAGTCAATCCTAAAGGAAATCAGTCCTGAATAATTCATAGGAAGGACTGATGCTGATGCTGAAGCTTCAATAGCTTAGCCACCTGATGCAAAGAACTGACTCATTGGAAAAGACCCTGATGCTGGGAAAGACTGTGGGCAGAAGGAGAAGGGGACAACAGACCATGAGATTGTTGGATGGACATGAGTTTGAGTAAACTCTGGGAGCTGCTGATGGACAGGGAAGCCTGGCATGCTGCAGTCCATGGGTCACAAAGAGTGGGACATGACTGAACTGATTTGAAAAACTCCTCGTTTATATACAGACAGATCTGCATCACAGGCAGTGGTATACACTCTGCTGTAAACATCCCATGTGTAAGAAGTTTTTGGTAAGCACAGAGGAGAAACTGGCCTCTCTCATCCCCAAAGCCCTGAGTAGAACTGTTAGGACAGAAGCTAAGGAACAGGAAATAGACAGGAATCAGTCTCTCTCTCACTCTATACACATAGTGGGGTCCTACTTACTTTCCTGTCTTAGTCTTTTGGGACTGTTATAACAAAATACCACAAACTGGATGGCTTTTAAACAACAGAAATTTATTCCTCCCAGTTCTGGGGGCTGGAAATTAAAGATCATGGTGCTGAAGATTCTATATTGGGAAGCTCACACTTCCTCCCCAGCAGCCATTGTTCTGTGGCCTCATGTGGTGGGAGGTGCAAGAGAAACATTCTCCTGTCTCTTTTTGTCCTTTCTTCAGTGGCTAAGTCTTATCTGACTCATTTATGACCCCAAGGACTATAGCCCACCAGGCTCCTCTTTCAGTGGGATTTTCCAGGCAAGAATACTAAAGTGGATCTCCTCCTCCAAGGGATCTCCTTCATCCAGGAATCAGACCCATGTCTCCTATGTTGGCTGGAGGGTTCTTTAGAGCCACCAGGGACATCCCAGGCCTCTTATACAAGGACATTAATCCCATTTATAAGGATTCCACCTTCATGACCTAATCAATTCCTCCTAATACCATCAATTTGAAGGTTAGCATTTCAGCATATGAATTTTGGGGCACACAGATATTCAGAATATAGAACTTCCCAAGCACAAAGGGAATCATTGAGATGATTAAACCTGGAAAGGTATTTCATAAGCTTATTTTCTACATAGAAATTAAAGAAAAAATTTTTATCCTCAAAATATAGAAAAACTCTGCTTTCTTCTATGTATATACATTTTTTAAGACACTAGTCAACATGCAACCACTGAGGGGATGACACTGGCCAGATATTATGTTCCTACTAGGTGTTATGCACTCTGAATGGGACTTCACACAGGGTAACTCATAGTTTTAGGCATAAGTTAACTGGGGACATGGAAGTTCTGAAATTTGCCCATGATCAGATAGCAGGTAAGTAGCTGGATGATGACATTGCTCACATGTGTCCAAGGCAACAGTCACCATCTTCACAGAAGAGTAAATGATTTGATATAAAATAAACCCCAATGGACAGGAGTTTGAGCAAATTCTGGGAAGCCTGAATAGTGAAGGACAGGGAAGCCTGGAGTGCTGTAGTCCATGGGGGTTTCAATCGTACATGACTGAATAACTGAACAACAAAACTGCAAATAAAATGCTCTCCAGTCAACATTATAAAGGTGTTCAGCTATCATAATACATATTACAAAGTAATTTTAATGAAAGAAAGCAAAAATTCTATAATATACTTCAAATTACCAGAATTACAGTGACATGTATCACTTGTAAAATGAAGTGGAGGTGATGACTCAGAATCCTTAAATTCAGAAACCTTTAATTCTTCAGCATTAGGAAATATACCTAATCTCTCTGTATTATACACACAATTTCATTTCAATCATTAGTCTCACTTAAATGAAGGGGAATATAAACACTATTTTAGAAACATAAATAATATTTTTGATTAAAATTTTATGGTAGTTATTTGTTTTATGACAGCAACCTAAAGTTTTTCAATATAGGACTAAAAATCCTGGACAAAAAGGCATGGTACAAGATAAGTCTATCTAAATTTAAGTATCTGCATTGGAATGGAACAAGCCAAGTGTCATCTGAAAATTTTTTAAACCACAATATACAATAAAAAACTTATTTTTAAGTTTTTATGTGCCATCAGCATGAAAAGAGAGGATACATGATTATGATATTTCAAATATATTTATAATAGAGAGAGAAAACTGAGGAAATATTTATTAAGATTTTTATTTGGATATTTCCACTGAAAATTCTGAACTTAGAAATTGTTAATCTCTCTGATTATATGATATAAATTTCTCTGATGTATAAGACAGTTGAAGCTATATCCTTGTGCTATTTGACTTGAAAATACTATTTAATGCATGTTGAATTCCTACTCCTCTTTGAGCACTTAAATCACTTTGACATATCAGCTAAACAGAAAGAATATGCATTTTGCTAGGATTTTGATCAAGTATGAATCCATAGGGTTTGCTAAAGTTACTATACAGTGAAATATTCACATGAAAGAGGAGTTAAGAAGCATGTAATAAAGTTTCTAAAGGTAGCTATCTTCCTATCTATCTATAAGTTTATAATAATTAGTCAGACCAGTTACAGAACAGATTATGACATGAGAAAGTTTGCAATCAAACAGTTAATTGATGTAGTAAATTGATGCATTTGATTTTACATTTCATTTCTGGGTAGTTAAAAATCCTTCCAATATTAAAAAAATAAATAAATGTCTGTTGCACCCAAAAGAGTGTAATATATGTCTTAGAATTGCTTTAAATTAAATTATATGTGCTTATATGTTTAAATTTCTACTATTTTATAGGAATGTCTAGGTTACCAAAATAGTTATCACTAAGAATGATTTTTTTTTTTTATTTTGGAGGACAACACTTAAAGAATAATTATAAATCTGATTTAAACAACCCATTTGGATTTACTGGATTTTCTTAGTTATTAGAAATTCAATATAACCATTAAATAGAAACCCAGTGTGGTAAAATCAGATCACTTAGAACATTCCTTTTTTATAGAGTTAGTTGTAACAGCAATAATTCAAAATACTTTGTTAGCATTTATGGCTCCCCACTCCAGTTACTCTTGCCTGGAAAATCCCATGGATGGAGGAGCCTGGTAGGCTCCAGTCCATGGGGTCGCTAAGAGTCGGGCACGACTGAGCGACTTCATTTTTACTTTTCACTTTCATGTATTGGAGAAGGAGATGGCAATCCACTCCAGTGTTCTTGCCTGGAGAATCCCAGGGACGGGGGAGCCTGGTGGGCTTCCGTCTATGGGGTCGCACAGAGTTGGACACGACTGAAGTGACTTAGCAGTAGCAGTAAAGTTTATTGCCCTATGGCAAGAGTGAAAATGAAAGAAAGCCTTTTGACAGGAAAGAAAAACAAGGTTGTGAATAGTATTAAGTGATGCCCTATATACACTTGAACACTTTCAAGAGGGAAAAATGTCTATATCTTTCCCTAATAGATTGTAAAAGGCTCATTTTAAGAAGGAAAGAAATAATGGAACGTTGCAGAGAACATCTATTCACTAGGCTCTTCTGAATGAAAATTATGAATGTAAAATTGGGAGACAGTTTCTGGGCTTTTTGCAGATAAGATATCTGCATATGAATGCTCTTTGTTTCAATGATTCCTGTAAAGCTTTACATTGAGGATGTAATGCTATATAACAGTCCTTACTCCAGCTTTTTATATAATTATATACAAATGTTATAAAAGATGCTGTGTTAATCTAAAATTGAACATCTTTTTTTGTTCTTCTCAGCTCTGAAAGCTGGTGAATGATCCAAAATCACAATGGCAACCTAATAGCTGTAAGAGGAACGGGTTTATTTGTATTAATGCCATGGAGTTCAATATGATTTGTTTCCTGAGACATCCAAAAAATAAAAAGGAATTGTTATTGGCTGATTACTAAACATGGATTTTTGGTTCCTTCCTTTCCTCCAAGACAAGTTTTAAAAATTGATCATTTAAAGGAAGTCAGTGGCACAAAGAGCTAAAAATGCTTAGAGGATAGCTACAGGGCATTTATTCCTTACTAAATCATTCTCTATCACTAAGATCACTGGCAATGTTAATTTGAACCATATTTCCACACATATTCTCTATAAAATCTGATGCACATAAGTCTACATTAAAAAATTAAATATTGAAATCAATCAGGGGAGCAAAAATTGCAGAGGCAATTTGTTTTTTCTTGGTAGAGTTTTTGTGGGTGAAACATGAAACCAAGATTTTACTTCTACATAACAGTGAGAATATATTATATGATATTAAATGGTTTAACTGTGCTCTACTAAATGTTTTTCCATATCTAATTTTGCTTACTATTAACACTCAGATAAGAATTTGCTCTTTTATTAACCCACAATAGCATAGCAACTGGCAAAAAAAAAAAAAAAGTGTCATACAATTTTATACAAAAGTTGAATTAAATATTTAATCTCAAGTACTTTTATTTGAAGAATACACTTAAAATATATTTTAAATACATATGCTTGTATTTTGGGTAGATTTAAAAAATAATTTTAATATATACTTGTAAAATCAGTGGAGATTTTATAGTTTTGATTTATAAATATATAGTCATCATCATCTCAAAAAGAATCACCTGTGATAGAGTGACTACATATCTAAAATGATAAAGACTAAATCATTTAGTACTTGAACATAACAGTTATAGTAGGCCTATTTGAAAAAAATAAGGTATCTGGAAATACTAGTGTCCAAAGACAATTTTTAGCACTCAGAGGAAAGCTGACAGCATATCTTATACATATTTCTTACTACTATTAATAAATCTTTAGCTACCCTTTCCAATAAAAATGTTTCATTATAATAAAATACTTCATAATACATGAACATTGTGAAAGAACCTCAATTAAATAATCACTGCACATGAAAACAATTTTTTAATTACTTTGGACCTTGGCTAGATGTAATGGGTAACCTCTAGGTAAAGAGTTCTTGGTCTATGAATGATCCTGAGAAGTCATATAGCTTCCATGTACAGAACCAATATTATGAGGATTAGATTTGATTTCTCAAGGAATTTTGATTGGTACATTTTAAATAAGATACACAGCATATATTATAAAATTGTTGGTAAAATTAGCATCGGCTTCAACAGGTTTTTTCTTTCTTTTCTGTACTTTGGTAAGTCAATAATTGTGTGTTTGTGTGTGTGTGTGTGTGTGTGTCCACACACGCACGCACTCAGTCATGTCCGACTTTTTGTAATCCCATGGACTGCAGCCCGCCAGGCTGCTCTATCCATGGAATTCTCCTATCAAGAACACTGGGGTGGGTTGCCGTTTCCTCCTCCAGGGAATCTTACCCACCCAGGAATCAAATCCACGTCTATTGGCAGGCAGACTCTTTACAATGGTTAGCATCAAATTTTCTCAGTTCAAATCCTGGATATTAAAAAAAAGTAAGACGCTTTCACAACTTCCAAGAAGAGTAAAAAATAAGAAAAAAAGGTTAATTTACCTGGCTGTCCTAAGATACTATAATATGGACAAGAATGGCAAAATCAGTCACCTTTATCAGGAGTGCCCTTCAGAGGAATGTGGTGTTCGAGTTTTAATGTCCTGCCACGTTACAGACATCATTGTGGCAAACTTCAATGACCCAGAAGACAAGAAATTATAGAAACTCACAACAAAAATAATGAAATTCTATAAGTTTTTAAACTACTTAGTGCCTTAATTTTCTCTTAAGCTATTTGAGGGGATAATAATAGAAACTGCCACATAGGATTAAGGATTTAAATGAGATGAGCATCAGAAAAGTACTTGCCACATGTACATTATGTACATGAACACATAATGTTCATTACTTAAACATTTTTTGAACCTATATAATCTTGACATTTTTCAATATAGTTAAATAATTTTTAGACTTATCATAAAGACCCTACAAAGAGTTCCATACACACTGTACCCACTTTCTCTAGTCATTAGCATTTTATATTACTGTATTACATTTGGTACAACAAAAAAGTTAACATTGATATATTACTAGCTAAACCCCATGTTTCATTCAGATTTCATTAATTTTTCCCTATTACCCCTTTTTCTGTTCCAGTATCCCAGCTTGATAACACATTGCATTTAGTCTTTAACTAAGACTTCATTTAACAAAAATGAAGCTTCCAACAAAAATGAGAAAAAGGTACAGAGATTTCTCATTTATTCCCTGCAACCACACAAACATAGAATCCCCATTATCAACATCTCCCCTGCCCTACCAGAGTGGTACATTTGTTATAATTGATAAAATCCTTAGCTTTTTTTCCTAAAAGATGTAGCTTTTTGTATTTTTAAAATTTTTGCACATATTAATTAAATCATATATCCTGCCTTTGCTGTTTCACTGTTAACCATTGCAATTTTTATCATGGTTAATTAGTCAATTCTATTATGGTTTTTTTTTTTTATGAAACTACATTTGACAATGCCTCTGTGTAGTTATCTAGTTGAATATGTGGGGAAATAATTCTGGCATGTAATAAGCTCTCAATAATTTAATAAATTTTAATTCAATGGTTGACTTAAATTTTGAGATAATTAGCTTGCTATGCTTTAGTATGACATTTTTTTTCCCAAGAAATAATGACTACTTTTGGTAAATAAGATTAACTTTCAAACAGCTTTAGAATTCCTGGTTTTAAGTATACTTTTTGTATGTGGATGAGACACACTTGACTAAATAGTGGTAGTTTTACATTAAAAGGATCTCATGTACTTATTCCCATAATAAATACTAACATGTTAAACATTGTGCTCATTAAAAAAAAATCTGAAAAAGAATAGATATATGTACATTTATAACTGAATTAATTTGCTGTATACCTGAAACAAAAAGAACAGTAAAAATAATATAGGCAACAGCAATATATATACAATCACCTTGATAATACCGCACCCTGGAAACTTTTTTTTTCCCCTCAAGACCCTAACTTGGTTTACTATTGAAAGAAGATATATCTGAGAGTCTTAGTATCTAAGAAATTTCAAACTTCTTTCTTGGGTATCTCTACTTTAAACTACAACTCTTTTGAATAGACTTAACCTAATGGATATTGCCAGGAATATAGGTGACATAAATTATTAAATGGGCACTTTATTTTCTGATTAGTTTTCAGTAGTATTAATGCAGATATTCTTTTAGTAAGATAACTGTACATCTGTAAAAGAATTTAAAATATCAGCTAATGACTTTGGCGTTATAATAACCAGCACTTTTTAAATCATTAAATTTGATTTAATCAATCATCACTGTTTTCTCCATGGTTTTTCAAGTACTGAACTCTTACCTTTTGTTTAAGAGAAGACAGGAGAGATCACTTTTTATTCTTTTCTTTCATAGCTTATATTATTACTTCAATTATATCACTTCAATTCAATTATAATTGAATGTATACAAAACACACATATATAGATATGGAAATAAATTATAAAATTGGAAATTGATTCTAGTTTCTCAATCCTAAAGTTTTTTGTTTTTTTTTTTTTTGCCTATTCAATATCTTTATTTTTTTTTTAATTTTATTTTATTTTTAAACTTTACATAACTGTATTAGATTTGCCAAATATCAAAATGAATCCGCCACAGGTATACATGTGTTCCCCATCCTGAACCCTCCTCCCTCCTCCCTCCCCATTCCATCCCTCTGGGTCGTCCCAGTGCACCAGCCCCAAGCATCCAGTATCGTGCATCGAACCTGGACTGGCAACTCATTTCATACATGATATTTTACATGTTTCAATGCCATTTTCCCAAATCTTCCCACCCTCTCCCTCTCCCACAGAGTCCATAAGACTGTTCTATACATCAGTGTCTCTTTTGCTGTCTCGTACACAGGGTTATTGTTACCATCTTTCTAAATTCCATATATATGCGTTAGTATACTGTATTGGTGTTTTTCTTTCTGGCTTACTTCACTCTGTATAATAGGCTCCAGTTTCATCCACCTCATTAGAACTGCTTCAAATGTATTCTTTTTAATGGCTGAATAATACTCCATTGTGTATATGTACCACAGCTTTCTTATCCATTCATCTGCTGATGGACATCTAGGTTGCTTCCATGTCCTGGCTATTATAAACAGTGCTGCGATGAACTAAAGTTTTATACATTCTTATATTTACTACCAAATTAGGTAGATAATAAAACAAATGATAAAAGAAAAGTGAGAATATTAAATAAATGTAATGAGATATAAGTTCAAATGCTCTGATAATGTCCCTCTAATGAAATTTATCTTTTCTGTTATGAATGATTTCTCCTAATCTCTGGATCCTATTAAAATTTGTATGTCTCATGAAGAAATTTCCACATTTTGCTTTATATTACCATTTTAAATATTTTCTTCTTAACTAAAACCTAATTTCAGAGGGTTACTTATTTTCATATTTTTCTATGGCATACAGTACTCTATCTATAGAAGAAAATCTAAACATAGCAAGTTATATTATTTCCAGGCTTTGCTAAACTTCTATTAGTTCAAATTATGTTCTATAACCTCAGGATGTTAAAAAATTTGCTTGGACTTGAACATTAAATTCTACATATTTTAATATATTTTAAACTTATGTCTCTCAATAGGAGTTCTGCACGATCATAAGTGCCCTATTCATTGTCTTTAGTATTGGCTATGCCAATTTTCTCTCATTTATTTGTTCATTGTTTCCCTATTA
Source organism: Bubalus kerabau (assembly GCF_029407905.1). Lineage (NCBI taxonomy): Eukaryota > Metazoa > Chordata > Mammalia > Artiodactyla > Bovidae > Bubalus > Bubalus kerabau. The sequence continues at coordinate 79,336,661 of NC_073625.1, read as the reverse complement.
TGGGCTAAGCTTATACTCTGCTCTCTGGAGTGCAGAGCCTTGCAAATATGTACAGCATCAGATTGCTTACCGAGCTATGCTAAATTGCATTTTGCTCCCAGTGGATGGATTTATTCAAACTTTTTTTTTTTTTTTTTGGAAGTGCTGTTTGAGAGGAATAGCTCTGAGTAGGATTTTTAGAAATGGGAGGAAATTCAGTGATGCCTGTTCTGTTTCCCTCATAATACAGAGAAGGAAAAAAATCTCTATCCTGGAATTGTTACTTGTCTCACCTGAGGATACACAGCAAGAAATGAAAACAGAGATTAGGTCTCCAGGCTCTCTCTCCAGTGCTCTCTGAACCTCTCCTTTTCTCAGTGGACATTTAGTTAAAGAGAAATCTGGCTAATTTAAACAGAATAGTATGAAGAGGGTCCACATACAATAGTATGTCCATACAATAGTATGAAGAGGATAGTGAAATATCCACTAGACTTCAAAGATGAGTATATAAGTATGGATTATTTATTGAATTGGTATGTTAGATATACTGGTTGAAATAAAATATAAATTAAATAATAAAAATCATATTAAATAATATAAAATTATATATCATACAAAGTAAAAATCAAATAATGTATAAATTATATCATTTATAACTATATACATTTATTCACTTCAGTTCAGTCACTCAGTCGTGTCCAACTCTTTGCAACCTTATGGAGTGCAGCACGCCATGCCTCCCTGTCCAGCACCAATTCCCAGAGTTTACCCAAACTCATGTCCATTGAGTTGGTGATGCCATCCAACCACCATCTCATCCTCTGTCATCCCCGTCTCCTCTCACCTTTCCCAGCATCTTTCCCAGCATCAGGGTCTTTTCAAATGAGTCAGCTCTTTGCATCAGGTGGCCAAAGTATTGGAGTTTCAGCTTCAACATCAGTCCTTCCAATGCACACCAGGACTGACCTCCTTTAGGATGGACTGGTTGGATCTCCTTGCAGTCCAAGGGATTCTCAAGAGTCTTCAATACCACAGTTCAGAAGCATCAATTCTTCGGTACTCAGCCTTCTTTATAGTCCAACCCTCACATCTATACATGACTACTGAAAAAACCATAGCCTTGACTAGAAGGATATTTGCTGGCAAAGTAATGTCTCTGCTTTTTAATATGCTGTCTAGGTTGGCCATAACTTTCCTTCCAGGAGCAAGTATCTTTTAATTTCATGCTGAAGTCACCATCTGCAGTGATTTTGGGGACCCATAAAATAAAGTCAGCCACTGTTTCCCCATCTATTTTAGATAAGCATAATTTAAATCTTTATCTTTATTAATGCAATTACTAGAAAAATCATAATCACTTATATTTCTTTTATTCTATTGAATTATATATTTTTTTACTTAAATTGAGAGCACAATAGGACATAAGAGACTAGCTTTTGCTCTAGGTGAAATGATGATTCCTTGGAAGGGCTCCAGCAAGAGAGAAATAAGATCTATATTTTTAGTTCTACTTTTTCTTCATTTAATTATAGCTATCATTTACATATCTCATATAAATTAATAACTAGATCCATACTTTGTACATATTGCATCACAAATAAAGCACAATTGGGTTAATTAGACAAGTGATTTATCATTTTCTCAATTATATTACTCACTACTAGTTTTCATAAATTTATCTAATCATGAAAGAGGATAGTCCACATAAACATTGTAAATTATCTCATTCTAATTTATCTTAGTTCTGGACAACCCTAGCAAGTTGTGTGCATTTTCTTCAGAAACAAAAGTCAGAGTACCTTCCAATTTTTATGCTAATTCCCAACTGATACATCAAGTAGCTCATCAAAAATGTCCATATGACTGCCATATTATGTATCAATTTCACTTCTGAATATTCACTGGAAGAAAACCAAAACACTAATTTGAAATGAAACATGAACTCCAAATTGTTGTAGCATTATTTGCAATAGCCAAGATATGGAAACAACCTAACTGTCCTACAACAGAAGAATGGATACAGAAAATATTGTGTATATGTATACATAAAGAACAGTGGTAGCTTGCCACTTGTGACCAGATGGATAGATCATGAGGGCATTACACTAAATGAAATAAATCAGAAAAAAACAAGTATCATGTGATCTCACATGTGGAAGCTTATAAAAAGAAGTCATAAAATAGATACAAAAAATAGATTGGTGATTACCAAAGGTAAGGGTTGTGGAGTGGGTGAAAATGGGTGAAGGAAGCCAAAAAGTATGAACTTACAGCTACAAAGGAAGTCACAAGAATGTAATGTACAGCATGGCATTACAGCTAATAACACTGTACTGAATATTTGAAAGTTTACAACAAAGTAGATCTTAAAAGTTCTCATAACAAAAAATAATAATTCTGTAACTGTATATGGTGACAGATGTTAACTAAACAATGTAGTGATCTTTTCACAATATATACAGATGCCACATCATTATGTTGTACACCTGAAACTGATACAGTGTTGTATGTCAACTATACCTCAATATAAGAAGCTAAGTAATTGAAAAATGTCCACATATTTTGCTTTTGCAATCAATAAGCCAGAGAAATTATTTTGACAAATTGCCACCAGTGCCTTAAATATTCTCTACACTAATAGTGGAATTAAATATTCTCTACACTAATATTGGAATTAAGTTAGAGTCAAATATAGCCTAAAACCAAAAAAAAAAAAGATATTTTAAATGTTTAATCTATGGAAAGTAGTAGTTTTTATGCTTTCAATGATCTATAACACAATACTTACCAATTTCATAACCTGTAATGATACAATAAGCAATATATAAAATTAATCCCAAATAACTATATTCAGAAAAATAAAAAAACTCAGTAATTTTTAGGCTGTCATTCTAAGAGGATTTGAAATGACAGATTCTTCTAAAGTAAAACTGTCAATAGTTTAAATATCTTTGTTATAGAATTTCTAAATTTTTGTCTATATTCACATTTTTACACAGGTAAGGGGCATGTAGCCAATAGGAAAAGAGACAATTTCTTTCAAACTTATTTCTTTTTTATGCACAAAATTACTATTAGTATTAATGGGAGTTAAACACATAAATTCATTTTGCATCAGTAGAAGAGCGGAAGCTATAATCTATGAAATGAATGAATTAAATCATTATGAGTAATTCTTTAGCACATGACCTCCTCTAAGTTCTATGAAGTATACAATCTGACTTTTTGAGATGACACTTAAAAAGGTTTTAAACTCTAATTGAACAGCCATTCACTTGGATTATTTTTCATTTAGATCTCTCCTAATACCTGTGAAGTAGGGTTTTTAAAATAGGAGACTGGATATAAAAGCAGTAATTTCTCATCAGGGAATATTTAATAAATGGAAGCTATTAGCCAACTAAAGGACACAAAATAGATTAATCTTTCAAAGATACATCCTTTTGGGACTATAAATTGTTCAGTTTTCAAAGGGAAAAATCTTCCTGACAGTTGTGTAAGGATAGATTTACATTCAATATTTTCATAATACATGAGTAAATACTATTTTAATTTTTAATAATAAACATTTATTAAGATTATTTGAAACTAACCAGAGGTAAAGTAAGTTAAATATTATCCCATTTGTGTAAAAATTTAGTTTTTATAGATGGTAATGCATTTTTGTTGGAAGATGGTATTATGAAAGCTAACTTTTGGGTATGTATTTTATTTTATAATATTTATATAATACTGTTATGATATATCATAAAATCTAACTCTATGTCCCTTTACTGTGGTTATAAAAAAGATAACCAGAAAACTTGTTAACAAAGCTATGGTTTCTATTAAATATATCTTTTGCCCTAAAAAATATTCATATATCAATAGCTTTTTCAAAGAATCATGAACAAAATGTAACTAAAGAAAATGAATTTTTCATTTTATTTTGAGTTAAACTTAGAATCTAGGCTCAATTCACACATACTTTAAAATTTTGTATCAGCTATTTTGACTTAATTATCCATCCCTTATAAAACATTGCATATGTATTCTTATCATCCAAAGATCTTGAAAACACATGTACAGATAATTTTCTATTTACTGCAATAAGCTAAACTCAAGAACACCTATAAGGTAATCTGTGAGGTTATATATATTTTAGGAGGATATAGAATTGAATACAGGAATCTCAACATTGTTAAAATCTGGGAACACTATTGAAAAGTTACTACTTAGATTTTCCCATTCCATTTTCAGAGGCAAAAATGACTATAAGAAATTTAGGGGTGCGGGCATTTCCAATAGCACCCAGCCGCCCGGCTCTCCCAGCCTCTGCCCCCGGACCCAGAAGATCTAGAAGGAGCCGCAGGGCTCCAGCCCTGCGCGCCCGCCATGGGCCCCCGCCGCCGGAAACGCAAGCCCGAAACACCAAGGAGGCGCCCCGGGAGCCCGGTTCCCGCCGCCCGCCGGCCGGCCGGCCGGCCCCGTCCTTAGGCACATCCTCCCGTCCACCTGCTCGCCGGAGACATGGAATCCTGAAGGAGATCCGAACTCTTCAGAAGACCACACACCTGCTGTTAAGGAAGAACCCCTTCTGCCGCCTGGCAAGAGAAATATGTGTTCAATTCACTCGTGGTGTGGACTTCAATTGGCAAGCCCAGGCCCTGTTGGCCCTACAAGAGGCGGCAGAAGCATTTCTAGTTCATCTCTTCGAGGATGCCTATCTCCTCTCCTTACACGCCGGCCGCGTCACGCTCTTCCCGAAGGATGTGCAGCTGGCCCGGAGGATCCGAGGCATTCAGGAAGGGCTTGGCTGAGCTCTGGCCACCCGCCCAAGTCTCTGTAAGCGTGTCCTGTTCACCAGAGAGTGAGCAGACCTTGCGGGGAGAGCACTCAACTTCCCACCGCCGGGGCGGGAATTTCTCTGAAAGAAGCTTCCTTCTCCATCCTGACTCCTTTGCTGCCTCGCCTCCCCTTTGTTCTCTAGGAAAGCTTTGACCTAGTTTTAACTTGAATGTTTGGGATTATGCGGCTCGTGTCCTTTTGTACAAATTTATTTTTCAGTTTTAAGTTTGACTTCCCTGTAGCTCAAATGGCAAAGACTCTGCCAGCCATACAGGAGTTCTGAGTTCAATCCCTGGGTCAGGAAGATCCTCTGGAGAAAGGAATGGCAATCCACTCCAGTATTCTTGCTTGGAGAACTCCATAGACAGAGAAGCCTTGGAGGTCTACAATTCATGGGGTCACAAAGAGTCAGACACGACTGAGCAACTAACACACACTTATTTTTGAATTAAATAATGACCAGATAAACTGAATCTGACAGAGTTCATCCTCTCTGTTTTTCAAGGACCAGATGACCTTGTGGGATTCTTTTGGGTTTGATTTTTTTAATTGGAAAGTAATGGCTTTACAGTGTTGTGTTGGTTTCTCTGGTATAACAACACAAATCAGCCATAATTATATATATATATATATATATATATATATATATATATATATGTATCCCCTCCCTCTTGAGCCTTCCTCTCCTCTAGGTCATCAGAGAGCGCCAGGCTGGACTCCGAATGTTATATAGCAGCTTCTCCCTAGCTAGTTATCATTCACACATGATAGTGTATATATGATGACCTTGTTTTGATTGAAAGAAAGTTCTTATTTTTGAAAATGCCTTGTTAGTTAATATGATTCCTAAATTTCAGGGTTGTTACCAGAGCTTCTGCCTGTAGCCAGGACCAAATCCACGGAGTACAAGGTGTTGCCTGGACTTGCTCTCTCGAAGCAGAGCGTGCGAGTTGCTTTCGTCGTTAGTTGTTTTTTAGAAGAAGACTGCATGGCTTTCCTCTGTAACAGAGGCAATATATGAGAGAATCAACACATTCCAGAAATCCTGAGAATAATTTTCAGATGAAGAGACTCTAAGGTTGACTTCACTTTGTAAATTATTCATGTGACTGATGATTTGGAAGACATCAGATTTTCTAGGTTATGGGCAAAAAGGATATTTACTGATTATTTTAAATCTTCTTGTACCATTTAAATTTTTTTTACCATATATATATATTTACTTTTATTTAAAACATGATGGAAAAAAATAAGAGAAAACCAGTCAGTTGCATGGAAGAGCCTGGTACATCCAGAGTACAAATCTCTGTCTTCAGATTGACTTCATCATTAATGGTGGAAGCAAGTTTGTATGTGGACTGTACCTGTCAACAGATTATATAGCTTTTCAAAAACTCAATTGGGATGAAAATAGAAAATTGTTAAGGTTTGATGTTCTGGCTCCTTCTGGTAAATTCCTGCCAAAATCATTCAGAAACTCCAACTTGTAGAATTTATTTTATTCTTTATTTGCAAATCATAGACAATGTATCATAATTTATACTTCAGAATTTTTCATTCCAGGATTTTAAAGAGCCTTTTCAATGTTTTTACAGGTATTTTTATAACTTCTTTGTGGAAAGAGAATAAAAATAATTCTTAATGAAAAAAAAAAAAAAGAAATTTAGTAACACAAAAAATAACATGTCCTTCTCCAATATGTTTTATAAGAAATTGTCCTTTTCCTTGACATTCTGTCCCTCCTGTCCTCTTCTCCATTCTTCTTTCCCACTCCCCTTTCATCTGTCCATCCATTGTTCCTTCCTTCCTTCTTCTGTCATGTTGCCACATTTTTGTTTTTTAGGGTTTTATGTCAATGCATATATATTTTTTTGCATTGATAAAAAATCATTTTAAAAAGTATTTTTGTTGCTCTTGTATAGTTGCTGAGTCATGTTGAAATCTTTAAGACCCTATGAACTGCAGCCCACCAGGCTCTTCTGTCCATGGGATTCTCCAGGCAAGAATACTGGAGTGGGTTGCCATTTCCTTCTCCTGGGAATCTTCCCAATTCAGGGATCGAACCCATGTCTTCTGCACTGGAACATCACTGAGCTACCAGGGAAGCCCTTAAAAGTATTTTAATATTTGCTTAGTAATTATATAATATTGCTTATAGAGAGTTTTACTTTATGCTAATCACTGTTTTTAAAATACTAACAAATAGAACACAAAAGACTAGAGATATCTTCAAGAAAATTAGAGATACCAAGGGAACATTTCATGCAAAGACAGGTACAATAGGGGTAGAAATGGTATGGACCCAAAATAAGCAGAAGATATTAAGAAGGGGGGCAACAATATACAGAAGAACTATACAAAAAAGATCTTAATGACCCAGATAATCATGGTGGTATGATCACTCAACTAGAGACAGACATCCTGAGGTGTGAAGTCAAGTGGGCCTTAGCAAGCATCACTGAGAACAAAGCTAGGTGAGTTGATGTAATTCCAGCTGAAATACCCTATCTTTCGGATATTTCAAATCCTCAAAGATCACGCTGTGAAGGTGCTGCACTCAGTATGCCAGCAAATTTGGGAAACTCAGCAGTGACCACAGGTATGGAAAGGTCAGTTTCATTCCAATCTTAAAGAAGGGCAATGCCAAAGAATGTTCAAACTATGGCACAACTGCACTTATTTCACATGCTAGCAAAGTAATCCTCAAAATCCTTCAAGGAGACTTCAGCAGTATGTGAACCAAGAACTTCCAAATGTCCAAGCAGGATTTAGAAAAGGCAGGGAAACCTTAGATCAAATTGCCAACATCCACTGGATCACAGAAAAAGCAAGAGAATTAAAAAAAAAAAAATCTACTTCTGCTTCATTGACTATGCTAAAGCCTTTGACTGTGTGGATCACAACAAACTGTGGAAAATTCTTCAAGAGATGGGGATACCAGACCTCCTTACCTGCCCCCTGAGAAATCTGTATACACCTCAAGAAGCAAGAGTTAGAAATTGACATGGAACAATGGACTGGTTCTAAATTGGGAAAGGAATATGTCAAGGCTGTATATTGCCATCTTGCTCACAGTACATCATGTGAAATGCTGGGCTGGATGAAGCATAAGCTGGAATCAAGATTGCCAGGAGAAATATCAATGATTTCTGGTGTGCAGATGACACCACCCTTATGGCAGAAAGCAAAGAGAAATTAAAGAGCTTCTTGATGAAGGTGGAAGAGGAGAGTGAAAAAGTTAAGTTAAAACTCAACATTCAAAAAATGGAGATCATGGTATCTGGTCCCATCACTTCACGGCAAACAGATGGGAAAACAATGGAAATAGGGGCAGACTTTATATTCTTGGGCTCCAAATCACTGGGAACACTGACTGCGGCCATGGAATTAAAAGATGCTTGCTCCTTGGAAGAAAAGCAATGACAAACCTAGACAGAATATTAAAAAGCAGAGACATTACTTTGCCTACACTGGTCTGTATAATCAAAGTTATGGTTTTTCCAGTAGCCATATATGGATGTGAGAGCTGGATGATAAGTCTGAGGACCAAAGAATTGATGCCTTTGAACTGTGGTGCTGGGGAAGATTCTTGAGAGTCCCTTGGACAAAAAGGAGATCAAGCCAGTCAATCCCAAAGGAAATCAATTATGAATATTCATTGGAAGAACTAATGCTGAAGCTGAAGCTCCAATCCTTTGGCCACTTGATACAAAAAGTGGACTTATTGGAAAAGACCCTGATGCTGAGAAAGACAAAAGGCAGGAGGAGAAGAGGACGACAGAGGATGAGATGGTGGGATGACATCATCGACTAAATGGACATGAATTGAGCAAACTCCAGGAAATGTTGGACAGGGAAACTTGGCATGCTGCAGTCCAAGGGGTTGCAAAGATTTGACTGAGCAACTGAACAACACCAACAATGAATAGAAACCTTATGAAGTTGAAAGTATAAGTATATCCATTTTATTTATCCACAGAGACACTGAGGCACAGAGCTCTTAAGCAGCTTGCTGAAGACTACATTATTATTAAGTGCAAGGATAAGGATTAGAATCAAGGTCCTATCACTCAGATTTGTGTTATTAACTATCATACTGTAGTGCTATAATAAGAAAACTTATAATAAGGAAATCGTCAAAGTAAGTCAGCTGTAGGTTTATTTGGTCCAAGAATTGCTAGCAAATTTCCAGATGTTAGCTTTAGAAGATGGTTTACTTCAAACTCTTTTAAGAATCCTTTTTGATTCTGTGGTCATACATCTATTTAAGACATTTTGAGTTAAATTACATTTCCTTTCTAAACCACATACTGTGAATATTAGTCTTTAGTATTGAGTATCAGTTGTAAGAAATAATGCACTTCATTTCTTTTATTTACTCTCACTTCATTTTAATATTCAGGTTATAGTGAAAATATTTCTTACTTGTGTAGAAATAAAATTTTTGTTTTAAAAACTGCAACCTTTAAAAAGGTAATCTGAAATTTGTTTTCCAGTCAAAGGCTTTAAATGTTAACAGATAAAACTAATTTTCTTATTTAATGCTTTAAGCATGTTATTCTAGATAACCTGGAGAAGTATAATCTAATCTTTCTATAAAAATACATTTCTGAGAAGTACAGTGATGCCGCATATTTTGGAAATTTTTGTTAAATGAATAAAAGAGAAATTCACATAATTTCTCTATTTTTTCATATTTCATACTCAATCATTTGAGCATATGTTGAAAAATCAATAATTCTAGCCCACACAATCTCCACATTTTGAGATAAAGGGCACTGCTTAGCTGGGTAAAGAGAATTCAAGTAGATAAAATCAGATGGGGATATAATATAAAACATAGTAAAATGTCATTATTTAGGATGCTCTTATCATTTATGTACAAGACACTTTAAAAATTCTGCTTATCCAAAATGCAAAATCAGTAATTTTGAAATTTAACAGGAAACAATGGCTAACATGTGATTGCATTAGAATACTATTACCACAGAAAAATTAAATCACTGAATTTTTCCCCCATAAAAGGTGATTGTAAAAACCCAAGTCCTAGCAAAAACAATACAGCTCACGTTACAGCAACCATAATCAAGTTTAGGATAGTCACACGAGTGTATTCAGATACATTCACACTCAGAAACACAAAATGGCCCTAATGATTATGTCATGTCTGGTCATTAAGGAAAATAATATGAAGCTCACACGTTCATATCCTTTTACTCCCAGGCTTCACAGAGCTGTAATCCATGACAGGTATGATTAATAGCCATTTCTTTGGAATATTTGATTTTTATAGGTAGTGAATGCAGAACAAATTACAAAGAGTGAAGATTAAAGGTACAAGCAAATATTCTAATTCAGCACTGATTTTCTAACTCTTGCCAAAAAAGAATTATCATCAAAGGAAACTTTTGGTCTTGCTAGAAAGCTTAAAACAACTTTTAAAAAAATCCATGTTTAACTTGTGCTTTAAAGAGGGTCCTGACATCTTTGTTACCAAAAAAAAAAAAAAAAAGGCAAATTCACTGTTTCACCTATTTATATAATTATATATGTATATTATTCACAAATATCTGTGTGCTCTTTTGGCAAAAAAATGAATTTGGGGCAGAGATAATTTTTAAATTAATAAATAAGACAAATGCAATGTCCTAAGATTATAGGTAAATCACAAATGAATATAATTCAACAGTCAAGGGAACAAAAATTCAGGCTAAAATACTGAACTCTAAATCTATAAGTCTCAAATCTCTCTCTCTCTCTTTTTTTTTTTTTCCTCTCATCTGTTATTCTTCCCCATGGGGATCATCTAAGTTTTGCCCACAGTAATTCAGAAGCACTGGTCCTGAAATAGAGGGGAAAGGCATCAACAGCCATAATTGAGCCATTCACTCAGCTTTCCTTTGAGAGCATATTTGATTGGCATAATAGAAAATAGAATACACATTTAGAAATAGACTTAAAACTGCTCTTGAAATGGGGACTAAATGGTTCATGAGATTGATGAGATAAAGATCCTATTACTCCAAATCACTGATTTGAGTCTAGCTCTCATGAAAATGACTAATTCATTACCATCAGACAATCTTCAGAAACTGATGTGATAAGTTAAAGTCTCCATATGACATATGATGAAATCTTTCAATAAATGCTACTTAAAACAAAAACAAAACTTAATTAAAGCATGTATCCTGAATGTAGATGTTCCGAAAACATCCTGAATATTTGTGATTAGGAAGTCACTTTATTCTGAATGCTTGTACAAATGGTTCCAGAGCCTCCATTGCATCAGGAACTGTGTAGAAGATTACAGACAGAACAAAGTTAGATCACACAATGCCAGAGGGACTATCAGTGAGCACTATTTCCATTGTGTTTTCTGACTAAATAGGCTATTGGGATTATTTCTTATTTCTTCAGTGCTCTAAGCCTAAATTAGTGTTTCACAGTTGGAATCTCAACCTTGAGATCTAACTTAACGAATGGAGTTCACCAAACAACTTGGACTGATCCTGTCCTATATAACAGCGGTTCCCCAACCTTTTTGGCAACAGGAACCGGTTTTGTGGAGGACGACTTTTCCACACACCAGGGTTGGGGGATGGGGGAATGTTTTCAGGATGATTCAAAAACATTGAACTTATTGTGGACTTTTATTTCTATCATTATTACATCAACTCCACCTCAGATCATCAGATATGAGCCCCCGGAAGTTGGGGAGCCCTGCCTTATTAAGTGCTGTGTCTCTTTGTGTGTCTAGAGTACAGTGCTGCTACTGATGTTCTTTCCCAATTCCTTCAGCTCATACGTGTGCATTTCCTGACTCTTGGTTGGAGAGATGACAGATGACTGCATGGTAGATAGACTGAATAATGGACAGAAAAAAGTGATGAATATTAGCCTTGTTTTCTTTTAAGGAGGGAATCAATGTAAAAATAAGTATTCCCAAAACAATTTTCCACTGTTAGAGTTTCCAGGAAAACATCACAACTGAGGGTTTGCTCAATATCTATACATGATCCCCTAAACCATATACTAAATAAAGTATGTAGATGCTGACCTGAAACAGCTCTTCTCCCTCCACTCCACTCCCCAAACAAAAGAAAAATAAACACACTCACACATACAAACATAACTGAGGGGGACGTTTGGTGATAAATTATTAAATAAATAGTCCTTAAGCATGTCACAATGCCTTGTGTACAAAGACAGCCCACATAAATCTTATTTACTTCTCACTTTATTGAAAATTACAGTAGCTGAATTTCTTGAGAAAAAAACATATAAATAAGTATTTCAAAAATAAAAGGCGACTTAGACTAATTCTGTCCCCAATGTAGAAACAAGCTTCCCTAGATGGAAAATACTAATAATTATTTGATGTAAACACCTGAAAGAGATTGTAAATGAAAATAGAACTCCATTGAAAAGCTTGCAGAAGCAAAACAAAAGAAAGAAGACTCTCTTGTGATTGGGCATTAATGATGCTTCCATAGAGGTAGCAATCAGTTCAGTTCAGTTCAGTCACATCAGACTCTTTGTAGCCCCATGGACTGCAGCACATCAGTCCTCCCTATGCATCACCAACTCCCAAAGTCCACTCAAACTCATGTCCATTGGGTCAGTGATGCCATCCAACCATCTCAACTTCTGTTATCCCCTTCTCCTCCTGCCTTCAATCTTTCCCAGCATCAGGGTCTTTTCAAATGAGTCAGTTCTTCACATCAGGTGGCCAAAGTATTGGAGTTTCAGCTTCAACATCAGTCCTTCCAATGAACACCCAGGACCGATCTCCTTTAGGATGGACTGGTTGGATCTCCTTGCAGTCCAAGGGACTCTCAAGAGTTTTCTCCAACACCATAGTTCAAAAGCATCAATTCTTCAGTGCCCAGCCTTCTTTATAATCCAACTCTCACATCCATACATGACTACTAGGAAAACCATAGCCTTGGCTAGATGGACCTTTGTTGGCAGAGTCATGTCTCTGCTTTTTAATATGTTGTCTAGGTTGGTCATAACTTTTCTTCCAACCTAAAATAAATTATATTGGCTCACAGTGCTGCCAGATTCAAACTGTTCTTACTTCTCTGGGTAAAACCACTAAGAGACATCCTTCCATTACATGTTTTTCATAAAAATAGAGAATTGTGAATATATTCTATAAATTTCCAAGCATAAATGAAATAACTGTTCCTGTTAAAATACCAACAATAAATAGATTAAGGAGGCAATGTTTCAAATGATATTAAAAAGCCTACACTTTAGACCTTCCTGGTGGTCCAGTGGGTAAGAATATGTCTGCCAATGCAGGAGAGATGGGTTTGGTTACTGATGTTGGAAGATCCCACATGCCACCAGGCAACTACGCCTATGTGCTGAAACTATTGAACCCATGCTCTAGAACCTGTGCTCTGCAACAAAAGAAGCCACTATAGTGAGAAGCCCGTGGATCACATCTAGAGTGTAGCCCCTGCTTGCTACAACTAAAGTCCATGAGCAGCAATGAAGACCCAGCACAGCCTGTATATATGTAATATATATGTGTGTGTATGTGTGTGTACATGAATATATAAACTTGAATATATAAACATGAATAAAACTGTTTTGTTTCTCTTTGGAAAGTATGTCTTTGGACCCGGAATGTTTAATACACACACAAACACATGCATACACACATGCATGCACACACACATGAATTAGGTGCACATTGCTTTGAAACTACTGTAGGCAATACTATAATATTAGCTGCACTTTCCTAGAAACACTGACACCTTAATTAAATATTTAATATCATGAGAACTCAGCCAACAAACACTGTTAGGAAAATTCAGCCAAATAAATGCAGTCAATGAATAAATTTTTAAAAATATACAAAAACCAGTATGTTAATTAAAAGGGGAATAGAGGGTTTGTAGCCAACAATTTTCTTAAGCTTACTAACCTATATTAAATGATTCATATCTTATCTTAAACATACAAATAGTACTAATACAGCACTATGAATTTTAAAAAAATCTCCCCAAATCACTTTAAGATTTCAATAAATGAAGAAAATAAGATGTGGCACCAGTGGTAAAAAACCTGCTTGCCAATGCAAAAGATGTAAGAAATGCAGGATTGATCCCTGGGTTGGGAACATCCCAAGGGGAGAGCATGGCAACCCACTCCAGTATCCTTGCCTGGAGAATACCATGAACAGAGGAGTCTGGCAGGCTAAGGTCCAGGGTTACAAAGAGTCAGACATGACTGAACCAACTTAGAAAGCACTCACAAGGCAAAATATAATATACAAAAAAGGAAAAATGTGAAACGATGTAAGAATAAAAGGCTCAGTCTGAGAAACAAGGGCTTCCCTGGTGGCTCAGACAGTAAAGAATCCTCCTGCAATGCGGGAGACCTGGGTTCGATCCTTGGGTTGGGAAGATACCCTGAAGAACAGAACAGCTACTCACTCCAGTATTCTGGCCTGGAGAATTCCATGGACTGTACAGTCCATGGGGTCACAAAATAAAGTTTAAAGTGAACCCAGGTTAGCAAGTTTACAGAGTATTTGCTAAGGGGCTTTACCTTGAAAGCAGTACTATCAATGAAAAAAAATAAATTTATCCAGTACAGCTTAACTGGACTGAGGTGAAATCTAGCTTGTAACTTTGGACTTTATATAAAAGGTTGATTTTCAGAAGGCAATGGATAGTTGTGCACAATAGTCCTATTGTTAAAAATAATCTAGTGCAAAGTAAAGTGTGAATTACAGACTTGTTATCTTAAAGACAGTAATACAAAGATAGTTACTACTGCATTAGAAAAAAATATTCAATGAGTCAACATATGGTAGAAAACCCCATAGATCATCTTAATTTTAAGTAAAATATCAAGAAAATTTATTTTCATAAAATAATGGAAAATGGATACTGCAAAATTATGAATTAAGAAAGAATGGAATTTTTTATATTATTCTTTAAAAAGTTTTGTGATAGTGCATTGACCGATCACCAAATTCCACTAATGAAATATATCAGAGGGACTACTAAGAAGAAAGTGGAAATGCCACCTGATTAGACATGGCAAAGAAGATAAAAATTAACTGGAATTTGAAGGGAAAATGAGGTTTCACCAGGGGAACATTGAGGTAATAGGGAGTGAAAGAGTAGACCCAGCAGGGGAAAAGGAGGTGTCTTTTGCTGGGATGGCAATCCAACAGAATGCAACCTAACAGCCTAGTGATGGCACACGTTTATCACTGTATGTGTAGCACTACTGTGTGTATACATTGGAGGGAAGAAGTTTATTGTATTTAAAAGGTGAGACTGAAAAGATTGATGATGTCAAATTATAAAGGCAAAATATCTTTTAACAGCTTGAACTCCAAATAGTTTTCCAAAATGGCTGCATATGATATCATTTAGTGAATAAAAAAAAAACAAACCCGATTCCAGGGTTCTGTTCAGGTGGAGACAGGAACATCCATTAGTTTTGGCCCACTCAGTGTCCCTAGTGTGGTTCCTTGGTATCTCAGTTGGTAAAGAATTTGCCTGCAATGCAGGAGACCCAGGTTCAATGGGATGTTTAAGGCAACCTCTTCAGAGTTTACTTCCCAGACCACAGTTTCTGAAATTGTCGGCCAGTTACTTGATGACTCCTTAGGTATTTTTTTTAAAAGAGATATCGTAGCATTTTAGCCTATTTACTTGTTCAAGTATTTGTTTACTGTCTAGTCCCATCCCCACTCCATTCACATATACATACTCAAATGATAGCTGAAAGAGAGAAAACATGACTAGTAGTGATAGGGCTTATTTGCCTAACTCTTAGAATGCTGTGTGTCATAGGAGTACGTTCTGAACAAATTGTTGTTAAGGTTTAAGCAAAAGATTATTTACTTTTTACATAAACCAAATTTAGAAGTGAAGTTCTGCATCTTATTCTGAGGTAAACATCATTGAAGTTGATTGCTAAGGAAATAATTCCTTTGTGAAGATGGTTAGAATAGACTATACACATACTCTGTAGCCCTGGTTACCTGTTCATGAATAGAAGGATTTCCCTCCAAAAAAAGACCTAAGATCTAGCTTCAAATGCTTTGAAATTAATCTTTAGGAGGGCAAATGCTAACTATGAGCTTGATACCATTTATAAGCACTGTTATAAATCAAGAAAGTTCAGAACATTAAGGTGAGGTTGAGATTTTCTGTTCAATCTATTTATTTTACAACTGTGAAACTTGGGACTAGAAAGAAAAAATGATTTAAAAAAAAGAAGCTGTTAATTAATAGTAGTTAAATTTTGCTTATCAAGAACTAACTAATTTTAAATTGAAACAAAATATCAACCCAATATATGTTGAAATTAAATAATCTAACTATAGACTAAAATCATAGTAATTTTAGAATATAAAATATAGTTTCAGCTTGATTCCATTCACTAGATCTATATGCATCTATATACATTTTATCCTCAAATTAAATTGTAAATTATTTAATGAGAAACATCAGATGAAGTTACTTCAGATTACAACCATCACTGTACTACTTATTTCCATGATAAATAAACATTTACTAATTTATTTGCAAATTAAAGGAAAATTAAGACTATCTATAAAAAGAATTTATTGCTGTATGCTTCTCTGGTGGCTCAGATGGTAAAGAATCTGCCTGCCATGCAGGAGACCTGGGTTTGATCTTGGGTTCAGGAAGATCCCTTGGAGAAGTAAGTGACAACTCACTCCAGTATTCTTGCCTGGAGAATCCCATGGACAGAGGAGCCTGGAGGGCCATAGTCCATGGGGGTGCAAAGAGTCGGACTTGACTAAGTAACTCACACTTTCAATAAATAACTTTATTTTAAACTTTCATGTCTGTAAAAATAAGAGTAAGTTTCCTAAATTATTTTTATTATGGTCTATAGATAATGTGATACATAAGTAGTATTTTGAAACTATATCCAGCAAGCAAAAGCACAATGCATGAGTTAAGAGAGTTAAGAGTTAATGCACACTAGTTAAGAGAAAATGTGCATATAACCTATTAAACCCTAATAAAATGGGCTTCCCTGGTGGCTCAGACAGTAAAGAATCCACCTGCAACATGAGAAACTTGGTCTCAATCCCTGGGTTGGGAAGATCCCCTGGATGAGTGGGGCATGGCAACCCGCTCCAGTATTCATGCCTGGAGAATCCTGTGGACAGAGGAGCCTGGCGGGCCACAGTCCATGGGGTTGCAAAGAGTCAGACATGACTGAGCGACTAATTACAAGCCCTAATAAAATAATCTTCATTAAACCAGTAAAAGTTGTATTCCGTCCTCATCTATTATTCAATCAGCCTACCAGGAAGAGAGTGGAATAAAACTATATAAAGAAGGGGTCTAGTCTGAGCGATGAGCAATCAAATATGCTATTGCCACAGTGCCTAAACACTCCCTAAAATTGTCATGTCTCTAAAGTTCCCTTGGGTTTCCCTGGAAACTAATGTGGGAGACACATATCAATCCCTGATCTGGAAAATCCCACATGCCCTGGAATAACCAAGCCAAGAGCCACAACAATTCAGCCGGAGCTCTAGAGCCCCAGAGCCGCAACTACTGAGTCCATGTTCTGCAACTACTCAAGCCTGCGTGATCTCCAGCTGGTGCTCTGGAACAAGAGATGCCACTGCAATGAGAAGCCTGTGCACCACAACTTAAAGAAAGGCCCATGCAGCCACGAACATCCAGAGCAGCCAGAAGTTAATTAACTAATTCGTTTCCTTAGGTAGGAAGCTTTTTCTTGTTCTCGAATAACAATAGCACTTTCCCTCTCTTTATAAATAAAGTGAGACAAAAAAAAGAGTGAGAGATACAAGATTGACAAAAATGGTGGCTATGATCACAAACCCTATGAAAATGTGTATAGCTCTATTTAGCAACTACAAATTACAGTTCAGAGTAAATATCTGAAAGTCTCCTTTATCATTTTGTATAAGATTCTATTTATCTTCACTAAACCATGAGTTCAAAAATAAAAATAATCTCATCGAGGAAAAGAACAGATGATCACAAGAGAAAAGTTGATCATTTGTTATTCTTGAGTAAAAATATAAACAAAAGAGAAAGTCTATGTCAGAATCATGTAAACGGTCCACTTTCAGAACATGTATTCTTCCAATATTCCTCTTTAAAGAATATCTCAAAATCTTAAATCTTACTAGTATGAAACAGAATACTCTTTGGAGAAAGAATGGCAGCAGCAGTGTTAGTCCAACTCTATCTCATACTGGAAACAGAATGCATAACAATTGATTCAAATTTTCTTCCTAGACCAAGGTTAGCAAAGGCAAAGAAATTCTTTGAGAATTCCTTGGAGAAAAGAAGGAAGTTGTACCAAAAACAATTGAACAGATTATGTCAACTATCCAAAGTAATCCGTTTTCCTTCAATATCTTATCATTTCTCTACACAGCATGAGACATAGAGCAGCAGCAATAACTTGAAGAATGAAGTTTGGAAACCTACTGGGGAGGGGGACCTGAAACGGACTAAATACATTTATGGCAGAATTAATTCCAACACCCAGGAGGAAGCTGCTAATGCGTTAGAGTGAGCTGTCAAGTGAAACAGGGAATTTTTCCCATGCATTTTCTAATGAGTTTTAATACACCCCCAGTATTTATTTTAAGACATTCTGCTTGTCAAGGTAGGACTTCTGTGCTCATTTTCAGATAATTGACTAGTTTAAAAAAATCTTTATTCCATTTCAAAATATTAATAAAATAGTCCACTTCAAATACAATTCCCTTTGTCCCAAAGGCGCTGGATTATTTTTAAAGCCAAATAAAATAAGAGAGCCCACTGAAAGTTTGTATGATTGTTACATCTTTTTTCTTTCATTCTAACTTATGACTCAGATTTCATAACTTTATCTAATTCTATGATCCAAATACTTGGATGTTTAAAAATATCTAAGGTTGATAGTCAGGAAGATTTATGTCATCTCATATGTGGCTTTGATTATGACATTTAGTACATGGCATTAGCTCTGTATTTCTAAAATCTGCTGTTTTGTTTGCCGATTATGACACTAAAACCTTTTCTTTCATTTTTTTTCTTTGGATCATCAGAGATTAAGTTCAGAAAACGTATAAGCCCAGTTGAGTGAATTTCATTTAAATCAAGACATTTAGAAAATCATTTAAATTATTAGTCAAGAAGATTAAATTTACATTGAAAACTTATTGTAGCTTGATAGAAATATTTTTCTATGACTCAGAGGTAAGTTAGCTTCAACTTTAGAAAGTATGTAAGAAATAATATCAAAGTTTGTATTTTGATTAATATCAAAGTGATATTAGAAAACCGAACATTATTATTTGTATGATATTAAAGTTAATTGCAGTTTATGTTTGTAAATATATTTGTAGTTTAAAAATCAGATTACCATGAGATTCCTGAATATTGTGCTATTCAAATTCCTCTTATTTATTCACTTATTCCAAGTGAAGCTTCAATTTAAATCCATAAACTCCATAGTAACCAATAGTCGAATAGTAAACCAATTTAGGACAAAAAGTGAATACATACTTAAATAAAATCTATTTCTGTTATTATTTGTAGGTTGAGATTTAATTTTAAAATAATTCCATAATGAATATAAGTATCATTGTCATTGGGGATTTAGAATTTTCTGAATTTTTGTGTTATAGAAGTGTGATATTTAACCTAAAGTTCTGAGCACAGTATTCAATAACTGAAAGAAAAATAAGAGAATCCCTTATTTATGTATTTAAAAATTCAAATATTACTGTATTTTATTCTATATAATAATTCATAATTTTTTATCCAACTAATCACTTTTCATGAGCTTTTAAATAATTAAAACTTTTAAATGAAAATAAGTAAAAATTATTTAAAAGCTAAATGGGAATTTCAAATTATTTGATTTTTTTTTTACTGTGTCCTGTAAGGATTTTCCCTTTATTTTAATTTATTTTCAATTTATTTAAAGTCACTTAGAATAAGAATATATACAGAAATGATTTTAAAAACATATGTTTAATTGCTGGTGATATTAAATAATGATAAGGAAAATTATGGGAACTTTTTGTCAAACTGTTTTTCATTTATTTGTTTATTTTTTCATTTGCTTAGGTCTGTCTGCAAGTTTTTGAGCATTTTTGCCCCTAAATATTAAAGATAAAATATTAAATCATAGTGTTGATCGAATAATATTTATTTTATAGTACTTTGAAAAAGTTTGGATTTAGATAATATAGAAGCAGACTATAAGTTTGGAAACAAGTTGTGTGTTGGGAGTAGGGATCACGATCTGCCTACATGCATGTGTGAGTGTGTTTAAGCTCTTAGTAATGAACTGGAATTTTCAATTCCTCCTCAAAAGTTCCCTTTTCTTTCCTTATAATGTGTTCTTGTATGTGCATGCTTAGTCACTCAATCCTGTCCAACTCTTTGTGACTCCATGGACTGTAGCCTGCCAGGCTCCTCTCTCCATGGGATGTTCCAGGCAAGAATAATGGAGTGGGTTGCCATTCCCATCTTCCTGACCCAGGAATCAAACCCAGTTTTCCTGCAATGAATGTGTATTCTTTACTCTCTGAACCACAAGGGAAGCCTATAGTGTGTTCTTAGGGGGGGAAAAAATCTATTGCTCTCACTTGTAGTTTGCTTCTGAAGTGAAGGAAATATGTAGCTAAGCAAATCAACAAACAAGCAATCAAAAACAAGATACTCCTACTTTATCGGAATACCAAATACAAATAAATGGTATTGTATCCTGTATTTTATTTGTGCTTTATCTATATTTTTCACATATTCATTGATGTGCCTGAGGTGTAGGAGGTACTACTTGCATTTGGCCTGAAAGAATAAAGCAGTAAATGAAGCACTCTGTAGAAACAATAATTAAAATCTGCTTTCCTTGTTTAGTTAGATTGTCCATGACCATCCATTGTGACTTATTCACAAACTGTAAGCTACTGCTGCCCAGATATATCTTTGAATAGACTAAAGGAAATAGACCAGGTAGGGATCATCTAAATTTGGTGAGATATCTTTAACGACAAAACTAATCATTTAAGCTGGAGAAGGAAATGGCAACCTGCTCCAGTATTCTTGTCCAGAGAATCCTGTGGACAGAGGAGCCTGGTGGGCTGCTGTCCATAGGGTCGCACAGAGTCGGACATGACTGAAGCGACTTAGCATGAATGCATGCATTGGAGAAGGAAATGGCAACCCACTCCAGTATTCTAGCCTGGAGAATCCCAGGGACAGAGGAGCCTGATGGGCTGTCATCTATGGGGTCACACAGAGTTGGACACAACTGAAGCGACTTAGCAGCAGCAATCATTTAAGCAATGTATAAACTAAATCCCGTCTTAATTTAAAAAATCAGATATTGACTGTGTATCTACTATTGCCAGTAGTATCATTACTATAATGTTCTGGTAATAATATATATTATTTGAGGTATATGCAGGCTATTCATATGCATCTCTGATATGGATTGTAATGCTGAAAGTAACTCCTTGTACAATGGTCTCCCTTGCAAGGTCCATGACTAGAAATGAGCATTTTAAGCTGTTATGGGGAGTAGTCTTCTTTCTTTTTTTCCATTAAAAGAGGCATTTAAAATACTATGCTAAAGGGACATAGTTTCTGGCAGAAATTACAGATAACCCTTGGCAACTCACAGGTTGGGGGAATCGTCTACACAGTCTGAAATGCTCCTGTAATTTATAGTCAGCCCTCCATGTGGGTCATTCCTCCTTATCTGAGTGGCATCTCTGGATTCAAACATTCCTGGAATGGGATCATGCAGAACTGTGTCAATTACTGTTGAAAAAAAATAAATTGGACCAGCTCAGTTCAAACCCTGTTGTTTAAGGGTTGAAAATACTCTAATATCACTATGAAAGCCAGTGGGGAAGAATAAGTTAATTTAGAAATATTCATTTTTAAAGCAACATTTTGGGAATAAGAATTTATCATTTTTGATAGTGATTCTTTGTTATCATTGTTATAGACGAATAGTCCTTCAGCAACTGTTCTCAGCTCAGTAACTTTTTTTGTGCATTTATTGTTAGAAGTGTTCTCATACAATGGTATTTTGGATGGGACTATTCATCCGTCTAGTCAAGGCTATGGTTTTTCCAGTAGTCATGTATGGATGTGAGAGTTGGACTCTAAAGAGAGCTGAGTGCCAAAGAATTGATGCTTTTGAACTGTGATGTTGGAGAAGACTCTTGAGAGTCCCTTGGACTGCATGGAGATCCAACCAGTCCATCCTAAAGGAAATCAGTCCTGGGTGTTCATTGGAAGGACTGATATTAAAGCTGAAACTCCAGTATTTTGGCCACCTGATGCAAAGAGCTGACTCATTTGGAAAGACCCCGATGTTGAGGAAGACTGAAGGCAGGAGGAGAAAGGGATGAAAGAGGATGTGATGGTTAGATGGCATCTCTGACTCAATGGACATGAGTTTGGGTAAACTCAGGGAGTTGGTGATGGACAGGGAGGCCTGGCGTGCTGCAGCTCATGGGGTCACAAAGAGTCAGACACAACTGAGCAACTGGACTGAACTGAACTGATTTTCCTATTATGTTTTAATTGGTTGTTGTTGTTGATACAAAGTAACAGTATTGATTTGAGGATGTTGATCTTATATCTGTCTACCCTGATAGATTCTCTTATTAGTTCTAATAGTTTGTTCATTGACTCACTTGGAATTTTGAGGCTATATCACCTGCAAATAATTAACACTTTTTCTTCTTTTTAATTGTTAAAAATTTTGTATCTTTTCTTGCATCCATTCATTAGCTAGAGTCTCAAGAAAACATTGAACAATAGCAATAATAGCACATTTATATTCTTCAGGATATGGTGGGATTTCCATTGTATTACATGTATAATTTTATGTTTTCTTGCACTCTCAAGAATATTATTTATCATGATAAAATTATTTTTGCTAAGAAATATTTTAATAGATATTTATCAAACATATAATAAAATAATCCTTGTTTAAACCTCAATTTTAGAATTACTTTTCTTAAAAATATTCTTACACTATAAGGAGATTCCAGCATTAAATAAACCTGAACATTGTTGGCTATCACATAAAGACTTGGATTTGTATCTCTGGTTTAAAATTTCAGCAAAAGAAGAATTATGAAAATGATGGATACTTTTGATTAATGATTGGCTGAAAACATACAAGGTTTTAAATATATGTTTTTTTAAATATACTTTTATTACCACAAAATAACTCCAAAGTAAATTTATTCTTAATTTTTATGATTAGGGCATATTTCAGGATGTTTTAAGCAGAAATAAAACCAATATTTATTTTTGGCACCAACAAAAGCCTGAGGAGTACAAAAATGTATCATGCATATTGAATCCGGATCTCTGGTAGTGTGACACAGGAAGTCAGAAAGACTGAAATAGAGAGTCACTGAAATTAAAGCATCATAGTGAGATATGAAGGCAAAGAACTGACTTTTAAACCTGGCTCTCCTTTTAAGTATATAATTGTGGGTTCACTATTTATTTTCTGTAGATGATGATCAGTCTATCCATAAAACAAAAACTGAAACACATGATTCTATTTATCATCAAATAGAGCTTTTGTATGATTTATTTATCCACTCCCTGATACCTGTTATCATACTTTATCAATGAATTACAGTATTTAAAGAAAAAATGACAAAAAATAAATTGTTCTCTGTATCCTAAACACATTTATCTTCACTTCTTTTTTGAAGGTTAATCCATAAGTATTTATAAAAACTGCAGTTTTTAAAATTGTTTCTAATATCTTTAAATATTAATTATATAAAAATACAAGTTAATAAAATTTAAACTAGAATGGAATAAAATTCTTTTCTAACTATACATATAAGATGGAAACACTGATATTAATTCTAAAACCATTTTAACAACAACAAAAACCTTCATCAATATGACACATCAAAAGACCTCAAAATTGAGTGAGAATAAAGTCATGAATGGATTCATATATATGTGTGATGAATATATCCACCTATATACATACTTTCCTACACTCACATGTACACATACATATTAATGCCTACCCTTTTCTTTTCTTCACATCGGTCTAGAAATATTATCTTTTTATGCAACCATTTTTATTGTTTCTTCTGCTAAATCTATAAGAAATTTATAGTTTGATTCCCTGAATAAACCAATTTTGTACTTCATAAAATTTACAACCAAATAATTACTCTTTAACAAGTTTACATACGTGGATTGCACACACACACACATATAGGATAGACAGACAGAAAGAGATACACAAAAATAGAATGATAATTACATGCAAAGAGTCTATGAGAATTCTTTGCTGCACTAATTTAAGACAAGTCTATCTAAATCTTGAGTCAGAGGCCTTGAAAAATGTCTAATCCCTACTTTGGAAGAAAAACTCTCCAGTAAAAATATTATCAACAAAAATATAAAGCTTCTGGAGAAATTTCAAGTGTATTGGAAAAAAAAAATCTGTAATAAAAAAATCCACATTCAAGGCACCTACTCATCATGAATCTTGTAGAAACAAGATGGGGATTATACAGAAAAGGAGCTGATTTTATTCTTTGGTATTAGAAGGCCCTAGTGGCCACAATATACAATATTAAAGCTGCCTTATTCTAGTTTTTAATTTGCTCAAACTATGAAACATTTCTGTCTTGCTTATTTGTAAATAAGCAACTATATCCTGCACAATTTGAATACTTAAGTATGAGAAGTTATAACTATTGTGAGATGTGCCAACAATGAAGAAAAGAAAATTCAAATCACAAATATGATTCTGTATTTAAATGGTAACTAAATCAAATATTTGTAATATTAGAACATCCTAATATACTCATTTAATAATTTTATGACTGTCATGATGCATATCCTAAATTTGTGTAAGATTGAAAATGACATATTTTTAAAATGAAGAACTATAATAACACATGAACTGACAGAAGATTCTATAACAACAAATCAATTCAAAAAGCGGTGAGTTTCTGATTAATAATTATCCTTAAATGACTTTTGCTGCTGTTGTTTAGAAACCTTTTTTCCACTGAAAATATGTTATTTGGATTTCACTGAGTATTGCCTTAAATTTGATGGGTGAGCACGTTTGTGCATAATAAGTGTACTCACATATAATAATAAGTGTACTCACATTCAAGTTGTTGACAGGGCTTGAATTTCATCTGTTTAAGAAATCTGTCAATATATTCTGTTCATTTATAGCATTTGCCAACAATGAATTCAAGAGCTTATCTGCAACAGAGAGTTTCAACTGTAGTTGCACATTAGAATTACATAAAAGCTTTTAAAAACCTGATGCCTGAAGATTACCCCAGACCAATTTATTCTGAAACTCTGTGGAAAGGGCCTGGACCTGGGTATTTTTACAGCCTTCACAGGTGATTATACTAAGCAGGCATTATCTATAACCACAGATCCATACATTTTACTTATGTCCTTCTATCAGCATCCACGAGAAGTCAGCTGATAATATAAAATAACTTAGAACAATAAACAGCTATTCTAGGATCAAGAATATTGCCCGATGAATACATTCAGTTTAAAAAGTTTTGTAATTTGAGGCATATTTAATTATCTGTTAGATACTCCTCAAGAATGTGAAAGCATTTAAAAATTAGTCACCCTTTATATAACCTCAGATATGCAGATAACACTACCCTTATGGCAGAAAGTGAAGAGGAACTCAAAAGCCTCTTGATGAAAGTGAAAGTGGAGAGTGAAAAAGTTGGCTTAAAGTTCAACATTCAGAAAACGAAGATCATGGCATCTGGTCCCATCACTTCATGGGAAATAGATGGAGAAACAGTGGAAACAGTGGCAGACTTTATTTTTTTGGGCTCCAAAATCACTGCAGATGGTGACTGCAGCCATGAAATTAAAAGACGCTTACTCCTTGGAAGGAAAGTTATGACCAACCTAGATAGCCTATTCAAAAGCAGAGACATTACTTTGCCAACAAAGGTTCGTCTAGTCAAGGCTATGGTTTTTCCAGTGGTCATGTATGGATGTGAGAGTTGGACTGTGAAGAAGGCTGAGCGCCGAAGAATTGATGCTTTTGAACTGTGGTGTTGGAGAAGACTCTTGAGAGTCCCTTGGACTGCAAGGAGATCCAACCAGTCCATTCTGAAGGAGATCAGCCCTGGGATTTCTTTGAAAGGAATGATGCTGAAGCTGAAACTCCAGCCCTTTGGCCCCCTCTTGCGAAGAGTTGACTCATTGGAAAAGACTCTGATGCTGGGAGGGATTGGGGGCAAGAAGAGAAGGGGACAACAGAGGATGAGATGGCTGGATGGCATCACTGACTCAATGGACGTGAGTCTCAGTGAACTCCGGGAGTTGGTGATGGACAGGGAGGCCTGGTGTGCTGCGATTCCTGGGGTCACAAAGAGTCGGACATGACTGAGCAACTGATCTGATCTGATCTGATCTAACCAATGTTATGTTATTATAGATACCAATGTTATGAAGAATTGTTGGCCTTCATTATTTAAATGTAATATCCTTCAAAACATTATCAATAAATACACTTGTGCTATTTTACTATTTTAGTTAAAGAAAATAAAACTAATTAAAAGAGCCAATTACTAATGACTTTCATGTATAAGTGGAAAAGGCAATGGCAACCCACTCCAGTATTCTTGCCTGGAGAATCCCATGGACCAAGGAGCCTGGCAGGCCACAGTCCATGGGGTCACAAAGAGTCAGACATGACTGAGTGACTAACACTTCATGTATAAGGCATTATAGACAGGATACAGTAAATATATTCTCTAATTCTCACAACAGTGCCATAGAGATATTAAGTACAAACAATAAATTGCTTAGAGCCAAACAACTTCTGTAAATGGCAAGCATGTCTGAATTCAAAATTCATCTTTTTAACCTTAACTCCCTTGTCTATTTATATCCATGAAACCCTGGTAATATCAAGACTTCAGTGTGTTTATAATGACAAATGAATAAAAACTCTGTGAATATTATTCCTAAAATTTTATTATTGAAAGCATTAGATACATTCTAGTTCACATTTACCTCCTCATTTAAGTAAGAGGAACTGAGACTCTGAAGTGTTTAATTTGCCTCACAGAATGTCACTAACACAAAATAGAGTTAGATTATAAACCATTTCCTCTCACCTTCCATCTTTCTGCTGCCTGACACTGTCCACCCTCATTTGTGATGAACGAGTACTGCCTTTCTTTAACAGATGACATCATTTTAAAAATTGCCTTACAAAGGTGAAAGCACCAGTGGATACTAGGAGCTGCTGCTGCTGCTAAGTCGCTTCAGTCGTGTCTGACTCTCAGCGACCCCATGGACTGCAGCCCACCAGCCTCCTCCATCCATGGGATTTTCCAGGCAAGAGTACTGGAGTGGGGTGCCATTGCCTTCTCCAGATACTAGGAGAGAAAGTACTAAATGTATACTCAGGAACTGTCACTTAAGGAATAATTAATTTGTACTATAACTTTCACCTGAGTGGTTCAGCAATCATGAACAAAAGCATAATATTCACCATATTTGTATGGTTATATTTTCTTTTTTTTTTTAATTTTATTTTATTTTTAAACTTTACATAACTGTATTAGTTTTGCCAAATATCAAAATGAATCCGCCACAGGTATACATGTGTTCCCCATCCTGAACCCTCCTCCCTCCTCCCTCCTCCCTCCTCCCTCCCCATTCCATCCCTCTGTGTCGTCCCAGTGCACCAGCCCCAAGCATCCAGTATCGTGCATCGAACCTGGACTGGCAACTCGTTTCATACATGATACTTTACATGTTTCAATGCCATTCTCCCAAATCTTCCCACCCTCTCCCTCTATTCAAAGAGAAGTGAAGCACACTCAACTTATCTCTTGCTATAAAACTTAACTATAATAATTTGATTCCAAACCAGTTTAAAATGCAAATTAAATATAGAAATGTTTCTCAAAGCTTACAGGGCATATGAATCAAATGGGAATCTCATTATCCTGCAGCTTCAGATTCAGTAGTTCTGGACTAGGGCCTAAGGTACTACATATTAACAAGCTTTCAGGTGATGCCATGCTACTCAAAATGTGGTCCATGCATCTCATTTGGTCAAGCCAGTTAATAGAAACCTATCACATCATCCTATAGAATCATTAACTGTGATACTTATTAAAATTATTTTTTACATAGAAAAAAAGAAAGCCAGTAGAAGACAAGCAGATCTGTAATGGAAGAAGTATAGCTAGTCTGCTACAATGGATACCCAATTATAAGGAGCAAATAATTCAGGAATTACAACAGACTCTAAAAACTGTCATAAAAGTTCAAGAATAGACATACTGCCAAAATATGCATACAAAATTTGTAAGCAAATCCTCACTTGAATTTAAAATGAAAGCACTTAGTGCATGCAAGCTTTTAATAACTCCTACTTGATGATGACACTCACTTTCTAATAATGCGGATGATGATGGGAGTAAAGGAAGGCATGCATGCAATTTCATTTTATTAACTTGATATGTCTGAACACAGATTTTTCATGACTTGCAAAAGAAAGTTTCAAGGACTGCTTTAGAATAACAAGCATGCCACATGAATAGTTTTGTGTCCTTGATCCATATGCTGTGATTAAACCCTAAAACATGTTGTCATACTGGTTTTTGAACAGTTCCAGGAACAGTCAACTGAACTCTCAGCTTTAAGACTACATAGTCCTTTCTTATTTATCCTAACCTTGTATGATTCCACTTGCCTTTTAGTTAATTATTATAAGTACCAATGCACTGAAAGAAATGAACAGAATGATGGTCCAGTGGGGTCGTGGCAAGAGTAGAGTGACAGGACCCACTAAATGCTGTAGTTTAAAATACTTCCAATACATTAGGAACAAATGAAAACCCTTTCAGCACTTGATATTAAGTACATTAAGTATTCTATTTATGAGCCCTCATCCACTGTGTGCTGTGGTAGTCATAATCATTTTTCACACCAGTGAAGCCTCTCAAATATTTAATAAATATTTCTTCCTCAAGATCCATATAGACTTGAGGCCATTTACTCAAGTACATCAAGCATCACAAAAAGAAGCAATTGTTTTATGTTTTAAGTAGTGTTTCCAAGCAAGTGTAGTTTATCATCAAGAATACTTGCACATGCTTCGATAGATGAAGTCTGTATCTGTACATCTGGTGGCCAAAATGATTATAAGACCTCTTCTGGAAGCATCTTTTCTAAGCAATAACCTTCCAGAGTTTCCAAATATGACTTAAGAACAAAGAACACATTTCACTTTCCCCACCACCACCACCATTTCAAAATTATTAAGACAATTTTATAACCTCACAACTGGTGATTCTGAAGTGAGATTTTCCCCCTTTTTAATCCATGTGACATAATTCATAAAATCAAGTTTTTCTAATCCTGTTGCTCACCTACTCATAGTCCTTAATCGTTCCTTGTTGCCTACAGAATTAAGTACAAAGTGTCTAAGCGTTAACAAAGCTATATCTGAGATGCCCTAATAATCACATCTCCAGAGTTGTTCCTCAGCTTACTGAGGTCGTGATTTACTGTAAGTTTTATGTTTCCTCATTTCCATTTCTGCCAGCTGCTTCCTTTACTTGGATTATTTTGTGTGTCTCTGCCAAGTCAAATAATTTCTATCTCTCTTATTTTAAATATCATTTCCCTTGTCATTCCCTCATGAAGCTTTTCCTCATTTTCTAATGAAATAAACTTTTATTCTTTTCTTTCATTTCTTTTTGTTTACTTTTTCCTCCCTTCCTGTAGGCTTCCCTGGTGGCTCAGGGGAAAAGAATCCGCCTGCCAATTCAGGGTACTAGGGTTCAATCCCTGGGTCAGGAAGATCCCCTGGAAAAGGAAATGGCAACCCACTTCGGTATTCTTGCCTGGGAAATTCCATGGACAGAGGCGCCTTTCAGGCTACAGTCCATGAGGTTGCAAAGAGTCAGACACAACTTGGTGACTAAAATCAAAAAATACTGATGACAACATATTAAACTATATACTTCTTACAGTAGATGATTAGTATGATAATTGGATAAGCATTTTAAAATTACTTAGTTCTTTTAACAGAAGAAATATCACAGGAGGTTTATTGCAATCATGAGGACTACAGGAATCTGTTCTGTTAAAATAAGAAATTCAATTAACTAAAAACATTTCCATCTGAAAAGAGACCTTGGAATTTGATTGGCTGTTCCAATTAAACATGAGGGTGGCAGCCATTCCAGATGGTAAAGACATATTTATAAAAAGTTTTACATAGAGAACCTCAGTGTAAGAAGGGACATTTCAGTTCATCTAATTTAAACCAATATCTGAATCATTTCTTCTACAAACAACTATCTGATCCTGAGTTCTTCTTAATCCTCTCCCCACACTGGGAATCCACTATACTTCAAATGGCCTTCTCACTTTGACAACAAATCTAATTTCTATAATTTTCTTTATAAAAAGTTGTGTTGCCTTATTTGCCCAACAATCATCTTTTGGAACAACACTCATCTGTTTTTCACAATAAAGCCCTTTAATATTTGAAAACCATGACACTGGTCACCATAAATTCTGTCTTTTCCTAACTTATTCTCAATTCTTATAATGAATTTTTCAGTTTTATTTTTTATTTGACTTCTTGGAAACTGCCTGTATATGCCAGCATATAATTTTGTTAGGATAATCTTTAATACAATTTCCAGACTCTAGGGCTGGGTGAAAGAGAAGAATATTTTCACCATTTGATGACAGGGTATTATACTTGTATTCTCTCAAATTTACCATTGATATTTTGACAGTCTTGTAATAAAATTAACTACTTTTGGCCTTATAATAACTCCAAACTTTTGATTTAGCTCTAAAAAGTATAGCTTTAATTATATAAATTAAATCATTTTTGCTAGCATGGCAAAAACATCTTCTTATAAGTAATTTTGAACATATTTGGAATCCTACTGGAAAATCTTGATACTAGTATTTGTCTTCCAGATTCTTAAAATCATGCTTTCATTTCCTTAATACAGTACTGGTCTCTTCACACTAACTGAAGTTTTTGCATTCAGAGCCAAATGAGCTATTCTGAGTTGTGCCAGGGAAGCTTACTGTAGCTACTCATTGAAATTACAGCAAACAAGAGAATGTGCCACCACTTATAACACAAGACTAATTCATTTTTCATGTCTGAAAATATAATTATATGTTTTTAATATAAAATATATTGCTGTATATATATATATAGCATAAACAATTTGCAAATCTAAACTAATGGAAATACATGTTTTAAAAGCAGAGTGGTTTTTAAGTTACAAGTTACATAAATTAGAAATTCAAGAAAATTTTATTATCTAAATACTTTTGGAGCTCCTGTACAAAACCATTTTGTTCTATGGGACAGGGTAAAAATTTAAGTTAATGGTATATCTGATTTAAGTCAATGGTTATTGGATAGAGTTGGATACTTTCCACAGATTCATTCATCAGAGATTTTCTTAAATTTGTACATAACTTTAGCCTCAGTAGTGTATTTACTCTCACCATTATCTAGTGAGGCAAATTTGGCTCTGGGAAGTAAATGGTGTAACTAGAAGAAAAATTTCCTTCATCTGTAGTATCTTAAAGGGACATTTATTTCCAAGCTAGTCCATAGAAATAATTTACAGTCAGCCCTCCGTATCCACGGAT
Organism: Bubalus kerabau; assembly: GCF_029407905.1. Taxonomy (NCBI): domain Eukaryota; kingdom Metazoa; phylum Chordata; class Mammalia; order Artiodactyla; family Bovidae; genus Bubalus; species Bubalus kerabau. The sequence goes on along the minus strand of NC_073625.1, from coordinate 79,305,132 downwards.
ATGCACACTAAGCCTCACTATACAACGGACTTGGGCATCTGCGAATTTTGATACTTGTTAGGTCCTGAAACCAATTGCCTGAGGATAACAAGGACCTTACTGTAATAGCTTTACTTCTTAGTCCCGACAACCTGTTTTCATTATTAATTTAATGATGAGATGTAATTAAAGTAAATATTATGGGCACTCTAGAAGAGAAATAAATTGAAAAGTGATTAATATTTGCCTCAAGGACAGATTGATGTTTATGGTTATTTATGGAAATGTGCAGGGCATATCCACCCACCTTGCTTTCATAAGAGGCTGGGTGTCATTCTTGAGTATAAAAAAAAATCGTTGGTAGAGATACCAACATTTCTTCCGTCAGTATTCTTAAGATGCTGTCAAACCACCAGCAACCCAGCCTTTAAAAACATGAGATCTTGGATATTCATTTCAGTTAGCTATATTGTGGGAACAACTTTGACCTTGATAAAAAGAAATTTCTGAAATATCTCTAGTCATAACATAAACCACCAACAGTTCCCTACTCTATCTAAAGTATCTATTACATATATCCAAAGACATTTACATTTAATATAATTGTAAACTATTTATGGAAAGGGGGGAAAAATTCTACACTGAAATAGTGAAGATCTATGGACATAGATGAAGAGCCTTAATAACACCCCCAGCCATTATTTTGGAGGTAGGAATATGAGGCAGGACTTAATTTTTTTTCAAACTATATTTAGAGTCACTTAATGACCTTACATTTACACCTAGAAGGACTTGTACAAAGTTTCTGAATGTCAGGGCAGCTTAAGTGACAGATGAGAAAGTCATCAAGCCATTCTGAATCCCAGAAGTCTGGCTAGTCTCCATATAATCTTTGGAAAGGCCTGGAGCTTTTTTGCTCATTCCTTGAAGAATAGCATGAAGCAGGCTGGCAGGCTTTCTGCAGCAGTTGAGTGAATTCTGACAGTCCTTGCATACTCCTTCAAGCCAAGTCTAAACTGACATGAGAAAGGAGCTTATCCCTGCACCCTTTGTCATGTGTGGCTGGAATACGTAACTTCAAGAATTCAAAGCTTCTTGTCCTTTCTCTTTAGACAACAATTATGCAAAACCATCATAAGTCTTAAAATATATGAGGGAAGAGTGAGAAAGGACAATTTAACATACTTTCCACAATTTGATTACCTCATTACTAAATTTTCAAGAACATAAAGTTATGTGCAGATATCATTCATGGCATAATTTCCTATAACTAGCTTGAATAACTGAGAGTAACTGGATTCTAGCAATGTGCCTGCTACCTACAGGCCTTTACAATATTTGAGCAAGCCACTTAATTTCTAAATCTCTCATATCTCCACTTCTTCAACTGTAAAATGCTTATAACACTTCCTTTACTACTTAATGGAATTTGTTTCTAGCATCTACTAATGATGAGATAAAATATGCTTTTTCTAGAACTCTCTGCAATTGATTTATTATAGTAAGTCACAGGGAAATCCTCAAATTGCATTCCATTTTAGTCCATGCCAGATTTTGAAGTGTTGGTCATTTTCCAGTTCCCCTCAGCTCTGAATATGGTTTTTTTTTTTATTATTTCATTTTATTTCCTATTTACTCTAGGTCAGACCTGCTCACCTAAGTTCTGCACGTAAGGTGCAGGTGTCCTTGAAGATGCTGATCCCCTGACTCATTGGTGTAAAGCAGTTTGAGCCTCCAACCTGGGCATTCAAGCTTGAATAGCCTGTTAGATTCCACGAGAGGTATCAGAGGCTAATAGTTTCCTATGAGTGAGCATGATGAGCAACGTCCAGTAATCCACAGCTCTCTCTCCACACTGAAGATGTTCTATTTTCTCAACATCTGCCTCAGGAGCCCTCCATGGAGTACACTGATCCCCAAGAGAACTGGTGGAGTGACTGAAGAATATCACTCTTTTAGTGATCATAAGGAGGGAGGCCAACCTAATGTGTGGTTATTGGGGTCATGGAGAGGGCAGCTGGGGATTCCTATTAAATGTGGCAGCTCTGAATCTTTGTCTTCATACAAAATGTTTTCCATTTGCTGCTGATGTGTTGTTTTTGTGGTGTCTGGGAAAACTGCAGGGTTATAGTCCTAACCCTGAATTCCAATTCTGCAAATCAAAGATTCATCAATATTTTGAATAGCTGATACTAGATTTTCATTGCGTTAGAAACGTAAAACCTGACAACAAACATTTTGCTTGAAATTTTAAACAAATTCAATATATATTATCTTCATTTATCATTTTATAAAAAAACTTTATCACAGTATGTGACATGAAGATGAGAAATATTCACCAATACTCGTAGCCCATTTCACTCTAGTATTAACCAGTAAGTTGTCACTTGCTGCTGCTGCTGCTGCTGCTAAGTCTCTTCAGTTGTGTCCGACTCTGTGCGACCCCATAGACAGCAGCCCACCAGGCTCCCCGTCCCTGGGATTCTCCAGGCAAGAACACTTGGAATGGGTTGCCATTTCCTTCTCCAATGCATGAAAGTGAAAAGTGAAAGTGAAGTCGCTCAGTCGTGTTCGACTCCAGCGACCCCATGGACTGCAGCCTACCAGGCTCTTCTGTCCATGGGATTTTCCAGGCAAGAGTACTGGAGTGGGGTGCCATTGCCTTCTCTGACGTTGTTGCTTAGTCGCTAAGTAATGTCTGACTCTTTTGCTACTGTATTGATTGTAGCCCGTCAGGCTTCTCTGTCCATGGGATTTTCCCAGCAAGAATACTGGAGTAGGTTGCCATTTCCTTCTCCAGAGGATCTTCCCCACCTAGGAATCAAACCCACATCTCTTGGACTGGCAGGCGGATTCTTTACCCCTGAGCCACCTGGGAAGCAACTATTAATCAGTATTGATAAAAATTTTTAAAAATAATAATATTTTCTATGTTTGTCTATATTTTTGAAAAATCCTGGGCAGCACTACTTTAAGGTTATCAAGGGTTTTACCATTTAAAATATTCACTAGTATAAAAATACTTTAGGGGATTCATTTTAAAAGAAATGTTTTCTTACTAACTATGAAATGTATACTCTGCCAAGCATTGAAAATTCTAAAAATTAATTTCCCTAAAGCTCTTTAAACAACATTTACTCTTTTTTTTTTAATTTTATTTTTAAACTTTACATAATTGTATTAGTTTTGCCAAATATCAAAATGAATCCACCACAGGGAACAGTCTTATGGACTCTGTGAGAGAGGGAGAGGGTGGGAAGATTTGGGAGAATGGCATTGAAACATGTAAAATATCATGTATGAAACGAGTTGCCAGTCCAGGTTCCATGCAGGATGGGGAACATTTACTCTTAATCTAATCATTTAAAAGAAAATATTTTAGTTTTAGGAAGAAACAAATTAGCAGTTGTTTAAAATTCAGTTCCTCTGCTGGGATAGAAAATTTTGAAAGGGTGAATATTTATTTTGGAAATTGTGGAAAGCTTTTATATAAATTGTCTTATTTAATATTTACAAGTATATTTGAAATCAATTCCCCATTTTCATGCAAGGAAACTGAGATTAAGTAACCTGACAAAGATTTAGATGGTAATTCTTTGAATAATATGGATTTAAATCCTAGAACTTGATTCTTATAGCATGTGATTTTCAACACTCTGCTATGGAAAATGGCTTATACTAGCAACATTATATATATGTCACAATATATGAATATATTTTTTACATATTAGAAGCTTATGATATACTTCTTTCTTCACCCCAAAGAAAATGCTTTTAATTAGAAGATATATAATAGTTTAAGATGGCAAAGTGGCAAAGCAAGACTGTATTATAAAAACCTGCTGTCTAAATGACATTTTTTAAATGCAAGAGTATTAGAGGGGAAAAAGTTAATATTATATCACTAAAATTATATTATTGAAAAAGTTGTATGAGAATTTATCTACCTAATGTTCATCTTATCATTTGTTTTCAGGAACAACTGAACACCATATCATCTAGGTGTTAATATTTATCTTTTTAAAAGTCATTCCTATAATTTAAATATAGATACTAAATGCAGAACTTTTAATAATACATTCAGATCTCAAGGAGACAGATAAAACATTAAACATGACACTCATATAAATTATCTTTATTGCTTCTCAGACTCAAGTTCTTGAAAAAGTATTATACTTATTGCCCTACTGCTTCTCTTCCAATTCATGAGGCCCAGTAAAGATAACTTCCATCAGTACTACTTTCACTGAAACTGTCCCCACTAAGGTCTTCAATGATCTAAATGCCAAAGTCAATGAACCACTTACCCATTATCTTCATCATAATGAACCACTGTATTATTTAACACAATGAAGCACTTCCTTCTCCCTGTAATTTTCCCCATTCTTTACTTCATTCTATTTGACCATGTGATTCTCTTCCTACTATCTACTATTTTTTTTTTCCTGCTGCTGCTGCTGCTGCTAAGTCGCTTCAGTCGTGTCCGACTCTGTGCGACCCCATAGACGGCAGCCCATCAGGCTCCCCTGTCCCTGGGATTATCCTCTTAAATGTTAAATTTCCATACATTCAATTCTTGGCCATCTTTTTCTTCCAGGTTTCCTTTGGAATACTCCTCCCTGCTGACTTTCTTTATGCCTAAAATTTAACTATCATTGCAGATTCTGAATTTTCTCTGTCCAACCTAGATACATATGTGGCTATTACTAGTTATCTCCTTTCACAGTTCACAGAATCTCAAACTTGGCTACATCTGAATGGAACTCATCACCCTCTCTTATATATCTTGGGAATCTTAGGGCGTTCCATAGACAGTTGTTTTCTCCTCATATCATGTAATTGATCACTAAGTCTTCTGAATTATACCTCCTAACTTTATCTTGAGAACGTTTGAGTCCTTCTTCTTCATCCCTATGACAGTTGTCCCAATTTGAATTCTAAAGGGCACCTTATCTTGATTATTTCAACAGTTGAGCTGCCTTGTTTTCTCAAGTTTGATCCTTGCTACACCATTTTATTTCTTCTTCCTAGATAGTCTTTCTCAGTTGCCAGCATAATCATTTTATTCCTGTGTAGTTCAAATTCCTTACCATGAACGATAAGCTCTGGGAAATCTTGTCTGTCCACTTTTCATACTTAAGTTCCCTATGTGCTTCTACAGTTTCAGGTACCTTATGCAATCTCTTGAAACTGAATATACTTTTTTCTATCTAGAATATCTTCCTCCATCCCCTTTGCCCACATTCCTACTCATCTTTCAAGACAGATGTCAAAATTTATTTACTATATAAACCAAATCAAATCCCTCTCCTATTGTTTATAAAATGATATCCTTCTTTACTTGTGAACAAATAACCTTTTCATGCATCCTTGTATCACTCAGAATACCGATTTTGAACTATTCCTGCAACGAATTGAGAGGGTCTTGAAAAAATATTTTGAATCTATATTTTTCATGTAAGTACATTTCACAGTGCTTAGCATATCATATACGTCCAAAAAGTGTTGTGGGAGATGTACATGAGTCAAAAGATGGAAATATACTTTGCATGTTCTCACTTTTCTCAAAGCTTACTCTGTATGTCAGAGTGTTCTAGATAATTCAAAGGTGGTCATGGCTGTGTTATGTGATTATAAGTAAATTGTTTTATAAGAATTGGACATATGAGATCAAGTAAACCATTGAATAAAACATTTTATGATCTTTAGCTTCAATTTCTTTTGTATTGTATGTAAAAGCAAAATATTAATTTTAAAACCACTTGTGAAAATTTAATAATTTATATAAAATATTAACATTATTTCTAGCATACAGTGTATATCCAATACATTTTACTTCCTTTTGTAATTTTCTTTTCCAACACAGTACCCTCATTACAAACATGCTCCTTAATTTTGTTTCAATTTTTTAAAGATAAATATATAAATTTCTATGAGAGTTACCATTTATTGAAATCACAATTAGTAAATTGAAATAACCTTTGGGAACCTTTTAACATAGTTTCCATTGTCAAGAGACTTTATTACTATGACTAGACTCATAGAATCCACCATAAGGATTTATATTGCAATTTCCTTTTGGAGACATATGAGACCATCAGATAAGATCTGATCAGATCAGTCGCTCAGTCGTGTCCGACTCTTTGCAACCCCATGAATCACAGCACACCAGGCCTCCCTGTCCATCACCAACTCCCGGAGTTCACTCTGACTCACGTGCATCGAGTCAGTGATGCCATCCAGCCATCTCATCCTCTGTTGTCCCCTTCTCCTCCTGCCCCCAATCTCTCCCAGCATCAGAGTCTTTTCCAATGAGTCAACTCTTCACATGAGGTGGCCAAAGTACTGGAGTTTCAGCTTCAGCATCATTCCTTCCAAAGAAATCCCAGGGCTGATCTCTTTCAGAATGGACTGGTTGGATCTTCTTGCAGTCCAAGGGACTCTCAAGAGTCTTCTCCAACACCACAGTTCAAAAGCATCAATTCTTCGGCACTCAGCCTTCTTCACAGTCCAACTCTCACATCCATATATGACCACTGGAAAAACCATAGCCTTGACTAGACGAACCTTTGTTGGCAAAGCAATGTCTCTGCTTTTCAATATGCTATCTAGGTTGGTCATAACTTTCCTTCCAAGGAGTAAGCGTCTTTTAATTTCATGGCTGCAGTCACCATCTGCAGTGATTTTGGAGCCCAGAAAAATAAAGTCTGACACTGTTTCCACCATAGTAGCTTATAAAGCAAGAGTAGAAAACTGATTATATTCATATTAGAATAATGATTTGTGTGTGTGTGTGTGTGCACTCTGTGTATGAAAAATTGGTAGGTCACAAAGGACAATAATATGGTGAAACAGTGGCCAACAAGGACACCAGTTCTCTACAGCAGAAGCAAATGCAGTGTCTCTGGTGACAGAAATAATGAAAAAAAACTGGAGCCAAGGTATATGATGACAGAAAATTGGATAGGATTTATTGCATGAGGGGATATGATATAAAAAGAAACTCTATCTTCTGGAATATGTTACTAAATCTTTTTTTGATGTTACATAACATGTAATAGTTTATTTAATATCTGTTTAATTGACTCCATGTTAAAAAATAAACCTGAAGGACCCCTAATTTCTTATTTTGGGGGTGTATGCTAAACTATTGCTCACTGTGGTAGATGATTGTTAAGATATTTTCAGGCTCATGGAAAAATTCTCCCTTAGATTTGTGATATGCTAATGCTTTTGAACTGTGGTGTTGGAGAAGACTCTTGAGAGTCCCTTGGACTGCAAGGAGATCCAACTAGTCCATTCTGAAGGAGATCAGCCCTGGGATTTCTTTGGAGGGAATGATGCTGAAGCTGAAACTCTAGTACTTTGGCCACCTCATGCAAAGAGTTGACTCATTGGAAAAGACTCTGATGCTGGGAGAGATTGGGGGCAGGAGGAGAAGGGGACAACAGAGGATGAGATGGCTGGATGGCATCACTGACTCGATGGATGTGAGTCTCAGTGAACTCCGGGAGTTGGTGATGGACAGGGAGGCCTGGTGTGCTGTGATTCATTGGGTTGCAAAGAGTTGGACACGACTGAGCGACTGAACTGAACTGAACTGAATCATTGAAAGAAAATATATATCCTAACTACTAGTTAAAGTAACAATAGTCTTTACATGTAATTGATAGTATTTTTAAAGCTGTATTTTCATTATTTAACTTTGTGTTAGGCAATGTTTCCAAAAACTCCAAAAGTATTATTGCATCTAAAATACAATTGCAAAAAATGTTTTATATTAATTTCATAATTGTTCTAAGTTATATTTAGTCACTTTTATAGTCACATAACATGAGGGTTTTAAGATGTTATTCTAAAATTACATTTTTTTATAAATTATTTCTTTAATTTGATTTATTCTGTTAGAGATAAGGCAAATTTGCATTTTTCTACTAATTAGTAGATGCTGACATGCTGAAAAATTTAATTATAACTGAGTATTAGCAACTGATATACTGTACTGTACACTTTAGAAGATACAATCAACAAAGAAGACCAATAACTATAATTGACCCCGTGGGTTTTTCCTGTTGGTTGTGAAAATGGTAGTTTAATTTCATGCCTCGGGTCACAATGAATTAATGGATCTATCTTTAACTCTTAAAAAAATTAAAGAAATACATGATGGATTTGGGAGCATAGCAGCTGAAAGAGAAGCAAAGTTTTGGTTCACTGAATATTTGTATATATTTTAGAATAATGCAACATGGTAAGGTCCTTTGGTTATTTTAAATAAATCACCACCAGAGGCCAATCAAATGAGTATGACTTTTGACTGACCGTAAAGTTCCTTAGAAATAATTAGACCCCTCAGGAATGGGATTTGTGCATATTGTTTGCTAGTTCCAATGTATCAACCACTATTTATAATCAAGACACAGATAGTATAGCTTTAATTAACATAAGCACCTGTTCTGGCTTCTTCTGTCTTCCCACTTTTCAATCTTTGTGACACTTTCAACTGGAAAAAAACACTGATAGTTTTAATGTTCCTAAGATGGTTATTTGGGAAATGTTGCTGAACAGACCTGAAAATATACAAGAGATTATGGAATGTGTTTTTAGTTAAATTATATGACCCTTTCCCAATATGTAATTTTTAAGAAAAAAATTTAAATCATGCTTCATGATGTTGATACTAAATACCTTCTTGCATCAGAGGAGTGCTGGATATTTATCAATATATCACTTAATAAAACAGTACTGAAAGCTTGCCATTAATTATGTTTCTTTCCTTTTTTAATTGCACATTCATAACAAAAAAAAAAAAAGTCTGCACACACTACCTACATATGCATACTTTTATTTATAAAATGTACACATATACTACCCTTTTGTTCACTATACATAGTATAAAATATACATAAAATCAATTTTAAAATAAAGTGGGATGAAAATAAACAGAAATAAATTTTCTAATATTTTCCCTGTATTAGAGCAGATATCTTGTATACAGCCCACAATGTAGACTACAACATACCCATATCAAGAAGCATGAAAACAAGGAGGGCAACATGCAAATGAACTAGACCAAAAACTGGACATCTTTTGAAAAGCTATGTAAATAGAACATTTTATTTCCTACTGCTACATGTGCATCTTAAATAAAAATTATCTACAATGAAATTGCCATGTCAAGTTTTCTGTCATGAGTTTCTAGAAGGAAACAAGAATGCCAAATGAAATCTTTCTTGCACCACATTAATAGTATATGTAGGTTCAGGATTTTCACCCTTATTCAGTAAGTTAAAGTAGGGTAATTGAAGCTAGGTTCCAGAATAAATATTTGAAAGATAAACTGTACTGCAACATCAAATGATGTGATAAAGCAATGAGCTGCTGAGAAACAATTGGGATATTTGGCAAATCTAATACAGTTATGTAAAGTTTAAAAATAAAATAAAATTAAAAAAAAAAAAAAAAAAAGTCAAGCCTAACAGTCAAAGATGGCGTAGCTTTTTAAAAGAATATCTCCTGCATACCAGGTCATGTAGAGGCAGGGTGACATTTCACAGTGCCAGACACTCTATGCAGTGACAGCTATAATGAACCAAAGGATATTCTTTGTATGAGTCCACTTTTGAAGAGTGTTGGGAACAGTTTGAAGGATTATTTTTTTTTTTCAAATCCATATCCATTCACTATCTATCAGTTGAGATTCTCAAAAAAAAAAAAAAAAAAAAAAAAGCCACTAAAACTTTTTTAAAAACGAGATGTTCTTAGTTTCAATGCCAAATATCCACCCAAGAATTTCACTGATTTTTCTTGGCAACTGACTTTCCTGGAACCATCCCTGTCTGATTGGTAAGTCTTTCCTAAAAGGTAAAAACAGTATATAATATCTAAGCCCAGAAAAGATTTGGCAGAAAGTATAAGAGAGAAATATAACCTATATCAAAGAATATCCTCGCTGCTGAGAGGAAGCAATTTTAGAAAGTTGATATACCAACCATAGCTAATTTCTTCTGGAACTCATCCCTCTATGATGGAGAGAGGACGGACCCTTCCAACTGACCTGAATTCCTTTGCCAGAAGCAAGTTTCATCACTCAGTGCTATAACAAATCTTCACCAAGCAGAAAAGACAAACTGCATTGGGGATTACATTTTATATCTCACAATCCCAAACTCTTTTTAGAGATTAATTCCACTTACAAAAAATAGATATGCTCCTGTACTGAGTATGGTTTTGGCGGGCTGCTACAAATAGGAAACATCCTTCACCTCATCCCTATTGAATGCACAAGTCCCAGAATCTTCATCTCATATCATAGGCACAGGAGCTTTTGTAGTACTGGCCAGAATGGAAGAAGTCTCGGTAATAGAGAGTGAAAGAGAAAGTCACTCAGTTGTGTCTGACTCCTTTTGTGATCTCATGGACTGGACTGTTGCCTGCCAGGCTCCTGTATCCATGGAATTCTCCAGGCCAGAATACTGGAGTGGGTAGCCATTCCCTCCTCCAGGGGATCTTCCCAACCCAGGGATCAAACTCAGGTCTCCTACAGGATTCTTTACTGTCTGAGGCAAGAGGAATCTCCAGTAATAGAGAAGCTAGGTTCACTAAGGTGGCGGTAACTGTCCTTACCCAGGCCACAAGAAACTTGAGGAAAACATCGATAATCACCTTGCAAGCAATGGGTACAAAGAGATTCAGAGTTCCAAGGACACACTATGACTTGAAGTAGGGAAGAAAATACTCTTCCTATCTATGACTGGAACCAGAGCTCTTTTTTGGTGCTCAAAGAATTAAACTCTTGAGAGCATCCAAATATAGCTCCAGTGTATAGATAATAGATTTTACTTCTCAGATAATGTGAGGTATGGTTTCTTCAAGTGGCTTTGGACACCCTGAACAAAAATAAAAGTAAACAACCAGGAAAGGAAGATGGTGATGGCAGCTGGGGGAAACCACGCAGTGCCTGATGTTGAAAGACCTGGTTACAGGCATTTATGGCCACACACTTCCCTTTAGGTTACTCGCTCAAATGACCATGAGGGCAGTTTGGAAGATGACTGAGACTGCTGCTATTCATATACAACTGTCAAGCTGGGTGGAATTTGGAGTGGACAAAATATTTCTGCTTGCAATGAACATAGAAAGAGACACTTCCCTGTACCATTCATTTAAAAAGATGAGAGAAATTTTTCAAATAACAGAGACATGGAAGAAATGATGCCTGACTGAAAAAGGCTTAGTTTTGAATCGCAAAGGGCTTCCCTGATGGCTCAGCTGGTAAAGAATCTTTCTGCAATGTGGAGACCTGGGTTCGATCCCTGAGTTGGGAAGATTACCCTGGAGAAAGGAACAGCTATCCACTCCAGTATCTGGTGTGGAGAATTCCATGGACTATATAGTACATAGGGTTGCAAAGAGTCAGACACGACTGAGCGACTTTCATTTTCACGTATTGCAGAGCTTCTAAAACGCAGGGGAAAAAAAAAAAAGCAGAGTGGAAAAATATGAAGATGTCAAAAAATCACTCAAAATTCCATAAACAAAATCTAAAATTAAGTTACTGTTCATTAAACAAGCAGTGTCACTGCCTTATTTAAATATGAGCTGCATACTAATAAATAAATAAGTTGAAACCAACAGTTCACACTTTTAAGCTTGAAGATTACTTTAAGCATGAGACAAATAATAGCTAGGTTGAAGCAGTTGTTCTCAAAAAGAATGCACAAAATTAATGGGCTCTCACTTTCCCTGTCGACATTTGTTTTTCTGATTTGTAAGCAATGCACCTCTGAGTGTGCATTTATGAAAGTGGGTATGGAAGAATGGAAGGTTGCTGGAGAAATTATTTTTTGGCCTCTGATGAAGAAGAGTGAATGATAGGGTAATGTATGGTAATTACATTCTGAAGGAATGTACACCAATATTTAAAGCTCATTTCCTTTCAATATTATGCATATGTGAAACAAATCTTTATTCTCCTTCAAATGCTCCTTTATAGTTTGGTGCCTATTACAGCAAATAGCAGAAAATAAGCAAAGTGACAACTGTCACTTACTTTAAGACATTTTTTTTCCCTTTAAATTCTGGCGTTTTCCATCATTTCTACAATTAGCCTATGGACCTGGCTGAAAAGTCACTGCCTGTCTGCCACGACACAATGAAAGCACAAAATAGTAACACCATTTTCTTCCTGCCAAAGATGACAAACCTCCCAAAGGGATAATTTCTCTCTGGGGATAAAGCCACACAAGGCTCTGAATTGGGTCTGTTTTAAGAGTCTTCAGAGCCTGAATGCCAATTATGCTTGAAATAGCACGAGAACTACTATAGATGACTAAATCCCCCTCTCTATGAGGTTAGAAACAAGAGCTTTGGTACCTGGAAGACAATGCGGAACATGTGAGCCACATATGAAAGGTGAAAAAGAAATAAGATTTTACAAATCTAAAAAATTCAAGAACAGAATACTACAAATGAATTCCCTTATTCTTTTCTCTTTCCTCTCTTCTTCCACTCCATCTGTTTTTTACCTTCCGTCCCCCTTTCTCCTCTCTCTTTCCCCACTGTTGTCCGTGTCCCACACCAACCCTCACCCAAAAACTCAATGAACACCAAGTGCTAATTGTGTGAATAATAAAAAAAAAAGAATAAATATGGATATATGACTAAAATTACACCCTGATAAAAATTTAGAGATTAAAGAGCATGCAAAAAGATGAAATATAAGGCAGATTTAAGTTGCTAAGCAACTTGGCGTTCACATGAAATCAGATACAGCAATTTGCTTTGGCAAGACTACACGATAAGTTTAAAGAAACAAAACCAGTTATTAGTTTGAGCTACTAAGTAATTAAAGGAAGAAGAATTAAAAGATTGAACTGAATTAAGTCAGTGTTTAACATATAAGAATACAACCAATTTGTCTCAGAGGCCTGAGGGTCCAAACTGATATTTAATTACAAGACAAAAGATGACTGTCAATTTGACAAAGGCAAAAATAGATTAAAACATGATACTATATTTAAATCTGATCTTGTACAATGAGTTTTGACTTCCTGCCAAACTCCTGTAGCATCATTTCTTACATCATGTAATAAAATGCTCATGTAATAAAAATCTCCCTGGTACATAGATTCCAATTTATGCATTCTTTCTGCTGGATCTGAAGTATGCCACCTTAGCAGAGATTATAGTGCTGAATATTGAGAACATTTATCACTTTGTTTCTGAAAGAGTAAAAATACGCATTATTATTAAACTTTGGGAATGTGCTTGTGTTGTTGCCATCAGCTACCATAATCAGAATGCAAAGTAGCAGAACATCTATTCCAAGGATGGGTAATCTTCTCCTTTATAAACATCAGAGAAAAAAAGAATTAAGCCTATTGTTTGTTTGTTTGAGATGGCTTAATTCTCCTCTAGTAACTAGCCCCATGGCTTTTCTTAACTGAAGAGAATATTTGGAAAAAGAAAACAAGAATTGCTATCTATAAGTGTTGCTCACTTTCAGACACTACTCTGCATTAATGAGTCTCTATCACTTCAGTTTCAGGTAATAGCAGCAATGGTACAAGGATAGACTTGACTCAAACAAACAAGCAAACAAGTTAACAAAGGCAAGGAACAAATAAATTATTTAAAGGATGTTCCAATTAATGAACATTTAATTCTCTGATCAGCTTATCTGTACTGCTCAAGTACTTTATGTGTTTAGCAATTTTAGTTTTTCATAGCTCTATGCAAAGTTTAGACAAAGCACAAAACCAAAATGTAACTTTAACTATAAAGAAGTCATGTTTGTTCAAAATCTTTTTGTGAAATGTTCCTTTGTTTTCAGGCTCACTATTAGGCTCCCAAATATTCAATACTTGTGTGCTCATATTTCTCATCATGTGAAAACTCATGGAATTTTATCCTCAGTAAAGTGAGAATCTTAGAACTACAATCAATGACACTGCCTGAAGGTTTGTAATTATTGAAATTAACCTAAGGTTTGGAACCTTTGCTTTTTATTAAGTCTAAAGGTGGTACTGAGTTTTGGCTTCCAAGACTACAGCTGAGTAATGCCAATTTTTTTTTTTTTTTTTTCTCACTGTCATTGCCACTCACTTTAGACAAGGAGCAGCAAGTGACTAGACCACACTGAGATTCTCAATGTTGAAAGTGGAGGGGCAGGTGATTGATTTTCCCTTCAATATTTAACTTAACTAGATACTGGTAACATTAAAGATGGAACAGACTCTCCAACTTGTCTCTTCACTCTCTATTCACCCTTGTACTTTTCTTTCAAGAAAGGTAGTATTGATGGGACTCAGAGAGAAAAATACAGGTTAAGAGGATGACAGGTGAAAGGAGAAACAAAATGTGTGTAGCTATAGGGCATTTAAATATAGTTAAAGTACATTTTCTTTTCTGAGTACACTATAACCTTAAAAAACTTATAAAATACATAAATTATTTATGACAAGTTGAAACAATTACTAGAACTACAAGGATAGAGGGGTATATTGTAAGATAGAACTTATGTATATAGACTTTCCCCTCAATGATAATCAATTTATATCAAAAGAATATCATTATTCTAAAAATCAATCACAGGAAAAAACTCCACAATTTGATGAATATTTTTCTAGTACTCTTTGTGTCAGTAATATTGTCATAGATTTACCCAAAGCGTTCCTTAATTTGAGGTCATTTTTGTGTGTATGTGTTTTGTTTTATTCTTTTATGGAAAATGAGAAAACAGCATATGTATATAAAATGATGAGAGAGTTTTAAAAAGACTTTAGGAAATCCATTTTTGAAAAAAATTCCTCCACTTGAGTATGGATTTATAATTCTAAGGGATTGGAAAAACTATTATATTTGTATTTATAATAGAGATAATCCTAGGTCAAAATAGTATTTCTTCTTTAATTCTCATGTTTCAGCCAACTCTCAAGAAGTTATCAAATTATTTATGTGGAAATATTCCCACTATATTATAATTATGTGATTTGCTGAATGAAGGCAGGAGAAGGGAACAACAGAGGATGAGATAGTTGGATGGCATCATTGACTTGATGGACACGAGTTTGAGCAAGCTCCGGGAGTTGGTGATGGACAGGGAAGCCTGGAGTGCTGCAGTCCATAGGGTCACAAAGAGTCGGACACAACTGAGCGACTGAACTGAACTGAGTATTTACTATATACAAAATAGACTGCTTATTTCTACCCATTAAAATAAGCTTAAAGTATTTTAATAACTAGGTAAAATTTACATGTTTGTAAGCATCAAAGATTGGATTGGGCTCATAAAGGTGCAAATCCCATATCTCAGCACCTAATCACTGAGATCTGTTTTTCAATAGTATCAGAACCACATGTTGAGACTGATTTAAAATGTTCATTCCTGTATGTAGATCTCCACATCAGACCTAGGGAATGTATACACAAACATGTTTGATAATTTTTAAGTATGGCATTGTCTCAGTATCCCCTGGGGTATATAGCATACTATAAGAATAAGACTCAATAAAATTAGCCAAACTACTTCTGTTTTGAGTACCTATTATGTCCCAGGGCAGGAATTAAACTGCATACATGTCATATATTTTCATTATTTAGTTTTTACACAATACCCTTCATGCACAAATATCCTTCACTTTGTTTGGAAAAATTCCACACCAAAGCAATGTGCCTAAGGCCTCATGAATTAGAAACGGTGATCACACTGGTCTTTTTGCTCTTCTGTACTTGTGCTTAAATACTTGCATGAAAAACTGAGATGAATTTTCAGAATTTCAGAGGAAGTTAAGTAATTCATGGAATCATCATTTAACAGACTAAATATCAATACCAAGACTGAAAACTATCACAGACCTTCATGTTTTTACTTTGCCTGTTTTAAGAAGCTTTCTTTTGTCTTTACTTTGACCCCTAAGGACACAATAGCTTTTTTTGTTTCTTATGTTTTCATTTTCAGGCCACCAGAGAGACTAATATGATCCCTAGTAATTATCTTTGTTATTAAAAACGGGATGGAATGGAAGAAGAAAAAAGTTAAAACAAAAAAGGGATATTGTAAAAGAAGAGATGGAAAGGAAAAAAGAGGGAGCTGTGAACAAGCTGCATTTGTAGATAGGAGAACTTCTCATACATAGAGACTGTGAGTTGATTTGTGTTTTAAATTAAGTAGCAATATTACTAGATAAGGCTGTATCCCAGGGCCTTTATAAAGTTATAACATAAAGGGAGCAGAAGTGAAGAAAAGGTCTTCTTAGTAAGGGAGATGGTCTAACAGGCAGTCATACTGGATGATAGTCTTTTAAAGAGACAGGGATGTAGACTCCCACCCTCCATGCCACTATAGAGGTAGAAGGCATTTGCAGAGATCATTTGAAAGAGGTAACAAAAAAAAATCAGTGCACCTCCTGCAGTACGTGAATAGGAATAAAAAATATATCTGTACAAAGCTACTATGAACAGAAATAGAAAAGGCAATAGCGACATGCTGTTGGTGATCTCTAATCTAGGCCTAGCACTTGTACTTTCAAGAATGAATTTTGGGTAACTCCATACAGAAACAGTGAATGTTCTTGCAGATTTAACACATTGGCATTCATCTGGTGAATCTGCATGTCCACTGTGCAAAGTGGAAAATGTAGGTCAGAAAACCAGTAGTAGTAAAATTCAAGAATTATTAACAGAAACCATTCATACTTATTGCCCTCAGTAATCTTGGCTATAGCCAACCCTACAAAGATAGGAAAGTAGAATCCTGTGTTAATATTAAATCCCACACTGTAGAATTACCAGAAACATTATAAGAAATTCCACAATGTGGATGGAGCTTTTCTCACCATATTTGTCCCTAAGTTGGAAGAATTTTTTTTTTTCAAATAATGTAAGAAAGATATGTGAACTGGATTAGGCGACCTAATGGACTTTTAATACTTATCTTTATCTCCCAATTGAGTGGACAAGTTAATTATAACTATTATTTGCCAGTAGTCCAGGATCCTTACATATTTTTTCCATCTTACCTCTGAATCAATTGTTCATAATTAAAATTTATCATTTTTATTTTGAAACATTCTTAGCATTCTAATACACTTATTATCTGAAGATATATCTATCTTTTTGTGTAATCTGAAAAACCAGGAATTTTGATATCTGGCACTTAAATTTAATGTAACAGATAATATACATCAGGAAGAATGATCAGCACTGTTCTTTGAATGTAGTAGGCAGACAAAAATGGTAGTTATGATTAATCATTTTATAACTTCAGATTGCTTAAAAGAATGAATATGTTTTCCTGAAAAACATCTTGAAAGAAAAACATTGGAAGGCTATGGAGAGTTAATATTTGAAAAATGGGATACCTAAATATAATGACCAGAGACATTAGAGAACCAATATCAGCATATTATAAATGGATGCAAACAAATGCAGATGTGGATATATCCAATAATGCTTTCAAGTTAGACAGTAAAAGAAAATCCAGAAATAGATTTCATAAACTGTCTTGTGGTATTCTGAGAGCAGTGAATCAACAGGTGCTTTTGATTCCCAACCACTTAGACCACTTCTCCTTTTGATGCAATTATAATATGCTCACACATTCTCTTTTCTCCATGAACAAGGCACACATGTTCACAAATGTTTAATTGGTATCAGAACAGTTTCATAAAATTTCAAACTGTCATTCTTTCCCATGCTCCTACATCCCATTCCTTTCACAAAATTTCTCTCTTTAAACAATTATTTTCTTATTTGCTCTGGCAATTCCATTGCCCAGCATTATAACCCCATCATGAAATAAAGTACACATTCTGTATCAACAGTTTTAAGGAATGAGAAGAGAAAGAGAGTAAGGCTTGTCTTGGGTATATTTTAACAAACATGTTTATATGTTATAAACATATAACAACTTTATTTAAAGTGCTGAAAATTCTCTGCATTGACTGAGAACAGTCATAGCTGTTGCCAAGAATTTGAAAGTAAACAATACAAATACAAAGGAATTACCTAAAAATAAACTTTAAATTCCCATTCAATGACCATCTTGGGAGTAAAATCCAATCAGGAACGTGTGAAATGTAATGTGTAGTTAGGGAATAAAACCACCTTTTAATTACTGCTGGCAGCTAGAGAATACAATCCTCACAACTAGCTAATTTCACTTTTTTTTCAGTGAAAGCAACATGACTTTATTATGACCTCAAAAAGCATATATGATAGCAAATAGGAATATGACATATCTCTCTGGCTTAAATAAAAATAAAAGCAAAACGTATCAGCTATGCTCCTTTATCTGCAAATTTAAGTGAACAAAGCAGAATTTTTCCTTGTCCTTTCCAAATACAAAACACTGATAGTTTTGGGAAAAAAAAAAGAGAGAGAGAGACAGTGAGAGAGAATACATATTGAAAATATCTCAGCATTACAGGAAAAAAAAAGTAAGACAGTTTTATAATATTAAGATAAAGAAATGTTCTTTTCTCACAATTGCTGTGACAAGGTTAATGTGTAATCTTTCTTTAACCTGGAAGCAAAGAAAGGCACTGAAGTCACAGCACATGTAGTTAGTCGATTTCTCTCTTTCTGTCAAGGTAAGTCACGCAGGAATGCCTATATAGCATGTGAACAATGAAATCATTGGAAAGAAATATTCCTAAAAGTCAAAGTATGATATTCCACATGATCGATTTGATAAAAGCTACCCAAATGCAAGTCTCAATACAGCAATGCAGACTCTTTCTTGGGTGATTAAAAGGCGAGGCAGCTAAATATTTCATTGTAACATATACATGATTGACAGATAACATTACAGAGAAAAGCACACAGAAGACTAAATTTATATTTTTTAATTCAAAATAATTATACTGAGTTAGATCATTTCCTTCACATTTTTTTTCTGTAAAAATAACACCACAATTTTAGTAAATGCTGCATGTCTTTAGTGGTAAATTTGTCTCTTTTGATTCTGTGTGTCCCTACATAACTTCCCCTGTCTGTGTGTTTCTGCAGCATTGAAATAAAAAAGAAAGGCTGCACTTCCCAAAGCATAATGCAGTCCTCTGCACACAGATTCCTTTCAATTGTCTTTGATGCCCATGTTATCTTTGTAACCTTGCTTCCAGGTCATTCTTTCCAATTTATGTAACTCAAGATAAAATGTAGCAACTTTTAATGGGATACTGAACCTTCTAGAAAGTGATTTTCATTTCTAGAAAAAATGTATAGCCCCTTATTCATTTAGTTCTCAAGGAGATTACTCACAACAGATTGTATTCCATATATGGCACTGTTACAGCAGTTATCAGTAGGAAACTCAGTACAGGGAGAAAAACAAATGATATGCAAATTAATAACACACTTTATTACTGACTATCTAACATTAACCAAGCAACAAATAAGTACAGAATATGTGAAGACAAATGAGATGGAATCCTTGCTGTATAGGTTCTTGTAGGATCATAAAATGAAAAAATTCCTTTATTGGGGATATACAAGATTTAATGGAAAATGGAAGAGGGGTGATTAACTACCTGGTAAACATTAAATATAGTATTAGAAATCAGACATTTGAATTGGCTAATGGAGATGAATTTCAGGAGCTTGAAAAGAAAAGCAACATCAATCTAGGCTGGGGCAACACGTGTAACTGCCCAGAGAGCATCCTAAAAGAGTTGGGAGCCTCCTAGACCCTTTGTTCTGAGATCAGCAAGTTATTTAGAAGAGCTGAGAAAGTAAAAATATATAACATTAAGACATGATGAATGTCATCCTTCAGATTCAGCTTCCATCTTTTTCTAACATGTTCTATGCTCTGCAAAGTTGATATACTATTCAATCAGCTCCCTTGCCCTCTGTCTGCCTGCGTTAAGCCAATGGAAAGCACTGGTAGGAGACAAAAGATAGGAGAAAGAATTGGATTCTGAGTCTGAGTACTGTATTTACTACTCTAGATCCATATCTGTGAGTGGGACAGTGGCTGCATCCATTAACCGAAAGTCACAGCTGCTGCCAGGAAGGACTTTCTCTGCCTCTTAGCCTAGGTACCACATCCTCCCCTTATATATTCAGCCTTTAGATGGTAAAGTACCCCTCTGTCACTAGTCCCTGATACTTCACTGTCCCTTATGCTTTTCCTACATCCTACCTACCTCTCTATACAAACTCCCTTGAGGAAGTTCTACTAAGATTAAACTAAATTTAGCATACCATCTGTTATCTGCTGCAATCCAGACTGATAAGCAGACTAAAAAGAGATTATAGGCTGTTAGAGTGGGAGTGTCCTAGGGAATGACAGAAGGTTTTCAGAGAAGAAAAATTAACTGACAAACCAAGATCATGGAGGAGTCAGGTGATCCAGGACTGAAGAGCTGTCTGGAAAGGAAATGTGTGGGCTGTAAACAAAGATCTCTTCCTCAGACACTGGAAGGAGGAATAAAAAGATCACAAGAAGTTAAGGAAACTCATGACTTATTCTTTTAAGTAGATGGCATGGTAAAAACCATTAAGGGAGCACATGCCAGCAAGGCTATGCTCAAAATTCTTCAAGCCAGGCTTCAGCAGTACATAAACTGAGAACTTCCAGATGTACAAGTTGGGTTTAGAAAAGGCAGAGGAACCAGAGATCAAATTCTTAACATTTCATGGATCATGGAGAAAGCAAGGAAATTAAAAAAAAAAAAAATCTACTTTTGCTTCTTTGACTATGCTAAAGCCTTTGTGTGGATCACAGCAAACTGTGGAAAATTCTTAAAGAGATGGGGATACCAGACCACCTTACCTGTCTCCTGAGAAACTCATATGTAGGTCAAGAAGCAACAGTTAGAAGTGAATATGGAAAAAAAAAATGGTCAAAATTGAGAAAGGAGTACAAAAGAACTGCATATCGTCACCCTGCCTTCTTAACTTATATGAAGGGTACATCATGTGAAATGCCAGGCTGGATGAATTACAAGCTGGAATCAAGATTGTCGGGAGAAATATCAACAACCTCAGATATGCAGCCGATACCACTCTCATGGCATGAAGTGAAGAGAAACTAAAGAGCCTCTTGTTGCAGGTGAACTAGGAGAGTAAAAAAACTGGCTTGAAATTCAACATTAAAAAAAAAATAAGAAGATCATCACATCCACCCCCATCACTTTATGGCAAATAGAAGGGGAAAAAGTAGAAACAGTGACAGATTTTCTTTTATTTGGCTGCAAAATCACTATGCATGGTGACTGTGCCCACAAACTTAAAAGATGCTTGCTCCTTGGAAAGCAAGCTTTGTCAAACCTAGACAGTGTATTAAAAAGCAGAGATACCACTTTGCCAACAAAGGTGTGCCTATGTCAAAGCTATGGTTTTTCCAGTTGTCATGTATGGATGTGAGAGTTGGATCATAAAGAAGGCTGAGTACCAAAGAACTGATGCTTTCAATTGTGGTGCTATAGAAGACTCTTGAGAGTCCTTTGGACTGCAAGGAGATCAGATCAGTCAATCCTAAAGGATATCAATGCTGAATACTCATTGGATGGCCTGATTTTGAAGCTCCAATACTTTGGCTACTTGATGTGAAGAGCTGACTCACTGGAAAAGACCCTGATGCTGGGATATATTGAAGGCAAGAGGAGAAGGGGGAGGCAAAGGATGAGATGGTTGGATATTGGTACCATCCCCAATTCAATGGACATTAATTTGAGCAAATTTCAGAAGATAGAGGAGGACAGAGGAGCCTGGATTGCTGCAGTCCATGGGGGCTCAAAGAGTTAGACATGACTTAGCAACTGAACTAGGGACCAGAAGATAGGCTCAAAAGTTAAGGAAGACAAGAATGATTTTGATTAGTTGTGGGGAAGGGAGCCAATTATCAACAATGATAAATATTAATAACCATCTCTGTGTGAAAATTATCCATGAATAAATGTATTCATCTGTATGGCCTGATCATTTTCTCCAGTGGGGTCTTACAACTGATGTTAGGATATATCCCTAGGGGCAGATAAGGGATGAGAACTACAGAAAAAAGAGATGAAAAGCTCTGGTGAGAGATAAGCCAGATTATTTCATTGTTTTATTCTGGTTACATTATTAAAAAAAAAGAAAAGAAAAGAAATTAAAGTGAGATGGCTGGCATAGTAGAGAGCAGTTAATAGTCTTAAGTGATTTAAAAGGTGAAACAAGGGGGATAGTGGTATCAAAACTGAAAGAGGTAGTTAGAGAGTGGGTCTTGGAGTTTGAAACATTAAATGTAAAGTGGTTTTGGGAATGATAATATCCTGGGACCAGAAGCATGGGTTCCTGAAGTAGACTGGAGCAGAGGAAGTGAGAACAAAACAAATCTGTGAAAGTTAAGAATTTGACATCTGCAGATGATGGAAATACTTTAACATAAGGTCCAGTTTTGAAGTTAGAAGGATGAGCTATAAGATGATAAATAAGTGCCAGTTAATATCAGCCTTGTGTAAAATGCTAGGTGCAGGCACATGGGAAATGGCCTGTTAAAAGTCTTTGATGAGAACCAGTCTCACTAGTCAAATTCAAGGTGAAGATTCAGCTTAATGGTGGAAGGTTTTCAGAGAACAGAATACCAAGAGTTTGAAGCAAGATGAACAGATTGAGAATGCATCTAAAGAGTGAGGCCTGAAGTGAAAAAGAATGACAAATCTGAAGATAGAAGTCCACTAAACTTTAGCACTGAATGAATATTTCACTTCAAGATCATGAAGGTAAGGAATCCACTGCCCAGTTATATAAATAGAATGGATACATGAGTGACTGTGGTCATCACTGATATCTATTCTTTTCAAGATTTCTACTGCCCAAGATATACTATTTTTTTCTGCCTTGTGAGATTTAGTGAAGTCAGTCAACTGAAAGAAAACAGTTGGCATCTGTTTTATCACGTGGACTTCATTTAAGAAAAAGAACATCAAGAAAAAAATCCTCACTCCATCTAATAACTACTACCTTATCATAGAGGAGTCATTGTTTTAATTAGACTTAAAATTTCATTTGGATTGATGAAATGCTGAGCATGATGAATAGTTCAGCCAATAAACGGCCACAATACTTAAATAAACTATGTTTAATTTATTGCTATTATATACACAGAACACAAGTAAAATTAAAAAAAAAACACTTAATACCACTTTATAACATCAAAAACAAAAAAGGCAAAAGCACATTTCATTCTTCCATATATTAAAGAAAAACACTTATAAAATAGTTTCTGTTCTTCAAATAGAAATAGAATTCTGGAGTATAATTCTACTTAATAACTAGCTGATAAGTAGTCAGGCTTCGGTCTAAAATCTGTGAGTAAGAATATAAATGCTATAAAAAAGTATTGAAACACATTTAAATTACTATGCTTAAGCAATATTCTAAGTGAATAAATTTGAGTATCCAATTAATAAGCTATATATATTCTAGAGATGTAGATAACAATGTTGATTTTTCTTTAAAGTTGAAATGATAAATTTATTACAGTCCTGGCATGGAAATTGGCAATATGAGGATCATTTTACCTTGTTTCCTAATTTCATGAGTTTTCCCTGTGCTATTTAAACTTCAGACCTGTCTAATAAGTAGATGGGATTCTTAGTTCTTACATAGAAGAGTATACCAGTCTTATGTGCTCTGACACCATATATCACCAGATTTCTATTATTTCTTGACTGTACTGAAATATATTTGCTTTCCTCTGCATTAAAATAGAAGCCCCAAACCAAGGTCTTCAGACATTTTGATATTAGATGTATATTTTTTTTCCATAAAAACTACTGATTAGTACTGTTAGATTTTAAGTAAATTATACAAATTCTCTGATCATCAGTGTTCTTAGGGGTAAAATGAAAATAATGATTCCTACAACACATGTTCTTGTGGAAATTAAATGAGATAAACTAATGAAAATATATTATACAAGGCTGATACATGTTATGTATTTATCAGACATTATTGATTCTCCCCCCATTTTGAGAAAAGTGGTTTAGGGAGAAAGTGACAGTCACAGGTGGCTGGTTCCATGTAAAGAACAAAGTTATTGATGTTCTACTGCATTGAGTTTAAATCTTGCCTCTATTGTGTGTCATTTGTCAAGCTTTGATATGTTTAAACTCTCCTAGGATAAGTTTCCTCATTTGTAAAGTAGGAACAATAATATCTAGCTCAGATTATCCTACAGAGGATTAAATAGGAAATCTATGAAAAGAACTAACATAGTGCCTCTCATTTACTAGCAATTCAAGGAGTATGTTTTTTCCATCTGTCTCCTTTAAAAATATATATTTTCTTAAATATAATAGCAACATGATTTAAAAGGGAGAAAATAAGAAAATAAGATTCTGTATGTTTATATAAATAGGATTTTTAAATCAAACTAATTTTATGATATTGATTTATGCTAAATGATTTAAAGATAGAGCTTTATATTAAAGTTAAGACTGACTTGGGCAAATATGTCAAGAGACCTGAATTCAAAACCTCTTGGCTACTAACATGCTATGCAAACATAGGCAAAATCATTAACATCACTGTTCTAATGTCTATAATATAATGTCTAACATCTATAGAATAACTACTTCAAAAGTTTGATTAGAGTATTAAATAAAATATTTTATGTAAAGCTTTTTATACAATGCCTATCCTAAGGGTAAGTTATTTGAAAATATTAGACTTTGTATTCTGATTTTCAGTTTTCAAATCAAAATAAGTGCCTTTGTAAAGAATACTTTTGCTCATTTTTAATTGTAGAAATATTAAGAATAAAATATGCTACTGAATATAAAAGAACATAAGTATAAAGCATGATTATTAAGACAATTTTATATTTATAGCATAATAAAAATTATTCCAATGAAACATCTCACTTACTCCACCTACTTACACAGAAAGAATTTTTAAAGGAGCTAAGAATAGAGTCCTAAAAGCATCACATGAATAAATATTAAGAACACTAGGCAAAAAAAATGTGCTAAGAGAAAGAGATCCTGCAAAAAGCTGATGCCTAAATTTCATTAGTCTCTCATTGCCGTAAGTCAAGTAAAAGCAGTATGTAAAACAGCTGCTTACAGGAAATTTATTACAGGATGTCCACACTAGCATGTTTAAAATTTAAAAAAAAGAAAGATTAATGCAGAACATGTAGTTATCTCCATATCATAATTTCAACACAGTATAAAAATAATGCTTTCTAAAAGGTGCTGCCAGCTCCGAGAACAAATAACTTGTTGCTCACTTTCCCCATGGGCAACTTTGCTATTCAGTTAAGGATGTGTTGAAGACCTATCACCATTTTTGGTACATGGCCTTTTTGGGGTACACATAGAAGACACTTGACCAATGCATTTTGTTTTTAGATTCTCTCAAAATTCAATTCTGTGTAATAAATCATGAAGATTGGTAGTATGTGCACAAGGAAAATTGTCATAATATGAAGAAAATATCAAACTACAAGGTGGATTAATCTCAACATTTCATAAACTATCAAGTTAACTGGCAAATAAAATAACTAGAAATATTTTATTCAGTTTTAGAAATATTTTAAATATGATTAAAAACTATGTAATCATTTGGATATAAATATATTTGCAAAATATTTTAATTTTTTAAATAACCAATCATCATTCTATGTTTCATTTAGCTACTGGCTTAAAATTAAATTTGTGTAAGTAGCCAATTTGTCCAGATAAATGAAACAATATGTGACTTTATACAATGAATATTGATATAAAATAATAGAAAATATTCTTAGAAATCAATATAAAATTTACAAAGAATTCTTAAACTGCTATGAAAACTTGAAAATAATATAATTCTCTTGAAAATAATGTAAATTCTTCTGAAAGAAAATATTTACTCTGAACTTACTATTTTTGCAAGTCTGAGATTGACATTGTTGTCAAGGTGAGAAGGTAAATAATGAGTTGGAAGCCAGAAAACTTATATAACTTTGAACAAGCCATTACACTTTCATGGAGCTAATTTTTTTCATCCATTAAAGAATAGTTATGATCAATGATTCAAAAGTCTCTGCTATTGTTGAAATTCTAGAAGTAGCTGTTTATGAAATATGATATAGTGAATACAGCAAGAACCAGTATGTTGTTTAATACTAATCCCAGTTCTTGCCATTTGAGAAAATTTAGAAGAAACAAACTAAGATCATGGCATCTGGTCCCATCACTTTATGGCAAATAGATGGGAAAATAGTGGAAACAGTGGCTGACTTTATTTTTGGGGGGCTCCAAAATTACTGCAGATGGTGATTGCAGCCATGAAATTAAAAGACACTTACTCCTTGGAAGGAAAGTTATGACCAATCTAGACAGCATATTAAAAAGCAAAGACATTACTTTGTCCACAAAGGTCCATCTAGTCAAGGCTATGGTTTTTCCAGTAGTTGTGTATGAATGTGAGAGTTGGACTATAAAGAAAGCTGAGTGCAGAGGAATTGATCCTTTTGAAGTGTGGTGTTAAAGAAGACTCTTGAGAGTCCCTTGGACTGCAAGGAGATACAACCAGTCTATCCTAAAGGAGACCAGTCCTGGATGTTCATTGGAAGGACTGATGTTGAAGCTGAAGCTTCAATACTTTGGCCACCTGATGCAAAGAGCTGACTCATTTGAAAAGCTCCTGATGCTGGCAAAGATTGATGGCAGGAGGAGAAGGGGATGACAGAGGATGAGATGGTTGGATGGCATCACCGACTCAATGGACGTAGGTTTGGGTAAACTCCAGCAGTTGGTGATGGATAGGAAGGCCTGGCGTGCTGCAGTTCATGGGGTCACAAAGAGTCGGACATGACTGAGTGACTGAACTGAACTGAACTGAACAATGAATGCTTACTGCTTTGGATGTTTTGAGAACCAAGGGAACTAGCATTTGTAACAATGCATTTTAAACTCAAATATACTACACAAACTTATCTATTAACTCCATTGTTCAATGTTTGCAAATATTTATTGGCAAGCAGGAGAGGACATACAAGTAGATAATGACTGGGGTAAAAGCTAACAATCTCAAGTTGTCAGGTTAAAGCTGGGGTCCCCAACCTCAAGGATCCAATGCCTGATGTTTTGAGATAGAGCTGATATAATAATGATAAAAATAAAGTACACAGTAAATGTAGTGTGAGTGAATCATTTGGAAACCATTCCCCATCCCCTCAGACTATGGAAAATTTGTCTTCACCAAATTGGTCCCTGGTACCAAAAAGGTTGGGGGCCTCTGGGTAAAAGTAATGTATGTATCAGCTATATTTTGTTTAATATGGGCAATTTTTTTTCTAAAGTTTATTTATGGAAAGAGAACAAATAACCCTAGAAAGTAAAGAGTATGGCATCTTTGAACTTGGACTAACCTATGCTTACTATATCTCCAAACTTTCCATGATTTTGACATTTGAATCAGCAAGTTTCTTAACTGTAACTATTTTCACATGGCCTCAGTTAACCTGACAGAAGCCTTAAGAACACAGTCAAAAGTTCGATTCCAATTAGTATAAGCCAAAAATAATTTAACTGACTCAACTGAAATATTAAAGAGCCTCATTTCCCTTGGATTAACATTACCTCATGGTTTTACAGATCATTGAATTTCTGTACTTTGAAAAGATGAACTGAATAAGGAA
Source organism: Bubalus kerabau (assembly GCF_029407905.1). Lineage (NCBI taxonomy): Eukaryota > Metazoa > Chordata > Mammalia > Artiodactyla > Bovidae > Bubalus > Bubalus kerabau. The sequence continues at coordinate 79,277,537 of NC_073625.1, read as the reverse complement.
TGTTTAGTAGTCTAATTATTTTTTCAGTTTCAATTGACAAATCTTGTTAGTTTCAATTAACCATAGAAATACCTGGCTTAATTTGTTTCTTGGCTGATGAAACTGTTTCAAGGCTGAATGACATTTATCTAGGTTTGCCTGGAAAATCCCATGGGCGGAGGAGCCTGGTAGGCTGCAGTCCATGGGGTCACTAAGAGTGGGACACGACTGAGCGACTTCACTTTCACTTTTCACTTTCATGCATTGGAGAAGGAAATGGCAACCCACTCCAGTGTTCTTGCTTGGAGAATCCCAGGGACGGGGGAGCCTGGTGGGCTGCCGTCTTTGGGGTCGCACAGAGTCGGATAAGACTGAAGCGACTTAGCAGCAGCAGCATACTTAATGAACAAATAAGTAAAAGTAAACTTCAACTAAAACATATTCTTGCCTTAACTACCTACTGGATCTCATACGTCCTTGAATATCTATATGATATTTAATAAACCTATTGTATATGGCATATTAACCAAATTTGTCTTCTGAATCAAATAGATATATATGAACACACAAATTCAGAAATTACTTCCTTCAAATATAAATTTTATTCTACTGCTCTTAAATCAAATGGAGTTCCATTGTATTTCTGTTAGAAAAGAGATAATCAAATTTTGGGTATGAGGTCAGGACTGGAAAATTAGTCATAGGTGTTCTTGTGTAGCAATTACTGCTGAAAGTGTAAATGATCAATTTATCAGAGCACTCATAGAAGAATAACTGCTAATGTTACTTCATATGAGATTGTCGCTATTGCCTATTGACTTCCAATTAGTACTTTGAATCTGAAGCTCATCCAGATCAGAGGATGGAAAAAATGGCTAGTTTGGTACTGCTAATATAAATTGTATGCTTAGGTTTATAATAATTAGTGGATAAGATACAGGAAGAGGAATTCATATTGTGCAAGTCAGGGTTAAGGCTAGCACTGGTGCAATAATAAATATATAAATATTTTTAAAATAAAATTAAAATGTGACTTCTAAAAATTTTTTAATTAACAACAACAAAAATTGCTTCCTTTACTTAGTTCTTTAAGTTTGTAGTGTTTTTTAAAACAATGCTTTAGCTACGTTTTTCCATCAGTAATTCCAAAAATTATTAAATAAACACTATAATACTGTATCATAGTATCCCTTATTATAACAACTATAGATCTATATTAATAGCTCATAATTGGTCTTATAATGTTGTTCCTATAACTTGTTATGTAGATAAGGGTGTACTATTAATTTATTTTTGGTCAAGTAGTAAAGTAGTGTATTATATATATAAGTTAAGATCACTCTATGCATTATTTGAAGTTTTAATAATTTACTAACAGTCATGGATAGTAATTATAGGATTAAGAAACAAGCTGTGGAATCAGATAGATTGGATTTTTAATCATAACCTCCCCATTAAATAGCTACATAGTCTTGAGCAACTCAGTTTAAAATTCCCATGCTTCCCTTTCCTGTCTATGAAATCAGAAAAGTAACATGACCCACCTCAGATAATCTATGTGAAGGTAAAATGAGAGGAGGCACAGGACAGTGTTTGGCTCCCAGAGTTCACCATTAAATAACAATTATTGTTATTTGTATTTTTCCTTTGATTACATATAATCATAGACAGAATATTTGCAGCTTTCATATCTGTAGACAAAAATGAGTTCTACTTGGTTTTACTAATACTTAATGCTTACTAGAGCACTCCAATTCTGTATTTTTGAATTGCTAAACATTAATAGTGTGGCAGCTGTAAAAATGAATACTGTATGTATTTTAGGCCACACAAAATATGAAAAAGACAAATTAATTGATTCATTCATATTATACAGAATATTCATAAATGTATTTTGTTTAGGAGAGATCGCTTCTTATTCTAGGTTAAAACATTAATCTACACAACTTCCATTCTGAATGTTTAAAGCTACAATACTTATTATCTAAATAATAAGAGATGCTTTATGTTCTTGGCTTGAATAAAATGGTGGTTTAAATTAAAAAAAAAAAAAATCCAATTCAAGGAAAGGGAGAGAGGCTGAGACCTTTTTCCTCCAGACTCGTGAAACAAGGAATCCAATCTGTACAACTAGTAATAAACCTACTGGGAACACTGATAGGGCAGGTGGAAAAAAACATGAAATTGGTGCAATCTATACAACCCTGTTTCAGGAAGAGAGGAAAGAGAAAAATTGCCTGAGAAATCACAAATAAAAAGCATGTTTGATAAGATAGAAGACATATTAAAAGGAAAAAACGCCCTACAACCCAATCCTACTGAGGTAATAAGTACAAATGGTAGAAAGGTTTTTTTAGCTAAAGCAAGATAAAAATAAAAAAACCAAAACCCCCCAAAACAAGGCAAGGAAAAAACTAACAGCAACAACAAAACACTAAGTAAAATCTTTGCAGTGTTTCTCTTTCAAGAGTCTGATCTATATCCATTTTAATATCAAACAGTTCTACAATTCTCATCCATCCTTGATGGCACTTAACTCCAAACTTAACTCACTTTTTTACTAGAAATACTTTGTTTATACTATTAATTAATCTGAAAGCATTTTAACAATTAAATGGCCTTTGATATATAGAGTAAAACAACCATTTTTAAAATAGGAAATTTAAATCATAGCATGATGATTTCATGTTAAGATGATTAAGTAATTAAGGCTGAGGATCTAATAAGGATAACACATGAAGATAATTTATGGGAAAAGTTTGGGAACTAAATAAATAACAATTGAGGCACTTTCTGGAAGATCAGAAATCTACTTTTGCTGTTGAATGAACACTACTAGGAAACTTATTTTAAAAAAAAAAAGAAGAAGAAGACGACCATTTCCATGTTGCCACTCAGAAGATCAAGACTATTCTATATTTGTCCTATACTCCGAAGTTACCAGCTTAAAATGTATCCAAGCTGCAAGTAACTCCATAACTAGGGTAAAATACATGCTAAAAATCAGAGCTACTTAGAACATCTGCATATGTGAATTTTGGGAAGCCGGTTCTTCTCAAGGGAATTCCTATGAACAAATTTAGAAGAGAGTGTTAACTCTGGCAGTGTCCCAGTTGATTTCATGTAAAGCTGATCCTTAGTCTTTTTATCAATAACATCTATAAGTTCCTGGTTCTTAAGCTATTTTGTTCTTATGTCATTTCCTTCCCTCTGTTAGTAGTTTAGTGACACTGCCAGAAAAACACAGTGATCTTAGAGGAAAGGTATGCATATTAGAATGTGTCAGCCCCTGCATGGGGAAATCCAGTTTAAGAGATGAGCTTGTTGTGCTTCTATTAGAAAAACATAACTCCATTAGCAATTCCAAACTGAGTTCTGTGAGCTCAAAATATAGGTGCTTCTCAAACATAATAGAAATAGATGCTAGCAATATTTTTCTCTATACAATATTTTCAAATAAGAGAAGGGAAAAAGCCCTATCATATTTCTATAGCTTGGCTTATCCCATGTTTATCCCTTTCAGAATGGTGCTGTTCTTGATGAATCCCAAGATGTAACTTGTAAAGTCACCTGATGCACCAACTTGGTTCTTTTGTTCACTGATATATCAGATCCATTTACAAATTTACTGGGCAATGGATGTTGAATCTGAAAAGAAAGATCCTGGGCTTTACAAATTGCAATAAAATCAGAAAAAAAAAAAAAACTGGACTATTTCACTGTAAAGATGATATAAGCAGCTTTGCTTCTAAAGACAAAAAGATAAAGCTATATAAGATGAATCCCTGAATGATATAAGAAGTAACCAAAATGTACAGCTCTAATTTTCCCTCCTGCTACAAAATAACTGTCGATACAGCATTTTTACATTATGCTGCAATGATAATAAAATACAAGAATATATTCTTATACATGTATAATATATATATTATATATGTATATATATACATATGTATATGCTATATATATAAATTATGTACTATATGTATATACCACGTGCACTACATATTATGTACACACATATATGATGTTTTATCTAATTTCTCAATTTCATGGCTAATATTAAGCTGATATGTGATAGGGACATAGAAATATGTTCTCATTTTTATATGGTACTTTTTAAATTGAGTATTATAACCAAAATGCTAAATGAAAGATGTTTCTTTTTCTTCATTATTTTGTACTCTTTATTCTTAATTAGATGTTACTTGATATTTTTTTTTCACTCACTTGTAAAGTATATCATAAATAAAATGAGAGTGTTCATTACAAGTATAAACATATGCACATTATTTTACTTCAAATTTGATTAATGTGTTCATTTTACTTCATGATCTATTGCTGATATTTGGGTGCCTATCTTTTACTTTTTAAATTGTTACGTGATCAGTGAGAATTAGGAAAACTCTAATCCAAACATCCAAAACATTTCTTACCCAATCCTACAGCAAATGTCAGTAAAGATACTTAATTCTATTTAGGTGGTATTTCTTCTGATATTTTCAATAAGAATTCAAAATGTTTCCCATAGAAGATACCAAGCAACATAAGCGGGGTCTACATTATTATAATAATCTTGGTATTTAAAACTTTGATTGCTTATTTTAGGATTAGTTCTAGATACAACAGTTTTTACTTTATATTAAACTCCATTACAAGTCCATTATTAAGAGAAAATATAGAAAAATTGTCCCAGAAATTGTATTTTAAAGCTCAAATGTTAATCGACCAAAATATCTCTATTTGGGAGATGATTATATTTGTATATACTTAAAATGGGGAGTTCATGTCATTTTAAATGTACATTTCTGTGTGTATGTACATGCACGGGTTCTCATCTAAGATCAGTGACCTGAGGAAAGAATCTGACATTTGCAACTGTTTTAGAATCTTGTCTACTTCTTATGAAAGTATGATTTTGGACTGCTCAGTTAACCTTTCTGAACCTCCATCACTTTAAATAGAGCATTTTTTATACTTTACTGGGCTATTCTCATAGTGATAACATATAATTCGCTTGGCACACTGAAAGCTCTTAATTAATGAAGATTATTAAAACAGTGGTTTGTTATTGCTTATTCCCAGGGCTAGTTTCAGGTTTAAACTGTAAAGCCTAGATAATATTTTGGAGTTCTTGTTGCTATTCTTGTTTCTCCTTTATAAAATGTAAACCTATATCCACAACACATTTCCTTCAATCCTGTGGAGAGCATAGTTGACAACGCTGGACTAGTCTACCATCCTGGTTTGCTCAGGATGATGAGCTTCCCAAGATTCAGAACTTTCAATGCTAAAATTGGGCAGTAGTAGTAGTACTTAGTTGTTCAATCCCGTTCAATTCTTTGTGACCCCATAGACTGTAGCTCGCCAGGCTCATCTATCCATGGGCTTCTCCAGGCAAGAACTGGAGTGGATTGCCATTCCCTTCTCCAGAGGATCTTCCCAACCCAGGGACCGAAACTGGGTGTCCTGCATTGTATACAGATTCTTTACTATTTGAGCTACAGGGGAGTCCTTAAAACTGGGAAAATTTCAAGCACATTAGAAAGGCTGGATACTCTATAGTGATGACCCAAATTTTTTCCTCTTTTTTTCTTAACAATATTTTAGCCAGAAAATTTCCTAGCACCTCGATATCTCAGTTGGACCCTCTAACTAGTTCTGGCCAATGGAATAAGGTGTGCACTGTTGAGCCAGGTAGTTAAGTATCCAATGTACCTCTCCAATGCTCTTTGCTTTTTATCTGCTAGTAGGTGATAACAAGTATGGTGATCATAAAGCCACAAGATCACTGAACCCCACAAGATGGAGATAGCCTGGGGTTCTGAATCACTGCTTGGAGGAGGTTTTTTGTGTTTTTTTTTCCCCAAACCTCATCAAATTGCAGTGAGAGAGAAATAAAATTCATTGTGTTAACTCATTGAGATTTTGGAGATGTCTGCTGCATTAGATGGTGTGCCTAATTAAAACACAGAACTTATTTTTAAGTAATATTGGAAGGAAATGTCATTTATCAATTTTTCCTGCCATAAGAGATGGCACACATGGCAGCTACAGAAGGGCTGGTCTTCATTAACAATACACTACTCTAGAAAAAGTTCCCCTAGCAACTTCAAATTATTCACAGATTTATTTATTGCTTTCAATAGCCTGAACAGGAAGGAAATGAAATATCATTGCCTTCATTCTAGAAGATTAAAAAAAAAAGACTGAGTGGTCACTTATTTCCTCCTAATTTGCACAGATAAGCACCAAAGAATAAACTTGTGAATTCTGATATGTTTTTTGATTAAGCTATTTTACATAGTCTATAATAATATATTGGAGCAGGCAATGGCACCCCAGTACTCTTGCCTGGAAAATCCCATGGACGGAGGAGCCTGGTAGGCTGCAGTCCATGGGGTCGCTGGGCATACATACATATTCACATATATACTGTAGAGCAATAATTATAGTGAAAACATGTTCATTTCAAGTGAAGATATCTATTACTGTTGGACTAGAATGTTGTCAGGTGTTGCAAAAACTGATAGTCAAACAATTTCTTATAAATACGGCCATTCTGAGAACATGCATTCACCACACATTATGTGTGCATGCTCAGTCGTTTCAGTCCTGTTCAACCCTTTGCTCCTCTGTCCATAGGATTCTCCAGACAAGAATACTAGAGTTGGTTGCCATTCTCTCTTCCAGGGAATCTTCCTGACCCAGGGATCGAACCCATGTCTTCTGCATCTCGTGCATTGCAGGTGGATTCTTTACCACTGAGCCACTGGGAAAGCCCACTTCACATTATGCAGCACTGTTAAGAGGTTTGGGTTTTATTGTTTGTTTTTTTCAAGTTTTCTTGTTCCCTGTCTTAAGTCATATTTATTCCAGTTCCTATGCTATCCCTCTCTCTGTCAATGACCTTTAACTCAAATAGTCATAACATAATGAAAGCATTAAGTTAAAGAAACTAATGTTCCTTTCCTCCATGTCATGGAAACAAGTCTGATATTTAAACACAATAATCCTGTTTAAGATTAAGAGTTGAAACTTTATACATTCTAACTTAAAAAAAATAGCATTAGAGATGACATTAATGGGGTTTTTTAAATTTATTTATTTTAATTAGAGACTAATTACCTTACAATATTGAGAGAATTCAGCACCACCAAACCAGCTCTGCAACAAATGCTAAAGGATATTCTCTAGACAGGAGACACAAAAATGGTGTATAAACTCGAACTCAAAACAATAATGGGTTTTAAAATCAAGACAAGGTGAGAAGAGCTATCTCAAAACTTGATTGGCAGGATTTTGTTGAAGTAAGAAAAATATGGAACTGAATCTATTGTTTAAAAATTAATATTTAGCAAAATTACTTCAGGATAAGAATAATTTTTTCTTATGGCTGAAATAAGACTTTAACTGGGGAAACATTTATTTTCACATGAAGATAAAAGTGAGAAAGAAACATTACAATATATTGCTGGATTAGATCACCGTTTCAGCCTTATGTCAAAGTATCTAGAGTTGAGACTATTTTCAAAAATTCTATTCTCCCTCCAATAGTTGATTTGTTTGCAATCTCCGAAGTAATTTCATCTTTAATATCTCCATATACTATCACATCCCTTGTTCCTTTTACCCTTACTTCCTCAATGAGTGGTACTTTTCCAGTAATTCCATTTACTAGTAGCTCCTTCTTTAAATCCATATACTCTGTCTTCAGCCATCACTTTTTCTCTATGGCTGTGTCTTTAAAAATAATAAATTATCCACCTTCTAAAATTATCTATGGCATCTGGAATTGCTGACTATCCATTCCTTTAAATGCTAAGAATCTTGGTGGGGTGGTGGTGGTTTAGTTGCTCCATTTACTAGTAGCTCCTTCTTTAAATCCATATACTCTGTCTTCAGCCATCACTTTTTCTCTATGGCTGTGTCTTTAAAAATAATAAATTATCCACCTTCTAAAATTATCTATGGCATCTGGAATTGCTGACTATCCATTCCTTTAAATGCTAAGAATCTTGGTGGTGGTGGTGGTTTAGTTGCTAAGTTGTGTCTGACTCTTGCAAACCCACGGACTGTAGCCTGCCAGGCTCCTCTATCCAGGCTCCAAGATACTGGAGTGGGTTGCTGTTTCCTTCTCCAGCTTAGAATCTTAGATACAGCATAAAGATATTAGGTATTTCTCCAAATGCTTGATCTCACTTTTGACGGGTTTCTCTATTTCTACCATCCTTACAATATAGATGCCCCTTAAGGGTGCTTTTCACTCTCTAGTACCCTTTCATTCAAGTATTTATCTCTAGCCACTCCTATTTACCTTCAATTTACCTCTATTCAAAACTGTGGTCTTTGGCTCTAGATCCAAGTTTTACTTGAAATACAAATTGACAGATGTTTACTTGAGTTAAAATCTGCAAAGGAGGATGTACTGAGTCCAACATCCATTGGGCTAAATTCAAACTCTTAGTTATATTCCATAATCCATCATTTCTCCTTATTTCCCTTTATTCTGATCATTTCAATTGGTTTAACTTGTTTAGAATATTTTTAAACTTTTAATTGCTTATAAAAATTTATTCATATAATCAGTGTTTCTGCATGCTTCTCACTCCACTCTTTCTTTCTAGTCTCACTGTGAACATGCCAGCAGAGATCCCCACTGAAGTATGCATATAATATAGGAACAAATCAGTTTTAGTTATTTTACATCCTGTGGAGTTATCTCTTTGACTAATAAATTTTCATCCATCTTTTCCTATAATAATTCATTCACATATATACTCCTAGATTAATCTTAGCACGTATCTGCTCCTGTCTCTCTCTTGCTCAAAGTGGATCTCCATTTCTTCCCAAATTAAGAATTAACACTTGAAACTAGAGGCTTCCTCAATACTCCTTAGAAGGGCCTATAAAGTTACTGTTTAAGTTTCAGCCAAGCAAGATGATTTTTGCACTCCCCAAAAAGTCCCCTTGCTCCTGCTAGTTCTACACTTTCGACCTAGTAAATTCTAGTTCAGTTTTGAAAACTTTAAGTATCATTTAAGACCTAAATCTAAAAATACACAAAAGTTTTATATATCCCTTTACCAAAGGCCATTTGATAACCCTCTTCCTTGAACTCATAAAGCACTTTCTTTGTATTTCACTTATGATATTTCAGTTCAGTTCAGTTCAGTTCAGTCGCTCAGTTGTGTCCGACTCTTTGCGACCCCATGAATCGCAGCAAGCCAGGCCTCCCTCTCCATCACCAACTCCCGGAGTTCACTCAGACTCACATCCATCGAGTCAGTGATGCCATCCAGCCATCTCATCCTCTGTCGTCCCCTTCTCCTCCTGACCCCAATCCCTCCCAGCATCAGAGTCTTTTCCAATGAGTCAACTCTTCGCATGAGGTGGCCAAAGTACTGGAGTTTCAGCTTCAGCATCATTCCTTCCAAAGAAATCCCAGGGCTGATCTCCTTCAGAATGGACTAGTTGGATCTCCTTGCAGTCCAAGGGACTCTCAAAAGTCTTCTCCAACACCACAGTTCAAAAGCATCAATTCTTTGGCGCTCAACCTTCTTCACAGTCCAAGTCTCACATTCATACATGACCACTGGAAAAACCATAGCCTTGACCAGATGGACCTTTGTTGGCAAAGTAATGTCTCTGCTTTTGAATATGCTATCTAGGTTGGTCATAACTTTCCTTCCAAGGAGTAAGCGTCTTTTAATTTCATCTTACCTCAAATAAAGGAATCTCCTGTGAATTGGCTTTTTCCCAAAGATGATTCAAAGTTTCTTGTGTGCAGTCATTATATACTGATGATCTTTGTATTTCTCAAGCACTTGGCATGTTATTTTATACACATAGTATTTCCTAAAAAGAGGTTCATCTAAATGGAAGAGCATCCAGTGTAAGGCATTGTTTTAGAAACAACTGAAATACCGTAATTGTCTAAATATACATACTTGAGAGTATATATAGAACTGATTTAAATGCAGTAAAACTTGAATAAAGTTAGATGATTATGTAGAAAAATTCATTCTGAGTAAGTATCATGTGATGATTAACAAGTTTTTATCTAGTAAAAAAATATGGAACTAAAAAAAAAAAGTCACCTTATTTTTTGAAAGTGCCATGGATTTCCAACGCACAGTTCCACCATAAAAACTAACATCGAATTTTTTCTGATTTAGGTAAAGCAATATAAATCTCTTATACATCTCTCTATATATTTACATATATATGTGTTTATACATATGGTATAACCTAAAAATGAAATATTCTGTTAAAATGTAAAAATATTGTCAATTTGAACTTTTAAAACATAAAGTATAATACTATCAAACAGTAAAATTTTCTCTTCAAATTTATTAGATGATTTGTGTTTCTAAGAAGTAAATATAAAAAAAGCAGATTAGGATATTTTGGCAGGCTCCAAACTATCTCCCAGTGCTTCTTACCTTCTGGTATTTATATCTTTATGTAAACTCTTTCCAAACTATACTAGAGTTGTTAAGTGTGACCAAAAGCTTATAGCAGAAGTGATGGTATGTAATTTCCTAGATTAAATTATAAAAGACAACAGCTTCCATTTAGACACTCACCTGCTCACTTGCTCTCTCTCACCCATGCTCTGAGAGAACAAGTTGTTCTGTTACAAGAAGTCTGGGGCCAAGTCTTCATAGCTAGGAATTGCAGCTTCTGGTCAAATCACTGGAGAACTAAGGCATATGACGACCTAAAGACTGCCATCACCCATTGAGCAGACTTGGAAGCACCACTTGAGCCCTGAGGTAAACTGCAACCTTTTGTGAGGAACCCTGAGCCAAAACCAGCAAACCTGATAACTAACCCTCAGAAACTTTGTGAAAAAATCAAGTGTATTTTAAGCTGCTTAAAGAGATACTTTGTCATGAAACATTATTAGGTGCTAACTATAAGTATACAGATATGGAATTGATAACCAATAATGTGTATCTTAAGATTTTGTTGACTATGATTTTTATTAACTGTATTAAGTAAACTAAATATAAGCATTTATATTATAAGAATTTACAATGGCACCCCACTCCAGTACTTTTGCCTGGAAAACCCCATGGATGGAGGAGCCTGGTAGGCTGCAATCCATGGGGTCGCTAAGAGTCGGACACGACTGAGCAACTTCACTTTCACGTTTCACTTTCATGCATTGGAGAAGGAAATGGCAGCCCACTCCAGTGTTCTTGCCTGGAGAATCCCAGGGCAGGGGAGCCTGGTGGGCTGCCGTCTATGGGGTCGCACAGAGTTGGACACGACTGAAGTGACTTAGCAGCAGCAGTAGCAGCAATGCGTATCTTAAGATTTTGTTGACTATGATTTTTATTAACCGTACTAAGTAAACTAAATATAAGCATTTATATTATAAGAATTTACAATGGCACCCCACTCCAGTACTTTTGCCTGGAAAATCCCATGGACGGAGGAGCCTGGTAGGCTGCAATCCATGGGGTCGCTAAGAGTCGGACACGACTGAGCGAATTCACTTTCACGTTTCACTTTCATGCATTGGAGAAGGAAATGGCAGCCCACTCCAGTGTTCTTGCCTGGAGAATCCCAGGGATGGGGAACCCTGGTGGGCTGCCATCTATGGGGTCACACAGTCAGACACGACTGAAGCAACTTAGCAGCAGCAGCAGTAGCAGCAGACTCCATTTAATAAAAATAATTGCAACCCATTACTTACTAAAAATCTGACTTCTTGGGTTTCATAAAACCATGACAACTGTGAGTTATTTTTATCTTTTTAAAAAATCAAGTGTCTTAAGGATTTTTGTTTACTTTAGTATTTCTCAAAATAAGGATCCCAGGTAAGTTTCAATGTGTACTTGAAGATCAGAAATACAGAATTTTCAACAACTGTTTGGGCATAGCAGGAAAGAGCCACAGGTCACATGAAAAAGATAAAATAGACTGCTTCCCAGATCCCTTCTTGTGTTTTCTTGAACTCAGCTTTTAGATTTGCTACAGGCAAGACAGACCACAGGTTTCTCTCCTCCATGATTCAAGGGAACATATATATATGTATGTATGTATTTATTTATTTCCAGTGCTGTTATAGAGATTCTCAGAGTGGGTAAGATCATAAAATGAAATAAATTAATTCATTAATATTTTGTATGTAAATTAATGCTATGGTATATTCATCATTATATCAAGGCTTTATCTTTAAAATATTGCTTAAAAGATTTAAAAGAGCTTTAAATTTAATTCTAATATTTATTTTTTTGATATCTCCAAAATTTCATATTCGTCCTAGTAAAACACCAGTGGAAAACAGAATAAATGTATACTATATATCAAATAAATGAGTCTTGGTACTTTTTTGTGTCCTACAGCAATGCGGTTAATTGGCTCCATCAATCTAAATGATACTGTGATACTGGGATTTTATTAATAAGGTGACTATCAGATGATTTATAATTTGTATAGTTCAGAAATAAATTTTAACTGAATTCATTATATATATTATGTCATTTCCATAAATATGGAATATCTTCATTAGAGGAAAGTTGGGCCTTTTTTATTATTTTCATACTTTATGTGAATGCATATAAAATGTTTAAACAGTTGTATATTTTCTTATTACTAAACGTGAAAAGAAAGTGAATTCTTTATAGCACAATGTTTCAGGTTACCTACATACCTAAACTTTATATATGCTATTTTGTATTATAAAAAATGAAAACCTTAATAAGCTAAAATATGAACTAATGATTATTTAAATCATTTTGAAAATAAACATTAGGCAATATTGGAAGAAAATAGACTTTTGAAAAGAGTTGAATAGAGTATGAAAACACTGGAAAAGACTTCATGTTTACTACAGGAGATACACCATAAATGTTGTCAGAGTCAAAGTATCCATCAACCACCGTTATTTTTAAAAACTGACTGTAACAAAGGTAAAAATAAAACTGTCTAAATGCTTTGCATTGAATACTGTTAGTTAATTCATGTGTGAAAAATGATTTTTATATTTCTCCACTTACAATATCAAGAAAAGCAGATTCTGCCATTATTTCGCAATCATTAAACTCTTTTCTTCTGTAGAATTTAAATCAAAAGTTGAATTGGTAACTTAATCTTTTATAGCTGAATACATTCTACCTGTAAACAGTATTTCTGCTTAAAACAAGAAGCATGTGTCAGGCTTTTGTACTTTTAAAAATTTGCTGTCCTCTTTTTCTGGTAGGCAGAAGATAGCTAGCCTCTACTGATGTTGAGAAAACAAGTATAATGCTTATTTTTGTTTGTTTTTTTATATAACTTACTTTAAAAACAAATTACTATATTCTAAAACAGGCTACATGGAATTCATATGCTCATTTTTTAAGTTATATAATTATTTCTATAGTGCTATATATGATTTTACACTCAAGAAGCTTAATTTTGTTCCATAATTAATTCTGAAGTTTGTACAGTAAAAATTTCCTATCAATATCCTGCATATAAGCAAATCAGAGATGAATACCCTACCTAACTAAATTAAAAAAAAAATCACTTTAATAAAAAACTCTGTTACGTGGTATATGAAACAAAGAGATAAGTAGATGCACATATGGACTATCAAGGTAGACAAATCAAGTAGATTGGTAGCTTTATTGAAGGTCAGAATATGACATACACAGTGATTTTTGAAAACCATAAAAAAAATAAAAAAGACTTTCAGGAAGCTTACAAGAAAATCCTTATATTATTTTTGCATTATCCATTGAAATATGAATTAGCTAGTATATTTATGTGTTCTACGATGCATATGACAGTCCTTAAATACTTTCCACAGAAACAGAAAAACAAGGCTAGATCAAAGTCAAGCCTAGGGAAGGAATTTTAAAGGTGTACTAAAGATTTTTTCTTTTTCTTTTTATCCTAAAGGTAAATTTAATGCTGAGAATTGATAAAGTCCTAAATGCTTGGAATCAGGAGTTAGATTATTTTATTTCACTTTCAGGATTCCCTGATGGCTCAGATGGTAATGAGTCTGCCCCGATGGTAATGAGTCTGCCCCCAGTGAGGGAGACCTGAGTTCAATCTCTGGGTGGGAAGATCCCCTGGCGAAGGAAATGGCAACCCATTCCAGTAATCTTGTCGGAAATTCTATGGCCAGAGGACCCTGGCTGGCAACAGCCCATAGGGTCTCAAAGAGTCAGACACTACTGAGCAACTTCATTCAGTGTCAGTAATAGAATCAAAAATATTAGATGTAAAAGTACTTTTAGATCTTAATATGAAGTGGTGAGATGGCTTGGGTTATTCTGTTTGTTTTGTAGTGCTAGCCTCTGTGTATAATAAAATACAGGACTTTACTTTCTAGTTACTATATCAAACATCTTGTTAAATTTCAGTTTTTTGTTTGTTTTTTTTATTGTTCTCTTAAATTGGTTTGTGATGCTTTAGTCCCTAAGTCTTGTCTGACTTTTGCGACCCCATGGACAGTAGTTCCTCAGGCTCCTCTGTCCATGGGATTCTCCAGGCAAGAGTACTGGAGTGGGTTGCCATTTCCTCCTCCAGGGGATCTTAGCAACCCAGGAATGGAACCCAGGTCACCTGCCTTGCAGGTAGATTCTTTACCAACTGAGCTACAAGGGAACATTTAATTTGTTTTAACCTCAGTTTTTGTGCCAAAACACATTTTCATATTTTATAACATGTTCTTTTTGACTGCAGGGTATCATTCAGGCTCACCTCTATTCTATACATGTACAAAGATGGACTGTGTGGATCACAATAAACTGTGGAAAATTCTTAAGGACATGGGAATACCAGACCACCTGACCTGCCTCTTGAGAAACCTGTATGCAGGTCAGGAAGCAACAGTTAGAACTGGACCTGGAACAACAGACTGGTTCCAAATAGGAAAAGGAGGACATCAAGGCTGTACATTGTCACCCTGCTTATTTAACTTACATGCAGACTACATCATGAGAAATACTGGGCTGGAGGAAACACAAGCTGGAATCAAGATTGCTGGGAGAAATATCAGTAACCTCAGATATGCAGATGACACCACCCTCACGGCAGAAAGTGAAGAAGAACTAAAGAGACTCTTGATGAAAGTGAAAGAGGAGAGTGAAAAAGTTGGCTTAAAGCTCAACATTGAGAAAACTAAGATCACGACATCTGGTCCCATCATTTCATGGCAAATAGATGGGGAAACAGTGGAAACAGTGGCTAACTTTATTTTTCTGGACTCCAAAATCACTGCAGATGGTGATTGCAGCCATGAATTTAAAAGATGCTTACTCCTTGGAAGGAAAGTTATGACCAACTTAGACAGCATATTGAAAAGCAGAGACATTACTTTGTCCACAAAGGTACATCTAGTCAAGACTATGGTTTTTCCAATGGTCATGTATGGGTGTGATCAGTCCTGAATATTCATTGGAAGGACTGATGTTGAAGCTGAAACTTCAATACTTTGGCCACCTGATGCAAAGAGCTGACTCATTGGAAAAGACCCTGATGCTGGGAAACGTTGAGGGCAGGAGGAGAAGGGGACACAGAGGATGAGATGGTTGGATGGCATCACCGATTCAATGGACATTGGTTTGGGTAGACTCCGGGAGTTGGTGATGGACAGAGAGGCCTGGCGTGCTGCAGTTCATGGGTTCGCAGAGTTGGACACGACTGAGCAACTGAACTGAACTGAACTGAACAAAGATGGAAACTGAACTGAACAAAGATGGAAAACATGAGCCCCAAATGTACTTCACTTGAAATCTTTAAGAAAAAAAATAAACAGAGGACGTATGGGTAAAGCCATCGGACACATTCTGTACATAAAAATATATATATATGCTTTAACCTTTTCTCTGCTGCCTTTTTCAACCTTTGTAATTATTCTCTCTAGTTTTATTTATGTCCTTTTTTCTCTTTTTGATTTTTACATGTCTTCTCTGTTCGCAATCCCCTGTATTTTTTTTTTCCTTCTCACTGATAGTAATGAAAATACACCCTCAAGACTTGCAAATGAAGTTTAAAATCTTGTCAGGCAATAAAATTCTGAGAATAAGTGTGCCCAGTATGCAGCTTAACAAAAAGCACCCTGTCCGTTAGTACCAAGTCATGGAAAGTTAATTGTAAATGTAAAGTAACTCAACACTGAACTGAAACTTTAATGGGTGTACTGCCATTCAAAGAGGACATATCTAACTGGGGAGAAAAGTGCATATGCTCTTCTTTCATATGAAAATTTTCAAAATAAAATAAAAACAAATGCAATTTGTAATAATATATACATGAATAGAAAAATTTACATTCAAATACTTAGCTAGGAATTAGTTAAGGGGTCCCCTACCACATTCCATCATTTGAACATTAACAAACAGAAGTAAACTCTGGAAACATAGTTTGCATGTGGCAATGGCAGCAGCTTAGGTAGCTGAACCAGCTGATCTGAGGCATTGATCCTTGCCAGACTCAGTCTTTTCTATTTATGAATATTTATCCACTATGAAATCTCCTGGAATACCCAACCCTACAGCCAAATTCCAGAAATTCTGCATTTCTGTTATCTCTTCTGGCAAAGTCAGGCAGGCCAGTGACTGTCTCCAGGCCATTTATTTTCTACTTCTCACCAGAAGTATTTTTGTAACATAGAACTGTCATTTCACTCCCTTGATGCTAATTAATGGGTTCTCAATAAATGCCAAATTCTTTAGAATTCTATATGAGGCACTAACCACATTGCCAACCTCATCCCTAAGTACACATGCTGTATTTGGTATTGCAATGCCAAATACAAGAGCTGTTTAAATACATTATGGTATTTACGTGTGCTTGTGTTCAGAACTTTTAAACTGCTCTTCTCTATTTTTTCTCTAGCTAGTTAATTTCTAATTATTTGAATATTCATTTAAAATTCTGCTAAAGCAATCTGAGTAAAATGAACAAAGCTGAAGGTATCAGGTTCCCTGACTTCAGAATATAATACAAAGCTACGGTCATAAAATATATATATATATATATATATATACACATATACATATACATATATATGGTACTAGTACAAAAATAGACACATCAATGGAACAGAATAAAGAGCCCAGAAATAAATCTGCAAACCTCTGGTCAATTAATCTAAAACAAAGGAGGCAAGAATATGTAACCCTTTATACACAAATAACTTACTATACATAAATAACTTACACAACTCAATGTAAAAAATTGTTTAAAAAAGGGCAGAAGAATTGAATGGAACTTTTTCCAGAGAAGGTAAACAGCTAACCAGCACCTGTAAAGATGATCAACATCAGTAATAACAGAGAAATGCAAATCAAAAAAAACAAAACAAAACACACAATGAGGTATCACCTCACACCTGTCAGAATGGCTAGCATCAAAAAGTCGAAATAACTAGCATTGCCAAGGTTGTGGAGAAAAAGAACACTTGTACAATATTAGTGGGAAGGTAAACTTGTGCAGCCACTATGGAAAACAATATGAAAGTTCCTGAAAAAACTCAAAATAGAGCTACTATGTAATCTAGTAATTTCACTCCTGGGTATATATCCAAAGAAAACAAAAACACTGCACTTTGATGTTCATAGCATTGTTATTCACAATAGCCAAGATATGAAAACAACCCTACTGTCCATCAAAAGATGATGCTTCCAGTGGAATATTATAAATATACACATGGAATTTTACTTAGTCATAAAAAAATAACAATAAAATTCTGCCACTTGCAAGAACATGGATATACCTGGAAGTTATTATGGTTAGTGAAATGGTTAGAAATTATGTTAGAAATATATATATATTATATATAAATATAATTATATATATAACTATCAATAATATATAAATATATATATAATTTGTAACATAGAAATTATGGTCAAAGACACATACTCAGTTATCACTTATATGTGCAATCTTAAAAAATAAAACGAATGAATCAAACAAAATAGAAACAGACTTACACATATAGAGAAGAGTGGAGAGAGAAAAGGGGGGGCAAATTAGGGGTACGGGACTAAGAGGTACAAATTACTATGTATAAAACAAATAAATAACAAGGACACATTGTACAGCACAGAGAAATACAGTCATTATTTTATAATAACTTTAAATGGAGTAGAATCTATAAAAATATTGAATCACTACTTTGTACACTCAAAACTAATATACTGTAGATCAACTATACTTCAATAAAATAAGTAAACAAAAATAAAATGAAATGCCAGATTCTGTGTAAAGCATTCCCTCAGATAAATTCAAACTCTGCATCCTTTAATCACCTCTCTTCTAGTACTCTCACATTAAATTTAATGATTGCTTTATATGTCCTTTATCACCCACTAGACCAAGGGTTGATTGAGAAACTTTAGACATTGGACCCCATATATATTTGATCTTAGTTTGTAAATAAAGCTTTATATTATTACAGTCATACTAATGTGTCCACTTTTTGTCTATAAACTATTTTATGTAAGAGTGCAAAAATAAATAGTTATCACAGGGATATAATATAATCCTAAAATAATCACTGTCTGTCCCTGTACAGAAAAAGTTTGTTGACCTGTGCATTGACTAGAAATTCTTAAATATGATATCCTGTGCCACATTTATCTTTGTATATTCACAAGCTTGTATAATATCTGAATAAGGGATAAAAATAGTTGTTGAATGAATGGGTGGATTTTTCTTAATTTTTCCATATTTCTCAGTATTTATTTATGCCCCTCTCATCTACAGAAGAAGTAATTCTATTGAAGAAGCTGAATGATTCCTGTAACCCTAGCATATTCGTTGCTAATTATATACACAATAAATATGTAGAAAAATAAATTTGAATAAGTTTTCAAATCTAAGCAATATATTATTAAACACTAACTTTCAGATGAAAAATACCTGAAGGTATTCAATGCAGGAATATATGATGGTTAAGATGAAGTAAGAGAGATCAGGTTGTCAATTTAAGAAACACTAGAGGACATACATATTCAAATTAAGCAGACAAAAATAATGGCATAAGTGATTTCTTTTTTATATTTTATCTTCTATTTTTCAAAACATTATTATAATGGGTTCTCTAGAAGTATTAGTAATCCTTAAATACTAAAATGTAGTGGTTAAAGATGACATTATATATCTCAATGTATATATATTAGCTTTGCATTCATTCAGGAAATATAGTATCTTACACAAAGTTAGTCAAAGTGAGGATAACCAAACCAGGCATGCTTTTCTGTCCTTGACTACGTTCCTGGCCTTTATCATGAAGAAACATTCAGATACAGAAATATAGGAATTGTATTTCAAAAAGTTGTACTTCCAGCAATTTTATTTTTTTAAGCTAGAATAATTCATAAATTTAATTGTGATTAAAAATAAAGAACATTTCCAACCATATCGTTGCTTTTGTTTCCTTTTTTTTTTTTTTTCCATACACCACTACGGGAAAAAAGAGACTTTTCTGATGTTTCCCTCCAGGTGTGCAGACAATCTCTCTGACAGCAAATGTTTTCTAAAGTTGTGTGGCTCCAACAGGCAATGTGTTAATCTGGTCAAAAACTTCATTTGGGTTTTTCTGCAACATTTTATGGAAAAACCCAAACAAAATTTTGGGCCAACCCAATAGTTCCTAAAGTGCTTTCCTCATTGGGCACACAAAAAATATATTCTTGGATTACAATCTTTAGCCTCCTTCTTTAAGATCTGTTTCTGCTCATAACTCTTTTGGGCTCAGAGTCAAGTCCAAGTTTGTTTTAAGCTAAGAGAATTCCTTCAAGCTGCATGCAAGGCTATCTGCTGGCAGCTTTGATTTCACAGCTATCCAGCTATGCCACATTGTTTGCATCTGTGTTTTAGTAAGTCTTAAAAGCATTTTTTTTTTCCTGTGACTCTTTGCAATTACTTTGGCTGATCATACATCTATTCATACTAGAAGGAGAGCATTCTCTTTGGTATTTATTAATAAGGCAGCAATTAGAATTAATACTAGACTCCTATTTAGTTAAAATGCCATAAGAAAAAATTTAATGGAAAAGTTACAATTGCATCCCATTTTAAGTTAAGAAATTAAAAATCTGTCGCTAAACCACTCAAAGTTGGCAACTGAAAAAGAAAACATAATTCCATTTAAAAAGACATAACAATAGCACCCACATCCAGATCCTGATACAAACCAGATCAATGAAGAACAGATAGACAAATACACAGATATACCAGAAAAACGCTTATTATAACTTAGAATATCTGGTTCTTGGTAACACATGTTACACTATCTCTGGACTTCATATTCCCAGATACTGTTGCTGTCTCATCATGATAAATGCATTAAATGCTGTTATTCTAATTTTCGAAGTGGATTTGCCCTGATTTATCTCCTCATAGTTTTGTCTTTCTGTCTGTGACCATGGTGTAAATGAATGACATTTAAAAAAGAACTAGGGGAATTCCTAGTTCTGATTTTCCCCCAATCAGTGTACTTAGTGAAGTCAAAGTTCTGCTCTGTCCACTGAATGTAGTGAAGCTAAAGTATTGTGGTTGTAATTACATCAGTCATACATTTGTCTATGGCTACTTTTTGGCTATAAGATCAATGTTAGGTATTAACAGTTTCACCAGAGACCTAAAGGCCAGGCCACCTAAAGATCCCTTAAAGAAAAGTTTGCCAACAGCTTCTCTGGAATATTGGAATCTGAGACAGTGGTCTCAGATCAGTTCTGCTCTCTGATTACCAAGGGCATTGGAAGTTAAATTGGACCAGATAGTTATTCCAGGAGCTATAAATAGAACACTGACATGGACCATTGTTTCTTATGACATTAGACTGACACCTTTTCTGAATCTAAGACCACAGCACTTAACTGACCACTTTTCATTTCAGCTTGGACATACTAAGTCATCAACTTCTCTTCCTTTTCCCAGATATTAATCTTAACTGTCTTCTGGTCATTCCTTCAAATTGCTACCACAGAAAGCTTTGAGAAGACAAAATTGGCATGGATGTCTTAGAACGGATTAAAATCTACAAGCACCACAAACTACTTAGCATGGCTTGAAGTAAGCTTCATGAGATGCAGCAAACCTTAGATCCAACTAATTAACAAACTCACTACTTGAAAGTCCTCTCTTGCTTCAGGGACTTCACATAGTAGCCCATTATCTCAACCTCTGCCTGACCAAAGACTCATTCAAAGTATCATCTACCAAGAAAATATACTAAATTTACCCTGACCCCAACATAGGTAAGGCATCCCACATCTTATAATCATATACTGTCATGACAGTTTAACATTATACTGAAATAGTTTTATTTACTTTTCTCAATGATGTATTTAAAAGGAAAGCTTCTTAAGGGTAGTGTCTTATTTTTATTTTAATTTCCAGTTTCTCAATGCTTAAAACAAAGAAAGTCCTTTTTGAATACTGAGTGAGCAGAGAGTACTGAGTCTGCTTTGGTGAGACACAAGAGCCTAGTGGAAAATAATTCTTGCAAGGAAGTTTTAGAATGAGAAAAAGCTATTTTTGTGATACATGTGCTAATTAACAATAGCTTCTTTGACTTTTCTCTTCTAAAACCATAACTCTAAATAGTGTGAGTAATTTTTGAGAAAAAGTGAATAAAACAATGACCAACTGAACAAAATAAATTCTAACCTTTTCATCTTATCAGCAATCAATATTTCAATCATATAAGATGCTGTGTTACCACAACACTATTTTGTGGGAAAAGGGAAACTTACATCTACTCCTTAGAAAGTTTATGAACTGAGAAACAAAATTTTATCCTACCTGCAAATATTATTAATATAGTTACTAGAGAGCTCTACTTTTATAACTCAGAAGCTATAATTACAGTTGGCACATTCAAAATAACTTACTATCAACATTTTACAGATGAGGAAACATACATACACAGGTAAGTTAAGCCATCTATTTCAAGGCCATAAGGTAAGTAGAAGCGCATAAATTCTCATCTCCTTACCAGGGCTAATGCTTAAAATTCAGATTTTAGTTATCATAGTTTTTCTTTATAAAGTTTTCAACAGTAAGGTAAGAGCTATTTGTATAATACTACACCAAAGAATTCCCTAGGAGTTCTTTATTATTGTACAAGAGTCTGTAAGAAATGTGTATATCTTAGAAAAATCATGAAAACCGATTTTTAGTCTAAATAGTCACATTTGTAACAGACTATAATAATAAAACTTGCTAACTTTAACAGCCTAACAGATAACAACAAAAGGCTCTGCTTCCAAAAATAGATTCCATTTTGCTGTCTGATCCTTATCTTTCACCAAATACGGTGAAATCTATATCTTAGCTATCAAATAATTTCAATGCTTCCAGTTGCTTTTCTACCTTTCCCACAGAATTTCTAGACACGTAAGTTGTAATATCTTTGAAAACAAATAAATAACAATAGATCATTGTAGCAAAATACATTACTTATTTCTTAACAAGGAACGATCTGAAACAAGTTTTTCTTAACTCAAAAATCATATAATTCTATACCAAATAAAATGAGAAGAAAGGTGAATTGAGACTGGGAAGAAATTATTTTAATGAAAAATTAGGATAGCCTTTTAAATATTTGATGCTTTAATTTCTAGCTACCAAGAGTTGTAACAGGTACATCTTTCTTATGATGAAGGTCTTCCAAGGAAAGCCAGGTAAAAGACACTTCCTAGAAATTCTCCTAAATGACTCTGCAAACAGAAAGTTTTAACTTCAATATGTGCACTGGATCAATGTGTTCATTGTTAGAATGTCAAAGTTGTAAGTGAAGAAAAACCAAAAGCAAAAAATGGGAAGTAATACATACTCCAGAAAATTGTTCTCTAAATAACTTGTAGTTCTAAACACACAGGACGTTTTTTAACGATACCTGATAATTGGTCAGTTTCTGCTTCTTTAGAATGAATCTATATGCTTTCACAATATGTTTGCTTCTGGGTGTGAGGGGCAGAAAAGTGAAACAGACTCTAATTCTGATCCTTATAACACTAACTTTAACAAGATCAAAAGTCTAGGAAATTCCTCTTTGCTGTCATTCACTGACAGAAATGTATATAATAGTGCCCAGCAGGAGGGGCAACCTTGAAAAATACCAAGGGGCATTACAATAAAGCACCACGGAAGTAAAGGACAAGTATCCCTGGGGAAAGAGCAGAAAGCATGTACAGCAGAGAGAGGAAAACTGGGCGAAGAATACGGCCAGAAAAGATAACATTGACAGATACAAATATTAGCGTAGAAGTTCACACAAAATATTTATAAATGAAATTAGATTTATATAAACTTCAGATTGAGAAAAGCATGCTAAGGATAAAGAATTTATGATCCTAAAAAATGAATGTATACTGCTAATACAGGATGAAAATTTTAAAGTATCAGTTTACCTAACCAATACCTATTAATCAAAGAAGTTACCTCAGGTCTTCCTTCATGGTTCAGTGGTAAAGAATCTGGCTTGCAATGCAGTGGATGCAGTTTCAATCCCTGGTCAGGGAACTAAGATCCCACATGCCCTGCATCAACTAAGCCAACAGGACCTGACACAGCTATTTATTAAAAATTAAAAAAAAAAAGTCACCTCAGTTTTTCTTGATTATATTAATATCGCCAACAAAATATTTAGCAGTTTCAATTCAGCTGAGTATGTCTGGTGATGTGAACAATATATTGGAAAGTATTTGTATTAAATTGGGGTACATGTGTCTAAGGGAGGGTGGGTGCTACAGACTGAAAGAGTGTGCTCCTAAAATATATGTGTTGAAACATAAAGTGACGGTACCTGCAGTTTGAGCCTTTGGGATTAGGGTGTTTTGGTCATCAGGGTACAGACCTCATGAATGGGATTGTTACTTTATAAAAGAGGCTCCAGAGTAATTCCCTGCCCATTCCACCATGTGATTATCCATGAACCAGGAAGAAATTCCTTATGTAGGAGACATAGAATTAGGATGCCATGATCTTGGACTTTTCAGCCTCTAGAACTGAGAAATAAATTTATGTTGTTTATAAGCCATCCATTTTTGTTATGATAGCCTGACTAGACTAATACAATGAGATGCAGAATATTTACATAATTTTTAATATCTGACATAAACTGTGTTCAAAAGGAAAAATAATTCAAAGGTTTCAAGAATAATAATGCTCTAAAGTTATTTAACATTACTTTCCTCTATCAAGCTATCAGTATCCTTCTAGAAGGTACTGTGATGTTTGTAATATTCTGTTGCAATGATTTTAATCTCATGTATCTTAAATAAACCTCTGTGAGATAAACAGTCATTCACATCTGTAGAGCTGTGAAACAGTCAATTAACAAATGACCATCTCCAGGAGAACAAAGAAGAGAACTCACCTTCCTGATCTTTGGTCACAGTGTTTCTTATTTTAAGTCAAATAAACTTGACAAAGAATAAGTTTGCAGATTTAGGGAATCATAAGCTGTTATAGTAATGTCCCCAAGAGGTAAGTAGCTGGATAGGTAGGTAGGTGGATAGATAGACAGACAGACAGATTGAAATGGGTAAAGAGAAAGTGTTAAGAATATTAAATAGGCTTTCAGTTCAAGATGGCAAAGTAGAAGGACTTGCATTCATCTCCTCCTGTGAGAGCACCAAAATCACAACTAATTGTTGAACAACCATCAATAGGAGAATGCTAGAACCCATAAAAAATACACCTCACCTCCAGAGACAAAGTAGAAGCCACAGCAAAATGTTAAGAATGGCACAATCATGATAAAATCAAATCTCATACCTGCCTGGTGGTAACCCACAAACTGGAGAACAATAACACCAAAGAAGTTTTCTCACTTTTGTGAAGTTTCTGAACCCCAAGTCAGGCTTCTCAGCCTGGGAAGCTAACTAAAGGACTGTGAATCCCCAGGGAATCTGACCTTGAAGGCAAGTGGGATTTGATTATAGGACCTCCACAGGACCAGGTGAAACAGAGACTCCAGTCTTAGAGGGCACAAACAAAATCTTGCATGCACCAAGACCCAGAGGAAAGGAGCAGTGACCCACAGGATTCCAAAACTACTTGTTAGAGTTGGAGGGTCTCCTGTGAAGGTGTGGGTTCACCATGGGGGTAAGGGCACTGGCAGCAGCAGTCCTGAAGGTCCCTCTTGGAGGTTGCCATTAACCCTACCATAGAGCCCATAGAACCCAGGGCTGGGTGGCCTCAGGCCAAAAAACTAAGAGGGAGGGAGTATAACCCCACCCATCAACAGATAATTGGATTAAAGCTTTACTGAGCAAGGCCCTATCACGAGTCCCTCCCAGATCAGGAAGCTTATGCAAGCCTCTTTTCAGAGGGCAGACAGAAGAAGCAAGAAGAACCACAGTGCCATAGTAGCTAGAACAAAAACCACATTACAGAAAGTTAATTAGAATGAAAAAGCAGAAAGTTATGTCCCAGATGAAAGGACAAGATAAAGCCCCAGAAAAACAACTAAATGAAGTGGAGATAGGCAACCTTCAAGAAAAAGAATTCAAAATAATAATAGTGAAGATAATCCAGGATCTCTGGAAAACAATGGAGAAGATGCAAGAATTGTTTTCCAAAGACCTAGAAGAACTAAAGAACAGAGATGAATAATACCCTAGAAGGAATTCATAGCAGAACAACTGAGGCAGAAGAAGAGATAAATGACCTTGAGGACAGAATGGTGGAAATCACTGATGCAGAACAGAATATATAAAAAATAATGGAAAAAAAAAAAAAGATAGCCTAAGAGACATCTGGGACAATATTAAATACACCAACATTCACATTATACGGGTCCCAGAAGGAGAAGAGAGAGAGAACAGACCTGAGAAAATATTTGAAGAGATAATAGCTGAAAACTTCCCTAACATAGGAAAGGACATAGTTAACCAAGTCCAGGAATCATAGAGAGTCCCAGGCAGGATAAATCAAGAAGGGACACACCAAGACATATAGTAATCAAAGTGACAAAAAATTAGACAAAAATAAAATATTGAAAACAACAAGGGAAAAATGACAAATAACATACAAGGGAACTCCCATCATGTTATCAGCAGATTTCCTAACAGAAACTCTACAAACAAGAAGGGAATGGCATGATATGCTTAAAGTGATGAAAGGGAAGAAGCTACAACAAAGAGTACTCTACCAAGCAAGACTCTCATTCAGATTTGATGGAGAAATTAAAAGCTTTCCAGACAAGCAAAAGTTAAGAGAATTCAACAATACCAAACTAGCTTTACAACAGATGCTAAACAAACTTCTCTAGGCAGGAAGCTCAAGACAAGGAAAAGACCTACAAAAAATAAACCCAAGACAACCAAGAAAATGCTAATAGGATCAAACATATCAATAATTACCTTAACTGTAAATGAATTAAGTGCACCAACCAAAAGACATAGACTGGCAGGGAATATGTGTATTTATGCACTTACACTTACCACATCACTCTGCTTGACCACCCAAATTGCATGTAATCATTTTATATTGTTAGGTTAACCATGTTTCCATTATGGCTTGCAATTGTAATTACTTTTATTTTCTGTCTGGCTATTGATTGTAAAAACTGATAAACATCTTTCAGTATTGTGGAAAAAAAAAAAAAGAATATTGAATAGGGTCACAGATGACATAAATTTTGGTATGAACTCAGAAACAGAGAGCTTAAAATTTGAGTAACTCTAAAGAAATTAAAGAATTAAGTGGATAGAAAAAGAGGGTAAGAAAAGAAACACAGAGTGAGAAAATGCCAAATGATCAATTATAAGACATATAAATTCAAATAGATTCTAAAGAGTTATTCTTTATCCACTTCAATTTGTTAATTAAATTTTAAAAGTCCAAGGACAGGTTGAATTATCTATGTTAATATAATTATACAATATGAATATACACAAAATCTTATTCTTGGGCAGAAGGCAGAGAAAAGTGCATTGACCATGAAAACTGCACAATGGTATGAAGTTTATCCTTTGTAAGATCAATTTTAATTAATGAAGCCACTTACTTTCTTTCCCTGTTGGTAATATCTGAATTGCCAACTATGGCACAATGTATATACACATATACATCTGTAGAAATGTATACGTATGCAGTATGAACACACACAACTACACACAACTTTTGATGTGTAATCATTGCGTGTGTGTGTTTTCAAAAAAGCATATGGAAAAAGCAACTGAGGATAGAAACAAAATGTGAATTTCTATCAGTAAACTGATTTGTAGAATATTGAATTAAAAGTCACACTCAGCCATGATACAAAGCTTTAAAACTTTGTGCTTAAGAAGACTCTCCTGCTTAGCTTTTATTACCATATTCAACAAGTTGAATGAAGGCACAGAAAAGAACACAAATACTGAAAAATCTTAATGACTTCCCTGGTGGTCCATTGGTTAAGAATCTTCCTGCCAGTGCAGGGGAGATGGGTTCCCTTGTCTGGGAAAACTCTATTTGCTGAGAGGCAACTAAACCCATTCACCACAACTAGCGAGCCCATGCTCTGCAGCTACTGAAGCCCAAGTACCCTGAGCTCATGCTATACAGCAAGAGAAGCACATACATCTCAACTAGGGAGTAAATTCCACTCTTCACAACTAGAGAAAGCCTGCACCCAGCAACAAAGATTCAGCACAGCCAAAAATAAATAAATAAAATTAAAAGTAAATAAATAAATAAATGATAGTAGCTCTAGAATAGGCACCACTGAAATAAAAAAAAAATTAAAAAAAAAAAGAAATCTTAAGGAGACAGTTCACTTTGGAAAACATCAGCTTATTAGCAAACTTGAATAAAGTATTTTAGAAAGAGTATTTTTTATGTGAACAAAAAAAAAAGGACTTATGTTCTATAGCTTGAAAAGATGAGAAGTAGAATCAACCATACAGGTTATATTAAAACAACCAAAACTCATAATCAGTGTCTGTAATTTACAGAGTCCCAATCATGATAAAGGTTAAAGCTTAAATTAGATTTAAGAGATAGTTTACAGGAAAATTCTACCTGCTATGGTAGTTTAAACTAGTTGATTTCAAAGATCACTTCCAATTTTAAAATGTTATAATTGTGTTCCAGAACTAAGAGGAAACACCATAACAGTCATTATAGACACAAATACAGTTAAAAAACCATTCTGATTGACAACATATGGTACAGCAGAGCCTCATTATTCCCAGATTTCATAGTTTGCAGTTCATCCACTTGCTAAAACTTATATGTAACCCTAAAATTGATACTTGCAATGCTTTCAGAGTCATTTGTGGACATGTGCAGAACAACAAAAAATTAAGTTGCCTCATGTACACATTTCCAGCTTAGGTTGAGAAAGGAATCAATCACTCTGCCTGCTGGTTTTAGCTTTCATACTCTAAAAAATGTTTTCCTTAAGGTCTATTAGTGCCACATTTTTGCAATCCTGTGCTTTATGTTGATGATCTGATTCTTTAAAATGGGCCCAAGCATCATAATAAAGTACTGTGTAGGGGCTACTAAGCACAGGAAGGTGGGAAATCTGCCTTAGGAAGAAAATACATGTATAAGATAACCTTTGTTGAGAGGTGTGTTGCAATGCTTTGGGCCTTGAATTTAATGTTAATGAATCAACAATATATATTAAATGTAGTTTCTTCAAATAGAAACATATATAAACAAGGTTATCTACTGATCCACTCATTGACAAAATGCTGTGACAAGAGACTCATAGGAATCTCCTCTATATTTTTCCAAGAAGCAAGGGTTCATTGTTATTTAGTTGCTTGATCATGTCTAACTCTTTTGTGACTCCATGGATTGTAGTCCAAAGGCTCCTCTGTCCAAGGGATTTCCCGGGAAAGAATACTGGAGCGGGTTCCTTCTCCAGGGGATCTTCTCAACCGTGGGATCAAATCTGTGTCTCCTGCATTGCGGGCAGATTCTTTGCTGCTGAGCCACCAGGGAAGCCCTAAGCAAGGGATCACTATATCAGTGTTCAGAAACTTTATATTTCATAACTAGTGCAAATAATGAGAATAGATTGTATTTCCCTACATAAAGCTAAAAGCAAACATATAAATTTCTCCAAAGGTGTGTGCAGTTATAAAGTGGAAATGATCTAGGTTAAAATTAGCTTCACAAATGAATATGTTATGGCCTGGTATTCCTAGTACATACTTTGTGAACCAGTTCCTAGCTCTGTGATGGAAAATCTTGCCATACTCCAGATATATAAGTAACTTTCTATGTCACACCCTTACTCCCACAGTACGAGATCAAAGTATCTAGGGAACTAGAGATAATGTTGTAGCATATAAAGTATTTTCTTTTAGCATTTATATCTTTATAGTGAAAGGTATAACCATCATTCAACCAGGTGGCCATTTATTAGTGCCAAATTGAGATCTGTAAATCTGAGCCTCTGACTGCCTGCCCTTGATCACAGAGGAAAACATGCACTGCTCAGTGTATGTTCTTGAAAACCTCCAAGCCAAACTTTTCATATGGCTGTTATGAAGGTTGAGAAATCCAAAGAGTTGTTAAACAATTGTTAGCACTAGTTGCAATACCCAAAACTTACTGTAAATACTTACAGAGCAACAAACTAGTCAAATCCACATTCTTGCTCAATTATAAACAACACTAAAAAATAACATCTCAGTTTGCAATTGCCCCAACAGTTGTATAGCTTCTGAGATTTCTTCCTCAGTATCTTCACCTGTTAAACTTTTTCCTTTAGTTCTGTACTTCAAGTATTTAAAAGGGAACATTATGATCATAAAATTATGGCTCCAGTCAACATATTTGCTACATTAAATTGGTGGCAAAATCTATTATCAATTTACACCATGGGCTTAAAATGTGAACAAAAGATTATCTTTACACTTATAAACTTATTCTAATAGAAAGATAATTTTTGGAAGATAATTTATGTGACAAGGTTACAAAAAATAATGTCCTTCATTTGATTATCTGAGTCTCATAAAAATATCATACTGTACTTCAACTAGATTGAAAGCAAACCTTTATGAAAAACAACAGATAAGGAAGGCTTAGATTCCATTTTATTGTGAAATGTACATATTGCCTTTTCCTATGAAGAACAAATTAAGAAGACAGAGCTCACAACTTCACAGTCAAATAAAATGAGGTTCATCATGAAGACAAACTAAGAAATAAGTTTCAGAATGTTCTTTCCTCAGTGGTCAGCAACAGCTCTCTGATATTGAGTGCCACTGTCTTTAACCTTTTCTTGAATTATCAAATAAAAATGAACCCAGCATCACCCATTTCATTATAATATATCAGAACCATGATGTTGGTTTAGGTTTTTTGAAATTTCTATGTCATTTTGAATATATATATATAAACCTAGACAGCATATTAAAGTGCAGAGATATTACTTTGCCGATAAAGGTCTGTATTGTCAAAGCTATGGTTTTTCCAGTAGTCATATATGGATGTGAGAGCTGGACCATAAAGAAGGCTGAGTATCGAAGGATTGATGCTTTGGGGCTGTGGTGTAAGAGAAGACTTTTGAGAATCCCTTGGATTGCAAGGACACCAAACCAGTCCATCCTAAAGAAAAGCAGTCCTGAATATTCATTGGAAGGACTGATGCTGAAGCTGAAGTTTTAATACTTTAGCCACCTGATACAAAGAACTGACTCAAAGGAAAAGACCCTGATGCTGGGAAAGATTGAAGGCAGTATAAGGGGCTCACAGAGGATACAACACATGGATAAAATATACAAAGTGTGGTTTTACTTAATGGGGGAAATGAATAACACTTTTTACCATTAAAGTCATTTAATGAGTGACCTAGCTTTAAAAAAAAATAAAAATAAAAGCAGTATAAATAAAACTGCCAAAACCAGTTTTTTTCTGTCAGTCTAATTAAGACCAGTCCAGAAATGACAGTCGAAGAGATAGTATGTATGTACTATAATAATGTCCTTTTTATACAGGTAAACTAACTATAAGGTGAAACATAGATTAGGGAAATTAAGCACACAAATGTTTTTGAGTTGCATCATTATTTCCTCATAATCATACTTTAAGCATTAATAAGGTAATTTAACTTAATTTTAAAAACCTGTCATTTGCTACTCCTCTAAAGAAGGTAAGTTTTATATCCAGTTTATATTTTAAGCATAAAGACGATTTACTTTTTTTTTTTCAAATCTGTATTACTTTTTAATTTAAGTAAATTTGGTATTATACACAATTGCTCTGAAACTTTAGACATATAAAGTGAACAATACCACCAAGGAGCAGGTCTAGGAAGGTAGACACACCAGATCATGCTTGAGCTGAAAGACCTTGTACATGTATCTGCTAATAATTAACTGAAACAATGGTTATAGTCTCTTACATCACTGGAGCTTTCATCATTTTTCTCAATTCCCTTCAAGTGATGAAAACCCTATCATTTGATCAGTCCAAGGACAAATAAAAAATCAGAAAACTCATCACAGAATAAACAAGGATTATTAATTAGACATTTGTTTTCCACACCTCTGAAATTTCGGCAATCTTTGACCGACTTTAAATTATCTAGATGGCAGAAAGCAAAGGGGAACTAAAAACCTCTTGATGAGGGTGAAGGAGGAGAATGAAAGAGCTGGCTTAAAAACTCAATATCAAAGAAACTAAGATTATGGTATCCAGTCCCATCACTTCATGGAAAATAGAAGGGGAAAAAGTGGAAGCAGTGACAGATTTCCTCTTCTTGGGCTCTAATATCACTGTGGATGGTGATTGCAGCCATGAAATTAGAAGACAGCTCTTTCTTGGCAGGAAAACTATGACAAGCCTAGATAGTGTGTTAAAAAGAAAAGACATCACTTTGTCAACAAAGGTCCGTATAGTCAAGGCTATGGTCTTTCCTGTAGTCATCTACAGATGTGAGAGCCGGACAATAAAGAAGGCAGAGCTCTGAAGAATTGATGTTTTCAGATTGTGGTCCTGGAAAGACTCTTGAGAGTCCCTTGGAAAGCAAGGACATCAGTCAATCCTAAAGGAACTCAACCCTGAATACTCTTTGGAAGGACTGATGCTGAAGCTGAAGTTTCAATACTTTGGCCACCTGACGCAAAAAGCTGACTCACTGGAAAAGACCCTGATGCTGGGAAAGATTGAAGGAAGAAGGAGAAGGGGATAACAGAGGATAAGATGGTTGGATAGGATCATCAATTCACTGCACATGAACTTGGGCAAACTCTGGGAGATGGTGTTGGACAGAGAAGTCTGCCATGTTGTAGTCCATGGGGTCTCAAATAGTCGGACATGATCTGGGGACTGAACAACAACAAATAATCTAGGTTCTTCTATGGAGAAATGAATTCCCACACATTCTTAAAAGCCAGTGGTGAGAACAAGAAGCCAGAGGAATGGTCAAAATTCTCAATCATGGAAGGAAATAATATATTAATTTTTATTATGGACAAGTGTTAGGTAAAATCCCCAACAATTGCTTTCAGCATCTATTATTATCCTGTTTTATAGATGAAGAGACTGAGACTTGGAAAGATTAAGCAACTTCCATAAATTTACCTACAGCTAGATTTCAAACCCAGAACCTCAAAACCAAATTTAACTTTCTTTATACTACAGAGCAGTCACATTTGAATTAAGCAAATCTCAACTACTGGAAATTCTCTTACTTCACATATTTTAAAATTATAGTAATCTCAGAAATGATAACAATTTCTAAGACTCACATAATCTCATAGTTGTAGAATAAATTAATAAACTGTGTTTGCTCTTTTAGCTGGCTAACAAATATACTGGGTTGGCTAAAAAGTTTGTTCCAGAAGCTCTTGCAAAAACCCAAGTGAACTTTTTGGCCAACCCAATATTTGCCATCCTCCATAGGGATCAGTTTTAAATTATATTAGTCTTAAATCATAGCCAGTCTTCAGCAACAACGTACTCTTATAGAATATCACCAACCTATGCTGCCTCAATTATTTTAGATAAAATTAGCTCCTGAAAGTTGTTTGCCCTTATGTAGAAAGATTTTTTTTTTAATGTCTCCAGGGAAAGAATTTTTCTGGATAAACAAATCCTTATATATTCTAAATTAGTTAAAAAGTTTTTGATATATCCAGCAATAATAAAATTTATTTTAAAATAGTAAATCATTCTCTACACATCATTTTGATATTATGCTAATGTTAAGAGAAGAAAACAGGATATAATATCGCATGTAATATTTATATGATTTCAACTAAAACCACAGAGCAGTTTAAAAAAGACTGAAAAGAAATGTTCTAAATTTTAAATGTCTTAAGTTATAGGCTTTAGGAGAATTTTAAGTACCTTCCCACTTACCTAAATACACAGAAATCTTAACTGAAATCAGGCTTTTACATGTGTCTCTTAATGAGTGATCAAGTAATAACCAATGCTGTCTTCATCATTTACAAACGTTGAGGTTTGCTGTAAATACAGTCTAAATGTATTTATTCAAAATATTAGTAAAAACCATAACTAATTAAACTAATCTTGTCATAACACATACAATATTGACACTTGAAATAAGGTAACTTCGAAAATTGGTGAAAATATATTTATTAGGATGTATTTATACTGATCTTGGCAGGCACTCTTCAAACTTAGAGAGTTAAAGTGGAAATGTGATGTCTGTGCCAAATTCCTTCAGAAATGTTACACACTCTAATACAGTGTACATGAGAAGCCTGAAGTGTTGAAATGAAGCCATTTGAATTATCTAAGCACACACACACACAAAGGAATCTGGAAAATTACCTAACAACTGAAACATCCTATTCACATTTTCTGGAATCTCATAATGCTGAAAGGATGTTCGGCAGGTCCCGAGCTTACACTAATTTGCAAGCTTTTGAACGAGTATAACAATTCCAAAGAATAGGTTCCATTTGGTGGATGTATTACCAATGAAATATGATTTTAAAAGAAAAAAAGATACTTTTGTGTTACAATGCTTAATATAACATTAATATATAGTGTCATATTAAGGTGCATTTAGAGATAATAGCAGGAAACAAGGGTCATAGCTCATTCTTTGTTCTGGTCCCTAAGGCTACCAAGCATGGAATGAGCAAATAAAACAATCTAATTCCTTTTAGAACATTTCTGAAAGAAAAAAAGGACAGTGAACATTTCTGAAAGAAAAAAACGACAGTTTACGTCAGCCAGTGGGCTTTGGCTAATCACTTTCATATGTTCACTTCAGGAAGTTGGAATCAAGGTGTTTTCCATGGAAAACCCACACCATTCTGACTTTCTGTTCTCCTTCCCCTATATGGCACACCACTGACCACTAATAGTTCAAAACCTACACTCTAAAGTGACCCAGTAATAGTCACAACTAGGACTTGCAGTAAGTTGACCTTTATTACCACCACTTTTCCCCCCACAATCAGTACTATCTCTTTCCTCCCAGTGTTCCTTTTTCCTTGTCCAGAAACTACTCCAAATGATCTAGGAGCAATGCTTTAAACATTAAGGTGGCTCCTGGTACCTGGTCATACCAAGTGGCAAAATATTAGTTACTACCAGAAATACTCAAGATTACTGTAGTGAACTATGGTGTGTGCATGCTAGGTCGCTTGTCATGTCCAACTCTTTGTTGCCCCATGAACTGTAGCCCGCCAGACTCTTCTGTCCACAGATTCTCTGGGCAAGAATAATGGAGTGGGTTGCCATGCCCTCCTCCAGAGGATCTTCCCAACCCAGGGATCAAACTCACATCTCTTATGTCTCCTGCATTAGCAAGTGGGTTCTTTAGCACTAGCACAACCTGGGAAGCCCAGTGGACTATCTCTCCCAGGCACAGCCCTATCTCTCTTTTGGAAACAGTTGCCTTTCTACCCCTGCTTTCTTTTGGGAATCTCTTCTCCAACTCTGCATTCCTACTGGAGCTAGAAATAGTAGTAGACTATTGAACCAGCCTCGGCTTATGATAAACTGGTTCATATTTTGTCTCTGAAGCTGGTTTGTAAGAGATGAAACTACTAGAATTGCTTAGATTACTAAACCATACATCCAGGGTCAACAACATTCAACATCCAATCTAAACATGAGAATCAATCTTAATGTTGTAGCATGAGATTCACTACCTGAAAAGGCTGCTTCTCTCTACATACATCTCTTGAACAAATTCTCACATTCACCACACCTATTATTATAACAAAGCGAGTTGTTTTTTTGGGTTTTTTTGCCACTTTTGAAATATTAGTGTCCACTGTATGGGAAACGTGGGTCTCTGATAGCAGAGTTAGTCTTATTGATCAGCAGCTGCCTTTATAATATGATTTGAGGTACAAAAATCATAAGCCTAGCTATGTGACTTGATCCATAAATCAAAGAGACTAATAATTTTTAAAAAGATCCATTTCTGTATGTTAAGCAGCATTTTCTAAAGACTTCATTTTTAATGTAAATTCTATAAATGAATCTAAAACATTGACTATTATTTTTTCCTAGGATTTGTGATTTATTTTGTTTATCAAATTGCTTTGTGATATTAAGAGAGATCATGAAAACTTTGACGAGAAAAGCAGCCATCCAGAAAGTTAAAAAATACCAGAAATGCTCTCTGCCATTTCACAATTTTGCTCCCAGCTCATTTGCAGGATAAGCTCAATATGTAGGTTGCAAGCTAGGAAGTATTGGATCTAGAATATGGGTCAAGTTCAAGAATGACCCTGTGGTCCAGTGAATATTTCACTATAGTTCAGAGACCTACATAGATTTGGAACTTCTTAAGTATAAAACAGACCCTAAAGGATCTCTATAGAGATCAAATACTAGAGATGCTACGCCATGAGGCTAACATAGATACAGAATTACACAACAGTTTAGAAATAAGATGAATAAACCTGGTGGGCCAGGAATTATCTTGAAATAATTCATCTTGGCTCATC
Source organism: Bubalus kerabau (assembly GCF_029407905.1). Classification (NCBI taxonomy): domain Eukaryota; kingdom Metazoa; phylum Chordata; class Mammalia; order Artiodactyla; family Bovidae; genus Bubalus; species Bubalus kerabau. The sequence continues at coordinate 79,241,697 of NC_073625.1, read as the reverse complement.
CAACAGGGTGAAAGTTGGTAAAAAAGAGATTTAATGTGTTCCTTTTGACATATACCAAAATAAAAAGTTAAAGAGTAGCAACCATTACATGGGGCTTTCCTGGTGTCTCAGGTAGTAAAGAATCTGCCTGCAATGCAGGAGACTGGGTTAGATTCCTGTGTGAGGAAGATCCCCTGGAGAAAGGAATGGCTACACACTCCAGTATTCTTGCCTGGAGAATCCCATGGATAGAGGAGCCTGATGGGATACAGTCTATGGGATTGCAAAGAGTCAGACTCAACTGAGTGACTAACACTTTCACTTTTTTTTCAACCCATTACACATCTATATATTATTTTACCTTATTTCTCAAATAAAACAATAAGAAAAGAAATCAAACAGCATTTATAAAATATCTAATCAGGGAAGTCTTTGGTCGTCCAGTGGTTAAGACTCTGCCCTTTCACTGCCATGAACCTGGGTTCAATCCCTGGTCAGGGAACTAAGATCCCATAAGCAAAAAATAAATAAATAAATAAAATAAAATACCTAATCAATACAGTGTCAGATGCTTTTCTCTTTGTGATTAGTAATAGCATAAAACAGAGTTAAGAAACTGTAAGCTCATAAATTAATAAGTGAACTTTTTCTGCAATTGATTTTTTTTTCTTTGAACAGAGTGTGGAGTTGGGAAAGGAACGTATAAAGTATATTAGACCAAGAGTAAATTATAAACCAATTTGATTCCTATAGAGATATCTCCTCTGAGTCACTTTCATTAAACATATAATTAAAAATTATTAAATTTATCTTTAGTTTAGTATTGCTAAACAAATTTTAGTAAATGAACCAAACATTAGCTTCTTTGTCACTTCAGGGCAAAATGAAAACACTATTTTTTACATAATGCTATAGAAATAAGCCAGTTAAAATCATAAATTGTTTTTTTAATACAAAAAAGAAATTTCAAAATTATTTAAAAATCAATACTTTATACAGTAATATTAAAATATCATAAAATTAGTTATAGCTAGATACTTTAGAATTAAAACAGCACTTCCAAACCAAAATAAAACAAAATACAATTCTATAAAAATGTATTGGATCAGTTGCTCAAATAAAAATAATATATAAATAATTTCAGTAAAATGTTTTGTTTAATTACTTAAAGCACCAAGAAATTCAGACAAGAATTTTGGAGGTCATTTTAATACATTATAAATGTACTTAGTCTTTATGGACTATTACACTCATTTACATGAAACCTTTCTGTTAATGGATAGAATTATATTCTTGAAATCCATACCCTCTCATATTTTATTAAATATAATGAGATCATTAAATTTTGAATACTTCCTTCAGTAGAATATTGTAAGAATATACAATATTAAGTGAATTAAGTTCTGCACTTAAGTATTCATCAATTGTCTTTTTAAGAATCTGTAACCCTATTAAATTTTGTCCTTAGTTCATTTCTTCTGTTTTTACATAGCTAAGTTTTCTTCTTTAATTGCCCTTTTATAATGGTTCTTTAAAAACAGGTATGTGTAGAAATAATGAATGAGTTAAGGAAGAAAATAATCATAATACTTAAAATTTATAGAAGTCTTACCATGTGACAGGCATGGTGTTAAGTTAAAAAATTTATTTCAGTTAATTTTCATGTTAATGCTATGAGGTAGATAGTCCCGTTAAACCCAACCTTAGAGCATTAAAGATGAAGAAACTAAGATATATACACAAAAGCTCATGAAATTTAGTGGGAAAGAGCTAGGTTATTAAGAGTTTTAATATTGACAAAAATATGGAAATTCACTACTATGACGATATTAGGTTTTATAATGTACATTAAATAAACAAGCATTTATTTGCACATACATGAAAATAAACACTACAGAAAGCATAAAATGAAACATTTTCCTAGAACACAAGATGAAACTTTAAGTCATCTATCCATTACCAACAATAGGGTTTGCTCATTATAAAGCAGAGTTATTACTTTGCCAACAAAGGTCCGTCTAGTCAAAGCTATGGTTTTTTCAGTAGTCATGTATGGATGTGAGAGTTGGACTATAAAGAAAGCTGAGCACTGAAGAATTGATGCTTTTCAACTGTGGTGTTGGAGAAGACTCTTCAGAGTTCCTTGGACTGCAAGGAGATCCAGCCAGTCCATCCTAAAGAAGATCAGTCCTGAATATTCACTGGAAGGACTGATGCTGAAGCTGAAACTCCAATACTTTAGCCACCTAATGCAAAGAACTGACTCATTGGAAGAGACCCTGATGCTGGGAAAGATTGAAGGTGGGAGGAGAAGGGGACAACAGAGGAAGAGATGGTTGGATATCATCACCAACTTGGCGGACATGAGTTTGAGTAAGCTCGGGGAGTTGGTGATGGACAGGGAAGTCTGGTGTGCTGCAGTCCATGGGGTCGCAAAGAGTCGGACACAAGTAAGCGAATGGACTGAACTGAAAACACACCAAAGCAGCTAAAATTTTTTTGCAGAATATATTGTCATTGCTAGTGACTTACCTGTTTAAACAATTACATATTTTAAAATGTTAACCTGATAATCCATTAGAAAATGAATGCAGGCTTAAAGTCAACTACAATGAAACCTATTCTAAAGGGCAAAATGATTGAAGGGATTTAAAACCTAGTTGAAAACTATGGAATATTTTGATGAATTTTGCTTCACATCATTAATAATTATTTTTTTAAAATCTGATGCCATTTAACTTAGAGATAACAAGTTTTAAAGCCATGAGAGACTTCAGATATGGTACAATAGATCTACTTGTTTTTCACATAAAAAATGACATTTGTGCTCCAAGCTTGTGTAAACAAGAATTCTACAATAGCCAGGAATGGCACTTTAACCAAGACACTATACTGCCTCTAATTTGTCTTTCATTCCTGTCTATTTCCCCAAGCCTAGAACTATATCTAGAACCTGGCAGGTGTTCAATACACATTTCCTAAATTATTTTTTTTAAATGACAACAAGTTAAGAAGATGGAGAGATTAACCACATCCTTTATTTAAGTAAGGGAACAATGTATATAATATAGGACTTTAAGACTAAATTAAAAAGTTTTATGAGAAGGGTTACTGAGTCAAAAATATAATAACCAACATGTTCAAAGCTTACTAAAAGTTTGAATAAAAGGAGCTATGTGAGCAAATTAATTCAGTTAAATATAACTTTGACTGAGAGTAGTAGAGAGATAAATAAGGAAAAAGCTAAAGAAATGTAGGTGTTCAAAATAGCAAATGAGGATATTAAAACAAAAGAACCTAAAGTAAACTGTATTGTGTGATCCTAAAAATGTAATCTAAGTTGAAAAAAGTTAAATTTGTATCATGGCAACCAATTTTTACTGAAAATGTACTATATGTTGGGACTGTGCAAGGTGTTAGGACAGAGCAATGAATAAAATAGCTAAAAACCCTGGTCCTTAATTAGATTATAAAGAGACAAGAATTCTATAACTATTAAGTTACAAAAATAATACTGGTGAGCAATGGCTAGAATTTGGCCTAAGGTGAATCTATCAAGGATTCTGTGAAGGAAAAGGAAACAGAGGTAGTAGATAAAATGTATACCATGGAGGTTGGTATCAAATCAAAGGACACTAATATCTGGCATCTAACTAAAATGTTCTAGAGGAGAAGGAAATGCTCCTCTCAGAAACTGAATGTTTCTAAGTTTCTGAAATGTTTGTCAGAAACTGAAACAGGTAGGCAGAAGATCCAAAAATAGCATCTATCCTTCCACCCTAGCTCTGGTTGTGTGGTGGTCAGTAGGTGGGTGGGGCGCATGTGTTTTGTTTTGTTTTTTTCATGTTCACAGCTCCAAATCAGAATCCTCCCTAGAGATAATTTTCATCATTCTACCCCCAGATAAGGGCTACATTCAGTGAGTTTATGAAGCACACACACACCCGCAGGGGGGAATGGGACTCATTTATCCTTATCAGTTCCAGCAATTAGGAAAACAGATGCATCATAGAACAGTTGTGGTACATTAGTAGATGGCAAGGCACTGCATGGTCTAGGGAGTTGGGGAGACAGCTGGGCTAGGCATAAACAAATATGAGTTGCTGACTGCTTGAAAAGTTCTATAGACACCATAACTTTTAACAAACACACATTAATAATCACAGTTAACACTACTGTGGCTACATAATCAACACAATCAGGCCAGATTATCTAATTTTAATTCAAATCACACCGCCTCCTGAAGGCCTACCAAGTTCAAGCAGGTTACAAAACAGAAGAGTAAAGGAGTAAGACTTGCAAGCTAGTCTTTAGCAGGCATGTCAGCTGGTGGGCAAGACATTCACATTAATAATATGAAGAAGACTATGATTAAGTCTACTCAGAGTCCTCTAGAAGAGAAATTCAGAGTGTCAGAGAAAATTTCCTAAGAGAATTGGAGCTGAACTTTAGTTCTCCTTCACAGCTAGTAGAGAGAACCTTTTATACTCAGCAAATTATCTTGCATTGCACAAAAAAGCAGAGACTAGCAGTTTAAAATGGCATCTGGTTGGCAGAGTTCCTTGTTCAGTTTCCCAACTTCCCAGGACAAACATCAAAAGACACCACCTCAGTGAGGGCATCTAGTGAGTCAGGCTATGACACAAATACCCGTTTCTAGAATCAAGAAAAATTGTCCTACTCCATTCAAAGCCAATGGATGTGGAATCCAAATGCACTTAGTGACCCAGCCACACCCATCTTAAGGTAGGCAGGAAGTCTATCATCCTTCTTCAAATATCTGCTCTCTGATTTAGAAATAGAAGGTCAATTCCAAACAGAAGATCAGAAGTAACTTTCTAATGCAGTTTGTTGTTCGTGCCCGAGTCTTTGTGACCCCATGTACTGCAGCAGCCTGGCTTCCCTGTCTTTCACTATCTCCTAGAATTTGCTTAAATGCATACCCATTGAGTTGATAATACCACTCAACCACATTATCCTCTGTTGCCCCCTTCTCATCCTATCCTCAGTCTTCCCCAATGAGGTAGAAATTGCTAGGCAGCCAGTGTAGGGCTCTGAGACCTAGGTCTTGTTTTCAATAAATATCTCATTCCATTAACCTAACCCTTTATCCCATATTCCTGGAATGTGTCCTTGGTCTGATAAATTATCAACACTCAAATCCAGGAAAGGACAGTAACTAACTTCTGTTCCATATGCCTGAGGGGGAAAAAAACAAAACAAAACTGATGATCATTAATCTGTAGCACATACATCTGGTCCATTGCAAAATGGCCAGGGTGCATGAAAAAGGGTGGTGACTTAATCTGAAGATCAAGAGAAGCCATAAAGATGTTTAGATAAACATCTTGACCTTTAAATTAATTGGTTAAAAATAATGACTTTTAAGGACAGAAGCCAACCAAAAATGTACAAATTAATACTGGTAAGGATGTAAACTTCTGTAAGTCCTGCCTCTGGGGGACTCTTAAACCCCTTCTCAGTGCCTCTGTTGAGAGCTTTGTACTTTCTTTCTCTTTAATATATCCTATTCACTTGCTACCATGAGTGTTTGTGTGTTTTGTGAAGTTCATTCTTAGGCCCAGTGAACAAGAACTCAGATTCCCATTTCACCAGCATCAGGGTTGTTTCTAATGAGTCAGCTCTTTGCATTAGGTGGCCAAACTGATGCTTCAGCTTCAGCACCAGTACTTCCAAAGAATATTCAGAGTTGATTTCCTTTGAAATGGACTGGTTTGATCTCCCTGCTGTCCAAAGGACTGTCAAGAGTCATCTCCAGGACCACAATTTGAAACCATTGATTCTTTGATGTTCAGCTTTTTTTATGGTCCATCCAACTCTTACATTAGTACATGACTATTGGAAAAACTATAGCTTTGCATATATGGACCTTTATCAGTAATGTGTTGGAGAAGGAAATGGCAACCCACTCCAGTATACTTGCCTGGAGAATCCCAGGGACAGGGGAGCCTGGTGGGCTGCCATCCATGGGGTTGCACAGAGTTGAACACAGCTAAAGCAACTTAACAGCAGCAGCAGCAGCAGCAATCAGTAATGTGATGTCTCTGCTTTTTAATAAGCTGTCTGATTGTCATAGCTTTTCTTCCAAGGAGCAAGTGTATTTTAACTTTGTGGCTGCAGTCACCATCTACAGTGATTGATTTTGGAGCCCAAGAAAATAAAATATGTCTCTATTTCCATATTTTGCTCATCTATTTGTCATGAAGTGATTGGAACAGATGCCATGATCTTAGTTTTTTGAATGTTGAGTTTTAAACCAGCTTTTTCATTCTCCTCTTTTACCCTCAGCCAAGAGGCTCCTTAGTTCCTCTTCATTTTTTTGCAATTACAGTGATATCATCTGCATATCTGAGGTTGATGTTTCTTCCAGCAAACTTGATTCCAGCTTGTGATTTATGCAGCCCAGCATTTTGCATGATGTACCCTGGATATAAGTTAAATAAGCAGGGTGACGATATACAGCCTTGAAATACTCCTTTCCCAATTTGAACCAGTCCATTGTTCCATGTCCAGTTGTAACTGTTGCTTCTTGACCCTCAAACAGGCTTCTCAGAAGACAGGTAATATGGTCTAGTATTCCCATCTCTTTAAATATTTCCCACAGTTTGTTGTGATCCACAATGTCGAAAGGTTTAGCATAGTCAATGAAGCAGAGTAGATGTTTTTCTAGAACTCCCTTGCTTTTTCTATGATTCAAGAGATGTTGGCAATTTGATATCTGGTTCCTGTAACTTTTCTAAATTCAGCCTTCACATCTGGTAGTTCTCAGTTCACATACTGCTGAAGCCTAGCTTGAAGGATTTTGAGCATTATCTTGCTAGCAAGTGAAATGAGCACAACTGCACAGCACTTTTAACATTCTTTGTCCTTGCCTTTCATTGGGATTGCAATCAAAACTGACATTTTCCAGTTCTGTGACTACTGAGTTTTCCAAATTTTCTGACCTTCTGAGTGCAGCATTTTAACAGCATCATCTTCAAGAATTTGAAAAACCTCAACTGAAATTCTATCATCTCCACTAGCTTGGTTTGTAGTAATGCTTAAAAAGGCCCACTTGAATTCACATTCCAGGATGTCTGATTCTAGATGAGTGACCACACAATTGTTGTTATCTGTGTCACTAAGACCTTTTTTGTATATTTCTTCTATATATTCTTGCCACTTCTTATCCTCTTCTGCTTCTGTTAGGTTCTTTCAATTTCTGTCCTTTATTAAGCCCATCTTTGCATGAAATGTTCCCTTGGTATCTTCAATTTTTGTGAAGAGGTCTCTAGTCTTTCCCATTCTACTGTTTTCTTTTTTTTTTTTTTTTTTGCATTCTCCTTTAAGAAGTCTTATCTCTCCTTGCTATTCTTTGAAATTCTGCATTAAGTTAGATGCATCTTTCCCTTTCTCCTTTGACTTTTGCTTCTCTCTTTTCTCAGCTATCTGTAAGGCCTCCTTGAACATCCACTTTCCTTTCCTGCATCACTTTTTGTTTAGGATGGTTTTGGTCATCACCTCCTGTATAATGTTATGAACCTCCATCCATACTTCTTTAGGTACTCTGTCTACCAGCTCTAATGCCATGAATCTATTTGTCACCTCCACTGTATAATAATAAAGGATTCAATTTAGGTCATAGCTAAATATGAATGGTCTTCAGATTTGCCCTACTTTCTTCAATTTAAGCCTGAATTTTGCAATAAGGATAATAATAATAATATAATAGTAATGACAATTTTGCAATAATAATCCATAGGTGTGTTACTGTGGCAAACTACTAATACTTTCCTTTCTACTGTCACATGAGAACTGCATTCTAATATTAGTAATGGTGGTGGGAGATGGAGTGGGGCCACTGCCCTGCCCACAAAATAGACACACAAAGGTACCAGTCACTAAAATAATTAAGAGGGAAACTAAAACATTCTGATAACTCTGCAAGTCACATCACTAATATCTGACAAAATCTGAATAAATACCTCGCTAGAAAAAAAGTTAATATCCAATAAAAAAGTTAGATAGTGAACGACAGGGAAGCCTGACGTGTTGTAGTACATGGTGTCACAAAGAGCTGGGCTCTACTGAGTGCCTGAACAACAAAAAAAAAGTTAAGATCTTTATTTAAAATGGAATAATTATTGTTACTTGATAAATTATTATCCCTCTCTTCAATCCAATACTTCCTCAATCTCCTTGTTAAATATCTTGATTGTTTTTATTCAGTTCTCCTTTTCTGAAATTAAACAATAGAAGTTGTCTGATGAAGTTCATTCAAAGCCTTTCAGAAAAGCTTATTCAGCAGCAACTGGCTACACCAAAGGAAGGTTGTATCTCACTAATGGGGTCAGCTAAGCCATGGACCACTTTAAAAATATGAAATCATACTCTGAATTTAAAGCGGTCAATATGAACAAGATCTTTCCTTAGGTTAGATTAGAATCTTTTAATTGCATTGAAGGTACATCACTTACTGATGCATTAACTGAAGTACATCCAATTTAGACCACTAGCAATTATCAGGTCAGCACTGCTGTTAAAATAGCTGCTTTTATTAAAGAGCAAAAAAATGTTATAGAATAGTTTGCTTTTAGTGACATTATGGCTTACTTCCCATACATCTGGAAGAGTGAAGAATATATCAAAATATCTTAAATGAAATGTGTGTAATCACTTTATATTGCAGAAGCAAATATCAATGAACATGTATTTTTCTTTTCCATTCATCTTAATTATTATTAATGAGCCATGATTAAAATTTAATTTATAGAGTTATTCAAATCTCTATGACACAGTATAAAATAATACTTTTAGCCATTCTATTAACTTAATAAAATTATACTTTTAAACTTTATAATATTCCTAAATAGTTTTAATCAACCTTATTTTAACTCATATTTTGTAAGTCTAATTAAGAATTAAGATATTTGCTGACTAGAAGTGCCTTGTTTTTTTAAAATGCATTAACTTCAAATACTGAGTTATAATCATGATCTAATTCATAAGGTTATAAGAAGAATACTATCAGCAAAATACTACAATATGAAAAATATACAGATATACTCAGACCTAAAAAAGTTCACAACTTTGGCTTTAAGTACTGGAGTTACATAATTAAATAAAAAACCTCATCACATGTAGAACAATAATTCATGAAACCAAAGCATGAACCCACAAGGACAAACCCCAACCCCCAAAATCTGCTTTAATTTTATTTTGTTTCTTTCTTTTGATAGCTATAGAGAACTAGGTTCACAAATTCATTACCTACTAAATTTTGCTATTATAAATGTTTTCTCATAAAGTCCTGGGCATCCAATAAAGCTTATTTTCAAGATTACTTCCAGTTCTACATGAATTGATTCCTATATTCACTTACCTGTTAATGTTTGGCATGTGAAAGGGATAAAAACATATTAAAATGTGTATACTTTGAGAAATGCTTCAAGTTAGTGGAAAATAGGATTCAAAGACTGGGTGGGGTGGTTAGTAGTAAGTGAGTAGCATTTGGGGTCAGAATAAGGACATCTTTTTCTGTCACACTTAATAATTTGTACTTAGTTTTGCAATTAGTGTTGAGAAAAGAAAATCTAGAGTGAGTTTTACATAGAAGAGAAAAAGCAACCAGACCTCCCCCACCATTGCCATCCCAGGAAAATAACCATGGAGACACAGTGTAGGATACAGGGTGTGAGGACAGATTGATAAGAGAACGTAGCAATAGTACAGATGAAACAATGCAAGAATTCAAACATGGTCCTGATAATGGACCAATATACTACTGGAGATCAGTGGAGAAATAACTCCAGAAAGAATGAAGAGATGGAATCAAAGCAAAAACAATACCCAGTTGTGGATGTGACTGGTGATGGAAGTAAAGTCTGATGATGTAAAGAGCAATATTAATAGGAACCTGGAATATTAGGTCCATAAATCAAGGCAAATTGGAAGTGGTCAAACAGAAGATGGCAAGAGTGAACATCGATATTTTAGGAATCAGCAAACTAAAATGGACTGGAATGGGTTAACTTAGCTCAGATGACCATTATATCTATTACTGTGGGCAAGAATCCCTTTGAAGAAATGGAGTAGCCATCATACTCAACAAAAGAGTCCAAAATGCAGTACTTGAATGCAATCTCAAAAATGACAGAATGATTCATTTCCAAGGCAAAACATTCAATATCACAGTAATCTAAGTCTATGCTCAAACCAGTAATGCTGAAGAAGCTGAAGTTGAAAGTTTCTAAGAAGACTTACAAGACCTTCAAGAAATAACACCCAAAAATGATGTCCTTCATTATAGGGATGTCCTTTTCAAAAGTAGGAAGTCAAGAAATACCTGGAGTAACAGGCAAATTTGGCCTTGGAGCACAGAATTAAGCAGGGAAAAGGCTAATAGAGTTTTGCCAAGAGAACACACTAGTCATAGCAAATACCCTCTTCCAAGAACACAAGAGAAGACTCTACACATGGACATCACTAGATCAGATTGATTATATTCTTTGCAACCAAAGATGGATAATCTTTATACAGTCAGCAAAAAAATAAATAAATAAATAAATAAATAAATAAACAAGACCAGGAGCTGACTATGGACTTCTTATTGTCAAATTCAGACTTGAATAAAGTAGGAAAAACACTAGGCCATTAAGGTATGACCTAAATCATATCCCTTATGATTATACAGTGGAAGTTACAAATAGACTTAAGGGACTAGATCTTATAGACAGAGTGCCTGATGATCTACTGACGGATATTCATGACATTGTACAGGAAGCAGTGATAAAGACCATCCCCAAGAAAAAGATACAAAAGGGCAAAATGGTTGTCTGAGGAGGTCTTACAAATATCTGTGAAAAGAAGAGAGGTGAAAGGCAAAAGAGAAAAGGAAAGATATATCCATTTGAATGCAGAGTTCCAAAGAATAGCAAAAAGAGATAAGAAAGTCTTCCTCAGTGATCATTGCAAAAAAAAAAAAAAAAAAAAAAACAGAGGAAAACAATATTAAGAAGAGGTGGCAAGAATACACAGAAGAACTATACAAAAAAGATCTTCATAATCCAGATGGTGTGATTACTCACCTAGAGCCAGACATCCTGGAATGTGAAGTCAAGTGGGCATTAGGAAGCATCACTACAAACAAACCTAGTGGAAGTGATGGAATTCCAGTTGAGCTATCTCAAATCCTAAAAGATGAGGCTGTGAAAGTGCTGCACTCAATATGCCAGCAAATTTGGAAAACTCAGCAGTGGCCACAGGACTAGAAAAGGTCAGTTTTCATTACAATCCCAAAGAAAGGCAATGCCAAAGAATGCTCAAACTACAACACCATTGTGCTCATCTCACATGCTAGCAAAGTAATGCCCTATATTCTCCGAGCCAGGCTTCAGCAATACATGAACCGTGAACTTCCAGATGTTCAAGCTGGTTTTAGAAAAGGCAGAGGAACCAGAGACCAAATTGCCAACATCCGCTGGATCATAGAAAAAGCAAAAGAGTTCCAGGAAAACATCTATGTCTGCTTTATTGACTATGCCAAAGCCTTTGTGTGGATCACAATAAACTGTGGAAAATTCTTCAAGAGATGGGAATACCAGACCACCTGACCTGCTTCCTGAGAAATGTGTATGCAGGTCAGGAAGCAACAGTTAGAAGTGGACATGGAACAACAGACTGATTCCAAATCGGGAAAGAAGTACATCAAGGGTATATATTGTCACCCTGCTTATTTAACTTACTTGCAAAATACATCATGAGAAACGCTGGGCTGTATGAAGCACAAACTGGAATCAAGATTGCTGGGAGAAATATCAATAATCTCAGATTTGCACACCCTTACAGCAGAAAGTAAAGAACTAAAGGGCCTCTTGATGAAAGTGAAAGAAGAGAGTGAAAATGTTTGCTTAAAACTCAACATTCAGAAAACTAAGATCATGCATCTGGTACCATCAGTTCATGGCAAATAAATGGGGAAACAATGGAAACAGTGACAGACTTTACTTTTGGGGGCTCGACAATCACTGTAGATGGTGACTGCAGCCATGAAATTAAAAGATGCTTGATCCTTGGAAGAAAAATTATGACCAACCTAGACAGCATATTAAAAAGCAGAGACATTACTTTGCCAACAAAGGTCCGTGTAGACAAAGCTATGGTTTTTCCAGTAGTCATGTATGGATGTGAGAGTTGGAATATAAAGAAAGCTGAGTGTTGAAGAACTGATGCTTTTGAATTGTGGTGTTGGAGAAGACTCTTGAGAGTCGCTTGGACAGCAAGGAAATCCAACCAGTTCATCCTAAAGGAAATCAGTCCTGAATATTCATTGGAAGGGCTGATCCTGAAGCTGAAACTCCAATACTTTGACCACCTGATGTGAAGAACTGACTCATTTGAAAAGACCCTGATGCTGGGAAAGACTGAAGGTGGGAGAAGGGGGCGACAGACAATGAGATGGTTGGATGGCATCACTGACTCAATGGACATGAGCTTGAATAAACTTAGGGGGTTGGTGATGGACAAGGTGGCCTGGAGTGCTACAGTCCATGGGGTTGCAAAGAGTGGGACAAAACTGAGTGACTAAACTGAACTGAACTGTCAATGGAAGTGAAAAATAGAGACAACATGGAAAATCAGATACAGAGATGATAAGAACACCACCAAGTTTGTGTGTGTGTGTATGTGTGTGTGTATATGTGTGTGTGTTTTAGCATATTTGCTAGGGCAGTTATCATGGCATTAACTGAAATAGAGTATTCCAGACATGCAAGGACTGAGAGGGTGTGGCTAAACAGAAAAAATAATGAGTTAAGTCTTTGGTGGATCTGCTATGTTTTTATGTGCGTACACATCTTTTGGTAAGGATATCCAGGAGGCAGTTAAAAGTGAGGGGTTGGTAAATGGCAAACAGTTCAGGCCTGGATAACTAGATTTGTTGGATTAGTGAGCACTAGGCCTCAGGCTCTTATTTATGCCTCATTAAATAAGTCAATCAATATATTATTTAAGTGGATTTTAACACTTTTTTTTTCTTTTTGATCTGCATTCTTGACATCAAAATGTGAAGAGAAGTCAAGGGCATGACTGTTAAAGGCAAGCATAATGCATGATTAACAGAGAGGCATGAAAAGCTTAAAAACATCTGTAGAACTCTGTTGTCCAGTATAGCAGTGTACCAGATGATATGTCCCTGAGACAGTGAGAAAATATATTATTTTTCATATTTTCCAGAAAAGAAGATAGTATAGTAGAAAAAGGCTTCCATTAAACTTGGTAAACAGAATTTTCCAGGTGCCTATAAAGCTTTTATGAGTCAAAAAAAACATTCTCCCAAGATGCTGGCTACATTATGGTAACTCTAAAGTCAAAAGTTTAAATATAATATTTATATTCCTGTTATAAGTAGAAAAATCAGATGAAAAGTGAAACATATCTAAGTGAACTGATTTCTTAAGGTTGTATGTTTGGGAGCCCATGTCTTAGAACACTGACCTAGGCAGAGGACACACAAAGATTTCCTTCTTGTAGGAATTCCATCTCCTGGAATTCTTCATTCAGCCTAATCACTGGAAAAAATATTGCATTACTTCCCTTCTAAAATATCTTTCCAAATAAATTGAAAAACAAAATAAATCCTTAGTGTTGCATTAACAGTACGTGATGATTAACCACAATGAAGAAAGCATTTGTAAAGACAGAAAATTCAAAGATGATTTAAAATCCTGGGCAATTTTTTCTATTAAAAATAATTTTTAGAAGTTAATAACTGCATCTATGTCCATCACACTCTCTGGATGTTTTGATATTCAGAGAACACATTTTTTTTTTCCAATTTGCATTCAGACAGCTAAAATATTTATATTATTTAAAGACCCAATCATGTTGTATATTGAAGCTTTAAGAATGAAAAATAAAAATCATAATGCAATGCAAAGGCTAATGATTGACAGAAAATGCTTCTGACTGCCATGTCTGAGTTGACAAGTTAAAAGGCAAAATAATATGGATTAAATGCCTTTACATCCTAGCAGGTGTCTAGTCATCAATAATATTCATTGAAAGCCATTGTGTGCAAAGCACTTCTCCTCATTTCCTAATTCCCTGCTTGGCTCTCTGCAGAAAGAAAGAGAGGTAGACGATGATTTCTGACACTTCTAAAAAACTCTGCACAGAAAAAAGCTTTCCTTGAAATGCACAGATATCATGTCATCAACATTCTCTGTAAAATTATTTCTTGTAAAATTTTTGTTTTATTAGAAATAAACATCTGTGGAATTCCATGTGTAAAAGTAAAATTCTACAGGAATGAGAAAATCTGTATGCATATTCAATGGACAAGAAAAATAGAGACAGGGACTCTCCAAGAGAAGAAACAAACTGGTTTTACAAGTATTTGATTTTAGCATCACACAGAGTAAAAGAAGATGTGATCTCTAAATATTTTTACAAAATAAGAAACTGATGAAAAACAATGGAATATCCATTTTAGTGGTCTCAAAGTTATAGAACAAAAATAACACATGCAAAAATAAAATATCAAGACTTTAATATTCAAACGGAATATATAGAACTGAAACTTCCATTTCAAAAGGGGTACCATATACAGCCACCTCAGCTAAGGTAACATTTTTAAAAACTGTAGGCTTTGTCATTTTGATCTGAATCTCAGTACAATATATTAACATTTTGTTAATATATTTTTGACATTTTGTCAAATTCAGAACTACTCTTTACTAAAGAGCATGACTGCAAATAAAAATGCTTCATATTAGTTTATATTTTTTATGATAACTGGTTATTGGCCAACTCAGCAGATTAGGAATAAAATATTTTCATTTTTCTTGTTAAATATCTATCAAAGTTATTAGTACTGTTATGTGTCTAGTTAATGAATGTGATGACGGGATTAAAATTATGCTCTGAAAGGGTAAAATAATCCTATCCTTCTTGGACTGCCATTCTCAGTATGCCCTGTCAGCTTTAGATAATCACTTCACATAAAGAAGCTAGAGACTTTACATCATGTGTCAGTTCTTATGTTTTGTACACTTTTGTGCTGAATAATTAGGCTATTTTATCAGATAGAATAATTTTGTATTGTTTATTAGTTTCATAGATTCACACTATTATTATTTTTTTTAAATCCCAGCTCAAATTCTAAAGAACTCTTTGAAAGAAAAAAGATGATATTCCTATTGTACATATAGTATTCACACATAAAACCAGAGAAATTCCAATCCTAATCCTTTTCTCCATATAAACTCACACTTATTTTCCATAATATTTACTCGATTAAAAATGATGTGTGGGTTTGCATTATAAAAACTCA
This sequence comes from Bubalus kerabau, assembly GCF_029407905.1. NCBI lineage: Eukaryota > Metazoa > Chordata > Mammalia > Artiodactyla > Bovidae > Bubalus > Bubalus kerabau. The sequence goes on along the minus strand of NC_073625.1, from coordinate 79,226,387 downwards.
GTTTGATTATATGCTGGGTAAAAATTACTAATCTTGGATTTTAGCTTTATATCCAGATATTTAGTTCATGTGGATACAGACTATCATAAAAATGTTATATGTATTTAAAACACTGTTCTAAAATTTATATTTTATATTAATTTTGAAATCCTAAAAGTGGATTACATTATACAGGTACATCTACAACTAGAAACAGAAATTAATATTTCATTTAGTAAAAAACTGGCCTATGTGCATATTCTATAACTTTGAAAATGATGAATACTAAAAAGATATTTTCTCACCAAGAAAGTGTCCTTCTGGTGCAACATCAGAAGGACAAACAAATCCACACTGGTCTTAATTCAACCTAAAAGTCAATGAGTGAGGAAAGATATCAAATTTTGTTATCCCAAACGTGTGCAGAGCAGATCAACTACAAAGTTCCAGGATGGCTATTTAAAACTTGATTAGATTATTTAAATGAAACTGTTTAGAGAGAAGCTCAAAGAATTGTGAGCAAGATTTCTTTTGTGGTTTAAAATAATGCCTTCTACTCAAATATAATGGTACTGGAAATCAGAAGAGTAAGGAATGTGATCGCCCAATAGACCTTGGCAACAGCTCCCACTTGGGTAGTATAGTTTTTGGCTATGTTGTTGATATTTGTTTTTATTTAGTTTCTGAAATCCATCCATACAAAAGTGAGATGACTCTTTCTAGGAATGCATTTAATACTTTGAAAAAAGAAATGGACTCTCTCCAATACATTCAGATTAATAGGAAGAAAGGAAGGAAAGTAGGAAGGGGGAGTGGGAGGGAAGGAGGGAAAGAAGATAGGCAAGTAAAGCTATCTACACTCAAATACAGAAGCAATCTTCAAGTTGTTTTGATAGTTATGGAATATCTAAAATGCAAGTTACTTAAAGCATACTGCTGTTAAAACATTTTATGGCCACTTTTCTCCCAATACTTAAATATAGATTTATAAAGAGCAATATACTACATTACACCCTGCTTTATACTTCTTTCTATATTCCTCCCTTCTCTAGAACTCCTGCCCAAACTACTGTGCACTATGAAATTAAAGAATATACTGTTATATCCTTTTAAAATGTTGTGTGATTATTTTCAGGATTCTTCAGTGTTTCTCATTTGATTATTTTTAATTTCTTTAATATTATCTTTAAAATATTTTATGAAGTATCATTGAGCAATGCACATTCAAAACTCTGAGGATCTAATGCAAACTTCTAATTTTTTAAATTTTCTCTCACAATATATTGAGTGCCATAATTTCCTGAACATGATTATCAGGCATTTTACTCTGTTTATTAAATAACGCTCACAATTACCTGTAAGATGGCTATCACATTCTCATTTTTCAGGTGAAATACCTTATCCTCAGAGAGGTAACATTGCTTGCTCAAAGCTACACAGTAGAGCAAGATCAAAGGTCAGTACAGTGTAATTTCCAAAAGAACAACATACTACCACCCTCTGCATCTGTGGTTATGATTCTCTAACTGCAGATAACAGTAAGATAACAGTACAACATAAAATGGTTACTTTTATTATTCTGATTGTTATTACCAGATATCCAAAAAAAAAAAAAAAATTAAAAATGAATAAAATAGAACTGAGCCTGGGAAGATAGTCTCAGAAAATTACTTTCCAAAATGTGACTAAACAGAGTATTTGAGAACATGCCCATGTCATAAGCTCTTCTTATGTTTATATTTTGCTGTTCATAATAAATTAATTTGAAACCCATTAATAGGGTAAGTGAGGTGATCATCACCCTGAATTACATTTCCTAATTCTGTTCTTTCCATGGCAATTGTAAAATCCACAGGCTTATCACTGGGTGGGAAAAAAAAATGTTCCCTGCAGCTGCAGCTGACTTTCTGGCAGACTCGGAAAGCACTGTGCTGGCAGCTTAACCAAGCATCTGGGGCTGTTGGTGAATTAGTCTGAGTACTGACCTTCTAGATCGCCTATAAACACTCTGCATTTGCCTTGCTCCAATGAAAGGAATTTAACTCTTTGTACAATTATCATTAGAGGTTATTATAAAATCCTCTTTAATCAATGTAACCTTTCTTTAATGACATACTTACAAAGGAAATATGGATTTAGCTGTCTAAAAAACAAATTCTGCTTGAAAAAAAAGTGAAATTTGGGGTTTGTTAGAACTTGTGCAAACTGGTTTCATGACGAGCTATCTCATGATTTGAGTGAGGCCTTTCAGTTCTCTTTATCTCTAAGTGGGCACACTTTTAAATCATTCAATAAAGATAAAAAATATATATATCTATCCTTTTAGATACCAAGAAAGCATTTCACCACTTCCTATTCTGGAAATAATTTCTTAACTGAAGTGTAAAGTACTCTTGGAGTAGTTTAAAAACATTATCTTTGTTTTGACCCTTAATGAACATAAAAAACAGTTGTTTATGGCACTTAGTGCAAAATAATCTTCATTTACTGAAGCCTATTCCTGGAATTACCAAGCTTGTTCTGTTTTTGTATCATTTTTGGGCTAATAATTTCTAATAGTTTAAGATTTTTCTTGTAAGTATTTTACAAGATGAATGAATCTTCAATGATACCCCTTCCAGTTATTCATGTCTCTCTTAACAGCAGAGTGAAAAGTCAGAAATGCAATAAATTATTAAGCATACTTATTTTTAAAACAAATGAAATAAAAATAGTTTATTGGTTTATATACTGATATATCTATAGAATGCCAATATAACAATACATATATGAATATATATACACATAATAAACATGCACTTTTAAGACACATTATTTGTGTATCAGAATTTTACAAGCACAGCTTGTAATTGACTTCATCATTTTAAAACACTTTTATCTACTGAAAACTTTTCACTTAATGATGAAGACATAATCATATCCTGACCTTTGCAAGGAGGTATATCTGTTTATCTTAACTGTGGACTCAGGGTCAATCTTCAAGTTGAAAGACACCTGGGAGACGATCCAAGTCTAACATCATCTGAGTAACTGACCCCTAGAGATGAGCTGTTTCCCTAGGTGATAGATCCGATGCCATAGTCATCATCAAATCTTAAATTCTTGATGCCCTATCCCTTGTACTTTCCATTTACACTATGTGGTCTCTGAAATAAGATTTAAATAGGGTTGAAATGAGATCATGTTTAAATCTAAAGAACAGCAGAGCTTATTTTAAATTTCCATCCAATTTTACTATGTTTCTTGTGTAGAATTTCCCCTATGGCCTATTATCTTTGGTTTTATTTTTTTCACATAATGCAATCATGGTTTCATGACTTCAGAAAAATTTCTGATATAAATAATGGACACACACACACTCTGAACTATATATTAGCAATGATAAAGAGCTAATATGGATAATATATTAATACTTTGTAAAATGTTCTTATGGCATTTCAACACGTAAATTCCCCTGTTCTATGTTAATTTATTGCTTTAAATGAGCAATAGCAGTATTGTGCTTTATTACAAGTCTAATGCCATAAACACAATTATAAAAGTTCTCAACAAATGGTCTAGAGTCAAATGTGGGACATGAAATGTCTGAAAAAAGAATTTAAAGAATTTTCTTACATATTAACTAATTTTAAGTGTATTTTAAATATGTTAATCTGTTTTTTGTTGATATAGGAAGTTGCTAAAAAAAGTATTTTATTTAAAAAATAAATCAAAAGCATCATATTGATCCATGTAAAAAAATTTATTGAACAACTGTGTGCCAGATAATATTCCAAATGCAGAAGATAAAAACAGTAAACAATATCTTTGTACTCACAAAGCTTAGTGCCTACAGAGAAAAAGCAGAAAATATAAACAAGTTAGCAAGACAACAAGGTAATTCCTGATAATGATGTTAATGTCTTTGATAATGTCAGGGGAACTACTTTTGCTTATTAGTACATTTAGATTAATTTCTTGATGTTTAGATTAGCCAATATACCATTTTGATTTCTAAATGCTTGTCACATTTCTCTAATTTATGATATTAGAGAATACTAATACAAATATTTTTGTTTAAGTGAATAAAACAAGTTTTTTATAAGTGCGTTAATACTCTTTCAAAAATTCTTATTTTTAGACTTTTGGATAAAGGTGGATCCCTAAAATGTCAAGTTCACACTAATTTTTAAAAGTTTAGTTTCACACAAGCAATGTTCCCTTTGAAGCACCTGCTGATTGACACATTAGGGATTAAAAGTAGAGACTGCTTTTTTATGTTTTGCTTTGTTTTATTTTGTTTTAAAGTCAATTTCTCATTGATTGAAACAAATCAATGATTGATACATTGGCCTGTATTTAAGAGCTGCTCTGCTGAGATGTTTTTCCCAGTTTTACAACTGAGTGTATATGGCCAATAATAAGACAGTAAGTAGCTAGGGTTATGGGATTCCCAAAGAAAGAGAAGCAGGCATAGCTTTAGGGACACACGAGAAGCCATTTTCGGCCTAAGCCATTTGTAATCTAAAGCCTAGTCACAAAGTTTGTCCTTGAACAGATCTCAGTAATTAATGATGTTAAGGTAACAAAAGAATGTGGGAACAAATGACTGTTATCAGGAAGAGAAGTAACAATAGCAAAGATCATATGCCAGTTGTTAAGACTCCCAGTTTTGTTTGGTAAGATTAGCCTGAAGCACTCAGTTACTGGATCAACCAGAACCTAAAGCATAATGGACATGAGTTTGAGCAAACTCACAGAGATAGTAAAGGACAGGGAAGCCTGGTGTGCTGCAGTCCATGGGGTCAGAAAAAGAGTTGGACATGACTTAGAGACTAAAGAACAATTAAAGGATGATGATGCTTTTTCTGAACCTCCTGATTTCAGTTATACTAAAGCTTAGACCCTGTAGATTTTTGCCCCAATTGTATACTGAATTCTCCTTGATGCAAGCCTATTCATGAATATGCATATTTCTTTACCTTAAAACTTCCACAACTTTGTTCTTAGGGAAACACTGCTTTGGGCTTTATTTGCTGCAAGTATCAATAAGAAATCCGTTATTTTCCTGATCTTTATCTTGGTTGTGTCTTTTGGCTAAACACCTACCAAGAGGCAAGCCCAGGTTTTCTGGTAAAGACACTTTCTAAAAAGTTGACAATTTGTAAACTACAAAATAAGAAAAGCTTCTCCTGAGACTGATCTTCAAAACAAAGTACTTGTTAAGTATTTCATTTCTTTCACTCATGTTAATGCCAGCATAGGAAGATGAGGGTTCAAATTTTAAAACAAATCAGATCTTGACACAATCAAAGCCAACTGCTGCCGCTGCTGCTGCTGCTAAGTCACTTCAGTCGTGTCCCACTCTGTGCGACCCCATAGACGGCAGCCCACCAGGCTCCCCCATCCCTGGGATTCTCCAGGCAAGAATACTGGTTGGGTTGCCATTTCCTCCACCAATCAAAGCCAACTAGAGGAGATATTTTAAGAAAGTTTTCTATTAAGCTGTATATGAAGGTATAATAAGCTTATGATAAAACATTTTCTCCAAAAGCCATTCATTGTGTTATTCATAGTCATATGTGACTAATATTAATTGTACCTATCTGTAACAGTGTTAGAATTCTTCATTACTTGTGCTGTCTCACTACAATTAGGTTCTGCAGTAAAGGTCATCCAAAATTCTTATTTAGTTATATGCTAATCTCCTTCACCATGTACAATGTCTCTGTTAGGTCCATCAAAATTTGATTTGCTAACATCAACTATAATTTTACATCAAGATTCATTTGAAGACTCTTATTTTCTATCTTCCTAATAAGGAAAAATATACTTAAAGATACAAACATATACCTCTATCCTCTCCATGAGACTGTTGCTTTTACTCTCTTAATTATCACTACTCTCTTTTCTGACTTTTTCAGCTATTCTGCTTTCTGACTCAGATTTCAAAAGAAATCCAAAAATCCCTTACTTATTGCTGTTTTCTTTTTTTTTACTTCGCTTTACTTTTTAAAGTGAAAAACATCTCTAGATCCATGAGATATAAATCTTTCATCATTGATAAAACACGACAAGATGAAAAGGATCTTTGTCAGAAGTTTCCAAAGGAGCATTTGGAAAGATAAAATGACATGCCAAGTAATCTACTTGCTGCCACTGATTGCTAACAGTCAATGGTTTATGCTACATTGCCTGAGATTAATCTTCATCAAAAATAATTGTGAAGAAAGCCTCTTCTTATTCTAATACTAGATCTCTAATAAATAAATAACCAGAATAAATTATGAAAAATGTGTACAATATTTTTGGTGCTAATTCTGGAGCCTAAGTCCAAGAAAATAGTGTATTGCCAGAGATGTGTTTTAGTCTCTTCTTTCCAATTTACCTCTAAAGCAGTAAGCGATTACAGAGTTACAATATAGGGTTTTGTATTTTTGACATTTAAGAAATGAAATAATCTGCACACTTTCTGTATCCTGGGAGGAAAAATAAGCTTAAAATATACTCACTTTATGATTTAAATATGTTTCACCAAATACCATGCTTTATTTAACGTATGGCGTATTTTAAAAATAGGCTATCTACAAAGGATTGGTCCAATGACAGTGCTGTTTAACTTTTCGAAAGATAAATCTGGCATTTAATATATTAAAGTTAAGTATTTTATTATTAGTATTGCTGTCAAAATGTCAACTTTCAAAAAGTAGAAATCATAAATTATATTATTGAGCAAGCAGATATGGCAAATCTATGAATAACTTTCATAATTTCTTTATCTAATCCAAGATTTACTCTCATAATGACATCATCTAAAAGTTAGAAAGTATTTTTGCAATATAAAAAATTGACACCCAAGACAAAAATACTGATTTTTTATCTAATCCCAAAGTGTTTATTTACTATTCGTTTTCTTCACAATTAAGCTTATGGCAGTATAAAATGGGAGTTACCTAATCCTTCTTAGGAAGTTTTTCATTTGATACAAAATGAAGGTATTCTTGTGAATGAATAATCTCAATTCCCTTATGCAGCTTTCCCAATCTGAACTCTTATTTGACAAATGATTAGCCACTGGTATCCATCTTAATACTTGTGACTTCCATTTTATTCCAGGAGACCAGACATGAGCACAGAGGTATAGCAGCACTTTCACTTAGGTTTATTAGTCTAGCAGATGTTCATCTCAGAGATTATCTCTCTGCACTGTAAGACAACATGCCATGGACCCAATTCTGAAATTCCACATTGATTCTGTCTTCTAAAGATAAAAGATTTCAGAGATAACAGAAAACACAAAGAGTTGTCTATATAACATTCACTTTTCTATTAAAGATAAATCTTGAACATATTATGATAAAAATAGTAAGGAGTGTTTATTATGTCAGGAAAAAAAGAATATAAATCATTTTTGTTTACATTCAAAATGATAGAACTATGAGTCTACAAGAAAACATATGGGTAGAACTCTTGAAGTACTTCATCCTTATTTTATGTCCAGATTTATATTAGAAAATAAATTACACGATAAACTCTTCTCTAAAGGTATTAAAAAATTAAGAAACACAACTTACAAGATGATTTTTGTTGGAAAAAGCTGCAACCCTTTTAAAGTTTTCTCATATCTGATTCTCTAAGCCTAAGGGTATCCAGAAGTCAAAATTCTTACTAAGAAAATATACCCCCAAAATACCAGTATACCAAAAATACATGGACAGTGGAGTAACTTTATTTGTTGTTATTTAGCCTGAAATAAGAGACTTCTTTGGACTATCAAGTACCACCAAGATCATAAGACAAAATTAACTTAATATCTAGAAACAAGAAAAGATTAACTGATGGCCTAATTGAGGTTACTTTTCTTATATGTAAGTAAAGTAAGCAACCAATTTATTTTCAAGGGAAAGTTTTACTTTTCTTTGTTTAAAGTTTTAGTTGATTTTTTTTTTAGTATTTCAAAAATACAATTAAGTTTGCCTTGAGCTTATGCATTTTGTGACATTTTTATATTAAATCAACTCTGCACAAAAATTCCAGCACTTTAAATTTTGATTAAACCAATCATAAGTATTTTTACAAGTAGAATAGTGGAAGAATTTAAAAACACATAATAATATAAATATTTGAAGATCTCAGAATTGTATATAATAATTTAAATGATGAAGAAATAAAAAAGACATTTTAAACTGTGATATAGCTTACTGCTTAGGAAGAAAGTTTTTATCTGCTGTACAAAAATACTGCTGAAAAGAAAAGATTCATGATCAACATAAACTTTGTTGGTTAACAAAAATAAGGCCACTATAGACCAAAACTATACCTTACCTATTGTACAAAAGTGTTTAATGAACAGAGAAAAAAATCAAAGAAGTCACTAAGACACAAAGATGACAGAACAGCACCACCTAGTTCCCTCTAGAAAAGTTCCAAATATGTATGCCTCTCTGATTTACTTTGAAAAATTGAATATACTTTCAAAATAAATCATTTTCTATACAACTACACTCTTGCAAATCATTACCTGCAACAAAGCATTTACTTGAATTGCTTTAATTTTAAAGTTTCCTTTAAAATATACAGAAAGCAAAATTAAAGATAATAGTTAAGCTGAGGTTTTTCTGTCTGTGCGATGTACAGTTGAGTGAAATCCAAAAAAACAAATCACTAAATACAGCACTAAACAGGCTAAATCACCATCATTATGATTTTCAGAGTATGTATCAATTTTTTAATCTTATCTATTACAAGATACATATCACCTACTCCAGGGATCCTACTGGCTAGTGAGTGACACTATTCAAAAATACCATAGAATCTCTTAGAAATATGACATAATTTGCATATTGAAGCCATCAGTCAAAGTTAAATATTAAAGAAAGCAATATAAAGATATCAAGAATATTTGTAGCCTGTTTGTATGATTTTGCATTTTCTCTATAACACTCAAAATAATTGCATAAAATTCACTTTATTAAAAACATTTAATTGTATCCTATCCATTCATGAGCTTTGTTTACCAGGTGATTAATATTTCAATCATATTCAGAGAGATTCAGCAGGAGGAAATATTTCAGGAGCGACATTTAATCGGCACTCTCAAGAAGTCACATTACAGCGGTACAGGTTTTAATCAGGCACGATGTACTGTAATATAAGCAAGGGACGGAGTTTTAATATATATGACACAGTACAAGGAGCATTGTTTCTAGATAGGACACTTTAAAAATGTTTTCCCTGAGGCATCAGCAGCTCTTTAAATGACTGTTGCTGGTAACATCAGAATTGCTCAAGCAGAACTTCAGCTCTAAAAAACTAAATATTGTTGCTTGTTACATAGATCCTTCTCACAGACCTCTTCTCCCCTACATTCCCTCCGCTGACCTGGTCATCTACAGTTCTGGCCCACTGATCCTTTATGAAATTAAATGAATCATCCTCTTGAACAAATCAGTTAGAATAGAGTGTGCTTAAATATTTCTTGTTCACTTGTCAGCTTCTTTCAACTTGTATTAATAAAGAAAGAAACGGCATCATACTGAGAATGTTTTCAGGATAAACGACTGAAGGAAATGAGAGCTGTTTAATCCAACCTTAAGTAAAAATGTTAAAAGCCCAGTGAGGTTTATAATATTGTTGATAAGCCAGTGATTTCATATCCTCATTGATATATCCACATTTTGTTGCTGTGGAAAAGATATTAGCATAAAAATTTTTTTTTAATTTCAGAAAAAAAAGAATTAAGGCATTATAATATTTTGATTTGTTTATTCTGTGTCTCAGTCACTAGAGTATAGGCTCCATAAAGTTAGAAACTATTTCTATCTTGTCTATTTGTATATCCAACGTTTACAACACTGACTTCAAGTACATATTTGTTGAAAAACGAATCAATAAATGAATGTTATGTTTAAGAAAATCAGTGACTATGAAAAATAATAGGATTGTAGAAATTTTTACATACATGTAAATTAAATGCACAGAAAAACAAAATTGAACTCAAAATTAAAACTTAATTCAATCCACTCCCCAATAAAAATGACTAACATATCAACAGTTTACTAATTTTCAAAACTGATTTATGGATGTAATTTCATTAAAAAATAAATGTGTGGCCAAAATTCAGGCTGATGGCCACAAAATTAACTTATAAAACTCACTGATCTAGGGGCAAAAAAAAAGTTCTGAAATTTATACAGACACATGCATCAGAATAACAATCTCTTAACATGTAAAAACATTAAACACTGAATAATGCTTGAGTAGCTATTAAAAATAAATTTTAGTAAAAGGTATTTTACGAGCACACATTTCATGTAATACTGACTGCATTTGAAAAGACCTTTAGGTGGAAAGTCAAAAAGAAACCATTTTTTTCAGTGTGTCGCCCTCCTTAAGATCCTATACAACACAGTGCCGAAGAGCAGACCTGGTTCCAGTCTCTCAATCCACAGATAAAAAAACTGAGCTGCCAGAAAAGCATCTTACTCATCTTCAAAATGGTGGCATGGCTTTGATAAGAACTTTGGTCCCTTGATTCCTACCATTACATCTTGATGCTGTAGGGCACTTGCAAAAATCAAAGTCTAAAATTAGTCCAGGGGTATCTCTGGACTTTCACTACAAAATAAAAGACATTCACCAGGCTAACATCACTCCCACTCCCACACTAAATGTATTGATGATATTCCACTCAAGGATTATGGGTATCCATTATTGCCTCTTCCTCTATCACCAAATCGCTCCCATTCTCCATCTCTGTACACCAAGATGATGAGAAGCTCTCAGAAGGAAAGATTCCTAATGCCAAATCATGTTTACTCTATTTTATAGTATGAGCATGATAAAATGATAAAAAAATTATCAGTCTTTCCAATCTATCTGTACCCATCTGTCAAACATGGTTGACATATTATAAAACACTATCACTTCCTTCAAAGATAATCTGTTTTGCCTTGTTGGTAGTCTGTATCTGAACAGTCAATAAAATTAGGTAAAGCAAAACAAAAATTTAAAGTAAATTTGACTTCAATGTCCTCTATCAGACCTCTAAAAAATTATGAACTTATTCCTCTACCAATATCTTTACCTTAGCTATTACACAGAAGTGAAAGGATACAGAGAATTAAAATTCACCATTAGTCTTACTTCACTCACAGCATTTCTATATTACATATATAATATATAAATATATATTATATATATTTATATATATAAAACAAGCCAGTGGACAAGAAACTATTCTCTATAAATGTCTCTTGACCTTTAAAACTGCATTCATAAATATTATAGAACACACAACTTATTATTCATGCTAGTTATCATAAAATCTTTTTATATAAAGACAATGCACTTTAGTACAATATCATTTTGGTGAATATTATGGAAGTTGTTCCAAATTTGGTGACCCTACACAAGAATGTTGATCTGAAATGCTTTAGCATTTAAAGTGACAAGGGTACTTCCCTTATATCAAATTGAAAATTCAATTTCTGAGTGGGTCATTATGACAAAAATGCTGAGATATATAAAGGTATGATAATTCCATACATTTCCAGTGTTTCAGATACTATATAGTTACACATAAAAAATTAAAATATGTGACTTCTAATCATAGATTTATAGGAATATCTCAATATAATGAATACAATTCAGTAACATATTAAAATAATTGTTTATAAAAACAGTGACAGCGTCAACAAAGTTGGTTCCCAAACTATCTTCCTTTTTTGTCACTAGGCTCTGAAAAGTGGATCATCAGGGGCTGAACAAAAGCCACATTAAAGATGAAGTTATCCTTGCCTGACTGCTACATCATACTGACACATCTCCATATAAAGCAAGATTTTAGATACAGAAGCTATGCAAGAATATAATTCTTAAAATTAACTTTATAAAGTGGCAGCAGCCCTCAATGAATTGAGATAGTTTAATCTACTTTGAATATCTGTTAACTGAATGTTTATTTCTACATGAATTGATTTGGCTTCAAATGAATCTTAACACAGCCTACTTAATTTTCTTTTGAATGCCAAGAGTCAGGAAATAGTCAAAAATCCAAAAGACAATGGTAAAATTGATTTTTTTAATTTGAAAGAACTATGTAACTTTTAAGAAAAACTACATTTCTCTGGGACATTTTCAAAAAAGCATTCTTAAAACATTTTATGTGGAAATAGAGTCACCACAAATTGTAGAAAGTCTTTTCACCCCTGGAGTTCAGCACTAGTAACTATATTTAAATTCTCTTTAAAAAAGTAGTAAATATTTCCATTCTACCTCCCACTGTCTTCAAAATGTAAAAAGAAAACTAAATCAAATTCAACCACAGCAAACATTTGTCCTCAACTGTAGAATTATGGCTAAGCATTTTGTGTATATATATATATATATAAAATTTATTTAAAAGCCCTTTTAAATAAAATGAATGGAATCTCCCTGAGTTAAACTGAGAAAAATATACCCTGAATCTGTAGGACTACTCAGAGCACCTTTACTCTACAGCTTGGCAATAACAAAAGCAGGTCAGTCCTCACTGATAATCTGGCAGATCAAGGTCAGTCTGTAATTCCTCTTTGTTTATACATTTATCCAGAAATACTAGCTACTCTAAATAGAACAATAAGATGATCTGACTTCATGTTTACCCAAAGTCACCATCAGGAATATTTTAGGGGCCAGGAATTGTAAAAAAAGACAACAGGTTACATTGCCCAGAGAAATCAGGGAGTTCAAAGCCATGATTCAAATGTTTTCAGGGCAAATTTGAAGTGACTATCTTAACTGAAAGGAGTGATTCTACATTTTTTGTGAAGTATGTCATTATTAAGCATGATATTTCTTGGTATCCTTTTTTTTCTTCTTCCTGTAGTTTAAAATGAAAATTGATTGCAAATATTTATTCTATTCAGAATACCGTATTGGCATTTTGGCAATTATAAGTACTTAAATATTATTTGGAACCAATTAAAAAGATGCATCAAGATTAAATAGACTGGAAGAGAACTAATCAATCAGTGAAATGAAAACATTAAAAAAAGACACAGGCCAGACATTCAATTAGGCACCTGAAATAAAATGAAGACTAAGACCCAGTACTCTAGGGGCTTATAGTCCACTAGAGGAGACATTCAAAATGCTATAAGAAAAATCCATGTAGGGGTTATATAGATCATAACATAGACAAAATAAAATGCTTAGTTCTCTCATAAACTAAGAAAACATAAATGCTTAAAATATTCAATAAAGGGCAGATGGTAATCTTTTGTCTACTAAAACACATCAGATTCTGGTCCAAAATTCCCATGAAAAAAACTCCTATGTGTTCCTGAACATTAGCATTTTTAGCTACCATTAATAATAATATGGTATAGAAAATAATTCAGTTGTGTAAAATAATGAAACAAAAATTGGTTAAAATTGTTAGTATATTAACTCATAAAATGCTTTTATACTGTAATGATCAGAAAAAAGAAAGAATGGTTGCATTTACAAGTTAAACTTAAATTTTCTGATTATATGTAACACACAAATACAAGCAACTCATGGGGTACAATTAAGATAAGTAAACTTTTAAATTCATGCAATGTAGGAAAATGTCCTCCTTATAAATGGTGACATGTACTAAAATGGGCAAATTATTGCAGCTATCCCTCCACAAATGTAGTCTCAATATATACATATTTTCCTCTTTCTCCTTCTCACTCGTTCAACATTCCTATATATTTTCACAGTTCTCCACACTGCATCCAAATCAAAAAGTGAAAATATGTCTCAAATTTGCCAATGTGCTGACATTTAGCAGCCCATGAAGATTGCAGACTATCAATACTATCTAAAAATCTATAGCCTCAAATAATAAACAGTATAACTTCAAGATCCCACCATAGCAAGATGTGTTAATGGGCTAGTTAGGGAATAGAGTATTGATTTAGGAACAATTTCTGATTCTTCTTTTTATTTGGGAGAGTGAAAAGGAACAATTCCTATTCGGGATAAGGGATACACATTTTCACTCATTATTTTTTTTTTCAGTCCCAAAGCAAAGAACTATTTAGAAATAACAGACACTGTATTCTGTATTACAATGGTGAATCTCATTCTGCCTTGGCAGAGTAACTAGTTAAAGTGTAAAAATGTGAGTAACTGCTTGCTATACTAGAGTCATAGACATAAGATTGCCTTCAGAAACATCCTTCTCTGAATACCACCTACACATTAATACATGACAGTGAACTTACAGCCAGACCCCTGTTCTATCCACATGATCCCTGAAAAGGCTTTGAAATGAGGACACACGCATAATTAAGGCACAGTGAATATCACAGTACATGTAACAAACTAGAGTATTATGAATCCTTAGGGAAACCTCATAGAACTAATACATTTTCTAAAGAAAGCTGCACATGAGTAAAGAGAGCCTAAAATGCTAATTAGATCCTCTCAGTGAAGGCTATAGAAAAGTTGATTCTTGAATCCTGAAGTTGGGCACAGAATGGAACATTTGTATACAGAAAGATGGAAGGGTGGGGGAGAAGAATTTGGCATAAAAGCCCTTCAATAGATGATTTACATAATTTTTGAGAAAATAAATGAAGCAAAATAAAAATATAACAGTGGGTGAATCCCAAACCTCCTGAAAGGGTTAAGTAGGAGAAGTGATTTCCTATTAGAAAAGGGTTATGTAACAACAGAGGGAAATACTCAGCCTAGCATATGCTAATTTAGTCGGCTTTGCCAGGCGTTTCTGTGTGTTTGGCTGGCTGATTCACATTCCTTCCCTCCTCTTTTTGCCATTTTTATTATGAGACTAAGGAGGTTGAATGCTCACAAAATGCAATAATAACAATAACAAAAACAACTAAAAGCGCACTGTATGTGTTTTACCTTTGCTAAAACACTGGGATACAAGCCTTGGAGGTTGAAAGAAAAAACATCCAATCTGGATGTATTCAGTACATAGGTTTGGTAAGATTCCTTTTAACTGTTCTTCACTCCCTGTGAATTTATTTTAATGGGTCTTTCAGGTTGATAGAACAGTGCAGAGTGGGGTATATTATATTCCTAGAGAGTGTAAAGGAAGCTGAGTTACTATTCAGACTTCGGTCCATAAAATATAGATTGCAATAAGGGAATGACAAATCAGAAGCTTACTGTGCATTTTATTTGCTTTTAAATACAAATATTCTAATCATCCCTCATTTCAGCCTGTCTACTACTTAAAACTAAAAGCAGAAAACATATAAAGTATAAGAAGGAATGGAAGGTAAAGGTGTCAGGACATTTTCTCCTGGGGCGATATAGGACAATCTAACGTAAAATATGAATTTATTACAAAAGTAGAAACATATTTTACGCACCATAAATTTTAGGCTTTGATGTTTGCGTGAGCATTAAGGGAGGTACTTGCATCTTTAAAGGCAAACAATTTTAGCAAAGAAGCTAAAAATATTCCCTTACAAGAACAAATTAATTGTCTTTATAAATTACACTGAATCAATATAACAGTTATACACTTAGCAGTCGGCAGCACATCTTTCTCAGGAAAGGTGCTTTCTTAACTCGGTTCTCAAAGATGACTTTAGATAAACAATGCACCGTTACCATTAATAAACCATCATCAAATCTATAAAACTAGGGGGGTTATTTAGCCTATAAAAAGACTTTTATATCTGTATGTGAAGTTATTTGCAGTATATGATTACACTTAGCTTTAAGTTTTTTTTGTTCCTCAAAGCAAATAAATGCTTATTCTTGTTTTCTAAACAATCCCTAGTGATGTCAGTATGCAACCCCTAGAATAACTGCTTAACTGTGGCTAAACAGGGGCATCCCCGTCAGCATTCAAATGGCTGAAAGATAATTTCAATATTCAAATGAAAACGATTTGCTGACTCAGAAAGAGTAATCCCCAATGCTTAATAATAACTGTCTTAATATTTACTTCAAAGACTTCTGAAATAGAATGTGAATAATTAATGGTCGGCTCTTTCCAAGGCAGATCTCCTTACAACCTCAGCCCTGCCTCTCTATTCAGGTAGCAGTAGGTTCTCATCACTCAGTTTCTTAAACACAAAGAAGATCCAGAATAAATACTCAGCTCTATTGCAAATTCAGAAACTGTAAACCTTGCATGTGTGTTTTTAAGTGGAAAAGTTAATCACTGTTGCAGCCTAAAAAAATAGATTCAAAAAATACCTTTTTTAATCTTCAGAAATAAGGTTAAATAATCAAAAACAAAATAAACTTTTCCTTTTTCCTCACAGTTCATCCCTGAGTGCTCCAAACTCTAATTACACGCAAAATTATAAAGATGTTCTTCAGACCTAAAAATAACTGTACATTTTAGGCTTGTACATATGTGCATATATAGAGATAAATGATTGAGGAATATTTCCTTTCTCAATAATTACATCTCTGATTTTGGCATTAATATTTAACTCATACCTAATTAAACAGAATATTTAGTTTCCTAACATACATATATATATATATGCATTACATATTACTAAGATAAAACTATTTCATATCATCTAAAGAAACTCACTGAACACATAAACAGGACCAATTGGACTCATTTCTAGGATGAAAATCAATATGCATAATATGCTCAATTATTTTAATAGCAAATAGAATCAAGATAAACAATGCTACACTAGTTATTGTCATCTGATAGGCTTCTTTCATAGTCTGCCCATAATAATTGCCCCACAACTCTTGCTTTTATTAAGGAACATATTTGATGCTTTGCCTGTGTGATATATAAAATTTTTTAGAAAGGAGATATTCTCTACTGGTTTGATGTTAACAAAAATTTCAATCTATGGCACTAAATAAATAGTAAAAACATACATTGAACAATTAATTCCTATTTCTTTTAAGACTACTGTATTCTCCCCTAACAGGAAATGCTCTAATAAGGAAAAAAAAAAAGCAACTAACTCCTTACTCGCTAAAGGAAGAGAAAGATAACAATATTTGCCAGCTCAACATTCATTAGGTCCAACACATGTAAATAACTGCATAAGAATTAGAATTCTTAGAAGCCTTAGAATGCATAAGAATTCTATTTTAACTTTGCTATTAATTTTCATTAAATTGAACTGTGGTCCTGATAGTTTGCAAGATAGTTGCAAGTTTGCACAATTCATTTGATGAAAATGTTGATAATTTTGTTAGGATTTATTTATTACATTAATCTCTAAACAAATTATATATTCTCTCTTTAGCTTTGCCATGAGCTCAAGTGATTAGAAATACTCTTTGGATTATTTCTGGTCATGAAGAGTTGAAGCATGGTTCATGTCCACTACAAGCTATGAAATATGAAAAGACTTCCTATTTCAGTCACGCCACATGACTGCTTTCCTGCATGCGTTCTGCCTGCCGCTGCAGAGCACATTAGGCCTGAGATGCCATTTGCATCATCACACAGCAGGGGGCTTCAGCTGCCACAGCTCTAGGTTAATCCTCACCCACCTCTTTACACAAGGAATTTGCAGAAGATGTAGTTTTTTGATACTACAGAGCTACACTCCAAAAACGTTTGACATTTTCAAATAAAATGTTGGTAATGAACTTGTCCTTTTAAATATTTTAGGTTAAATCAGTAAATTTAAATCATGTCTTCTCTTTTTTCCCCCCTCATGAATTGAGTTTGTGATCTTATGCAAATATCTTGATTTTTTTAATTATGGAAAAGAAAAAAAAGGGTAGGGAAATGTCATGTCAAAGAGCAACTGATCAAAGTACATTCATTTAAAGATGTATATCAACAGCTATCACTATGATAATTTTCTATAGGAAAATTGTTTCCTAAACCAATAAGACCTACAAAATGTTAAAATTAACTCATATATGTGTGTGTGTATGTGTGTGTATATATATATATATAATTTAACAAAGTATGAGTGCTGATGTGTTATGAAAAGATACCTCTTAACTACATTATACCTAACTAAGATATACCTATCATTCAAACCAAAACTATTTATTATGCATTTACTAAATTGAGAATAAGTAAAGCTCAGGGCTTGCCCTCAAGAAGCTTAATATAAACAAGGTAGCAGAGTTGTTTTTAGGAGGGTAAACAAATCTGTAACTGACAATTCCACAAAGGACTTCTGACTTCAATTTGTGAGTTCCACTTCCTTGATTTGTAATTTCCCTTTTCGCTGCTTCCTCACCTACTCAGCCAGTTGCTACACAATGGGCAATTTTGCCAAGAAGGTTTAATGAAGTCTATTAAAACAAGGACTCTCTATCAATACATCTCATAGAATGCATGTCAACATAATCAAATAAAACAATAATATGATATGTCTATGTTATATTACAAATGTACCCCAAATCCTTCACAATAGATAAATTTTACTTCTCTCAATCATTTTATACTCCATAGACTCTTTATTTTTAAAAGAAAATGGATTTCCATTTGATGTTGATTTCAGGCCATTTTAAAATGTATGCTTAGGATGTCTTCCAACATTATTGCACAACTATTTCCTGTTTAAGTGATTTAAGTAAGTTTTTCTTTAAGAAAAATGAGTATCTCATTAGTTAAATCTGGGAAAAATATTTTTCACGTATTTGATCTTCTTGTGGAAAACGCAGGAAGAGACTATCTCAGTTGATGCTTACCTTTGTCATATTGTGTTACCAGAGTTCTACTAGTTGTAGACACAAGGGAAAAGACAACAAAATAAGCTTCCATATCTTGATACTAAATTAGTCTAGGAACTCCTCATATTTGCAAAGAGATTTTCTTAATTACTCAGTGTCTAGTGTTTGTTTAAGTCATAGTCATTGACTCCTGTATAAAACCTACTTTTCAAAGTTTCCACTGTTAATCAAAAAAAGGGAGGAGTGAGCTGTATCTCAGGAACTGCATTCAGCATAAAAGATGAGCTCATCATGACTAAGGTAGAAGTAAAGACGCGAGACAGACACGCTTTTAGGAAATATTAAGTTATCAGTATTTTATTTAGTTTGTATGTATATTTTGCATTACCACATGTTTTCTAAAAATGTAACGGGAGGTGCATGACACATACTGAGGCAAGTAATATGCATGTTGAACAGACCTTTAACTTGAGGATCTTTCTTTTTACACACAACAAATTACTTACTACAATGTCCCACAGCAAAACACACACATCCACAAACCCTAAAACCCCAAAATTAGTACTGGTGTTTTTTGTATAAGACCAACACTGAACAAGGAAATAAAGTTCTCAACAAAATAAGAATCTCTCTATGCATGTCTATTTTGCCCTTCTTTCCTTTTTGTCCTTTTTCAGATTGTTTCCTGTGCTAAACAAGAGAGTCTCCATCTTTCCAGTGTCGCTTCAGGCATGGAAAGGAGCCCAGCTACAAAGAGGATCAGCAACTGAACTGAATCTACTCTGTAGACAAGAAGAGGTCTTAGTTACAGGTGGCAAGTTTTTACACTCCTCATTCTAAAGAAATTTTTTTTTCTCTAATGTGTCCCTTGCCCTTGCCCAACTTTTTCCTCTATATCTGATAGAGGAAAATTAAAAAAAAAAAAGAAAGGGTGCTGTATAGCTTAACACTGAATCACATTTTGTTATCTAAGTAGTCTACATTCCAAGTTATACTCTGGTCAGAAACATGTTTATTTTCTATCTAACTATTCATTGCCTAAAGACTTGTTGAGGATGAACTAGTAGATGTTGTAGAATAGAGCTATTTAAACCTTTTTTTTACAAAAATTCATTTTATCTTGAATCTTACCACTGACTTACCACTCTACATATTAGCAAGCCAAAAGACTGAGTTTGCTTCCCAGGAAAAGTAAAAAAAAAAAAAAAAAAAAAAATGGTGACAATATAAAACAGTGAAACCACAGGGAAGATGTGTTAAATTGAGTCTTCCTGTCTAAAATGATGCATACTGCAAGAAAGGGGATAAATACAAAGGATAAATACATTGATTAGTATAACTTAAGTGATAAAACCACTATAGTGCTGATAATGCTAAAAATAAGAAGCTGTAGACAGACTGCCTACAGTATTTGCCAAGTCATAACTACCAACAGGCAGAGCAGACTACCCCGGGCCAAAATCAGTTGCTCACTAGTTCCCCCGCTACCTCTCCTTCCCTGTACATAGGAAAGACCTGCTAAATATTTAATCTATGTCCAGGAAATCAAGCTTTCATTCTACAACCTAACCAAGTCCTAAAAAAACAGTAGAGTGGTGGGAGAAACATAAACCTGGACCCTGAAGCAACGTTTTTAGCCAAGACCAAGACAAGGAAGGCACAAGCAATTTGTTTGAGCAGGAACTGACAGTATCAACAAAGTGTGATGTGTCTGTAGAGCAGTGTTTGATAAATGTGAGGCAGCCATAAACATGAGAAGATAATCCAGTGGGGCTTTGTGCCTCCTCCCACTTCTAGTTTTTTTTTTTTTTTTTCCCCCTTAAATCCTATTCTCTTTCTCCTTTGGTGTATCAATACAGCCATCTAAGGTGCTCAGAAGTACACATATATCCATGAGCTGGTTCTCTTTGCCTGGTTGCTGTGATAGGACACTTATTTATTTATTTGGGCCTGCCGCTGGTGCTGCTGCTGGCTGCAGTGGTGTGTTTGCTCTGGTATACCCACACCCCTTCCACCCTTCTCCCCCAGTCTGCTGTGAAAAGCAGCACTGTCTTAACACTTGGTGTACATACTTAATAAAAGAAACCCAGGCCCTTAATAAAAAAGAATGCAGCTGAAGGAATCTCTCTGAGTAGAGAAAGAGTAAATCCTCCTTCAGGCTGAGAGAGAGAGAGACAGGGAGAGAGAGGCACCAGCAGACAGTTATTTTGCAGTGCACTGAATAGACAATTCACAGGGAAATGTTGAAGGCAGAGAGGAGGCGACCCCCAAGTGCAGTCCGTTGCCCACATACTCTATAATAAATAATCTTGCACCAGCCCAGTAGTGTGTGCAGTGACGTGCCGGGGCCAGCATACACAGATTGGCAGGGAAAACACATCCAGCGGTGTCGAATGTTCATCACAATCACTAAATTAACTGATTTCCCCACATCACACTCCCCTTACCCGGCGTGGTGCGCTCATGCGCGCTCGCGCGCGGGACGCGCGCGCACACACACACACACACACACACACACACACACACACAGCAGAGCTGAGAAATGGAAGTTACTGAGAGGTGAAGTGGGGTCTCTAGGAGGATGTTTAAGGACGGATTAGAAACCCAAGTAATGTGTCAGCCACCGGATTACTTGCGCGAGGGTGGGGGTGTAAGCGCTGGGGAATGGGACCAGAGGGTGGGGGTGTAGGCGCTGGGGAATGGGACCAGGGGGCGTTAAGCAGGAAGAACAGGCTGTCTGCTTTCTCTCAGGGATTCTGGCACATGACAGATCAAAATTTTACATCAAACATAAAATACACGAAATTACCCCGAAATATTCCAAGAAACACCTCTGCAAGTTTGGTTAGCTAATTCAGGAAAATTCTGCCCACTATCTCGTCTTTCACATTCATAAATATGCATAAATAAAATACGGTCCTGGTCTATATCCTGGAGGAGGCTAGGAAACAGGATGCATTCCAAGAACTTGCTGAAAGATGGTTCATTGACCTCATTTAAATCCTCCAAAGGCCGATTGGGTTTTGTATGCCTGTGGTTCTATATGTCTTACTTTCAGATTCCTTTTACCCAGGGACAAATACATTTGATCAACTTATCTCTCCTACAAATACACAAATGATGACAGAGAGGTTAAAGGTGGGCAAAGATTTATGAAGAAATCAAGAGTCATCTATCTTAAAAAAAAAAATCATATGGACCATAATTTCAAATCCATCCTCCCTGTATCTCACATTCAAGCCACATCCCTACACCACTCTCTTCAAAGCAACAATCTTCTGCCTTACAGCCCCTGCCCACTCAGTTCTAGCATGCCGCCTCTGCCTCCACCACCACCCAAAGTGTGCTCTTCCCAGGCACTTTTACTCCATACATTGCCATGCATTTCATAATCATCATCGTCCTCCCACTGCACACAGCCCCCTCCTCCCTCCTTCAAAAGCAAGGATCTGGCGAAAAGTGCACCCCAGTTCGCTAGCCAGTCTGCATCCAAGCCCAATGATTTGCATAATAACAGTGTTTTGTGCGGTTTCCCTCCGCTGCGGTCACAGGGGTTCTTACATTTCACCTGAAAGGATGATATTAATTACGGAAAAGAAGCGTCAGAGAGCGGGATGGAAAGGTAGGGAATCTAAGCTAAAATCCCTTAGCACTAAAGTAACTGCCAGGATGCACACATTTCTTGGCTTCGAAAAAATGAAAAAGAAAACCACACGGGCTGAATAATAAAAAGTCAGTTTGTTGATAAAGTGGCTTTGGGTCTTTTAATTCTTCCCTTCCCCTGGCCCTTTCTTTTTATTTCCTGCTTTATTTATTCATTCTTCCTTTTTCCTTTTACTCTTTTTCGTTCTTTCTTTTTCTTCCTTATCTCTCCCTTTCGTTTTTTTTTTTTTTTTTTTTTTTTTAAACCTCAGACAGTCTTCTCTCTTCCTAGGTGAATGACACGTCTCACAACACATCCCCCCCCTCCCCGCCTCCCCGCCCCCGGGGATGTTATTGCAATGCACACGGTGCCGCCGCTGCTGCTGTTCTCGCCGTCTCGGCAGCTCGCTCCCAGGCTCTCACACACTTTTTAAAGGCACACGGATATGCTGATGGTGGGAAGAAGGGGCAAAAGAAAGGCGACACGAAGAGGGGGAGGTTAAAGAGATGACAAGAGATGGAGAGGGTCGGTCGGGAGCGTGATGTGGGAGGCGGCTGGTGGGGGTTGGTGGGAGGGTGGAATGTTCAGAGAAGGCACAAGTTGCCAGCCAAAAGGCGTGGGAGTGTGTATGTGAAGGGTGAGGGGAGTGCTGGCGAGCATGGAGAGTGAGAGATGTAGGAAGCTCAGGTGAATGAAAAGGCGAAAGGTGCCCGTAAGGGACTGACTACCGAGACAGCAGGGTTGAGCCAGCGCTAGAGATTTGAGGGGCTGGAGCAAACTGCCACTGCCCCCTGCCGCACCGGGAAGTAGGG
Source organism: Bubalus kerabau (assembly GCF_029407905.1). Classification (NCBI taxonomy): domain Eukaryota; kingdom Metazoa; phylum Chordata; class Mammalia; order Artiodactyla; family Bovidae; genus Bubalus; species Bubalus kerabau. The sequence continues at coordinate 79,203,356 of NC_073625.1, read as the reverse complement.
GGAGGGGGTGGAATTCGCCGGGGACTGGGGGACTGTAAGGGGGAGAGTGGAAATATGGGGTGGAGTGAGGATGATGGGGAATGGGCGTGAAGTTGATGCTCCCCGCGGCGGGGCGGGGATTACCTTGTAGCAGGAGCCCGCAGACACTGTAGAAGCGGAGAACGGCGCTGCGTTTCCAAATCATGGTCCCTTTTCTAAAGGGCTGAGAATGAACGAGGGGGGCAAAGAGATGCTGGTGAGCAGGGCACCAGAGTGCGGGGCTCTGCCGGTGTCTCCTTCGCGGAGCCCGCCGGACCCAGGGTCCTCGCCGCTGCGGTGCTCGAACCTGCCGACGCGGATCAGATGGCAGCAGCAGAAGCGGCAACGGCGAAGCACCCGCAGAATGAGGTTTCGCTGGGCAAAATAGTTTCTTTTCCTCCTCCTCTTGCTGGTGGTGCAGCCGCGACAGTCCTTCTGCCAGGCACGGGTTCGGAGCTTGCCTTCCTCCCGGCACGCACCCGGGGCTGTCCGAGCAGGTGGCGCAGGGATGCCGGGGTGTCGGAGAAGATGCAGACGAGGGCTGTAAGGAGTGGGTAGGTCACGCAAGGGAAAGGCGGGGAATAAGGGGAGCAAGCAAGCAGCAGCCGCCGCTCGCGCTTGAGGTGTCTCGGGGTCCTGGGAGGGGAGGTGGCAGCGGTGGAAGCGGCGCTAGTGGCGATAGCGGCGGCGGCGGCTCCCGGATGCTCCGGCTGCAGCGGCGGCGGCAGCGGCAGCAGCAGCGGCGGCGGCAGCTCTACAGAGCACCAGACACAAGGGCAAGCTCAGCACGGTGGAGGCCCCGCCCCCACCATGGCCAGGGACAGACACCGCCCCCCGACCAATGGGGACACCCCCGCCCACCAGGCCTAGCCAATGAGAGAAAGGGATGGGTGGAGACAGGCGCCGGGAAAAACAAACAGGCTTCTCAAGGACCCTTCGGGCAGGAAGAACTGAATCCCCCATTCACACACCCCGGCGGGTCTCACCTCCTTGGAGAGTCTCAGCCTAACTTTCTGAGACTGCGCCTTCATTAATAAGTGCCTAGCATTCGGGAAGGGTTCAGCCAATCGCCACCGCGAGGGGGCGGGTTTTGCCATGTCCCCAGCAGGTTCTGGAACCCGTGGTGGTGCCTGGGACAGGTCTTGGGTGCGAAGTTCTTGTGCGTATTTGGACTCCTAGAGCAGATGGTGGCTGCACCTGCCCACTCACCAGCTGCAGTAGCTCTCTGAAGCTCCCAGCAGCAAAAGGGAAAGATTTAAGAGGACGTGGGAGAGGCTAAGTATAGGGAACAGAACACCTACCTGCCTACAAGAACTTGTGTGAAAAGGAAAAAAAAAGAGTTAGGGGTGGAAGAAATTAAGTTTTTGTTGTTGTTCCTGAGAATTTGACTTAATCTAGACATAAAATCTCAATAGAGGCTAGCGGGTGACAGTATTCTTTCGGTCGGTACTGAGATCAGGTAGGTCTAGGTTCAAATCCCATAGCTGTCACTTCTTGCTTCACAATGTTTGATGATTTTACTTGAACATTTAAATCTGAAGCCTCATCTGTAAAACAGGGATAGTAATAGAACTTAACTCTTGAAGTTATACGGATTGAAGTTATACGGCCCTGGATTGCTACAGGGCCAAGCATCTGTAAACGCTTTATTAAAGGAGACTTTAGCGCGGTTCAGTGAGATTTCTATAATTCAGGATAGCACAAAATCTTAGGCAATCTTCCGTATGTGCCTTAATTGTAGCCTTAAGGAAGGGACAAAAAGCATAACTGTGCTTTTTTCAAGGACCTAACCAAAGGTGGTCATGGAAAGAAAATTCAGGAATCTGGAAAGAACCATCTCTATAAATCAGTACCTGGATGTGCCTGATTTAGAGGAGGAGATATAAATGAACAGGACATAAATTAATCAGAAGTTGTGTTTCCAAATGAGCTTAATTCCAGGCTTTTCCCTATGACCAGTTTTTAATTGGACCAAATTAGCAGATGATAGACTAGTTCAGTAGTGTTAAATCAGTCACACCATAAATAGTCTGCTTTGTTCAAGAGACTACACAATAGAAGCCTGCAAGCAAGGAGACAGAGGGAAAGATGAGAGGCAGGATCAATATTGAGGCCCTTAGCTCTTTCTCATTTGTTGCTTACTTAGCCACAACCTTTTACGACTTCACCCTTGCCTTTTAACTAATGACCCATTCATTTCTATGTCCACCTTTCTCCCCAGGTTCTCAAAATTAAGGAGCAAAATGTCCATAATAAAACTGCAAGTGGACTCTAGAAGAAAGAGGATATGTGAATACTCTTATTATTGTAAGAGACAGTTGCCTACTGTGAGTTTTAGCTGTTAGGAAAGTCAGCAAGTCCAAGGATACTGCTATCATTTAAACTATTGTGAGCACCAAAAGGTGAAATTCTAATCATTATTGACTCATGCTTTGTTTTGTGTCAGGGAGTATAAATAAAAATGGAACTCCAAAGAAGTTAGGGTTTCTTTATTGACACAGTAGTTAGGGTTCCTTCATTTTGGTGTACAACCTGCTGTCAGCTGTATGACTGTGGGCGTGTATTCAACTTCCCTGACCCTCAATTTCCTCAATGATAGTATGACAGAGCTGTTTTTGATGACTTCTAAAGTTTCATTGAGTTAAAAAAAATCATTATTCTAAGACTGCTATATTCAAGAAAATGTCCCAGTTGAACATAAGTAGCTCAACACTTATGATCAATACTCAGAAGCAAATCATGTTTTTGTTCTTGTTGGTAACTACAAGAGAAATTAAGATTCTGTAGTGAAATAGTCTATAGGTTTGCTATGCAGTATGTGATGTCAGACAACATCACCACCATTACTTGGGAATTTGTTAGAACTACAGAGTCCCAACTTCTTCTACCCTACCCACAGAGTCAGATTCTTCATTATAACAAGATTTCAGGGTGATTTATATGTCCACAAAGTTTGAGACATTCTGGTCTTTAACAGTGTTTTACTGCACACTTGACCCAGGGAGAATTTCATGGGTGTTATATGAAATGGAGGAGACTAAAAAGTCCAGATTATTTTTGTTAAATTGTTATTTTCAGGAACCCTGGGAGTCTCCTTGTCATCGTAACACAAAAGTAACTCTTCTTGTAAACTATAGAAGGAACAGATTATTTTAATTAGATAAGTTTAAAAATGGCTGCAAGCTTGATTGTGATGAGAGTCATAAACTTCAATGTGATTAAGATTCTCCTAGCCCACACACCTAGGGGGTTGGAAGCCAGCATGTGTTTATTTCAGTCCCAAAGGGGCCAAAAAAAAAAAAAAAATTCAAAGCATGAGCTCTGGTCATTTGGATAAATAACGTCATCTTCATATACAAAAAAACAATAATTCTGTATTTTCTAAATAGTCTATTCTTAGATTCTATTAATCAGTTAAAAAAATCAAATGCTCAGTGGTTGTAAGATCTTTCAATGTTTTAAAATGAGACAAGAGTCTATATGTTATAGAGTTGTCAGTGTATGAGTAAATTCATTTCTAAAACTCAAAACATTTCTTAGAATGCAATTAAATATCTTTAAACATCTTCATTTCATAGTTTTAAGGCTATTATTGTCTACATATATTATCAGTGTCTCAAATAAATGTACAAATTAACTGACCTCTTATGAATCATCAGACAATGAATTAGTTTTATAAATTGCCAAAAGATGGCATCTATCCATGCCTCCCTATATGAAATAGTCTAAAATATTAAACCTATTTGAAAATTTTCTGTATTTTTTTTAAGCCTTGTATTCTCCTTTTCTTCATAGCAAAAATATTTTTCAGTATTTCATGTTTTGAAGTAAATTCTTAAATGAAGTTAAATTAATGTTTTAAATTTAAGTCATTCACTCAATACTCATTTTAAAAGTTATACAAAGAGAGCACATATGTTTTCCTTGCCTTGGGAATGAAGGTTCTCTTTGCTTATACTGTCCATAGAATAGGATTGCAGTATCATCCTTCTGCAATAGTACCCTGGACATTATATTTCTTTTCACATATGTTTCACAGAGGAAATCTCAGTTAGCTTGCACTTTAGGACTTTTTTCACCAATTTTAAATAAATGTTATTATTATGAATGTGATGTTTATCACTTTTTCATTCCACTAGGAAAAACAAACTTCATCAGCAGTTTTAAGGTGATGAATATAATTAGATGGGCCAATCTTTTCACAATATATACATATATTAAATCATCACAATGTACACTTTAAATATTAAAAATTTGTCAATTATCCCTCAAAGCTGAAAAAAAAAATAAACAAGTTTAATTGTGGCAAAAGTTTTTAAAATAAGAGTAGGAAAATTATTGTGTCAAATTTTTCCAACCATGGATAAATTTACTGGGATTTCACATGGTTAATAGAATTCTTTTTTAAAATATTAAATTTAAGTAAAATATCTAAACATTTGAAATACATAGTCATTATAGATACTCAGGACTAAAAATTTAAAAATCTGTGCTAAATTGACTCTCATAGAAAATTGACTCTTGCAGCAAATCGACCTAGAAGAAGAAATTTCATGGCCTGGTGAAAATGTAGACCATTGTGAAAGAAAATTGGCTTATTGAGTTCTGGAAGCATTGATTGTCATTCTCCATGCTCACTAGCATTTTAAATATGAGGTCAGCTGTCTGTGTTGCAGAGATGTTAAGAATTCTTGGGTTTGGTATATATTTAGTATAATACACAGTATATAGTATTATTTATAAATATATATGTGTGTATATATACAGCATATATGTGATTATATATAACAATATTTGCTGCCTTTAGATGCATTTTTAATGGCATTTTGCTACTGGTTATAAAACATTCATTATCCTTTCAAGTTATGATACATTATTTTATCCCACTGTATCTCAAATATCTTATAGCTAGAATTTTAACTTATACTGATGAAGGTATATAAATGTTGAAATGAAATTCACAAATGTTCAGAAATTCACAATCTCAAGATGAGCTGTTTCTGCATTTTTTACGTGAATAAACCAAGTGGCAATATGACAAGCATCCTCTCGTTTTAAAATATGAAATTGCAATATATAGAGTAAAAATGATTTTGTGATGTTAGTTAGTATAATTTCTATCTCTACAATGATTGGATCTAAATGATCTAAGGTATTTGGCCATCACACTTTCTTAAACTGATAAAAGGGATGATTCCTTTTCTTGCATTTTCCTCAAATAAGCAAACATTCATCCTACCTTATTTATTTATTGTTTTTGGCTGCACAGCATGCAAGATCTTAGCTCCAGGACCAGGGATTGAACCTATGCCCCTTGCAGTGGGAGCACAGAGTCCTAACCATCGGATCACCAGGGAAGTCTTACAGTTCATATAGGATCATATAATCCAAGAGTTTAATAGCAACTAGCAAAGAGTTGACTCATTGGAAAAGACTCTGATGCTGGGAGGGATTGGGGGCAGGAGGAGAAGGGGATGACAGAGGATGAGATGGCTGGATGGCATCACTGACTCGATGCACGTGAGTCTGAGTGAACTCCGGGAGTTGGTGAGGGACAGGGAGGCCTGGCGTGCTGTGATTCATAGGGTCGCAAAGAGTTGGACACGACTGAGCGACTGATCTGATCTGATCTGAATATGCAAAGCAGTAGCTTTTTGAATGACCAAAGTTAAGTGGAAATATTCTGGAGATAACTTCCAACTTTTAGACACTGATTGAAAATGGGCTTTTTTTAAAATAAATAAATAAATAAAATAATAAAAGACATTGACCCTGTTTATTCAAGACAATTTCATACCTGCCACATGGAATTTGTATGTGGAGCGTTTTATACTTGGAACACTCCTTTCTATGAGCAGCATGTAAGTAATTTACTTACTTTACCAAGGGTTCTACTCATATGTTCCATTCCCAGGAGTCATTTACTGACTCTCCTCTGCTTTTCCACCCCCAATCCATCTACTCACTCCTTGAACATCTACCTGTTTTATTTTTTTTTTGTGCCCTTTGTAAACTCGAATTTAGGTGTTATTTAATTCAGTTGTTTACTTGTGTATTTGTATATTTTCCCCATCTGGAATGTAACCTGAAAAAATGCAGGGACTTTAACTTATTGACTGAATTTTCAGCAACTAGAAAAGAGTTGAAATATATTAATCATTCAACATATATTTGCTGAAGGAATGAGTATATCCATTCTGACTATCTTCTGGCTTAATGTATATAAATATGGATTCACTTATCTTCCCTCCTTGTATCAATTTTAGGCATTATTTTCTTTAATAAATAATTCCAAGTATTATTAAATGGAACCATTCAAACTAAAAATTTAGCACTTATAAAAAATTAGATTTAGATTTTATCTACATATGAGTTGGGAAAATACAAACTACATGGGAATAAATAAAATAAATAAAACAGACACCCAGTGAAAGTTATTTTAGTGATTTTACTCCACATACATAACCACTGTTGATCACTGTTAACTATCCCTGATGTTTTTCAACAGCACAAAGTTTTGGAATAAATAGATAGAAATTATTACAGTCTATCTATTAAAGCATACACAACTGTTTTTTAGTATCTTTGTAGTCCCTTGTTTTAGAAGGTTCTTAATATTTGTACTAGGGCATCCCTGATAGCTCAGCTGGAAAAAAATTCACCTGCAATGCGGGAGACCTGGGTTTGATCCCTGGGTTGGGAAGATCCCCTGGAGAAGGATATGGGAACCCACTCCAGTATTCTTGCCTGGAGAATCCCATGGACTGAGGAGCCTGGCAGGCTACAGTCCATGGGGTCACAAGAGTCAGACACAATTCTTAGTATTTATACTAGTATTTAATATAATTTATGTTAGGGATATTGCATAGTTCCATGAAATGAGCTAGGTCAGGCTTACAATGCTGAAACCAACTGAGGACCTAATTTTTGATCCAGATTGACCACATGAAAGGAGCTATGGAAACTGAAAGTAGCTCAGTTGTATTCCACTACTTGCAATCCCATAGACTATACATTCCATGGAATTCTCTAGGCTAGAATACTGGAGTAGGTAACTCTTTGAAACTCCACAGATTCTACAGTCTGTGGAATTCTCCAGGCCAGAATACTGGAGTGGGTAGCTGTTCCCTTCTCCAGGGGATCTTCCCAACCCAGGGATCAAACCCAAGTCTCCCACATTGAAGGAAGATTCTTTACCAGCTGAGCCACCAGGGAAGCCCAAGAATATTAGAGTGGGTAGTTTATCTCTTCTCTAGTGGATCTTCCTCACCCAGGAGTCAAACTGGGTCTCCTGCATTATAGGCAGATTCTTCACTAGCTGAGCTACCAGGGAGGCCACAAAAGGAGCTGTCTTGGGTGCAAAATAGCTGTAATAAGGAATTGTGAAGAACTCTATGCTACTTCTTGATTCCTAGTGGGATTTTAAGCTATTTTATAATTTCAATGGCTAAACAATGAATCATTAACCTACATCTCTAAGGGACATCCTTCATAAAATAAAAAATTAAAAAAAGAATAAAAAAAAGAATAATAAGGCATCTTGAAGAAGCAAATGCTAAAAGGACATGGGAGAATAGAAAGAAATAAGTGTGGAAAGTAAAATACAAGAATACAAAGAATACAACAAACTATGGCTTGTTCCTAGAGCTGTAGACACTAACACTGTGTGACTATTTAAGCTATGCATCTTAGTCATATTACTCATATTTTAAGTACTCAGTAGGCATATGTGAATAATGACTTACTCTACTGGACAACACAGGTCGACAATATTCCCATCATCACAGAAAGTTCTACTAGACAGTGCTATGAAAATTTGTGTTAGTCTAGGTTCTCTAGAGAAATAGAATCAACAGAAAAGATAGATAGGTAGATATTGATTTATTGTAAGTAACTAACTTATGCAGTTATGGTAAGTAAGAAGTCCCAAGGTCTGCAGTCAATAAGTTGGAGACCCAGAAGATCTGAGGGTGGAGTTCCAGTTTGAGACCAAAGGCCTAAATCAGGAGAGCCCATGAGGTAAAGTCCAAATCAAGCCCAAGAGGCAGGAGAAGGCTAATAGCTAGATTGAAAACAGTCAAATGGAGAAAGAAAATTCTTCCTTAATGAAACTTACATTTTACTCAGATCTTCAACAGAATTGATGATGTCCACTGACACGAGAAGAGTGTATTAAAGGTGATGGCACCCCACTCCAGTACTCTTACCTGGAAAATCCTATGGACGGAGGAGCCTGGTAGGCTGCAGTCCACGGGGTCGCTAAGAGTTGGACACGACTGAGCGACTTCACTTTCACTTTTCACTTTCGTGCATTGGAGAAGGAAATGGCAACCCACTCCAGTGTTCTTGCCTGGAGAATCCCAGGGACAGCAGAGCCTGGTGGGCTGCCGTCTATGGGGTCGCACAGAGTCGGACACGACTGAAGCGACTTAGCAGCAGCAGCAGTAGCAGCAGAGAGAGAGAGAGAAAGAGAGAGACCGATTTATTATGCATTTATGCAATTATGGAGGCCAAGAAGTCCCATAGTATGCTTGTTCTCTGCAAACTTGGAGACTAAGGAAAATCAATAATATAATTCCAGTTCAAGTTTGAAGGCCTGGGAATTGAGAAGCTGATAGTATTAATCTCAGTCCAAGACAAGAAAAGACAGATGTCTCAGCTCAATCAGGCAGGCAGAAAGAGGAAATATTTTCTCTTACTCTGTTTTTAGTTCTCTTTAGCACCTCAAGGGATTAGACAATGCCTGCCCACATTGGGGAAGACTATCTATTTTACAGAATTCACCGATTCAAATGCTAATCTCATCTGGAAATACCAGACATAATATTTAATCTGGTCACCACATGGCTTGTCAAGTTGACATACAAAATTAACCATCACAGAGGGGAATCTACTCAATTTGCTGATTAAAATGTTAAAAGCATCCAGAAACACACTTCCAGTTACACCCAGAAATAATATTTACACAAATGCCTCAGCACCCTGTGTCCAAGGTAAGTTGATACATAAAATTAACCATCACACTTTTCATTTGATAAAATATCATGTTGGCACTCAATATCACCACTGTGATATTTTAACAACTCTAGTCTAAATCCCAGACATTAACACTGATGTGCTCAGTCGTGTCTGACTCTGTGACCCAATGGAGTGAAGCCCCGAAGCTCCTCTGTCCATGTAATTTTACAGGCAAGAATACTGGAGTGGGTTGACATTTCCCACTCCAGGGGATCTTCCTGACCCAAGGATCTTCCATCTCCTACATTGGTAGGCAGATTCTTTTACTGCTGTGTCACCTTGAAAGCTCAGACATTAAAATCCAAAGTAAACAAGATTAACATTTAAGAAATGAGAGGAAAGTGTTAGTTGCTCAGTCATGTCTGACTCTGCAACCCCCATGAACTGTAGCCCACCAGGCTGCCCTGTGGAATTCTCCAGGCAAGAACACTGTAGTGGGTAGCCATTCCCTTCTCCAGGGAATCTTCCCTACCTGAAGATCAAGCCCAATCTCCCACATTGCAGGCAGATTATATGCCAAGGTCCTACGTAATACATTTTGTTCATTTTGTTATAGATCTGCCTCTTTCTCATAGCATTATGTGTAAAAATACCCATTCTTTTGGTGGGGAGGAGATGAGGAGAACCTCATAACCAGATCTTATACTATGTCTCTATTAGAATAATCACCAATGAACGTGTTAGTCTAAACTCTTTGGTTGCAAATAACATAAATTCAAATCAAATTAGCTTAAACAAAAACCAAAATAATAACAAAATTATTAGTTAATTTAACTTAAAAGTCCATTTTTGGGAGTTATTTCAGTCCATTATGATCCAGAGTTTGCTGATTCAATGGGCATGAGTTTGGGCAAAATCTGGGAGATAGCGAGGGACAGCAAGGCTCGGTGTGCTGCAGTCCATGGGGTCGCAAAGAGTCAGACACGACTTAGCGATGGAACAACAACAGCATGATCCAAAGGCTTAAGTGATATAATCAAAATTGTGTTTCATTATATCCAATACTGAACTCTTGTTTTCTTAATATTAGTTAAAGCTTAAGCTAGTTTTCTTCACAGAAAAGCCAAGAGGGTCAATACATTTTTAGGCTTATCCTACAATTTTATTGTGGAATTTCAGAGAAAAGGGAAGACCTGTTTCTTCCTAACCCTCACAAGAGCCCTGGTATGTCTTGGAAACAGCTCATCTTTCATTACATGCCCATCCTTCAGTCACTCACTCTTCCTGATTGTGTAGTGACAGTCAAGGTGTGAATGTGTGACTAATTAAACAATCTCATTAAAACAGAGAGAACAATTTCTAAATTAAGAGATGCAAGACAGACAAAATGTGATATATGTCCAATAGAATACAACAAAATTATAGAGTGATATAGGAGACATTTACAAGTACATGCTTCCCAAGTGGTGCTAGTGGTAAGAACCCACCTGTCAAAGCAGGAGACATAAGAGGCGTGGGTTCGATCCCTGGGTTGGAAAGAATTCCTGAAGAAGGGCATGGCAACCCACTCCAGTATTACTGCCTAGAGAATCCCATGGACAGAGGATCCTGGAGAGCTATAGTCCATAGAGTTGTAGAGTCAGACACAACTGAAACGACTTTTAGCATGCATGGTAATTAGAAAGAAGTATCAAATGATAGTCTATAGCAATTCACACTCTAAACAGTAGGTCTCAGTAAATAATTATGAGAGCAAACAAACATAATTCAGGAATAAAGTTCTCACTATTGGCAAAATTTAGAAGAGGATTATCCTCAGATTTTACAGAGCCAAAAGATTACTTTTCTGCTTTGCTATGATAGCTCATTATACTGTGTATCTAAGTGTCATATCAGCTCTTGAAAATTAAAAACAGTTTAATGCTGATTAATTTCTAGCTTCTCTCCCCTATAGTTTCCACACTTTTTTTTTTCACAATTGCTTAGAGTAATTTCTGTGCCTTTTGTATGTATCCTTAGTCGATTTCCCCTATGTACCACCCTGCACTTGTCACTATTAAATTTCATACTGTTTTTGATGGATGACTTCTCTAATTTGTCAAGGTTATTCTAAATTCTAGTTTAGGCTTCTAAGATGAGATCAGCTTGACCCAACTCAATATCACATTGGTGTGTTCTTAATTCCATTATCTGTTTTTACAACACACACACACACACACACACCCCATGTGAATCCTAATCATGAACTATTCTACTATACTATTTGGTACTACAGAAAGAGATTATTATTTTTAAGCATTTTAACAGCAATTTAGAATCAACAGTTAGGTGAAATGGAAATAACTTGCAAGCTCTCTATATTGTGTGGGACTTCTTGCAGGGAAAAAAAAAATCAGTTTAGGAAAGTAGATAGATATATGTCTATGTTGTTATATGAGCAAAAATGTAAGGTGGCCAGGATTCTGAAACCTAGGATCAAAGAAAATGAAATGCAAACTTGAAGACCCAAAAAGAAATTCTTAGCAACATGAAAGCAGAAATTTGAGAATACAATGCTTAGATCATAAGTTCAAGACAAATGTATGAGAACTTGATTATGAACTAAATAAATTTTACATATGGATTTCTAATTAGCTTCTTGCTCAGAATAAAGAAAAAAAAAATCAGAATTTGGGTGATCCTGAGTGCTCTGGTCCAGAGAAGGCAATGGCATCCCACTCCAGTACTCTTGCCTGGAAAATTCCATGGATGGAGAAGTCTAATAGGCTGCAGTGCATGGGGTCACAAAGAGCCGGACATGACTGAGCGACTTCACTTTCACTTTTCACTTTCATGCATTGGAGAAGGAAATGGCAACCCACTCCAGTGTTCTTGCCTGGAGAATCCCAGGGACGGGGGAGCCTGGTGGACTGCCGTCTATGGGGTCGCACAGAGTCGGACACGACTGAAGCGACTTAGCAGCAGCAGCAGCAGAGTGCTCTGGTGGAGACATTAGGTACCACTGCCCAGAATGTGGGAAACGGGGTTTGAGATTTAGGAAATTTCAGATCCATGCTTAAATGTTTATTGTGTCTGTTCCATTTTGTTCTGTGTTTGAGCTAAATGAATGTATGCAGGTTATTTTTAACCAACCGCTTTTATAGAATTAAAAGATACATTACAAGTGATACTTAAAGAGGTTAATGACTTGTCTGAGGTCACAGAACTTTTTAAATCGAAAGAGAATCATAGTTCAAAATGTTTTTTGATGTACAGCCAAAAGTTAAAGACAGCATATTTTCACAGTGTTTTCTTACTGTGTGCTTAGGTATTTTGATGCTCACTGGATAGTTTTGGCAAAAATGGTAAATTACTTACCTCTGAAAATGTCTCTTGGCTTCCCAGGTGGCTTAGCAGGTAATCAATATGATTTCAGTGCAGGAGACACAGGTGACACAGATTAGATCTCTGGGTTGGGAAGATCTCTTGAGGGAGGAAATGCAACTCATTCCAGTATTCTTGCCTGAAAAATCCCATAGACAGAGGAGACTGGCAAATCACAGTTCAAAGAAGCACAAAGAAACATCTCATGGACAGAAAAATGTCTCTATTATGTGAGATCCACCTGGAAACTGAGAGACCACATTGGTATTCTACAACAACACATTTAGATAGTTTCAAAAATTATTATCTAAAAATGCCCCACAACAATAATCACATGTTTATATGACTATCTTAGCAAGTGGCATCATATAGAATGCAACAAGTTGGAAATGAATTAGACACTGTTCCCTCAATAAAGAATTATGGGGGAGGAGAAAGAGATCTAGTATTTATTGGCATACATTTTTTTTTTATGTGAGATGCCAGATATAATCCTTAACAGCCTTATAAAATATATCAGTTTGACTATCATTTCATAAATGGTAAATCTGAATTTAGGAAGCCTAAGTAACTTAATCAAGTTGCAAAGGTAGTAAATGCCAAACCAATTCAACTTTAAACCATGAATATCTCCATTACTTTTTTCTTTGTCCTCGATGAAGCACAAGAAAAGACAGACACAAAATTATTACTACAAAATATACCTTGTTCCATGTACACAGAGTCCACAATGTACAAGACCTACTTGGAAAGAATTCAGCACCATGGTCAAATTCATACCCCCAAAATAAAAACTTGAGTCCTGATGGAGAATAAAAAAAATATGGAAAAGTGTAAAAGTTATTTGAACCCAAAGTGATATTTTGCCTCAGTATACATTAGAATATCAGGATATCCATTCTATAAAGTGAAAACGAGCATTATTTTTTTAACGACTTCTTAGTTTTCTCTAAAGACTTCCCAAGAAAAACTTTCCACAGGTTTCTCATGCAAAAGGTTTCTGTACTTAAAACATATTTACAGAAATGGCATTATCAAATATCATTTGAAAATGTCAATGCCTTTCCTTAGGCACACAAGGTTTCTATATTTTTCATTTTCCCACTTGTGCTCCTATTATTTCCATAGTACATATTATCCTTCTAACTCATAAACTAGGCTCCATGCTTTCATTATCGGTCTGCATTCCAAAAACCCTAGAGGGATTTTATCCTTACCACATATTCCACTTTGCATCATTTAAAAAGAAAAAAAAAAAAATGTTTCACACTCCTTTTCTGGACCTTCCAAAACATCATTCAATAACAATAAAAAATCTTATGTCTTGAATAATTATATAAACAATTTACAGATAATATATTCAACCAAAATTTCCAGTATGATAGTTCTAACCAATTCTTCCTCCATGAATAAATTTTATTCATGGTGAATTCTTCATTCACCATGAATAAAAACAGTATCAGCATAAGTTAGTACCTAAAATCAGAATTACTCATGTCTAGTTAAATATGGACTAATATTTTTTCCATGTCTGCATAATCTGATCACATCATTCCCTAGATTCTGAGGTACGCTGATTTAAATGAGAGTGAATTTTGCTCACAGCTACCATGTGTTTTTGAAGAAACAGCCCGCAGCTAACGTTGCCTTTTCTGCTGGCTTTCCACATAGAAAGAATTGTAGAATTAGAGCTGGTTTTTAGCAACCTAAACTTAGTGTTTTGAGTTATAAAAAATTATTTGTGTTTTTAAAGGCAACTAAAAAATTATAGTTTTAATCACAACTTGGGTTCTGAAAATTTTGAGAAAAAGACAAAGAATACGGCATTAGAGCTCAAAATATTAGCTTTATAGTTGGTAAATTATAAATTGGGGCATTTATGTTAGTCTCACAGTCAAGGGGGCGCTGAACCCCAGAAGTACATAGACACTCCTGCCATCAAATATTCTGTGGTATCAGAGGCTAGTCCTTCTAAAACAAAACCTAGAGGGAAGTTTAGATGAGGGGGAGAAATAGTGATCAGCCCAGATTAGATTTATGAAACTGAAATCAAAATCCTCAGCAAAATGGAAAGTCTTTTCCTTGTGAGAATTTCACTTCTAAAATGAAAATGGGACAAGCTGATTATGTCATAATTATTATTTCAAAAATGATTCATCAATAATCATGGTATCTCCATTGATATAGACAAAGGCCAAGAGTTTCATGGTTATTGATGTCTCTACACAGGAAGAAAACCTTGGGAAAGACAAGATATGTTCCCACTGATTCAGTTCAATTCAGTTGCTCAGTTGTGTCTGACTGACTCTTTGTGACCCCATGAACTGCAGCACACCAGGCCTGCCTGTCTATCACCATCTCCCAGAGTTTACTCAAACTCATATCCATTGAGTTGGTGATGCCATCCAACCATCTCATCCTCTATGGTCCCCTTCTCCTCCCACCTTCAATCTTTCCCAGCATCAGGGTCTTTTCAAATGAGTCAGTTCTTTGCATCAGGTGGCCAAAATATTGGAGTTTCAGCTTCAGCATCAGTCCTTCCAATGAACACCCAGGACTGGTCTCCTTTAGGATGGACTGGTTGGATCTCCTTGCAGTCCAAGGGACAATCAAGAGTCTTCTTCAACACCACAGTTCAAAAGCATCAGTTCTTTGGCACTCAGCTTTCTTTATAGTCCAACTCTCACATCCATGCATGTCTACTGGAAAAACTATAGCTTTGACTAGACGGACCTTTGCTGGCAAAGTAATGTCTCTGCTTTTGAATATGCTGTCTAGGTTGGTCATAACTTTCCTTCCAAGGAGCAAGTGTCTTTTAATTTCATGGCTGCAGTCACCATCTGAAGTGATTTTGGAGCCCCCCAAAATAAAGTCTGACACTGTGTCCACTGTTTCCCCATCTATTTCCCATGAAGTGATGGGACCAGCTGCCATGATCTTCGTTTTCTGAATGTTGAGCTTTAAGCCAAATTTTTCACTCTCCTCTTTCACTTTCATCAAGTGTTCCCACTGATATCATTACCCTAATATGGCAAAGTTTTGTTTGCTTTTATTTCTGTTGTTCTTTTAACTAGCTGAGCATCACCATTAAATCCATAGCCAAGCAGGGTTCTGATTATTTTTACTTTGGGGAAAAGATGAAAAGTACTTTAGGACAGTTCTGCTCCCACATTTATGATGCTGGGCTCCAATCAAAACCATTATACTTTTGTTACCTGTCTGGCATCACCAGAGGAGGCAAGTAGATAAAGATACATTAATTGATTCAACTGCAAGCCTTCACTTTACTAAGGCTAAATAGACATTCTTTATTCTGTTTCTCACTGCAAATATGGTGTATTCACTTAGTCCAACGTAAACCATCTAAGCCCTCCCATGAAATTGAAGACAGCATACGCCAAGAAAAAAATACATAGCTACTGCAATAAAATGCCAGCAACCAAGAGATGACCTAAATTTGAATATAATTTCTGTTATGAATTTCCAAAGGAAAATTAAAATCTTGAAGATTAAATGTTGTCACAAATTAAAAGCTTAAAAATCCTAAAACTCAGAGAAATTAAAGTCCAAAATAAAATTCTCTTTGTCCTTGCGATACTATATTTCAAATACATTAATGTAAAATCTCACCCTTCCAACCTTATATTTTATTCAGTCTCAGATGGGCTGCCATTTATGGGGTCGCACAGAGTCGGACATGACTGAAGTGACTTAGCAGCAGCAGCAGATAGATGGATATTAATATCTGAATTTTGTTCCTTCAGGAGTTATAACTAGAACTCTCTCTCTTGGAAATGGATGTAGGTCTTAGAGCCTTTGGAGTTGTACTATCTTAACATATCTTACTTTTATAGAGTATAAAGAGAACATAATATTTCAAAACACAGGATCTAATCTCACCAAATGGAGAAGAGAAGTCTCTCTAGGACATGTTAGACCTAGCAAAATTTTGTTCACATAACTCATTTTTTCATGCTGTAGAAACCATAGTGGAGGTTGGGCATTAAGTGAGTAAAGGGGGAAGTGAAAGTGAAAGTCACTCAGTCGTATCTGACTCTTTGTGACCCCATGGACTTACAGTCCATGGAATTCTCCAGGCCAGAATTCTTCCCAACCCAGGGATCCAACCCGGGTCTCCCGCATTGCAGGCAAATTCTTTACCGGCTGAGCTATCAGGGATGTCATAAATCTTGACAATGGTCTTCCTGGAATGACCTGGAGAAAACTCATTCTGTATCATGTCTCTAAACTCTTCTGAACTGAAATTCATTCCTATCAGGCGATTAATCATGGAGCTGTAGTTACCACGTTGTCATTTCCCCTTCAAGCCCTGTGTTTTTTGTGCCAATACTGATTTAAGTATAGATTCCAACTGGTGATGTAGGGACCATGCTCTCACAGAAACATGCATTTTCGTTTCTGAATCATTTCTACTTCTTTCAATGCATTCTCCTAAGCCTAAGAAACCTACTTTCTAGAAAATGCTTACTTTCCCACTTTGGTTTCAGCTAAAATAACATATTCTACAGCTGAAACTGCTGTTGATGTTTTTGAAGCAAAGCCCCTAGGGGGCTAATAAAAATCAACATGTCTTCCTTTTGCTTTAATATTACTGACTTTGAATAGCATTTCCTTGTTGCTGCATTTTCTGCAATAGCGGGCTAAATGTCTAGTATTTTGGTTCTTCTGTGTTTGTTTTTGTATGCATGTGTTTTTTCCCATTATCTCATTTTGTTCATCTATTCTAGAAGAAATCCCATGGACAGAGGTGACTGGTGGGCTACAGTCCATGGGGTCGCAAAGAGTCAGACAAGACTGAGTGACTTCCACTTCACTTCACTTCATTCTAGAAGAGTTAAATGAAATAGGAGAGCCCAATCCAATGCCATTTTCTCAAGTCTGGAACTCACAATTTAAAGCTAGAACCTCCCTAGTGCTACTAATACATGTGGAACATAGCTGCTACAGAGTTTTAAGGTAGCAATTATTGTGCTGCCAACCAGTGACTGAATGGCCTATGAAGACACTCTTTTCCTATAATTGTATATTTGCCTCAGCTGTGCCTAAGATTATTGAGGCCTCTGTGATTTGCCAGCATCTGCCAAAGCACCTGGTAGAGCCCTGGCTGCCAGCATATATACTGTAAGTGTGCTGCTGCTAAGTCACTTCAGTCGTGTCTGACTCTGTGCGATCCCATAGACGGCAGCCCACCAGGCTGCCCCGTCCCTGGGATTCTCCAGGCAAGAACACTGGAGTGGGTTGCCATTTCCTTCTCCAAGGCATGAAAGTGAAAAGTGCAAGTGAAGTCGATCAGTCGTGTCTGACTCTTCACGACCCCATGGACTGCAGCCTACCAGGCTCCTCCATTCATGGGATTTTCCAGGCAAGAGTACTGGAGTGGGGTGCCATCGCTTTCTCTGTACTCTAAGTGTAGTTTAAGATAAAGCTGCAGCAGCCTGCGTCCTCAAGTCCCCTGAACTTGGTCAAGGCCAGCCATGCTTCTGTTGGGACCATGTAGCTCAAGCTTTTGCTTGCTAATCCTCCCTTGCAGCTATCATCTGCCAAGACACCTGTACTTTGAAGGCTCTTGCCCACTCCACAGGATTTAAGAGCCAATAGCGCCACAATAAATGCCCTCTAGCCCCAGATTAGCCCCTCACACTAAGGTCAAAGTGCCGCAGTGCACAAGAGTCAAAGACGTATTCTAGCTCTATCAAATCCGCCTGTCTGTGTCTTTTCCCCAAAATTGTTATCTTTTGTATCTTAGAGTTCCTTAACTCTGAAACTCTTTCAGGGGTAACTGAAGGACTCAATATTTATCACTGTTCTTTTTGGACTTGAATCTAAAGTATTTATTTATTCTACATATTTCTGTGTATTCTATTTATTATTATTTATTCATTCTATTTACTTTAAAGTACTTATCGAGACATAAGATAATTCGTAAAGTGTTCGGAAGCGAAAATAGTAACCAGAATACTAATAAGACAGAAATTGAAAACATAGCTTAATTAGGGTGTGTGGGGGGGGAGGTTGGGGCATAGAGGAGAATATGACCAACTACTACTTAGCACCTGGAGAAACAGCATGCTGAAGGCATGGTCTATGCAAATTTTTCAAAATATGATTTGAGACAGTTGAACATGTCCAACTTATTCTCCCCAAGTCCACTGAAATGGAGGAAGAAAGGGGTGGAAAATGCCATGAGTGATAAAGTAATTGAGAGCTGTCAATAGCTGTCAACAGCAAGGAAACATCTGGAATGCAGTAGAAGCATATCATCCTAAAAAACAGAAATTTTAAAATATTTTTTCTGAAATGTAGACATTTTTTCTACAAAAGTGTCATACATAATTCATGTTTAATCCCCTAGGTTGGTCCATTTCAACTATTTTAAGTAAAACAAACAAACAAAAAAACTACCTGAAGCAAAATAGAGTAATTGGAAGACCTACAGAAACTAACATTTACAGTATTTAGTATTTAGAAGTAGTGCATTGCACAGTAATTTGAATACCACAAAATCCATTTTTCCTTATCATGGCTCTAACATTCTGGTGGGGTTGCCCCAAGCATCCAGCAACTGTTCATAACACCTATGCCTGAGGGCTAGTTCTCTTGTAAATAGGATGTGAGGTGGTAGGGAAAGCATTGGCTCTGAGGATAGGTGTTGAGACACAGGTGGTAATTCTGGGGAAATGATGAGTTTATCAGTTCAGTTCAGTTCAGTTGCTCAGCCATGTCCGAACTTTGCAACCCCAAGAATTGCACGCCAGGTCTCCCCGTCCATCACCAACTCCCGGAGTTCACTCAAACTCATGTCCATCGAGTCAGTGATGCCATCAGCCATCTCATCCTCTGTTGTCCCCTTCTCCTCCTGCTCCCAATTCCTCCCAGCAACAGAGTCTTTTCCAATGAGTCAACTCTTCGCATGAGGTGGCCAAAGTATTGGAATTTCAGCTTTAGCATCATTCCTTCCAAAGAACACCCAGGACTGATCTCCTTTAGAATGGACTGGTTGGATCTCCTTGCAGTCCAAGGGACTCTCAAGAGTCTTCTCCAACACCACAGTTCAAAAGCATCAATTCTTCGGTGCTCAGCTTTCTTCACAGTCCAACTCTCACATCCATACATGATCACTGGAAAAACCATAGCCTTGACTAGACAGACCTTTGTTGGCAAAGTAATGTCTCTGCTTTTCAGTATGCTATCTAGGTTGGTCATAACCTTCCTTCCAGGGAGTAAGCATCTTTTAATTTCATGGCTGCAGTCACCATCTGCAGTGATTTTGGAGCCCCAAAATATTAAGTGTGACACTGTTTCCACTGTTTTCCCATCTATTTCCCATGAAGGGATGGGACCAGATGCCACGATCTTAATTTTCTGAATGTTGAGCTTTAAGCCAACTTTTTCACTCTCCTCTTTCACTTTCATCAAGAGGCTTTTTAGTTCCTCTTCACTTTCTGCCATAAGGGTGGTGTCATCTGCATATCTGAAGTTATTGATATTTCTCCTGGCAATCTTGATTCCAGCTTGTGCTTCTTCCAGCCCAGGGTTTCTCATGATGTACTCTGCATAGAAGTTAAATAAGCAGGGTGACAGTATACAGCCTTGACGTCCTCCTTTTCCTATTTGGAACCAGTCTGTTGTTCCATGTTCAGTTCTAACTATTGCTTCCTGATGAGTTTATAGGTTAGGGAATAAATCAGGCAGAGAAGATACAAGGGTGTTCATAGAGGGGAATAAATATGGTGGACTGTGGATAGCTGATGGATTGTAGAGGTACTAGAGTTTCTGAGTATCTGGATGATGGTTTCAAAAGAAAAGAATGCATGAAGGCACTCTTCCAGTATTTCCATCATCATCTTTATCTGTCACTGCTGCTGCTGCTGCTAAGTCGCTTCAGTCGTGTCCGACTCTATGCGACCCCATAGACGGCAGTCTACCAGGCTCCCCCGTCCCTGGTATTCTCCAGGCAAGAACACTGGAGTGGGTTGCCATTTCCTTCTCCAATGCATGAGAGTGAAAAGTGAAAGTGAAGTCGCTCAGTCGTGTCCGACTCTTAGCGACTCCATGGACTGCAGCCTACCAGGCTCCTCTGTCCATAGGATTTTCCAGGCAAGAGTACTGGAGTGGGGTGCCATTGCCTTCTCTGTCATCTGTCACTATCTCCCAAATTAATCACCACTTAGGAAAAGTACAGTCAACAATGTTTTCAGTATGGAGGGGATTGGAGGTGGAAGAATTTCTAGCTGAAAAGGAAAGAGGTTTTTGGGCTATCTTGCTGGACAATTCACTTACTTAACAGATATAGGGATGTTATGACTGCACCAAATTTTGTACAGGATGATATAATAAAATGTATATATAAAAGAAAGAATATTCTTTCAGACCATTTATAAAAGATAATTTTACAGCAGTCATTATAACAATCAGATCAGATGGCAACACTGCAACAGATTTTAAAATTTGTGTGGTATTACTAGGTGTTTTTGCAAATTAGATCAGTGCTTAACATGCTTAAAAAACAACAACAACAACAAAAAAAAAAACCCAGCAACACATGCATCCTACCATTCAGATTCTGAGTTTACTAAATCTCTCAGTTCAGTTCAGTTTAGTTCAGTCACTCAGTCATGTCCGACTCTTTGTGACCCCATGAATTGTAGCACACCAGGCCTCCCTGTCCATCACCAACTCCCGGAGTTCACTCAAACTCATGTCCATCGAGTCAGTGATGCCATCCAGCCATCTCATCCTCTGTCATCCCTTTCTCCTCCTGCCCCCAATCCCTCCCAGCATCAGAGTCTTTTCCAATGAGTCAACTCTTGGCATGAGGTGGCCAGAGTATTGGAATTTCAGCTTTAGCATCAGTTCTTCCAAAGAACACCCAGGACTGATCTCCTTTAGAATGGACTGGCTGGATCTCCTTGCAGTCCAAGGGATTCTCAAGAGTTTTCTCCAATACCATGGTTCAAAAGCATCAATTCTTTGGTGCTCAGCTTTTTTCACAGTCCCACTCTCACATCCATACATGACCACTGGAAAAACCATAGCCTTGACTAGACGGACCTTTGTTGGTAAAGTAATGTCTCTGCTTCTGAATATGCTATGTAACTTTCTTTCCAAGGAGTAAGAGTCTTTTAATTTCATGGCTGCAGTCACCATCTGCAGTGATTTTGGAGCCCAAAATAATAAAGTCTGACACTGTTTCCATTGTTTCCCCATCTATTTCCCATGAAGTGATGGGACCAGATGCCATGATCTTCATTTTCTGAATGTTGAGCTTTAAGCCAACTTTTTCACTCTCCTCTTTCACTTTCATCAAGAGGCTTTTTAGTTCCTTTTCACTTTCTGCCATAAGGGTGGTGTCATCTGCATATCTGAGGTTATTGGTATTTCTCCCGGTAATCTTGATTCCAGCTTGTGCTTCTTCCAGCCCAGCGTTTGTCATGATGTACTCTGCATAGAAGTTAAATAAACAGGGTGACAATATACAGCCTTGACGTCCTCCTTTTCCTATTTGGAGCCAGTCTGTTGTTCTATGTTCAGTTCTAACTCTTGCTTCCTGACCTGCATATATGTTTCTCAAGAGGCAGGTCAGGTGGTCTGGTAAATCTCTACTTAACTACAAGTTTGGTGTCTTAGTTTAAAATGCATCTTTTAATTCATTCACCTCAGCATCTTTAATGACATGCAGTTTCCATGGATGGAAATCCAGTTCGGCTTTCATGATTTTGTCATTTAAACTTCTTTAAATGGGAATATTTCAATCCCATCTTAAGGAAATTTCCAATATGTACAATTTATTGTTAACACCTTAAATTAAATTTTTAGAACACTAAATAAAACTTGACAAATACACGTTAACTTATTTTCAATTTTGTTATTGTATGAATAATTTAACACTGAGTACCTAACTGACAATCTCCACTGATGGTAAGACATAGAAAAATACATATTTGATGACAGATGAATGTATTTATATAAAATGAAATGCCCTTAGAATAGATAGATAGGTGGTATATTTTTCAGAAATTACAATAAAATGATTTCTGTTTTTTTATTTGAGGTTTATTGCAATGAGCAGGAACACTCTCCACCTGTATTTTGTGACTTAAAATATATGTTGTTTCTGTACAAATAAAATTAATCTTAATTATAATTATGCTTACTTGAAATAATATATCAGAACTTATATTACATGTACGTTCAAATACCTTATCTGCTCCTACCTTACACACAAACCATATCCTGACTGAAAAACACCAATTCATTAAAATGGTAATTATTTTTAAAAATAATATGTACTGCTTTGTTGAATCTTGTATTTGAGTTTGTTTTAAATTCTATTCTTAAAGTTCCTAAATTTGAGTTGACATTTATTTTTATATAGCTTCCATTAAGCTTTTACTTTTTGTTATAAGCTCTGGATTAAGGGGAAAGATGTGTTTTTTTTTTAATTGTTATCTTTAATGATCATTATGCTCATTTCAAAGTTGTAACATTTCATAGCAAATGGCTTTTTAGAGAGCTTTGCCTATTTTCAATTTGTTTTATCAGACATTTCTTCAACTTTTATTTTCCCAATTATTCTCTTTGAAATTAAAGAAGTGTATAATCGTATCTTCTTTTCTTTAAAACAGCAGTTAAGACATTTGTAACAATTTTCAACCATTTCCTACATTCTTACTCAGCATTTTATTAAAGTTACCTAAGCTTAAATCATTAATTTTCTTTCTGTTTTCTTTAACTGTGATAAGACCCAACCCTCAAAATTGATGCATGCTTTTTTTCTCAAATTCTTTTTGTTTTGGTGTTAACCATAACTCTAAGATATTTGCGTGTGTATGTAATACATAACATATTACATATATAAACTATATATAAAATTATATAATTATATGTAATTTTATACCTGGATGTATGTATGTGTCTGGAAAAGGGAACGCCAACCCACTCCATTTTTTTTGCCTAGAGAATTCCATGGACAGAGGAGCCAGACAGGTTACAGTCCATGGGGTCACAAAAAAGTTGGACATGACTGAGTGACTAACACATATGTACGTGTATATATGTATATATACACATATATAAACAAATAATCGGAGAAGGTGATGGCACCCCACTCCAGTACTCTTGCCTGGAAAACCCCATGGACAGAGGAGCCTGGTGGGCTGCAGTCCATGGGGTCACTAAGAGCTGGACACGACTGAACGAATTCACTTTCACTTTTCACTTTCATGCATTGGAGAAGGAAACGGCAACCCACTCCAGTGTTCTTGCCTAGAGAATCCCAGGGACGGCGGAGCCTGGTGGGCTGCCGTCTATGGGGTCGCACAGAGTCGGACATGACTGAAGCGACTTAGCAGCAGCAAACAAATAATAAATATATAAATTTATTATGTGAATATAAATAAATAATATGTAAATTGTATATAAATAATAAATGTTTATTTATTTATTTATTTATTCCTTCCTAGTGCTACATTTGGAGTAGGCAATGGCAACCCACTCCAATGTTCTTACCTGGAGAATCCCAAGGACAGGGGAGCCTGGTGGGCTGCAGTCTATAGGGGTCACATAGAGTCAGACACAACTGAAGCGACTTAGCAGCAGCAGCAGCAGTGCTACATTACCTGTACACCCCTTATTGCATGCATTTTAACATTTTAAAGTCCTTTCTCTCTCCTTCCCTTCATAATATTGTACAGTGTACCTTTCCCTTGCTTCATCATTAACCTCTAGGCAATTGTTTTGTTCAAGGGCTTCCCTGGTGGCTCAGATGGTTAAGAATCTGCCTGCAATTCAGGAGACCCGGGTTCAATCCCTGGGTTGGGAAGATCTCCTGGAGAAGGAAATGGCAACCAACTTCAGTATTCTTACCTGGAAAATCCCATGGACAGAGAAGCCTGGTAGGCTACAGTCAAGGGGTCACTATGAGTTGGATATGACTGAGTGACTTCACTTTCACTTTTCACTTTCATGCATTGGAGAAGGAAATGGCAGTCCACTCCAGTGTTCTTGCCTGGAGAATCCCAGAGACGGAGGAGCCTGGTAGGCTGCCCTCCATGGGGTCGCACAGAGTCGGACATGACTAAAGCATGTGCAGCTTCAGTCTTAGCTGCACAGCAGCTAAGCTAAGACTTAGCAGAAGCAGCAGCAGTTGCTAAGTGGTGTCTGACTCTTTGCAATCCCATGGACTGTAGCCCACCAGGCTCTGCTGTCCATGGAACTTCCCAGCCAAGAATACTATAAAGGCTCATCACTTCCTCCTCCAAGGTATCTTCCTGACCCAGGGATCCAACCTGTGTCTCTGCATCTCCTGCACTGCAGGTAGATTCTTTACCACTGAGCCACCAGGGAAGCCCTAACTTCTTCTTCTTTTTTTTTTTTTTTTATGTTTGATTATGATTTTATTTTTTTAATTTTATCTTATTTAACTTTACAATATTGTATTGGTTTTGCCATATATCAAAATGAATCTGCCACAGGTATACATGTGTTCCCCATCCTGAACCCTCCTCCCTCCTCCCTCCCCATACCATCCCTCTGGGTCATCCCAGTGCTGACGACTATGCTCCTTGTTTATTATTTTACTTCTCTTTCAAAATTGCTCCACTTCTATGAAGCACTTCTATGCTTCTATGAGAAAGTATCTTTATTAATACCACAAGCCTAATTTCTTGTTAGGTCTCTTTAGAGAAACTTTATCTCTCTCTTGTCTCTCTCTCTCCCTTTCTCTCTCTCTCTCTAATACACATTTTAATAAATTCTGCCTCCAACATTGTTTATTGACAGCTTTCTCTCTCTATATATATAGATAAACAGATAGATATATAGATATGTTCTATGTCAAACATTGTTTAGTTAGTGCTTTCATCAGAGACAATGCACTTAAAAATTCTGGGTTAGAGAAGCAAAAACTAAGTAAACATAGACTCTGCTAAAATGTATTATATTTCTGTTAACTGGAATAATTGTGATTGAATTAGTGAATGAGAATTGGAAAATTGAAGTACCTCAAAATCCAGAATTTTACATGTATTATCTGTAAGGAAAGCAAAAAAAATTATATATGCTAATTATTCGTTTTAAAAATGTCATGTTGACTTGGAAAACTAGAGAACTTTTGAAATTCCTACTTGTAAATGCATACTAGAAATAACATACTGCATAATAATTTTAGTTCTGGTTATTAAAACACTTGATTAATCTATATTTTAAAATATTTCCATTATTTCTTTCAGTGAATTTACAAAACTCAAACATGTCTCTTTATCTTTTTTCAGTCTATCTTCCTAATTAACTTTCAACTATATGCAGCATTTGAATTTCTAAGAAAGTTTATATAAAACATATTTTGCATGGACCCTTGTACCAGCATCCAGTTGTGCTAAAAATTGAAAACTGGATTTGGTCTATTTAATCTCCTATGATAAAGTTCTACTTAAAACTTGTTTCTCTTGTCTACTGGCTTTCTGATTATCACAAGCAGTTTAGTTTTTCCTCTAAGATTCTTTTACATGTATTCATGTTTTACATGTCAGCTACTACAAAAGATACAGGTTAATTTTTTTTAAACAAAATAACTTACTGTTTTAACAGCATCACTCACCAAAAAGTCCATATTTCTACCTGCGTTGCCAAGATACTCCATCCAACATTTAGAGATCATACAACTTTTTCAATCTTTCCATCATTTTCAGTGAGGAGTTTGAATTTTCTACACACTCCTTTTCCATACTTTTAAAATTAAAATTTTAAAATTTGGGGGCTCACATATTTCAGATAAGAAGGAAGAGGGCTGCTGATTGTGACATAAAACTTTACTAGGCAACTGTATCAAGAGTTCCCAAGACCAGAACCAGATTTCATGATTTTCTGGAAGAGACATAAGGTTCAGAGGTCACTGGACTCATAATTATGGTTAATTACAGCAAATGGATAAAAAACAAAATCACTGAAGGGAAAACTGTTGTGCATGGGGCAAAGTCTGGAGGAAACTAGATGTAAGCTTCCAAAAGTTCTCTCCTAGTGTTGTAAGATAGGACACAGTTAATAGCTTCAGCAAAAAGAACAACAAAAAAAAAAACCACAAGGAAATATATATGACCTATTATCTACCAGAGAAGTCATCTGAGCCTAAGATTCTAGGGTTTTTATTGGGGGTCCATCATATAGGTATCTGGTGATTACCAGCCTGCCTGCCCAATTATTGAGGATGCAGATAGCTAGAAGAAAGGTGAGTGCTCAACATAAATCTCATTGCTTGAACATTCTCTAGATAGACAGGTTTAAGGACAAAGGTATGCAAAACAATTTATTGGTGCTAATTCATATATATTTTTTAACAACTTTATTAAAATAGACCTCATATGACATACAAATCACTCATTTAAAGTGTATACTTCCTATGGCTTTATTCTATTCACAGAAATATGCAAACATCACCAAAATTTTATGATATTTTCATCCTTTCAAAATGAAATCCTGGATTTTTGGTTTCTAGTTCTACATGTAAGGAGCTTGAAAGTCAATACTCTGTCCTAACAATAAATGAAAAACTGGACAGAATGAAAAATCAACAATTCTTCTCAAATCCACAGAGAGAGGAGGACACAATGCCAACCACTACCACCAAGACTAGAGAGATGGGCAGATAAATGTAGGGAGCCCTGCCTTACCTGGAGCAGACACTCACAAGTGGAAAGCCTTGTGGAAACCAGTGCTGACATAGGAAAATTTGAACTGTAATTATTAAGTTCCTGGAGGCTGAATGTAGACAATGCTTGAGAGTCATAGGGTGGCTCCCAGGATATTGTTAGTTTTACCTTCAGGAGCTCCATTAGATTCCCACAGTGAAAATCGGAGGGTAGGGGGGGAGGGGCGGAGTCTCTTGGGGCTTCTAGCAGACACAGGGAAAAAGAAGTCATTTTGAAGCATGTCACAACAGAACACTCTGTTCTTAACAGGCCTGACCTCAAGAGAAATTAAACAAAGAAATTAAACAAAGCCTAACCTGCTGAGGTATTATCAGAGCCAAACTCAACTGAGGAAGAGAAATAATGGACTCCAGCTCACATGAGCCATCCTGTGCCTCAGAGAAAGCCCTGTGAAGTTCATTGCACAGACGTATAGGCTCACTAAAAGACTTAGACCTAAACATAGAACAATAGAGACTTCTCCTCCCCCTTACAGCTCACTGCTGCTGCTGCTGCTGCTAAGTCGCTTCAGTCGTGTCCGACTCTGTGTGACCCCATAGACGGCAGCCCACCAGGCTCCCCCGTCCCTGGGATTCTCCAGGCAAGAACACTGGAGTGGGTTGCCATTTCCTTCTCCAATGCATGAAAGCGAAAAGTAAAAGTGAAGTCGCTCAGTCATGCCTGACTCACTACCACATTACTAAAGATCTATTTCCAGCATTTTTTTAAAACTGGTATACCATATCTAGCTATCAAGAAAAAATTGCAAGATACATCAGAAGACAACAAATATAATTTTAAGAGCAAGTATCAGAATATCAGAAACCAAGTTGGCAGGGATATTGACTTAGGCACAAATTTAAAACAACTATGATTAATATTCTAAGTGTTTCAATGGCTAAAGTAGACATCAAGCAATAATGAATGGGTAGTGTAATCAGAGAATGAAAATGTTAGGGAAAAATAAAGAAACACTGGGGAAAAAATGAAAAAAAAACAAACACTATAACAGAAATGAAGAATGCCTTTGATGGGCTTATTAGTAGACTGGAGACTGTTGAGGAAAGAATTTCTGAGCTTGAGAATCTCTCAGTAACAACCACTAAATCTAGAAAGCAAAGGAAACAGAGACTGGAAAACCAATAGAAAAAACAAAGGAAAAAAAAAACAAAACCAGAGTACTCAAGGACTGTGGAATAACTACAAAAGATGCAACATAAGCATAATGATACTTTCAGAACAGGAAAGAGAGAAAGGAAGAAAATAAATATTTAAAATAATAATGCTGAGAATTTCCCCCAAATCTATGTCAGACATCAAGTCACAGATTCAGGAAAAATACCAAACCAGATAAATGCAATAAACAGACAAACAAGCCTGGCTCCCCCACAAAAAATCTACACTTGGCATTCAAATTATAGAAAACAAAAATAAGCAAAACTTTCTGAAAGAAACCAGAGGGAAAATACACCTTACCCGTAATAGAACAGAGATAAGAATTACATTTGACTTCTCAGAAAAATGCAAGCAGAAAAAGTGGAATGAATTATTTAAATCATTGAGGGAAAAAAAAGGGAGAGAGAGACTTAGAATTCTGCATTCCATGAATTTATCTTTTAAAAATGGAAAAATATTTTCTCAGACAAACAAATTTAAGGGAATTTATTGACAAGACTTGCTTTGCAAGAAATGTTTAAAGCAAATTATGTAGAGTAAAGAAAAATAATACAGCTTCGAAAGTCAGATCTACACAGAGAAAGGAAGAGGACTGGAAAAGGAATAAGTGAAGATAAAACATTTTCTTACTCTTTTTCCTTTGAATTATGTTGATTTACAGTATTGCATTATTTTCAGGTATACAACATAATGATTCAATATTTTTATAGATTATACTTCATTTAAAGTTATAAAATATTGACTATAATCCTTGCACTGTACATTACATTTGTATACTTTAAATATTTTATACCTAGTAGTTTGCATCTCCTAATCCCCTATCTAGACCCTACCCGCCTTCCATCTCCCCACTGGTAACCATTAGTTTGTCCTCTGTATCATGTGTTTGTTTCTATTTTGTTGTGTTTGTTTGTTTTATTTTTCAGATATGAGATAACACACAGTTTTTGTATTTCTCTGTCTTCTTTCACTGAGCATAATACTCTCCAGGCCCATCCATGTTGTCACAAATGGCAAATTTTCATTCTTTTTTCATAGGCTTCCCTGGTAATGGCAATCCACTCCAGTACTATTACCTGGAAAATTCCATGGACAGAGGAGCCTGGTAGGCTACAGTCCATGGGGTCCCAAAGAGTCAGACACGACTGAGCAACTTCACATTCACTTTCTCTGGTAATTCAGCAGGTAAAGAATCCTCCTGCAATGCAGGAGACCCTGGTTCGATTCCTGGGTTGGGAAGATCTGCTGGAGAAGGCAAATAGCAAATTTTCATTCATTTTTATAGGTGAGTAATATTCTTGTGTGTGTATATGCATATTATTTCTTCTTTACTCATTCATCTCTTGACGGACACTTGGGTTGCTTTCATGTCTTGGCTGTTGTAAATAATGCTGCTATGAATGTTAGGATGCATGGATCTTTTCCAATCAATGTTTTCATTTCTTCTGCTATCCACCTAGTGTTGGAATTCCTGGATCATGTGGTAGTTCTATTTTTAGCTTTTTGAGGAACGTCTGTAATGTTTTCCATTGTGGCTGCACCAATTTACATTCCAAACAATGGTGAACTGTATTAGCATACTGTTTTCAACACTTTATTGCCAACATTTGCTATCTCATGTCTTTTTGACAATAGCCATCTTGACAGGGTGAATTGGTATATCATTGTGGTTTTGATTTGTATTTCCATGATGATTAGTGATGCTGAGCATCTTTTCATGTGCCTCAGGGCCATCTATATGTCTTATATTGGGGGAAAAATATGTTCAGGTCTTCTGCCCATTATTTCACTGGGTTGTTAGATTTGTGTGATATTGAGTTGTATGAACTGATAATATATGTTGGATATTAACCCCTTGTCAGACATATCATTCACAAATGTGTCTTCCAATTCAGTAGGTTGTCTTTTCATGTTGTCATGGTTTCCTTTGCTGTGAAAAGACTAAATTAGGTCCCATTTGTTTATCTTTGCTTTTGCTCCTTGACTGAGGAAACAGATTCAAAAATATGTTGCTAAGACATGTCAAAAAATACACTGCCTATCTTTTATTTCTAGGAGTTTTAGGGTTTCTGATAATACATTTAGATCTTTAATGTATTTTGAGTTTATTTTTATATACTGTTTGAGAATATATTCTAATTTCATCCTTCTTTATGCGGCTGTCCAGTTTTTCCAGCACTGCTTACTAAAGCGACTGTCTCCATTGTATATTACTGCCTCCTTTGTCATAGATTCACTGACCATATGAACATGGTTTTATTTCTGGCCTTTTTATTCTCTTCTATTGATCTATGTGCCTGTTTTTGTGTCAGTACTGTACTCCTTTTGATTAATGTAGCTTTATGTATTCTGAAGTCAGGGGTTTGATACTTCTAGATTTGTTCTTTTTTCCTCAAGATTATTTTGGCTATTTGGCGGTCTTTAACAGTTTGATGTAAATTTTATGATTATTTGTTCTAGTTTGGTAATAACTATCATGGATATTCGATAGAAATTGCATTAAATCTGTAGATTGCTTCAGGTAGTATGGACTTTTTAAACGTATTAAATATTCTAATCCATGAACATGGGATATCTTCCCATTTATTTGTATCATCTTCAATTTCATTCATCAATGTCTTACAGTTTTCAGAGTATAGCTTTTTCACCTTCTTGGTTAAAGCTATTCTTAGGTATTTTAATTTTTTTGATGTGATTTTAAATGGGATTATATTCTTGCTTTCTCTTTGTGGTGGTTCATTATTAGTGTGTGGAAAAGCAATAAATTTATGTACATTAATCTTGTATTTGGCAACTGTGACTTTGGAGTACCTTTTGTACTCAGTTGTGTCTGACTCTTTGCGACCCCATGGACTGTAGCCCACCAGGACCCCTCTGTCTATGGAATTTTCTAGGCAAGAACACTGGAGTGAGTTGCCATTTCCAACTTCAGAGGATCTAACCTACCCAGGGATAAAACCTGAGTCTCTTTCATTTTCTGAATTTGCATGTGAGTTCTTTATTATTAGTGCTACCTGGGAAGCCCTCTGCAACTCTAGTGTATTCATTTAATAGCTCTAGTATTTTTGTTTTTTTATTTTTATTTATTTATTTTTTTTGTGGAGTATTTAAGGTTTTCTATGTACAGAAATATATATCATGTCATCTGCAAACAGTGACAATTTTACTTCTTGTCTTCTAATTTAGATGTCTTTTATCTTATTTCGTTGTCTGATTGCTATTGCTAGAACTACCAATACTAAGCTAAATACAAGTGGTAAGAGTGGGCAAATTTGTCTTGTTCTTGACCTTTTAAAGAAAAGCTCTCAGCTTTTCATCATTCAGTATGTAGTTAGCTGTGGGTTTGCCATAGATGGACTTTATTATGCTGAGCTATGTTTCCTGTATTACCAACTTGAATGAAGGATTTTTGTTTTTAATCATAAATGCATTTTGTATGTCAACAAAATGTCAAATGCTTTTCTGTCTATATTGAGATGCTCATATGATTTTAAAATTCATTTTTTAATGTGATATATCGCATTCCCTATAATTTTCTTTTATTTGTAGTGTCTGCATACTTTTAATATCAGGTAATGATGATCTCATAGAATAAATCAAGGAGTATTTACTTCTCTTTAAATTTTTAGAAGAGTTTGAGAAGGATTAGTATTATGTCTTTTTCATATGCATGATAGAGTTTCCCTGTGAATTTGTCTGGTGCTGTACCTTTGTATTTTTTACTTTTATAGAGTTTTAGGTTATTCACTCAATTTTAATACTAGTCATTAGTCTGTGTAGATAATCTGTTTTTTAAGGTTCAGTTGTCGAAAATTGTGTATTTCTATAAACGTGTTCATTTCTTTTAGGTTGTTGATTTCATAGGCATATAAATGTTTGTAGCATTCTATTATGATTATAATCACAATCTGCAGTGATTTTGGAGCCCCCCAAAATAAAGTCTGCCACTGTTTCCACTGTTTCTCCACGTATTTGCCATGAAGTGATGGGAGTGGATCGCCATGATATTGTAGTAGTTCCTATTTTATATTTTGTTTACTTGAGTCCTCTCTCTTTTGTTCTTTGTGAGCCTGGATATAAGTTTATCAATTCTGTCTTTAAAAAAGAAGGTATTTGATTGATATTTTCTTTTCTTTGGTCTTTATTTTATTATTTTAAATAAAATTGGTTACTATCTTATTATTATCAATTTCCTCTCTGATGTTTATTACTCTCTTCATTTGGCAGACTTTCAGTTCAGGTCATTTCAGTCGTTCAATAGTGTCCGACTTTTTGAGACCTCATGGACTGCAGTACAGTAGTCCTCCCTGTCCATCACCAACTCCTGGAATTTACTCAAATTCATGTCCATTGAGTCAGTAATGCCATCCAACCATCTCACCTCTGTGATTCCTTTTTGCTTCTGCCTTCAATCTTTCCCAGCATCAGGGTCTCTTAAAATGAGAAAGCTCTTCAAATCAGAAGGCCAAAGTACTGGAGTTTCAGCTTCAACATCAATCCTTCCAATGGACATTGAGGACTGATTTCCTTTAGGATGGACTGGATAGATCTCCTTGCAGTCCAAGGGACTCTCAAGAGTCTTCTCCAACACCACAGTTCAAAAGCATCAACTCAGCTCTCTTTACAGTCTAACTCTTATATCCATACATGACTACTGGAAAAACAATGGCCTTGACTAGATGGATATTTGTTGGCTAAGTAATGTCTCTGCTTTTTAATATGCTTTCTAGGTTGGTCATAAATTTTCTTCCAAGGAGTAAGCATCTTTTTATTTCAAGGCTGCAGTCACCATTTGCAGTGATTTTGGAGCCCCCCCAAAATAAAGTCCGCCACTGTTTCCACTGTTTCTCCATTTATTTGCCATGAAGTGATGGGACCAGATGTCACAATCTTTGTTTTTGAAATGTTGAACTTTAAGCCAAATTTTTCACTCTCCTCTTTCCTTTCAACAAGAGGCTCTTTAGTTCTTCTTCATTTTCTGCCATAAGTGTGGTGTCATCTGCATATTTGAGGTTATTGATATTTCTCCTAGCGTCTTAATTCCAACTTGTGCTTCATCCAACCCAGCATTTCTCATGATGTATTTTGCTATAAATTGAATAAGCACGAAGACAATATACAGCCTTGACAAATTCCTTTCCCTATTTGGAACCAGTCTGTTGTTCCATGTCCAGTTCTAACTGTTGCTTCTTGACCTGCATACAGGTTTCTCAAGAGGCCGGTCAGGCGGTCTGGTATTCCCATCTCTTGAAGAATTTTCCACTGTTTATTGTGATCCACACAGTCAAAAGCTTTGGCATAGTCAATAAAAGAGAAATAGACCTTTCTCTGGAACTCTCTTCCTTTTTTGATGATCCAGCAGATGTCAGCAATTTGATCTCTGGTTCCACTGCCTTTTCTAAAGCCAGCTAAAACATCAGGAAGTTCATGGTTTATGTATTGCTGAGGCCTGGCTTGGAGAATTTTGAGCATTACTTTACTAGCATGTGAGATGAGTGCAATTGTGCAATAGTTTGAACATTCTTTGGTTTTGCCTTTCCTTGAGATTGGAATGAAAACTGATCTTTTCCAGTCCTGTGGCCACAACTGAGTTTTCCAAATTTGCTGACATATTGAGTGTAGCTCTTTCACAGCATCATCTTTTAGCATTTGAAATAGCTCAACTGGAATACCATCAGCTCACTAGTTCTGTTCATAGTGATGCTTCCTAAGACCCACTCCAGACTTAAACTGAAGAAAGTGGGGAAAAGCACTAGATCATTTAGGTATGTCTTAAATCAAATCTCTTATGATTATACAGTGGAAGTGAGAAATAGATGTAAGAGACTAGATCTCATAGACAGAGTGCTTGATGAACTATGGATGAAAATTCATGACATTGTACAGGAGACAGGGAGCAAAACCATCCCCAGGAAAAAGAAATGCAAAAAGGCAAAATACCTGCCTGAGGAAGCCTTACAAATAGCTATGAAAAGAAGAGAAGTGAAAAACAGAGGAGGAAAGGAAAGATATAAATATCTGAATGCAGAGTTCCAAAGAGTAGCAAGGAGAGATCAATGATCTGTGCAAAGAAATAGAAGAAAACAATAGAATGGGAAAGACTAGAGATCTCTTCAAGAAAATTAGAGATACCAAGGGAATATTTCATGCAAAAATGGGAACAACAAAGGACAGAAATCGTCCAGACCTAACATAAGAAGATATTAAGGAGAGGTGGCAAGAATACACAGAAGAACTATACAAAAAAGATCTTCACGGCCCAGATAATCATGATGGTGTGATCACTCACTTAGAGCCAGACATCCTGGAATGTGAAGTCAAGTGGGCTTTAGGAAGCATCACTATGAACAAAGCTAGTGGAGGTAATGGAATTCCAGTTGAGCTATTTCAAATCCTGAAAGATGATGCTGTGAAAGTGCTGCACTCAATATGCCAGCAATTTGGAAAATTCAGCAGTGGCCACAGGGCTGGAAAAGGTCAGTTTTCCCAATCCCAAAGAAAGGCAATGCCAAAGAATGTTCAAACTACCACACAATTGCACTCATCTCACACACTATTAAAGTAATGCTCAAAATTCTCCAAGCCAGGCTTCAGCAATACATGAACCATGAACTTCCAGATGTTCAAGCTGGTTTTACAAAAGGCAGAGGGACCCTCTGGTCCCTATTGCCAACATCTGTTGGATCATCAAAAATGCAAAAGAGTTCCAGAAAAACATCTATTTCTGCTTTATTGATTATGCCAAAGCCTTTGACTGTGTGGATCACAGTAAACTGTGGAAAATTCTGAAAGAGATGGGAACACCAGATGACCTGACCTGCCTCTTGAGAAACCTGTATGCAGGTCAGGAAGCAACAGTTAGAACTGGACATGGAGCAACAGATTGGTTCCAAATAGGAAAAGGAGTACATCAAGGCTATATATTGTTACCATGCTTATTCAACTTATATGCAGTGTACATCACTAGAAAGACTGGGCTGGAAGAAGAACAAGCTGCAATCAAGATTGCTGGGAGAAATATCAATAACCTCAAATATGCAGTGACACCACCCTTATGGCAGAAAGTGAAGAAGAACAAAAAGCCTCTTGATGAAAGTGAAAGAGGAGAGTGAAAAGTTGGCTTCAAACTCAACACTCAGAAAACTAAGATCATGGAATCTGGTCCCATCACTTCATGGGAAATAGATGGGGAAACAGTGGAAAGAGTGGCTGACTTTATTTTTTAAGGCTCCAAAATCACTGCAGATGGTGGCTGCAGTGTTGACATGAAAAGATGCTCATTCCTTGGAAGAAAAGTTATGACCAACCTCAACAGCATATTGAAAAGCAGAGACACTACTTTGCCAACAAAGGTCTGTCTAGTCAAGTCTAAATTTTTTTCCAGTAGTCATGTATGGATGTGAGAGTTGGACTGTGAAGAAAGCTGAGCTCTGAAGAATTGGTGCTTTTGAACTATGGTGTTGGAGAAGACTCTTGAGAGTCCCTTGGACTGCAAGGAGATCCAAACAGTCCATCCTAAAGGAGATCGGTCCTGGGTGTTCATTGGAAGGACTGATGTTGAAGCTGAGACTCCAATACTTTGGCCACCTGATGCGAAGAGCTGACTCATTTGAAAAGACTTTGATGCTGGGAAAGATTAAGGGCAGGTGGAGAATGGGAGGACAAGGGGTGAGATGGTTGGATGGCATCACCTACTCAATGCACATGATTTTGGGTGAACTCCAGGAGTTGGTGATAAACAAGGAGTGCTGGCTTACCTCATTTCATGGGGAGTCAGACACGACTGAGAGACTGAACTGAACTGAATTGAAGGGCCACTTGACTTCCCATTACGGGATGTCTGGCTCAAAGCGAATGATAACACCATTGTGATTACCTGGGTCATGAAGATCTATTTTGTACAGTTCTTCTGTGTATTCTTGCCACCTCTTCTTAATATCTTATGCTTCTGTTAAGTCTGTATGATTTCTGTTGTTTATTGTGCCCATTTTTGCATGAAATATTCCTTTGGTATCTCTAATTTTCTTGAAGAGATCTCTAATCCTTCCCATTCTATTGTTTTCTTCTATTTCCTTGCACTGATCACTTATCTCTCCTTGCTTTTCTTTGGACTTTGAATTCAGATGCTTATATCTTTCCTTTTCTCCTTTGTTTTTCACTTCTCTTCTTTTCATAGTTATTTGTAAGGCCTACTCAGATACTCATTTTGCTTTTTGCATTTCTTTTTCTTAGGGATGGTCTTGATCCCTGTCTCCTGTACCATGTCACAATCCTTTGTCCATAGTTCATCAGGCACTCTGTGTGTCATCTCTAGTCCCTTAAATCTATTTCTCACTTCCACTGTATAATCGGTAGGGATTTGATTTAGGTCATATCTGAATGGTCTAGTGGTTTTCCCTACTTTCTTCAATTAAATCTGAATTTGACAATAAACAGTTCATGATCTGAGACACAGTCAGCTCCTGGTCTTGTTTTAGCTGACTGTATACAGCTTCTCCATCTCTGGCTGAAAAGAATATAATCAATCTGATTTTGGTGTTGACTGTCTGGTTATGTCCATGTGTAGAGTCTTCTCTTGTGTTGTTCAAAGAAGGTGTTTGCTATGACCAGTGCACTCTCTTGGCAGAACTCTTTAGCCTTTGCCCTGCTTCATTCTGTATTCTTAGGCCAAATTTGCCTGTCACTCCAGGTGTTTCTCGACTTCCTACTTTTGCATTCCAGTCCTCTATAATGAAAAGGACATCTTTTGGGGGTGTTAGTTCTAAAAGGTCTTGTAGGTCTTCATAGAACTGTTTGACTTCAGATTCTTCAGCATTACTGGTTGGGACATAGAATTGGATTACCGTGATATTAAATGGTTTGCCTTGGAAATGAACAAAGGTCATTCTGTCATTTTTGAGACTGCATCCAAGTACTGCATTTAGGATTCTTTTGTTGACTATGATGGCTACTCCATTTCTTCTAAGGGATTCTTGCCCACAGTAGTAGATATAATGGTCATCTGAGTTAAATTCATCCATTCCAGTCCATTTTAGTTCACTGCTTCCTAAAATGTCAACATTCACTTTTTCCATCTCCTGTGTGATCACTTTCAATTTGCCTTGATTCATGGACCTACCAGTCCAGGTTCCTATGCAATATTGCTCTTACAGCATCAGACCTTACTTCCATCACCAGTCACATCCACAATTGGGTGTTGTTTTTGCTTTGGCTCCATCTCTTTATTCTTTCTGGAGTTGTAGGTAGGTACAACTGGTAGGTACAACCTGGGGTACCTACCAACCTAGGGAGTTCATCTTTCAGTGTCCTATCTTTTTGCCTTTTCATATTGTTCATGAGGTTCTCCAAGCAAGAATACTGAAGTGGTTTGCATTTCCCTTCTCCAGTGGACCACGTTTTGTCAGAACTCTCCACCAAGTCCCATCCCTCTTGTGTGGCCCTACATGGCATGGCTCATTGTTTCATTGAGTTAGACAAGGCTGTGGTCCATGTGATTAGATTGGTTAGTCTTCTGTGATTGTGGCTTTCATTCTGTCTACCCTCTGATGGATAAGGATAAGAGGCTTATGAAAGCTTCCTGATGGATAGACTGACTGAGGGGGATTCTGGGTCTTGTTCTGATGGGCTGGGACATGCTCAGTCAATCTTTAATCCAATTTTCTGTTGATGTGTAGAGTTGTGTTCCCTCCTTGCTATTTACCTTGGGCCAAACTATTGTGGAGGTACCATTTCACACCAGTCAGAATGGCTGCGATCCAAAAGTCTACAAGTAATAAATGCTGGAGAGGGTGTGGAGAAAAGGGAACCCTCTTACACTGTTGGTGGGAATGCAAACTAGTACAGCCACTATGGAGAACAGTGTGGAGATTCCTTAAAAAACTGGAAATAGACCTGCCATACGACCCAGCAATCCCACTGCTGGGCATACACACTGAGGAAACCAGAAGGGAAAGAGACACGTGTACCCCAATGTTCATCGCAGCACTGTTTATAATAGCCAGGACATGGAAGCAACCTAGATGTCCATCAGCAGATGAATGGATAAGAAAGCAGTGGTACATATACACAATGGAGTATTATTCAGCCATTAAAAAGAATACATTTGAATCAGTTCTAATGAGGTGGATGAAACTGGAGCCTATTATAGAGAGTGAAGTAAGCCAGAAAGAAAAACACCAATATAGTATACTAACGCATATATATGGAATTTAGAAAGATGGTAACAATAACCCTGTGTACGAGACAGCAAAAGAGACACTGATGTATAGAACAGTCTTATGGACTCTGTGAGAGAGGGAGAGGGTGGGAAGATTTGGGAGAATGGCATTGAAACATGTAAAATATCATGTATGAAATGAGTTGCCAGTCCAGGTTCTATGCACGATACTGGATGCTTGGGGCTGGTGCACTGGGACGACCCAGAGGGGTGGAATGGGGAGGGAGGAAGGAGGAGGGTTCAGGATGGGGAACACATGTATACCATGGCGGATTCATTTTGATATTTGGCAAAACTAATAGAGTTATGTAAAGTTTAAAAATAAAATAAAATTAAAAAAAAAAAAAAGAAGAAGAAGATAATGGTGACCGCCCTCAAAAGATCCCAGGCATGTATTGATTCAGTCAGTACCCCCAACCCTGTAGCAGGCCACCACTGACCCACACCTTTGCTGGAGGCTCCCAGACACCCACAGGCAAGTTTCCCATGGGGTCACTGATCCTTTCTCCTGGGTCCTGGTGCACAAGGTTTTATTGTGTTGACTAGGTTTGCGTTTGGCTGACTCCGGGTTTTGTTTATTCCTCCTTTTCTAATTCCTTTATAGGATAGGTTAGGTTGAGATTTTTCTAGTATCTTAAGGTCAGAATGTTACACTGTAAACTTTCATCTTGTAACTGCTTTAGCTGTGTCATCTAGATTTGGAAAAGTCATATTTTAATTTTCACTTATCTCAAGGTATTTTCTGATTTCCTCTTTGATTTATTCACTGGCCCATTTTTTAGTAGCATTATATTCATTCTCCACATATATGTATTTTTTTCTCACCTTTTCCCCTGTAATTGATTTCTAGTTTTATTACATTGTGTTTGAAAAAGATGCCTGATATAATTTCTGTTCTTTTAAGTTTATTGAGAATTGTTTCATAGGCTAGTATGTGATCTATCCTGGAAAATATTGCATGTGCACTTCAAAAAAGAAAAAAGTGTATTCTGCTGCTTTTGGATGGACTATCTTGTTGATATCTATTATGTCTAACTGGCCTATGGATCATTCAAGGCACTGCTTCCTTGCTGATTTTATATCTGGATGATCTGTCAATTGATGTAAGTGGGGTGTTAAATTCTTTGACTATTATTGCCTTACTGTCAAATCTCCCTGTTTGTTAATACCTTGGGATAGCTAAGTTAGTTATGTGGGCTAAATAAGAAAAAAAAAAAAAAGGAGGACACAAATTACTAATATCAGAAACAAAAAAGGGAAACATTGCTGTAGATTCTATGAAATTTAAAGGATAAAATTATATTTTGGAAAATTCTGTATCCACAAATTTATATGAAGTAGAGAAAATGAACCAGTTTCTTGAAAGACACAATCTGTCAAAACTCACTTAAGAAGAAATGGACACAAAGAATAAGCTTATGCATATTAAATAAATAGAATCAGTAATTTTAAACCTTCCTGAAACAATCATTTTCCAATAAAAATTTTAAAAATAAATAAAATAAACCTTCCAAAACAGAAAGCATCAGATCCAAAAGAGTTCACTGTTTTATTATCCCAAACTTTTAATGAAACAATTATAATAATACTGTACAATCTCTTTTAGATGATAGAAGCTAAAGGAATACTTCTTAACTTAGTCTAGAATTCAACATCACCTTGATAGCAAAAACAGACAAAGACACTACAAGAAAAGTAAACTGCAGGCCAATGTTTCTCACAAAAACAGATATAAAAATCCTCTATAAAATATTAACAAATTGAGTCCAACAGTGTAGAAAAATAATTATACATCATGACCAACTGAGATTCATGTTAGGTGTGCAAGGATAATTTAACATTTGAAAATCAATTAATGCAATCCAGAACACTGACAGACTAAAAAAAGTCACATGATCATAACAAAAGATGTTGAAAAAACATTTGACAAAATCCAACACTCATTTATGGTAAAAAATAAAAAGCTCTCAGTTAACAAGAAATAGAGAATAACTTTTTGAACTTGAAAAAGACTCTCTACAAAAACCTACATTTAACATAATACTAAATGGTGAGAAACTTGAAGTTTTCCCAGTAACATCAGGTGCAAGTCAAGCAAGGCCTGTCTTAGCACTCCTTTTCAACATTATACAGGAAATTCTTGCTAATGCAATATGACAAGAAAAGGAAATGAAAGTATATTTATTAGGAAGGAAGATATAAAAGTCATATTTGCAGATGATATGATCATCTATATATAAAATCTGAAAGAATCAACAACAAAATTCCTGGAATTAATAAGTGATTATAATAAGGCTACAGGATACAAAATTAATATACAAAAGTCAATTCCTTCCATATATATCAGAAAAAAACAAGTGGAACTTGAAATTAAAAGCATAATATCATTTACATTAACACTGAATGAAATAAAATAGGTATAAATTTAACAAATAAGATGGTTAGATGGCATCAAAAGACATGACTAACTCAAAGGACATGGGTTTGAGTAAACTCCAGGGGTTGATGATGGACAGGGAAGCCTGGTGTGCTGCAGTTCACGGGGTCACAAAAAGTCAGACACGACTGAGTGACTGAACTGATGAAACCTATATGAGGAAATCAACAAAACTCTGGTGAACAATAAAAAGAACTAAATAAATAGAGATATATTCTATACTCATGAAAAAGAATACTCAATATTGTCAAGCTATCAATTCTTTCCAATTTCATATCTATATTCAATGCAATTTCTGTCAAAGTACCAGCAGTTTATTTTATGAATATTGAAAAACTGATTCTAAAATTTACAGAGAAG
The DNA here is from genome assembly GCF_029407905.1 of Bubalus kerabau. NCBI lineage: Eukaryota > Metazoa > Chordata > Mammalia > Artiodactyla > Bovidae > Bubalus > Bubalus kerabau. The sequence goes on along the minus strand of NC_073625.1, from coordinate 79,162,123 downwards.
GAAAAGACCCAGAATATCCAATACAATATTGAAGGAGAACAAATTTGGAAGAATGATGCTAACTGACTCACTGCAAAACTATAATAATCCAGACAATATGGTATTGGCAAAAGGACAGACAAACTGATCAATGAAACAGAACAGAGATCCTAGAAATAGACAGACAATCATATATAGAATCAACTGATCTTTGACAAAGGGAACAAAGATAATTGATTCAACAAATGGTGCAGAAAACTGGATATCCACATGCAAAAAACATAAACCTAGATGCAAACTTTACACATTTAGTTTCTCCAGTGTGGAAACACTAGAACCCTTGTATATGGTGGGAATGTCAGTTTGTGCCTGTGATATGAAGAACAGTATGGAGGTTTCTCAAAACTTAAAAACAGAACTATTATATGATCCAGCAATCCTACTTTTGGATCTATATCTCAAAGAACTGAAAATAGAATCTTGAAGAGATACTTTTACCTCTATGTTCTTAGAAATATTATTTATAAGAGGATAGAGAGGAAAATAATATAAATATCCACTGATGGATGGACAGATAAAGAAAATGTTAGTGTATATTGAATACATATGCTAATATTATTCAGAATTGAAAAAAGAAGAAAAGCTTCCAACATTGAGCAACATGGCAAACATTATGCTAAGTGAAATAAGCCAATCACAGAAAGACAAATACTGCATGGCTCCACTTATATTAGATATTAATACGGTCAAACTCGTAGAAATAGAGAGTAAAGTGATTATTTCCAGGGACTAGAGGCAGAGTAAAATAGTTAGTTGCTGTTCAATGGGTAAATATTCAGTTATGTTAAGACAAATAAGTTCCAGTCCCATCACTTCATGGCAAATAGATGGGGATACAGTGGAAACAGTAGCAGACTTAATTAATGGGGGCTTCAAAATCATGGTAAATGGTGACTGCAGCCATGAAATTAAAAGACACTTACTCCTTGGAGGGAAAGTTATGACTAACCTAGACAGCATATTAAAAAGCAGAGACATTACTTTGCCAACAAAGATCCGTCTAGTCAAGGTTATGGTTTTTCCAGTAGTCATGTGTGGATGTGAGAGTTGGACTATAAGGAAAGCTGAGCACAGAAGAATTGATGCTTATGAACTATGGTGTTGGAGAAGACTCTTGGGAGTCCTTTGGACTGCAAGGAGATCCAACCAGTCCATCCCAAAGGAGATCAGTCCTGAGTGTTCATTGGAAGGACTGATGTTGGAGTTGAAACTCCAATACTTTGGCCACCTGATGCAAAGAACTGACTCATTGGAAAAGACCCTCATGTTGGGAAAAGTTTAAGGCAGTAGGAGAGGGGGATGACAGAGGATGAGATGGTTGGATGGCATCACTGACTCAATGGATGTGAGTCTGGGTAAATTCCAGGAGTTGGAGATGTACAGGGAGGCCTGGCATGCTGCAGTCCATGGGGTCACAAAGAGTTGGACACAACTGAGCGACTGAACTGAACTGAACTGAATACTGATAAGTTACCTGAAAAACAGTTTCTACTATATCCCTCCACCCCCTTTTTTTTTGTAAGAAGGGGATAAATATGTGTATATTCTTATTCCATTCTTTGATGAAGAAGCATTGAAATAACTAAAGTGTGACTGTCACAAGATGAAAGATGATAGAATGGAAATATGCATTCTAAAAGTACATCTTTTAAATCACTTTAATTTTGAACCACTGAATGTAATAACCATTTATCTAACTAATATTAAATATTCTTATTTTTAAATCAGAAAAAATATGAAATAAGAATGAAGTTTATTGGGCTACATATTCCAAACAAAATGGATCTTGGAATACTAAATAATTCTCCCCAAAATATTCAAGTTAAAGGAAATGTTCAGCTTCTGACATCTGTGGGTAAAGGATCAGTTTGTTTCAATTATAATGATGGAGGGATTGACTATTAAAAGCAAGCAACTATGTTTATCTCATGACATATTTTAAAATAACATTGAAAATTTAATTTTGAAAGAAAAATTGTAATAACTAGAAAATACATTTCATTTTTTGAGAGATGTGTGAGAAAGCCCACATATAAACAAACAGATAGACTAGCTTAAAGAAAGTGAAAATACAAGAGCTGTGTACATCAAAAAATCATAAAATTTATAAGCAAAAGACTAAGGCAAAAAATGTAAAAAAATACTTTTTCAAATAATGATGACAGGAAAGTGTTAATATCCTTACAATGCAAAGAGATTAAATGTCTTTGGCAGGAAATATTAGTGGAGAAACAGAAAAAAAAAGTTATGCCTAGACACTTCCAAAGGAGTAATATAAATAATTAATAATTACATTTAAGAAGTCTAATACTATTTCTGCTTTATTGACTTGCCAAAGCCTTTGACTGTGTGGATCACAATAAACTGTGGAAAATTCTGAAAGAGATGGGAATACCAGACCACCTGACCTACCTCTTGAGAAACCTGTATGCAGGTCAGGAAGCAATTGTTAAAACTGGACATGGAACAACAGACTGGTTCCAAATAGGAAAAGGAGTACGTCAAGGCTGTATATTGTCACCCTGCTTATTTAACTTATATGCAGAGTACATCATGAGAAATGCTGGGCTGGAAGAAGCACAGCTGGAATCCAGATTGCCGGGAGAAATCTCAATAACCTCAGATATGCAGATGACACCACCCTTATGGCAGAAAGTGAAGAGGAACTAAAAAGCCTCTTGATGAAAGTGAAAGAGGAGAGTGAAAAAGTTGGTTTATAGGTCAACATTCAGAAAACTAAGATCATGGTATCTAGTCCCATCACTTAATGGGAAATAGATGGGGAAACAGTGGAAACAGTGTCAGACTTTATTTTTCTGGGCTTCAAAATCACTGCAGATGGTGATTGCAGCCATAAAATAAAAGACATTTACACCTTGGAAGGAAAGTTATGACCAACCTAGATAGCATATTGAAAAGCAGTGACATTACTTTGCCAACAAAGGTCCGTCTAGTCAAGGCTATGGTTTTTCCAATGGTCATGTATGGATGTGAGAGTTGGACTATGAAGAAAGCTGAACACCAAAGAATTGATGCTTTTGAACTTTGGTGTTGGAGAAGACTCTTGAGAGTCCCCTGGAGATTAGTCCTGGGTGTTCATTGGAAGGACTGATGCTGAGGCTGAAACTCCAATACTTTGGCCACCTCATGTGAAGAGCTGACTGGAAAAGACCCTGATGCTGGGAAGGATTGGGAGCAGGAGGAGAAGGGGACAACAGAGGATGAGATGGCTGGATGGCATCATCGACTCGATGGATGTGAGTTTGAGTGAACTCCGGGGGTTGGTGATGGACAGGGAGGCCTGTTGTGCTGTGATTCATGGTGTCACAAAGAGTTGGACATGACTGGGCAACTGAACTGAACTGAATATTAATTGTAATCAGTTGATTACCAGTTACCATTTACTTAACTGTATCCCCTGAAAATGACTTTTTAAATTGCAGTACTGACAGTTGCCCAGGGACTGCGCGCACTATGGCAACCTTCTCACTGCTGTAGGCATATAAATAAATAGGCAACTTGACAACACATATCAAAAGCCTTAAGAATATAAGAAAATATGGATATTGCTCCCAATTTTTGGCTATGGTAAGCAATGATTTGTTGTACCCAAGGTCAAACAGTTTTCTCCAATCTATTTGGCATATAACACTCATCTAGTGTTAATTTTTAGCATGTGCTTAAATGATATTTTTCCATATTTTTTGACTATATAATTCTTTGTGAAGCATTTGCTAATGCTGATTTCACAACAGCCCATGTTTTCATTTGATGGCAAAGATGATCAGAAACAAACAATTTTTAACTTGATATTTTCTTTCCCTTTTGCTTTTGCTTTGAGAAAAATAACAGTACATGGCTGTCCATGTGCTTCCTCAAAATGAACTTTCATTCAGCAACTACTGATAAGGTACAGTGTTGTATCAGGTACAGTGTTGTACCTTGTATCAGGTACAGTGTTAGGTGCTAGGGGCAAGGCAGTGAACTACAAAAACAAGCAAAAACCCTGCCTTTATAGAGCACAAATCCCAAAGAAAGTGAAAGGGAAAGTTGCTCAGTCATGTCCGACTCATTGCAATCCCGTGGACTATACAGTCCATGGAATTCTCTTGGGCAGAATACAGGAGTGAGTAGTCTTTCCCTTCTCCAGGGGGCTCTTCCCACCCCAGGGACTGAACCCAGGTATCCTGCATTGCAGGTGGATTCTTTACCAGCATAGTTACAAGGCAAGCCCATTCCCAAAGAAAGGCAATGCCAAAGAATGTTCAAACTACCACACAGTTGCACTCATCTCATAAGCTAGCAAGGTAACACTGAAAATTCTCCAAGCTAGGCTTCAACAGTATGTGAACCGAGAACTTCAGATGTTCAACCTGGATTTAGAGAAGGCAGAGGAGCCAGAAATCAGATTGCCAACATCTGATGGATCATAGAAAAAGCAAGAGAATTCCAGAAAAAGTATCTACTTCTTCATTGCTATGCTAAAACCTTTGTGTGTATCACAACAAACTGTGGAAAATTCTTAGAGATGGGAATATCTGACCACCTGACCTGCCTCCTGAGAAATCTGTATGCAGGTCACAGTTACAACTGGTCACATAACAACAGGCTGGTTCCAAATTGGGAAAAGAGTGTATATTGTCACCCTGTTTATTTAACTTATATGCAGAGTACATCATGCAAAATGCTGGACTGGATGAAGCACAAGCTGGAATCAAGATTTCCAGGAAAAATATAAATACCTCAGATATGCAGATGATACCACCCTTATGGCAGAAAATGAAGAGGAACTAAAAAGCCTCTTGATGAAGATGAAGAAGAGAGGGAAAAAATTGGCTTAAAACTCAACATTCAGAAAACTAAGATCATGGCATCCGGTTCCATCACTTCATGACAAATAGAAGGGGAAACAGTGGAAACAGTGACAGACTCTATTTTTAGGGGCTTGTGGACATGAGTTTGAGCAAGCTTCAGGAGTTGGTGATGGACAGGGAAGCCTGGCCTGCTACAGTCCATGGGGTCACATAGTTGGACACAACAGAGCGACTGAACTGAACTGAACTGAGAGGCACTATATTAAGATGAAACATATTCAAGCACTCAGGATCATCAAAAACACATATACTTCACTATATTCACTTGTATTATATCTATAATCCTGTACCAAACACTGTACTTGCCTAGAGATACAGCTAACAGTATTTACAATAAAGAAAACCTGCATTGTAAGACTTGGAATGTGAATGCGGTTTCAGAATGTTTCCTACTATTCATCAACACTCAAGTTTTCTCCATCTTTTTTCTTGATTCTAGTGTGATATATATGCTATGTTAGATTTTGTATTTATTTGTGTTTATGTTTCGGGGAAGGCAATGGCAACCCACTCCAGTACTCTTGCCTGGAAAATCCCAGGGGCGGAGGAGCCTGGCGGGCTGCAGTCCACGGGGTCCCTAAGAGTCAGACACAACTGAGCCACTTCACTTTCACTTTTCACTTTCACGCATTGGAGAAGGAAATGGCAACCCACTCCAGTGTTCTTGCCTGGAGAATCCCAGGGATGGGGGAGCCTGGTGGACTGCTGTCTATGGGGTCGCACAGAGTCAGACACGACTGAAGCAACTTAGCAGCAGCAGCAACAGCAGTGCTTAAGTTTGTGTTTCTGAGTGTGTGTGTGTGTGTGTGTGTCCCTACATATGTAGGGCTTCCCTAGTAGCTCAACTGGTAAAGTGGTCCACTGGAGAAGGGAATGGCAAACCACTTCAGTATTCTTGCCTTGAGAACTCCATAAACAGTGTGAATTGTATTAAACGCTTAGACCCCTCTCTTTAACTACTTGTTATTAGCAAAAAAAGGAAACTTGCCTCATCTTCCTCACTCCTTCCCCTTTCTCCACAACTCAGTTTTAACAGTGTTTATTTTATATAAACTCTATATACTTTAATCACTGAATTTCTCATAAAGGATACCCTTTGACTTCAAGCTACTGAACATAAGATAATAAAGAGGATTATTTCCGATTAATTTCTTTTTATTTGTTCACTTATTCATTTTGAAATTATCATTTAAAAATTATTTTGAAATAATTTTTAAATTATTAATTTTTAAATTATTTTTAAATTGTTTTTATTATAATATTTATAGCCTATTCTCTTTTTCTTATTCCCTCCTTGTTTTTTATCAATTTGATTTTTAGTTGAATATATTAATTTCTCACTACTAGTCCTTTGCTAGGGTTTTCCAAAACACTCCTTAGCTGACTGTAGCTTTTTTTCAAGAAGGGTTAATATGAAAAATATATGTTGTTTTTTACAGCCAATATAATTTTGTCTATATCCTTTGTAGCTTGGAGACAACTTTGCTGGATATAAGTTCCTAATATCACATTTTTCTCTTAAGTCTTTTTGTAGTGTTGATCTGTTATTTTCTGGCAATGAATATTGTAGCCAAACTGATTATCTGAGTCTTCATGTTTAATCTATCTGCTTTCCATTTCAAGTGACATAAACTTTTTCACCTAGAAGACAGATTCTTTCTTTATAAATCCAATAAATATACTATGATATGTTTTAGTGTATCTGTGTTCCTTTACTTTGATATTCTCTTTCACAATTTCAACTTTTAAAATATTGTATCTTTGATGGTCTTTACCGTTAGTTATTCTCTAATTATTTTAACTTGGTTTCCCTTTGATAATTTCTATGTTACTCCTCTGTGAACTCTACTTTTCAGTTTCCTTTCTTCCTATATATCCTCTTCATTTGCTGTTTTTTCCCTCAGTTCTTAACTGATTTTCATTAAAGTTGTGATCAAATCCTATTAGTTTTGTATTAATGTTGGAATGTTGGGTTAAAGTTTTATCTGCTTCAAAGTCTCAGTTTTCTTCTGTGTGTTATTTTTTTGCAGATAAGTTTACTTTTCCCCCTCCCCAAACATGTTTTCTTATAGTAATGTGTACAATACTTTACCTATTCCTCATTTTTTGGGCATATTTTCCTTTGATTTGGGTTGTATGAGAAGAAAATAGCAGGGGATAACAATTGTTGTTTAGTGGCTAAGTCATATCTGTCTCTTTTGTGACCCCCTGGACTATAGTCCTCCAGGTTCCTCTGTCCATGGGATTTCCCAGGCAAGAATACTAGAGTGAGTTGCCATTTCCTTCTCCAGGGGATAACAATGGCCATATGTAATTCCTAAGTAGTGCTTCTTAATATCTTTTGCCTGTTTTCTTTTTAGATGTTTGCCATTTTATTTGTTGATATTAAGAGCCTATATATATATATATATATATATATATATATATATAAAACATAAATATGGGGCTTCCCAGGTGGTACAGCAGTAAAAAATCTGCCTACCAATGTAGGAAATGCAAGCAACTCAGGCTCGATCCCTGGATCAGGAAGATCCCCTGAAGCAGGAAATGGCAACCCATTCCATTATTCTTTCCTGGAAAATGCCATGGACAGAAGGACCTGGTAGGCTACAGTCCATGGGGTTGCAAAGAGTCGGATATAACTCAGCCACTGAGCACACACGCATAAGTATATATATTAGCAACTATTTTTTCATATGCAGTCATGCCATACTTAAATAAGTGTAGAACCCCATATAGTAATACTTTATACACCTTTATAAATCCTCATTTACTGAAATTAAACCCTTTTATCATTGACAGTTCTATCAGAATACCATAAATCTCTTTAAACCTTGAAAGCAGTAAGAAGTTCAGCACAGAAAATTAACTGCTCACAAATGTGTTGAAAAGACTGAGGAGCAAAGGTTAGGGAAAGCCACCAATGGATCTCAGATTTGCTACTAGCTTTGGGGGAATTATGAAGTTGCTATTTTCAACACAGCTCAAAGGGTACAGGAAATCACAACTGATGGTTTCTGTAGTGCTGGCTGTAGCACCAAGAAAGTGATTCTTAGGGCCAATGGCCAGTGCACACTAAAATCTCACGTCCTGTAAACCCACGCTTTCCCTTGCTGTTGCAAGAGCAAGAAAAGGGTCGCTTCTGCCTTCCAGATCTAACAAGAGGGAATTCATGTTACTATAATCTAAACCAAAGCCCCACAACAAAAGATTCTAGGAAATTTGTTTCCCAGACATCAACTTTGAAACCATAGGAGAGAGCACAGAAGGTGGTGAAAATGGTCCTGACTACCAACAATCAGTCTGGCACAATCATCCTCTGGTTGCTCAGCACCAATACATAGCCTCCTACTCAATTGTATCTCCCAAACAACAATGGCAATAAGATCCCATGACTACCTAGCATGAAGTGACTAAACAACATGTTTGGTCTTTCCTCAAATTCCCATCAAGTCCTATATGCAGCATTAGATGATGTTTATACCTTTTATAATTCACTCGGTGATATTCTTCAATGTCTTGCAAACTAAAGACTGAAAAATAAAAGGCACCTTCATCAACATACTTTATATAAAGTTGCTTGGAAAAGAGAAAGACTTTTAAAAAGGCAATTGATATGATACAAAACAGTGAAGAAAATAAGCATATTTCTTTAGTCTTCTCTTAACAACTGGTATTTAGTTGGTATTTAAAATTTCTCTACCTATGTCTGATTCATGCTGAGGTTTGACAGAAGACAACATTCTGTAAAGCAATTATCCTTCAATTAATAAATTAAAACATAGTAAAAAAAAAGTTTAATCTTTCACTTTCCACTCTATGTTCCATTTTTCCACAGCACCTCAAAATTTTGCTATATTCTGTTTTGTATGGTGACTCAAATTTTTATTCCAAAAGTGTCTGATCTTGCTTTATTTGATTGTTGTAGTTTTTTCTTTTTGTTATCATTAGTTGTAGAAATACTACAAAGCTTTCAGAGAATCTACTGGTTGACAAAATCCTCTCTGTCCCCCTTGGGTAACATAAATTTTATTACTTTTTCAATTAGGATTATAACTGCAGACAATTAGCCTTTACCTGTTAGTTCTGTCCCACTATAAACTCATAAGATAGTTTTCTATCATTACTAATTCATTGAAATCATCGTTGTGTCCTTGTAAAAATATTTCTCCATTGGGAACTAAGACTTCTAAACTATGAAAAGCAGTAAATAATATGCAGGGGAAACAAAAAATTCTTGAGGGGAAACCCAGGTTCTGTCCTTGGGTTGGGAAGATCCCCTGTAGGAGGATTTATCAACTCACTCCAGTATTCTTGCCTGGAGAATTCCATGGACACAGGAACTAGTGGGCTACAGTCCATGGGGTCACAAAGAGTCAGACACCACTGAGCAACTAACATGCACTTCAGGAATTATAAAGAAAGAGGTCACTCTCATTTTCTACCATTGATTCTCCAATCTGGTCTCTCACTAAGATATTAAAAGCATCATTTATGGTTGTCAGAGCATAAAGTAAAATTTTTAGAACATTTCTCCAACCTAATTGTTATTATGTATAAAACAGCATAAATAAGTCTTATCTAAGCCACTTTACTGTATTACTGGACCAACTGCTTCTGGGTGATGAGGTAAAGAGTAAGGTAAATGATCCCCTTGGGTATGTGTCTATTGCTTCACTCCTCTCCTATAAAACGAATACCTTGATCAGGAGGAACATAGTATGTAGCATCATGGCAGCAAATAATGCATTCTGTAGATCCATGGATGATCATGAGGGAAGAAAAATCAGAGGCAGAGAATGGAAATTCTTATGTAGAGTAAGTGGCAATACCAAGGGCTGGGGAGGAGGGATTTGTGCCCCTTCTATGATTCAAAGGGTAAAAATTCATTAAACTTCCCCAGAACTTACTTCCACTCTTCCCTCCATGAACATATGGTATATGTAGAGTGCCTAGTTGATCTTCACTGTAGGAATTTGGTCATTAAGCAGTGGAAGTAGCCAGATTTACCATGGTGATGAGAAGCTTATGTATTTGAGACTGAGTCAATTCTATACCAGCATGTTTTCAGTTTGTTAATGAGCTTACTGAGTAAGCACTAGATGACAGGTAAAGAGGCAGACTGACAGCCACAATATGAGAAATCTTATTTTACTTGATTATTGCAAGTCTCCTCCACAAAAGCATTCTTTTGAAAACATTTACTTAGGCAACGAATGTCTTTATATCCTTTGCCAGTTTTTAGAAGTTCACCCTTAAGCTTTTCAACTAATCTTTCCCTAATGTTTTAATTGCATTGCTTCTAAGGTGCTTACTACTGGATGAGTCATTAGTCCTGCACCTGATTGCTAATCTCCAAGAACTGATGTATATCTGACCTCCAGCAAATTCTTTTTCCAAGCAAAATGAACAACCAGATGCCATGTTCAACATTCTGCCCCTAAGAGGATTTCCCTTCATTATTATCCTTTAGGACTATGATGATTAATTTTATGTGTCAACTTTACTGGTCTGAGGGGTATCCAAATATTTGGTCAAACATTATTCTGAGTGTTTCTGTGAGGGTGTAGTTGTGGATGAGATTAACATTTGAATCAGTAGACTGAGTAAAGTAGATTGCCCTTCCTAGTGTGGGTGGGCCTCATTCAATCTGTTAAAGGCTGGAATGGAACAAAAAAGCTGTTCCTCTCATGAATAAGCAAAATTCCTCCTGCCTGCCTGATTGAATAGGAACATCAGTATTTTCTTGCCTTCAGGCTCAAACTGAAACTTCAGTTCTTCTTAGGTCTCAAGCTTACCAGCTCTCAGACTGCAACTACACCATTGGAGCTTCTGGATCTCCACTTTGCTGACTACAGATCTTGAGTCCTCTTGGCCTCCATAGTCACACAAGATAATTCCTTATAAAAATGAATAAATAACTTTATGTGTGTGTTTGTATATGTATTTATATATATGTATATATATATATATACACACACACACACATGTAAATTTCTTCTCCCTGTCAGTTGTTTCTGTGAAATTTCATATCAGGCTACATGAGTGAATTGGAGGAGAGATAACAGTTCAGCAGAATTGGGTCCCATGAGAGTCTGAGCTACCTGATCATGTAACTTGTTCATGGTTCCAGAAACTGTAAAGGCCTGACTCTAGGGATCTGTGTGTCTGATAAAAGCTAATCATGTCGCATAGCTGAAATCATATGGTTATTAGGTCAGATGTCTCATATAGTCTATACTAAGTTTCCTTAGTAAAGTTGGAGATCTTTTTATTATTTTCTTTTTCTTATTTTTTAATTGGAGGATAATTGCTTTACAATACTATGTAGTTTCTGCTTTACAAGGGAGTCTTTTTAAATATGAGAGTAATTATCTGCAGAAGAAAAGGCATGTGTTTGCTCTTAGAAATTTATTTTTCTCTTCTTGTGAATTATTAGAGGGTTCTCACTGGTTATCTCTAATTGTACAGACGTTTTATGTATTCTTAGATTGACTGAATCATACCCCAAGTGGAGGAGCAGCTACTCATTCAAACTTATTTTGTTCTGTACTCAAGTCAAATTAGTAGCCTTGCCTAACATACAGGTCATAGCAGTATACTTCTTAAAAAAAAAAAAAAAAAAAAGCAATAGAGAGCAATATACTTTTTACTAACAGCTAGGAAGGTAAGTTATAGAATAGACTTGCAACAGTGTTGCAGGGTGTTTTATCAAAGGATTCAGCCTACTCTGTATTTAAGGGATCTGTGGCTATGACCAAAAGAACTTCTCCTTCCAAAATGGTTATTCAAATAAGTCTCTGGGTAGAGATTTTCTCTTTTATCTCCATTTTTAAAATGTGACATAACAAAAAAAAAAATAAATAAAAAAAAAAATAAAATGTGATATAACATTTCAGTATGGTGCTCATTCATTTCAGTGCTAGAATCTCTATGATCAATATGTTCTACCAGAAGTACCTAAAGTAAAAATTATTACTGTACAAGCTCCACTGTACACATAAGTAACCACACTGCCTGTTAAATCACTGACAATTAAGGGTTATGGTTTGGCCTCTCCTAATCTGGAATACTGGCATGATCATTAACAACAAGGAGTCTATTCTCCCCTTGTTATCCCCTGCCTGAAGAAGACATCTAATGTAGAAGCTTTAAGAACACTGATGCCGGCTTCATAAGTTTTCTATGCTATGGTGATATACATATATAAATGTCCCCTGAAGACCTCCAAAGAGATATCACAAAAGATAAATCCGTTACAGCATCCTTATATCTTTTAGATATAAGATTTACTCACAGACATTATATAAAAAAAGTTATAGCACTTCAAATTCATTTAAAATAGGATACAGTCTAGGTTAGGTTTTGATTATCCATCCAAGCACAATTAGCCAAGTAACACATATAACCCAGAATTTCTAGTAAGTGGAAAATACTGTTAAATTCAGCCTACTTTAAATTATTTTTTCTCCTTGAATGTTTTTGTATATTTGGAACAAATTTCTATATATATTGGCCCATAATTTGGCTAATATAAATAATCAAAACTTTGTTCTTTGTGTACCTGCTCTGTCCTCCAAGTTCGTACTTTGGACTCAATCCTATCAGAAATTCTTGAATGTAAGTTAATTACTTTTGGAAGTGATAATAATTGATAAAATGGATATTGTGAAGGTCAGTGATTGTTTCAGGTGAAGATAATACAGGATCTTCAAATAAAAAGAGTATAGTCTCATTGAAAATGAAAACGAAAGTGAAAACAAAATGAAAGTGTTCATCACTCAGTCATGTCTGACTCTTTGCCACCCCATGGACTGTAGCCCACCAGTGTCCTTTGTCCATGGATTCTCCAGACAAGAATACTGGAGTAGGTAACCATTCCCTTCTCCATGGGATCTTTTCAACCCAGCAGTCAAACCCAGGTCTCCTTCATCGCAGGTGGATTCTTTACCTATCCATCTGAGCCCTTAGGGAAGCCCCTGTCTTAGACAGAAGAAAAGGAACTGGTAAGGAAGGATCGGTAAGATTTGGGTATTCAGTATACTTGGATTCATCCAAATCTTTCCAAATGTCCTCAGTATGATCTTTAGTATATTACTATTTCCTAGTCAACAAAAAATCTTGAGAGTTCTGAGTTAAACTTGTTTATAGTTCTGTCTTGCAGAATGAAACTTCAGATATGGCTTGAGAAACATTGACTTTTTTGTTACAAGACATAAAATATACTTTCAGATAAAGCACACAAGCATGTTCTTTGTGCCATGAACTGAGTATTTGAAGGTCTAAAATTGCCATTCTATTATTTTTGTTAATTCTCTACTGCATCAAGAATAAAAGCTTAGTGTGTATATATATATATATATATATATATATATATATATATATATAATCATCATTCCTACTACAGAAATATTACACAGTAGTCATTTGGTGACTTAATCCATTGTCTTCCATAGGCACATTATTCCAGGCTGCTACCAGCTAATGAAATATTTTCTGTGACATTCCAAGGACTAAAAGTATCCTATATTCCACTAAAGATGAGAGATTACTATTACATTAGTATCCAAGAAGTTCAGATACCGTAAAAACTGCATACACACATATAAAATTATATGTATGTTTAAACTTACATATTTCTTAATTCTTCATGCCAAGAGATACCTGTGTTTATAACTGCTATTGATATTTAAAACATAGTTCAACAAATTTAATATATACAGATGCCAGGATCAGGGAAATAATAAATTAGAACTATCTAATTTTACAGCTGAAGGTATTTTATTCCCTTATTATTATATGATTTTTTTTTTCAGGAAAATGGTGCCAAACTAATTCAAAAGAGGGAAATTTTATTATAAATAAAAACACAAAAACAAGCCTCAGGAAAAGTGTGATACAGGGCATTTGTGGGACTTTTGGCAAAAAGAAATTATTAGACTTTCATTGTGACATTTTGCTACTAATGAGATCTTAGTTACCATTTACTCTCTGGTGTGTTAGTACTATTTAGTTCAGCTTCTCAAGGAAGGTAACCCTTGTGGTTGCTGATTAGCAAAGAATTTCCCTTGGATCATATGGTCACATTTGAAACAACAGCTATGACTACAGAGGAAGGATCATGAGGTGTAGCAGTGCTCTCAGACCCACTCTTTCAATCAGGTACACGTAGTGTTCACTTCCAGAAGAATATAACACAGACTGAAGCAGCCAAAAGATCTACTTTATACATTTTCTCTTCATTTAATTTTTATTTATTTTTTAGTAGCTACTTTGTTTAGCTAGTTTGCTGTGGGAGAAAATTATCATGATATAGAATGCTATGCTTGAAAACTACCAAACCCAGACTGATTCAGCAATGTGGTTTTGGGAAGATGTGCTGCTACTGCTGCTGCTAAGTCACTTCAGTCGTGTCCGACTCTGTGCGATCCTGGAGACGGCAGCCCACCAGGCTCCCCCGTCCCCGGGACTCTCCAGGCAAGAACACTGGAGTGGGTTGCCATTTCCCTCTCCAATGCATGAAAGTGAAAAGTGAAAGCAAAGTCGCTCAGTCGTGTCCGACTCCCAGCGACCCCATGGACTGCAGCCCACCAGGCTCCCCCATCCATGGGATTCTCCAGGCAAGAGCACTGGAGTGGGGTGCCTAAGATGTGGTCCCAGATAAAAGAACTTAAGCTCCAAAGTGAATTTGAAGCTTCTAAGTTACATTTGAGGACTAGAGTCTTTTCTGAGTAATTAGAGTGATTCCAAAATTCCTATAAGATTTCCAGGTGATTTCAATAGGAATCTCAGGAGAAAATAAAAGAGAACACATCATAATCCATTAAAGCTTTTAAAAGATTCCTAGAACTTATCCATTCAATTTATGTCAAAATTTAATACTTAGTGTTATTTATTATAAGATATTATAAGAATGACTTGAAACAAGTGTGAGTCATCTGATAATGCTATAAGTGCATGCTGATGAAATGTGTACTGGGATCCGTAATACTGCAGTTGCTGCTGCTGCTGCTGCTAAGTTGCTTCAGTCGTGTCTGACTCTGTGCGACCCCATAGATGGCAGCCCACCGGGCTCCCAGGTCCCTGGGATTCTCCAGGCAAGAACACTGGAGTGTGTTGCCATTTCCTTCTCCAATGCATAAAAGTGAAAAGTGAAAGTGAAGTCGCTCAGTCGTGTCCTACTCTAGCGACCCCATGGACTGCAGCCTACCAGGCTCCTCCGTCCATGGGATTTTCCAGGCAAGAGTACTGGAGTGGGGTGCCATTGCCTTCTGTATAAAGTTGCTCAGACCAGTGATGTTGTGATACCCTATCAGACAGACTTCTGTTATTTCTATTTGCTTTTATGTGCCCAATATAGATACAAAATCTTTATCCAGAATTACAATCAAATACCTGTAATTTAACCATGTTTTGAATCTTTATAGCACTTTATGCTTGTTTAGGACTCTGACCTACTCTATACAGTTTGTGTTTTAAACATTTTTTTAACCTTTTATTTTTGTTTTTACCATGAGGGAAAAATTATGTCTTAGTTATTATAGTACCTTCCACAACACTTTATGCACAATACTTTGTGCATAATAGGTCCACAGTACAAGTTTCATTTACACTAATTAATAAGAAAATGCTTTATTTTGAAGAAAAGACTGACTTTATTATCTTTTTCCTTTAAGAAAAATTGTCATGCATACTTGGGAACAGTAATTATTAATTACAGTAAAAAAATATGTCACATCTGTTTATTCCTATCCATAATAGTTGTACATAGGCAAATCTGTTCATCAGTCCATCTTAAATATTCAGTTCTCATCACCAACTCTATTACCATTGTAAGAAGTCGCTACAACTTGCAAGAAATTCTCATTATGGAACATCAGACTTGTAAGCTCCTTGCTATTACTGTAGATGGCACCATGAAAAGAAGCTCTTCTTGTTTTCTGAAAGCCATACCTGTATCATTTTCTGTCCAAACTTACTGGCTTTTCTCTACTGTCATGGGGAGTTTTGATTTATGTCGCTCACTGTGAGGATTCAGAGAATAAGTTGATGCCAGTTCCTGTGTACTCTCTGCTATACATATAATAGTTTGTCTGCTACTGTCATTTTCCCTTCATCTGACATTGCAAAATGACAAAAAGGAAACCACTGGTAATCACACACACACACACGCATGCAACAAATATGCATACATACACAAATAATCAACACGTATTGGCCTTAGTTAGAAAAGAAAAATAAAATAAAAACTTAACGAAATTTACAGAACAGATAATAAAGCTTATAATTCATTTAATTCCCTCTCCCTCCATACAACATTTTCTTGAATTGTGTACATATCATGATTATTTTATTAGTACATGGAAATTTGCAACATTATATCTTGAATATTGCCTAAGCTAAAACTTTCCAAAATTTGTCTAAAATCATAATGATGAGAAACATCCTGTGACTTTCAAAGATCTTTTTTAAAAGTCCATGCTTGGAATATTCCATCATAAGGTCATTAGCCACAGACACACACACACAGGTATATATCACTCACTATGAGCATTCAGTAAATAAGTCAATGTGTGTTCCCCTGTACTCTGTGATACACAGGAAAACAAATGGTCTCAATACAAATGGTTTTATTAAAAAAATAACATTTTAAAATATGCATAAACATGTAATTATTAAAGGATTAGATGGATGTTTAAAACCAAGTGACTGCTACTTCCAGTAGAGTTTCATTCTGAAACAGTGTTTTGCAGTGGTTAAATATATGGGCTTTACCAATAGATCAGTTTCTAAATACAGGCTATACCAAATAAAAAATGTGGGACCTTGAGATAATTAATATCTCATAAACTCAGTTTTCTTATTTTTAAAATAAGAGTAATGAGTACCTACTTTATAAGATTGTTATAAGGATTTGATATCAGTGCCTGCACTTTTAATGAATGTAAGCTATTGTTACTATCATAATAAGTTCACACAAATGGAAAGCAGAGAAAATATAAAAACCTGGTAAAAACCTGT
The DNA here is from genome assembly GCF_029407905.1 of Bubalus kerabau. Classification (NCBI taxonomy): domain Eukaryota; kingdom Metazoa; phylum Chordata; class Mammalia; order Artiodactyla; family Bovidae; genus Bubalus; species Bubalus kerabau. Next base: position 79,145,189 of record NC_073625.1, on the reverse strand, counting down.
GGATATGTTGAATCATTTCCTTTGACAATACAAAACATAATTTCAATTATTTTTTTCTCAGGATATACAAAGATGAAAAAATATGAGACTAGAAGAAAATAGATTGGTAGCTAGATTATAATGTGATAGTTTGAATTCCTTAGAAGAAGAAAAGTATATAGTTCATTCCACAGATACTGAGCTTTGCTTTGATGTGATTTTACTCTGGCCAGTGGGATGTGAGTCAGAATCTAGTTAGAAATATAAACTACACAATTCAGATAATTTAATGTCAATTAATCTTAATAACTAACGATTGGAAGGAAATTGGTTAAAAAGCAAAAAGAAATCCTTCTTTATCATGGAGATATTAATAATAACTGTGTGAAAGCAATTACGATCCCTAAAGCTGAGGGTGAAAAGGGAAGATGTTGAAATTGCTAAAATAAAAGTTTAAAAGAAAAACTTCACGGATGTGGAGTCCACCCTGCTAGAAAGTTCAGTTCTGGTACCTTAGAACCTCTGATAATGGAATCCAGAGAAAGAACTTGAATACAAACCTTAAGGGGCAATACTTGCCTGATATCGATTCCTTAGGAGTTCAAAAGAAGGACTTTACTGTTAGTGGAATATAGACATTTGAGGATGGGACTCTCATTAGCTGGTCCTGGTGGCCCTGAACATGCACAGAGACGTGCTGGTTTTAGACATTTCAGAGAACTGCAATTTGCAGTCAACTATTACTACAAAGTTAATGATGAACGCTGGAGACGTTCATGGGGAGAGTAGTTTCTTTTTCCTCCTTCACACTTTGACTCACTTCTGATCTCCTCTATAACTGGATCTGTAGCTGTACAGAAAAGCCCTGCCTGGATTAACTAACTTCTTGGTGACCATCAGACACATAAGCAATAATTTCATGGCAAATAGTTGTTATATGTCACTGAGTTTTAGAGTAGTTTGTTACAGAGTAACAGACAACTCATACAACTCAATAGGTAGTTAAATAAGAATGTAGATGAATAGGTGGATGATAGAGCAACATCTGTAAGAGCAAGGATTTCATTTATTTGAGTTACCATTATATTTCCCTCTTTATTAAAATAGTGCCTGATAAATAGTGATTATCAAAATAATTAACAACTGAATGAATATATGATTATAAAATATTTAAATCTAGTATGTTTAATTTTGTATAATTAATATTTTCCAGTTATTAAAAATTCTTTCAAAATTTAATTCCCAAAGACACATGGATATACCATAATGTGCTCTATAATCTCTTGGAGAGGAACATTTAGTTGGTTTCTAATTTGCTTTATTATGATTGCAGTGCAGTAAATAATTTAATAACTGCATATAATCCATTATCTCTAATATTTTCATTTGGGTTTTATTTATAAAAGTGAAATTCTGGGTCAAAATATATACACATCATATATATGAAGATACATACTTAGATTGGAGAAGGAAATGGCAACCCACTCCAGTGTTCTTGCCTGGAGAATCCCAGGGATGGGGGAGCCTGGTGGGCTTCCGTCTATGGGGTCGCACAGAGTCGGACATGACTGAAGTGACTTAGCAGCAGCAGCAGCAGCACATACTTAGATATTTCATATATTATTTTATTACAAATATTAAATATTGTGTATACAAAAGATGGCAACAAATCTATCCATGTAAGTATTATATAGAACAATAAACACTTGGAATTACATTTTATATTTAAGTCTATGATCCTTTAGAGCTGTAATGTACTGATTAATAAAGTCCTATGTTTGGCTCATATTACCTTTATGATTTGGAAATTTGAATCAATTGGTTTCTTATAATTTTCACCATCTGTAAAGTAAGTGTTGTAAAGCTACTTAATGGATATATTTGATGGTTAAATTAGTTACTTTATCTAAAATGCTTTGTAGTGGGACATACTACTTTTATTGATTTATCGTTGACTATTTTAAATAATAGCTTCAATAGACATGGGACAATATTCTACATGATATTTTTCACTTAATATTAAGTTTATTTCAGTTACAAAGAGTATTGAAACTTATTAAGACATTAAAATATTTAGAAAAAAAATAAGCTATGAGTAACAGATTACTTGCCCACAGTAGTAGATATAATGGTCATCTGAATTAAATTCACCCATTCCAGTCCATTTTAGTTCGCTGATTCCTAAATGTCCATGTTCACTCTTGCCATCTCCTGTTTGACCACTTCCAATTTGCCTTGATTCATGGACCTACCAGTCCAGGTTCCTATGCAATACTGCTCTTTACAGCATTGGACCTTGCTTCCATCACCAGTCACATCAACAACTGGGTGTTGTTTTTGCTTTTGGCTCTGTCTCTTCATTCTTTCTGGAGTTATTTCTCCACTAATGTCCAGTAGCATATTGGGCATCTACCAACCTGGGAGTTCATCTTTCAGTGTCCTATCTTTTTGCCTTTTCATACTGTTCATGGGGTTCTCAAGGCAAGAATACTGAAGTGGTTTGCCATTCCCTTCTCCAGTGGACCACATTTTTTCAGAACTCTCCACAATGTCCCATCCTTCTTGTATGGCCCTACACAGCATGGTTCATACTTTCATTGAATCAGACAAAGCTGTGGTCCATGTGATTAGATTGGTTAGTCTTCTGTGACTGTAGTTTTCAGTCTGTCTGCCCTCTGAAGGAGAAGGATAAGAGGCTTATGAAAGCTTCTTGATGGGATAGACTGACTGAGGGGGATTTTGGTCTTGTTCTGATGGGCAGGGACATGCTCAGTAAATCTTTAATCCAATTTTCTGTGGATGGGTGGAGCTGTGTTCCCTCCCTGCTATTTCAGTTCAGTTCAGTTCAGTCGCTCAGTCCAGTCTTTGCAACCCCATGAATCATAGCATGCCAGGGCTCCCTGTTCATCACCATCTCCTGGAGTTCATTCAAACTCGCATCCATCAAGTCGGTGATGCCATCAAGCCATCTCATCCTCTGTCGTCCCCTTCTCCTTCTGCCCCCAATCCCTCCCAGCAACAGTCTTTTCCAATGAGTCAACTCTTCTCATGAGGTAGCCAAAGTACTGGAGTTTCAGCTTTAGCATCATTCTTTCCAAAGAAGCCTCAGGGCCGATCTCGTTTAGAATGGACTGGTTGGATCTCCTTGCAGTCCAAAAGACTCTCAAAAGTCTTCTCCAACACCACAGGTCAAAAGCATCAATTCTTCAGAGCTCAGCTTTCTTCACAGCTGAACTCTTGCATCCATACATGACCACTGGAAAAACCATAGCCTTGACTAGACGGACCTTTGTTGGCAAAGTAATGTCTCTGCTTTTCAATATGCTATCTAGGTTGGTCATAACCTTCCTTCTAAGGAGTAAGCATCTTTTAATTTCATGGCTGCAGTCACCATCTGCAGTGATTTTGGAGCCCAGAAAAATAAAGTCTGTCACTGTTTCCCCATCTATTTGCCATGAAGTGATGGGACCCGATGCCATGATCTTAGTTTTCTGAATGTTGAGCTTTAAGCCAACTTTTTCACTCTCCACTTTCAATTTCATCAAGGGGCTTTTGAGTTCCTCTTCACTTTCTGCCATAAGGGTGGTGTCATCTGCATATCTGAGGTTATTGATATTTCTCCCAGCAATCTTGATTCCAGCTTGTGCTTCTTCCAGTCCAGCGTTTCTCATTATGTTCTCCACATAAAAGTTAAATAAGCAGGGTGACAATATACAGCCTTGATGTACTCCTTTTCCTATTTGGAACCAGTCTGTTGTTCCATGTCCAGTTCTAACTGTTGCTTCCTGACCTGCATATAGGTTTCTCAAGAGGCAGGTCAGGTGGTCTGGTATTCCCATCTCTTTCAGAATTTTCCACAGTTTATTGTGATCCACACAGTCAAAGGCTTTGACATAGTCAATCAAGCAGAAATAAATGTTTTTCTGGAACTCTCTTGCTTTTTCGATGATCCAGTGGATGTTGACAATTTGATCTCTGGTTCCTCTGCCTTTTCTAAAACCAGCTTGAACATCTGGAAGTTCACGGTTCATGTATTGCTGAAGCCTGGCTTGGAGAATTTTGAGCATTACTTTACTAGAGTGTGATTTACCTGGGGCCAAACCATGGTGGGGGCTTCCCTTGTAGCTCAGTCCATAAAGAACCTGCCTGGAGTGCAGGACATCTGTGTTTGATCCCTGGGTCTGGAAGATTCCCTGGAGAAGGAAATGAAAACCCACTCCAATATCCTTTTCTGGAAAATCTCATGGACAGAAGAGCATGGTGCGCTGCAGTCCACAGGGTTGCAAAGAGTCGGGCACAACTGGGCAACTAACACTTATTTACACTTAAACCATGGGGGAGGTAATGAAGATAATGGTGACCTCCTTCAAAAGATCCCATGCATGTACTGCTACACTCAGTGCCCCCACCCCCTGCAGTAGACCACCACTGAACCACGCCTCTGCTGGAGACTCCTGGACACTCATAGACAAGCCTGGGTCAGTCTCCTGTAGGGTCAATGCTCCTTTGTCTTGGATCCTGGTGCACAAGGTTCTGTTTGTGCCCTCCAAGAGTCTATTCTCCAGTCCTGTGTAAATTCTGGCAGCTCTATGGTGGGGTTAATGGTGACCTCCTCCAAGACGGCTTATGCCAAACCCAAGTCTGCTGCACCCAGAGCCCTTGTCCCTGTGGCAGTCCACTGCTGACCTGTAACTCCACAGGAGACGCTCAAACACAGTTCTGTCTTAGTCTCTGTGGGGTCCCTGGGTCCTGGTGCTCACAAGTTTGTTTGAGCCCTCTGAGCACATATGGTGGGAATGGGGTTTGATTCTAAACATGAATTCGTCCCTCCTACCATCTTGCTGGGGCTTCTCCTTTGCCCTTGGACATGTAGTATCTCCTCAGAGCCATTCCAGCACCTACTGTCTTACTGAGGTTTCTCTGACTTTGGATGTGGGGTATCTTTTCTCGGCCAGCCACTGCTCAGGGCCGTGCAGCCGCCAGCTGCTGCTGGAATGGGTGAATTTAACTTCAGTTCAGTTCAGTCAGTCGTGTCTGACTCTTTGCGACCCCATGAATCACAGCAGGCCAGGCCTCCCTGTCCATCACCAACTCCCAGAGATCACTCAGACTCACGTCCATCGAGTCAGTGATGCCGTCTAGCCATCTCATCCTCTGTTGTCCCCTTCTCCTCCTGCCCCCAATTCCTCCCAGCATCAGAGTCTTCTCCAATGAGTCAACTCTTCGCATGAGGTGACCAAAGTACTGGAGTTTCAGCTTTAGCATCATTCCTTCCAAAGAAATCCCAAGGCTGATCTCCTTCAGAATGGACTGGTTGGATCACCTTGCAGTCCAAGGGACTCTCAAGAATTTAACTTAGGTGACCATTATATCTACTACTGTTGGCAAGAATCCATTAGAAGAAAAGGAGTAGCCATCATAGTCAACAAAAGAGTCCAAAATGCAGTACTTGGATGCAGTCCCCAAAATGACAGAATGATCTCTGTTCATTTCCAAGGCAAAACATTCAATATCACAGTAATCCAAGTCTATGCCCTGACCAGTAATGCTGAAGAAGCTGAAATTGAACAATTCTATGAAGACCTACAAGACCTTTTAGAACTAACACCCACAAAAGATGTCCTTTTCATTATAGAGGACCGGAATGCAAAAGTAGGAAGTCAAGAAACACCTGGAGTAAACAGGCAAATTTGGCCTTGGAGTACAGAATAAAGGTGGAGGGAAAAGCCGTATTTAGCTAACAGAATTTTACCAAGAGAATGCACTGGTCATAGCAAACACCCTCTTCCAACAACACGAGAAGACTACACATGGATATCATCAGATGGAAAACACTGAAATCAGATTGATTATATTCTTTTCAGCCAAAGATGGAGAAACTATACAGTCACCAAAAATAGACCAGGAGCTGACTGTGTCTCAGATCATGAACTGTTTATTGTCAAATTCAGACTTAAATTGAAGAAAGTAGGGAAAACCACTAGACCATTCAGGTATGACTTAAATCAAATCCCTAATGATTATACAGTGGAAGTGAGAAATAGATGTAAGGGTCTAGATCTGACAGACACAGTGCCTGATGAACTATGGACAAAGGTTCGTGACATGGTACAGGAGACAGGGATCAAGACCATCCCTAAGAAAAAGAAATGCAAAAAAGCAAAATGACTATCTGAGTAGGTCTTACAAATAACTATGAAAAGAAGAGAAGTGTAAAACAAAGGAGAAAAGGAAAGATATAAGCATCTGAATGCAGAGTTTCAAAGAATAGCAAAGAGAGAGCAGAAAGCCTTCCTCAATGATCAGTGCAAAGAAATAGAGGGAAACAATAGAATGGGAAAAACTAGAAATCTATTCAAGAAAATTAGAGATACCAAGGGAACATTTCATGCAAAGATGGGCTTTATAAAGGACAGGAATGGTATGAACTTAACAGAAGCAGAAGATATTAAGAAGAGGTGGCACGAATACAAAGAAGAACCATACCAAAAATATCTTCACTGCGCAGATAATCACGATGGTGTGATCATTCACCTAGAGCCAGACATCCTGGAATGTGAAGTCAAGTGGGCTTTTGGAAGTATCACTATGAACAAAGCTAGTGGAGGTGATAGAATTCCAGTTGAGCTATTTCAAATCCTAAAAGATGAAGCTGTGAAAGAGTGCACTCAATGTGCCAGAAAATTTGGAAAACTCAGCAGTGACCACAGGACTGGAAAAGGTCAGTTTTCATTCCAATCCCAAAGAAAGGTAATGCCAAAGAATGCTCAAACTACCGCACAATTGCACTCATCTCACATGCTAGTAAAGTAATGCTTAAAATTCTCCAAGCCAGGCTTCAATAATACGTGAACTGTGAACTTCCAGATGTTCAAGCTGGTTTTAGAAAAGGCAGAGGAACCAGAGATCAAATAACCAACATCCACTGGATCATTGAAAAAGCAAGAGAGCTCCAGAAAATCATCTCTTTCTGCTTGATTGACTATGCCAAAGTTTTGAGTGTGTGTATAACAAACTGGAAAATTCTGAAGGAGATGGGAATACCAGACCGCCTGACCTGCCTCTTGAAAAATCTTTATGCAGGTCAAGAAGCAATAGTTAGAACTGGACATGGAACAACAGACTGGTTCCAAATAGGGAAAGGAGTACGTCAAGGCTGTATGTTGTCACCCTGCTTATTTAACTTATATACGGAGTATATCATGGGAAAATCTGGGCTGGATGAAGCACAAGCTGGAATCAAGATTGCTGGGAGAAATATCAATAACCTCAGATATGCATATGACACCACCCTTATGGCAGAAAGTGAAGAAGAACTAAAGAGCCTCTTGATGAAAGTGAAAGAGGAGAGTGGAAAAAGTTGGCTTAAAGCTCAACATTCAGAAAATGAAGATCATGGCATCGGGTCCCATCATTTCATGGCAAATAGATGGGGAAACCATGGAAACAGTGACAGACTTTATTTTTGGGGGCTCAAAAAGTACTGCAGATGGTGACCATATACATCAAATTAAAAGGCGCTTACTCCTTGGAAGGAAAGTTATGACCAAAATCGATGGCATATTAAAAAGCAGAGACATTACTTTGCCAACAAAGGTCCATCTAGTCAAGGCTATGGTTTTTCTAGCAGTCATGTATGGATGTGAGATTTGAACTATAAAGAAAGCTGAGGGCCAAAGAATTGATGCTTTTGAACTGTGGTGTTGGAGAAGACTCTTGAGCATCCCTTGGACTTCAAGGAGATCCAACCAATCCATCCTAAAGGAAATCAGTCCTGAGTATTCATTGAAAGGACTGATGCTGAAGCTGAAGCTCCAATACTTTGGCCAGCTGGTGCGAGGAAATGACCCATTGGAAAAGACCCTGATGCTGGGAAAGATTGAAGGCAGAAGAAGGGGATGACAGAGGATGAATTGGTTGGATGGCATCACTGACTCAATGGACATGAGTTTGGGTAAACTCTGGAGTTGGTGATGCACAGGGTGGCCTGATGTGCTGAAGTCCACGGGGTTGCAAAGCGTCAGACGTGACTGAGCAACTGAACTGAACTGAACAGATTGCTTAGTTGAAGTGCTAGATATTTTTCCTGTGACTTATTTTATGGTAAGTACACTTAGTAGTACATTTTATATCCTTATATCTTCTGTTTTTCTGATAGTAAAATTTTACAATTCAAAATTTGAAATATTAAATGAAGATGAGTCAAGATGGCAAATGAGTAAGAGGACTCTGAGTCACCCTTCCTATAAATGTATCAAATATACATCTACAAATGATATAATTCTCACAGAGCACTGGCTGAACACTAGCAGAGCACCTCAGACACCTGAATGGACAAGAAAGATTCCAGCTTAACCAAGTAGGATGAAAGAAAGAAGAAGAAGAAAAGAAGAGGAGAGAAAGCAGGATGGAACCTACAACCTTGTAGGTGGGGAGCTGAAGGAGAAGAGAGGTTTCCACATCTGGGGAAGCCCTCTCAATGATGGGGAGATCAATTGAGACAGAAGAGGATATTCAGAGGCCGTTGGAGGAGAACTCAGCAACTGGTCTGTGGCAGGCAGAGCTGAATAAGACATACACAGATGGTCCATGACACAGCCCTACATGTCCCAGCCCGAGACATATATCTATTGGTGTGGACAGGTGCTGGGTGCATGAAAGTGGGGTTTGGAGAACAAATCCAGGGAGAGGACTGCTGTTGACTGTAAGGAGGCAGCCCAAGGGGATGGGAGTGATGAACTCTGCAACCAGGAATCTTTGTGGAGGAAACCAGGATCACCAAAGGAACAAAGCACCATTGTTGAGTGATGTGTAAGGGACAGGGCTTCCATTCAGTCTCTCTCCCCACCTGCTGGTCCCTGCCTCTTTGAGCACTAGGAAGGGATTCACCAGAGTGGCTCTCCTCATGTCCACAGCCTCCATCTCCCCAACACAGTTGTTCCTTGCTAGGGATAATCCCTCACACCACTGGGTACTTGTTCCCTTGCATGCCCTGTCTTTGCCATAGTGGGCACTCCAGAGATCCCAGTTGCCACCACCTCTGTGTTCTCTCTTCACCAGGGAGGACTCATATGCCCCTAGTTGACACCTTCATGACCTGTTTTGTAAACTCATCATCTACGGAATATCTGAACATACAATGGGTGCTCCTGTAGCCAAAACATCTAGGTTTAGCAGTTGTAGAACTTTGTGGTCATATACATGCGAGGGTTGGGCAAGGTCAGAGTTAGAGCTGCCCCCATAACACATCCAAATCCATGATTACAATCCTGGGACCTAACTTCAGTGGATCTACCCTGGTGCCCTGGTGAAAACAACATCTGAGAGATACCAGAGTCAATTGCTGGCATGAGAGCACTGCCAACAACAGTGTAATCTGATAGCTTGCACAATGGATGAAAGGTGACACAATGGAGCACACCCACAGGTGAAACAACTCCAGAAGAGGAATACTCAATGTCTTCCTTCCTAGTAGGAAAGCTTCAATCTCACCTACCTTTTTACCACAGATCAGAAACACAGCTAAGAAACAGATCTGTGAACCTTTACTACAACAACCAGGGAGTAGACCTCACCTGTGATAGTAAAGTGACAACCAAAGAGCAAAGGGGAGGCCCTACTCAATATGTAGTGCAAGTTCTTGTCAAAATATCAGTCATGTCTCCTATCTAAGGGATAATCATAAACTGAGGAAAGAAGTCACAGAAAACTATAGTAAAAACATCCTTCACACCAAAAAATATTAGACTCATGTAAGCCACACAAGAGAGTTCTCAAATTATAATAGCCCTCCAAAATGGTCTGAAGCTCTAGCAACAGGAAAAAGAACCCCAAGGGCATTTGGTCTTGAAGATCAGCAGTGCTGGAGCTCCAGGGCTGGAGGAAATAAAGACTCCACTCTCAAAGTGTGCATTGGGACCGAGCACAAAAGCAGTACCTCCATAGGAACCTGGGCCACACCTCCCTGGAGTCTTGGAGTATCTCCAAGGGCAGTGCAGGTCCACTATAGCCCACTGTGGGGGCTAGGTCCTGGTAGCAGAAACCCCAGGGAATACTGAGTAGAGGTTCACATTTCAGCACCAAGAACCGGCCCCTTCAACAATCTGCAGGCTCGAGTGCTGGAAAGTCACAAGGCAAACAACAACAAGATAGGAATACAGCCCCTCCCAACAGAAAACAGGTTGCCAAAAGTCATACTGACCTCACGCTACCTCAAAAGACAAACCTTGATATGGCCATGCCCATCAGAACAACAAAGACACAACTCCATCCACCAGAGAGCAGGCACAAGTCCCTGACACTAAGAAGCATGAACAAGCCCCTAAACCAAACTCACCCACCAGGGGACAGACACAAGAAGCAAGAGGAACTATGATCCTGTAGCCTGTGGAATGAAGGACAAAAATGCAAAAAGTTAGACAAAACAAGACTACAGAGAAATATGTTGCAAACAAAGGAACAAGGAAAAAACTCAGAACAACAAAATGAAAAGGGGATAGGCAATCTACATGGAAAATAATACAGCATAATGATAGTAAAGATGATCCAAAATCTCAGGAAAAAAATGGAGGTACAGATGGAGATGATATAAGAAATGTTCAACAAGGAGCCAGAAGATTTAAAGAATAAACAAATAGAAATGAACAATACAATAACTTAAATGAAAAGGGAAGGAATCAAGCAATAAACTGAGACAGAAGAATAGTGATCTGGAAGTCAGAGTGGTGGAAATCAGTGCCACAGAACAGAATAAAGAAAAAAGAATGAAAAGAAATGAGGACAGTCTCAGAGACCTCTGGGGCAGCATTAAATACACCAACATTAGCATTATAGGGGGACCCAGAAGGAGAAGAGAAAGAGAAAGGGCTTGAGAAAATATTTGAAGATATTATAGCTGAAAATTTCCCTAAGAAATTTTCATGAGAAAGGAAACACTCATTCAAGTCCAGGAAGTTCAAAGAGTCCCATATAGGATGAAACCAAGGAGTAACGCACTGAGACACATATTAATCAAACTGACAAAAATTAAAGACAAAAGTATTAAAAGAAACAAGGGAAAAGCAACAAATGGCATACAAGGGAATCCCAATAAGGTTATGAGCTGATCTCTCAGCAGAAACTCTGCAGGTCAGAAGGGAATGGCATCATATACTTCAAGTGATGAGAGGGAAAAACCTACAACCAGAAATACTCCACCCAGCAAGGCTCTCATTCAGATTTGATGGAGAAATCAAAAGCTTGACAGACAAGCAAAAGCTAAGATAATTCAGCATCACCAAACCAGCTTTACAGTAAATTCTTAGGGAACTTCTGTAGGCAGGAGAGAGAGAGACCAGCAGCTTAAAATAATCTTGGCCATAATAGACTGCTATATCAAAGCCTCATGGGAACAACAAATCCGAAAGCTACAATAGATCAGATCAGATCAGATCAGTTGCTCAGTCGTGTCTGACTCTTTGCGACCCATGAATCGCAGCACGTCAGGCCTCCCTGTCCATCACCAACTCCCGGAGTTCACCCAGCCTCACGTCCATCGAGTCAGTGATGCCATCCAGCCATCTCATCCTCTGGCGTCCCCTTCTCCTCCTGCCCCCAATCCTTCCCAGCATCAGAGTCTTTTCCAATGAGTCAACTCTTCGCATGAGGTGGCCAAAGTACTGGAGTTTCAGCTTTAGCATCATTCCTTCCAAAGAAATCCCAGGGCTGATCTCCTTCAGAATGGACTGCTTGGATCTCTTGGCAGTCCAAGGGACTCTCAAGAATCTTCTCCAACACCACAGTTCAAAAGCATCAATTCTTCGGCGCTCAACCTTCTTCACAGTCCAACTCTCACATCCATACATGACCACAGGAAAAACCATAGCCTTGACTAGACGAACCTTTGTTGGCAAAGTAATGCTTCTGCTTTTGAATATGCTATCTAGGTTGGTCATAACTTTCCTTCCAAGGAGTAAGCATCTTTTAATTTCATGGCTGTAGTCACCATCTGTAGTGATTTTGGAGCCCAGAAAAATAAAGTCTGACACTGTTTCCACTGTCAAACACAAAGAAAAAGCAACTCAAACACAACATTAAAGATAGTCATCAAACATAAGAGAACACAATGGGAGAGGGAAGAAAAAAAGACGTACAAAAACAAACCTGAAACAAGAAAATTGCAAAAGGAACATGCTGCTAAGTCGCTTCAGTCGTGTCCGACTCTGTGCGACCCCATAGACATCTCGCAGCCCACCAGGCTCCCCCGTCCCTGGGATTCTCCAGGCAAGAACACTGGAGTGGGTTGCCATTTCCTTCTCCAGTGCATGAAAGTGAAAAGTGAAAGTGAAGTCGCTCAGTCGTGTCCGACTCTCGGCGACACCATGGACTGCAGCCTACCAGGCTTCTCTGTCCATGGGATTTTCCAGGAGAGAGTACTGGAGTGGGGTGCCATTTGATAATTACCTTAAATGTAAATGGACTAAATGCTCCAACCAAAATATATAGACTGACTGAATTGATACAAAAACAAGATCTGTATATGTGCTGTCTACAAGAGACCCTCCCCAGACCCAAGAACACATACAGAGTGAAGATGAAGGGACAGAAAGAAGACAGCCCATGCAAAAGGAAATAAAACAAGCTGGAGTATTATTACTCCTATCAGACAAAATGGATTTTATGGATGAAGCACAAGCTGGAATCAAGATTGCCAGGACAAATATCAGTAACTTCAGATATGCAGATGACACCACCCTTATGGCAAAAAATGAAGGAGAACTAAAGAGGCTCTTGAAAAAAGTGAAAAAGGAGAGTGAAAAAGTTGGCTTAAAGCTCGACATTCAGAAAGCTAAGGTCATGGCATCTGGTCCCATCACTTCATGGCAAATAGATGGGGAAACAGTGGAAACAGCGTCAGACTATTTTTTCAGGCTCCAAAATCACTGCAGATGGTGAATGCAGCCATGAAATTAAAAGACGCTTACTCCTTGGAAGGAAAGTTATGTCCAACCTAGTTAGCATATTGAAAAACAGAGACATTTCTTTGCCAACAAAGGTCTGTCTAGTCAAGGCTGTGGTTTTTCCAGTAGTCATGTATGGATGTGAGAGTTGGACTATAAAGAAAGTTGAGTGCAGAAGAATTGATGCTTTTGAACTGTGGTGTTGGAGAAGACTCTTGAGAGTCCCTTGGACTGCAAGGAGATCCAACCAGTCCATCCTAAAGGAGGTCAGTCCTGGGTGTTCTTTGGAAGGAGTGATATTGAAGCTGAAACTCCAATATTTTGGTCACCTGATGTGAAGAGCTGACTCATTTGAAAAGACCCTGATGCTGGGAAAGATTGAAGGTGGGAGGAGAAGGGGATGATCGAGGATAGGATGGATAGATGACATCACCAACTCAATGGACTTGAGTTTGGGTAAACTCTGGGAGTTGGTGATGGACAGGGAGGCCTGGCATGCTGCGGTTAGTGGGGTCACAAAGAGTCAAACAAGACTGGGCAACTGAACTGAACTGAGCTGATAGGAGACAGAGAAAGTTACTACATAATGATCAAGGTATCAATACAAGAATATACAACAATTGTAAATATATATGCATGCAACACTGAAGCACTTTAATATATAAGGCATATGCTAACGGCCACAAAGAGGAAATTGACATAAACACAATAATAGTTGAGGAGTTTAACACATCACTTACACCAATGGACAGATCATTCAGACAGAAAATTAATAAGGGGACACAGAGTTAAATGACACATAAGACCAAATAGACTTAATATCTATAGGACATTCCATCCAGAAGCAGCAGAATACACTTTCTTCTCAAGTGGGCATGGTATATTCTCCATGATAGATCACATCGTGGGCTACAAGTCAAGTCTTGGTAAATTTAAGAAAACTGAAATTGTGTCAAGCATTTTTTCCGAACACAATTGCATCAGAATACAAATCAATAATAGGAAAGCAAAAACTGCAGAAAAACACAAACACATGGAGGCTAAGAAATATGTTACTGAACATCCAATGGATCACTGAAGAAATCAAAGAGGAAATTAAAAATACCTAGAGACAAATTACAACAAAACACAATGATCCAAAATCTATGAAAAGTGAAAGTCACTCAGTCATGTCCGACTCTTTGTGAACCCATAGACTATACAGTCCATGGATGTCTCCAGGCCAGAATACTGGAGCAGGTAGCCTTTCCCTTCTCCAGGAGATCTTTCCAATCCAGGGATCGAACCCAGGTCCCTCACACTGCAGGCAGATTCTTTACCAGCTGAGCCACAAGGAAAACCCGAGAATACTGGAGTGGGTGGCTTATCCCTTCTGCAGCAGATCTTCCTGACCCAGGAATTGAAATGGGGTCTCCTGCACTGCAGGCATATTCTTTTCAACTGAGCTATGAGACACAAAAAAAGTAGTTCTAAGAGGGAAGTTTATTGCAATAGAGTCTTACGTCAAGAAATAAGAAAAATAATCTCAAATAAATAACCTAACCTTACAACTAAAGCAACTAGAGAAAGAACAAACAAAAATAGAACGAAAAAAAAAATCATAAATATCAGAGCAGAAGTAAATCAATAGAGATGAAGAAAACAATAGCAAAGAACAATGAAACCAAAAGCTGATTCTTTGACAGATAAATAAAACTGATAAAACTTTAGCCAGGTTCATCAGGTAAAACATGGAGAGGACTCAAATAAATAAAATTAGAGATGAAAACGGAAAAATTAACAATGGACACCACAGAAATACAAAGGATCATAAGAGACTACTACAAGCAACTGTATACCAACAAAATGGACAACCTGGAAGAAATGTACAAAAAGGTACAACCTTTCAAGACTGAACCAGGAAAAAAATAGAATATATAAACAGACCAATTACAAGTTCTGAAGTTGAAAGTGTGATTAAAAATCTTCCAACAAACAAAAGTCCAGGACTGGATGACTTCATCATGAATTCTACTAAATATTTATTAATAGGTAAGAATTAACACCTATCCTTTTCTAACTATTAAAAAAAAAAAAAACTGCAGAGGAAGGAACACTCCTGAACTATGAGGGCTCCCTCACCGTGATACAGAAACCAGACAAACGTATCACAAAAAAGAAAATTATAGACCAATATCATTGATGAATGTAGATGCAAAAATCCTTTACAAAATAATAGCAAACCAATCCAATAACACATTAAAGTGGTCATACCCCATAGTCAAGTTGAATTTAGATTCCTCAACATATGTAAGTCAATTAATATGATACATTACATCAACAAACTGAAGAATAAAAACCATGTGATTATTTCAATAGATGCAAAAAACTTTTGACAAAATGCAACCCCCATTTATGATATTAAATAAAAACTCTCCAGAAAGTGGGCATAGAGGGAACATGAAAGTGAAAGGGTCGGTTGCTCAATATCATGTCCCACTCTTTGTGACCCCATGGACTAACCCTCTAGGCTCCTCTGTCCGTGGAATTCTCTAGATAAGAATACTGAAGTGGGTAGCCATTCCCTTCTCCAGGGGATCTTCCCGACACAGGGATTGAACCCAGGTCTCCTGTATTGCAGGCAGATTCTTTACCATCTGAGCCACTAGGGAAGCCCAAAGATGGGAGTGCATGTTTGTTAAGTTGCTTCAGTAGTGTCCAGCTCTGTGCAACGTTATGGACTGTAGCCTGCCAGTCTCATCTGTCCATGGGATTCTCCAGGCAAGAATACTGCAGTGGAATGCCACACCCTCCTCAGGGAATCTTCCCCACCCAAGGACTGAACACATGTCTCTTAAGTCTCCTTCACTGGCAGGCAGGTTCTTTATCACTAGTGCCTCATGCCTGTATATAACAAAGGCCACATATGACAAATCCAAAACAAACATCATTCTCAACAGTGAAAATCTGAAAGCATTTCCTCTAAGGAACAAGTATTTCTATTAGAAACAAGACAAGGATGTCTGATCTCACCACTTTCGTTTAACATAGTTTTGGAAGCCCTAGCCACAGCAATCAGAGAATATAAAGTAATAAAAGGAATCCAGATTGGAAAAGAAGTAAAACTGTCACTGTTTGCAGATGGTACCATGCTATACATTGAAAATCCTAGAAATGCCACAAAAAAATACTAGAACTTATTAATGAATTCAGGAAATTTCAGGATACAAAATTAATATACAGAAAATCGTTGCATTCCTATAGACTAACAATAAACTATCAGAAAGTGAAAAGGAAATAATTCCTCTCCAATCACATCAAAAAGAATAAAATATTTAGGAATAATCCTACTTAAGGAAGAAAACTATATGATATTGATGAAAGAAAATGAATATGTGCCAAATAGATGGGAAGATATATTCTACTTATGAACTGGAAAAGTACTTTTTTTTTTCCCAACCAAACCTATTTTTATGTTTTTGAATTCCTGTTAATTCTAGTACAGAGAACGCAATCATGATACTTTCAAGTAAATTCATAGCTATACATATCAATTTAATTATTTATGTTAGATAATTTAGTATTCTCAAATTGTTTCTAATCCAATTTGCAAATAAAATTTAATCTTTTTTTTGCTTTAACTGCTACTTGATGTCTCTCATGTGCAAATAACAGAGCAAGATTTCTCCTGGCATACGGCATATAGAAACAAGAGGAGTCTTTGAGTTCACCAAGGAGCCACAGCCTAGTGAATTATGAAAACTATCTACAGGTTTATGATGCTCAGAGAAACATCATTCATGGATAACTTGAATAATGAAAGTCAGGGAAGAATCAGGAGGCCAATTGGGAGGAGAAAAATTTTAGCTATGATACAAAAAAAAAAAGGTAAAATGAAGCATGCAGTTTTACTTCTACTACCATCTTACTACCATTCATTCAAATAAGAACATAGGCAAATGTACTGCCATCAAAACTACCACTGGGAATGACCTGTGTCAAGAGAACCAATCAGGTGGACATCAGCAGCTGAAGCCAATAAGGACACAAACTTGGGTTCTATTTTCTGGTTCTTCATCTTCAACAGGGGCCCCATAATGCCAACTGACTTTTCCCCATCCCATGTTACTTTCCAATGCTGGCATTTTATGAAGGATCTGAGGCTGTGGCTGAACCAAAAAAATAAAAAATTAGATATGGCTTTCCTTGTGGCTCAGCTGGTAAAGATCTGCCTGCAATTTGGGAGATCTGGGTTTGATCCCTGTTGGGAAGATCCCCTGGAGAAGGGAAAGGCTACCCACTCCAGTATTCTGGTTTGGAAAATTCCATGGACTCTATAGAGCATGTGGTCACAAAGAGTCAGACAGGACTGAGCAGCTTTCACTTTCACAGTCTAGACTGGAATTATGCTGTGAATCCTGAATTTGCTCAGATTTTATAATGGAATTAATCAAATGTGCTTGATGGTGTCTAGATTTAGTTACCTAAAGATACTAAAAACACCAAGGAACAAAATGTCTACTTGAGAAATAAAACTATTTTTTACATTCTTGCTCTCAAATTGACACCATCTGCATCCAAACCAAATCACTATTTTTGACAGTTTCCAAATACAATATTGAAAAGTTCTATTTAGAAAGTCAATTCATTCCTGTAGAGATATTTTGCATCTGACTCCCCTTTGTGGACCAATCACCTGACCATGCTTCATTAAATATAGCAAATCTAAAGGGGTCTGTAATAAGGTGAGATTATTATTATTATTTTTTCTTTTTACTATTAGGAGCCTACTGTTATTATCAGCCCTTAGAGATTTCTAGGCCCAAACCTTCTCTTTCATGACTCATCGCTCAGTAATTTGAGATCTGGCACAAATATTTTTCCCACTTGTTAAAATGTTTTACTCTCTGTAGGACCTTGCAACTGAGTTTGTGTCGTACTGCCATGATCCACATTTAGTCAAGAAACTAACTACACATGCTTGTCTCCTTTTTTTCAAAAGTATCTTACTTTCATTGATTATAGATCTGTATAACCCCTTTAGTGAATACTGTACCAAGTCTGCAGTGGAGCACCAAGGACTCAATTCCAATTTCTGGAATGGATTCTATTAAGACAAATGATATTTGAGTTTACTTATTCACTAACTCAATTCTCTGTTTCGCATACTCTATCATGCATTAAGATGTAGGCGTAAATAGTTATATTTTTGAGCCTTAATAGTTTACCTTCCTCATATTTTGCCTTGAAATAGTTGTTTATAATGTGCCTCCAACTTTTATTGATTTGAAACTTAAAAAGCTGTATGAAATGATTGTTATTTATGCCAATCTATTGTTTAAGATATCATATAATATGTGGTCTGCTGCTGCTGCTAAGTCACTTCAGTCGTGTCCTACTCTGTGTGATCCCATAGACCACAGCCCACCAGGCTCCCCTGTCCCTGGGATTCTCCAGGCAAGAACACTGGATTAGGTTGCCATTTCCTTCTCCAATGCATGAAAGTGAAAAGTTAAAGTGAATTTGCTCAGCCATGTCTGACTCTTCATGACCCCATGGACTGCAGCCTACCAGGCTCCTCCGTCCATGGGAAATTCCAGGCAAGAGTACTGGAGTGGGGTGCCATTGCCTTCTCCAACTATGTGGTCTAATGCCATTTAATTTTCACTTTATTAATTTATTTTTAAATTTTATTTTGTTTTTAAACTTTACAAAATTGTATTAGTTTTGCCAAATATCGAAATGAATCCGCCGCAGGTATACATGTGTTCCCCATCCTGAACCCTCTTCCCTCCTCCCTCCCTATTCAAAAAAGAAGAGTTCAATAAAGGGTTTTTAGAATCAGCAGAATATGAAGTTTCAAACCCTCAGAAAAATGGTACATTTTCTGCTTTCAAATGATGAGTACCTCATAATCCATTGCATTTATTTACTCAGTTTTGAAAAATCCAAGTGTAAATCTTTTTTTTTCTTTAATGTATTTTATTTTATTTTTTTAAATTTTATTTTATTTTTAAACTTTACAATAGTGTATTGGTTTTGGCAAATATCGAGATGTAAATCTTAATTTTAAATCATATCATATAATTGTAGCTGGATGAGAAAACTAACTCTGCAGTTGGAAACAGAATTTCTCTTAAAAAAACTGTCTTTGTTCTAGGCAAATGTTCCCCCCAAATTAATATTTATTGAATCTTTACAATGTCTACATGGACTCATTTGTCCTTTGATGTTAAAATTGACTTTTTAAAATGAATTTTATTTGAAGACAGAATTTTAAGTGCTCTAGTGTTTCTTCCAGTCCAGAGTTTCCCATGATGTAATCTGCATGTAAGTTAAATAAACAAGGTGACAAAATACAGCCTTGACGTACTCCTTTTCCTATTTGGAACCAGTCTGTTGTTCCATGTCCAGTTCTAACTGTTGCTTCCTGACCTGCATACAAATTTCTCAAGAGGCAGATCATGTGGTCTGGTATTCCCATCTCTTTCAGAATTTTCCACAGTTTATTGTGATCCACACAGTCAAAGGCTTTGGCATAGTCAATAAAGCAGAAATAGATGTTTTCTGGAACTCTCTTGCTTTTTCCATGATCCAGCGGATGTTGGCAATTTGATCTCTTGGTTCCTCTGCCTTTTCTAAAACCAGTTTGAACATCAGGAAGTTCACGGTTCACATATTGCTGAAGCCTGGCTTGGAGAATTTTGAGCATTACTTTAAGAGTGTGAGGTGAGTGCAATGGTGCGGTAGTTTGAGCATTCTTTGGCATTGCCTTTCTTTGGGATTGGAATGAAAACTGATCTTTTCCAGTCCTGTGGCCACTGCTGAGTTTTCCAAATGTGCTGGCATATTGAGTGCAGCACTTTCACAACATCATCTTTCAGGATTTGAAATAGCTCAACTGGAATGCCATCACCTCCACTCGCTTTGTTTGTAGTGATGCTTTCTAAGGCCCACTTGACTTCACATTCCAGGATGTCTGGCTCTAGGTCAGTGATCACACCATCGTGATTATCTGAGTCGTGAAGATCTTTTTTGTACAGTTCTTCCGTATATTCTTGCCATCTCTTCTTAATATCTTCTGCTTCTGTTAGGTCCATACCATTTCTGTCTTTTATCAAGCCCATCTTTGCATGAAATGTTCCCTTGGTATCTGTAATTTTTTTGAAGAGATCTCCAGTCTTTCCCATTCTGTTGTTTTCCTCTATTTCTTTGCATTGATCACTAAGGAAGGCTTTCTTATCTCTTCTTGATATTCTTTGGAACTCTGCATTCAGATGTTTATATCTTTCCTCTTCTTCTTTGCTTTTCGCCTCTCTTCTTTTCACAGTGATTTGTAAGGCCTCCCCAGACAGCCATTTTGCTTTTTTGCATTTCTTTTCCATGGGGATGGTCTTGATCCCTGTCTCCTGTACAATGTCATGAACCTCATTCCATAGTTCATCAGGCACTCTATCTATCAGATCTAGGCCCTTAAATCTATTTCTCACTTCCACTGTATAATCATAAGGGATTTAATTTAGGTCATACCTGAATGGTCTAGTGGTTTTCCCTACTTTCTTCAATTTAAGTCTGAATTTGGCAATAAGGAGTTCATAGTTTTTTTTATTTATTAAATAAATTGGAAAAATATAAGAATGCTTCTAAACCTTATTTTATTAACTGCAAAGTGAGGATAGTAAAACAAATCCCATAAAATTATTATTCATATTAAATATATAATCTCTGAAAATCTATTGGTACATGATAAGCACTCTATAAATGGTAACAGATTATTATTATTTTTTGATGTTTCATGTTAATAGTTTCCTTTAAATTTCTCCTTTCTGTAGAAGTTAGGATTATTTTATGAATTTTTATTATTGTTGGAAACTATGTTCTGAGTTTCACTCAGCTGAAGATTTCAAACCCATTAAAAACACAGTTTAATTGTTTCTTTCAACTAAATATTATGTTGAACACTACTACTTGAACAATCCATAGAAAAGTTGGAGGAGTATACAAAATACAAAAGAAATTCTGCATTTTGGAATGTATACTCAAGGATAACTACAGTGTCTTGTAGGTAATAGTGAAAGTGAAAGTCGCTCAGTCATGTCCGACTCCTTGCAACCCCATGGATTATATAGTCCATGGAATTCTCTAGGCCAGAATACTGAACTGGGTAGCCTTTCCCATATCCAGGGGATCTTCTCAATCCAGGGATTGAACCCAGGTCTCCGACATGGCAGGGGGATTCTTTACCAGCTGTTCAGTTCTGTTCAGACGTTCAGTCCTGTCCAACTCTTTGTGGCCCCGTGAACTGCAACATGCCAGGCTTACCTGTCCATCACCAACTCCTGGAGTTTATCCAAACTCATATACATTGAGCCAGTGATGCCATCCAACCATCTCATCCTCTATCATCCCCTTCTCTTCCTGCTTTCAATCTTTCCCAACATAGGGTCTTTTCAAATGAGTCAGCTCTTCACATCAGGTGACCAAAATATTGGAGTTTCAACTTCAACATCAGTCCTTCCAATAAATATCCAGGACCAATCTTCTTTAGGATGGACTGGTTGGATCTCCTTGCAGTCCAAGGCACTCTCAAGAGTCTTCTCCAAAACCACAGTTCAAAAGCATCAATTCTTCTGTGCTCAGTTTTCTTTATAGTCCAACTCTCACATCCATACATGACCACTGGAAAAACCACAGCCTTGACTAGACGGACCTTTGTTGGCAAAATAATGTCTCTGCTTTTTAATATGCTAAGTTGGTTATAACTTTCCTTTCAAGGAGTAGGCATCTTTTAATTTCATGGCTTCAATCACCATCTGCAGTGATTTGGAGCCCCAACTGTTTCCCCATCTATTTGCCATGAAGTGATGGGACCAGATGCCATTATCTTAGTTTTCTGAATGTTGAGCTTTAAGCCAACTTTTTCACTCTCCTCTTGCACTTTCATCAAGAGGCTATTTAGTTCTTCTTCACTTTCTGCCATAAGAGTGGTGTCATCTGCATATCTGAGGTTATTGATATTTCTCCCAGCAATCTTGATTCCAGCTTGTGCTTCTTCCAGTCCAGCATTTCTCTTGATGTACTCTGCATAGAAATTAAATAAGCAGGGTGACAATATACACCTTTGACATACTCCTTTTCCTATTTGGAAACAGTCTGTTGTTCCATGTGCAGCTGAGCCACAAATAAATGTGCAGTAAATACATATTCAGCAAATGGTTGAATAAACATTTTGCTATTTGCTTTTTTTATTTAACTTTCATGTCTGTCTTATCATTTAGAAAGAGCAGTCTCATAAATTTGACTCAGAATTTGGTTTAGCAAGCATTGGATTCTTTGTATTTTTAACAAGTTCACACTGGGTCAGGTAATATTTTTAAAAAAGAGAGATTGAATTTGAGTTCTAGTCATATTATTTACTAGTTAGTTTGAACTCAACTTTTTCTGCCTCAGTGAAATTGAAAAATAATGGTCATACTTATTTCACAAGATTATTATGAAGACAACACTTGCTAAAGGACCAAAAAATATTAACTTGCATAATTGTTATAACAGTCAGTCAGTCAATCAGTTCAGTCACTCAGTTGTGTTCGACTCTTTGCGACCCCATGAATCACAGCATGCCAGGCCTCCCTGTCCATCACCAACTCCCGGAGTTCACTCAAACTCATGTCCATCGAGTCGGTGATGCCTCAGCCACTTCATCCTCTGTTGTTCCCTTCTCCTCCTGCCTCCAACCCCTCCCAGCATCAGGGTGTTTTCCAATGAGTCAACTCTTCACATCAGGTGGCCAAAGTATTGGAGTTTCAGCTTTAGCATCAGTCCTTCCAATGAACACCCAGGACTGATCTCCTTTAGGATGGACTGGTTGCATCTCCTTGCAGTCCAAGGGACTCTCAAGAGTCTTCTCCAACAGCACTGTTCAAAAGTAAAAGGAGATAAAACTTTCAAATGAAGGAACCATGCTAGGATGCAGATTCTTCAAAATTGGGCAGAATAGAGAGTTTCCAAATAATTTGTATCATCTAGAAATGAAGGACACCTCAATATGTTATAGCTTTTTTATAAATGAAAAATAATTGGGGCATTAAAAAGAATGATGCAGATTTATCTATGGAAGGATCCTAAAGGTTTATTAAGTAAAAAAAAGTCAAGATATAGAAGAGTATGTATAAAATGGTCTTTTTTGAAATACGCATCTGTCTATTTATAAATATATTATTTCTCATATATGCATAGGAGAGCTTGAAGAATATGTAAGCAATTGATAATAATGTTTATTTTCTGAGCAAGGACTTTGAGAATGAGCAGTTTAATTTTCACTGGAGGTTTTGGCTTTTGTACTTTTTTGTAACAGTTGGCTGCACCCTCACTTAACAGCTTTAAGCAGTTATCATTTCTTCTATTTTCAGGTACCTGTGGGTTGACTGAACTTCAGTTGATCTATGCTTGGCTGAATTGGGTTTGAGTCTAAGCTGCACACTGTGTCCAGATATACTCCACGTATTTCTCATCCTTTTTGGGTGAGTATCTAACATATTTTCTGCCCAGAATGATGCCAGAAGCACAAGAATAAATATTTCACCATGCAGGCATGTTTCAAGCCTTTGCTTCTGTTACAACAATTGATGTTCCATAGGCTAAAGCACTTGATATGACCAAGCCTAAAATCTTGGAGGGGGAAACAGTTCATTCACCATCAAATCAAATACAGTTTCATGGTCAAAACCAGCATCAGTGGAGAGAAGAAGTATACACCTACTTTTATGTAGTGAGGAAAGGAAATGATTAGTAGCCGAAAAATAATCTCATCTATCATGTCTGTGAAAACATTAAATATATATTATTCTTGTAGAAATAACAACAAAGGGTATAAATGAGCATGTCTGAGTCCCTTGGATTGCCAGAAGATCAAATCAGTCATTCCTAAAGGAAACCAACTGTGAATATTCATTGAAATGACTGATGCTGAAGCTGAAGCTCCAATACTTTGGCCACCTGATGAAAGAGCAGATTCGTTGGAAAAGACCCTGATGCTGGGAAAGACTGAAGGCAAAGGAGAAAGGGATGGCAGAGGATGAGATGGTTAGATAGCATCACCAACTCAATGCATATGTCTTTGAACAAACTCTGGGAGGTAGTGGAGGTCAAAGGAGCCTGACGTGCTACAGTCCATGGGGTTGCAATGAATTGGACACTACTTAGCAACCGATCAACAATAACTTTAGTCTAACCACAGGAGAGAGCAGTACCTAATAGTAGAAGTGTCAGAATAAAGATCTCTCTTTTAAATTTTCTATAAGGCCAACAAAGGTCCATCTAGTCAAGGCTATGGTTTTTTCACTGGTTATGTATGGATGTGAGAGTTGGACTGTGAAGAAGGCTGAGCACTGAAGAATTGATGCTTTTGAACTGTGGTGTTGGAGAAGACACTTGAGAGTCCCTTGGACTGCAAGGAGATCCAAGCAGTCCATTCTGAAGGAGATCAGCCCTGGGATTTCTTTGGAAGGAATGATGCTAAAGCTGAAACTCCAGTACTTTGGCCACCTGATGCGAAGAGTTGACTCATTGGAAAAGACTCTGATGCTGGGAGGGATTGGGGGCAGGAGGACAAGGGGACGACAGGGGATGAGATGCCTGGATGGCATCACTGACTCGAATGACGTGAGTCTGAGTGAACTCCGGGAGTTGGTGATGGACAGGGAGGCCTGGCGTGCTGCGATTCATGGGGTCGCAAAGAGTCGGACATGACTAGCGACTGAACTGAACTGAACTGATAGGGATGAGAAAAGCACAACATTTGACAAAATTATCATATGTACAGATTATCTAAGTAGCTAAGATGACTTGAGAAGGTAAAAAAAGGAATTTTAATTTGAAGACCCACTATTCAGATCAGATCAGTAGCTCAGTCATGTCCGACTCTTTGCAACCCCATGAATCGCAGCACGCCAGGCCTCCCTGTCCATCACCAACTCCTGGAGTTCAACCAGACTCACATCCATCGAGTCAGTGATGCCATCCAGCCATCTCATCCTCTGTTGTCCCCTTCTCCTCCTGCCCCAAATCCCTCCCAGCATCAGAGTCTTTTCCAATGAGTCAACTCTTCGCATCAGGTGGCCAAAGTACTGGAGTTTCAGCTTTAGCATCATTCCTTCCAAAGAAATCCCAGGGCTGATCTCCTTCAGAATGGACTGCTTGGATCTCTTTGCAGTCCAAGGGACTCTCAAGAGTCTTCTCCAACACCACAGTTCAAAAGCATCAATTCTTCGGTGCTCAGCCTTCTTCACAGTCCAACTCTCACATCCATACATGACCACAGGAAAAACCATAGCCTTGACTAGACGAACCTTTGTTGGCAAAGTAATGCCTCTGCTTTTGAATATGCTATCTAGGTTGGTCATAACTTTCCTTCCAAGGAGTAAGCGTCTTTTAATTTCATGGCTGCAGTCACCATCTGTAGTGATTTTGGAGCCCAGAAAAATAAAGTCTGACACTGTTTCCACTGTTTCCCCATCTATTTCCCATGAAGTGGTGGGACCGGATGCCATGATCTTCGTTTTCTGAATGTTGAGCTTTAAGCCAACTTTTTCACTCTCCACTTTCACTTTCATCAAGAGGCTTTTGAGTTCCTCTTCACTTTCTGCCATAAGGGTGGTGTCACCTGCATGTCTGAGGTTATTGATATTTCTCCCGGCAATCTTGATTCCAGCTTGTGGTTCTTCCAGTCTAGCGTTTCTCATGATGTACTCCGCATATAAGTTAAATAAACAGGGTGACAATATACAGCCTTGATGAACTCCTTTTCCTATTTGGAACCAGTCTGTTGTTCCATGTCCAGTTCTAACTGTTGCTTCCTGACCTGCATACAAATTTCTCAAGAGGCAGATCACGTGGTCTGGTATTCTCATCTCTTTCAGAATTTTCCACAATTTATTGTGATCCACACAGTCAAAGGCTTTGGCATAGTCAATAAAGCAGAAATAGATGCTTTTCTGGAACTCTCTTGCTTTTTCCATGATCCAGCGAATGTTGGCAATTTGATCTCTGGTTCCTCTGACTTTTCTAAAACCAGCTTGAACATCAGGAAGTTCACGGTTCACATATTGCTGAAGCCTGGCTTGGAGAATTTTGAGCAGTACTTTACTAGCGTGTGAGATGAGTGCAATTGTGTGGTAGTTTGAGCATTCTTTGGCATTGCCTTTCTTTGACCAACTATTATCTTGCTCTAATCTTATATACAGGGAATTCATTCTTAATATTACACAGTGACAGAATGATTTTTATCATTTTTGAAGCATATAATTTATTTCAAAAACAGTTTCCAGTCTGTGTTTTGTTGAGAGAGGTCATTTATTTATTTCATGTTTCTATCGTTGGACATTGTTCTAGTGAACAAATTTGCATTTGTTTGCTCCTGCTCTGTTTGCAATTAAAAACAAAGCATGAACAATGGAGACACCCTGCAGTTTTCAGGTAATTTAGTATTATTTTTCTTCCACTCTGTTATTATTATTCTTCATTAAGAATTAAGTAAATGATAGATTTGTTTCAAAAGTGTGTTTATTTTCAAAATTTTAAAGCTTATAATTAAAGGAAATCAATCTTGAACAGAAGAAGAAAATGTGAGGAGCTATAGAAACTGCAACCATAAAGAAGGCTGAGCACCAAAGAATTGATGCCTTTGAACTGTGGTTCTGGAAAAGACTCTTGAGAGTCCCTTGGACTGTAAAGAGATCAAACTGGTCAATCTTATGGGAAATCAACCCTGAATATTCATTAGAAGGACTGCTGCTGAACCTGAAGCATCCAATACGCTATGGGAAGAGCTGACATTCGAAAAGACCCTGATGCTGGGAAAGACTGAAGACAGAAGAAGGGGATGACAGAGTGAGATGGTTGGATGGCATCACTGACTCAATAGACACATATTTGAATAAATTCCGGAAGATAGTAAAGGATAGGGAAGCCTGGTGTGCCACAGTCCATGGGGTCGCAGAGTCAGGCACGACTGAAGTAACTTCGCATGCACACACACATTTATATTTATAAAAGAATGCTACAAATAGACAAAAACACTAGAAATCCAAAACAAAAACTAACAACAATATTTATTTTGTACAGGGAGGCAGAGAATATATGGAGAGAACTGTAATGAGAGTAAAATGTTTCTGAGAATATATTGTTGTCAATTTAGATTTAAAACATACAAATTTTAATATATTACAAATAAATTTACACAAAAATATAATTCTTAAACACTAAGACAAACTGAAACAAATAAACATATCATGTTGGTGATATAACTACAAAGACAAAAAATCATTTTGACAAGTTTCTGAATATATATTTTATCTATACATCCTTAAAAGTAATGATTGCAAACAAAGAAATCTAACATTACAAACATTAATTTTATTTAGTTTTATTGCTCTAGCTTTAAACTTTGCTTACGTATGTTATAGAATAACATTATAAAAAGGTAGTAATTTTAGAATTTTCAACTTAAAGGGGAGAGGTATAAAGTTAAAATTTCAAAAAGTTAAAAATTATACAATACTGAATTTGATATTAAGTATAACTTCATAGTTTGTTTTGTTTAAAATATACTTCCTCTCTGTCCACTAAGAAAGGCCAAGAAGCTATATCAACTCAATATCTCTAAATTTCCACATGCATATGTCATGATGTCTAAATATTATTCTCACTGAAAATTATTAGGGTTCTTAGAAAAATAGCTTGTTTGGGTCTAGGTAGGAAATGTACAAAAATAACAGAGAAGAATTTGCTATGCTAGAAATAAGGGAAGGTATCAAAGACTAATGTGGGGTCATGTCAAAAAAAGTCACAGTTAACACTCTTAAGGTGATCACACTGTTAATGAAAGGATTATTTAAAAACTATAAAAAATAACAATTGAATCTAATTCAAAATACTAAATACATATTTCATATTTGTGGTATTAAAAGTTGTTATGAAACAGATTAGAAATCAAAACAAGGCAAACTTTTCTTAGCATTATGATATATATCAAACATACAAATAATTTATTCAGAAAATCAGTAATAAAATAAAAAATATGCATTTTCTTTCATTTTTCTAGTAAATTTACTAATAAGAAAGAAGTTATTTATATGTGAATTCCAATAGATATATTTGAAGGAAAAATATAATTAGAAATTCACCATTTTGCAGACACTACTGTCGTGATTATACCAAGTAATATCCTTATTTGTTTTAGTTCTGTGAAAAGTGTCATTAATCTTTTGACATGGATTGCATTGAATATATAGACTGTTAGGTATTACTGTCACTTTAGCAATTAATTCCTCCAATCCATGAACATGATCTATCTTTCCTCTTTAATACTTTTCATGAGTACCTTACAGTTTTCTGGACGTGAGTCCTTTACCTCCTTAGTTAGAATTATTTATAGGTGTTTTTATTTCTTTAATTTTTGATGCAATTGCAACTGTTATTGCTTATTTCTCTTTTGGATAGTTTATTGTTAATACATAGATTATTAAACACAATAGATTATTGTTTATGAATTTGATATCCTGAAATTTTACCAAATTCATTGGGAAGATCTAATTGTTTTTTGATGGTGTCTTTAGTATTTTTCTATGTTTAGTATTATACTATCTGCAAACAGAGATGGTTCACACCTTTCTTTCCAATCTGGATTTTTTTTTTTCCCTTGTCTGCTATGGCTAAGATTTGCAATACCATGTTAAATAAAAGTGGCAAGACTAGTGATTTTTGTCCTGTGCCTGATCTTAGAGGAAATACTTTCAGCTTTTAATCCTTGAGTATGATGGTAGCTGTGGACTTGTAATTTATTGCCTGTATTATATTGAGGTGTGTTCTCTCTTGGAATGTAGAAGAGTTTGGATAGACAAAATAATCTTGAGAAAGAACAAAACTAGAGTTATCATAATCCCTGATTTAAAAATTACCATTTAAAGCTATAGTAATCAAAACAGTATGACACTGGCAGAAAAATCAGACCTGTGAATTAAAGGGACAGAAGAGAGAGGCCAGAAATGAGCCCACACTTACATGAACAATTACTCTATGACAAAAGAAGCATTAATGTACAATAGAGGAAAAATTGTCCCTTCAATAAACGAGATTGGGAAGACTGGACAACTACATGTGAAAGAATAAAACTGGACTACACTCTCATACTGTGCACAAAAATAAATTCAAAATTGACTAAAGATTTAAACGTAAGACCTGAAACCATAAAAAATTCTAGAAGGAAACACAGGCATTAAGATCTTTGCCATCAATCAGGGTTTTTTTGGGGTGGGTATGTTGCCTCAGGCAAGAGAAACAAAATGTAAACAAGTAGGACTACATCATGGGGTTCTCAAGGCTAGAATACTGAAGTGGTTTGCCATTCCCTTCTCCAGTGGGCCACATCTTATCAGAACTGTCCACTATAACCTGTCCATTTTGGGTGGCACTACACGGCATGGTTCATAGTTTGATTGAATTAGACAAGGCTGTGGTCCATGTGATCAGTTTGATTAGTTTTTGTGACTGTGGTTTTCATTCTGTCTGCCCTCTGATGGATAAGAATAAGAGGCTTATTGAGTTGGTGAAGGACAGAGAAGCCTTGCAAGTGCAGTCCATGGGATCGCAAAGAGTCAGACATGACTGAGCGACTTCAGTCACTCAGTTGTCTCCAACTCTTTGCGACCCCATGAATTGCAGCACTCCAGGCCTCCCTGTCCATCACCAACTCCCAGAGTTTACTCAAACTCATGTCCATCGAGTCAGTGATGCCATTCAGCCATCTCATCCTCTGTCATCCCATTCTCCTCCTGCCCTAATCCCTCGTAGCATCAGAGTCTTTTCCAATGAGTCAACTCTTCTCATGAGGTGGCCAAAGTATTGGAGTTTCAGCTTTAGCATCAGTCCTTCCAAAGAACATCCAGGACTGATCTCCTTTAGGATGGACTGGTTGGATCTCCCTGTAGTCCAAGGGACTCTCAAGAGTCTTTTCCAACACCACAGTTCAAAAGCATCAATTCTTCAGTGCTCAGCTTTCTTCACTGTCCAACTCTCACATCCGTACATGACCACAGGAAAAACCATAGCCTTGACTAGACAGATCTTTGTTGGCAAAGTAATGTCTCTGCTTTTCAATATGCTATCTAGGTTGGTCATAACTTTCCTTCCAAGGAGTAAGCGTCTTTTAATTTTATGGCTGCAGTCACCATCTGCGGTGATTTTGGAGCCCAAAAAATAATGTCTGACACTGTTTCCACTGTTTCCCCATTTATTTCCCATGAAGTGATGGGACCGAATGCCACAATCTTCGTTTTCTGAATGTTGAGCTTTAAGCCAACTTTTTCACTCTCCTCTTTCGCTTTCATCAAGAGGCTTTTGAGTTCCTCTTCACTTTCTGCCATAAGGGTGGTGTCATCTGCTTATCTGAGGTTATTGATATTTCTTCCAGCAATCTTGATTCCAGCTTGTGTTTCTTCCAGAGCAGCATTTCTCATGATGTACTCTGCATATAAGTTAAATAAGCAGGGTGACAATATACAGCCTTGACGTACTCCTTTTCCTATTTGGATCCAGTCTATTGTTCCATGTCCAATTCTAACTATTGCTTCCTGACCTGCATATAGGTTTCTCAAGAGGCAGGTCAGGTGGTCTGGTATTCCCATCTCTTTCAGAATTTTCCACAGTTTATTGTGATCCACACAGTCAAAGGCTTTGGCATAGTCAATAAAGCAGAAATAGATGCTTTTCTGGAACTCTCTTGCTTTTTCAACGATCTAGCAAATGTTGGCAATTTGTTATCTGAGGACCATATCAAACTAAAAAATTTTACACATCTCAGGAAACCATCAATAAAATGAAAGTCACCTACCGAGTGAGAGAAGATATTTATAAATAATATAACCAATAAGGGGTTAATATATAAAATGTATGAAGAACTCATAGAACTCAAGATCCAAAAAACAGTTTGATTAAAAAATGGGCAGAGGTTCTGGAGATTTTTCCAAAATATGAATACAGATGGCCAACAGATACATGAAAAGAAGCTCAACATCATTAATTATCATGGAAATGGTTATTAAAGTCATAATTAGATATCATTTGACACCTGTCAGAATGGTTATTATAAAAAATACAACAGGTAACAAGTTTTGATGATGATATGGAGAAAAAGAAGTCCTTATGCACTGTTGGTAAGAATGTAAAATGGTGTAGCCACTATGGAGAAGAGTATGAAGATTCCTTAGAAACTTAAAAATAGTCCTGCCATACGATCCAGTAATTTCACTCTTGTATATTTATCTGAAAGCACTCATTAGAAAATATATATAAGCCCCTATGTTCATTTGCAATATTATTTACAATACCCAAGATATGAAAACAACCTAAGTGTTCAGAAATAGAGATATGGATAATATATGGCATATATACACACACACACAACAGAATACTACTTACACATAAGAACAAATAAGTCTTGTTTTTTGCAACAGCATAAATGGACTTAGAGAGCATTATGTAAAGTGATAAAAGGCACACAGAGAAAGAAAATATTGTATAATTTTATTTAAATGTGGAACCTAAAAAACAAAACAAATGAACAAACATAATAAAACAGAAATAGATTCTTAGATACAAAGAACAAACAGGTTGTTGCCCATTTGAGGAAAAGGGTGTGTGGGAAGGAAAAAATAGGTAAGGGATATTAAAAGGTATAAACTTGTAGTTGCAAAAGGAAAGAGTCACCAGTATGAAACATACAGGGTAGGGAATATAGTTAATAACTTGTAATACCTTTGCATGATAACATATCATAATTAAACACCATGGTAATCATTTTGAAATGTATAGAAATATCAAATAACTACATGTGTAACAGAAATTAACATAGTGTTGTAGATAAGTCATTATACTTCAAAAACAAACTCATAGAAAAAGAGATCATATTTGTGGTTTTCACATGTAAGGAGGGGAGGGAAAATTAGATGAAGATAGTCATACATTACAAACTTCTAATTATAGATAAATAGGTACTAGGAATGTAATGTAGAACATGGTAAATATAATTAACATTGCTTTATGTTATGCTTAAAAGATAAGAGCATAAATTCTGAATTCTCATCATAAATTTTTTTCTATTATATAAATTTGTGTCTATATGAGATGATGCAAGTTCACTAAACTTACTTTGATAATTATTTCATGATGTAGTAAGTAAAATTATTATGCTGTGCACTTTAAACATACAGAGTATTGTATGTCAGTGGTATCTCAGTAAAACTGGAAGAAAAAAGGGAATATTTAAAGTATTTTTTAAAATGTTTTGTAAGAAGTTGACAGGGTTTGATTATTCTGAAGAGCAAAAGTATTACCCCAAGTATTATTTACTGATTTCAAGATGAAAAACAAACAAAAAAATCATGACTTTGGAATAGAGGGAACAAGTTATCACTTCCTGAAATAACTGATCAACCATTAATAATGGGACAACTAGATGCTATGTGTCTCCTGTCAGGATGTAGTATAAGGTACAGAGCACCACCTAGAAAATATTTCTGCCAAAATACTGAGTATAAATCTATTCAGTCTTTATATATCATTTCTGGCTTACAGGAAGTTAGAGTAATAAAATTAAATGGCACTACAAAGAAGTAATGTGGGTCATTTTATAAGATAATTGATCAGGTTTTATCTGCAACTGAATACCATTAAAAAGAATCATTTTTGTCTTTTAGGGAAAAAAATGAGATATTTAGACCTTTTATAGAGCATGATTTGAACACCAAGCATAAAAAGACATTTTCGAGACAACTGAAATATGGAATTGGTATTATATTATATTATATTAAAGACTTCTGTGTTCTCAAAATATAGCTTCAAACTTGTTTGACCTTCCTATCATTGAGAGATTAAATAAGCCTGAATCTGGACAGGCTTATTGCTGGTTTGAACAATACAGTGCATCAAAAGTAACTCTATGTGATTTCAGGAGTTAGGTAATTAAAAAAGCCATGTGTTTTCTGTTTGGTAATATTGGGTGAGTCACTCAAGTGAAATCAACCTCTAAGTAGGAAGTCCAGCTACTTGATGACTGCCATGCTGGAAAATATACATGTAACCATTTCTTCCTCAATCCAGGTCATCTCTGATGTAGGAAAAGGGCAAATTAGCCAAGATGGCATGGTCAGGCTCTCTCACCCCATAGCCTCTGGCTCTTGCCCCACATTTTGTAAATAATGATTATGGAACAGCTGAAACCACTTTTAGCACTGCACTCCTCGTGATGTGCACATGCAGTTCATGAGGTACTTGATTGGTCACAGGCTACTTTGTGCCGTATGCCTGTATGAGATTCATCATGAAAGCCCTGGCTGCTGCTGCATTGGGGCTACATTGTAGAGACATCAAAGTTATACTATATGAGGTTATATTATGGCTCCTTTATGGTTATGTTGTGACTGTTGCTACGACTGCTGCGTCATCCAGGAGAGTGGCTGTGCTATGGCTGCCATGCCAGCCAGGAGAGAAGAAATGTGTTCGCAGCTCCTATGGCTCCTTGCCTCTTCTTCCAGCCTCTTAGCTTGAGTCTTGCCTAACCTGGGTTCAGCAAACAGTGTGACCAGTGTGAAGTGCAAGACAATTGGTGCTGTGAACAGGATGATCAGCAACCGGCATAGTCGGCAGGATACCCAGCAGGTAGCGAAGCCTGAGGCTCCGCTGGATGGAGGAAGCCAGTGGCCAACAGATAGCATGTGGTACTGTGTGTCTGTTACCCTCTTGGCGTGGGCTCCAGTGGAAGACTGGGAGGCAGTGGACAGGTCACCAAATAGCACTGAAAAGGCATTAAAGGTGGTGAGTTCCTGTTTGCCAAACAAGGCTGCATGTACTGCCGCTGGCACTGTGGGGTGGATTTTCCTGACTGCCTTGAAGGTGACTATGGACCGTACCTGATGGCGATGCTGCTCTGGTGCATAATATGCAGAGAAGCTTGGAAGAACTAGAGCAATGTATATTGGCATTAGAGCAAGAACCCCATGACCCTGAAGAACCCAGCATCTCTGACAGCAAAGTGGTAAGCAACGGTGATGAGGAACCTTGTGAGAATGCCAGTCCATGCTTGGCAGAGAGGCACATTTAAGCAGAAAGTGAAGCAAGAGCAGCCTATGGCCCAGGGTAGGCATCCTCAAGGGGTCAATGTGACTGAGTTCACAGACCATATACTCGGGAGAAGTCGGTTAACTTGGGAGTGCAATTTTTGCAAAAGCAAGGAGAACATTTGGTGGCATGTTTCTTGTGACTTTGGGACACAGGGGTGTTGCTGTTCAATCACTCATTTGCAGCCCCATGGACTGCAGCAAGCCAGGCTTCCTTGTCCTTCACCAACTCCTGGAGTTTGCTCAAACTCATGTCCTTTGAGTTGGTGATGCCATCCAACCATCTCATCTTTTATCATCCCCTTCTCCTCCTGCCTTTAAACTTTCCCAGCCTAAATATCTTTTCCAATGAGTCAGCTCTTTGCATCAGGTGGCCAAAATTTGGAGTTTCAGCTTCAACAGCAGTCCTTCCAATGAATATTCAGGGTTGATTTCCTTTAGGATTGACTGGCTTGATCTCCTTGGGGCCGTCGTCCAAGGGACTCTCAAAAGTCTTCTCCAGTGCCATAGTTTGAAGCTATCAATTCTTTAGCACTCAACCTTTTTTATTGTCCAGCTCTCATATCCATACATGACCACTGGAAAAACCATAGTTTGGACTAGATGGACCTTTGTAGGCAAAGTAATGTCTCTGCTTTTTAATAGGCTGTCTAGGTTGGTCACTGCTTTTTTCCAAGAAGCAAGCTTCTTTTAATTTCATGTCTGCAGTCACTGTCCACAGTGATTTTGGAGCCCAATAAAATAAAAAGTCTGTCACTGTTTCTACTGTTCCCCTATCTATTTGCCATGAAGTGATGGGACTAGATGCCGTGATCTTTGTTTTTTGAATGTTGAGTTTTAAGCCAGATTTTTTACTCTTTTCTTTCACCTTCATCAATAGACTCTAATTCCTCTTTACTTTTTGCCATAGGGTGGTATCATCTGCATATCTGAGGTTATTGATATTTCTTTCCATTAATATCAAGGTTTCCCTGGTGGCTCAGATGGTAAAGAATCTGCTTGCAATGCAGAAGACTCGGGTTTGAGCCCTGTGTCAGGAAGATCCCCTGGAGAAGGAAATATCTACCCATACCAGTATTCTTGCCTGGAGAATTCTATGTATAGAGGAGTCTGGTGGGCTACAGTCCATGGGGTCGCAAAGAGTCAGACACGACTGAGCGACTAACACTTTTTTATGACTAATTGTAATCATTGACTCTTTATTATGTGTATATGAGAGCTTATTGAATCATACTATTTTTTTAATTAGAAAAGTTTTATAATAGCTTTTAAAGATTACCCACAGGAAGAAAAGGTAAAGATTTGTTATAACTTAAGTTAGGGCAGAGGAGCAAAAGACTATTGTGTCTTGTAATTTTAATCTAATCCTAGAAGAAAGGTAGAATTAACATAAGACTTGAAAAGGAGTTAGAAGATAGATATGGGAAGAATTAAAGATAGAATGAAAACTAGGAGATTAAAAAGAACCTCAAAGATATGATAAAATCACTTTGTACTGTAATTATATGTTTTATGTGGGTGTACCTCCCACTAGTTTGTTAAATCATTTGAGCCAGGACATTATCTTCACCTTTTTATTGCCAGTGTCTAGCTTATTGGCTGGTGTGCTTTAGGTACTCAGTAAATGTAGCAAAAAAGGAAGAACAAAAGTTTGGATAAATTGGAATTTAAAATACTGGATATAGTAGTTTGAAAACTCAACATCAAATTCATCAAGGGAGTGTACTGAGGTTAAGGTTCTGTACTCAGTACTCTGTGCACCTGTCATATTAGAGTGTATATTATAGATGTGCAGAGCAAGACATTCAAACTGTATAATGTATGATTGGAGATGAAAAATGGATAGAGAAAAATAAACATTGTAAATTAAGTAAATTTACCACCCACTTAAAACAAATACATAAGGACATAATATCTTCTCACAATGTTAGAAAAAATAGCTAATATTAGGAGATATTTTAGGTTTCTCTCAGATAAAAATAGCATAGTGAAAGAATAAACTTTAAAAGGTAAATTATGATGGTAGCAATCATCATGATCACCAATACTGCCTATACTGAGTATCAGGTACTTTACAATCATTATTGCTAATATATACAGCATCTTTGCAAGGGAACTATTATTATTTTAATTTTAAAGATAAGGAAATTAAAGTTCAGAGATTTAAGTATCTTGCTAAAAGTCTCACAAGTAATAAACACATTTGACATGTGACAAGCACAAGACAGTTAACAAAAGTAAACAAAAACCACAGTTAATAATATCTCTATTTCTCCAAGAGGAAATTGAGATATACAATCATGTAATTCATAAGTGGTTAGATTTTGAGGTCTTCCTAACTCCAAAATACTTGGCAATAAAATCAAAAGTGTAAGCCAATCTGTAATACCAGATTGAAGGATGCTAATTTAGATACACATGCTTATAGTCGTGAATATTTATCCCCAAATCTCTGGAAAAGTGGGTCAGAGAAACTGATGGTATTTTTATAGAAGGAAAAATAGAGGTTGAATAATGCAATGTGAAAGATATTAGGTTTTCAGATTCTGCTATGATAATAGCTGAAATTAATTTCTCAGAAGCTGAGGAATTTGGCAGAGGTATTTGGAGGTTGAGAATATCCCTGTGAGAACAAGAAGAAATTAAAAAATATAAGAGAGATGATCAAGGATAGAGAATCCCTGCTCACCTTTCCAGATGTCACAAAGTGGTGGCTCATATTTGAAAAATGATATGAAGAAAATTCCCCAGGGAAGAAATCAAACCAACAGCTTTAAAGAGCAAAATAGCTGCAGAAATGTTTAAAGGAGTACACAGACTGAGAAAACCAGGGTGAGGACTCAGCAGCAGAAATCCATACAGAAATAACAAATCTGTAAAGATAGTCAGGGTGATGAGAGAAGAAAGAGAAGGCCAGACAAGAATAAAGACACTTCCCATAGATGTCTAAGGTTGCACAGGGAAATAAGACAGCAGTGGAGAGTAAAACAGTCATAGACAGGTTAAGTTGATAATAAAGAAAAACAATAGTGATGCTGGTGATTCTTGTATTCTCTTGATAATGGGCGTGATTGGTAAAAATTTCAGAAACAAGAAAGAAAAAGGAATCTCAGCTGATGTAAGGTGCTAACAAAGAATAAGTAATTTATTGGAAACTCACAGTTCAGGAAGTGAGTTCAAGGAAGAAAGTACTCAAATGAAATGCTGTAGTTAAATTAGTACATTTTAGAAATCATTAAATATTTGATGATTGCCATGACTAGATATTGTTAGACATTTTCTTTAAAGAATTGATAGATATTTTTTAAAAGTCAGAGACTATGAAACTAAACATTGACTTTTAGATTTTTTGAAGCAACAGGAACCATGGTAGAAGAGGAAAAAGCTGTTGGATTGAGGACTCTGAAGAGATGTCATGGTTTAATAACATTAAATTTTATTTCCGTGAAGCAAATGTTTGATCATGCAAACAACAACACAAATAGTTTCTCTTTAAGACCATCTGTCTAAACATTGATGAAATATGTGAAGACATTTCCCTCCAACACCATCAGCAGCTCATATACAATGGTGGGGGGATGTTTGTGAAGGGTGCATAATTCAAGGTGTCAGAGAAAAGAGACAAGACTGCTTTTCTAGTTTCCCTCTGTGTGTATGGTCTGAAGATTATTTTGCAAGTAAATTCTTAGGCGCTTTCAAGGAAGTGAAATACACACTTGAAAGTGAGATGCTACTATACAGTCTGAAATGAATATCACTTAATGCAGATGACATTGGTCTTTGAGTTATAAGAGGAACACAGGATGTAGACAAATACCAATAGTGTTCTCCAGAGAGCTGTAGGAAGTACAATTAAACAGATCAATGTAGCAAACCATAAATGTGGTACTACATGCAAAAATGGCTCTGTGAAATGTGACAATACAGAGACTGACTCAGGAGTATTACTGGCCTACACTTTATTAAAAAAAAAAAAAAGAGGACTATCATAAAATAAAATTCAGTTCAGTTCAGTCACTCAGTCCTGTCCGACTCTTTGCAACCCCATGCAACCCCATGAATCGCAGCACGCCAGGCCTCCCTGTCCATCACCAACTCCCGGAGTTCACCCAGACTCATGTCCATCAAGTCAGTGATGCCATCCAGCCATCTCATCCTCTGTCATCTCCTCCTGCCCCTAATTCCTCCCAGCATCAGAGTCTTTTCCAATGAGTCAACTCTTCGCATGAGGTGGCCAAAGTATTGGAGTTTCAGCTTTAGCATCATTCCTTCCAATGAACACCCAGGACTGATCTCCTTTAGGATGGACTGATTGGATCTCCTTGCAGTCCAAGGGACTCTCAAGAGTCTTCTCCAACACGACAGTTCAAAAGCATCAATTCTTCGGCACTCAGCTTTTTTCACAGTCCAACTCTCACATCCATACATGACCACTGGAAAAAACATAGACTTGATTAGATGGACCTTTGTTGGCAAACTAATGTCTCTGCTTTTGAATATGCTATCTAGGTTGGTCATAACTTTCCTTCCAAGGAGTAAGTGTCTTTTAATTTCATGGCTGTAGTCACCATCTGCAGTGATTTTGGAGCCCCCCAAAACAAAGTCTGACACTGTTTCCACTGTTTCCCCATCTATTTCCCATAACATGGAATATTGAAGTGGTGTGCCAGTCCCTATTCCAGGGGTTTCCATTTCCTACTCCAGGGGATTTTCCAGAACCAAGGGGTTGAACCCAAGTCTTTTGCATCTCCTGCATCGGCAGATGGATTCTTTACCACAAGTGCCACCTGGAAAGTCCAAGACATGGAAGAGGAAAAGGGAAGAAATCAAGAGCAAATCCACTATTAGAAAACAAGGCTGAGTAAACAACTTTCAGTGACGATATTTTTGTGTGTGTGCCATAGTTTTATGTGGTCCCTCAACAGGAATGTGTTTCTTCTGGCAGAGGCTTTTTCGGGTTCCACTGGAAACACAGGTATAACTTAAAGGAGGGTTACGTACTTGTTGAAAGGAGGAATATCCAATTTATTATCATGTTTCCATATTTCAAAGGGAACTGCAACAACACTTTAGGGAACAAATGTCAAATTCCACCAGCTCATGTGAAGAATCAAGGGAATGGCAGTGCATTACTCAAGGTTAAAAAAAAAAATGAAGGAAGAAAAGGAGAAAGTATGAAAAAGTTATGGTGCAGTATTAATAGATGACAGTGTAGAATGTAAAGCTTAAGACTTAAAAAGGAAAAGCAGGAAAATATCACATTTAGGAACATCAAAGTAGATCTACATGTATAAGCATAAATAGATAATCCTGGGGATGAAGATATTAGAAAAAAGGTTTTAAACATTTAAGGGAAGTAGTGAAAGTGAAAGTGTTAGTTGCTCAGTCATGTTCCTCTGTCCATGGAATTCTCCAGGCCAGAATATGAGAGTGGGTTGCCATTTTCTTCTCCAGGGAGCTTCTTGACCCAGGGATCAAACCCAGGTCTCTTGAATTATAGGCAGATTCTTTACTGTCTGAGCCGCAGGGAAGTACTGGGTCAAAGAGATCTTTTGTAAATGAGATAAACTTCTGGATAAAATACATATAATGTTCCACCAAAAAGAACCAGGAGAAGATGAGACCAAGGAACACATACTAAATAACTGTGAAGTACTTAAGAATCAGATGACTCAGATTTAATAATAATATCACAGACGTATACACATACACATGAATATATATATGTGTGTGTGTGTGTGTGTTCAAAATAATGTTTAAAATAATCCTTCAGTCTGGAAGAACAGTTAAAATGTTTTAAAATAATCCTTCACTCTGTTTAAAATAATCCTTCAGTCTAGAAGAACAGTTATCCTAATTTCGATTTTGCAGGTGAAAACAGCTAGGTTCAAATAAATCTATCAATATGTCCATGAAAAAATAAGTGAATCATTGGAAAAGATGCAGATGCTGTAAAAGACTGAAAGCAAAAGGAGAAGGGGGTGGCAGAGACTGAGATGGTTAGATAGCATCATTGACTCAATGGACATGAATCTGAGCAAACTCTGGGAGATTGTGAAGGACAGGGGAGCCTGATGTGCTGCAGTCCATGGAGCTGTAGAGTCAGACATGATTTAGCAACTAAACAGTGCACACACAAATATATCTGGTTTGTATAATTTAAGTACCTTTTATCATTTTATATATTATGGACACTTTTCTAATAATTCAGTAGTCCTCTATGATATCATTTTAATGCCTGAATATTTTTCTAGTAGATATATGTCTATATCAGATCAGATCAGGTCAGATCAGTCACTCAGTCATGTCCGACCCTTTGCGACACCATGAATTGCAGCACGCCAGGCCTCCCTGTCCATCACCAACTCCCGGAGTTCACTGAGACTCACGTCCATCGAGTCAGTGATGCCATCCAGCCATCTCATCCTCTGTTGTTCCCTTCTCCTCCTGCCCCCAATCGCTCCCAGCATCAGAGTCTTTTCCAATGAGTCAACTCTTCGCATGAGGTGGCCAAAGTACTGGAGTTTCAGCTTTAGCATCATTCCTTCCAAAGAAATCCCAGGGCTGATCTTCAGAATGGACTGGTTGGATCTCCTTGCAGTCCAAGGGACTCTCAAGAGTCTTCTTCAACACCACAGTTCAAAAGCACTATATATTCCTGTGTAATTAATTTAATCATTCTCTTTGTTGGGTATTTATATCACTGCCAGCATTTCACCATTATGAAAATGTATTAGGTATATTTGAGATAAATATGAATATATCTGTCAATATTTCTTCTGATTAATTCTTAGCCTTCTAATTGTTAGATTTAATGTTTTGCACAGATTGGGGACTTCTACTTATACTGCTCTTAAAGAATTTTCCACAGCTTGTTGTGTTCCACACAGTCAAAAGTTTAGCATAGTCAGTGAAGAGGAGGTAGATGTTTTTCCGGAATTTTCTTGCTTTTTCTGTGATCCAATGGATGTTGGCAATTTAATCTCTGGTTCTTCTGCTTTTTCTGTCCAGCTTGAACATCTGGAAATTCTCAGTTCACGTACAGTTGAAGCCTAGCTTGGAGGATTTTGAGCATTACTTTGCTAACATGTGATATGAGTGCAATTGTGCAGTAGTTTGAACATTCTTTGGTATTGACCTTTGGGATTGGCATGAAAACTGACCTTTTTCAATCCCATGACCACTGCTGAGTTTTCCAAATTTGCTGGCATATTGTCTGCAGCACTTCCACAGCATCATC
Source organism: Bubalus kerabau (assembly GCF_029407905.1). Lineage (NCBI taxonomy): Eukaryota > Metazoa > Chordata > Mammalia > Artiodactyla > Bovidae > Bubalus > Bubalus kerabau. Next base: position 79,103,883 of record NC_073625.1, on the reverse strand, counting down.
TTTTAGGATTTGAAATAGCTCTCGCTGGAATTCCATCACCTCCACTAGCTTTGCTCCTAGGGATGCTTCCTAAGGCCCACTTGACTTCACACCCCAGGTTGTCTGGCTCTAGGTGAGTGATCACATAATTGTGGTTATCTGAGTTTTATATAGTTCTTCTGTGTATTCTTGCCACCTCTTCTTAGTATCTTCTGTTTCTGTTAGGTCCATACCATTTCTGTCCTTTATTGTACCCATCTTTGCATGAAATATTCCCTTGGTATCTCTAATTTTCTTGTAGAGATCTCTAACTATCCCATTCTATTGTTTTCCTCTATTTCTTTGCATTGATCACTGAGGAAGGCTTTCTTATCTCTCCTTGCTATTCTTTGGAACTCTGCATTCAGATGTTCCTTTTCTCCTTTGCCTTTAGCTGTTTTTCTTTCCTCAGATGTTTGTAAGATCTCCTCAGACAACCATTTAGCCTTTTTATATTTCTTTTTCTTGGGGATGGTTTTGACACCGCCAAACCTCTCTCCATAGTTCTTCAGGCACTATGTCTATCAGATCTAATCCTTTGAATCTTTTTGTCACTTCCACTGTACAACTGTAAGGGTTTTGAACTGTGGAAAATTCTTAAAGAGATGGGAATACCAGACCACCTAACCTGCCTCCTGAGAAATCTGTATGAAAATCATGAAGCAAGTTAGAACCCGACATGGAACCACAGACTGGTTGCAAATTGAGAGAGGAGTATGTGAAGGTTGCATGTTGTCACCTTGCTTATCTTACATGCAGAGTATATCACGAAAAATGCTGGGCTGGATGAAGCACAAGCTGGAATCAAGATTGCAGGGAGAAATATCAATAACCTCAGATATGCGGAAATATCAATAACCTCAGACACCACCCTTATGACAGAAAGTGAAGAGGAACTAAAAACCCTCTTGATGAAAGTGAAAGAGGAGAGTGAAAAAGCTGGCCTAAAACTCAACATTCAAAAAACAAAGATCATGGCATCTAGTGCCATCACTTCATGGCAGATAGATAGGGAAACAGTGGAAACAGATTTTATTTTCCTGGGTCCAAAATCACTGCAGATGGTGACTGCAGTCATTAAATTAAAAGACTCTTGCTCTTTGGATGAAAAGGTATTACAAACCTAGACAGCCTATTAAAATACAGAGACATTACTTTACTGACAGGGGTCTGTGTAGTCAAAGCTATGGTTTTTCCAGTGGTCATGTATGGATGTGAAAGTTGGGCCATAAAGAGGGCTGAGAGCAGAAGAATTTATTCTTTTGAACTGTGGTTTTGGAGAGTCCCTTGGATTGCAAGGAGATCAAACCCATCAATCCTAAAGGAAATCAATCCTTAATATTCATTGGAAGGACTGATGCTGAAGCTGAAGCTCCAATACTTTGGCTACCTGATGTGAAGAACTGACTCACTGGAAAAGACCCTGATGCTGGGAAAGACTGAAGGCAGGAGAAGGGGATGACAGAGGATGAGATGGCTGGATGGCATCACTGACTCAATGGAAATGAGTTGAGAAAGCTCAGGGAGTTGGTGATGGACATTGAAGCCTGGCATGCTGCAGTCCATTAGGTCGCAAAGAGACAGACACGACTGAGTGAATGAACTGACTGACTGAACTCATACTGCTAAATTGCATTATAGGTAAGTTTGAACAATTTTTTTTTCAGAAATGAGTGCCCATTTCTTCACACCTTGGTGAAAAATGGGCATTATTAAACTGTTTTTAAAAGACCAAAATAAAATATAAAAATTAAAAGGTGGAGAGTGAGTGAGTGAGTGAGTGAAGTCGCTCAGTCATGTCCGACTTTTTGCGACCCCATGGACTGTAGCTTACCAGGCTCCTCCATCCATGGAATTTCCCAGGTAAGAATACTGGAGTGGGTTGCCATTTCCTTCTCCAGGAGATCTTCCTCACTTAGGGATTGAAGCCAGGTCTCCTGCATTGTAGGTAGACACTTTACCATCTGTACCACCAGGAAAGTCTAAAAAGAGGAGAGGGAAATGGCAATCCACTCTGCTATTCTCACCTGGGAAATCCCATGGACAGAGGAGTCTAGCCCGCTACAGTCCATGGAGTCACAAAAGAGTGGGACACAACTTACCAACTAATCAACAACAACAATTGAAAAATGGCAAAAAGTAGTGGAACAGAATACTGAATATGCTGTTAAATAAAGTCCTTGTTAAAGATGAAAATATGTATATATATATATAAGGGAATGACTGATTTTCTTTCAAATTTATTTCTACTGGCACAATCATCTTTTCCTCTCAAGATAATGTATCTTCTCTATTCTGTATGTTTATTTCTACCTCTACAAATTTTTACCATATATATGTTTGTGTGTGTGCATGTGTGTACACACACACATTGTTGTTGTTCTTTTGCTAAGTCTTGTGTGACTCTTCGAATCCCCATGAACTGTAGCACATGAGGCTTCCCTGTCCTTTACTATCTCCCTGAGTTTGCTGAAACTCATGTCCATTGAGCTGGTGATGCAACCCAGCCATCACATCCTCTGTCATCCCCTTCTCCTCTTGCCTTCTATCTTTCCCAGCATGGGGGCTTTTTCAATGAATTCGCTCTTTGCATCAGGAAGCCAAAGTATTAGAGCTTCCACTTCAGATCAACCCTTCCAATGAATATTTAGGGATGATTTTGCCAAGAAAATGCACTGGTCATAACAAACACCCTCTTCCAACAACACAAGAGAAGACTCTATACATGGACATCGCCAGATGGTCAACACCGAAATCAGATTGATTATATTCTTTGCAGCCAAACATGGAGAAGCTCTATACAGTGAACAAAAACAAGACCAGTAGCTGGCTGTGGCTCAGACCATGAACTCCTTATTGCCAAATTCAGACTAAATTGAAGAAAGTAGGGAAAACCACTAGACCATTCAGGTATGACTTAAATAAAATCCCTTATGATTATACAGTGGAAGTGAGAAATAGATTTAAGGGCCTAGACCTGATAGATAGAGTGCCTGATGAACTATGGACAGAGTTTCATGACATTGTACAGGAGACAGGGATCAAGACCATCGCCATGGAAAATAAATGCAAAAAAGCAAAATGGCTGTCTGGGGAGGCCTTACAAATAGCTGTGAAAAGAAGAGAAGCGAAAAGCAAAGGAGAAAAGGAAAGATATAAACATCTGAATGCAGAGTTCCAAAGAATAGCAAGAAGAGATAAGAAAGCCTTCTTCAGCGATCAATGCAAAGAAATAGAGGAAAAAAACAGAATGGGAAAGGCTAGGGATCTCTTCAAGAAAATCAGAGATACCAAGGGAACATTTAATGCAAAGATGAGCTCAATAAAGGACAGAAATGGTATGGACCTAACAGAAGCAGAAGATATTAAGAAGAGATGGCAAGAATACACAGAAGAACTGTACGAAAAAGATCTTCATGACCCAGATAAACACGATGGTGTGATCACTGGCCTAGAGCCAGACATCCTGGAATGTGAAGTCCAGTGGGCCTTAGAAAGCATCACTACAAACAAAGCGAGTGGAGGTGATGGAATTCCAGTTGAGCTATTCCAAATCCTGAAAGATGATGCTGTGAAAGTGCTGCACTCAATATGCCAGCAAATTTGGAAAACTGAGCAGTAGCCACAGGACTGGAAAAGGTCAGTTTTCATTCCAATCCCAAAGAAAGGCAATGCCAAAGAATGCTCAAACTACCACACAATTGCACTCATCTCACACGCTAGTAAAGTAATGCTCAAAATTCTCCAAGCCAGGCTGCAGCAATATGTGAACCGTGAACTTCCTGATGGTCAAGCTGGTTTTAGAAAAGGCAGAGGAACCAGAGATCAAATTGCCAACATCCGCTGGATCATCAAAAAAGCAAGAGAGTTCCAGAAAACATCTATTTCTGCTTTATTGACTATGCCAAAGCCTTTGACTGTGTGGATCACAATAAACTGTGGAAAATTCTGAAAGAGATGGGAATACCAGACCACCTGATCTGCCTCTTGAGAAATTTGTATGCAGGTCAGGAAGCAACAGTTAGAACTGGACATGGAACAACAGACTGGTTTCAAATAGGAAAAGGAGTTCATCAAGGCTGTATATTGTCACCCTGTTTATTTAACTTATATGCGGAGTACATCATGAGAAACGCTGGACTGGAAGAAACACAAACTGGAATCAAGACTGCCGGGAGAAATAGCAATAACCTCAGATATGCAGATGACACCACCTTTATGGCAGAAAGTGAAGAGGAACTAAAAAGCCTCTTGATGAAAGTGAAAGTGGAGAGTGAAAAAGTTGGCTTAAAGCTCAACATTCAGAAAATGAAGATCATGGCATCCAGTCCCACCACTTCATGGGAAATAGATGAGGAAACAGTGGAAACAGTGTCAGACTTTATTTTTCTGGGCTCCAAAATCACTACAGATGGTGACTGCAGCCATGAAATTAAAAGACGCTTACTCCTTGGAAGGAAAGTTATGACCAACTTAGACAGCATATTCAAAAGCAGAGACATTACTTTGCCAACAAAGGTCCATCTAGTCAAGGCTATGGTTTTTCCTGTGGTCATGTATGGATGTGAGAGTTGGACTGTGAAGAAGGCTGAGGGCCGAAGAATTGATGCTTTTGAACTGTGGTGTTGGAGAAGACTTTTGAAAGTCCCTTGGATTTCAAGAAGATCCAACCAGTCCATTCTAAAGAAGATCAGTCCTGGGTGTTCTTTGGAAGGAATGATGCTAAAGCTGAAACTCCAACACTTTGGCCACCTCATGCGAAGAGTTGACTCATTGGAAAAGACTCTGATGCTGGGAGGGACTAGGGGCAGGAGGAGAAGGGGATGACAGAGGATGAGATGGCTGGATGGCATCACTGACTCGATGGACGTGAGTCTGGGTGAACTCCGGGAGTTGGTGATGGACAGGGAGGCCTTGCATGCTGCGATTCATGGGGTTGCAAAGAGTCGGACATGAGTTAGCGACTGATCTTATCTGGTCTGATCCGATCGTTTAGGATGGAGTGGTTTGAGCTTACTGTCCAAAGGACTCTCAAGAGTCTTTTCCAGCATCATAATACAAAAGCATCAATTCTTTGGCACTCAGCCTTCTTTATGGTCTAATTCTCACATCCATATATGACTAGTGAAAAACCATAGCTTTACCTCATCCATTCCTCATTGATGAACCATCTAAGCTCTTAGCCCTTAACTTTGAAGTTATATCTATATCTACACCTGTACCTATATCTGTACATATCTAGATAGAGATCTAGGTCTAAGCTACTATATGTCATGTGCTGAGCTCTGGGATTTCAGTGACTCCAGGTCACCAAACTTTTCTATAGTTGTCTGGTGAATTGAGTAGAATGTATTTATGGGAAAAATAGCTGAGGATGAAGACAATGCATGATCCTGGCTAAAATGGGAAGAAGACTTTAGGAAAAGTCTAAGATGGTGACAAGTTTGGAAGTAAATTAGGGTTTGTGGCTTCTAGGGAAAGGAATTATTTAGAAATAAGTCAATGCACTGAAGTGGCTGTGATGGAAGCATTAATCGAGAATGTGTTTCTGAGCACAACTCCCTGAACTTAAAGGTGACTAAGGGAAGGAAAAAGCATTCCTACATCTGCTTGTGTAACACTGTTTATGACACAGAACTGTGTCTGGAATTTCACCAAGAGAAAATTTATTATGGTTAGCATGTAGTCTATTTTCCAATATAAATAAACAAAGAATTTGAAGTCATTAATTAATCATATGCTGATGCAAATAAGCTTTTTCTTGACAAACATAAAGTAAGTTACTCATCACAAAGTGAATTTGTGATTCAATCTGAGTTTGCAGTTCTTTTGGATGTGGATTATATTCACATAGGTAAGCCAGAACTTTTCCTTATTCTCAAAGTAGGGACCTAGAGAAATATAGAGAATGTATAGAATCAAACATTTGCAAGAATTTGAGACTGGGACTATCATTGCTAGAGTCAGGTATTATTTCAAAACTGTGCCTAAGGTTATTGCTATGGGAGAAAATGAGGAGAAAACAGCACCTTCCCTGAAGTTCTAGACAGCTGCTTCTAACACTCAAAATACAGGTTATTATAATTACAACATTAATTTGACGACAAGGTCATTTACATGCAGTTCTTGGTGAGACCTGTGTTTCTAACTACCATACATATAATAAGCTTTCAATGGAAAGATGTCTTCCGATATCACATCATCAGATACATTTTTGTCTCTTCCTGCTATTTTCAAACAGCAGTTCTAGTTATTAATGATGCTACAGAGGAAAAAAAAATGTTAAGTCCCTTCCTATAAACAAGAAATTTTCAATCTGGCTTTGTGGTAGACTGCTAATTAGAATACGATGCATACTTAAATATAGCAGGAATTCTTAGTGCCAGGAAAGACCAAAAAAGAGGGTGAACCACTCATTTATACATTCATTATCAGGATATCTCTTCACCAAAAACTTGAGTCTCCCAGTATTTATGTGTGGTTTGAAAAAGTAGATGTCATACTAATTCAGGGTATAATTATTTCTTTTTTTAAATTTAAATTTATTTATTTTAATTGGAGGTTAATTACTTTACAATATTGTATTGGTTTTGCCATACATCATGAATCCACCACGGGCGTACACATGTTCCCAATCCTGAACCCCCCTCGCACCTCCCTCCCCATACCATCCCTCTGGGTCATCCCAGTGCACCAGCCCCAAGCATCCTGTATCCTGTATTGAACCTGGACTGGTGATTAGTTTCTTATATGATATTATACATGTTTCAATGTCATTCTCCCAAATCATCCCACCTTCTCCCTCTCCCACAGAGTCCGAAAGACTGTTCTATACATCTGTGTCTCTTTTGCTGTCTGGCATACAAGGTTATAGTTACCATCTTTCTAAATTCCATATATATGCATTAGTGTACTGTATTGGTGTTTTTCTTTCTGGCTTACTTCACTCTGTATAATCGGCTCCAGTTTCATCCACCTCATTAGAACTGATTCAAATGTATTCTTTTTAATGGCTGAGTAATACTCCATTGTGCATATGTACCACAGCTTTCTTATCCATTCATCTTCTGATGGACATCTAGGTTGCCCTCATGTCCTGGCTATTATAATTATTTCTACTGAAAGTAAACAGGTAATTTCTTTTTTCAGCTTTAACAAACTCATGACTCATTTAGGATCATATTAGTATCATTTTCACACAAATGTAAAAAGATTATCTATATGCAAACAAGCCTAAAATTATTTCAACACAAAAAATATATATACTTATGGCTGATTCATGTTGAGGTTTGACAGAAAACAGCAAAATTCTGGAAAGCAATTATCCTTCAATAAAAAATAATTTAATTTTTAAAAAAAAGCCAATTTCAATTCTCTAACTGCTTTCTTTGTCATTTTCTCCAGTTGCTTTGAAAAATTATTTTTGGTGAGTACTTTTCTAATATAGGATAAACATACATGAATGATACTGTAAAATAAGGAAAAAGGTAAATAATTACTTGAAAAAGTGTTTTTAGGTTGAGTTAAATAGTCATATGGCTTCCCAGGTGGTACTAGTGGTAAACAACCCATCTGCCAATGCAGGAGATATAAGCCTACCTGTTCCATCTCTGGGTCCAGAAGATCGTCTGGAGAAGGGTATGGCAACCCACTCCGGTATTCTTGCCTAGAGAATTCCCTGGACAGAAGACCCTGGTGGGCTACGGTCCGTAGGGTCCCAAACAGTTGGACGTGACTGAAGTGACTTAGAGCACCTGCTGGTGTGGGTGCACACATGCACACACACACACACACACACACACACACGCTTCCCAGGAGGCACAGTGGTAAAGAATTTGCCAGCCAGTGCAGGAGACGAAGAGACCTGGGTTTGATCCATGGGCCCGGAAGATCGCCTGGAGCAGGAAATGGCAACTTACTCCATTATTCTTGCCTGGAAAATTCCATGGATAGAGGAGCCTAGCCGGCTACAGTTCATGGGGTCACAAGGTGTCAGATATGACTGAGCGACTGAGCACACACACACAGAATTATATACTATGTAGAGTAAATAGAATTCTCAACTTTCTTTTGGAAAGAATTTTTCATTTTGTGATGTATAATTCTCATTCCTATAGAGTCTGTCTATAAATGGGATATGTATGCCGGCTTCAAGCTAGGTCAGAGTTGTTTCCAGAGCCACAGGTCACCAGGTCACCATCCTGTGTATGTGTGCATGTGTCTGTGTGATTGTGTATGTAAGAGAGAGAGAGAGAGAATGGGAGAGGAGAGGGAGAGGAGAATATTTTGTTGTACTCCTGTAAACAGTGCATTGCATGGTTGACCTTTATTTGAATTGCTATTTTGTGTTCCTTCTTTCTAGTATCACCTTACTTATTTCTTTTCTCCCTGTGGCTTCTATGTGCCAGGATATCTATTAACACCTCTTCATTTTTAAATATGATGCTACAACTAAATCTGCAAGTGCTCATAGCCTGCACAGCAGCTGACTTGTAAGGCATCCAGCGGCGAACTAACCTGCACACAGGTGCGTGTTTAATAGTCTCTTCTTTACATAGATTTTAAATCATTTCATAATAAAATATTTGGTACTTGGCAATGCATTTTAAATTTGCCACCCAAAATCACTGAGTTTATATCCATTACCTTTCATTTAATAAAATAAGCTGGAATGTTTTATTGTTACTATTAAACTGGAAATCCCAAATAAATAAAAAATCTGAGAGTTCCTTCTGTAAAATTGATTTGTTGGATTTCTGAGCCTGAGTTTTCATGATTTAATTTCTTCATTGATAGACAGATATTTATAATGATCCCCTACTTTCAGCTTTGCTATCTAGGGGAGAAAAGTTGCCAGATAAGCATGTAAGCATTTTGGTCATTCTAGCTTGATTGCTTTCCTCCAGAAATGGACAATTTTAATTTCCTATCACATTTATACTCATTATATTTGAAAAAGGGCAAAATAGGTTAATGAAATCATTATAATTTCATTCAAATGATATATATTTTAAAAGCTCAATTAAAGAAACAGATACCAGGGCACCACATTTTATTTTTGCCTTATGGAGACCATTGCTCTGTAGCACCTGTGAAAGACATTGAAAAAAACACATTTCCCAGTGCTAAAATGAATGTAAAATCATTATCATCACTAAACCTATCCATAAGTAAATTTATTATGAAAACAGATGAAACTTCATTTGGTCTTTCATCTATTCAATGCATGTTTTATCAATTTATACTCTTTAAGGTAGCATAACAAAGTAGTTTCTAAGGAGTACTCAGAAATTAGACTAAGCTGGAATTTTAACTTCATCACTTATTACATTTTAAGTAAGGTAATAAAACTCTTTAATCATCAGTCTCTTCATCTGTAAGATGGACATATTAGTAATATTATTCCCACTGTGATGATGGAATGAGATAATAAATATAAAATCATGGTGACTGATATACAATGAGGTATTAATAAATTTTGTCTCATCATTATAGTTATTGTTACTATTATTATATCACAATTTTTAGGGCTATGGAACATTAAGAGATCATAATACAATTCCTTCAATTTACCAGTGTGCAAGTGAGAGAGCAGAAATAATATTAGTATGTTAATATTGTACCAATATCTATGTAAACACTTTATTTATATTAACTAATTTACCTTGTCAATGTCTGTATTAAATAAAATTTGTGGTACTCTCATTGTACAACTAAAGAAATAAGGGCATGATATGATAGGGGTTGCTATAAATTATACAGCTAATTAGAGTTGAGTTAAAAAATGAACCCAGAAAGTCTAGATCTAGAGTCATCATAATTTTTGGTTTATTTGTTTTCTCTACAGCATTATAATTGCATATGTGTGACTGTCAGTCACTCAGTCATATCCAACTCTTTGTGGCCCAAGGACTGTAGCGAACTAGGCACCTCTGTCTATGGAATTCTCCAGGCAAGAATACTGGAGTGGATAGCCGTTCTCTCTCCAGGGCATCTTCCCAACCTGGGGATGGAACGTGTGTCTCCTGCATTACAAGCAGATTCTTTACATCTGAGTCATCAGGGAAGCCCAATAATTGTATCAATTCAGTTCAGTTTCTAAGTTGTGTCCTACTCTTTGCAACCCCATGGGCTGCAACATGCCAGGCCTCCCCGTCCATTGCCAACTCCCAGAGTTTATTCAACCTCATGTTCATTGAGTCAGTGATGCCATCCAATGATATCATCCTCTGTCGTCCCCTTCTCCTCCTGCTTTCAATCTTTCCCAGCATCAGGGTCTTCTCCAATGAATCAATTTTTCACTTCAGGAGGCCAAAATATTGGAGTTTCAGCTTCAGCATTAGTCCTTCCAATGAATATTCAAGACTGATTTCCTTTAGGATGGACTGGTTGGATTTCCTTGCAGTCCAAGGGACTCTCAAGAGTCTTCTCCAACACCACATTTCAAAAGCATCAATTCTTCTGCCCTCAGCTTTCTTCACCGTCCAACTCTCACATCCATACATGACTACTGAAAAAACCATAGCTTTGACTAAATGGACCTTTGTTGGCAAAGTAATGTCTCTGCTTTTAAATATGCTGTCTAGGTTGGTCATAACTTTTCTTCCAAGGAGCAAGCATTTTTTAATTTTATAGCTGCAGTCACCATCTGCAGCGATTTTGGGCTCCCCAAAAGTGATTGAAGCCCCCCAAAATAAAGTCGGTCACTGTTTCCACTGTTTTCCCTTCTATTTGCCATGAGGTGATGGGACTGGATGCCATGATCTTAGTTTTCTGAATGTTGAGTTTGAAGCCAACTTTTTCACTCTCCTCTTTCACTTTCATCAAGAGGTTCTTTAGTTCTTCCTCATTTTCTGCCATAAGGGTGGTGTCATCTGTATATCTTAGGTTATTGATATTTCTTCTGGCAATCTTGATTCCAGCTTGTGCTTTATCCAGCCCGGAGTTTCTCGTGATGTACTCTGCATATAAGTTAAATAAGCAGGGTGACAATATATAGCCTTGATGTACTCCTTTTCCTATTTGGAACCAGTTTGTCATTCCATGTCCAGTTCTAATTGTTGCTTCTTGACCTGCATACAGATTTCTCAAGAGGCAGGTCAGGTGGTCTGGTATTCCCATCTCTTCAAGAACTTTCCAGAGTATGTTGTGGTCCACACAGTCAAAGCCTTTGGCATAGTCAATAAAGCAGAAGTAGATATTTTTCTGGATCTCTCTTGCTTTTTTGATGATCCAGCGAATGTTGGCAATTTAATCTCTTGTTCCCTTGCCTTTTGTAAATCTAGGTTGAACATCTGGAAGTTCACGGTTCACATACTGTTGAAGCCTGGTTTTGAGAATTTTGAGCATTACTTTACTATCACATGAGATGAGTGCAATTGTGCGATAGTTTGAACATTCTTTGGCATTGCCTTTCTTTGGTATTGGAATCAAAACTGATCTTTTCCAGTCCTCTGGCCACTGCTGAGTTATCCAAATTTGCTGGCATATTGAGTGCAGCACTTCCACAGCATCATCTTTTAGGATTTGAAATAGTTCAACTGGAATTCCATCACCTCCGCTAGCTTTGTTAATAGTGAGTGCTTCCTAAGGCATACTTGACATCGCATTCTAGGATGTCTGGTTCTAGGTTGGTGATCACACAATTATGATCATCTGGGTCATGAAGATCTTTTTAATGTAGTTCTTCTGTGTATTCTTGCCACCTCTTCTTAATATCTTCTACTTCTTTTAGGTCCATATGATTTCTGTCCTTTATTGAGCCCATCTTTTCATGAAATCTTCCCTTGGGATCTCTAATTTTCTTGTAGAGATCTCTAGTCTTTCCCATCCTATTGTTTTCCTCTATTTCTTTGCATTGATCACTGAGGAAGGCTTTCTTATCTCTCCTTGCTATTCTTTGGAACTCTGCATTCAAATGGGTATATCTTTCCTTTTTTCTTTGCCTTTTACTTCTCTTCTATTCACAGCTATTTGTAAGGCCTCCTCAGACAGCCATTTTGGGCTTTTGCAAAATAGTTGATAATTGTATATACTCCCTGTAAATCCTTGAATTTTTGGATAGGAACAATACATAGGAATATCTAAGATACTTCAGAGTCTTTCTCTCAGTACTCACTTCTTGGCTGTGAAATATCTGTATGTGTGTGTGTGTGTGCATGCACACACAAATTCAGTCACTAAGTCATGTCCAATTATTTTGTGACTCCATGGAGTGTAGCCCACCAGGCGCCTCTGTCCATGGGATTTCCCAGACAAGAATACTGGAGAGGATTTTCATTTTCTTCTCCAGGGAATCTTCCCCTACTTAGGAATTGAACATCTTTTGTGTCTCCTGCATTGGCAGGCAGATTCTTTACCACTGTGCCACCTGGGAAGCCCTGTCTATGAATCTCAGGTAAATACAAATTCCTTTTATATAAAGTTGAATGGCTGTCCTCAACCACATTCAATACCTTTCCTCTAGTTTTACCTCAGCAACCAGGAAACCTATCTCTGTTCACAAAATCTCCCAAATTTCCAGTGTGTTAAGGAGTTTCTTCACATTGTATAATTATTCCAGTATCCCTTGCCTGGGACAGCAAAACTCTCAAGGGCGTTCAGCTATGACCTTATCTTTAAGCAGTACCACTGTTTCTGGCACAAATGATCCATGTTCTCCATCTAAGTCATTTACTGCATATCCACTCTGGGCCCAGTACAAGGCTAGATAATGAGAGGAATTCAATGCTACTATCCCTACCTTCTGAATGCTTGCAACCTATTAAAACAAATATGCAACTATAATGCATGACCTTATTATGGAATCTTGGAAGAGGAATAATGTCTGTCTCCAAAATATATATATATATAATTGCTGTTGTGTCTGACTGTTTTGTGACCCCATAGACTATAGCCTGACAGGTTCCTGTTTCATCCATAAGATTTCCCAGGCAACAATACCAGAGTGGGTTGCCAATATTTATATATTTCCATATATAAATATATATGTATATGTATCACATTGTGTTTTATTCATGCTTGTATATATATATTTACACATACACACATACAAAATATTTGATGATAAGTATGCTGAAGAACTATGGCTTTCCTGGTAGCTTGGCTAGTAAAGAACCCACCTGCAATGTGGGAGACCTGGATTTGATCCCTGGGTTGGGAAGATCCCCTGGAGAAGGGAACGGCTACCCACTCCAGTATTCTGGCCTGGAGAATACCATGGACTGTATAGTCCATGGGGTCGCAAAGAGACACAACTGAGAGATTTTCACTTCACCTCATGTCTCCTTGAGAATTATTTCCTGCTCTCCATTAAATAAATGACAAGAATCTGGTCATTGTTCATTTTCATGAATGGGGATGGAATATAATTTCTATTTCATCCTTAAAGAGATTAGGTATTTTCTGGGGAATCCCAGTTTTATGAGGGTATATTTTGACTAATTTTTTTCTCAACTGACTACGCTGTTTTCTCAACTGATTATATATTTTTTCTAAACACTTCTACCACTGGATTTGTGGGTTTTTCCACACACTAAGCAATTTTCCATTTTTTTGCAGACATTAACTGAGTGTCTTATATTTTATTTGAATTCTGATACTAATTACCTGGAGTTAATGCAGATCCTTTAGGTTAAGAGCTCAGCGTGCCTTACTTCATATGCAAATCACAAGCAGTGGGTCCAAGTTATGTACACTTCTGTCTGAACTGGCTACAAATCAGTAGCTCTCATGACTCCCTCCTCAGGTTTGATAGTATGCTTTAGTGGCTAACAGAACTCAGGGAAACACTTTTTACTATTACCTGTTAATTGTGAAGGATATGACAGGATATAAACAAATAGCCAGATTAAGAGAATACTCAAAATAGTAGGTTCAAAAGGGTCTCAAGAGCAGGAGCTTCTATCCTCATGGAATCAGGGTACACTACCCTCCACGCATGTAGATATGTTCACTAAAAGAAAGTTCTCCAAATGCCATAGTTAAGGGATTTTTATGGGGACTTCATCACATAGGCATGATAATAACTAACTGTGCAACCTGTCTCCCCTTCCCAGAGGATGCAGCAATGGTACTGATAGTTCAAAGCTTCTAATGATGCCTTAGTTTTTTTGATGACTACTGAAACTATCCCAGGAGTCCACCAAGGGTTGCCACACAAGAGATGTTCCCATGCCCTGGAAATTCCAAGGAATTTGGGAGTTTGTGTTAAGACTGAGTTATTACTTCATTACTCAGAAAATGACAAGGGTTTTAGGAGGTCTATGTCAGGAACCAGGGAGAGAGGCTAAACATATATCTGTTATTTTGTCATAGTCATTACACCTTGATTAGTTGTGGTAATCATGAACGCGTCCTGCTTAATGCTTCAGGAGAACTTGCTGCAATGACTATTTGTAACTGATAGCCTACAGCTACCACAGATGGTAACTGCAGCCATGAACTTAAAAGATGCTTGCTCCTTGGAACAAAATCTATGACAAACCTAGACAGCATATTAAAAAGCAGAGACATTACTTTGCCAACAAAGGGCCATATAGTCAAACCTATGGTTTTCCCAGAAGTCAGGTATGGATGTGAGAGTTGGACCATAAACAAGGCTGAGCATCAAAGAACTGATGTTTTTGAAATGTGGTTTTGGAGAAGACTCTTGAGAGTCCCTCGGACTGAAAGGAGATCAGGCCAGTCAATTCTAAAGGAAATCAATCCTGAATATTTATTGGAAGGGCTGATAATAAAATGGAAGCTCCAATACTTTGGCCACCTGATACAAAGAGCTGACTCATTAGAAAAAACTCTGATGCTGAGAAAGATTGAAGGCAGGAGAAGAAGGGGGCAATGGAGGATGAGATGGTTGGATGGCATCACTGACTCAATGGACATGAGTTTGAGCAAGCTCTGGGAGATAGTGAAGGACAGGGAAGCCTGGTGTGCTGTGGTCAGTTGGGTCACAAAGAGTTGGACAGAACTGAGTGACTGAACACAAACACAACCACACCTTCAGATCAGCCACAGATTCATGAGAGGCTGCTCTTCACTGGCTCATCTCAGCCAATGATGGAGCACAGACAGGGAAACAGGAGGGTCACCTTTGTTGATGCAGGACTCTTCTAGCAGGAAGGAGCTTGAAGCTCCTCCTAGGACAGGCAGAGACTTTCACATCATTGGGCCTGTGTTGTCTAAAGACTCTTGTCTGCCTATTCCTAATCCTTCCCCTATTGTGTTACCTTCATGTGTTTCTGAGAAGTTACTAACTGACAGCTGGCCTTGCATTTATATTCTGTCCTATAAGAAACATGATGTCTGGAAACTAAAGCGGAAGGTCTCTCAACCTGGGGGTGGGGTGGGAAAAAAAAAAATCAGGGATCACCTACAGCATTGGCTTCTAATTTTCACTTAGTTTTTGAAATAACTACTGTGTACTATCTATGATATCATGAATGCATTTAATAAATAACTACATTTAAATATGCTACCCATTATTTTCAGTTTCTGTATTTCTTAGTATTTTGTGAATAGGAATGTTGGTGTGGGACTTAGTCTGCCTTCTTCCTCAACAGTTCATAACCATACCCTTACAGTTGAATGAAAAAACAAAACAAAACAAAAAACCTATCTGACAATTAAAAGCAAACAGAAAATGTAACTATTTTAAAGTGGTTTAGGACTTTTATTGCACCTAATTTCTTGATTAAAAACAAAACAAAATAGTGCTTGAAATAATCCTTTTCCAAGGATAAAGAAATTTCCGAGGAGAAAAATGAGGAAATTCACAAATCATAAGGGGCTTCCCTGGTGGCTCAGCTGGTAAAGAACCTGCCTGCCAATGTGGGAGATGCAAGAGACACAAGGATTCGACCGCCGGGTCAAGATGATATGCTGGAGAAGGAAATGGCAACCCGCTCCAGTATTCTTGTCTGGAAAATTCCATGGACAGAGGAGCCTGGCAGGCTACAGTCCATGGGGTCTCTCAGGGTCAGACACGACTGAGCACATGCACAAACACACACACACACAAATCATAAAATCCACAGGGAAACAAAGCACAGGAGAGTGACAGTCCAAGAATCAACAAATAGAATAAGACTCACCAAAAATCTGGATGCACACAATCTGAAACTTCAGACAGAAGAAAAATAATCCCACATTATATGGTCTAATATGCCTGAAGAAATGAAGAGCTAAGAAATTAGTTAATTAGCGTGCAAGTCAAACACTATGTCTAGGAGAAAATGATAATGAATTATGATATTAAAAGAAAGATTGAACTAAGTAGGTGATAATAGCATATAAATTGAGAGGGTGATTGGGATTTAAGTGTTCTTAAATCCTACTAATACTCAGAAGTAGGGTACAGATAACATTAAGAGAGATTGTATTAAGTGTGCATATTAAAATTTCTAGGGTAACCACTAAAAAATAAATTGGTGAATATAACTTTTATTCAAATAAGAAAAAAAGTAAATTGGACCCTGATTCTTCACATTACTCTATAAACTAAAATCACCTTCTAGTGGAATAATGACAAATGTAAAAGATTAAATTATAAAACTTTCAGAAGTCACTTCAGGAAAATATTTATGAACTGAAGATAGCAAAAAAAATGGGCACAAAACACAAAACAAAAACAGAGAAAAGAAAACATTGAATATGAAATATGACTATATAAAGTACTTATCAAAAGATGACAAGAATTGAAAATAATCTCATATTAATAAAAATAATTTTAATACATAAATATGACAAATTAAGTAAACTCGGAATGTGTAATAAACCAATCACAAACAAAAAACATAAAAAAATTATAAAACAAACAGTGAAGATTCAAGCTACACTTGACATAAGGGGAAATCTGAATCATAATTAAAATATTTTAAAAATATGCACAAATGTATTAGCAATATGAAAATCCAAACAAAGATCATAATGTGGTACCGTTTTCCATATAACCACATCGCTGTAAAAGTACAGTCTTTAAATAACAAATCTTGGTGATGATTTGAAATGACAGAACTTTCATATGTTGCTGGCAGTAAGGAATATAAATTAGTATAAGCACTTCAGAAAACTATTTGGAATTATCAAAATAATTAGATGTCATATATCCAATGACTAGAAATTATAATTCTCAATATTTATCTTAAAGAGTCTCTTGTATTATAACTACTCCAAGAGTCCCAGAATGGATAAACAATGACACATTTATACAATGTAACACTATACAGCAATTAAAATGAATGAACTTCAGCTGTCTGAAAAAGCACAGCGGTGAAAACCTGAAGTTCAAGAACCTCAAGCTGAGCTACAAAAGCAAATTTTTGATAAATATATGCAATTTAATTATATTTTAATAAATTTTACAAGTATGTGAAATAACCGCTTAGAAACTCAAAATGAGTCACAACATTTTTCTAAAGCATATGAAAAATAAATCTAAAAGTCATGATAGAGGTACCTCCCGTAGTAAAGAAGTTGAGGCAGGGGAAAAGGGGAGCAAAGAAGATGTTAAAGGCAATGAGACTGTTTTCTCCCTTAAGCCAGGTAATGTGTATGTAATAATTTATCATGGTTTTTGTGCTTTATGCTTCTTTGTGTGTGTGTGTGATATTGATTAGTATATACATTTTTCTTTTTTAATTCATTTTTATTAAACCATAATTGTTTTACAGAATTTTGTTGTTTTCTGTCAAACCTCAACATGAATCAGCCATCAGTCCAGTTCAGTTCAGTCGCTCAGTCGTATCCGACTCTTTGCGACCCCATGAATCATAGTGTGCCAGGCCTCCCTGTCCATTACCGACTCCTGGAGTTTACTCAAACTCACGTCCATCAAGTCGGTGATGCCATCCAGCCATCTCATCCTCTGTCGTCCCCTTCTCCTCCTGCCCCCAGTCCCTCCCAGCATCAGAGTCTTTTCCAATGAGTCAACTCTTCGCATGAGGTGGCCAAAGTGTTGGAGTTTCAGCTTTAGCATCATTCCTTCCAAAGAACACCCAGGACTGATCTCCTTTAGAATGGACTGGTTGGATCTTCTTGAAATCCAAGGGACTTTCAAAAGTCTTCTCCAACACCACAGTTCAAAAGCATCAATTCTTCGGCACTCAGCTTTCTTCACAGTCCAACTCTCACATCCATACATGACCACTGAAAAAACCACAGCTTTGACTAGATGGACCTTTGTTGGCAAAGTGATATCTCTGCTTTTTAATATGCTATCTAGGTTGGTTATAATTTTCCTTTCAAGGAGTAGAGTCTTTTAATTATATTCCCTCCCTTTTGAATCTCCCTACCATCTCCTTCCCCATCCCAACCCTCTACGTTGATACAGAGCCCCTGTTTGAGTTTCCTGAGCCATATAGCAAATTCCTATTGGCTATCTATTTTATATATGATATTGTAAGTTTCCATGTTACTCTTTCCATACCTCTCACCCTCTCCTCCCCTCTCTCCATGTCCATACATATATTCTCTATGTCTGTTCCTACACTTCTGTCCTGTAAATAAATTCTTCAGTGCCATTTTTCTAGATTCCATATACATATTTTAAAATATGATATTTATCTTTCTCTTTCTGACTCACTTCACTCTGTATAATAGGTTCTAGGTTCAACCACTTAATCAGAACTGACTGAAATGTGTTCCTTTTTATGGCTGAGTAATATTCCATTGTGTATATGTACCACAACTTCATTATCCATTCATCTGTTGATCGACATTTAGGTTGCTTCCATGTTCTAACTATTGTAAAAAGTGCTGCAATGAATAATGGGATACATGTGTCTTTTTCAACTTTGGCTTCCTCTGGGTATATGCTTAGGAGTGGGATTGCTGAGTCCTATGGTGGTTTTATTTCTAGTTTTTAAAGGAATCTCCATACTGTCTTCCATAGTGGCTGTATCGATTTACATTCCCACTAACAGTGCAGGAGCATTCCCTTTTCTCCACACCTTCTCCAGGATTTATTGTTTATACACTTTTTGATGATGGCCATTCTGACCGGTGTGAGGTGATATCTCATTGTGGTTTTGATTTGCATTTCTCTAACAATGAGCGATGTTGAGCATATTTTCATGTGTTTGTTAGTCATCTGTATGTCTTCTTTGGAGAAATGTTTGTTTAGGCCTTTTTCCCACTTTTTGATTGGGTTGTTTATTTTACTGGCATTAACTTGTATAGGTTGCTTGTATATTTTAGAAATTAATCCTTTGTCAGTTGTTTCATTTGCTATTATTTTCTCCCATTCTGAGGATTGTCTTTTAACCTTGTTTATAGTTTCCTTTATTGTGCAAAAGCTTTTTAGTTTAACCAGGTCCCTCTTGTTTACCTTTGTTTTTATTTCCATGACTCTAGGAGTTGGGTCATAGAGGATCTTGCTTTGATTTATGTCATCGAGTATTCTGCCTATGTTTTCCTCTATGAGTTTTATAGTTTCTGGTCTTACATTTAGGCCTTTAATACATTTTGAGTTTATCTTTGTGTATCATCTTAAGAAGTGTTCTAATTTCATTCTTTTACATGTAGCTGTCCAGTTTTCCCAGCATCATTTATTGAACAGGCTGTCTTTGCCCCTTCGTATATCCTCCTTTGTCAAAAATAAGTTTCATGTGTTTATTTCTGGACTTTTTATATTGTTCCATCGGTCTATATTTATGTTTTTGTGTACCATACTGTCACAGTACCATAGTAACATATTGTCTTGATGACTGTAGCTTTGTAGTATGATCTGAATTCAGGAAGGCTGATTCCTCCAGCTCCATTCTTCTTTCTCAAGACTGCTTTAGCTATTTGGAGTCTTTTATGTTTCCATATGAATTGTGAAAAATTTTGTTTTAGTTCTGTGAAAAATGCCATTGGTAGTTTGATAGAGATCACATTGAATCTATAGATTGCATTTGGTAGTAAAGTCATTTTCACAATATTGATTCTTTCTAGCCAGGAACATGGACTATCTCTCCATCTGTTTATGTCGTCTTTCATTAGTGTCTTACAATTTTCTCTGTACAGTTCTTTTGTCTCCTTAGGTAAGTTTATTACTAGATATTTAATTCTTTTTGTTGCAATGGTGAATGGGATTGATTCCTTAATTTCTCTTTCTGATTTTTCTTTGTTAGTATATAGAATTGCAAGTGATTTTTATAGTGATTTTGTATCCTGCAACTTAGCTAAATTCACTGATTAGCTCTAGTAATTTTCTCATACTATCTTGGGGGTTTTCTATGTACAGTGTCATGTCATCTGCAAACAGTGAGAGCTTTACTTCTTCTTTTCCAATCTGGATTCCTTTTGTTTCTTTTCCTTCTCTGACTGCTGTAGCTAGGAGTTCCAGAACTATGCTGAATAATAGTAGGGAAAGTGGACACCCTGTCTTGTTCCTGATCTTCGGGGGAATGCTTTCAGTTTTTCACCATTGAAAATAAGGTTTGCTGTAGGCTTATCATATATAGCCTTGACTCTCTGTTGAGGTAAGTTTCTTCTATGCCTGTTTTGAAGAGTTTTAATCTTAAATGGGTGTTGAATTTTGTCAAAGGACTTTTCTGCATCTATTGAGATTATCATATGGTTTTTATCATTCAGTTTGTTAATATTGTGTATCACATTGATTGATTTGTGTATATTAAAGAATCCTTGCATTCCTGGAATAAAACCCAACTTGAGCATGGTGTATGAGCTATTTGATGTGTTGCTGAATTCTGTTTGCTAAAGTTTTGTTAAGGATTTTTGCATCTATGTTCATCAGTGATATTGGCTTGCGGTTTTCTTTTTTTGTGTTGTCTTTCTGGTTTTGGCATCAGGATGATGGTGGCCTCATAGAATAAGTTAGAAAGTGTTCCTTCCTCTGCAATTTTTTGAAACAGTTTTAACACATGTAAACCCATGGCTGATTCATGTCAATGTATGACAAAAACCACCACAATATTGTAAAGTAATTAGCCTCCAATTAAAATAAATAAATAAATACAAAGAATTAAAAAAATAAAAGGATAGGTATTAGCTGGTTGCTAAATGCTTGATAGAAAACTCCTGTGAAGCCATCTGGTCCTGAGCTTTTGTTTTTTGGGAGATTTTTTATCACAGCTTCAATTTCAATGCTTATAATTGGGTTATTCATAATTTCTATTTCTTCCTGGTTCAGTCGTGTAAGATTGAACTTTTCTAAGAATCTGTCCATTTATTTCAGGTTATCCATTTTATTGACATAAAGTTGCTCATAATAGTATCTTATAATCCTTTGTATTTCTGCATTGTCTGTTGTAACCTCTCCTTTTTCATTTTTAATTTTGTTGATTTGATTCTTCCTTCTTTTTTTCTTGATGAGTCTGGCTAAAGGTTTGTCAATTTTGTTTATCTCCTCTAAGAACAAACTTTTAGTTTTATTAACTTTTCTATTGTTTTTTTAAATTTCTTTTTCATATATTTCTGCTTGGATCTTTATGATTTTTTTCTTTCTACTAATTGTGGGTTTGTTTTGTTCTTTCTTTTTCCAGTTGTTTTAGGTGTAAAGTTAGGTTGTCTATTTGATGCTTTTCTTGTTTCTTAAGGTAGGATTGTATTGATATAAACTTCTCTCTTAGGACTGTTTTTGCTGCATCCCATAGGTTTTGAGTTGTTGTGTTTTCATTGCCAGTTGTTTCTAGAAATTTTTTGATTTTCCTTTTGATTTCTTCAGTAACCTGTTGGTTATCTAAAAATGTGTTGTTTAATCTCCATGTGTTTGTGTTTTTATATATATATATATTTTTTTTTCTCTCGTAATTGATATCTAGTCTCATAGCATTGTGGTCAGAGAAGATGCTTGATACAATTTCAATTTTCTTAAATTTATTGAGGTTTTATTTGTGACCCAAGATGTGGTCTATCCTGGAGAATGTTCCATGTGCACTTGAGAAGAAGGTGTATTCTTCTGCATTTGGATGGAATGTCTTGAAGATATCAATGAGATCCATCTCATCTAATATATCATTTAAGACTTGTGTTTCCTTATTAATTTTCTGTTTTGATGATCTGTCCATTGGTGTGAGTGGGGTGATAAAGTCTCCTACTATTATTGTGTTACTGTCAATTTCTCCTTTTATGTTTGTTAGTGTTTGTCTTATGTACTGAGGTGCTCCTATGTTGGGTGCATAGATATTTAAAATTGTTATGTCTTCCTCTTGGATTGATCCCTTTATCATTATGTAGTATCCTTCCTTATCTCTTGTAATTTTCTATATTTTAAGTTCTATTTTGTCTGACATGAGGATTGCTACTCCAGCTTTCTTTTGCTTCCCATTTGTATGGAATATATTTTTCCATTCTCTCACTTTCAGTCTATGTGTCTTGAGGTCTGAAGTGGGTTTCTTGTAGACAGCATATATATGGGTCTTGTTTTTGTATCCATTCAGCCAGTCTATGTATTTTGTTTGGAGCATGTAATTTATTTACATTTAAAGTAATTATTGATATATTTGTTCCTATTGCCATTTTCTTAATTGTTTGGGGTTGATTTTGTTGTTCTTTTTTCTTCTCTTGTATTTCTTGATTATATAAGTCCATTTAACATTTGTTGTAAAGCTGGTAAGGTGGTACTGAATTCTCTTTAACTTTTGCTTGTCTGAAAACCTATTTATTTCTCCATCTTTTGAATGAGATCTTTGCCAGGTACAGTAATCTTGGTTGTAGATATGTTCCCTTCAGTACTTTATTTTTATTTTTATTTTTTTTCAGTACTTTAAATATATCATGCCATTCCCTTCTGGCCTGCAGAGTTCCTGCTGAAAGATCAGCTGTTAAGCATATGGGGTCTCCCTTATATATTGCTTGTTGCTTGTCCCTTGCTGCTTTTAATATTCTTTCTTTATGTTTTGTCTTCGTTAGTTTGATTAGTATGTGTCTTGGCATGTTTCTCCTTGGGTTTATCCTGTATGAGACTCTTTGTGCCTCTTGGACTTGATTATTTCCTTTTCCATGTTGGGGAAATTTTCAACTATAATCTCTTCAAAAATTTTCTCATACCCTTTCTTTTTCTCTTCTTCAATGATCTCAATAATTTGAATGTTGATGCATTTGATATTGTCACAGAGGTCTCTGAGACTATCCCCAATTCTTTTCATTCTTTTTACTTTATTCTGCCCTTCAGAAGTTATTTCCACCATTTGATCTTCCAGCTCACTGATTCATTCTTCTGCCTCAGATATTCTGCTATTGATTACTTATAGAGTATTTTTAATTTCAGTAATTGTGTTGTTTGTCTCTGCCTGTTTATTCCTTAATTCTTCTAGGTCTTTGTTAATTGATTCTTGCATTTTCTCCATTTTGTTTTCAAGGGTTTTAATCATCTTTACTATCATTATTCTGAATTCTTTGTCAGGTAGTTTGCCTATTTCTTCCTCATTTGTTTGGATTTCTGTGTTTGTAGTTTGTTCTTTCATTTGTGTAGTATCTTTCTGCTTTTTAAAAAATTATTATATATGTATTTTAACTTATTGTGTTTGAGGTCTCCTTTTCCCAGGCTTCAAGTTTGAATTCTTTCTTCCTTTTGGTTTTTGCCCTCCTGCGCTTTGCAGGAGCAGCCATGAAGAGATACCCCACGTCCAAGTTAAGAGAAACCCAAGTAAGATGGTAAGTGTTGCAAGAGGACATCAGAGGGCAGACACACTGAAACCATAACCACAGAAAACTAGTCAATTTAATCACACTAGGACCACAGCCTTGTCTAATTCAATGAAACTAAGCCATGCCCTGTGGGGCCACCCAAGACAGGCAGGCATGGTGGAGAGGTCTGACACAATGTGGTCCACTGGAGAAGGGAATGGCAAACCACTTCGGTATTCTTGCCTTGAGAACCCCATAAACAGTATGAAAAGGCAAAATGATAGGATACTGAAAGAGGAACTCCCCAGGTCAGTAGCTGCCCAATATGCTACTGGAGATCAGTGGAGAAATAACTCCAGAAAGAATAAAGGGATGGAGCCAAAATAAAAACAATACCCAGCTGTGGATGTGACTGGTGATAGAAGCAAGGTCTGATGCTGTAAAGAGCAATATTTCATAGGAACCTGGAATGTCAGGTCCATGAACCAAGGCAAATTGGAAGTGGTCAAACAGAAGATGGCAAGAGTGAATGTCGACATTCTAGGAATCAGCGAACTAAAATGGACTGGAATGGGTGAATTTAACTCAGAGACCATTATATCTACTACTGCGGGCAGGAATCCCTCAGAAGAAATGGAGTAGCCATCATGGTCAACAAAAGAATCCAAAATGCAGTACATGGATGCAATCTCAAAAATGACAGAATGATCTCTGTTCATTTCCAAGGCAAACCATTCATTATCACAGTAATCTAAGTCTATGACCCAACCAGTAACACTGAAGAAGCAGAAGTTGAATGGTTCTATGAAGAGCTGCAAGAACTTTTAGAACTAAAGCCCTAAAAAGATGCCCTTTTCATTATAGGGGACTGGAATGCAAAAGTAGGAAATCAAGAAACATGTGGAGTAACAGGCAAATTTGGCCTTGGAATACAGAATGAAGCAGGGCAAAGGCTAATAGAGTTTTGCCAAGAAAATGCACTGGTCATAGCCCACACCCTCTTCCAACAACACAAGAGAAGACTCTACACATGGACATCACCAGATGGTCAACACCAAAATCAGATTGATTATATTCTTTGCAGCCAAAGATGGAGAAGCTCTATACAGTCAACAAAAACAAGACCAGGAGCTGGCTGTGGCTCAGATCCTGAACTCCTTATTGCCAAATTCAGACTTAAATTGAAGAAAGTAGGGAAAACCACTAGACCATTCAGGTATGACCTAAATCAAATCCCTTATGATTATACAGTGGAAGTGAGAAATAGATTTAAGGGCCTAGACCTGATAGATAGAGTGCCTGATGAACTATGGACAGAAGTTCGTGACATTGTATAGGAGACAGGGATCAAGACCATTCCCATGGAAAAGAAATGCAAAAAAGCAAAATGGTTGTCTGGGGAGGCCTTACAAATAGCTGTGAAAAGAAGAGAAGTGAAAAGCAAAGGAGAAAATGAAAGATATAAGCATCTGAATGCAGAGTTCCAAAGAATAGCAAGGAGATATAAGAAAGCCTTCCTCAGTGATCAATGCAAAGAAATAGAGGAAAACAATAGAATGGGAAAGACTAGAGATCTCTTCAAGAAAATTAGAGATACCAAGGGAACATTTCATGCAAAGATGGGCTTGATAAAGGACAGAAATGGCATGGCCCTAACAGAAGCAGAAGATATTAAGAAGAGGTGGCAAGAATACACAAAAGAACTGTACAAAAAAAGATCTTCATGACCAAGATAATCACCCAAATAACCACAATGACATGATCACTCACCTAGAGCCAGACATCCTGGAATGTGAAGTAAGTGGGCCTTAGAAAGCATCACTATGAACAAAGCTAGTGGAGGTGATGGCATTCCAGTTGAGCTATTTCAAATCCTGAAAGATGATGCTGGGAAAATGCTGCACTCAATATGCCAGCAAATTTGGACAACACAGCAGTGGCCACAGGACTGGAAAAGGTCAGTTTTCATTCCAATCCCAAAGAAAGGCAATGCCAAAGAATGCTCAAACTACTGCACAATTGCACTCATTTCACACGGTAGTAAAGTAATGCTCAAAATTCTCCAAGCCAGGCTCAGCAAAACATGAACCCTGAACTTCCAGATGTTCAAGCTGGTTTTAGAAAAGGCAGAGGAACCAGAGATCAAATTGCCAACATCCGCTGGATCATCAAAAAAGCAAGAGAGTTCCAGAAAAACATCTATTTCTGCTTTATTGACTATGCCAAAGCCTTTGACTGTGTGGATCACAATAAACTGTGGAAAATTCTGAAAGAGATGGGAACACCAGACCACCTGACCTGCCTCTTGAGAAACCTGTATGCAGGTCAGGAAGCAACAGTTAGAACTGGACATGGAACAACAGACTGGTTCCAAATAGGAAAAGGAGTACATCAAGGCTGTATATTGTCACCCTGTTTATTTAACTTATATGCAGAGTACATCATGAGAAACTCTGTGCTGGAAGAAGCACAAGCTGAAATCAAGATTGCCAGAAGAAATATCAATAACCTCAGATATGCAGATGACACCACACTTATGACAGGAAGTCAAGAGGAACTAAAAAGCCCCTTGATGAAAGTGAAAGAAGAGAGTGAAAAAGTTGGCTTAAAACTCAACATTCATAAAACGAAGATCATGGCATCTGGTCCCATTACTTCATGGCACATAGATGGGGAAACAGTGGAAACAGTGTCAGACTTTATTTTGGGGGGCTGCAAAATCACTGTAGATGGAGATTGCCACCATGAAATTAAAAGATGCTTACTCCTTTGAAGAAAAGTTATGACCAACCTAGATAGCATATTCAAAAGCAGAGACATTACTTTGCCAATAAAGGTCCGTCTAGTCAAGGCTATGGTTTTTCCTGTGGTCATATATGGATGTGAGAGTTGAACTGTGAAGAAAGCTGAGTGCTGAAGAATTGATGCTTTTGAACTGTGGTGTTGGAGAAGACTCTTGAGAGTCCCTTGGACTGCAAGGAGATCCCACCAGTCCATTCTGAAGGAGATCAGCCCTGGGTTTTCTTTGGAAGGAATGATGCTGAAGCTGAAACTCCAGTACTTTGGCTACCTCATGCAAAGAGTTGACTCATTGGAAAAGACTCTGATGCTGGGAGGGATTGGGGGCAGGAGGAGAAGGGAACAACAGAGGATGAGATGGCTGGATGGCATCACTGACTCGATGGACATGAGTCTGAGTGAATTCCAGGAGTTGGTGATGGACAGGGAGGCCTGGCGTGCTGCAATTCATGGGGTCACAAAGAGTCGGATACGACTGAGTGACTGAACTGAACTGAACTGAAGGTGGTCCAGTGGTTTGTGTAAGCTTTGAATAGGGTGAGATTTGTGTTGTGTTTTTTTGTTTGCTTGTTTTTCATATTATGGGCAAGGCTGAGTGGGGTCTTAATCCTGTCTGCTGATGATTGGGTTTACATTTTTGGTTTGTTGTTGTTTAGATAAGGTGTCCTGCACGGGGTTCTACTGGTGGTTGGGTGATGCTCAGTCTTGTATTCTAGTGGTGTCTTTTGTGTGAGAGGGTTAGTTCTCTCATAGACTAGGGTCTTGGAGTCAGTGCTCCCATGACAAAAGGCTGAGGGCTTGATCTCTGGTCAGGAATGAAGATTCCACAAGTGGTATGTTATGGCATTCAGTTCAGCTCAGTTGCTCACTCATGCCCGACTCTTTGCGACCCCATGAATCACAACACGCCAGGCCTCCCTGTCCATCACCAACTCCTGGAGTTCACTCATACCCACATCCATCGAGTCAGTGATGCCATCCAGCCACCTCATCCTCAGCAGTATTGCCTTCCTTTCATGGCTGCCCAGCTTTCCTCCACAGGCATTTTCCACCACAGTCTCCTCTCTCACATCCCCTTGATCCATCTCTCCACAGTCAACAGCAGCCCTTGCCTGGGGATCCTTCCACAATCCCTAAACTCCACCTCCTAGTTGCTGCAACTTCCAGGGAATCTGTGTCCCTGTCTGGGGTATGTATGGCTGTGGCAAGGACTGCCTGATTCTCATTCCATTTAGGCTGCCACAGATCAGCTGTTTTACTTTCAGCATTAAATGTTTCTTCTCTGTCTCAGACAATTGCCCTGATGTGGGGATTTGAACCCTGGTTCAGGTCCTCCACCCACCAAGGGCAGGTCCAGTCCTTCTAGCTCTCCTGTTTTCCCCCTCATTCCTTCATCCTACTGAGTTTTAAGTGGGTCTGTAAAGTAGTTAGAATAGGAAAAACAAGTCCAGAATGGCAGTGGCTAAAAGACAAGGAAGGGAAAAGCCTGCAAAGATAGAATGAAGAAAGTTCCGGGGACCAGAGTAAAGACCTCAGGTAAAACAAACAGCACTCCTGGCTAGCCCCGTTTACAGTGCTGGCCCAGGGGGAGGAGAAAAATAAAAACATATAAAAAGAGTAGCTAAAATTGGGCTGGGGGCCTCTCTTCTCTTAGCATTTGGGTAGGCTTTCCCTCATGCCCTGAGGATGTATTTTCCTTTCTTTTCTAAATAAAACTGCACTGTAACATGGAGCTGTAACACTGATCTGTCCAAGGACTGTAATGTTGGTCCCTCTGTTGCTTCAAATTTTTGTTGAACGAGACAGAACTGAGGAAATTACAAACTCCCCGACAGGTCTATATATTCTTTCCCACTGGTCAGGTACTCCTGTCCACTCTCAGATGGTGTGCTGCATGTACTTCTGTATCTGAAGGTGTAATCCTGATGTATCTGTGGAGAGAGATGTACTCCATATCCACCTACTCCTCTGCCATCTTGTTCTCCCCTTATGCTTCTTTTTAGTGTAGATATTTTTTAAATAACAAAATTACTTTTAAAATTGGCTGTTTTCAAGTGAAAATATAATTTTTAAAATGGTCTAAGATGAAAATCTATAGCAATCAATATTTAAGAAGTTATATGTAAATTATTATATAATGCATGTAAAATACACATTTAACTGATACAAAATATTGATTTAATTTCACTGGTTAATAAAATGATACATAGCTATGAGAATTCACATATTTACTTGAAAATTAATTTATATAAATTATGAAAATGCATTTTTTATTATATCTATAAAAGAAGTGCCAGTTTCTTTAGACTTTAGCTTAAGAAATAAAAAAATTTGGCTCATGCTTAGTTGGAATCTGATTAAAGTAGATTTCAAAGACATACTGCTCCTTTCCATGTAAACTTTCCTAATACAGATATTCTCAGTAATTTATATACAATTTAATATATTACCCATGCTTAGAATTTTCAAATAACCAATAACCGAGCAATCATTTAAAATATCACTGCTATAAAAACTGATTCGTTTCCTAACTAAACCCCAGAGTTGAATGAAATCCCACTTGTAGACTTAATTTTCCCCAAAATATCTTTCAGTGAATTAACCTCACTTGGAAATTGCTATTTTTTCCCTTTCTTTTTAGAAACTAGGTTATAAGCTCCACGAGAATAGGAATCCTATCTGTCCTATTCACCTATCCTGGGTCTATTATAGTGTCTCATAAGTGGTAGATGCTTGACAAATGTTTATTAAATCAACAGATGTATATCATCACAATGTCAGTGAACAAAGGTGGGATAAAGACAAGAGACAATGTTTTAAAAGTAACAAAAAGTATTCATTATTTATCCTACTATAGGCTTAAGTAGCCACACGGTTCCAAGAAGATTCATTTTATTTTTATTAAATAAAAGTTTAATATATATTTGGCAATATATTCACCTGGATCAAATTTAAGTAAACTATATACATTGAGAAAACTTGATTACACTTATTTTTTCTACCAAATTTCTCCCCTTCTACTTCCTAAAATAGTGAAGTTGCTCAGTCATGTCTGACTCTTTGTGACCCCATGGGCTATAGCCTACCCAGCTCCTTTGTCCATGGGATTTTCCAGGCAAGAGGACTGGAGTGGGTTGCCATTTCCTTCTCCAGGGGATCTTCCCAACCTAGGGATCGAACCCAGGTCTCCCACATTGCAGGCAGACACTTTACTGTCTGAACCATCAGGGAAGCACTTTTTTTTTTTTTAATGTATTTTTTACTTCCTAAAGTAATACTTCTAATATATTAGGGAGTCTTTTAGTGTTTCATTATGCAAATATAAGCAGGTATGAAAAAAATATTTGTATTACCTGTCTCCCCTTTTTAATTACATAGTGGCTATATATGCTATAAATACTTATTGTTTACCTTCATTTCTTAGAAATATGCTCTGAAGATCTTTCTATATTGGCACATTGACAACTGCCTTGATCTTTTGTATAGGTACATGGCATTCCATTTTATGAATGTGTAATATTTCACTGAAATCATTCCCTTGTGTTGTTTCTGATCTTGTGCTGTTAACAATGATATGGTGATTTATAACTTTTGCACATATATCCATTTGGATTCTTGCAGGTATATCCAGAGGATAAATTTTCAGAGCTAGAATTTCCAGATCAGAGTAAGTACATTAGTAAATTTCAACAATGACACTCCACAGTGATTGTGCTATTCAGTATGCCCATAGTGTCTTAAACTAGGTCTTCCAAGAAACAAATACCAAGATGGAGACACCATAATATTTGTATTTTATGGCAAGACAAGAAAAATTAAAACAACCCATTTGTACCTCCTCCCTTCCCTTTAATATGTATTGTACATCTGCATTAACCAGATCTCCTTAGGAGATAACCTGCTTTCTTAACTCTTGTAAGGGATCATGATGACCCACTACTCACTCTGTATGCATTGATGTACCTTGTATAAACTGTCAATAGACATATAACCCTTTGTCTCAAAAAAGTATATGACTGTGCTTTGACCTCTAATGGGCAGAACAGTCCTTAGAGCTTTGTGAAAGACAGTCTCCTGGTTTGGCTCAAAATTCTGTTTCTTTTTTTGAACAACAATTTATTAGTCTTTTTGTCAACAATGACATTAAACATGAAAGGATTTTATTTAAGTAAATGTCTGGAAAGTGATAGAAAGGGAGTTAGGTAAGCCTGACAAAGTCTTTAGATAGTAATGCAAGTCTTCTCTCAATGAAGAGAGAGAGGGAAAGATTGGGTGGAACCATCCTAGTCAGTTATGCTGTTTAAGAAAGGTAAATCTAAAGCTAGCCAACAAAGGGGTCTTTCTTCTTGACAGAATGGATCAGCTTTAGAATCTTTGTTTGGTCTCAGTCACTGACAGATGACAACAAGGGGAGGTCAAAAAACAGTAGTTTAGGACCCTAGGTCAACCAACTCCTTAGTTGGAAGTTTGCTCAGTGTGTGAAAACAAATACAAAGTAAAACTGAGAGGCTTAATTCTCTCTTCCTGTTGAAAATTAGGGAAGAGATTTTCCTCCCTCTCCTTTTTCTTTTAGAACATTTACCTTAGAATACTTCTAATTATAAGTATTTTCTCCTGTCTTTGAAATGTATGTAAATCCTTTTGAAGACTAGATAGACCTTTTGTCAGATTTATGTTCTAAGAATGAATTTTTCAACAACAGGAGAGTATTTCTTTGAAATGTAAAGATCATGGGGGATAGCAGCCAGTTCTCCCAGTTTCTATCCGAGAGGAGCAGCCTACTTTAGGCTACTTAAGCACCTTGTTGCAAGTTACAAAACTACTTCCTGTCATAAAGAGATGAGAAGTTTATTTTTCCTCAGGATAAAACCAATGAGCTAACACAGATGGTCATCCTAATTACCAGGTAAATTTAGATGAACTGCCCTGCGCTGTGCTGTGCTGTGCTCAATCATGTCCGACTCTTTGCCATCCCATGGACTGTAGCCCACCAGTCTTCTCTGTCCATGAGATTTCCCAGGCAAGAATACTGGAGTGGGTTGCCATGTCCTCCTCCAGGGGATCTTCCCCCACCTAGGGATGGAACCTGCATCTCTTGTGTCTCCTGCATTGGCAAATGGATTCTTTACCTCTGCACAACCTGAGAAGACCCTAGAATGAACTATATATGACAAATAGTGTTGTTCAATCCTCTTACTTGAGGAGTAGTTATTATTTATCTTGAAAACATGTATATGATGGTGTGTATCTGCTTGGATATACAAGGGAGTGAGGTTTCTTTCTGCATTTGCAAATTCTTAATGAATTCCCTGTAATGCCCATTGCATTCTGGTTTAATGTTTATTCTGATAATAACATTACTGGAATTTGCCATTTACCACATTACCATTATAGATAGGATTTCTGGGTTGGGAGAGGACTCGATATTTAATTATATATATTTTTTACAACGGTTGCAACAGACAGGTACTTTGGTGTTAATTCACCATTGTGTTAAATTTTTCACTTGTCGAGGTACTCAGCTTTCTTGTCTTCAAATGGACATAACTTCACTCATTTGTTCATCTGTATCATTGTGTGGTAAGAAAAGGCTAAATGAAGTTTGAAAAGAATACAACTTTGAAAATATAAAGCACTATATATGTATAAGTTTATACATTTTTACTTTTATCAACACTAGTTGAAAGCATCACTTTGGAGACATTTATGATTTATTATTATCAAATGCTTATAAAAGCATAAAATATACTGGAAAGATTTATATACCATAAATAAATTTGGCAAATTATGTTACTGCATGGTCCAGAAAAGCACTTTTTAGCACTTCAATTTAACATGAATGGAATTTGCATGAATAGATGAGGAAAAACATTGAGTCCTTAGTAGCAGAGAAATACAGGGAGAAATATTAGAGATTTTAAGCAGTAAAAGGGCTTTGCATGATTTAATAAATAAGCTACTTGGTAATGATAATTATAACATTCATCTCTACCTTTGTATGATATAAATATATCTGGGAAGAGCAAATAGACATAAGGTGGGGAAACATAACATTAAAATAACATATCACATAATAGCTCTTAGTTGAAAGACTGCACTCACTTTAAATAGGACAAGTAGAAAATTATGAATTCCATAACTGAAAGGTTTCTCTTCTTCCATTCTTTTTAATATCCTTGCTGAAACCCAATTTGACATAATACATTATTTCTTTCGCTGAACTGACTTTCTTCATTCTGTCACTCTTAAGCTATCTTTAAAGAAAACCGTCTTCAGTGATGTAGGCATGATAGCTTTGGCAGAACCTCATTCACTTGTAATATGAGCATTGTGCCAGGCAAACACCATTTAGATACTACCATTGTTAGGCTCAACAATCAATGAAACAAAACATTTAACCTAAAATAAAGGCACTTAAATACATATTCACAGTGGAAAATTCTCTATTCAAATTACTTAACACACAGCTTAAAAACCAAATCTGGCACTGAATCCTATACATCTAGACTGAGATGTGTGCCGTTATCTTTATGCCTTTCCTGTTGTGTTTTTCCCATGGGGCACATTTACCTATTCTGCATTCGATCTCGGTAACTTTCTTTGACCTTTTCTTGCTTTCATTTCACTCCTTCTGATTTACAAATCCCTTTCAATCTATAGCAAATGCAATGGATAAATAGCACAATTTTAACTTCTCACCTCTTTATTTTAAATACACTTTCTACAAGCTGCTGATAGTATTTATAGCAACATACCAATATTCAACTTTTCCATAAGAGGTAACAGTCAATACTCACTAAAACTTTAATCTTCTCCATTCCAGACAAAGGAAAAAACTATTTTGGTTTCAACTGAGTAGGAAAAATTTAAAAGACAAGAATGTACTACAAATTCTAAGATGCTAACAACTCATTCACTATTTAAAAATGTGGATATGGTATTAATCATCTGTATTAGAGGAGACACTGGAAATAATCAAATTATTAAATTATTGTTTCAAAGCTCTCCCTGATTTATTTTTTAAAGGTGTTTTAATCCTTTCCATTCAAGATGCTACATGTGTTGTTTCACCTACTCCAGCAGTAGATATTGACTAAAATAATCAAATGACTCTTAGCAAAATAGTTTCAGTAAAGGCACTGGCACCCCACTCCAGTACTCTTGCCTGGAAAATCCCATGGACGGAGGAGCCTCGTGGGCTGCAGTCCATAGGGTCGCTGGGAGTCGGACACGACAGAGCAACTTCACTTTCACTTTTCACTTTCATGCATTGGAGAAGGAAATGGCAACCCACTCCAGTGTTCTTGCCTGGAGAATCCCAGGAACGGGGAGCCTGGTGGGCTGCCGTCTATGGGGTCGCACAGAGTCGGACATGACTGAAGCGACTTAGCAGCAGCAGCAGCAGCAGCAGCAAAGGCACTCATGGAGAAATGTTTCAATTTTTAAAAAGAAAATAACAATATCATAATGACAAAAATCTTCCTAGTAGAGAAATCTACACATCAAATATAATATTTTATGTATTAATTAGGATTGTATCAAATAAACCATAGATACTACATTGTATTCCAAATCTTTCCTCGTTAAAAACCTGTGGTATCTGCTCAGCTCACTTTGGATTCTATGCTTTTCATCCAAGTGCTGATGATTTTTCTCTTAAGTGGAGAAACAGGGATCCTTTGCTTCTGCTTTTTTTTTTTTTCTATCGGGGCCCAGGTTTCACATTTCTTTTTTGTAAAATGCTTCTTCCATATTTTGTAATTGCTAAACAATTACAATTAAAAAAAAATGACAATTTTTAAAAAGATTGCATGGCATTTATTCCCTACTCCTAACTTACCTTTCAGTTTGAAATGTCTATGCTCATAATCCTCTTTCTCTCTCTCCCTCTTAAAAAACTGCAGGCAAAAGTCTGAGTTCTATTTGCTCCTGCTGGGAATAGACCTATTTGGTCCCAGGGCTGTTGTGTGCTGCTGCTACTGCTAAGTCGCTTCAGTCGTGTCCGACTCTGTGCGACCCCATAGACGGCAGCCCACCAGGCTCCCCCGTCCCTGGGATTCTCCAGGCAAGAACACTGGAGTGGGTTGCCATTTCCTTCTCCAATGCATGAAAGTGAAAACTCAAAGTGAAGTCGCTCAGTCGTGTCCAACTCTTCGCGACCCCATGGACTGCAGCCCACCAGGCTCCTCTGTCCATGGGACTCTCCAGGCAAGAGTACTGGAGTGGGGTGCCATTTCCTTCTCCAGTTGTGTGGTAAGCTTGTCTAATTCTGTTCCTCTGTTTTGGGGAGCAGGTGTACCCACATACATATTCTTTAGTAGCAACCCTATCAGATCCCCATAAGCCAAATACTTTTGTCTTATTTCTCAACTTGTTCAGTGTCTGGGCAGAGATAAGGGGCAATATTATTGGTATACTCTAAAAGCATCATCTTGATTTATTTGCTGGATTTTCATTTAAAATATCCTGTTTGAAATGCTCCTGTTGCCAAATATATAGAACAAGGAATATACACTCTCTATTTTTTTTACAGTATTAAAAAATTCTGTTTAGCTTTTCTTAATTTCAATTTTTCAGGCACATTGTGATTTAGAATACTGTGGAGATAATTTGAAAATAAACTTTTTTTTTTTCAAAAAATTATGTCATTTTATTATTTAACTAGCATCTGGACACAGATTATTAGAGACCGGGTTCTCACATTCTGCATTCTATTTTGCATTCAATTTGGCTGTATTCATTCATTCATATGTTATTTACATGTTATTCACATGTATTCATTCATGTGTTAAGCTGTGGATGAGTTTATTCCAACTAATTCAAAAGAAAAAAATGAAACATCTTTAAAGAATATACAATCAATTAAAATTTACCTGTTCATACAACTAAAATAATTTTTAAATCATATATTTAAAATAAAGATTAGCATTTAAATACCATTTAATATCTCAGTTTCTCTGCTGACTTGGAGACTCTTCTAATATTAACTTGCCATTATTATTAGACTTGACTGCCTGCTGTGAACCACCTTGAAGCACACAGAAGAATCTCACTACAGGCAAATGCAAACGCTGAGATTTTTATGGCTGTTAAGTAAATGTGAACTTAAAAATAAACAAAAAGCCTAACAGAGGCTTAATTGCAGTCAGATGCAGTGTATAAAAAAAAAGTATTTATCCCCTATCATAAAAGTATACTTTCTCTTAAAGGAAAATCTTACTTGTATTTTAAAATATGGGCTCTGCTAAGCAGGCAAGTACTTCAGTTTAATTGTTGATTACTTTCCTTTAAGGATAAGACCAGTCTTACAGATGGGATAAATTTAGACCATCAACTACAAAAATGTAGTATAAGGATATATACTACTTTGACTCATACACACTCATGTGTCAGCTTCTTCTGACTCTTATAACATTGGTGGAGTTAGAACTTCATTTTGGCCTATATTCTATCTGCTTTTTTTTTTAACCGCAACTGCTAGATTTTTATTTATCACAATTTCATGTTGATGTCTTGAGTACAT
Organism: Bubalus kerabau; assembly: GCF_029407905.1. Taxonomy (NCBI): domain Eukaryota; kingdom Metazoa; phylum Chordata; class Mammalia; order Artiodactyla; family Bovidae; genus Bubalus; species Bubalus kerabau. The sequence continues at coordinate 79,067,972 of NC_073625.1, read as the reverse complement.
ATACAAAGACATACTTGAGTACATCTACCCAAGACTTTGTCTTTTTCATATTACTGATTCATCTACCCACATGTCTAATTGGTCAAGAAGTCACAGATTTGGCCAAAGGGAAATATTAATAATCATTTCTTTCAATCCATCAGTTTACAGTTGATCAAAACGAGTCAAGAAGAGGTCAACACACAGGTGATTTGTGATGTAACTACAGCTCAGTGCAATATTCCAGATTCTAAGGATATAAAACTATTACATTTTATTTACCACATGATGACCTCTCATGCCCAGATCAGAAAGCTCTTACTGTATTGGGTAGATCCCTCTCCAAAAATTATTGGACAAAGCTAAAGTCTGGGTAAGTATCTTACCCCCTAGTGTGTAAGATATATTCATTTGCTCTTTCAGATATAGTTTCCTTTCTTTTCTTTAAAGAAAATCATCTTTCAAAAAGAACCCTCTTACACTGTAGGTGGGAATGCAAACTAGTACAGCCACTATGTAGAACAGTGTGGAGATTCCTTAAAAAACTGGAAATAGAACTGCCATACGACCCAGCAATTCCACTGCTGGGCATACACACTGAGGAAACCAGAATTGAGAGAGACACGTGTACCCCAGTGTTCATTGCAGCACTGTTTACAATAGCCAGGACATGGAAGCAGCCTAGATGTCCATCGGCAGAAGAATGGATGAGAAAGCTGTGGTACATATGCACACTGGAATATTACTCAGTTATTAAAAAAAAAAAGCATTTGAATCAGTTCTAATGAGGGGATGAAACTGGAGCTTGTTATACAGAGCAAAGTAAGTTAGAAAGAAAAACACCAATACAGTATATGAACACATATATAGGAATTTAGAAAGATGGTAATGATGACCCTATATGCGAGACAGCAAAAGAGACACAGATGTAAAGAACAAACTTTTGGACTCTGTGGGAGAAGGCAAGGGTGGGATGATTTGAGAGAATAGCATTGAAACATGTATATTATTATATGTGAAATAAATTGCCCTTCCAGGTTCAATGCATGAGGCAGGGTGCTCAGGGCTGGTGCACTGGGATGACCCAGAGGGATGAGATGGGGAGGGATGTGGGAGGAGGATTCAGGATGGGGAACACATGTATACCCATGGCTGATTCATGTGAATATATGGCAAAAAAACACCACAATACTGTAATTAGCCTCCAATTAAAACAAATAAATTAAATAAATGAATAAATGCTAAAAAAATCATTTTTCAAAAAATTAATTATAAGATGCATATACTAAAGGAAACACATGATACTTATTCAGTCTGATGAATATTTGCAAATATATTCTATGTGCATATCATAAGATATGAAATATTACCACCACTCCAGAAGTCTTTCTTTTAGCTCTTCACAGTAACTTCACAGTAACCATGACTCTGATTTCTATCATGCCAGGTTGGCAGCTCAGATGGTAAAATATCTGCCTGCAATGACAGATACCTGGGTTCCATCCCCAGATCGGGAAGATCCCCTGAAGAGAATGGAAACCCACTCGAGTATTCTTGACTGGACAATCCATGGACAGAGAAGACATGGCAGAAACATATAGTCCATAACACTTTGATATTAATTTACCTCTTTTTGAATATTATGTAAATGAAGATACTTTTTTTTTTTTTTTTTTTTTAGTGTTTGGCTTCTTTCAGTAATCACTATTTGTGAATTCCATCCAGGTTGTTGAATGTTTTATTTCATTGCTATACTGTATGGATCATATGAATATACCATAATTTATACATTTATTCCACTATTGGTGGGCTTTTGGATTATTTCTGCTTTTGACTATTATAGTGTGGTTATTAATATCTTTGTACAGTCTTTTGGTACACAAAATAATACACTTCTAGATGTTCAGAAATGAAATAGTCTGGTCATAGATTGTACTTAGTTTTGGCAAGATATGTCAAAGTTATATCAATTTACAGCCTGGAGAGCAATATATTACAGTTTGGATTGCTCTATACCAGTCTCTGGCCATATCAGTTTTTTATCCTGTGATTCTGTTTTTTAAATAGTCTAATAAGTCATAGAATGTTATTTTGCTTTAAATTTCATTTCCTTAAGGACAAATTATGCTAAACACCCTTTTGTTCATTAGATATATTTTTTCACTCCATTCAGATCTATTCTTCATGCCTCCCTTACCAGCTCTATGTCTTTAGAGGCTAACTTGTACTGACTACACCTACAGACTCCCTTCCCTCCTGGGTTCCATCGCTGGGGATTACTGTATGGATAGAAGAGAGGCAAGGAGGGAATGAAATTAGAAATTTATTCTCTATTCGCTTCCTTTGGTTATGCTACAAACTATGACCTTCCACAGAAAGGTTTCAGCTTCTACAAATTGCATACCATATATATATATATATATATATATATATATATATTTATATGTTCAATTTCCTACTATTCTTGTTGTTGCATTGCTTGGTCATGTCCAACTCTTTGGGGCTCCATGGACTGCAGCATGCCAGACTACCCTGTCCTTCACCATCTCCCGGAGCTTGCTCAAACTCATGTCCATTGATTCAGTGATGCCATCCAATTCCATCTGCTATTCCCTTCTCCTTCTGCCTTCAATCTTTCCTAGTATCAGGGTCTTTTCCAATGAGTCCACTCTTCACATCAGGTGTTCAGAGTATTGGAGCTTCAGCTTCAGCATCAGTCCATCTAAGGAATATTCAGCATTTATTTCCTTTACGATTTGACTGGTTTGATCTCCTTGCAGTCCAAGGGGCTCTCAAGAGTATTCTTCAACTACACAGCCCCAAAACATCTGCTGTTTGGTATTCAGTCTTCTTTATGGTCCAACTTTCACATCCATTTCACTATTGGAAAAACTATAGCTTTGACCATTCAGATCTTTGTTGGCAAAGTAACGCCTCTGTATTTTATGCTGTCTAGGCTTATCATAGCTTTTGTTCCAAGGAGCAAGAGTCTTTTAATTTCATGGCTGCAGTCACCATCTGCAGTGATTTTGGAGCCCAAGAAAATAAGGTTTGTCACTGTTTCCATTGTTTCCCCATCTATTTGGCATGAAGTGATGGGACCAGATGCAATAGTCTTTCTTAGATTTTGAAATTGAGTTTTAAGCCAGCTTTTTCACTCTCCTCTTTCACTTTCATCAAGAGGCTCTTTAGTTCCTCTTCACTTTCTGCTATAAGGGTGGTGTCATCTGAATATCTGAGATTATTGATATTTCTCCCAGCAGTCTTGACTCCAGCTTGTGCTTTATCCAGCCTAGCATTTCACACGATGTACTCTGCATATAAGTTAAATAAGTAAGGTGACAATATACAGCCTGGAAGTACTCCTTTCCCAATTTAGAACCAGTAAGTTGTTCCATGTCCGGTTCTAATTGTTGCTTCTTGTCCTGCATGCAGGTTTCTCAGGAGAAAGATAAGATGGTCTGATATTCCCATCCAGTTGATGTTGGCAATTTGATCTCTGGTTTCTCTGCCTTTTCTAAACCCAGCTTGAACATCTGGCAGTTCTCAGTTCATGTACTGTTGAAGCCTGGTTTGAAGAATGTTGAGCATTACTTTGCTAGTGTGTGAGATGAGTGCAATTGTGCAGTTTTTGAACATTCTTTGGCATTTCCTTTCTTTGGGATTGGAATGAAAACTGACCTTTTCAAGTCACACTCCAGGATGTCTGGCTCTAGGTGAGTGATCACACCATCATGGTTATCTGGCTCATTAAGATCTCTTTATTGAGCCTATCTTTGCATGAAATGTTCCCTTGGTATCTCTAATTTTCTTGAAGAGATCTCTGGTCTCTCCTTTTCTATTATTTTTCTCTATTTCTTTGCATTGATCACTGAGGAAGGCTTTCTTATCTCTCCTCACTATTCTTTGGAACTCAGCATTTAGATGGATGTATCATTCCTTTTCCTAACAGTGTTTTGCCAAAAGAATGCACTGGTCATAGCAAACCCCTCTTCCAACAACACAAGAGATAACTCTACACATGGATATCACCAGGTCAATACCAAAATCAGATTGATTACTTTCTTTGCAGCCTTTTTTTTTTATTTTTGCTTCTGTTCTTTTCTTTGTTATTTGTAGGGCCTCTTCAGACAACCATTTTGCCTTTTTTCATTTTTTCTTATTGGGGATGGTTTCCATCACTGCCTCCTGTACAATGTCATGAACCTCCATCCATAGTTCTTCAGGCACTCTGTCTATCAGATCTAATCCCTTGAATCTATTTGTCATTTGCACTGAATAATACTAAGGGAATTGATTTAGGTCATACCTGAATGGTCTAGTAGTTTTCCCTACTTTCAATTTAAGTCTGAATTTTGCAATAAGAAGTTCATGATCTGAGCCACAGTCAGCTCCTAGTCTTTTTTTTTTTTTTTTTTTTTCGCTGACTGTATAGAGCTTCTCCATCTTTGGCTGCAAAGAATACAATCAATCTGATTTTGGTATTGATCTGGTGATGTCCAACTGTAGAGTCATCTCTTGTGTTGTTGGAAGAGGGGTTCGCTATGACCAGTGCATTCTTTTGGCAAAATTCTGTTAGCCTCTGCCCTGCTTCATTTTGTACTCCAAGGCCAAACTTGCCTGTTATTCCAGTATCTTTTGACTTCCTACTTTTGCATTTCAATTTCCTGCTAACAAATTCTTATTCCACCCAAAAAGAGTGTTATGGGAATCTTGCTAGCTTTTTCATATTTTACTTTCTCTTGTGATTTTTCTGTCTTTTCCAAAACTATGTATATAGTTCTTTTAAGCCGTGTATATATCCAAATTTGAATGTGCTATTTCCTGCTGCAAATAATAACAATAGGCATTGCTATTTCTAAATCACACTGACCATGTGTGGGATGATAGTGTATGCATGGTGGAAATTGGAAAATTGCGAATTAAGTAAAAGATATTAAGTAGAAGGGCTCTCCAGGTGGCACTTAGTGGTAAGAACCCACTTGCCAATGCAGGAGACCTAAGAGATGAGGGTTTGATCCTTGGATTGGGAAGATCCCCTGGAGGATGACATGGTAACCCACTCTAGCATTCTTTCCCAGAGAACCCATAGATAGAGAAGCCTGGAGGGCTATGGTCCATAGGGTAGCAAAGAGTTGGACACAACTGAAGTGATTTAAGCATGCAAAGTAAAAATTACAATGTTTTAGAGTAGACCTCCATTAAGATCTTAAGTAATAAATGTTTGAAAGAAAGTGAAAGTGTTTGTCACTCAGTCATGTTTAACTCTTTGAGACCCCATGGACTTTAGCCCACTAGGCTTCTCTGTCCATGGAATTCTCCAGGCATCAGTACTTGACTGGGTAGCCATTCCCCAATTCAGCGGATCTTCCTGACCCAGGGATCAATCCCAGGTCTCTGGCATTGCAGGCAGGTTTTTTACCATCTGAGCCAAATATAGTTATCACCAGGGTAGAATTCACATTTAAGCAAATACACTATTATAGAATATGCTATTATACTGACATATAAGGTTGTGTCCTTAGGCAGATTGTAGTTGCTTTTAGAGTAATTTAACCTATGTTTTATAGCAACAAAATTTGAATTAATACATGTATTATGATCTTAAAGGGCTCAAAGGTGTGTATACCAGATTTGTCTAAGGATTTTACTAGAGTGTCATAAATTCTACTCATTGTCTATTCACTAGTCCTAAGGTAAGGCATCTAACAATTAAAAACACTATCTTCTGAAATGATGGTATTCCTCATGTGTTCTAATGTAGTTTTAAATTTTGTCTCAGATATTACATTCAAACCTGATTCAACTAAATATCTTTCTTTGAGGAGTCAAATAGCCTTCATAGCTGCATATAAACCAAATCATTCAGAGAGAAGGGAGGACTTACAGGGGCTGAAAATTTACAAATATACAGGAAGAGTGAGAGTGATGATTATAATTTCAGTTTTAAATATATTTGAGCCTGGGGCCTAATCTCTTTTAAGTATTAGGTAAGTAGGGGACTCATCAGTTCAGTTCAGTTCAGTTCAGTCGCTCAGTCATGTCTGACTCTTTGCAACCCCATGGACTGCAGCACACCTGGTCTCCCTGTCCATCACCAACTCCTGGAGTTTACCCAAACTCATATCCATTGAATCAGTGATGACATCCAACCATCGCATCCTTTGTTGTCCCCTTCTCCTCCTGCCCTTAATCTTTCCCAGCATCGGGGTCTTTCCAAATGAGTCAATTCTTCACATCAGGTGGCCAAATATTGGAGTTTCAGCTTCAACATCAATCCTTCCAAAGAACACCCAGGACTGATTTCCTTTAGGATGGACTGGTTGGATCTCCATGCAGTCCAAGGGACTCTCAAAAGTCTTCTCCAACACCACAGTTCAAAAGCATCAATTCGTCATCATTCAGCTTTCTTTAAAGTCCAACTCTCACATCCATACATGACTACTGGAAAAACCATAGCCTTGACTAGATGGATCTTTGTTGGCAAAGTAATGTCTCTGCTTTTTAATATGCTCTCTAGGTTGGTCATAACTTTCCTTCCAAAGAATAAGTATCTTTTAATTTCATGACTGCAATCATCATCTGCAGTGATTTTGGAGCCACCCAAAATAAAGTCAGCCACTGTTTCCCCATTTTTTGCCATGAAGTAATGGGACCAGATGCCATGATCTTAGTTCTCATAGTTATGGGGAAAAAAAAAAAATGGCCTAACAGCAGTACCAACCTGGAGCTAATACAAGTTGAAGTTTAACAGAGTTTTCTGATAGCACTACTCTTTGCAACCCCATAGACTATACGTAGCCCACCAGCCTCCTCTGTCAATAGAATTTTTCAGACAAGAATGTTGCAGTGGGTTGCCATTTCCTACTGCAGGGGATCTTCCTGACCCAGGGATTGAACATGTGTCTCTTGCATCTCCTGCATTGGCAGGCAGAGTCTTTACCACTGTGCCACCGGGGAAGCCAGAACTGATGTACAAGTTAACAACTGAGGATATTTTCATACAATTACCAGTTCTTCATCCTCTAGTTTACTCCTCTATCCATTTCAAGTTGGTATCATCCTCAAACACTCCTTTGATAACTATTCTAAAAGTCAATAATGAGCTTGTAATTCTAAGTCTTCTCTATATGTATGCAGCAAATGATAGTGTAGCTCATTCCTTCCCTTTGTAAACTCAGTGATACAATATCTAGTCTCTTAATTTGAGTCTCCTTTCTGGCCACTTGTTTTTTGCTCTCTATCCTGTTTTCCCTTTCACTATCTACCTCTGAAACATTATTCATGAGATTCAATTATTGGCTCATATCTCTGCTCATTTGACATTTTAGTGGGCTAACTTAATAGGTTCATAAGAGTGATGAGTGATACTTTATTTCCATGATTTGCAAACTGTTATTTATAATACACCCTTATCATGAGATATTGACATGTATTCTAGAATGGCTTTGTAGATATATTTCATGTGGAATATATGAAATTCATGTCCCCCCAAAGACTTGAGTTTCAACACATTCCAGGTTATCTTCTTCTCCAAAGCTGTTCTTTCCTTTTTATTACCTTTTAGTTAATAAAATCACTATTCCATGAGTCACCCAAGCTAGGAAAGCTCATTATGATGCTCAACTCATCCATTTATCTCATCTCTCACATTCAGTCAGTCAGCACATCAAGCTAATTCCATCCGCTGAATATCTTTCGGAGCTATCTTCTAGTTTTCATTCCCACAGTTACATTTCTTGCTTGCAGGCTCATCATCCTTTTTTTGTTTACAATGCTGGGTTACTAATTTCCCTACCTCCTATGGTTGACTCATACATATTGATACTTTCCATTGTCTTTGGCATTGCTATGTATGTGTCTTTCTAAAACATAAATCAAATTACATACCACTCTTACTTTAAAAGCTCTGATTAGAGAATTAAACACATACTATATAGATCTGACTTGAACAAGGATTCTAATATTTTCTTTGAAAAGGAAGCATAAGAGAAAAAGTGTCCCTTCCTAAAGAAAAACATAGAAAATGTCTAAGAAGCACTTTTATTAACTTTTAATGCTGTGTTGAATGCTATAGTTCTTTTTAAATCTTACATTGTTTACTTTTAAAATATTGAAGAATGTAATATAATTTTTTAATATTCATTGTTCTTTTTATATTTTTTCCTTAAACAAAATTATTCTGTGGTCACCCTCACACATACAAACACACATATGTGTGTGTATATATATATAATATAATTTATATATTATATATTTACATATGTATTTTTATATATTTTATTTAAGAAACAATCTCTGTGAAAGAATATTTATGAATTCATAAAAATGTATGAATTCATTAAAAATGAGCCTAAACTATCTAATTAGATTTAATTATTTATTTTTTGGAAAGAACTAACTCTTGGGGTGTACTGAAAAAATGAAAATTGTTTCTAATCAGCACTTTTCCCCTTAATGAATAAGGCCAACGAGTTGGTATTAAAATGTGCATTTATAAATAGGCTTCTGCAGACATGTGACATTACACACCTGCCCGATAGCTTTAAATTGCAAATGCAGCCTTTCCTTTTCTTTTCTATTTTGTACATATTTATAGCAATTGATCAATTTGTTTTTCATATGTGATAAGACTTCTATTACTTTCTGTTATTTAACATTTCCAGTGCTCTGCTTAATAGTAATATGCTGGCTAACTTTAGATATTAATAATTGTATCAAATAAAGAAAATAAGTAGATTGCAATTCATAAATTATCATTATGCTATGTCTTTAGAAAAATGATTTGATTTTAAAAATGTTTTATCACTAAATAAGTTGCTTATGCCCCCTCTTTTTTTTTCCTGAAATGCCTTTAAAAATTTTAGATTTGATGTCTTACAGAGACACTGTAAACTCATAAAATGTAGACTGAATATATGGACAAGTGTATGATTATGGATTAAGACTATGAACAGCTTTGGTTACCATGACTCTCCTCTATTAAGGAGTGAAAGAGCAGCAAAATAAAAACTGTTTGCATCTTGATAATTAATTATCAATGAGTAGAATAAATACCTTATTGATAAAAGGCAGACCCATTGAAGTTGTAAAGAATTATTCTGGAGTCTTAGTATATTTCACCTATGCAAAACATTCTTTTTTTTTTTTTAATCTTTATTTAAATTTTATTTTATTTTTAAACTTTACATAACTGTATTAGTTTTGCCAAATATAAAAATGAATCTGCCAAAGGTATACATGTGTTCCCCATCCAAAACATTCTAGTATGAGTAACAGACACCAGAGTGACAAGAACTATAGTAGAAGGGCATTATTTGATAATTTATCTACTTGGAAATTAACATCAAGACTATAAAGATCACTTCAGTATAATGACTCAAATATAGTGAAAAATCAATGTGGCAGATTATCATAACTAATAAACAATGCTCCTTGGATAAGTGATTAAACTAATAAGTGGGGACAAGGATATACTTTTGTCTTGATATTGCTACAGAAAATATTAAAGAGACTCACATTGTTTTCCTTACTTCTTCAAGAACACAAACTGAAATAACATATAATCAAGATTATAGTCCAGATCACTGAACTCCCATCTTTGCATCTTTTTTTTTTTTTCTTTTTATCAGAGTCTGAATCTGATAAAGTCTAGTCAGATATATCAATTTAAGAGCTTTGGTAATGAAGAGACTCCCTTCTCCACTTGCCCTCAATTTTTCCCAGTAACAGAGTCTTTTCTATGAGTCGGCTCTATGCATCAGGGGGCCAAAGGATTGGAGCTCTAGCTTCAGCATCAGTCCTTCCAATGAATATTCAGGATTGAATTTTTTTAGAATTGACTGATTTGATCTTGCTGTCCAAGAGAATCTCAAGAGTCTTCTCCAGCACCACAGTTTGAAAGTGTTAGTTCTTTGGTGCTCAAATTCTTTGGACCTTTGGGCCTTCTTTATGGTCCAGCTCTCACATTCATATATGACTACTGGAAAAACCATAGCTTTGACTATACAGACTTTTGTTGGCAAAGGGTTATCTCTGCTTTTTAATATGCTCTCTAGGTTTGACATAGCTATTCTTCCAAGGAGCAATTGTCTTAACTTCATGGCTGCAGTCACCATCTGCAGTGATTTTGGAGCCAAGAAAATGAAATCTGACACTGTTTCCACATTTTTCCCATTTATTTGCTACGAAGTGATAGGACCGGATGCCATAATTTTTGTTTTTTTTGAATGTTGAGTTTTAGGCCAGCATTTTCACTCTCTTATTTCACCTTCATTAAGAGGCTCCTTAGTTCCCTTCACTTTCTGCCATTAAAGTGCTATCATCTGCATATCTGAGGTTATTGATATTTCTCCCAGAAATCTTGATTCCAACTTGTGCTTCATCCAGCCTGGCATTTCACATGATGTACTCTGCATATAAGTTGAATAAGTAGGGTGACACTATACAGTCTTGATGTACTCCTTTCCAAATTTGGAACCAGTCTATTGTTCCATGTCCATTTCTAACTGTTGCTTCTTGACCTGCATACAGATTTTTCAGGAGGTGAGTAAGGTGGTCTGGTATTCCCAGCTCTTTAAGAATATTACATGGTTTGTCGTAATCCACATAGTCAAAAGCTTTAGCATAGTCAATGAAGCAGAAGTAGATTTTTTTTTTTTTGGAATCCCCTCGGTTTGTTTAGATCCATGCTGGCCATCTGATTTCTGGTTCCCATATCTTTTCTAAATCCAGCTTGTACATCTGGAAATTCTTGGTTCATGTATTTCTGAAGCCTAGCTTGAAGGATTTTGAGCAAAATCTTGCAGGATGTGAAATGAGTGCAGTTGTAAAGACTTTAACAACACAAATGTTTGCCTAACATTCAGGTAATGTGGTCTTGTAACAATGGGTTGCTTATCTAACAAAACATACAAAAAAACAATTTCAGGTGGAATGTATGTTCATCAGAATATACTTATAAGTGTGAAAGTCCATCAACAAACCAGAAGGAATTCATAATACATAAAACTAGCCATAGCATATATCCAGAATAAATACTAAATGATTCCTATAAAATCAATAAAATTTTAGCTATAGATACAATCAGAAATTTCACTTAAGAAACACAAATGGCCCATAAAACTTATAAAAAGATGTTAAATTGATTAATAATCAGGGAAACGAAAATTAAAACCACAATTTAACATTAAGTAGATAGATAATGGAGAAGGATGGGCTGCCGTCTCGGGTCGCATAGAGTTGGGCACGACTGAAGTGACTTAGCAGCAGCAGCAGCAATGGAAAAGGAAATGGCAACCTACTCCAGTACTATTGCCTGGAAAATCCCATGGATGGAGGAGCCTGGTAGGCTACAGTCCATGGAGTCTCAAAGAGTCCGACAGGACTGAGCGACTTCACTTTCACTTTTCACTTTTCACTTTCATGCATTGGAGAAGGAAATGGTAACCCACTCCAGTGTTCTTGCCTAGAGAATCCCAGGGATGGGGGAGCCTGGTGGGCTGCCGTCTATGGGGTCGCAGAGTTGGACATGACTGAAGCGACTGAGCAGCAGTAGCAGCAGATAGATAAAGTCAGATAATGCCATGTTTTGACACAGAAGTCTGTTGATGGGAATTTTAATGGTTACCACCATGCTGGAAATCAGGTTTGTGCAACCTAGTAAATAGTGACATGTACATACATATTCTAAAACTACCTCCTTCTCATTATCTACCCTAGAAAAGCTCTTGCACACATGTGTCAAGGCATCTGTAAAAATACCTTATAGTACTGTTGTCTGACAATAAATTGTACAATCTCCCAGCGTTACCCACACAGGGAATAATAATTTGCAGTGCATTCTTGCAATAATTATAATACAGATGTGAAAATGAAATATCTAGAGCCATTAATATCAAAGTAGATGAACTTAAAGTTAAATTTTTGAGTCCAAGGAGCATCTCATAAAAAGATATACAGTAACATTATATTTTCTTAAGATAGTATTTGATAAGTTGACCTGGAAAACTACCCATTATAGTTTTGTTTTTTTTTTAATCTTTAAGTGACATGTTTGTTTCTATGCCCACTTCTAATGTATGTTATATTTTAGATTTAAAAAATCAGTGTATAAAAAGGCATGGTTGGTGAAGGAAGAGAGCACATAAGAAGGAAAAGCATTTGAAGGACTTTTCTCATGCAATTTACTCAACTCTCTTTCAGAACCTTATATTTTTTATTTATTTCCACAATTTCTACCATTTGCAATTAACTCTGAATACTCATTAGAAAGACTAATGCTGAAGCTGAAGCTTCAATATTTTGGCCACCTGATGCAAACAGCCAATTCATTGGAAAAGACCATGATGTTGGGAAAGATTGAGGGCAAGAGGAGAAGGGGATGACAGAGGTAATTGGTTGAATGGCATCACTGACCCAGTGAACATGAGTTTGAGCAAACTCAGGGAGACAGTGAAGACAGGGAAGCCTGGCGTGCTGCAGTTCATGGCGTCACAAAAAGTCAGACATGACTTAGCAACTAAATAACAACAATGACCCTCACCTCAGATCTCTACTTTTTTTTTTTTCACATAAACTATAGAGATTTTGATAAAAGAAGCAATAAAGCAAAAGAGCTAGTTTTCTACAATCTCCTTGGAAGGCTGAGTTTCAAATGTCATGTTATTGACATTGGTATTGGTGTATGAACTGTTAAGAAGAAGATATCAGGAACGTCAACAGCATTGGCATTGGTGGAGAAGCCAGTGGTGGTGACAGCATTGAGTTAAACCTTGAAGATAAATAAAACTAACTCTAAAGAAACAATTTCACATGCTAGCCAAGCAATGATCAAAATTTGCCAATGCTTCAACAGTATGTGAACCAAGAATTTCCAGGCATTCAAGGTGGATTTAGAAAAGGCAGAGGAACCAGAGATCAAATTGCCAACATCTGTTGGATCATAGAAAAAGCAAGAGAATTTCAGAAAATCATCTACTTCTGCTTCATTGTCTGTGCTAAAGACCTTGGCTATGTGGATTGCAACAAACTGTGGAAAATTCTGAAAGAGATGGGAATTCCAGAGCACCTTACCTGCCTCCTGAGAAACCTGTATGCAGGACAAGAAGCAACAGCTACAACCAGACATGGAACAATGGACTGGTTCCAAATTGGGAAGAGAGTACATCAAAGCTGTATATTGTCACCCTGCTTATTTAACTTCTATGAGAATACATCATGAGAAATTCCAGGGTGAATGATGCACAAGCTGGAATCAAGATTTCTGGGAGAAATATCAATAACCTCAGATATGCAGATGACACCACCCTTATGACAGAAAGCAAATAGGAACTAAAGGGCCTCTTGATGAAGGTGAAAGAAGAGAGTGAAAAAGCTGGCTTAAAAACACTCAAAAAATGAAGATCTTGGCATCTGGTCCATTCTTTTCATGGCAAATAGATGGGAAAACAGTGGAAACAGTGACAGACTTAATTTTCTTGGGTTCCAAACTCACTGAGGATGGTGCCTGCAGACATGAAATTAAAAGGTGATTGCTCCTTGGAAGAAAAGCTATGTCCAAACTAGACAGCATATTAAAAAGCAGAGACATTACTTTGCTGACGAAGATCCATCTAGTAAAGGCTATGGTTTTTCCAGTAGTCACGTATGGATGTGAGAGTTGGACCATAAATAAGGTTGAACACCAAAGAATAGATGCTTTTGAACTGTGATATTATATAACTCTTGAGAGTCCCTTGGACTGCAAGGAGATAAAACCAGTCAATTCTAAAGGAAATCAATACTGAATATTGATTTGAAGGACTGATGCTGAAGCTGATGCTCCAATACTTTGGCCACCCTATGTGAACTTCTGACTTATTAGAAAAAACCCCATTGCTAGGAAATATTAAAGGCAGGAAAAGTGGATGACAGAGAATTAGATGGTTTAATGGCATCACTGACTCAATGGACTGAGTTTGAGCAACATCTGGGAGATGATGAAGGACAGGGAAGCCTGGCATGCTGCAATCCATGGGTCACAAAGAGTCGGATATGACTGAGCAACTGAATACAACAAAAGAAACACTACTACTGGTGGTCACCATTGGCAGGACTGACATTTTAAAAATGGATAATTAAAAATGCATAGTAATCAGATACTGAATCAAGGAGTATTGAACTAAAAGAGAAAAGGAGGAAAATAGAAGTTAGACTAAAGCAAGATAGCTCATACTACCTTCTAGGTTAAGTTCTCAAAGTACACATGGAGTCATTAGAGACCTCCCTGCACAATTTTAGAGAAACTTAAGGAATTTCAAGTTGTCTTGTTAGGAAAAAAAAAAAAAAAAATGGAATGCAATGGCTCCAGCTTTGGGAGGGTTACTCCCATAACAGATATATATTTTAAAACATATTCATTTTGTTATACCTATCAATTTCTTACATCCAAATCTCTGTAATCTGGGAAATATGGGTTCAGTCATTTTGCAAACATAAATGTATTTCTCTTCATAAACGGTATGGTAACTGTATGACACCACATAGTCAAAAACATTGTTTAAGAGGATTTTTGGTATTATGTTGATTCTGTAAATGCAATTTTCAATATTGTTTTCCAGTGAGAATACTTTTAGGTATTAAAATAAATAAATAAATAACCAACTTAGAATGGACATTTGAAATAAACTGTACTTATATATTGGGATATGTCTACATATAAACACAGAAATTTTTAGAAGGTATATTGTGTTGATAAACATTAAATAGGAATTTTTTGAAACAGTAGAAGGCAATGGCACCTCACTCCAGTACTCTTGCCTGGAAAATCCCATGGACGGAGGAGCCCGGTAGGCTGTAGTCCATGGGGTCGCTCAGAGTCGGACAGGACTGAGCGACTTCACTTTCACTTTTCACCTTCATGCATTGGAGAAGGAAGTGGCAACCCACTCCAGTGTTCTTGCCTGGAGAATCCCAGGGACAGGGGAGCCTGGTGGGCTGCCGTTTATGGGGTCACACAGAGTCGGACATGACTGAAGCAACTTAGCAGCAGTGTATTTTAGGAGCCTGCGAAAGGAACACAGTATGCTGAATGAATGGGGCCCCTTCTAGAGAATTGAAGTGATCACAAACCACTGAAAAGGGGGACAAGACACATACCTAGAAAGAGAGAGGAAAACAAAGAATGATGCAAGTTTCCCTTCCCCAGATGAGATGAAGAAATGTTCATTGACAGAAGGTGCCTGGATTTTAGAATAAGGAACTCAAGCCCACAAAGCTAAGGCAACATCCAAGCATGAATGCCAAGCAACAGTAATAATAACAACAATACCAAATAGTAATTCTGAGAGATATCAATATTGTGATAGGTTTTATTTATGTATATATTTTTTGTTTTTGCTTATCTGTTTTGTTTTGAAGAAGTCCAAATGTAATAATTTCTTATATAGTCAAACAAGGTTATCTTCATATTTTATAGACTCTACAATTAGGTACTTGACAGAATGAATGGAGTTAGTTTTACCAGTTTCATAAATGCAAGTCACTAAAATGTTGTTGCTTTTGCCAGCCAAAGTTTAATATAATTCCATGGTAAGAATATCTATTCTTAATTTCAGATTGCTATCAGACTGGAGGGATAAAGCACTTTAGGTGCTTGCTCAATGTCCTTTCATAAAATGGCCTAGTGTTGTCAACCCTCCATATTCATAGAGGAATAATCTGTGAATATGATGGGTAGACTGCATTTCATCAAACTAAATATTTGTGTAAATGCAAGGAAAGAATGCACTACACAGGAAGGACCTATGTTGATGTATTAAAATCCAAGAAACCTATTAGAACAATTACATGAAATAATTTATAATCATCATTCAAATATTGGAAATAAGAGTTGGAGTAGCGTTTTTAATAGCTCTTATTTAAAATATTATAATATCAAAATAATCATGATTATAACTTAATGTTTATGTTATCTAGACTTTGTTGCTTGCAAGACTATATTTATTTTAATCTCCTGTTTAAATGGTTGCTTTTGTAACAATTACATATTATAATTGATTATTCACCTGGAAAAGGAATGTGTGGCAGGGGTATAGTGTTTGATGTAGATAAAAATTCAGAATGATACTTTGGTGGTGAGTTTTTTGATATAACTATTAAGGCACATGTATTAACAAAATACATTTTACATATAGTCATTAAACAAATATATACTAAATGGTCTTAGGCATGCTTTTTTATGTCTAGAATATAGCCGTGAATAAAACAAAGAAATTACTTCCCTCTTAGGATTTTAATTCTATTTCACAAAATTTTTCTAAAGCTGTATTTTTTCCCTTAAATATGCAGCATCCCATGGTATTTAACAATTATGAATTACCAATCACTAACTAAAACAGGAAAAAGCGCAGAAATGTTATTTTTATTGTTAGCATTAAGAATGGCAATCAAAATTTGCTCTTGTAGAGTCACTCTCATTCATGTTTCTCAAAGAACTATAACATTCTAATTAATTTTACAGCACCCAAGAGAGACAGATAAGTATTATTATTCCAATTTCACAAATGAGGGAATTGTAACATAGAAGCTGAATTCACATTTTTCCTCCATACCTCAGTAGCTACTGCAGAGCTTCCACTCATGTATTGCTATGTACCTCTGTGGCACGTTTTTCATTACTCAAGATAGACACTATTTGGAAAGTGACACAGAAGAAATCTTTATGGGAATTGTTTTTCTGAACAATATTATATAGCTTATGGGACATACCCAGAAACTTGAAGAGTTAAGGTGGACTAGCGAATGCTCACTTCTTATTCAATCACTAAAAGATCTAAACACAAATAAACATTTGGTACAGAAAATGAGATCGTTTGTCCCAGGCCTCTTGACTCTATAACTTGGGTACTTATTCGCTCGGTCATGTCCAACTCTTTGCAACCACATGGACTGTAGCCCACCTGGCTTCTCTATTCATGGACTTCTCCATGCAAGAATACTGGATTGGGCAGCTGTTCTCCTCTCAAGGGGATCCTCCCAACCCAGGGATTGAACCCAGATTTGGGTTCAATACTCCGGTATTGCAGGCAGATTCCTTACCATCTGAGCCCAGGGAAGCCATTATAACTGGGGAGACCCAAATAAAACATTAAGACAATTTCTTTAACACAACAAAAACTAACCAAATGAAAGAAAAAGGAGAAAAACTAAATTTTCTCTTTACAATACACTGACAAACAAATTATTGCTGTATCCTAAAGAATGAGTTTGTGCTCAATTACTTCATAGTAAAGACTGAGAATATAAGAATTGATGCTTTCGAATTAGGGTGCTGGAGAAGGCTCTTGAGAGTCCCTTGGACAGCAAAGACCAGTCCAATCCTAAAGGAAATTAGTACTGAATATTCATTGGAAGGACGGCTGCTGAAGCTTCAATATTTTGGCCACCTGATGTGAAGAGCCAACACACTGGAAAAAACCCTGATGCTGGGAAAGATTGAGGGCAAGAGGAGAAAGAAGTGACAGAGGATGAGATAGATGGCATCACTGACTCAATGGATATGAGTTTCAGCAAACTCAGGGAAATGATGAAGGTCAGGAATGCCTGGAGTGCTGCAGTTCATGGGGTTACAAAGAGTCGGACACGACTTAGTGACTCAAATTCATAGAGTAAAAAAAGTAACCAAATCAGTGAGTAGTCAGAGATTCTAAAACAACTGAAAAAGACACCAGGCAGTTCAATAGAGGGGGTAAAATGAAACAACTCAAATAATGACATTAGGTTTTCTGAGACCAAACAAATGGGGAAGTGAGGTGAGTAGAGATCAGCAAAATGTAAGAAACTAATAAACATAGCTCTAGAAAGATTTGAGAATGAGGTGGTACAGGAACCTTGGTTGCCAGATTTGAGGAATGGAGCAGACAGTCACTAGTCTCTGGTAAATATTCAAATAAGATACAAGTATCCTTATACTCCATTATCTTTCAGAGAGGTCAAAAACAAATGCCTTTCCTCCAAAACTCCTTGACACAAATCTTCCAATTTGGTCTCTCCAAGTTCCACTTAAACTAAATAAATAATTAGCCAATGTCTTAGAAAGTCCCTTAGAAAGTCTTTTTCCTTCCATGCAAAATGAAGAACTAGTTGTGTGGTTCAAAGTTCACTGCATTGGGAGTGTTTACTTTTAGGGACCCACTGACTGTATCATTCATGTATTACTGAAGCCTGGCTTGGAGAATTTTGAGCATTACTTTACTAGCGTGTGAGATGAGTGCAATTGTGCAGTAATTTGAGCATTCTTTGGCATTGCCTTTCTTTGGGGTTGGAATGAAAACTGACCTTTTCCAGTCCTGTGGCCACTGCTCAGTTTTCCAAATTTGCTGGCATATTGAGTGCAGTGCTTTCACAGCATCATCTTTCAGGATTTGAAATAGCTCAACTGGAATGCCATCACCTCCTCTAGCTTTGTTCGTAGTGATGCTTTCTAAGGCCCACTTGACTTCACATTCCAGGATGTCTGCCTCTAGGTGAGTGATCACACCATCATGATTATCTGGGTCATGAAGATATTTTGCACAGTTCTGTGTTTTCTTGCCACCTCTTCTTAATATCTTCTGCTTCTGTTAGGTCCATACCATTTCTGTCCTTTATCGAGCCCATCTTTGCATGAAATGTTCCCTTGGTATCTCTAATTTTCTTGAAGAGATCTCTAGTCTTTCCCATTCTGTTGTTTTCCTCTATTTCTTTATATTGATCACTGAGGAAGGCTTTCTTATATCTCCTTGCTATTCTTTGGAACTCTGCATTCAGATGCTTATATCTTTCATTTTCTCCTTTGCTTTTCACTTCTCTTCTTTTCACAGCTGTTTGTAAGGCCTCCCCAGACAGCCATTTTGCTTTTTTGCATTTCTTTTCCATGGGAATGGTCTTGATCCCTGTCTCCTCTACAATGTCATGAACCTCCATCCATAGTTCATCAGGCACTCTATCTATCAAATCTAGTCCCTTAAATCTATTTCTCACTTCCACTGTATAATCATAAGGGACTTCCAGATGTTCAAGCTGGTTTTAGAAAAGGCAGAAGAACCAGAGATCAAATTGCCAACATCCACTGGATCATGGAAAAAGCAAGAGAATTCCAGAAAAACATCTATTTCTGCTGTGTTGACTATGCCAAAGCCTTTGACTGTGTGGATCGCAACAAACTGTAGAAAATTCTGAAAGAGACGAGAATACCAGTGCACCTGACCTGCCTCTTGAGAAACCTATATGCAGGTCAGGAAGCAACAGTTAGAACTGGACATGGAACAACAGATTGGTTCCAAATAGGAAAAGGAGTACGTCAAGGCTGTATATTGTCACCCTGCTTATTTAACTTACATGCAGAGCACAGCATGAGAAACGCTGGGCTGGAAGAAGCACAAGCTGGAATCAAGATTGCCGCGAGAAATATCAATAACCTCAGATATGCAGATGACACCACCCTTATGGCAGAAAGTGAAGAAGAACTAAAAAGCCTCTTGGTGAAAGTGAAAGGGAGAGTGAAAATTTGGCTTAAAGCTCAACATTCAGAAAACGAAGATCATGGCATCTGGTCCCATCACTTCATGGGAAATAGATGGGGAAACAGTGGAAACAGTGTCAGACTTTATTTTTTGGGGCTCCAAAATCACTTAATATGGTGATTGCAGCCATGAAATTAAAAGACGTTTACTCTTTGGAAGGAAAGTTATGATCAACCTAGACAGCCTATTCAAAAGCAGAGACATTACTGCGCCAAAAAAGGTCCGTCTAGTCAAGGCTATGGTTTTTCCAGTGGTCATGTATGGATGTGAGAGTTGGACTGTGAAGAAAGCTGAGCAGTGAAGAATTGATGCCTTTGAACTGTGGTGTTGGAGAAGACTCTTGAGAGTCCCTTGGACGGCAAGGAGATCCAACCAGTTCATTCTAAAGGAGATCAGTCCTGGGTGTTCATTGGAAGGACTGATGCTGAAGCTGAAGCTCCAAAACTTTGGGCACCTCATGCGAAGAGTGGACTCATTGGAAAAGACTCTGATGCTGGGAGGGATTAGGGGCAAGAGGAGAAGGGACAACAGAGGATGAGATTGTTGGATGGCATCACCGACTGGATGGAAATGAGTTTGAGTGAAGTCCGGGAGTTGGTGATGGACAGGAAGGCCTGGTGTGCTGCAATTCATGGGGTTACAAAGAGTCAGACACAACTGAGCAACTGAACTGAACTGAACTGACTGGATCATTGCAATCACTTTTTAACTGTATTTATTTCTCTTTTTACCTTCCTTATCTACATAGCACATGATAGCTAGAGTGAACCCTTTGGAACATATGGGGTATCATGGCTTAAAACTCCAGAGAAGGTTGCAGTCACTCAAAAAGAAGCCAAATTCCTGACATAGTCAAAAGATGATATGTGACTGGGGCTTGCCTTAACTCTGTGAAGCCTCCTAGCACTATAAAAATTAAATATACAGGAAAGATTTTATTCAAAACTATTGTAATAGTGAGTGGGAGAGAAATTGAACTTAACTCCATTGAAACAAAGGAGAGTTTTTAACAGCTGGGGGATGGGGAAATCATTGGTCATGTATTTTTTAATTGGCCTTAAAAAAGAAATACAAAATTTCACCTATCCCTCTGGCTTCATGATAGTTGGTAGTTTAAAAAAAAAAAAACAAAAAAAAAACCTTGGAGCAATGTGCTCACCAGAAGCAGATTGCTACCCTCCCACAGAGTCTGGGAGATAGGGGTGGTATCTATTTCAATGTTTACATTTCAAAGAGATGGTTCCCCTGTCCTTGAGGAAGACATTCCCTGGATTGTAAAACTGGCTAGAGACTGGGAGAAGATTTACATATATTTCAAAGAAGAACAGAAGGAATTTACATTCATAAATTTTCTAAAATAAATGCTTTTAGAAAAGGGAGGTCACGGACCTAGGGTCAGAAAGAAGCCTGTCCAAAGTTTAGTCTAGCTGAGGGAAATGATGAGTCCTTCTTGGTCAAAACCTATTCTCCTGTTCTTTAAACATATTAAGAACATTTTTGTTTTATAATATTTGTACCTGCTTCATGCTTTGTCTGAATTTTTTTTTCCCAATTTACTGCATGAATTGTTCTCTTTTTCCTTCTGATTTATGCTCACATGTCAACTAACTAGAGAGGCCTTTCATGACTACCCTATTTAAAACATCAAGCTTTCAAGAGGTTGGCATTCTCTGTATCCTTTGCTGTGATTCATTTTCTTCTACATAACAACAGTGGATACTTCATCTATGGTGTTAGACGTTTAGTTGTGTACAACTCTTTGTGATTCTGTGAAATATAGCCCACCAGGCTCATCTGTCCATGAAATTCTCCAGGCAGGAATACTAGAGTGGGTTGCCATTTCCTTCTCCAACTTAATCTGTAATTTAAGCACTAAGAACCTAGATGCCTGCCTGCGTGCACGTATATTCAGTCATGTCTGACTCTTTGTAACCCCATGGATTATAGCCCACCAGGATCCTCTGTCAAAGGCATTCTATAAGCAAGAATACTGGAGCCTGTTGCCATTTCTTCCTCCTCCAGAGTATCTTCCTGACCTAGGGATTAAACCTAATGTCTCCTGAGTCTCCTGCATTAGTAGGCATATTCTTTACCACTGTGACTCTTGGGAAGTGCTTAAGAAACAAGATACTAAGGTTGTATTATTTTCTCACATATCCTCAGAATTTAGCATGCCACAGGTGTTCATGGCTCAATAAATTCTTATTGAATAAATGAATTAATATAGCAATTATTAGCATTATTTTGGTTTTCAAAATAAGTAAAATGAGGCATAAACATTATAAACAAAGTACTTAGACCATAGAGTTATTCAGTGACAGAGTTATCTATTAATTTATATAATCTCTGCCTGACTTCAAATGTGCAAGCTTAGCTACCAATTAAAAAACAATGGATTAGGAGTTGTAGCTTCTGAACAAACTCATTGTAATACATTTAACTTAATATGGTAAAGCAGAGTAGCCATTCAGCTTGAATGTGATTTTTGTATTGTCTCAACAAATTATCCATAGCGCCTACCACAGCGTCTTGCCTAAAATGAAAGCTATGCAAATAATAACAAAATGAATAAATCAATGACTGGAGTTATGTCATCTGGATTCTTGTCAATGGTTATGTAAATCGAGATATTTGGCTAATGTTTCTGTTGGATGGTCTCTGTAGTAGTGATGCCTTGCTAGCCACCAAAATTCATACTTCCACTTTCCAAACACTGAGGGAGCTTGTGCTGAAAATCTACTGCCCAACCACAGAATATATCTCCCATTCTCCTTGCATATAGGACACATTCCATTGGTAAATGACTGAAAGTAATATATATATATCACTCTGAACTGAGGTTTAAAGAAACATTCTATCTTTTCCACATTTGCTTTACCTTTCTACAGGATGAATTTAGAGATCTCCAAGGCCTTAATGAGAGAAAAAAATATATAAACCTAAGTTATTATATTGAAGAAAGTCACTCACTCACCAGTAACACCTGAACAGTTGTTTGAGTGTAAAATAACATTCCTTTTGATTTTATTTATTATAAACATTTGATTTTATTTATTATGGTGGTTTAGTCAGTGTCCTACTATTGTGACCCCATGGACTGTAGCCCACCAGGCTCTTCTGTCCATGGAAGTTTCCAGGCAAGAATACTGGAGTGGATTGCCATTTCCTTCTCCAGGGATCTTCCCAACCTGGGAATCGAATCGAGGAATTGAATCCAGGAATCGGACCCAGGTCTCCTGCATTGCAGGCAGATTCTTTACCTACTGAGCTACGACAGCTAGTAATAACTTGAATGTTATATAAATACCATTTTCTTTGCCTCATATCAAATTAGTAATTTTTAACCTTAAACATAATTTCTCAGGCATAAAACAAAATAAAGTAGTAATGTAGCAATTATTTTCAATTTTCAGTACTACAAGCCCTAATTCCAGTCCTAATTAGCTAACCCTTAATGGCCATATAGTTTCCAAATGGTCTTCTTTATTCAACTATTTTCATCCTTCAAAATATCCTCACTAATAGTATTTCATAGTTATTTTTTTATCATGTATTGATCCTTTTAAATGGGATAGACAGAAATGCTTAAGATTGGCTTTCAATCTTTTCCAAACATAGCTATCTAGAGTTCATCTTCTAATACTCTGCAGTGTAGATCTTCGACTTCAAACAGATCTTTCACCCACACCTCTTAAAATCAGCTATGATTATTCACCCCATAAAAACTTTACCATTCCTCCCACTGAAATTCTTTTCATCTCTGCTACCAGTGTTTTAAGATGTATACAGTAACATATTTTCTTTGAAGACTCCAAAATACATTCTAATTAATGTTGATTTGATCTATTTATACTTTGGTTCCTATTATTTTATGGCAGGAATGGAAAAAGCTTCATTTTTATTTTACCACCTTGAACTTAATCCTGCTTCTATCATTATGACAATCTTTCCAATTGATGTTATAAAAACAGATTCTGAATATAAAAGAGGGGTTCAAGCTGAAACCATCAATTAGAACAGCATGAAAATTGAGATCCATTGGCCCATCTACACTTGTAAGCTTATACCATTTAATTCTATAAAAATGTCTTTCTTATGTATATATAATGGTTCAGGTAATATGTTATAATATTATTTTATTAAAAAAGGGGTTTCTATCATAGTGTTAAACAGAGATGTTTTAAAAAATATTAAAAATGGTCACTATTTTTTCAAAGTCCTCCATATCTAAAAACAAGAAAAAAAGTAAACCCAAGATTTCAAATATTCAAATACATCTAGTATGGCTGAAACACTGATCAAGAACAAACCAGCCTGGCAGTAGTGGGGTATGATATTTTAGATACTCTGTGCTCTGCTCATCAGCAGTGTAAAAATAAAACATTTGAAGTTTATATTTAGAGATAATATTTGTCAAAAAATTCCATTAAAGTGTCACAATGTAGAAAATATGTTCCCTTTATTTTGGTTCAATTGAGTACAAAATTATTAAAAGAGAAGTCAGAGCAGAGGAAAATTATGGTACCTGGGTAATACTTATCTGATTGATTGGTTGGTTGGTTTATCTATTTTAGAAAGCAAGTCAGGTGATCTGTAAATTAAGGCAAAAATCAAATGTTATTATGCTTAAATGCTATGCTAATGGCAACAACAATGTTAAATAAAAATATTTTTCTGGTAAACATAAGAACTGAATAAGCAAAAAAAAAAGCACTTTCAAGTGTTTGGGGCAGTTTTGTTTTTGGTATGTACTATATAAAATTAATACAAAGTTACATATTTCCTATCAATGGCATCATAACAAAAGTGTTTCTTTCTTCAAAATAGTCCTCAGTAACTAGAAAATATAATTAACCTATGATTTCTTTCTTAAATTTCTTCAAATTAATTTGTTGGAGCAATTGTAGTAAACTTAGATAAAGGAGTGTAAAATTAAGGATAAACAATGCATATGACAACCAAGCAATAATAAATTATTCATTATGATAGGTAAAAATAAATTTTCAATACTTAATATATTGTTAAAAATTACAAACATTTCACATTCAAGTAGAAAATAAAGTTGACTTATTATGAAAATTTGAACTTTTTGATGTAAAACTTTTCAAATTAATATTTAGAATTAAACAAATAACTAGCCTCCATGATTTAAATAAAAAAAAATACTCAATGGTTGTGATTTTTCTCCCCTAAACATTTAGAGAAATGCCAATGACATATAAAAAGGGGTAAAAATACAATTTATTTAGTGTTTATCTTTTCAGTCAAGTTTAAATATTCTGTCAATTACAACTTAAAACTAATTCAAGACATCTGCATAATGTGTTCTTATCAGTGCTGAGAGAAAAATCAGGGTTGATAAACAGATTCAGGAACATAGTGGCAGGTTAAAAATGAGTATGCTACCAGGTGGCATGCAGAATGCTGGGCTTAAATTGGGAAATTCCAGAAATGCTTTGTTACACAGGTGAGTATGATAAAACTTTGGCATTAAAACAGTAACTTGCCATAAAATTGTCTGAATTAGGCCTGTCAGTTCAGTTCAGTGCTCAGGCATATCTCCTTGTGACCCCACAGACTGCAACATGCCAGGCTTTCCTGTCCATCACCAACTCCCAGAGCTTGCTCAAACTCATATCCATTGAGTCAGTGATGCCATCCAACCATCTCATTCTCTGCCATCCCTTTCTTCTCCTGCCTTCAATCTTTCCCAGCATCAGGGTCTTTTCCAATGAGTTACCTCTTCCCGTCAGGTGGTCAAAATACTGGAATTTCAGCTTCAGCATCAGTCCTTCCAATGAATATTCAGGACTGATTTCTTTTAGGATTGACTGGTTGGATTTCCCTGCAGTCCAAGGGACTCTCAAGAGTCTTCTATAACAAAATAGTTCAAAAGCATCAGCTCTTCTGCACTCAGCTTTCTTTATGGTCCAACTCTCACATCCATACAAGAGTATTGGAAAAACCATAGCTTTGACTAGATGGACCTTTGTTGGCTAAGTAATGCCTCTGCTTTTAAATATGTTGTCTAGTTTGTCATAGTTTTCTTCCAGGGAGCAAGCATCTTTTAATTTCATGGCTACAGTCACCATCCACAGTGATTTTTGGAGCCCAAGAAAATAAAATCTGTCACTGTTTCCATTGTTTCCCCATCTATTTACCATGAAGTGATGAGACCAGATGCCGTGATTTTGGTCTTTTGAATGTTGAGTTTTTTAAGTCAGCTTTTTCACTCTCCTCGTTCAGTTTCATCAACAGGCTCTTTAGTTTCTCTTTGCTTTCTGCCATAAGGTTGGTGTCATCTGCATATCTGAGGTTATTGATATTTCTCCCAGCAATCTTGATTCCTTCTTGTGCCTCATGCAGCCTGGCGTTTCACATGGTGTACTCTACATATAAGTTAAATAATGAGGGTGAAAATATACAGTCTTGACATACTTGTTTCCCAATTTGGAACCAGTCCATTTTCCCATGTCCAGTCCTAACCCTTGCTTCTTGACTTCCATGCAGATTTCTCAGGAGGCAGGTCAGCTGGTCTGGCATTCCCATCTCTTGAAGACTTTTCCACAGTTCATTGTAATCCACACAATCAAAGGCTTTAATGTAGTCAATGAAGAAGTAGTAGATGTTTTTCTGGAATTCGCTTGCTTTTTCTATGATCCAACAGATGTTCACAATTTGATCTCTGGTTTCTCTGCCTTTTCTAAATCTAGCTTGAACATCTGGAAGTTCTCGGTTCACATACTGTTGAAACCTAGCTTGAAGAATTTTGAGCATTACTTTGCTAGCATGTGTGATGAGTGCAATTGTGCAGTAGTTGCCTTTCTTTGGGAATGGAATGAAAACTGACTTTCTCCAGTCTTGTGGCCATTGCTGAGTTTTCCAAATTTGTTGGCATATAGAGTGCAGCACTTTAACAGCATCATCTTTTAGTATTTGAAATAGCTCAGTTGAATTCCACTAGCTTTATTTGTAGTGATGGCTTCCCAAGGTTCACTCTACTTTGCACTCTAAGATTTCTGGCTCTAGGTGAGTGATCACACCATCATCGTTATCTGGGTCATTAAGATCTCTTTTGTATAGCTCTTCTGTGTATCCTTGACACTTCTTGATATCTTCTGCTTCTGTCAAATGCATACCATTTCTGTCCTTTATTGTAGCCATCTTTGCATGAAATATTCCCTTGGTATCTCTAATTTTCTTGAAGAGATCCCTAGTCTTTCCCATTCTATTGTTTTCTTCTATTTCTTTGCATTGATCACTGAGGAAGGCTTTCTTATCTCTCTTTGCTATTCTTCGGAACTCTGCATTTAGATAGATATAGCTTTCCTTGTCTCCTTTGCCTTTTGCTTCTGTTCTTTTCCCTGGTATTTGTAAGGCCTCCTCAGACAACCATTTCCTGTGTAATGTCACAAATCTCACTCTATAATTTTTTAAGGTCTATCAAATATAATCCCTTGAATCTATTTGTCACTTCCACTGTATAATCATAAGAGATTTCATTTAAGTCATACCAGAATGGCCTAGTGATTTCCCCTACTTTCTTCAACACTTGCATTGGAGTGTTTGAGTGTCTCCTGCACAGGTATGGGTCAGCAGTGGCCTACTGTGGGGGCAGGGGCTCTGACTGAAGCTAACCGGGGTCAAGCAGAATGTGGCATAAGCCCTCTTGGAAGAGGTTTCCATTAGCCACACCATAGAGCTACCAAGCAGGGGACCCCAAAACTGAAGAATGATTATATCAAAGAAATTCTCACACTGTTAAGAAAGTTCTATGGCCCACAGCATATTTCCCAACCCGGGGATCTGTCAAAGGAACTGAGAACCCCCAGGGAATTTGACTTTGGAAGCCAGTGGTATTTGATTACAGAACTTCCACAGGACTGGGGAAATAAATTCTTGGAGGACACAAAACCTTTTGCACACCAGGAGCCAGGAGAAAGGAGCAGTGTCTGCACAAGAGACTGAGCCAGACTTACCTGTTAGTGTCCAGGAGTCTCCTATGGAGACGTGGGTCTACAATGACTGGCTGCAGGGTCAGGGATACTAAATAAAACAGTGAATGCACCATCCTTTTGAAGGAGTTTGCCATTATCTTCATTCAGTTCAGTTCAGTCGCTCAGTCGTTTCTGACTCTTTGCGACCCCATGAATTGCAGCACGCCAGGCCTCCCTGTCCATCACCAACTCCCAGAGTTCACTCAAACTCACGTCCAACGAGTCAGTGATGCCATCCAGCCATCTCTGTCATCCCTTCTCCTCCTGCCTCCAATCCCTCCCAGCATCAGAGTCTTTTCCAATGACTTAACTCTTCGCATGAGGTGGCCTAAGTACTGGAGTTTCAGCTTCAGCATCATTTCCTCCAAAAAAATCCCACGGCTGATCTCCTTAAGAATGGACTGGTTGGATCTCCTTGCAGTCCAAGGGACTTTCAAAAGTCTTCTCCAACACCACAGTTCAAAAGCATCAATTCTTCTGTGCTCAGCTTTCTTCACAGTCCAACTCTCACATCCATACATGACCACTGGAAAAACCATAGCCTTGACTAGATGAACCTTTGTTGGCAAAGTAATGTTTCTGGTTTTCAATATGCTATCTAGGTTGGTCATAACTTTTCTTCCAAGGGGTAAGCGTCTTTTAATTTCATGGCTGCGGTCACCATCTGTAGTGATTTTGGAGCCCCCCAAAATGAAATCTGCCACTGTTTCTACTGTTTCCTCATCTATTTCCCATGAAATGGTGGGACCAGATGCCATGATCTTCGTTTTCTGAATGTTGAGCTTTAAGCCAACTTTTTCACTCTCCTCTTTCACCTTCATCAAGAGGCTTTTTAGTTCCTCTTCACTTTCTGCCATAAGGGTGGTGTCATCTGCCCATCTGAGGTTATTGATATCTCTCCCAGCAATCTTGATTCCAGCTTGTGCTTCTTCCAGCCCAGCGTTTCTCATGATGTACTCTGCATAGAAGTTAAATAAGCAGGGTGACAATATACAGCCTTGATGTACTCCTTTTCCTATTTGGAACCAATCTGTTGTTCCATGTCCAGTGCTAACTGTTGCTTCCTGACCTGCATATAGGTATCTCAAGAGGCAGGTCACGTGCTCTGGTATTCCCAACTCTTTCAGAATTTTCCACAGTTTATTGTGATCCACAGAGTCAAAGGCTTTGGCATAGTCAATAAAACATAAATAGATGTTTTTTTCTGGAACTCTCTTGCTCATGATCCAGCGGATGTTGGCAATTTGATCTCAGGTTCCTCTACCTTTTCTAAAACCAGCTTGAACATCTGGAAGTTTATGGTTCATGTATTGCTGAAGCCTGGCTTGGAGAATTTTGAGCATTACTTTACTAGTATGTGAGATGAGTGCAATTGTGCAGTAGTTTGAGCATTCTTTGGCATTGCCTTTCTTTGGGATTGGAATGAACACTGACCTTTTCTAGTCCTGTGGCCACTGCTGAGTTTTCCAAATTTGCTGGCATATTGAGTGCAGCACTTTCACAGCGTCATCTTTCAGGATTTGAAATAGCTCAACTGGAATTCCATCACCTCCACTAGCTTTGTTCATAGTGATGCTTTCTAAGGCCCATTTGACTTCGCATTCCAGGATGTCTGACTCTAGGTGAGTGATCACACCATCGTGATTATCTTGGTCATGAAGATCTTTTTTGTGCAGTTCTTCTGTGTATTCTTGCCACCTCGCCTTAATATCTTCTGCTTTTGTTAGGTCCATACCATTTCTGCCTTTATCAAGCCCATCGTTGCATGAAATGTTCCCTTGGTATCTCTAATTTTCTTGAAGAGGTCTCTAGTCTTTCCCATTCTGTTGTTTTCCTCTATTTCTTTGCATTGATCGCTGAGGAAGGCTTTCTTATCTCTTCTTGCTATTCTTTGCAACTCTGCATTCAGATGCTTATGTAATTCCTTTTCTCCTTTGCTTTTCGCTTCTCTTCTTTTCACAGCTATTTGTAAGGCCTCCCCAGACAGCCATTTTGCTTTTTTGCATTTCTTTTCCATGGGAATGGTCTTGATCCCTGTCTCCTGTACAGTGTCACGAAACTCCGTCCATAGTTCATCAGGCACTCTATCTATCAGATCTAGGCCCTTAAATCTATTTCTCACTTCTACTGTATAATCATAAGGGATTTGATTTAGGTCATACCTGAAGGGTCTAGTGGTTTTCCCTACTTTCTTTAATTTTTGTCTGAATTTTGCAATAAGGAGTTCAGGAAATGAGCCACAGTCAGCTCCTGGTCTTGTTTTTGTTGACTGCATAGAGCTTCTCCATCTTGGGCTGCAAAGAATATAATCAATCTGATTTCGGTGTTGACCATCTGGTGATGTCCATTTGTAGAGTCTTCTCTTGTGTTGTTGGAAGAGGGTGTTTGCTATTTCCAGTGAATTTTCTTGGAAAAACTCTATTAGTCTTTGCCCTGCTCCATTCCGTATTCCAAGGCCAAATTTGCCTGTTACTCCAGGTGTTTCTTGACTTCCTACTTTTGCATTCCAGTCCCCTATAATGAAAAGGACATCTTTTTTGGGTGTTAGTTCTAAAAGGTCTTGTAGGTCTTCATAGAACCATTCAATCTTCATTACTCTTACCATAGTTTGGCCTCAGGACAAACAACAAGGAGGGAACAAAGCCCCACCCATCAACAGAAACTGGATTATTATTGAGAATGGCCCTGTCCATCAGAACAAGACCCAATTTCCCCCACAGTCAGTCTCTCCTATCAAGAAGCTTCCATAAGCCTCTTCTCTTTATCCATCAGAGGGCAGAGAGAGTGAATTAGGCCTGCATCTGAAATAAAGACATCTCAGTGAACATATTAATTTGTCACTGGTTCCAGACCCTCTCATTCACAGGTTAGGAGGAATAGGGTAAACCCTTTAAAAGGTAGCTAAGTTTCTCCAAGAAACTTGGAGATTCCCATTTTCAACAATTTCCTCTAGTTTCCTGAAGCTGGCAGAGAGTCAGAGCAGCTGGTTTAGGAAGCTGTTGTATAGCAACTTCCCCAGCTTCTGCAACTGCTGAGAACAAATCTGGGCTGTGTACCTGATCTTTGTGGGACTCTCTCTCTTGCTCACCCACCTGGCCAGCCACAAACTAATTAACCCTAGCCTCTATTTCAAGGCTTTTCTAGGACTTTGAAGAATTAATACCTCTCTGAAAATGCTCTGTATTGAGGAAATACCTCATTAAATCATGAGGGTCAGGCATAATCATGAGAAAATCCATTTTAAAAGATCAAACCATTTTAGACATAACTAGGAATGGGATTCATAGGTAACACCTATCTGATCATACCCTAGGTGCAATAATGGATATTTATCTGGAAGCATAGAGATAAGCATACCGATGGACCTTTGCTTTCTGAATTTCACTAGTTCTGGGATTAGCAGCTACATATTTGGACACCACTATTATGTTTCTGTGCTATGGTTAAACCCAAGACAGTCAAGGATAGCTAATCTGAGATCAGCATAGATATTACCCTTGCTCTCTACCCTCCTCCCTACCCACTCCAACTTTCTTTTAGAAGAAAAGAAAGCTTTTCTCCTAAAAAAATAAGAGATAAAACTTCAAGGTTGTTCCTGAAAGCAGGAATGAAGTAAGTGACTCATTCTGCTAGATCTTTCGATCCTTGCACCTTCTACCTTCACAGAAGTTACATAAAATTAATATTACTCAGGATAACATTCTGCTACTTGCCTTTTTTCCCATTCAAAGACCCCAGGATGAGCACGTAGGCCACAGCTTGAGGCCATGGGAAGGATTATTATCTGAGACCTGTTTGTGAGGGGAATGTTTATGGCAAAAGAAGTTTGTTGAGTTTAGGGTTTAGGATTAATTAAGAATAACTAGAAGCCTTTTTCCGGAGAAGGCAATGGCACCCCACTCCAGTACTCTTGCCTGGAATATCCCATGGATGGAGTTCCTGGAAGGCTGCAGTCCACGGGGTCGCTGAAGGTTGGACATGACTGAGCGACTTCACTTTCACTTTTCACTTTCATGCATTGGAGAAGGAAATGGCAACCCACTCCAGTGTTCTTGTCTGGAGAATCCCAGGGACGGGGGAGGCTGGTAGGCTGCCATCTATGGGGTCACACAGAGTCGGACACGACTGAAGTGACTTAGCCTAGCCTAGCCTAGAAGCCTTTTTCGGAGAAGGCAATGGCAACCCACTCCAGTACTCTTGCCTGGAAAATCCCATGGATGGAGGAGCCTGGAGGCTGCAGTCCATGGGGTCGCTGAGGGTTGGACATGACTGAGCGACTTCCCTTTCACTTTTCACTTTCACGCATTGGAGAAGGAAATGGCAACCCACTCTAATGTTCTTGCCTGGAGAATCTCAGGGATTGGGGGAGTCTGGTGGGCTGCCGTCTCTGGGGTTGCACAGAGTTGGACATGACTGAAGCGACTTAGCAGCAGCAGCAGAAGCCTTTTTAGGAGATAATGATCTTAAGATACTAGGGGCAAACAACATTTAGAAAGATAAGAAATGAACTGAGGAATGTAGCATGAGTTACAAAGTAGTCACAAGTTAAGTACAGGAAATCTGGGTGGGGGAAACTAAAAACGTCAAACCTCTGACCTAATGCTTTTATCAAAGTATAAAAGAGAACCTGAAGCTTGAAATAAACATGTAGTCCCACACTGTGAGTCAGAGGCTACATCATCATTGCCGACACTGTCCATCTCTTCAGGTTGAATCCCTGGCTACTGGAGCTGGACTCCAGCATCTGTGATCTGGATGATTCCAGTAGATCTGGAATAGGGCCTGAGACTCTGCATTTTCTCTCCAGCTCCTAGATTTTGATAGTGAGCAAGACCATATCAGAAATAGTCTGTCAAATTTCATTTTTTAAGTAGTTGAAAAAGATGAAATATTGATGTGAATTGCATTAACCCATAAAATAATTTAGTGCAAAATGATTTTGTTTTTAAATATTGATTCCTTTCATAAAGGTATGTGGTACATTTTTTAGATGTTTTGGGTATCCATCAATACTGTGTTTAAATTTTCTTCATAAAGGGACACCCATTATTAGAGCTCTATCCAGTTACCAAATGTTTTTTATTGCTTTTAAAAATTATATTATTTTCCCCTATTGTAATACCATCTAGCACAAGGAAAGCCCTTGTGGCTTGGATAGTAAAGAATGTGCCTGGAATATGAGAGACACAGTTTTGATCCCTGGATTGGGAATATCCCCTGGAAAAGTGCATGGCTACTCACTCCAATATTCTTGCCTGGGTAATTCCGTGGACAAAGGAGCCTTGCACTGTGCAGTTCATGGGATCACAAAGAGTCGGACACGACTGAGGAACTACCACTTTCACTTTAATTGTAATACCTAAATAGATAAATTGGTAGAATATATGTTACTCATTTTTGTATGCTGATCTCATAGTCATAAACCCCACTGAACTCTCATTAATTCTAGTAGTGAGATAGCTGAAATTTTATTTCCTTGCAATAATCTTGCTTGTGTTTTTTATTAGAGTTATGCTGACCACATAGAGTGATTATCTTTTTTATTTTTTTTATTTTCTACAAATTCAGGGTTATCTATTCTAGACAAATTAATAAAGCTTGTCTAGATCTAGCATCCTACCTGCCCTGTCCCCTTTGGGTAGGAATGAAATTGTCAGAAGTTTTTGATTGCTAGTATTTTAAAGGTGACAGATTTAGTCATTTCTGGTTTTTCTTTTTCTTTTTTTTTGACTCAAATTTGTTTGTATATTTTTTTTCTGTAGAACAGCTTGTCCCAGAATGTGTTCCTGGAACCCCTGGAGTTTCTGGAGAAATTTTCAGAAGGTCTGTGAGGTAAAAAAAATATTTTCACAATTATGCTATACTAAATATTATTTATCTTTTTTCATTCTTTTTATCTCATAAGTTTACAGTAGAATATTTCAATGTTTCAGAGAGAGAGCTGTGATATTTTAGCAGATCTAATATGATATTAATCCAAATTTTAAAGATACATAGACAATATTCTCACTACTAGTTTTTGTTTTAGAAAGTTACAGCTACTATTTTGTAAAATACATTTTTTATATTTATAGACATGCAATGTGTTTTTTATATTATAAAAGTAATTAATACATGTGCATTAACAATTTTATTTTATTTTTAAACTGTAAATGTTGATAGAAATTACTTGCATAAATAAAAGCTCTTTGGGGTCCTCAATAGTTTTTAGTACAGAATTCATAAGACCAATATGTTGAAAATTGCTATTATAGAAAATTATTTATTACATCTGTAGTTTAAAACTTTATTAACATAAAGGTGTTTATTATTTACTTATCTTTTTGGAACACTGATGTATTAATAACATTTTTAACTGAGCTTGATATGAAAAGTTTATTTTCTTAGACTTCAAATAATAACCTTTTAGTTTTATTTTTCTCTCTTTGAATGCCTTTTGATTAATTTTCTCCTTTTTATATTTATTTTTGGTTTTACTTGTGCATTGTTATTCTAGCTTCATGAACACCAATTAAATCATACATGTTTTCTCTTTTTTAAAAAGAAATTCCACACAATTCAGTGAGCCAAATAAGTTTTTGACTAGTTATCATTTCTACAAAATTCTGAAGGGCTGTATGTTTTTAGATGAGCATTTTGGTGCTCAGTAAATTCCATAACTTTTTCGATTGTCAATTTGGTTTTACTGAAGAAAGGCATTTCATTAGAACTATTGAGAGTAAAAAAAATTGAGATATATTTTAAAGAAATCTTGAGAAAAATGAGACTGCTAAGCTAACTAAGTCCCTTCAGTGGTGTCTGACTCTGTGAGAACCCAGAGATGGCAGGCCACCAGGCTCCCCCATCCCTGGGATTTTCCAGGCAAGAACACTGGAGTGGGTTGCCATTTCCTTCTCCAATGCATGAAAGTGAAAGTGAAGTCGCTCAGTCGTGTCCGACTCTTAGCGATCTCATGGGCTGCAGCCTACCAGGCTCCTCTGTCCATGGGATTTTCCAGGCAAGGGTCCTGGAGTGGGGTGCCATCGCCTTCTCCAAAAAATGAGAATAGTCAAGTTAAATCTCACCATCTCACCAGAAAAAAGCAAACAAACAAACTTTATTGTTAACGTCATGACACTTTTATTAATGAAAGCAGCATTGTCATTAACTTTCCTAATAGCAACCAGAAGTGAATTTGTGGGTTGCTACCTATCTTCAGAGAAGAAAATAACTTTTAGTTTGAGGTCTTCTGTGGTAGTTCAGTTCAGTTCATTTGCTCATTCAGGTCTGACTCTTTGCGACCCCATGAACCACAGCATGCCAGGCCTCCCTGTCCATCACCAACTCCCGGAATTCACCCAAACCCATGTCCATTGAGTCAGTGATGCCATCCAAGCATCTCATCCTCTGTCCTCCCCTTCTCCTCCTGCCCTCAATCTGTGGTAGACAGACTTCTAAAATGGACTAAACTGATCTTCAACTCCTAGTTTTCCAGCCATTTTGTAAATCTCATCCCCTTGAACGTGACATGGATATAGTGACTGTACCCTTGCCTGGAAAATCCCATGGATGGAGGAGCCTGTTGGGCTGCTGTCTATGGGGTCGCACAGAGTCAGACACGACTGAAGCAACTTAGCAGCAGCAGCAACCAATATAATACAGCAAAGTGGGTGAAATGTCACTTTCATGATTGTTACAAAAGATAGATGACTTATGTCTTGTTAGCCAACTTTCTTGGTGGCTTTCATTGAGAAAGTTGCTGTGTTGGAGAGGACCCTGTGGTAATGTACTGAGGGCAGTCTTCGACTAACAGCTAGCAAGGAACTGAGGTCCTCCATTTGACAACATCCCTTGAAGAACTAAGTCTTACCAACAATCGCTTAAATCAAGGTTAGGTGTGGATCTATCCTCAGTGGAGACAAGAGATACCTCCCAAGCCTTGGCCACCATTTTCACTGCAGCCTTTTGAGAGATCCTGAATTGGAAGACCTTGCTGAGCTGTACCCAGATTGCTGATACACAGAAACTATGAGATGATACACTGTTGTTGTTTTTAGCTACTGAGTTTTTGGGTAATTTGTTATACATCAATAGATACTGAATAGGACTTCCATGACTCTTAACTGAAGCAGTACATTGTTTCCTTATGAATGCTATAGTCTCTTTATTCAGACTGCTAATACAGCCTTTGTCATATTATATTATTTCCCCAGAACATTCAAGTTGAAATTCTGGAGGGCAAAGATCAATATTCTAAAAGCGTGCCCCTAAATCTAGTGGAGTTTTGACTTGAATTCAGTTCCATTTTCTGTTTGGGAGAGGAGTGATACACAAATCTGTCTAGGTTCTATGTGTATATATCATTGCTATCAATTAAAATGAAATAAAAAATGAATACCTATGATGTCATGTTTCATCTAAAAAAATTCATAATATGGGTAATTTAATAAACAAGTTTTGTTTAGCTATTCTACTTGACTAGCCCATTTCTGTTCTGTGGTATTTGGGAAATTTTTGCTTTTATTTTTGTATACTAGCTTTCTCCTGGTTATTTTTCTGTGTCATTACTTTCTGGGGATGTCTCAAGCTATAGAAGAAAAAAAAAAAACTTATAAAGTTTTTAAAAAATAGTTTCCACCAAGGTTTTCACTTTATACATTATTTAAGCATTTCTCTTCTGATTTCAATTAGCTGATTGCGGCCTTTTAAATTGTAGTTTTAAAATTGATGATCCAGTATCTAACAATTTGTGATGAATTTTTCCCAATGACAGAAACTGAAGACTGAAACTACTCCCTGTGGTTTCTTTTATTCATTACTCAAAGCTTCTGTCAGTGAATGGTACACAGAGTTGAAATTTTTCTAAACTAACTTAACTCGACTCAGCAGGGCCTGGGGAATCTAGCCACAAGGGATAAAAGGGATAAGGCAAGAGACATCATATGCCTATAAGGCAAACACCTGTATGAATGTCTTTTCTTAACTGACTTTTTGTCAGTTAAAACACTGAAATTCATTTGCATGTGAAACCACAATCTAAGAAGCAAAGAACAGGAAGTCCTGAGAGTTTATTTGATTCTAAATTAATAAAACAGGTAAGCCCTGTGGGCTAGGAAAAAAAAAAAAAAATGAGATGCATTAGTGAAAGGCCAATTGTTGGGTTGCTTTCTTTTCTTTTTTTTTTTTGAACTTAGAGAAGGGAGATCTTGGAGATGTTATTTAACCTGTTTCCCTAATGCTATATGAATTAATAAATAAATCTACACAACTATTTTGCATTCAGTAGAAAATTAAGGGATCACATGATTCCAGGAGATTTGCCCAAAGAGCAATTATGTATTTTCAGCGTTAAACCTTGTGTGTTTTCTTTGGGCTTTTAATGCCTTCATGTTCAATTTATGTTTTCTGCCACAGGTGGCGGCAGAGTCTCATGGGTCCAGGGTAGTGAGCATGCTGATGTGAGATCCAAATTGATCACCTCAGCTTAAACATTTTTAAAATATATGTTTATTCTTTTTAATTTTACTCTCAAACTAGGTTTTCTAAACATAAAAACAATATACAGTATGGTGTAAATATTTCATACAGAGTAGCAGATAGTGATAATTAGAAGTTGCTTCACAGTGGCACTAGAAAATTCACAGGACACTTCACAGGATATAACATTTACACTATTTTCTTAAGCATAGAAAATTTCTATCCAAAATCTGAGTATTTCAAAAATATTAAAAAATTATATTTAGATACTGCTGAGCAACTTGATTTTTAAAATTAATATTCTTTCAATTATGCTGTAAAATAACTAATTCTTATTTCATAGTAGCCCATTAATATATTTAATCAACTACATATTCTTTTAATTTTCTTTTTTCCCCATTTTTCCTTCCTTATTTGCTTGTCTTTTTGTTTTTTAGAGTTTTGAGGGGTTTTGTGTTTTTGTTTTTAACTATTTAAAGGAAAAAGCAATAAGCACCAATTCAATGTTTGAATATTTAAAGGTAGAATAAATTTCCCAAAGTTGAACTGCTAGCTCTTATGGAGTTTTCATAGGAGAAGGAGGTTGAATTAATTTTAACTCTAACTAATAATGTTCAAGAATGTTTACTTTTCTCAAAAGACAGTTAATATTGATTATAAATCTTAGCTAATACGATAAACTAAAAACGTGTGTCTTATTATTGCTGTTTTAATTTGCATTTTGTAAACATGAGTGAAGCTGAGCGTATTTTCTTGTGTTAACTATTTATATTTATTTTCTTTGAACCAGAAGTTTGAGTTTTATAAGTCATCTTTGACTGTGATACACAATCCTACTTCTCAGTGTTTTCTGACGAAATTCATTTATTTCTCTCTTATATTATAAAAGGATATGGGTTTATATTGATTGTTTTGGGATCAGCTCTGTGAGTAAAATAATTTTGAAACACAGACTGAAGGCAAGGTCAGTATCTAGAATCTGGAATTCTCATAGATGGGAAGCTGAGCAAGTGACCCATGTAAAGATAGACAAAAACATCTAAAACTGGAAAGATGTGGGAGCATCTAAGATGTGACAAAGTATCCCTTTTAAATTCCATTGCCAAATTGGGTCACAAGTTAAGAACAATTTCAGTGGCGGTTGGGCACATGAAGAGAATATGGAGAAAAATATTGTGAACACATAATTCAATCTTTCATTATGTTCTTTATCAATTTTTCTATTGGCTTATTTTATTACTTATGTATTCATAATATATTTACATAGTGAAGAAGTATTATTTTATTATATTTGTTATAAATATTTTTGCTCTTAGTTTTCATATACCTGTGACTTTATATAGATACTTTTATGTATTACTTTTACACTATATATAATTTTAAAATATAAAGTTTTACTTTATATAAGGTAAACATAATATTTACTTGTATGGCCTCATATTGTTTTAGAAAGAATATCCTTACTCCTTGACTATGAAAACAACTAAATAATAAATTCCTAGTAAAAAAAAAAAATCCTAAAAAATGATGCTGTGAAAGTGCTGTATGCCAGCAAATTTGGAAAACTCAGGAGTGGTCAGAGGACTGCAAAAAGTTTTCATTCCAATCCCAAAGAAAGGCAATGCCAAAGAACGTTCAAACTACTGTACAATTGCACTCATTTCAAATGCTAGCAAAGTAATGCTCAAAATTCTCCAAGCTAGGCTGGAGAACTTCCAGATGTTCAAGCCAGATTTAGAAAAGGCAGAGGAACCAGAGAGCAAATTGCCAACATCCATTGGATCATAGGAAAAGCAAGAGAATTTCAGAAAAGCATCTACTTCTGCTTTATTGACTACACCAGAGCCTTTGACTGTGTGGATCACACAAACTGTGGAAAGTTCAGAAAAAGATGGGAATACCTTACCTGTCTCCTGAGAAACCAGTATGGAGATCAATAATCAACAGTTAGAATCAGACATGGAACAATGGACTGGTTCCAAATTGGGAAAGAAGTATGTCAAGGCTGTATATTATCAACCTGCTTATTTAATGTATATGCAGCATATATCATGCGAAATGCCAGGCTGGATGAAGCCAAGATGGAATGAAGATTTCTGGGAAAAATATCAATAGCCTCAGATATGCAGATGACACCACCCTTATGGCAGAAAGTGAAGAGGAACTAAAGAGCCTCTTGATGAAAGTGAAAGAGGAGAGTGAAAAAGCTGGCTTAAAACTCAACATTCAATAAACTAAGACATTGGCATCCAGTCCCATCACTTTATGGCAAATAGATGGAAAAACAATGGAAACAGTGACAGATTTTATTTTCTTGGGCTCCAAAATCACTGCAGATGGTGACCTCAGCCATGAAACTAAAAGATGCTTGCTCCTTGGAAGAAAAGCTATGACCAACCTAGACAGCATATTAAAAAGCAGAAACATAACTTTGCCAACAGAGGTCCAGTCAAAGCTTCTTTGCCATCTATTCAAAGCTATGGTTTGTCCAGTATTCATGTATGGATGTGAAAGTTGGACTATAAAGAAGGCTGAGCACTGAAGACTTGATGATTTTGAACTGTGGTGTTGGAGAATACTCTTGAGAATCCCTTGGACTGCAAGGAGATCAAATCAGTCAATCCTCAAGGAAACCTGAATATTCATTGGAAGGACTGATGCTGAATCTGAAGCTCCAATACTTTGGCCACCTGGTGCAAAGAACTGACGCTCTGGAAATACCTTGATGTTGGGAAAGATTAAAGGCAGGAGGAGAAGGGGATGACAGGATGAAATGGTTGGATGGCATCACTGACTCTATGGACATGAGTTTGATCAAGCTTCAGGAGTTGGTGATGGTCAGGGAAGCCTGGTGTGCTGCAGTCCATAAGGTAGCAAAGAGTTGGACACGAGTGAGTGACTTAACTGAACTGAACTGATTTCTAACACCACCCTCCACCAAGGCAGTGAGCTACGTTGTAGCCAAAAGAAATCCTGGCAGGCTCCAGATTCAGCCCCATCTCTACCTCCCATCAAGGCAGTAGCTTCTGATGCACCCTGGGAGAAGCATCAGCCCATGCTTACCACAAGTTTGCTGTGTGCCATAACTGCTGAGCTGGTGCTTTAGAGCACACAAACCACAACTATAGATCCCATGCACCCAGACTAATGAATCCCACACACCTAGAGTCCAGGCTCTGCATCAAGAGAAGTTATCACAATGAGAAGCCCATGTATTGCTACTAGAGAAAGCCCACATGCAGCAACAAAAACCCAACACAGTCAAATAAATAAATAAATACATTTTTTAATAAAAAAAAAACCTGGGGTAGTAATACTCATATCAGACAAAGTAGATTTCCAAAACAAAGACTACAACAAAAGACAAAGAATGGCACTACATATTATGAATGAGTCTATCCAAAAGTGTCTGTCCAAAAGAGGATTTATGCATCTAACACAGGAGCACCTAAATATGTAAAGCATATATTAACAGACAATAAAATAGGAGAAATTGACAGTAATACAATACAAGAGATGTTACTATCATATTTGCATCAATAAATAGATCATCCAGACCAAAAAATCAATAAGGAAAAAGTGGCCTTGAAAAACAAAGTGGACCAGATGGACTTAGTAGATATCTACAAAAAACTAATACATCCATGAATAGCAAAATATGTATATTTTTTTCAACTGCACATGAAAATTCTCCAGGATAAATCACAGTTAGCCACAAAACACATCTCACTATATTTAAGAAGACGAAAATCATATCAAGCATCTTTTACTATAAAGACATGAAACTAGAAATCAATTTTAGTGAAAAACAGAAACATGCAGAGACTAAACAGCATGCTACTAAAATCATCAGGTCAATGAAGAAATCAAAGAAGAATTTTTTTAAAAAAGTACTTTGTGATATCTGAAAATATAAACATAACTTTCCAAAATGTATGAGACACAGGAAAATTACTTCTAAGAGGAAAACTTTTAGTGTACAGGCTTACCTCAAGAAAAATATCAAATAAACAACCTGATTTTACCTAAGTGAAACAGAAAAAGAAGAATCAACAAAGTCCAAAGTTACTAGAATGAAATAGTATAGATCAGAGCAGAAGTAAATAAAATAGAAACCAAAAGAAAATGAAAAAAAGATCAATGAAACTATCAAAGAAACAGTCATAAGAGAAAGCTATAATTAAAGGCCAAAAAATTGGACAACTGGAAAAATATGAATATTCCAAATCAGAATATTCCAAATATTCCAAGTCAGGAAGAAATAGGAAACCTGAACAGACCAACACTACCAATGAATTTAATCATTAAAAGCTCTCAAGAAACAGAAGTCCAGGACTGGACAACTTCCTCATAAGGAAATTCTATTAAACAGTAAAGTAACAATTAATACCTGTACTTCTCAAACTATTCCAAAAAATGAAAGAAGAAACACTTTAAAACTCATTATAAAAGCCCCGCATTACTCTGAAACCATAAACAGAAAATAGACACTAAAATGTAAGGAAGTTACAGGTCAATATCCCTGATGAATTTAGATGCAAAAATTTCAACAAAATATTAATAAACCAAATTCAATAATAAATTAAAAAGATTACACATCATGACAAAGTGGGATTTAGTTCAGGGATACAAGGATGGTTCAATATCCACAAGAAATCAAAATGACATACCATATTGGATGGCATCACCAACTCAATGGACATGAGTCTGAGTAAACTCCCAGAGTTGGTGATGGACAGGGAGGCCTGGTGTGCTGCAGTCCATGGGATCATGAAGAGTCGGACACAACTGAGTGACTGAACTAAACTGAACTGATTAACGAAAGAAGGATAAGACACATGGTCATATCCATAGATGCAAAAAGTACTGACAAAATTCAACATCAATCTTTGATTTAAAATCCTCAGTAAGATGCATATAGGAGGAACATATGGCAGTATAAAAATGTCATTTATGACAAACCCTCAGCTAATATCATATTCAATGATGAAAACTGAAAACTTTTCCTCCAGTATCAGCAACAAGGGGTGCATATTCCCAACTTTTATTTAAGAGTTTAACATAGTATCAGAGGCTCTAATCACAGCAACAGGATAGGAAAGGGAAATAAAAGCTATTCAAATCGTAAAGGAAAAAGTAAAACTGTCACTATTTTCAGATGGCATGTACTATATGTAGAAAATCCTGAAATCTCTACCAAAGAACTAGAAGTAGTAAATGAATTCTGTAAAGTTGAAGGATAAAAAATATAACAATATATATTGCATTGCTATAAATTCATAATGAACTAGTATATACAAAAATTAAGAAAACAATACAAATAACAATTATAACAAATAGAATAAAAACCTGAGATTAAACTTAACCAAAGATGTGAAAAATCTGTACCCTGAAAATTATAAGACTCTGATGAAATAATTTGAAAATAACACAAATAATGGAAAGATATACCATGATCATGAATCAGAAGAATTAATATTGTTAACTGCTTCACAGTGAAGTTCTGTCAAACAGTAAAATAAGAATTACAATCTCTATCAAAATACCCATGGCCTTTTTCAAAGAACTAAACAAATAATCCTTAAATTTGTATGGAACTGCAAAAGACTCCAAATTGCCAAGGCAATTGTGAGAAAAAAATTAAAATCTAGGAGTATCATGCTCCCTGATTTTAAACTATACTACAAAGCTATAATAATCAAATATTAATCAAATAATAACATGATAATCAATCAAAACAGTATTGTACTGGCACAAAAATAGATGATGTATAGGTCAGTGGAACAGATAGACAACACAAAAGTAATCCCCTACATATCTAATCAATTGATCTGCCACAAAGGAAGTATACATACAGCGAAGAAAAGATAGAATCTTCATAAGTGGTATTGGCAAACTGGACCACTACATGTAAAACAATGAAACTAAGCCATTTTCTTACATTACATTAAAAAGTAAACTCAAATGGACTAAAGATTTAAATATAAAACCTGCAACAATTAAACTAAATGAAAACATAGGGATTTTTTTTTTTTTTCAACTCATCTTAGCAATAGTTTTTGGACATGTCTTCTCAGGCAAGGGCAACAGAAGCAAAAATAAACAAATATGACTATATCAAAATAAAAAGGATATTTTACAGCAAAAGAAACCTCAAAAACAGGCCACCTAATGAATGAGAGAAGATAATTGCAATTGATATATCTGATAAGGGTTTAGAATCCAAAATATATAAAAAACATACAATTCAATTTCAAAGAAATTAACAATCCAATTAAAAAATGGACAGAGGACCTGAATAAGCATTCTTACAAAAAAGGTACAGACAGCTACCATCCACAACAAAAGATGTTCAACAATACTTATCATTCAGTTCAGTTCAGTCCAGTCGCTCAGTCATGTCCAACTCTTTGCAAGCAGAAAATGCAAATCAAAACCATGAAGTATCTTTTCACAACTGTTGGGATGGCTATGATTAAAAAGACAAGAGATAACAAGTGTTGACAAGGAGGTAGAGAAAAAGCAACCCTAGTGCACTGTTGGTGGGCAGGTAAATTGGTACAGCCACTGTGGAAAAGAGTAGAGGTTTCTCTCAAAAAAGTAAAGATTTAGGAAATCTTGGGGGTCTATCTGAAGAAAAAAAACATTAAGTCAAATAATATATGCACCCCTATGTTCGCTATAAATAACGAACGTTGTAAATAATGATTTACATTATTTACAAAAGTCAAGACATAGAAACAATCTAAGTGGTGTTCACTGACAGATGAATAGTTTAATAAAAGATATGAGTCACCTGGGTAAAATGTACAACACAGAATATTGTCAATAATATTATAATAAATTTGTATGGTGTGTAAACTATATTTCAATACAAAAATAAATAATTTTAATAAGCAGAATTTTATCTTCATTGTTTATATTTGAACATCTCTGCTACATATACCTGGTCACTTTAAGTTGCCAATGGCTAACTAAGCAGTTTTAAAAATCATCAAAAGAAATGTAACTTTGCTAGGAAAGAATGTTTCTTTCATTTCCTAGTGTTGCTATCTATTTTCCTGGTAAAGAAAATATATTTGTGAGATTCTAGTGATGTGTGTGTGCACTTTATAAAGATGGGAGATACAATATCTACCCTGTTTATTTGCCATTTAATACACTACAATCCTATGAAGTAGGAGTTCTCTTCTCTGCCTTTCTCATTTTACTTAGGAATCCAAAATGTGAATCAAGAAACATATGTATTAACAGAAAACAAAAAAGTATATTGGAGAGTATATTAAAGACTAGAGTGAATAGTTTAATGGCTTG
The DNA here is from genome assembly GCF_029407905.1 of Bubalus kerabau. Lineage (NCBI taxonomy): Eukaryota > Metazoa > Chordata > Mammalia > Artiodactyla > Bovidae > Bubalus > Bubalus kerabau. Next base: position 79,023,682 of record NC_073625.1, on the reverse strand, counting down.
TTCCATCACTGTGGGCCAAAGCAGACAGCTGAAGAGTATCATCAATTATTTTAGCTAAACTTATATTTTAAAACTGACAAAACAAAGTCGTTCTAAAACCAATCTGTTTTTCAAGAAACTTTTTGAACAGATAAATTATTTTGTCATTGGATCATTTATCCAGGAAAACCTATGCATGGAATTATATTTTATTTGACCTTGAATTATATAGTGGAAGTGAGAAATAGATTTAAGGGACTAGATCTGATAGAAAGAGTGCCTGATGAACTATGGACAGAGGTTTGTGACATTGTACAGGAGACAAGGAGCAAGATATCCCCAAGAAAAAGAAAAGCAAAAAAGCAAAATGGCAGTCTGAGGAGGCCTTACAAAGAGCTGTGAAAAGAAGAGAAGCAAAAAGCAAAGGAGAAAAGGAAAGATATACCCATATGAATGCAGAGTCCCAAAGAATAGCAAGAAAAGATAAGAAAGCCCACCTCAGTGATCAATGCAAAGAAATAGAGGAAAACTATAGAATAGGAAAGACGAGAGATCTCTTCAGAAAATTAGAGATACCAAGGGGACATTTCATACAAAGATGGGTTCAATAAAGGACAGAAATTTTATGGACCTAACAGAAGTAGACCGGCGCCCGGCTGTGACCGGCTCACTAAGCACGGGCCGCTGCGACTGGCACACTAAGTGGGCACTAAGGGGCAGAAGCCGGGAGGACCCCATGCCTGAAGGGCGGCGGCCAAGAGGAGTTACCCCAAGTCCAAGGTCAGGGGCAGCGGCTGAGAGTGCCAGGCTGTGACAGCGCAGGAACGGCCGAGAAGAGCTACCCAATTTCAAGGTCAGGGGTGGTGGCCAGGGGGAGCTACCCGACGCTCCAATGCCCGAGGCCAGGGGCAGCAGCCGGGACGACCAACCCCATGTCCAAGGAGCCGTGGCTGCAAGGGTGCAGGAGGGCCTAGAGGAGCTAGTCCACGTTGAAAGTCAGGAGGGCTGCAGTGAGGAGATACCCCTTGTCCAAGGTAAGGAGCAGTGGCTGTGCTTTGCTGGAGCAGTCCTGAAGAGATACCCCACGTCCAGGGTAAGAGAAACCCAAGTAAGACGGTAGGTGTTGCAAGACGGCATCAGAGGGCAGACACACTGAAAACATACTCACAGAAAACTAGTCAATCTAATCACACTAGGACCACAGCCTTGTCTAACTCAATGAAACTAAGCCATGCCTGTCAGGCAACCCAAGAAGGGCGGGTCATGGTGGACAGATCTGACAGAATGTGGTCCACTAGAGAAGGGAATGGCAAACCACTTCAGTATTCTTGCCTTGAGAACCCCATGAACAGTATGAAAAGGCCAAATGATAGGATACTGAAAGAGGAACTCCCCAGGTCGGTAGGTGCCCAATATGCTACTGGAGATCAGTGGAGAAATAACTCCAGAAAGAATGAAGGGATGGAGCCAAAGCAAAAACAATACCCAGCTGTGGATGTGACTGGTGATAGAAGCAAGGTCCGATGCTATAAAGAGCAATATTGCATAGGAACCTGGAATGTCAGGTCCATGAATCAAGGCAAATTGGAAGTGGTTAAACAAGAGATGGCAAGTGTGAATGTCGACATTCTAGGAATCAGTGAACTAAAATGGACTGGAATGGGTGAATATAACTCAGATGACCGTTATATCTACTACTGTGGGCAGGAATCCCTTGGAAGAAATGGAGTAGCCATCATGGTCAACAAAAGAGTCCGAAATGCAGTACTTGGATGCAATCCCAAAAACGACAGAATGATCTCTGTTTGTTTCCAAGGCAAACTGTTCAATATCATGGTAATCCAAGTCTATGCCCCAACCAGTAACGCTGAAGAAGCTGAAGTTGAATGGTTCTATGAAGACCTACAAGACCTTTTAGAACTAACACCCAAAAAAGATGTCCTTTTCATTATAGGGGACTGGAATGCAAAAGTAGGAAGTCAAGAAACACCTGGAGTAACAGGCAAATTTGGCCTTGGAATAGGGAATGAAGCAGGGCAAAGACTAATAGAGTTTTGCCAAGAGAATGCACTGGTCATAGCAAACACCCTCTTCCAACAACACAAGAGAAGACTATACATGGACATCACCAGATGGTCAACACCGAAATCAGATTGATTATATTCTTTGCAGCCCAAGATGGAGAAGCTCTATACAGTCAACAAAAACAAGACCAGGAGCTGACTGTGGCTCAGATCATGAACTCCTTATTACCAAATTCAGACTTAAATTGAAGAAAGTAGGGAAAACCACTAGACCCTTCAGGTATGACCTAAATCAAATCCCTTATGATTATACAGTGGAAGTGAGAAATAGATTTAAGGGCCTAGATCTGATAGATAGAGTGCCTGATGAACTATGGACTGAGGTTCGTGACAATGTACAGCAGACAGGGATCAAGACCATCGCCATGGAAAAGAAATGCAAAAAAGCAAAATGGCTGTCTGAGGAGGCCTGACAAATAGCTGTGAAAAGAAGAGAAGCAAAAAGCAAAGGAGAAAAGGAAAGATATAAGCATCTGAATGCAGAGTTGCAAAGAATAGCAAGAAGAGATAAGAAAGCCTCCCTCAGCGATCAATGCAAAGAAATAGAGGAAAACAACAGAATGGGAAAGACTAGAGATCTCTTCCAGAAAATTAGAGATACCAAGGGAACACTTCATGCAAAGATGGGCTTGATAAAGGACAGAAATGGTATGGACCTAACAGAAGCAGAAGATATTAAGAAGAGATGGCAAGAATACACAGAAGAATTGTGCAAAAAAGAGCTTCATGACCCAGATAATCATGATGGTGTGATCACTCACCTAGAGGCAGACATCCTGGAATGTGAAGTCAAGTGGGCCTTAGAAAGCATCACTATGAACAAAGCTAGTGGAAGTGATGGCATTCCAATTGAGCTATTTCAAATCCTGAAAGATGATGCTGTGAAAGTGCTGCACTCAATATGCCAGCAAATTTGGAAAACTCAGCAGTGGCCACATGACTGGAAAAGGTCAGTTTTCATTCCAATCCCAAAGAAAGGCAATGCCAAAGAATGCTCAAACTACCACACAATTTCCCTCATCTCACATGCTAGTAAAGTAATGCTAAAAATTCTCCAAGCCAGGCTTCAGCAATACCTGAACCGTGAACTTCCAGATGTTCAAGCTGCTTTTAGAAAAGGCAGAGGAACCAGAGATCAAATTGCCAATATCCGCTGGATCATGGAAAAAGCAAGAGAGTTCCAGAAAAACATCTATTTTTGCTTTATTGAATATGTCAAAGCCTTTGAGTGTGGATCACAATAAACTGTGGAAAATTCTGAAAGAGATGGGAACACCAGACCACCTGACCTATTTCTTGAGAAATCTGTATGCAGATCAGGAAGCAACAGTTAGAAGTCGACATGGAACAACAGATTGGTTCCAAATAGGAAAAGGACTATGTCAAGGCTGTATATTGTCACCCTGCTTATTTAACTTCTATGCAGAGTACATCATGAGAAACGCTGGGCTGGAAGAAGCACAAGCTGGAATCAAGATTGCCAGGAGAAATCTCAATAACCTCAGATAAGCAGATGACACCACCCTTATGGCAGAAAGTGAAGAGGAACTAAAAAACCCCTTGATGAAAGTCAAAGTGGAGAGTGAAAAAGTTGGCTTCAAACTCAACATTCAGAAAACGAAAATCATGGCATCTGGTCCCATCACTTCATGGCAAATAGATGTGGAAACAGTGGCTGACTTTATATTTGGAGGCTCCAAAATCACTGCAGATGGTGAATGCAGCCATGAAATTAAAAGACGCTTACTGTTTGGAAGGAAAGTTATGATCAATCTAGACAGCATATTCAAAAGCAGACATTACTTTGCCAACAAAGGTCCATGTAGTCAAGGCTATGGTTTTTGCAATAGTCACGTATTGATGTGCAATTTGGACTATAAAGAAAGTTGAGCGCAGAAGAATTGATGCTTTTGAAGTGTGATGTTGGAGAAGACTCTTGAGAGTCCCTTGGACTGCAGGGAGATCCAACCAGTCCATCCTAAAGGAGATCAGTCCTGGGTGTTCATTGGAAGAACTAATGCTGAAGCTGAAACTCCAACACTTTGGCCACCTGATGCGAAGAGCTGACTCATTTGAAAAGACCCTGATTTGGGGAAAGATTGAAGGCAGGAGGAGAAGGCGACGACAGAGCATGAGATGGTTAGATGACATCAGGGACTCAATGGACATGAGTTTGCGTAAATTCCGGGAGTTGGTGATGGACAGGGAGGCCTGGCTTGCTGCAGTTCATGGGGTTGCAAAGAGTCAGACATGACTGAGCAACTGAACTGAACTGAACTGAACTGTCGCACAAACTTGAGTGTCATGTGTTAAACTGGAACTTCTGCAGGTGCAAATAATAAAATGTTGAAAACAGTTTGTGGGGAAGGATTTATTTTATACATTCTGGGTATTTGGTATCCTTTCCAAAAACAAAACAAAACAAACAACCAACACTTCCTTGGAAGGTGGATGTACTGGAAATACATTTACAAGTGTCAAGGTATTTAAATACAAATGTCCAAGTCACCATTAAGAAGGAATTTGAAGTGGGAATACATTCTATCTTTTTGTAAATAAGAATTAATTATATATGATGGAAAAAGCCCATAATAATTAATTTACTGGACATGTAAAATGTGCTAGATTCTTTTTATTTAAGTGAAATGATAGCCAGTAAAACCTACCTTATATTGTCATTTTTATTAATTTATACTTAGCATATATACCCATGTTATAAAAGCAGACACTTTTTCCATTTGTTTGTTTATCATATTTCTATATAAGTGAATTGATAGAGATATAATAAATATAGTAAGCTCCAAAAAATAATGTTTCCTGTGACAGAGACTGTGACAAAGACTAAAATTCTTTGCTAGCCTTTAACTAGTTATAAAATAGCCTATCCCTAAGATTAATTTGAACCTACTGTGACTTATAAAATAATTGAATGTACAACCAAATCTTTAAAGGTCACAGAGAATTGAAAAGGGGTGGATGGGTAAGACGGTTAAATGTCTTTTTTTTTTTTAGGGTATGAGTTTTTCTGTAAAGCCTTAGAAAAACCTTTGGCCCAGAAAGTTGAGTAGGGATTAAGTTCTTGCAGGGGGAAAAAAAAAGAAAAAAAGTTTGTTCCCTTAAGGTATTATAAGGATCCCAGCTGTTAGGGTACATACTCTCTGGTTATGACTGGTACTGAAATGTCAAAGCTCAAAATCCCAAACCATTAAATTGCGTGCCTTAATCAGGCAAGCTTGTCTACTCTCATTGTTCTGGATCAGCCAAGAACTGCCTGAGTTTCTTTCATTCTTTTGACTGGGTGGACACCTCCCCCTGCCCTTCAGTTGTATAGTTTATGTTTTTTTTTCCCCCAAAGAAAGTCATTTTCCCCCTATTATACTTATTTATCAAACCTTTACTTATAAAACTCTCATGTGTTAACTATATAGAGAATGAGGAAAAGAAAAATGACAACTGAATTGATCAAACAAGAGTATAATTTGACTTTATGTATCTAGATGTTTCAGAGGAGAAACACATATAAATAAAAATTTTTAATATTGATTCATAAAGTAGTTTATACAATGTACAAGATAGCAATCTCTTATATATATATATATATACACATCCATGTGATACAGATGTCTGTATCTACAGATCTATAGATACATATATATACAGAGAATTAGTAGCATGCTAAGTAGGCCTTGATTGAGAAGGAAATGGCAACCCACTCCAGTATTCTTGTCTGGAGAATCCCATGGACAGAGGAGCCTGGCAGGCTATAGTCCATGGGGTCGCAAGAATTGGACATGACTTGGTGAGAAAACCACCACCACCACCAGGCAGGCCTTGAATGCTATTTCAGTTCAGTTCAATTCAGTCGCTCAGTCTTGTCCGACTCTTTGCGACCCCATGGACTGCAGCACACCAGGCCTCCCTGTCTATCACCAACTCCTGGAGTTTACCCAAACTCACGTCCATTGGGTTGGTGATGCCATCTAACCATCTCATCCTCTGTCCTCCCCTTCTCCTCTTGACCTCAATCTTTCCCAGCATCAGGGTCTTTTCAAATGAGTCAGCTCTTCGCATCAGGTGGCCAAAGTACTGGAGTTTCAGCTTTAGCATCATTCCTTCCAAAGAAATCCCAGGGCTGATCTCCTTTAGAAATGGACTGGTTGGATCTCCTTGCAGTCCAAGGGACTCTCAAGAGTCTGCTACAGCACCACAGTTCAAAATCACCAATTCTTTGGCGCTCAGCTTTCTTCACAGTCCAACTCTCACATCCATACATGAATACTGGAAAAACCATTGCCTTGACTACACAACATTTGTTGACAAAGTAATGTCTCTGCTTTTTAATACGCTGTGTAGGTTGGTCATAACTTTCCTTCCAAATAGTAAGCGTCTTTTAATTTCATGGCTGCATTCACCATCTGCAGTGATTTTGGAGCCCCCCCAAATAAAGTCTGACACTATTTCCACTGTTTCTGCATCTGTTTGCCATGAAGTGATGGGACCAGATGCCATGACCTTAGTTTTCTGAATGTTGAGCTTTAAGCCAACTTTTTCACTCTCCACTTTCACTTTCATCAAGAGGCTCTTTAGTTCTTCTTCACTTTCTGCCATAAGGGTGGTGTCATCTGCATATCTGAGGTTATTGATATTTCTCCCGGCAATCTTGACTCTAGCTTGTGCTTCATCCAGCCCAGTGTTTCTTATGATGTACTCTGCATAGAAGTTAAATAAGCAGGGTGACAATATACAGCCTTGACGTACTCCTTTTCCTATTTGGAAACAGTCTGTTGTTCCATGTCCAGTTCTAACTGTTGCTTCCTGACCTGCATACAGATTTCTCAAGAGGCAGGTCAGGTCATCTGGTGTTCCCGTCTCCTTCAGAATTTTCCACAGTTTATTGTGATCCACACAGTCAATAGATTTGGCATATTCAATAAAGCAAAAATAGATGTTTTTGTGGAACTCTCTTGCTTTTTTACTGATCGAGCAGATGTTGGCAACTTGATCTCTGGTTTTTCTGCCTTTTCTAAAACCAGCTTGAACATCTGGAAGTTCATGATTCACGTATTGCTGAAACCTGGCTTGGAAAATTTGGGGCATTTCTTTGCTAGTGTGTGAGATGAGTGCAATTGTGTGGTAGTTTGAGCATTCTTTGGCATTGCCTTTCTTTGGGCTTGGAATGAAAACTTACCTTTTCGACGTGGCCACTGCTGAGTTTTCCAAATTTTCTGGTATAATGAATGCAGCACATTCACAGCATCATCCTTTAGGATTTGAAATAGCTCAACTTGAATTCCATCACCTCCACTAGCTTTGTTTTAATGCTATTTACACGGGATATGTATAGTCTGGCTTATAATTAAAAAAAAAAAAAAAAAAAAAAAAGACTTGTTTGTTGATTCATCCCAATGATGTCTGAAGACGTTTTTCCCCTGTTCTATAACAGGCAAGCAAATTGTTTGAAACACATGGGACACATTGTTAATTATCTAAAACAGAAAGTTTGCATGATAAAATCAACTTCACTCTTTCTCTCTGCTGTCCTATAAACCAGTGCACTTTAATGTGCACAACCTGGGGAGTTTGTTAAAATGAAAATTATAATTCAGGGAGTGCTGGGTAGGCCCTGAGATTCTCTAGCTTTGGTTTAGTCATTGAGTTATGTCTGACTCTTTGTGATCCCATGGACTGTGGCCCACCAGGCTCATCTGTACATGGGATTTCCCAAGCAAGAATGCTAGAGTGAGTTGCCATTTCCTTCTCCAGGGGATCTTCCTGAACCAGGGATCAAACCACATTTTCTACATCTCTGGATTGCCAGGCAAATTCTTTATCCCTGAGCCACCTGGAAAACCAGAAACTCCTATGTGCTGCTGCTGCTGTTGTGTGGATCATACTTTGAAGAATGAGGCTGTAAGTTGTGTTTCAAAGAATTCTTTCCTCTTCCTGTATGCAACCCTGTATGGATTTCACTGTTTTCTGGTTGGCTGTAGGTTTTTAAAAGTCTTCTTCTGCTGCTAAGACACTTCAGTCATGTCTGACTGTTTGCAACTCTATGGACTGTAGCCTGCTAGGCTCCTTTCTCCCTGGTGTTCTCCAGGCAAGAATACTGGAGTGGGTTGCCATGCCCTCTTCCAGGGGATCTTCCCCATCCAGGTATCGAACATGTGTCTCCTGCGGCTCCTGCATTGCAGCCAAATTCTTTACTGCTGAGCCACCAGGGAAGCCCAAAAAGTCTACTAGGCTAGTTCAAAGAAATCTATCTGAATAAGCTGGGATCTCCCCAAAGCACAGCTCTTATTCAGCTTAGGTTACTGGAAGTGACATTGTTGGGCATCAGACATTGGTGTCTATCAGGAGCCACGTTAGGCATTTTGACAAAATGGAGGCATGGTCCCCAGCCCCCTCTCCTCATTCCGCAGACACGGATCCTGGGATGAAGGAGTTAGACCTTGTAATTCTGACTTGTCTCTTCCTCTCCTCGGCTGAGTTGACTGAAAAGGAATATTAAGGTGCTTATTGTTCTTAAGAGGAGCATGAGAAGGCACAAAGCCTTCTGCAGTTGTGTTCAGAAAATAATTCATAAAGTTAATCATTGACATGTGTTCAAGGACTTTTACAAAAGGGTGTTCCAGGATGAGCACATAGGCTGTAGCTTGAGGCCATGAGAGGGATTGCTATTTGAAGCCTATTTGTGAGGAGAATGTTTATGGCAAAGGAGTTTACTGAATTTAGGGCTTAGAAATAATTAAAATAGTTAGAAGTTAAAGTTTTAAGGAATGTTGTAAAGTTAGCATATTTTACTATAGCTTGTAGAAGTTAGGAATTTTTAGGGACACTATAGCTACAAGCCTTTTTAAGAGATAGTGAGCTCAGGATGTTAGGGGCAAACAGGATTTAGGAAGATAAGTAGTAAACTGAGGAATGTAGCATGAGTTACAATGTAATCACAAATTAACTATAGGACACATTAGAGGAGGTAGATAATAGATGATAAGGCTGATTCCGAGAGAATCACTGAAGCAGGAACTCTGTTTGAAGAGCAACAATGACTTATGGAGATAATAAATCTGGGAGAGGGGGAACTGAAAATGTCAAACCTCTGGCCTAATGTTTTTATAAAAGTATAAAAGAGACTCTTAAACTTGAAATAAACAGGAAGTCCATAGAAAACTGAGAGGCTGTCTCATTGGCCGACACCGACCATCTCTTCAGGTTGAATCCCTGGCTGCTGGAGTTGGACTCTGGCAGGTGTCATTTCCTCCAGACTCAGACATAATAATGCAAGGTATCAGCAGCAGCAAAATGCCTTTAGGATTATACAGGGAGGAAAACAAATTGGAAAAAGTAATTACTTGTGATGGCATTTTGAAATCATAATGGAGTAATCCCAGTTCTGGCAAACATAACAGAGCTGGGTGGCCATTGAGGATCTTGTCTGAGACGTGTTTTTGCACCACACAAAACCTGAAATTTCTGAAGTAATGCAAAATCACAACCTTTCAAGAACCCAGTCATTTTTGTTCAAAAGTTATTAACCAATTACTGGTGCCCATTTGTGTGTCAGCTATCCACATGTTTTTTTCGATTGTGGGTTTCTCAAAAGATACATTTTTGGCTGTAGTCCATATTATTAAACCCTTGTGTAGATTTTATCCCTAGAATCACAGCAAATCTGTTTATGAAACCATGGAAGAAATTCAGAGTACCTCATATGAAATGTGGACTGATACCCCTAGCACAATTCATCTAAACTGCATACTTCTACAATGGACTTATTTTGATGGACATTTATGGAAGATATGATTTTCTCAGTCTCTTTGGCCATTCTAAAATATCCAACCTTGGCATATACTCCGACCACTTACTTTGTTGTTCAGTTGCTCAGTCATGTGTGACTCTTTGTGACCCCATGGACTACAACACATCAGGCTTCTCTGTCCTTCACCATCACCTGGAACTTGCTCAAACTCATGTCCACTGAGTTGGTGATGCTATCCAATCATCTAGTCCTCTGCCGTCCCCTTCTCCTCCTGCCTTCAATCCTTCCCACTTACTAACATTTACCAATTTGCTTCTTCCTTCCAGGCTCTGCATCATCTGGCCAGACTATTAGCAACTACATAAACTGCTGTAGTTCATGAAATAACTGTTGCATCCATGAAATAAAAAGACGCTTGCTCCTTGGAAGAAAAATTATGACCAACCTAGATAGCATATTGAAAAGCAGAGATATTACTTTGCCAACAAATGTCCGTCTATTCAAGGCTATGGTTTTTCCAGTAGTCGTGTATGGATGTGAGAGTTGGACTATAAAGAAAGTTGAGCGCAGAAGAATTGATGCTATTGAACTGTGGTGTTGGAGAAGACTCTTGAGAGTCCCTTGGACTGCAAGGAGATCCAACCAGTCATCCTAAAGGAGATCAGTCCTGGGTGTTCATTGAAAGGACTGATGCTGAAGCTGAAACTCCAATACTTTGGCCACCTGATACGAAGAGCTGACTCATTTGAAAAGATCTTGATTTTGGGAAAGATTGAAGGCAGGAGGAGAAGGGGAGGACAGAGGATGAGATGGTTGGATGGCATCACCGACTCAATGGACATGAGTTTGAGTAAACTCCGGGAGTTGGTGATGGACAGGGAGGCCTTGTGTGCTTCAGTTCATGGAGTCACAAAGAGTTGGACATGACTGAGCGACTGAACTGAGTTCATGAACTTTAGTTTAAAAGTTTTGATTTCTCAATGTCATTTGGTATAGATCAGAAATGGGTCCATCAAACTGGGCCCTTATTCAAAATTAGCAAATTGACTCATAAACTGTACATATGAACAAGTTCCAGATGCAACAAAATTATGTCTCATTCATCTTTGCTGTGTGTGTGTTAGTTGCTCAGTTGTGTCCGACTCTTTGCAACCCAATGGAATGTAATTCACCAGGCTACTCTGTCCATGGAATTCTCCAGGCAAGAATACTGGAGTGGGTTGACATTTCCTCCTCCAGGGGATCTTTCCAACCCAGGGACTGAACCCAGTTCTCCCTAATTGCAGGCAGACTTTACTGTCTGAGCCACCAGGGAAGCCCAACTTTGTTGAGTATCTTCCAAATCCTATTATAAATTTGCCACATATGTTTTAAAGATGAAAATTGGCAAAAATCCTTAAATTCTTTATGAATGTAACATTTTTATTTCTTGCTCTTATTATAAATTTTACCATAATCTCCCACTAAACTCAAGGTCATGTTAACTATATTCTAATTATTTACTATTCTATATTCATCACAGAGGAAACATTTCTCCACTTAGGAATGTCTTCAGTCAAGGATGACGCTATTTCTAAAAGAGGTGCATAGTGAGATGTGTTTCATTGGAAATTTGGGGATCAGCCTATTTCCTGTCTTTCAATTATTCTGCAGTATCCTCATAACAGTTAGCAAAAGTCTAATCCTTTCTGACAAATGCCTTAACTTTCACATAGGACATATGGTAAAGCTGTAATTCAGCTGGTATGTAATTCTGCAAGTTTAAGACCAATATCTGGGTCTGGTCTTCAGTGATTTCTGTTCTCAGCCATGCCCTAGTCTTCAATAGGTCACAAATCATTAGGATATAATTTAGGAATTTCATTTGTCATTTATTTTGTTTCATTTATCAAATACTGTATGAAATAATTTTAACTCCTCCATAGTACAGGGAATCTAAGGCCCCTAGTTTCATCCTAACTCACAGACAGTTGTTTGCTTTCACAGCACCCATTCCCCTGTACTTCCTTTCCTAGGTGCACCAACAGTTTAATTTCCCATTAAGTTCTTGCATTACACAGAAGCTGACTTCACTCCAGTTCTGGAGAAGAGCTCTGATTTTCCTTACACAATCAGTACATTTCATCCCCCTAACAATATTCCAACTTAGTCATGGGTGGATATGTAACATAGTTTGTTCATTTAGGCTGAATACAAAGATAAGGCAATGGCACCCCACTCCAATATTCTTGCCTGGAAAATCCCATGGACGGAGGAGCCTGGAAGGCTGCAGTCCATGGGGTCGCTGAGGGTCGGACACGACTGAGCAACTTCCCTTTCACTTTTCACTTTCATGCATTGGAGAAGGAAAGGGCAGGCAACCCACTCCAGTGTTCTTGCCTGGAGAATCCCAGGGAAGGGGGAGCCTGGTGGGCTGCCGTCTATGGGGTCGCACAGAGTCGGACACAACTGAAGTGACTTAGCAGCAGCAGGAAAATGATATACTCATATGAAGGTTAGAGTTGCTTGGTCATTTTTTTCCATGTGCAATTAGAGAAGCAGAGTAAGAAAAAGGGTACACGTAAGACAGAAGCAAGAGGAGAAACGCTCAGACAAGTGGCATCTGGAGCCCAGTGAGACAATGGGTGAATATTGTTCTATCACTTTTGGTCTTTACAGTTAAACCCCACACTTCCCAATCCTCACCCCAAAAAAGACATCTTATTAAGCCAATTGGAATAGGGGTTTCTATGGCATAAGAGAATAAAGATTATTACTGCTATATCCTCAATGAATACATGGTTCTAAGTAATCACAAGCAATAACTTCATATGCTAGTTTATTACTGAATCCTATGGAAACTTAGAAACTTATCCTACAATATAAACAGATATTTTGTTTTCTCTCATTCCTACTTAGCTTAATGAACAATTCTAAATACCATGTCTTCCTAATTTTTTAAACTCATTTACTGTATTTGTCATGACTTTAGAGTCATGAACATAGAAAGTTTAAACTGTTTTAAGCAAAAAGAAGGAATTATAATCACATCTTATGAAAGTTCATAATAACAAAACTGATTCACGGGGTTACAAAGAGTTGGATACAACTTAGCAACTTTACAACAACCAAAAGACATAAATAGGTATCAAGAGTTAAAATGATATTATGACTTTCTCTCCCTCATCTCTACCATCTCTCAGTTTTCCACCTTTCTTCATTGGACTTTCTCTTAACTGTGATTTATTCTTGACTGAGTTAGATGGTGACTGGTTTCACTGTGTTTATAATCAGTTACTCTATCCAGGAATTTGAACTATCTGGATTGAATGGGTTTTAGATATATGTGCACAGATGGAGCGATAGATGGGGAAAAGTCCCACTGAAACAACATATATTAAAACGTGGGAAGAAATAGTTTGCTAAAGGAAAATGTATGTGGTGATACCTTAAATTTAAGTTCTGATTGTGTTACAAACTTTTGGTGTGTATGTAGTTTAGATTATATTTTAGAAGAAAAAGAATGGAGAGAGAGCTATTATAACATTCTCCTATTCTTTGGGTCTGTTTCTCTTACTCTCTGTGTCTGATCCTGTGAGAAATACTGTACACAGAGATAGGCTTAGGAACTGACAGGATGCATTTTAAGATGAGTTCACTGGCAGCCAACTATTCACATTCCCACACCCTCCACTGTAGGGAGTTTGAGGGATTTGGGGTTGATTAAGGATAAAAACATGACCACAAGGTGGCAGTAGTATACACAAACTGTATTTGAGTGCTTTAACAGATTTCACTCATAGAATGAGATCATTTAGGAGGGCATGGCAACCCATTCCAGTATTCTTGCCTGGAGAATCCCATGCGTGGAGGATACTGGTGGGTTACAGTCCATAGGGTCCCAAAAGTAGGACACACCTGAAGTGACTTAGCATACATGCATGCTGAGGCTATGGTAGGGGCATCACTATTTAGAAGAGGAGAAAGCCAAGGGAATTACCTAAGAAAGGGAAGTTAGATTGGGAATGTGTAGGTCTAGATAATGTCACTAGAAGTGTTGTGCAGAGCTTCTGGGTCTGAGAATTCCAGAGGGAAGCAGTGACTTCATCTCTTTAAGGCTCTGCAGTTAATTTTACTATAGTTAATGAGTGTTAGGCATAGTTTCATGGGTTATACAAAGCAAACAAGCTCTACGTGGCTAAATGTACATATTTGGGCTCTGTTTAAAATAATTGGGTGTGTAAAACTCTGCATGCACCAGGCTTCTGAGCTAACAAGCTTTAGCATGCTGTGAAGAAGTAAACAACCTAGAAGCCAGTATACAGAGGACATCTTTGGCTCATTTATATAACACCCACCAAATGTTATTATGAGGAGTGTGTTTATGAAATGTGAAAAGCAAGGTGGAATTTTTGAATCCCACCAGATGTTTCATTAAATTCACTTGGAGCCATTCTGTTTGCAACCCCTGTACTGTATTTGGTGTAGTTGCTCATTCTTACTGATTTATTTCTTTTTAAAAGTCCCCTCTAATCACTTCTCTGTCATAACTATATGCCTTTTTGTATTTCTGTTTCAGTTTTGCCGTTGTTATTGTTTTAACCTGAGCATTGAAGAGAATAAAAGGCAAACATAAAATCACAATCAACTAATCTACTGAAAGAATGGAAACTAAGTATTTTCAACAAATATTTAATACCCACCATGTGCACAGCAGTAATTAAAATCCATAAAATACCTTGTTCTCATGGGCATGTCAGTATAGTGGATTGCAAATGTTTAGCCTGGATTTAAATACAGGAATCAGAATATCTCTACTTACTGAGTAAATGGAGGTAATTTTTACATATATTCTAGTGTATCTCAAGTAAATAAATAATATCAATTAGATTAATTATATTTATTTAATATAGTATACAGACTTTATTTTTTGGGCTCCAAAATCACTGCAGATGGTGATTGCAGCCATGAAATTAAAAGACGCTTACTCCTTGGAGGGAAAGTTATGACCAACCTACATAGCATATTCAAAAGCAGAGACATTACTTTGCCAACAAAGGTCCATCTAGTCAAGGCTATGGTTTTTCCAGTGGTCATGTATGGATGTGAGAGTTGGACTGTGAAGAAAGCTGAGCACCGAAGAATTGATGCTTTTGAACTGTGGTGTTGGAGAAGACTCTTGAGAGTCCCTTGGACTGCAAGGAGATCCAACCAGTCCATTCTGAAGGAGATCAGTCCTGGGTGTTCTTTGGAAGGACTGATGTTGAAGCTGAAACTCCAGTACTTTGGCCACCTCATGCGAAGAGTTGACTCATTGAAAAAGACTCTGATGCTGGGAGGGATTGGGGGCAGGAGGAGAAGGGGACGACAGAGGATGAGATGGCTGGATGGCATCACTGACTCGATGGACATGAGTTTGAGTGAACTCCGGGAGTTGGTGATGGACAGGGAGGCCTGGTGTGCTGTAATTCATGGGGTTGCAAAGAGTTGGACACAACTGGACTGGACTGAACTGAACTGAACTTACTTTTTATAAGAATGTTTCTAGTCTTATAGTCAGAATTTAATTCTTTAGATTAATACCTCATTCTTGAATCACAATTCCATTAAAATCCTTACTCTTGAAGTTATTTTTCATCTTATTTACTAAAGGCTGGAATTTACTTAAAGGTACTCCTTTAGTCACATATTATATATCCTCTGATGACATGCACACATTTTCTCAAGGTTTCTACAACATCCATAGTATAGTGAAACATGTATTTGTTGATGATTGTTAAACAAGGAATCAAATTTCATTTTAATGCTTTCTTGAGTTGACAGCAATAGTAATTTATCCATTATTATTATTTTTGCATAAATAAAGTTACGTGTTTAGGTATAATTTAATCCTTATACTCCTCTATATTTCCTACACAAGCAATAAACATTTTAAAAATTTAAATTTATTAGTTACTCTCTGTCATTTCCTTCTGACTGGGTCATCTGTATTCTGAGATAGTTTTATTTCTAACAAAAAATTTGGCTCAATTTGGCTCAATCAATAATTAAAAAAAATCATTATTTCACATAATCGAAAGTGAAAAAAACAAGATGGACCACTCCTATGGCAGAAAGTGAAGAAGAAATAAAGACCCTCTTGATGAAAGTGAAAGAGGAGAGTAAAAAAGTTGGCTTAAAACTCAACACTCAGAAAACTAAGATCATGGCATCTGGTCCTATCACTTCATTGCAAATAGATAGGGAAACAGTGGCAGACTTTATTTTGGGGGGCTCCAAAACCACTGCAGATGGTGATTAGAGCCATGAAATTAAAAGATTCTTACTCTTTGGAAGGAAAGTTATGACCAACCTAGACAGTGTATTAAAAAGCAGAGACATTACTTTGTCAACAAAGGTCCATCTAGTCAAGGCTATGGCTTTTCCAGTAGTCATGTATGGATGTGAGAGTTGGACTATAAAGAAAGCTGAGTGCCAAAGAATTGAAGCTTTTGAACTGTGGTGTTGGAGAAGACTCTTGAGAGTCCCTTGGACTGCAAGGAGATCCAACCAGTCCATCCTAAAGGAGATCAGCCCTGAATATTCATTGGAGGGACTGATGCTGAAGCTGAAATACTTTGGCCACCTGATGCAAAAAGCTGACTCATTTGAAAAGACCCTGATGCTGGGAAAGATTGAAGGCAGAAGGAGAAGGGGATGACAGAGGATGGATGACAGAGAAGGAGAAGGGGATGACAGAGGATGGTTGGATGGAATCACCGACTCAATGGGCATAAGTTTGAGTAAACTCTGGGAGTTGGTGTTGGACAGGGAGGCCTGGTGTGCTTCAGTCCATGGGGTGGCAGAGTCAGACATTACTGAGCAACTGAACTGAACTGAATTGATACACAGTAGGATCAAGAATCTGGGGCCATTTTCTGCCATTTTCTAGGCTACATCTTTGCTTGTAAACTTTCACTTTAGAGTAGCTTTCTTCATGGTCTGATTATAGCAATATTTAGGACAACAATTTTCCTCATTTATGTACTGGGTATATGTGTTTCTCCTTCAAATGAAGAATAAAAACCATTCTCCATCTTACCAGGTCAACTCAGATCATATGCCCAATTTTTGACCAATAACAAATGGCAGGGGAATTATTGTTCCTGGCTGAGTTTTCTACCCGAATAAATGATTTCACAGTAACTGGTTTAGGAAAGCAGGACCATCCTCTCTGGAACTAGAGATAGACTGAGTAACTTGGAAGGAAGAGGGGAGAAAATTGATAATAGACAAGATACTGGAGAAATATTGCATTAGTTTATATTACTGTGTTACAGAGTATCACAGATTTAGTGGTTTAAAACAATATCCATTTATTATGTCATAGTTTCTGAAGATCATAAGTCTGGATAGGCATGACTGAGATCTCTGCTCAGTTCTCAAAGGGATGATATTGAAGTATTGGCAGATTGTGTTCTCTGAATCACAGAATCCTCTTTCAAGCTCACTGAGTTCAGCAGAATTGGTTATGGTTGTAGGACTGAAATTCTTATTTCCCTGTTATCAGCTGGGGACTATTCTCAGCTCCTAGTCAGTTCAGTTCAGTCACTCAGTCAGGTCCAACTCTTTAAAACCCCATGGACTGAAACACTCCAGGCTTCCCTGTCCATCACCAACTCCCAGAGCTTGCTCAAACTCATGTCCATCGAGTCAGTGATGCCATCCAACCATTTCCTCCTCTGTCATCCCCTTCTCCTCCTGCCTTCAATCTTTCCCAGCATCAGGGTCTTTTCCAGTGAGTCAGTATTGGAGCTTCAGCTTTAGCATCAGTCCTTCCAATGAATATTCAGGACTGATTTCCTTGAGGATTTACTGGCTTTATCTCTTTGTTGTCCAAAGGACTCTCAAGAGTTTTCTACAAGCATAGTTCAAAAGCATCAATTCTTTGGCTCTCAGATTTCTTTATGGTCCAACTCTCACATCCATACACGACTACTGGAAAAACCATAGCCTTGACTAGATGGACCTTTGTTGGCAAAATAATATCTCTGCTTTTTAATACACTGTCTAGGTTGGACATAGATTCAAAGAGCAAACGTCTTTTAACTTCAGGGCTGGAGTCACCATCTGCAGTTTATGGAGCCCCAGAAAATAAAATCTGTCACTCTTTCCATTGTTTCCCCATCTATTTGCCATGAAGTGATGTGACTGGATGTCATGATCTTTGTTTTATGAATTCTGAGTTTAAAGCCAGCTTTTTCACTCTCCTCTTTCACTTTCATCAAGAGGCTCTTTAGTTCTTCTTTGCTTTCTGCCATAAGGTGGTATCATCTGCATAGCTGAGATTATTGATATTTATTCCTGCAATCTTGATTCCAGCTTGAGCTTTATCCAGCCTGGCATTTCACATGGTGTACTCTGCATTTAAGCTAAATAAGCAGAGTGAAAATACACAGCCTTGACATACTGCTTTTCCAATTTAGAACCAGTCCGTTGTTCCATGTCCAGTTCTAACTGTTGCTTCTTGACCTGCATACAGGTTTCTCAGGAGTCAGGTGAGATGATCTGGTATTCCCATCTCCTTAAGAATTTTACACAGTTTGTGATCCACACAGTCAAAGGCTTTGGCATAGTCAATAAAGCAGAATTAGATGTTTCTCTGGAATTCTCTTGCTTTTCCTATGATCCAACAGATATTGGCAATTTGATCTCTGGTTCCTCTGCCTTTTCTAAATATGGCTTGCACATCTGTAAGTTCTTGTTTCACATACTGTTGAAGGCTAACTTGGAAAATTTTGAGAATTTCTTTGCTAGTGTGTGAGATGAATGCAATTTTGTAGTGGTTTGAACATTCTTTGGTATTGCCTTTATTTGGGAATGGAATGAAAACTGACCTTTTCCAGTCCTGTGGCCACTGCTGAGTTTTCCAAATTTGCTGGCAAATTGAGTGCAGCATGTTCACAGCATCATCTTTTAGGATTTGAAATAGCTCAGCTGGAATTCCATCACCTCCACTAGCTTCATTCGTAGTGATCCTCCCTAAGGCCCACTTTCCTTTGCACTCCAGGATGTCAGGCTCTAGGTGAGTGATCACACCATCATGGTCATTTGGGTCATTAAAATCTTTTTTGTATGTTTTTTGTACCAGTTCCTGGTTGTGGCCTACATGTCTTGCAATATAGTCTCCTCCAATTTAAAAGACCAACATAGAGAATCTCTCTTACGCTGAATTCCTATCAGGTATTCTTTTCTATTTCTCCTGGGTTAGAGTCCCTTTTATGGGCTTATCTGACAAGGAGAGGCCCACTGAATAACTTTCTTCTCTTAAGGTCAACTGTATCCTGCATGATAACATAATCATAAGGGTTTTTTTCTATTATATTCATAAGTAAAACTGCTCATAGTCAAGAAAAATAAATTATACAGTGCATTTACCTCCGAGATTAGGGATTTGGGGGGAGGGGCAGGCATCATTCAATTCTGCTACCTCAAATATCTTTTAGAAAACAGATGTGCACTACTGAAGGAAAATAAAGAAGAAATAATAATAGAATGATTTCTTGATTTCACAAATGTGTGACTATCTTTTAAATTTTTTTCCGAACTGAAATTTGGTTAAAAACATGGAGAAATGGAGGCTATAGGTAAAATCATAGGTTCAATTTGATATTTAATGCCTGAGATGTTTTCAAGGACTACTTCAAAAAATTCATTGGTAATTTTAGAAAAAGAAAAAAAAAAAATCAGCTGCCCGCATCTACTTGTAGGGTCTAGCTAACTTGTATCCTCTGTCTCATTTCTAAACTAGTAATTTGGGAAAACTCTAGCAAATGCATTAAATTTTAACAAATTTAAAATCCTGTATTGAATAAGAATAGACAAGACCTTGAAGAGACTTACTTCATATAGAAATCCCCATGTCAGTAACTGAGAAATGAGGCATGGAGAACAGGAAACACAGAACCATCTAAGAAGTGAAGTCTACTTCCATTCCATGGGCTACTTCCATAAGATAAGCAGAGTCCCTGTTTGTCAAAGTTCACTGTGAGAATCCTCTCTTACCACTGTTTCTCTGTGTTATTGCTCAATGTGGATGTAGGTCAGTCAGATAATCCATTTTAATCTTGAATTCACATGCCAAAAAATCTCTGAACTAAACTTGTATTTGTTTTTCCTCCTCTGTCAGCTAATCTTAAGGAACTCGTCCAGAGGCCATAGGTCTGAGCTTAGGGGGAGATATTCATGCAATAGGAGAAGGGATGATGGAGATATGTGAGATTACATATTTTTGCTGCTCATCATGCCTTCTAGATCTGTTCAACTTCCCAGGCAGCCCAGTGGCAATTCAGGAGATTCAGGAGATATGGGTTTGATCCCTGGGTCAGGAAAATCTCCTGGAGGAGGAAATGGCAACCCATTCCAACATTCTTGCCTGGAAAATTCCATGGACAGAGGAAACTGGAGGGCTACTATGAGGTCTATCAGGTGGCAAAGAGTCAGACATCATTGATTGACTGAGTATGGTCTGTTTGGTTTCATCTCTAATTTTCACTCTGGATTCAGGATAGAGTACTGCTGGACTTTGATGTATTCAGATCATTTAGGACAGTTTTGGCTATATGGTTACTTGGTATCCCACTGTAAAATATTCCATACATATCACTTCAGTACAAAACTGTTTTTTTTTTTCCTTTTTTTTTTTTTTTTTTTGTTGAAGTCTATAGTTTTATGATAAAGACAGCATTACCATGCTTTAGAGCATCAGTTCTGACTTTCTTATTAAAGGTTGGCGGAGGCATCCTGTCTTTCTCTATTCACTAAATCATATGTTCTAATCAGATCTGTTTGTATAATAGTCTGAACATGCTTTGGTATTCTTTTATTTTGTCTTGTTTTGGGGTATCATTGAAAAGTGATAGAAATACACATAAAAATAAAAGCAGTGGAGTGGTAGTTTCAAGCAGAAGATATAGTACTGCTTCCGAAACCCAAAGGACTTTCTTAGAAAAAAGTAGTTAGAAGAAACTAACTATGTTCGTTAACTTAGGTAGAAGTTAAAAGGAATAATACGGTGTTCTTTACTTGTCTGACATACTTCAAACCACTGGATTCCCAAAACCTAATATGATAGGCCCTAAAACCATGTCAGTTTATTTCATATTGGACAGAGATGATGTTTCTTACCAAAGAACCCAGAAAATGTGTTACTTTTTGTTCACAGTACTGATATGCATAATATCATCAATAGTGTTCAGTGCTAAGTCGTGTCTGGCTCTTTGCAACCCCATGGACTCTAGACCAGGCTCCTCTGTTCACAGGATTTCCCAGGCAAGAATACTGGAGTAGGTTTCCATTTTTAACTCCACAGGATCTTCCCAATCCAGGGATAGAATGTGCGTTTCCTACATCCCCAATATTGGCAGGCAAATTCTTTACCACTGTTCCACCTGGGCAGGCAATATCATCAGTAAAATGAATCAAACTGATCTATTCAGAATATCTTAATGGTCCAAGTCCCTTCTGACTATATTATAACAGATAAAAAGAAAATTAATATATCTCTGGGACATGTATTACCTCCGTTATTTGGAGGTAATACAATTTGGTTGCAAAGAGTCAGACACAACTGAGTGACTGAACAACAATGACAAAAATTTGGAAGCAAATATAAATGAGTATTAGGTGAGGCAGTGGGTCTTATGTACTCAAAGTAAGATGGATTTAGTCCAGGATTCCATTCTTACCTGTATTTGTTTACTATTACTGCTATAACATTTTACTATGAGTTTGGTAGGTTAAAATACAAATTTATTATATTACAACTTTAGAGATCAGCAGTCCAGAAGTTTCACTAGGCTAAAGTCAAAGTGTCAGTGGGGCTGGTTCTTTCTGAAGGCCCTAAGGAAGAATCTTCATCCTTGCATTTTTTAGGTTCCAGTGGCCACCTTGGCTTGTGTCCCCATCCTACATCTTCAATGCAAATCACTCCAATCTCTGCTTTCACTTTCACATCCCCTCTTCTTCCGTCTAATTACTCTTTATAAGGACCATTGTGATTACCTTGGGCCCACCTGGGTAATCCTCATTTTAAGACCCTTAATAACATGTGATGTAACAGATATAACAGGTAACCTTAACAGGTTCTAAACATTAGGATGTAAACATATTTTGGATGCTATTATACCAACCTACTTCCTGCTGTGAAAGTGCTGCACTCAATATGCCAGCAAATTTGGAAAACTCAGCAGTGGCCACAGGACAAGAAAAGGTCAGTTTTCATTCCAATCCCAAAGAAAGGCAATGTCAAAGAATGCTCAAAACTACCGCACAATTGCACTCACCTCACATGCTAGTAAAGTAATGCCCAAAATTCTCCAAGCCAGGCTTCAGCAATACGTGAACTGTGAACTTCCAGATGTTCAAGTGGGTTTTAGAAAAGGCAGAGGAACCAGAGATCAAATTGCCAACATCCACTGGATCATGGAAAAAGCAAGAGAGTTCCAGAAAAACATCTATTTCTGCTTTATTGACTATGCCAGAGCCTTTGACTGCGTGGATCACAATAAAGTGTGGAAAATCCTGAAAGAGATGGGAATACCAGACCACCTGACCTGCCTCTTGAGAAACCTATATGTAGGTCAGGAAGCAACAATTAGAACTGGACATGGAACAACAGACTGGTTCCAAATAGGAAAAGGAGTACGTCAAGGCTGTATATTGTCACCCTGCTTATATAACTTCTATGCAGATACATCATGAAAAATGCTGGGCTGGAAGAAGCACAAGCTGGAATCAGATTCATTTTGATATATGGCAAAACCAATACAGTATTGTAAAGTTAAAAAATAAAATAAAAAAAAATAAAAGATTGCCAGGAGAAATATCAATAACCTCAGATATGCAGATGACACCACCCTTATGGCAGAAAGTGAAGAGGAACTAAAAAGCCTCTTGATGAAAGTGAAAGAGGAGAGTGAAAAAGTTGGCTTAAAGCTCAACATTCAGAAAACGAAGAACATGGCATCTGTTCCCATCACTTCATGGCAAATAGATGTGGAAACAGTGGCTGACTTTATTTTTTGGGGCTCCATAATCACTGCAGATGATGAATGCAGCCATGAAATTAAAAGATGCTTACTCCTTGGAAGGAAAGTTATGACCAACCTAGATAGCATATTAAAAAGCAGAGACCTTACTTTGCTAATAAAGGGTGTGAGAGTTGGATTGTGAAGAAAGCTGAGTGCCAAAGAACTGTCACTTTTGAACTGTGGTGTTGGAGAAAACTCTTTCAAGTCCCTTGGACTGCAAGGAGATCCAACCAGTCCATCCTAAAGGAGATCAGTCCTGGGTGTTCTTTGGAAGGACTGATGCTACAGTTGAAACTCCAATACTTTGGCCATCTCATGCAAAGAGTTGACTCATTGGAAAAGACTCTGATGCTGGGAGGGATTTTGGGCAGGAGGAGAAGGGGATGACAGAGGATGAGATGGTTGGATGGTGTCACCAACTCGATGGACATGAATTTGAGTGAACTCCAGGAGTTGGTGATAGACAGGGAGGCCTGGTGTGCTGCAATTCATGGGGTCACAAAAAGTCGGACATGACTGAGGGACTGAACTGAACTGAACTGAAGTTCCTGCTCAAACAGGGATGTCATGATAGCAAGATTGCTGGGTTTGAAGATGAATTTGAACCTTGTTTCCAAATCCCTTTGAAATTTCTATATATTTTTCTTTATTCTATGTATAGCTTCTGAATAAACGATCATTAATTTTCCTGTACACTTGGACAATTGCTTCTACCCCTGCTATGGTATTGCAAAGTCTTTTCTCATGAAGATTCAACTTTGCCTTAAGTACATGAGTTCTGGATTTGAGAACTAGCTTAGTGCTGAAAACCTGGTAATTGACTGCAACTTTCCATTGTGTCTTACTTCAGTTTGCTGATGCTCCACACTTTGATCTCTTTGATTGCATACATTAAACAATATCTTCCTTGGCTGTCTGTCCATTTAATTTGCCCTTAAAAATACAATGTTCTGTGTCTTCTCCATAGGGCCTTCCCAAAGGGTCAGGCCCCCTGCCCTGTCATTTCAACCCAGATTATTCATCAAGCTTGTAATTACCAAATTAGTATTTATAATAAATGGCAAATCAGCATATCAGGTTAAATGTCTAGGTTACATCTTGTGTAACCCCATCTCAAGACTCAGAGTTCCACTCCTTTCCTATGTGTGTCCTGATTTTGGATAGGAGATTTGCTCAAGGTGCAAACCTTGCCTTCTCTGACATTTTGGCACCCTGAAAATTAAGTTCTATGCCTGATTTTTAGTCATGCATGACCTTCAGAGGCAGGAGATAAAATTTTCCTAAGTGCTGCCAAAGAATACTACTAACTCACACTTGTTTGAAAATTGTTGATAAACACACTTGAAATATGATGAACACACTTTAAGTATGCAAATATGCAAATAATATTTACTGAATATTTTCTATATATCACAAATATTCCATAGATGGTGGTAACATTTACAGAAATGAAATTGGAAAATGTTAGAAATTAGGTCTCTTCCTCTGGCACAGAAAGTGAAAGTGAAATTCTCTCAGTCGTGTCTGACTCTTTGTGACCCCATGGACTGTAGCTTGCTAGGCTCCTTTGTCCATGGGATTCTCCAGGCCAGAATACTGGAATGGGTAGCCTGGAGATTCACTTCTCCAGGGGATCTTCTCAACCCAGGGATCAAACCCAGGTCTTTGGCATTGCAGATGGATTCTTTACTGTCTTAGCCACCAGGGAAGCCCTCTGGCACAGAGGGAATCCATTATTAAACATTTACCACTATATCATTGCTGCTGCTACTGCTGCTAAGTCACTTCAGTCATGTCTGACTCTGTGCGACCCCATAGATGGCAGCCCACCAGGCTCCCCCGTCCCTGGGATTCTCCAGGCAAGAACATTGGAGTGGGTTGCCATTTCCTTCTCCAATGCATGAAAGTGAAAAGTGAAAGTGAAGTCACTCAGTCGTGTCTGACCCTCAGCGACCCCATGGACTGCAGCCCACCAGGCTCCTCCATCCATGGGATTTTCCAGGCAAGAGTACTGGAGTGGGGTGCCATTGCTTTTACTCAATATGTATTCAGAAATAAACCAGAATCTAAGTTGGAGTACAAGAGAGCTTGTGATATGGCTCTTACTATTGAGCTTTTAATCCAGAAAAGCATATGAAACTCATATATTTGACTAGGATATCACAGAATTATTAATATATGGTTATACATTCTTTTAGTTATTCTGTCATTAGTTTAATTTTTTGAAATGTTATTATAAAATATATCACATATGGTTTTATAAAACTATGGACAAATTTTTAAATTATATATGAAGAACTGTGTAAACACTACATAATGTAGAAGAAAAACAGTCATTACCTCAGAAATCTTCCTAGTGCCCTTAAATTTCTTCTGTAAGTATAACATTGAAAAGACCCTAAAGGACTTTAGGAAATCATTTGGGGTTTTAAAGACCTGCATCTGGTTAGAGACCCTCCCATTATATCACACTTCCTTTTACTAAATCCCTTTCTTAAATAATCCACTTTTACAGTATATTCTTTTGTGACTTTTTTCTTTTAATTAACACGTCTGGCTATTCTTCCTTGTTGCTGCATGTAGCCATGTTTCATTCATTTACACTAACATGTAATAAGGATTTACTTCAGTTCATTGTTCTATTCTTTAAAAAATTAAATATGATTCAAAAGAATACCCTTATACATTAGTAGTCACAATTCATTGCCTTCCCAACGTCACTCCACTCTAGACCTTGACAGTTGCTAAATCTACTCTCTGTCTCTATGGATTTGCCTATTCTGAACATTTACTATAAATGGAATCATGAGATTATGTGACTTTTTGTGTCTGGCTTCTTTCACTTAGGATAATTTATCAAAGCTTACTGATGCTGTAGCATATATCAGTACTTCATTTCTTTCTACTGCTATATAATATTTGATTGGATGAATTACCATTTTTACTTTCCATTCATCATTTGACGGAAATTTGGATCATTTCCCCTTTATATCACTATGAATAATGCTCTACAAAATTTGTGTATAATTTTTGTTAAGACATATATTTCATTTTTCTCAGATATACATCTCTTTGCAGAATTGCTTGCTGGGTCATATGATGAAACTACATTTAACATCAGTAGGAACTGATGAAGTTTTACCTTTTTTTCTTTTTCTATGTTCACACTTTTTGAACTTTTTTCTTTTGAAAATTACCATCTATTTCTGATATTACCTGTAATATTTTTTCCACTTTTATTGGGAAATGCCAAAGTTTTCCAAATAAACTTTATCATTTTCCATTCCCACCAATAATGTGTGATGGTTCCAATTTCTCCACTTTCTTACCAACATTGTTATAGTAAGTAATTTTACTACAGCCATATCTGGGGTGTGAAGTGACATCTCATTGTGCTTTTGATTTGCATTTACCTAACATTTAATGAAAGTGATATTTAAATATCTTTTAATGTGCTTAATGGCCATTTGTATGCCTATTCTGCAGCAATTTCTATTCAAATATACTGACCATTTTCAATTGGGTCGTCATTTCATTAAGTTGTAAGGGTTCTTTATATATTCTGGATACTAGTTCATTATCAAATATATCATCTGAAAATATATTCTCCCATTCTGTGGATGTTTTTCACTTTTTTGACAGCACCTTTTGAAGCACAAAAGTTTATCATTTTTATAAAGTACAGCTTTATTTTTTCTTTTTTGTTTGTAGTGTTGTATCTAAGAAACTGCTCACTTATCCATGGTCATGCAGGTATGTCTATGTTTTTTCCCAAGGGCTTTATAGTTTTAAAACTTATATTTGGAAATGTGATCAACTTGGTGTTAATTTTTGTATTCGGTATGAGGTAGGGTCATATTCATTTTTCGGAAGTTTTTTTAAAGGTTTTTTTTTTATTATTATTATTATTTTTTTAAATTTTATTTTATTTTTAAACTTTACATAATTGTATTAGTTTTGCCAAATATCAAAATGAATCCGCCACAGGTATACATGTGTTCCCCATCTTGAACCCTCCTCCCTCCTCCCTCCCCATACCATCCCTCTGGGTTGTCCCAGTGCACCAGCCCCAAGCATCCAGTATCATGCATTGAACCTGGACTGGCAACTCGTTTCATACATGATATTTTACATGTTTCAATGCCATTCTCCCAAATCTCCCCTCCCTCTCCCTCTTTCACAGAGTCCATAAGACTGTTCTATACATCAGTGTCTCTTTTGCTGTCTCGTACACAGGGTTATTGTTACCATCTTTCTAAATTCCATATATATGCGTTAGTATACTGTATTGGTGTTTTTCTTTCTGGCTTACTTCACTCTGTATAATAGGCTCCAGTTTCATCCACCTCATTAGAACTGATTCAAATGTATTCTTTTTAATGGCTGAGTAGTACTCCATTGTGTATATGTACCACTGCTTTCTTATCCATTCATCTGCTGATGGACATCTAGGTTGCTTCCATGTCCTGGCTATTATAAACAGTGCTGCGATGAACATTGGGGTACACATGTCTCTTTCCCTTCTGGTTTCCTCAGTGTGTATGCCCAGCAGTGGGATTGCTGGATCATAAAGCAGTTCTATTTTCAGTTTTTTAAGGACTCTCCACACTGTTCTCCATAGTGGTTGTACTAGTTTGCATTCCCACCAACAGTGTAAGAGGGTTCCCTTTTCTCCACACCCTCTCCAGCATTTATTACTTGTAGACTTTTGGATCGCAGCCATTCTGACTGGCGTGAAATGGTACCTCATAGTGGTTTTGATTTGCATTTCTCTGATAATGAGTGATGTTGAGCATCTTTTCATGTGTTTGTTAGCCATCTGTATGTCTTCTTTGGAGAAATGTCTATTTAGTTCTTTGGCCCATTTTTTGATTGGGTCATTGATTTTTCTGGAGTTGAGCTGTAGGAGTTGCTTGTATATTCTCGAGATTAGTTGTTTGTCAGTTGCTTCATTTGCTAATATCTTCTCCCATTCTGAAGGCTGTCTTTTCACCTTGCTAATAGTTTCCTTTGATGTGCAGAAGCTTTTAAGGTTAATTAGGTCCCATGTGTTTATTTTTGCTTTTATTTCCAATATTCTGGGAGGTGGGTCATAGAGGATCCTGCTGTGATGTATGTCAGAGAGTGTTTTGCCTATGTTCTCCTCTAGGAGTTTTATAGTTTCTGGTCTTATGTTGAGATCTTTAATCCATTTTGAGTTTATTTTTGTGTATGGTGTTAGAAAGTGTTCTAGTTTCATTCTTTTACAAGTGCTTGACCAGTTTTCCCAGCACCACTTGTTAAAGAGATTGTCTTTTCTCCATTGTATATTCTTGCCTCCTTTGTCAAAGATAAGGTGTCCATATGTGCGTGGATTTATCTCTGGGTTTTCTATTTTGTTCCATTGATCTATTTTTCTGTCTTTGTGCCAGTACCATACTGTCTTGATAACTGTGGCTTTGTAGTAGATCCTGAAGTCAGGTAGGTTGATTCCTCCAGTTCCATTCTTCTTTCTCAAGATCGCTTTGGCTATTCGAGGTTTTTTGTATTTCCATACAAATTGTGAAATTATTTGTTCTAGCTCTGTGAAGAATACTGTTGGTAGCTTGATAGGGATTGCATTGAATCTATAAATTGCTTTGGGTAGTATACTCATTTTCACTATATTGATTCTTCCAATCCATGAACATGGTATATTTCTCCATCTGTTAGTGTCCTCTTTGATTTCTTTCACCAGTGTTTTATAGTTTTCTATATATAGGTCTTTAGTTTCTTTAGGTAGATATATTCCTAAGTATTTTATTCTTTCCGTTGCAATGGTGAATGGAATTGTTTCCTTAATTTCTCTTTGTTTTCTCATTATTAGTGTATAGGAATGCAAGGGATTTCTGTGTGTTGATTTTATATCCTGCAACTTTACTATAGCTGGTTTTTTGAAAGGATAAATAAAATTTACAAACCATTAGCCAGACTCATCAAGAAACAAAGGGAGAAAAATCAAATCAATAAAATTAGAAATGAAAATGGAGAGATCACAACAGAGAACACAGAAATACAAAGGATCATAAGAGAGTACTATCAACAATTATATGCCAATAAAATGGACAACATGGAAGAAATGGACAAATTCTTAGAAAAGTACAACTTTCCAAAACTCGACCAGGAAGAAATAGAAAATCTTAACAGACCCATCACAAGCACGGAAATTGAAACGGTAATCAAAAATCTTCCAGCAAACAAAAGCCCAGGTCCAGACGCCTTCACAGCTGAATTCT
Source organism: Bubalus kerabau (assembly GCF_029407905.1). Lineage (NCBI taxonomy): Eukaryota > Metazoa > Chordata > Mammalia > Artiodactyla > Bovidae > Bubalus > Bubalus kerabau. The sequence continues at coordinate 78,994,557 of NC_073625.1, read as the reverse complement.
ACCAAAAATTTAGAGAAGAGCTAACACCTATCCTGCTCAAACTCTTCCAGGAAATTGCAGAGGATGGTAAACTTCCAAACTCATTCTATGAGGCCACCATCACCCTAATACCAAAACCTGACAAAGATCCCACAAAAAAAGAAAACTACAGGCCAATATCACTGATGAACATAGATGCAAAAATCCTTAACAAAATTCTAGCAATCAGAATCCAACAACACATTAAAAAGATCATACACCATGACCAAGTGGGCTTTATCCCAGGGATGCAAGGATTCTTGAATATCCGCAAATCAATCAATGTAATACACCACATTAACAAATTGAAAAATAAAAACCATATGATTATCTCCATAGATGCAGAGAAAGCCTTTGACAAAATTCAACATCCATTTATAATCAAAACTCTCCAGAAAGCAGGAATAGAAGGAACACATCTCAACATAATAAAAGCTATATATGACAAACCCACAGCAAACATTATCCTCAATGGTGAAAAATTGAAAGCATTTCCCCTAAAGTCAGGAACAAGACAAGGGTGCCCACTTTCACCATTACTATTCAACATAGTTTTGGAAGTTTTGGCCACAGCAATCAGAGCAGAAAAAGAAATAAAAGGAATCCAAATTGGAAAAGAAGAAGTAAAGCTCTCACTGTTTGCAGATGACATGATCCTCTACATAGAAAACCCTAAAGACTCCACCAGAAAATTACTAGAACTAATCAATGACTATAGTAAAGTTGCAGGTTTTTTTGTTTTGTTTCGTTTTTTGAGGGTGGATAGCCAGATGTCCTGGAACATTTGTTGAAAAGACAAATTCCCACTAATAATCTGGGCACCTTTACTGAAAAATTACGGACCATAAGGGTAACTCTCAGCTCTATTCATCAATCTGTATGCCTTTCTGAAACCAGTACTACATTGTTTAGATTACTATATTTCTGTCTAAAATTTAAAATCTTTTTTTTTTTTTTTAAGTATTTTGACTTTTTGGGCCGCTTGCATTTCTGTCTTAACTGTGGGGTCAGCTTGTCAATTAGTGACCCCAAACTGCATTTGGGGTTTTAATATGAATTGTGTTGAATATGTAGATCAACATCAAAATTTTAAATCTATGAACATAGACTAACTTTCCATTGATTTAGTTTTCTTTAGTTTCTTTCAGCAATATTTTGTAATTTTCAGTGTATGTTTTGTACTTCATTTGTTAAATTTAATCTTAAGTATTTTACTTCTTTTTGATACTATTGTAAGCAGAATTGTTTCATAAATTTTCAGACTGTTCATTGCTAGTTGTAGAAATGCAATTGATTTTTTACAATAACATTGAAGCTTATAACAAATAATGAAATGGTTGTTAGATATAATTTTTTGCAGTCTCTTTAAGCATGTTCTTTATGCCAAGATCATATCATCTACAAATAGTTACAGTTTTACTTTTGCTTTCTACCTGGAAAACTTTTAATTCTTTTATTATTATTTTTTGGTTAGTTATCATGACCAGAACCTCCAGTACAGTGTTTAATAGATCTATTGACAGTTGCTATTTTTGCCTTGTTTCCTGATCCTATGAGAAAACTTTTCAGTTTTTTAGCATTAAGTATGTCATTGCTAGATTTTTTGTACCTTTCCTTTATAAAGTTGAAGGTTCACTGTACTTTTAGTGTTGAGTTTTTTTTTTTTTTCTTTTAATGAAAGGATTTGGACTTTTGTCATTGTTTTCTGTGTCTAGTGAGATGACAGTGTTTGGGGATGTTTATTATATTTATTTTTAATATTTATGTATATGTTTATTATATCTATACATTTGCTACAGTGATAAGTTTTTGCTGAACTAACCTTATATTCATGGAATAAATACCACTTGATTGTGGTTATGCTATGTTTTATATATAGCTGGATTCAGTTTGCTATCATTTTGTTTAGGATTTTTCTGTCTATATTCTATAGGGATATTGTTCTGCAGTTAGTTTATTTTGGAGCCTTTATTTGGATTTAGTAGCAAGACAACACTGGCTTCAAACTTTCATCTCTAGCAACAATTTTATCTTGAAGTCTCAGTGCTCTGTGGTTACTATGTACATTGCATATTTTACTGTTCTTTTACTTGCAAACTATTTGGACCTTTTACTTTCAACTTATATTTGTATCATAGACTATAAAGTATGGCTCTTGCAGACAATATGTAATTGGATAAGACATCTTTAGCCATTTTTAAAATATCTGTATTTTTACTGGTGTGTTAAATCCATACAATTACCAGGAAGGCTAAACTGAATACATATGCCATGTTGCTATATGTTTTAGTCTTTTTGATTCCTCAATTACTCTAATACTGCTTTATTTTGTGTTAAAAATATATTTTCCTGGGTATTGTTTTATGTCATTTGTCATGTCTTACTATATGTATTTAAGTGATTTTCTTAGTGCTTGCCCTGTAATTTTCCAAGTGGTCTGCTCAACAATTTAAATAAAATAATCTGTTTTAGATTAATACCAACTTAATTTCAATAGAATCCAAAAATCCTGCTCCTATATAGTTCTACTCCCTCCTGTGAAAGTGAAAGTCACTCAGTCATGTCCAGCTCTTTGCAACCCCATGGACTATACAGTCCATGGAATTCTTGGAAGGCCAAAATACTGGAGTGAGTAGTCTTTCACTTTTCCAGGAAATCTTCCCAACTCAGGGATTGAACCCAGGTCTCCCACATTGCAGGTTCCCCTACTCTGTGCTATTATCATAAAATTACTATTTATATATTATATACCTATCAATACATACTTATATTTATTGCCTTTTAAATTAGACAAGAAAAATAATTACAAATAAAAATTATTTTATATTATCTTTTAGCTATGTGTGACTTTTACCAGTATTCTTTACTTCTTGATGTGGATTTGAGTTACTTTTTGATATCCTTTCATTTCAGTATAAAACTTATATAGTATTTTTGTAAGGCATGTATGCTAGGAACATATATGTTTATCTGAGAATTTCTCATTTTTTCTTTTATTTTTTGAGGGATAGTTTTGCTGAAAATAGAACTCTTGGTTATCAGTATTTTTCCTCACTACTTGGATTATATCACATTATTGTTTTCGGATTTCCTCTGGATTCTGATTAGAAACCAACTGTTCATCTTATTGAGGATTTTCCATGTTTGATAAGTCATTTGTCTTTTGCTCTTTTCAGTTTCACCTTGCCTTTCAATAATTTGAATATGATATCTAAGTGTGCCTCTCTCAATGTTTAAATTATTGGAATTCATTGAAATTCTTAGATATTTCTTATCAAAATTGAAAATATTTTGGCTGTTAGTTCTTAAAATATTATTTCTGTATCTTTCTCTCTTCTTCTGGGACTCTCATTATGCATATATTTGTATGCTTGGTGATGGCCACTTAGGAGGTGCCTCCTAACCACTGGACTACCAGGGAAACACCCTAGCTTTTCCTGAAAGTGTTTTTGGACAGCTTGTTTGCCTCAACTGTTACTGCTGCCTCTGACAGCTGTGATATAAACAGTTATTGCTGAATATTTTTGACAAGCCCTCCTCAGGAATAAGCTATTTGCCCTAAGTAAGCTTTGAGTCAATCAAGAAAGGGCAAGATCTGCAAATTGGGGTCTTCCTAAAACTTTCAGAGAGATTCAATAATGACAGTTTTCTGAAAATTCTGCTTTTGAGAGCTCTAACACCAGTATGTCCCTGCCAGTGGCTGCTAGGGTGTTGCCTTTCATTGTAGGGATCCGAGTTTTTGAGACTACCATGAAGTTAAGAGTAAGGTAAGAGGAATAGGACAAATTAATACACCACAAAGATTACTGTGTCTAAGATTCAGCCTTTATTCTTGAATAGCTCATTGGATTGCTGCTAGTTTTGAGGTAATTACAAGAGTATTGAAAAGCTTGATATTTACAGGGTTTTTTGGTCAGTATTCTTGTTGATTTTATGGAGCAGTAGATTTTTGTAAGTTCTTGCTCCTCTGTTTCCATTGACACTCCTCAATTTATTTTTATATTTTAATAGTGATGGTATTCAAGTAATTTACAGTTTTAGATTATTATTAAGAATGTTGTTTTGGATGTTTATGTTCATGTCTTTATGAACATACACTCGTGAGTTTTTAAGGTCACATTTGGGGCTTACCAGGTGGCACTAATGGTAAAGAATCTGCAGGCCAATGCAGGAGACACAAGTGATGTGAGTTTGACCCCTGGGTCAGGAAGAACCCCTGGAGTAGGAAATGGTATCCCACTCCAGTTTTCTTACCTGGAAAAATCCATGGCCAGAGAAGGCTGGGGTTTACAGTCCATGGGGCTGCAAAGAGTCAGACACGACTGTGTGACCAAGTACATGGTAGACTTGTTGTTGTTCAGTCATTCAGTCATGTCCGACTCTTTGTGACTCTATGGACTGCAGCATGCCAAGTTTCCCTGTCCTTCACCATCTCCTGGAGTTTGCTCGAACTGATATTTATTGAGTCAGTGATTTCAATGAACCATTTTGTCCTCCGCAGTCCTCTTCTCCTCCTGCCTTCAAATTCCCGGCATCAGGATCTTTTCCGATGAGTCATCTCTTTGTATCAGGGGGCCAAAATATTGGAGCTTCAGCTTTAGCAACAGTCCTTCCAATGATTACTCAAGACTGATTTCCTTTAGGATTGACCGGTTCGATCTTCTTGCTGTCCAAGGACTCCCAAAACCCTCCAACACACAGTTTGAAGGCATCAATTCTTTGGCACTCAGCCTTCTTTATGGTCCAACACTTACATCCATACATGACTACTGGAAAAACCATAGCTTTGACTAGACGGATCTTTGTCAACAAAGTAATATTTCTGCTTCTTAATATGCTAACTAGTTTTGTCATAACTTTTCTTCCAAGGAGCAAGAGTCTTTTAATTTCATGGCTGCAGTCACCATCTGTAGTGATTTTGGAGCCCAAGAAAAGAAAGTCTCTCACTGTTTCCATTGTTTCCCCATCTATTTGCAATGAAGGGATGGGACCAGATGCCATGATCTTAGTTTTCTGAATGTTTCATTTTAAGCCAGGTTTTATCACTCTCCTCTTTCACCATCCCCAAGGGTCTCTTTAGTCCCTCTTCATTTTCTGTCATAAGGATGGTGTCATCTGCATACTGTTATTTTTCCTGGTAGATTTCTAGTGTTCATCAATTTCTATTTCCATTTATTTCAGTCACAGAGTGCTATAGAAGAATTCTATATTTGCTGACTCTTTGAGAATAAGTTGGACCATATGACACTTCAGGCCAAGGGGCTGTTTAAGTATAATCAATATGACTTTCAGATAAAAGCACATAATCATAGGCAAAGAATATCTTCTCTTCTGTCACTATTATGGAAAAACACTTTTGTTTTGAAGTTAAGATCTAAAGATCATTGCTTTCTGGATTATCTGAGTCATTGAATAAAGAATATAAGCACAAGACGTCCTTTGTATTTCCACATAAATTTTAAAACCACTTTGTCAATTTCCTCATAAAAGTTTGATGAAATATTGAGTAGGATATTTTGTCTCATTTTAGAGAGAACTGCGCTTTTGGCAATACCTAATCTTCCAATTCTTGAACATGTAATATTTATTGATTTAGTTATTTAATTTATATTAAGATACTTTGTAATCTTTAGTATACAGCTTACATATCTTTTCTTAAATTTACTTCTAAGGATTTTTGTACTATTGTAAATAATAACTTTTATGACTATATTTTCTATTTTCTGGTTGTTATTATATAGGAATATAACTATTTTTCTATTTTTTTATCTTACAATATTGCACTTATTAGTTTTAGTAGTTGCTTGAGGACTACTTTGGATTTATTTATTCATAGTCTTGTCACCTCTTGATAAAATTATTTTACTTCATCTTTTACAACATTTACGATTCTTATTTCCTTTTCTTCCTCTAGTACTCTAGCTAGACTCTCCAATACACTGTCAAATACAAATAGTTTAATAAGACATCTTAATGATCTTCTTTTACTATTAATTTTGGTATTAGTGATTATTTTTTTATAGATGTCCTTTATACCATTGAAGAAAGAGGAAGTTCCCTTCCATTCATAGTTTGCAGAGAGTTTTAATCATATCTATATATGCTAAATGGTGTCAAGTGTCAAGTTTTTTAGTACATATTAAAATGGTATATCAGTTGTTGTTGGTGGTGGTGGTTTAGTCGCTAAATTGTGTCAGACTCTTGTCACCCTGTGGACTGTAGCCCGCCAGGCTTCTCTGTCTATAGGATTTTCCAGGCAAGAATAGTGGAGAGGATTGCCATTTCTTTCTCCAGGGGATCTTCCCGACCCAGGAATCAAACCAAAGTCTCCTGCGTTGCAGGCAGATTCTTTACCTACTGAGCTAGGAGGGAAGCCTGATATATCGCTTACCTTTTTACAATGACCTATATCATTGGTAATATTTTAAGTGTATTCTTGTGATATAATCAATTGTCAATGATGTATTTTTCTTATTATATATTGGTGAGCTCAGTTTGCTGATATCCATTAAAGAATCTCTGCATCATCCTGTACATGAGTGATATAGATTTTTGCTTTTATTTTCTTGTTTTTTTTTTGTATACTTGCCAGGTTTTAGTATCAGAGCTATTTAAGCCCTCAAAGGCAAGTTGAAAATTAGTCCCTTTTCCTGTATTTTCTTAAAGATCGTATGTAAGCCTCATACTACTGATACTATTCCTTAAGTATTGGATATAAATCACCAGTTAAATCATCTGTTCTGGAGATTTCTTTGTGGAAATATCTGAGTTACTTTTTGCATGATACAAACATTCTGTATCTAAAATTGTTGTAAAACTACTTCAATGCTTTAGTATATATATCTATGTCAGCAGTAATTATCTGTGTATTGAAACTACAGGTCCACGAACTCTTCACTTTTATTTGTATTAAGTTAGCTATCAGTGTAATAGCTACTAATTTGATGTTAAAAAGAATTTTATTTGGCTCCTTTGTGCCAGCCAAGCAAAAAGTTATTCTGAATAATTTGGAATTCTACATATAATGATATGATCATTTATGTTTATTTTTCCTGTTTGAGATTCCTAGAGCTATTTGTGGATTAGTGGCTTCCATCATTTTGGACACATTTTAAAACACTGTATCTTCATATATATTTTGCTTTATATTGTTGTTCAGTTGCTAAATCGAATCTGACTCTTTGTGACCCATGGACTGCAGCATGCCAGGCTTCCCTGTCCTTCACTATCACCCAGAGTTTGCTTAAACATACGTCCATTGAGTTCGTGATACCATCCAACCATCATTAATCCTCTGTCACCCTCTTTTCCTCCTGTCCTCAGTCTTTCCCAGCATCAGGGTCTTTTCCAGTGAGTCAGTTCTTCACTTCAAGGGGCCAAAGTATTGGAACTTCAACTTCAGCATCAGACCTTCCAGTGAATATTCAGGATTGATTTTCTTTAGGATTGACTGGTTTGATCTCCTTGATGTCCGATGGACTCTCAAAAGTTTTCTTCAGCACCACAATTTGAAACATCAGTTCTTCGGCAGTCAGCTTTCTTTATGGCCAAACTCTCACATCCACACATGACTACTGGAAACACTATAGCTTTGACCATATAGACCTTTGATGGCAAAGTGATGTCTCTGCTTTTGAATATGCTGTCAGTTTTGTCATAGCTTTTCTTCCAAGGATCAAGTGTCTTTTAAATCTGTGGCTGCATTCACCATCCACGCTATTTTGGAGCCCAAGAAAATAAAATCTGCTACTGTTTCCACTTATACCCATTTATTCACCATGAAATGATGGAACTGGATGCCATGCTCTTAGTTTTATGAAAATGTGAGTTTTAAGCCAGCTTTTTCATGCTCCTCTTTCACCCTTATCAACAGGCTCTTTTGTTCCTCTTTGGTTTCTGCCATTAGAGTAGTATCATCTTAATATATGAGGTTGTTGATATTTCTTCTGGTAATCTTGATCCCAGCTTGTAAGTCTTTCAACCCAGGATTTTGCATGATGTACTCTGCATGCAAGTTAAATAAGCAGGGTGACAATATACAGCCTTGATATATTCCTTTCCCAATCTGGAGCAAGCCTGTTCAATATCCAATTCTGACTAGTGCTTCTAGTCCTGCATACAAGTTTCTCAGGAGACAGGTAAGGTAGTCTGGTATTTCTGTCACTAAGAATTTTCCAGTTTGTTATGATCAACACTATCAAAGGCTTCAGCGTAGTCAATGAAGCAGAAATAGATATTTTTTGGAATTGTCTTGCTTTTCCTATGATCCAACAGATACTGACAATTTGATCTCTGGTTTCTCTGCCTTTTCCAAATCCAGCTTGTATATCTGGAAGTTCTCAGTTCACCTATTGTTGAAACCTAGTTTGAAGTATTTTGAGCATTACCTTGTTAGCATGTGAAATAAGTGCAATTGTCTGGTAGTCTGAACATTCTTTGTCATTGCCTTTCTTTGGGGTTGGAATGAAAACTGATCTTTTCCAGTCTGGTGGCTACTGCTGAGTTTTCCAAATTTGCTGGCATATTGAGTGTAGCACTTTAATAGCATCATCTTTTAGGATTTGAAATAGCTCAGCTGGAATTCCATCACCTCTACTAGCTTTGTTTGTTGTAATGCTTCCTAAGGCCCACTTGTTCACACTCCAAAATGTCTGGCTCTAGGTGAGTGACCACATCATCATGGTTTTCCAGGTCATTAAAGCTTTTTTTTGTACAGTTGTTTTATGTATTCTTGCCACCTCTTCTTAATGTCTTCTGCTTCTGTTAAGTCTTTGCCATGTATGTTCTTTATTGTGTCCATCTTTGCATGAAATGTCCCCTTGGTATCTCCAGTTTTACTAAGAGATCTCTAGTCTTTCCTATTCTATTGTTTCCCTCTATTTCTTTGCGTTGTTCACTTTAAAAAGCTTTTTTACCTCTCCTTGCTATTCTTTGAAACTCTGCATTCAGTTGGGTATATCTTTCCTTTCCTCACTTGTCTTTCACTTCTCTTCTTTTCTCAGCTATTTGTAAGGCCTCCTCAGACAACCACTTTGTCTTCTTGCATTTATTTTTCTTGGGGATGGTTTTAGTCACCACCTTCTTTACAATATTACAGACCTATGTCCATAATTATTCAGGCCCTCTGTCTACCAGTTCTAATTCCTTGAATCATTTGTCACCTACACTGTAAAATCATAAGGGATGTTTTGTTTTATTTCTCCATTTTATGGATTCTGGCAATATTGAACTTATAATTCTATATTTGTTATATGTTGCAAAAAATAGAATAATGCTCATTCAAAAATGTCCATATCTCAATCACCAGAATCTGTGAATATATTCTCTCTCATGGCAAGAGACCCAGCAGATGTAATTGTTTAAGGTCTTGAGATGGGGAAATCATCCTGGATTAACCAAATAATTTAATTATGGGTCTTAATTTTATTTCATGAGTACTTGAAATTGAAAGACAACAAAACAAAGAGTGTCAAAGAAATGCAACTTGAGAAGTCTCAACTCACAGTTACTGGGTTTGAATATGTAGGGAGGGGACCACAAACCAAGGAATATGGCAGCATACAGCAGATGCAAACAACAACAACAACAACAAAACCTCAGTTTTGCAAACAGCAAGAAAACAGGGACCTTACTCCCATAAAAGCAAGCAGCTGAATGTATGCAAAACACTCAGATGAGCAAGAAACAAATTCTTCTTTACAACACCCAGAAATAAATGCAGCCTCTGATACCTTGAATTTACTCCAATAACACTTTTACTGGACTTCCAACCTATAGAACTGAAAGTTAAAATCTGTGCTATGTAGGCTGATTTTAGCCAGATTTTAACTTTCAGTTCTATATGTTGGAAGTCCAGTAAAAGTATTATTGGAGTAAATTCAAGGTGTCAGAGGCTGCATTTATTTATGGGTGTTGTAAAGAAAAATCTGTGCTATGTAGGCTGATTGCGGGTGCAGGAGGGCTGAGAGGAGCTACTCCATGTCTAAGGTCAGGAGGGGCGTAAGGAGATACCCCTCGTCCAAGGTAAGGAGCAGCGGCTGTGTTTTGCTGCAGCAGCCTGAAAAGATACCCCCCGTCCAAGGTAAGAGAAACCCAAGTAAGACGGTAGGTGTTGCGAGAGGGCATCAGAGGGCAGACACACTGAAAACATAATCACAGAAAACTAGTCAATCTAATTACACGGACCACAGCCTTGTCTAACTCAATGAAACTAAGCCATGTCATATAAGACCACCCAAGATGGGCAGGTCACGGTGGAGAGGTCTGACAAAATGTGGTCCATGGAGAAGGGAATGGCAAACCTTTTCAGTATTCTTGGCTTGAGAACCCCATGAACAGTATGAAAAGGCAAAATGATAAGATACTGAAAGAGGAACTCCCCAGGTCGGTAGGTGACCAATATGCTACTGGAGATCAGTGGAGAAATAACTCCAGAAAGAATGAAGGGATGGAGCCAAAGCAAAAACAATACCCAGTTGTAGATGTGACTGGTGATAGAAGCAAGGTCCAATGCTGTAAAGAGCAATATTGCATAGGAACCTGGAATGTCAGGTCCATGAATCAAGGCAAATTAGAAGTGGTCAAACAGGAGATGGCAAGAGTGAATGTCGACATTCTAGGAATCAGCAAGCTAAAATGGACTGGAATGGGTGAATTAAACTCAGATGACCATTATATCTACTACTGCGGGCAGGAATCCCTTGGAAGAAATGGAGTAGCCATCATGGTCAACAAAAGAGTCCGAAATGCAGTATTTGGATGCAATCTCAAAAATGACAGAATGATCTCTGTTCGTTTCCAAGGCAAACCATTCAATATCACAGTAATCCAAGTCTATGCCCCAACCAGTAACGCTGAAGAAGCTGAAGTTGAATGGTTCTATGAAGACCTACAAGACCTTTTAGAACTAACACCCAAAAAAGATGTCCTTTTCATTATAGGGGACTGGAATGCAAAAGTAGGAAATCAAGAAACACCTGGAGTAACAGGCAAATTTGGCCTTGGAATATGGAAAGAAGCAGGGCAAAGGCTAATAGAGTTTTGCCAAGAGAATGTACTGGTCATAGCAAACACCCTCTTCCAACAACATAAGATAGGCTCTACACATGGACATTACCAGATGGTCAATACCAAACTCAGATTTATTATATTCTTTGCAGCCAAAGATGGAAAAACTCTATAGTCAGCAAAAACAGGACCGGGAGCTGACTGTGGCTCAGATCATGAACTCCTTATTGCCAAATTCAGACTTAAATTGAAGAAAGTAGGGAAAACCACTAGACCATTCAGATATGACCTAAGTCAAGTACCTTAGATTTTACAGTGGTAGTGAGAAATAGGTTTAAGGCACTAGATCTGATAGATAGAGTGCCTGATGAACTATGGACGGAGGTTCATGACATAGTATAGGAGACAGGGATCAAGACCATCCCCATAGAAAAGAAATGCAAAAAAGCAAAATGGCTGTCTGGGGAGGCCTTATAAATAGCTGTGAAAAGAACAGAAGTGAAAAGCAAAGGAGAAAAGGAAAGATATAAGCATATGAATGCAGAGTTCCAAGGAATAGCAAGGAGAGATAAGAAAGCCTTCTTCAGCGATCAATGCAAAGAAATAGAGGAAAACAACAGAATGGGAAAGACTATAGATCTCTTTAGGAAAATTAGAGATACCAAGGGAAATTTCATGCAACGATGGGCTTGATAAAGGACAGAAATAGTATGGACCTAACAGAAGCAGAAGATATTAAGAAGAGGTGGCAAGAATACACAGAAGAACTGTACAAAAAACATCTTCACGACCAAGATAATCATGATGATGTGATCACTCATGTAGAGTCAGACATCCTGGAATGTGAAGTCAAGTGGGCCTTGGAAAGCGTCACTACGAACAAAGCTAGTGGAGGTGATGGAATTCCAATTGAGCTATTTCAAATCCTGAAAGATGATGCTGTGAAAGTATTGCACTCAACATGCCAGCAGATTTGGAAAACTTAGCAGTGGCCACAAGACTGGTAAAAGTCAGTTTTCATTCCAATCCCAAAGAAAGGCAATGCCAAAGAATGCTCAAAACTACCGCACAATTGCACTCATCTCACACGCTAGTAAAGTAAGATTCAAAAATCTCCAAGCCAGGCTTCAGCAATACATGAACCATGAACTTCCAGATGTTCAATCTGGTTTTAGAAAAGGCAGAGGAACCAGAGATCAAATTGCCAGCATCCACTGGATCATGGAAAAAGCAAGAAAGTTCCAGAAAAACATCTATTTCGGCTTTATTGACTATGCCAAAGCCTTTGACTCTGTGGATCACAATAAACTGTTTAAAATTCTGAAAGAGATGGGAATACCAGATTACCTGACCTGCCTCTTGAGAAACCTATATGCAGGTCAGGAAGCAACAAATAGAACTGGACATGGAACAACAGACTGGTTCCAAATAGGAAAAGGCATATGTCAAGGCTGTGTATTGTCACCCTGCTTATTTAACTTGTATGCAGAGTACATCATGAGAAACACTGGGCTGGAAGAAGCACAAGCTGGAATCAAGATTGCTGGGAGAAATATCAGTAACCTAAGATATGCAGATGACACCACCCTTATGGCAGAAAGTGAAGAGGAACTAAAAAGTTTCTTGATGAAAGTGAAAGAGGAGAGTGAAAAAGTTGGCTTAAAGCTCAACATTCAGAAAACGAAGATCATGGCATCTGATCCCATCACTTTATAGGAAATACATGGCAAAACAGTGGAAACAGTGTCAGACTTTATTTTTGGGGCTCCAAAATCACTACAAATGGTGACTGCAGCCATGAAATTAAAAGACACTTACTCCTTGGAAGGAAAGTTATGACCAACCTAGATTAGCATATTCAAAAGCAGAGGCATTACTTTGGCAACAAAGGTTCATCTAGTCAAGGCTATGGTTTTTCCTGTGGTCATGTATGGATGTGAGAGTTGGACTGTGAAGAAAGCTGAACGCCGAAGAATTGATGCTTTTGAACTGTGGTATTGAAGGAGACTCTTAAGTCCCTTGGACTGCAAGAAGTTCCAACCAGTCCATTCTAAAGGAGATCAGTCCTGGGTGTTCTTTGGAGGGAATGATGCTGAAGCTGAAACTACAGTACTTGGACGATTTCATGCGAAGAGTTGATTCATTGGAAAACACTCTGATGCTGGGAGTGATTAGGGGCAGGAGGAAAAGGGACGACAGAGGACGAGATGGCTGGATGGCATCACCGACTCGATGAACATGAGTTTGTGTGAACTCTGGGAGTTGGTGATGGACAGGGAGGCCTGGCATGCTGCTATTCATGGGGTCGCAAAGAGTCGGACACGACTGAGCGACTGAACTGGACTGATGTAGGCTGATTAATTGCAGTAATTTTGTATGGCAGGAAAGAAATCTAGTATGTGTGCTAAAAGTAATTTTTTTTTTTTTTTTTGTAATCATTATCTTCACAGGCTGAATTGGGATTGGAAACAATTTCCTCTGATTTAGTAGTTAGGTCACCAATTTTCTTTTCAGCTATGTCTATTCACAATAGTATTGTTTGGTGTTGCTTTTTCCCTAGAATTTTGAGTTGACTTCATTTGAATCTCAGCATTCTAATAAAGGTTTACAATTGTTCTTTGTAACATAATAAGGAAAATTATTTATAATATCTTCTGTCAATTCTAATATTGAAAACCTAGGTTTATTTCTATTGTCTGTTCTTCTTTTGATTCTTTCTTATGATTCCATCTTTACATAGCTGATTTTTCAATGTAATTTGATTATTTTTCTTAGGAAATTTTTTTTCTTGTTCGAAGTACTTGGTTGCTTTGAAGAAGGGGTTACTTCCTCTAGCCATTTGGTGGCAATGCAAACTAGAATAATTTTAAGTTAAATTTGCTCCTTGAATTTTCTCTTACTTTTCTTTTTGACAATTATGATGTGAGTTTTCAAATCTGCAAATAATGGAAAATTATCTTACATTTATTTAATTATATAAAGTCATGTATCATAAATTTTGTCCCATTTTATATTTAGTGTAGAAAAATTATTTTATGATACTGTGTCATGTATCATAACATGACACAGTTATGCTGTTTATTTATTTATTTATTTCTGATCCACAATTAAAGTGAAGGTGCTGAATTTGGGTTCTGCATTTTATCAAAGGAATGTTTGATACATGACTCTGCAACTTGCACAAGTCTTAGGCTTTTCCTTTTCCTTTGTAAAACTTAAACATTTTTTGAAAGCCATAGTTCAAAGTTTCACAGTTTGGCAGATGTACTTTGGGCAAGAGTGCCTTCAGTGAGATCAACTTTATAGCTGAATTCCAACCTTCATTCAGTATTTAGCCTGATATTTCTTTCTCATCTTTCTTTTTTTTTTTAAATTTTATTTTATTTTTAAACTTTACATAATTGTATTAGTTTTGCCAAATATCAAAATGAATCTGCCACAGGTATACATGTGTTCCCCATCCTGAACCCTCCTCCCTCCTCCCTCCCCATTCCATCCCTCTGGGTCGTCCCAGTGCACCAGCCCCAAGCATCCAGTATCATGCATTGAACCTGGACTGGCAACTCGTTTCATACATGATATTTTACATGTTTCAATGCCATTCTCCCAAATCTTCCCACCCTCTCCCTCTCCCACAGAGTCCATAAGACTGTTCTATACATAGTGTCTCTTTTGCTGTCTCGTACACAGGGTTATTGTTACCATCTTTCTAAATTCCATATATATGTGTTAGTATACTGTATTGGTGTTTTTCTTTCTGGCTTACTTCACTCTGTATAATAGGCTCCAGTTTCATCCACCTCATCTGAACTGATTCAAATGTATTCTTTTTAATGGCTGAGTAATACTCCATTGTGTATATGTACCACTGCTTTCTTATCCATTCATCTGCTGATGGACATCTAGGTTGGTTCCATGTCCTGGCTACTATAAACAGTGCTGGGATGATCATTGGGGTACACGTGTCTCTTTCCCTTCTGGTTTCCTCAGTGTGTATGCCCAGCAGTGGGATTGCTGGATCATAAGGCAGTTCTACTTCCAGTTTTTTAAGGAATCTCCACACTGTTCTCCATAGTGGCTGTACTAGTTTGCATTCCCACCAACAGTGTAAGAGGGTTCCCTTTTCTCCACACCCTCTCCAGCATTTATTACTTGTAGACTTTTGGATCGCAGCCATTCTGACTGGCGTGAAATGGTACCTCATAGTGGTTTTGATTTGCATTTCTCAGATAATGAGTGATGTTGAGCATCTTTTCAAGTGTTTGTTAGCCATCTGTATGTCTTCTTTGGAGAAATGTCTATTTAGTTCTTTGGCCCATTTTTTGATTGGGTCATTGATTTTTCTGGAGTTGAGCTGTAGGAGTTGCTTGCATATTCTCGAGATTAGTTGTTTGTCAGTTGCTTCATTTGCTAATATCTTCTCCCATTCTGAAGGCTGTCTTTTCACCTTGCTAATAGTTTCCTTTGATGTGCAGAAGCTTTTAATGTTAATTAGGTCCCATTTGTTTATTTTTGCTTTTATTTCCAATATTCTGGGAGGTGGGTCATAGAGGATCCTGCTGTGATGTATGTCAGAGAGTGTTTTGCCTATGTTCTCCTCTAGGAGTTTTATAGTTTCTGGTCTCACGTTGAGATCTTTAATCCATTTTGAGTTTATTTTTGTGTATGGTGTTAGAAAGTGTTCTAGTTTCATTCTTTTACAAGTGGTTGACCAGATTTCCCAGCACCACTTGTTAAAGAGATTGTCTTTAATCCATTGTATATTCTTTCCTCCTTTGTCAAAGATAAGGTGTCCATATGTGCGTGGATTTATCTCTGGGCTTTCTATTTTGTTCCATTGATCTATATTTCTGTCTTTGTGCCAGTACCATACTGTCTTGATAACTGTGGCTTTGTAGTAGATCCTGAGGTCAGGTAGGTTGATTCCTCCAGTTCCATTCTTCTTTTTCAAGATCGCTTTGGCTATTCGAGGTTTTTTGTATTTCCATACAAATTGTGAATTCATCTTTCTTCAGTTAGTTTAACAAGAAGGTGTTATTTGTTATATTTTAGCTTTTTGGTTACTTTCAGCAAGAAGGTATGTCTGAATAATTAACCTGTCACATTCCTGGACATAATAAATTTAAAACATTTTTTTGAAGGTTTGTATTTCTGAAATTTCAATATGAATAAGACAAAGTTTTGAATACTTGGAACTTATATTTCTATAGCAAAACACATAAAGAAGAAAAAATATAAACTAGATAAATGTTATACAATAAAAAATGTAAAGGAACCTTGAGATCATTTAGATTAATATCCTCACTCAAGAGACTGTGAGGTGTTGATTATACAAGTTTTAAATTGCAAACTCAAAACTCAGTCCCAGATCACGTTTGTTTTCACTCTACCATGTTGATTTACTTCAGTTCGTTGTTTGCCATTGTTTCTAATAGAAGTATTCTGCTTCACCCTGATTATAGGTTGAAGTTCTTTAAGAGTTCCTTACAAAGTCTCTGAAGAAAACACTTGCATGAGGTTTAAAAATATAAACTGCTAAAGATGTATGTGCTACAAAGATAGTAGGCCCACTTAAGTCTGCTTGATGTATTCTAACAAACTAGAGTAAGATAATAAAAGTGTAATTTTGCATAAAGCTTCAAAGGAGAAAATGAATATTAGATTGGAGATCTAGTCAGTGCTACAGGCACAAACTAGAACAGGGAAGAAAAAGCACACAAGGAATTAAGAAACCATCTCTACAAGTTATTAATTAATAGATATTCAAACATGTGGGGACAGATGCAAATTGAAATTTTTCTTTTTCCTCAATGAGTCGCCTATTGATTCCCTAATGAACACCTTTATCTAATGGTGAACATTTGCCATATGGGTCAGAATATCTTAGACAATTTTGCAGGATGGTCTGTTTCTTCTATAAACATTTTTTTCTACCTTTCTGGCTATAGATTTTTACAACTGCTGTTCTTAGTCAAACATTTGACATTTTACCACAGAATATTAAATTACCACACCTCCCACCCACACAAATGTACTCCTTTCAAATTTCTTTTAAGAACCTCTATTTCCACAAAACTCATTACTTTGGGGAAGCCTTTCCATATTGGCACTGACCAGAGGCAAGAATTCTGTACTTTTCTAATTATTACCTAAAAGTAGTTAAATTTTATATGGACATCTAAATCTGCTTTTTTGACTGCTTGTCTGTCTGGCTGTGAAAGAAGTGTTTCTTTACTTATGTAAATAAATATATGGTAAAAAAACCTAGATATCACTTATGTAGTAATAATAATTTCTATCATCTATTTAAAAATTTCTGTCAATCACTCCAAGTAATTATGTCTGTGGAGCTCCTTTATTTCTCACATCAATGCTCTAAATTAAGTACTGCTATTTCCATTATTTTACAATAAGAAAGGAGAGATTCACAAAGGTCAAGTAACTTGCTCAAGGGCATACAGGTATTAAATGACAGAGCAGAGATTTGAGCTAATACAATCTGGTCTAGAGTCTATGTGCTTCAGCATTTGCTATATGGTCTTCCATTTGCTATATATACTTCGGTCAAACAAGGTCTTCTTTCGGATAGGTTTATAGTCTTATTTTATTATGAGCACCCATAATTATCTTGGGTTATTTTCTGATTTTAGAAATTTATTTTTTTTTACTTTAAAATGTAGGCTTTTGTAAGATAAAAACCATGTGTCTTTATTATATTTACTACACAACATCCATTATAATATGTATAAAATACCCATGAACATAATACATAGTCATATGCATACACATATATGTCACAGTTTGCACATTTGGATACTTTACTATTTATAACATTTTTGTTTGACTTTTTCTTCTTATGTCATAAAATTAAATAAGCATTCCATATCATTAAATGTTATTAAAAGCAGAAACATAATTTAAAAGACTTCTTAGGTATTCATCACATGAGCGTTTTATGCAGCCATCAATTCACATTTCTTCATTTCACTACAACTGAAAAATACTTCAATGTTTATATTCAGTCATTGTTCATATTCTACCTATGGATCCCTTCATATATTATTTATTTTTGTATGCCTATAATCCCCTTCCAAAACGTTATTTTCTTTTGCTTCTAATGACTTATTACCATAAAATGTTGAAAGATTTTCCACAAGATTTAGAAGATACCATCTGCAAGCAGAAAGGAGACTTGGTCTAGTAGATTATATCCTCATATAGTGTAGGGTGCTTAAGTATAAAAGCCCATTTTGATATTTGGCAAATCTAATACAGTTATGTAAAGTTTAAAAATAAAATAAAATTAAAAAAAAAAAAATAAATAAATAAAATAAAATGCAAAAAAAAAAAAAAAAAAAAAAAAAAGCCCAGTTTGATCAGATTGAAACAACCTTTATTCATAGTCTAGATTCTAGTCTAGAATAGCCTTTCAGGATTAATTTAAAGCTTGTGTGCTGCCTGAAATATTGTCTTGCTCAATTTATTTCCCCTTCCCTGTCCTATGAATTTATTTCCTTACTGGCTTATCCTGGGAGCACTTTCTCAATTAAGCATTTACAGATAAATTCTCAAATTTAGGGTTGGCTTTGAGAAAACCTTATATAAGACAGAATATCTTTATATGTATATTTTTGCACATAACTTTCATAATATTCTTAATATATCTTCTTAGATTTGGATTGACTGTGTCAAAAAGTGTAAACATTTTATTGCTTTGGCATTTGTACTAATATCCATTTTTCCCAGTTATAAAAGTGCCAATATAGCTGCACTTTCTACAATTATTTACTGCCATATGTACTATATAATTTTAGCTCATTTCTAACATCAATAGAGAATTTCTTCTATTTCCTACTGGTCATTGTCATGGGGTTATGAGAAGGAGTAGATAGACACCAGTGTTCATGTTACTATTTTATCTGTAATTTCAAATGTTCATGATCAGCATTAAATTTAATTTAGGTGGGTTCTACATGTGTTTTGATGGAAAATTAATGTTTTAGTTTAAATCTTACACATGTCTCTACCTGTGGGTCTATGATAATGTTTCTCTTTTACTTCCCCTTTGTTTACTAAACCTTGGAAATGTGATGGTACTACTTTGTCTGCATAGATACGTTTGTGTCCTACACATGTTTATTGATTATCTTATATTTGCTTGAAGTGGTTCCAAGATAATGGTAAATGAGACAGATGTAAGTTCAGTTCATTTGTTCAGTCACACCTGACTCTTTGCAACCCATGAATGGTAGCATACCGGGCTTCTGAGTCCATCACCAACTCCTGGTGCTTGCTCAAAATTGTGTTTATTGATTTTGGTGATGCCATCCAAACATTTCATCCTCTGTCATCCCCTTCTCCTTCTGCCATCAATATTTCGCACCATCGGGGTCTTTTCCAATGAGTCAGTACTTCTCATCAGGTGGCCAAAGTACTGGAGCTTCAGGTTTAGCATCAGTTTTTTCAATGAATATTCAGGACTGATTGCCTTTAGGGTTGACTGGTTTGATCTCCTTGCTGTCCAACGGAGTCTCAAGAATCTTCTCTAAGTACAGTTCAAAAGTATCAATTCTTCAGAGCTCAACTTTCTTTATGGTCCAACTCTCATATCCATACATGACTACTGGAAAAATCATAGCTTTGACTATACAGACCTTTGTCTGCAAATTAGCGTCTCTGCTTTTTAAAACATTGTCTAGGTTTGTCATCGCTTTTCTTCCAAGGAGCAAGAGTCTTTGAATTTCATGGTTGCAGTCACAATATGCAGTGATTTTGGAGCTCAAGAAAATAAAGTCTGTCACTGTTCCATTGTTTTTCCATATATTTGCCATGAAGTGATGGGATCAGATGCCATGATCTTAGTTTTCTGAACCTTGAGTTTTAAGCCAGCTTTTTCACTCTCCTCATTTACTTCATCAAGAGGCTCTTTATTTCTTCATTTTCTGCCATATGGTTGATGTAATCTGCCTATCTGAGGTTATTGATATTTCTCCTGGAAATCTTGATTCCAGATTCTGCTTCATCTACCCTGGCATTTGGCATTGTGTACTCTGGATATAATTAAATAAGCAGGGTGACAATATATAATGTTGACGTACTCCTTTCCCAATTTGGCACCAGTCTGTTGTTCCATGTCCTATCCAAACTGTTGCTTCTTGACCTGCATACAGGTTCTCAGGAGGCAGGTGAGATGGACTGTTAGTCCCATATAATTTAGAATTTTCCACAGTTTGTTGTGAACCATACAGTCAAAGTTTAGCATTTTCAATGGAGCAGAAGAAGATATTTTTCTGGAATTCTCGTGCTTTTTCTATGATCCAACAGATGTTGGCAATTTGATATCTGGTTTCTCTGCCTTTTCTAAATCCAGCTTGAACATCTGGAAGTTCTTGGTTTATGTACTGTTGAAGCCTAGCTTGGAGAATTTTGATCATTTCTTTCCTAGAGTGTGAAACGAGTCCAATTGGTGTGGTAGTTTGAACATTCTTTGGCATTGTCTTTCTTTGGGATTGGAATGAAAGCTGACTTTTTCAAGTCCTGTGGTCACTGCTGAGTTTTCCAAATTTGCTGGCATATTGAGCACAGCACTTTCACAACATCATCTTTTAGGATTTGAAGTAGCTCAACTGGAATTCCATCACCTCCACTAGCTTTGTTAGTAGGGATGCTTCTTAAGCCCACTTGACTTCACACGCCGGGTTGACTGGCTCTAGGTGAGTGATCACACCATTGTGGTTATCTGGGTCATTAAGATCTTTTTTGTATAGTTCTTCTGTGTAATCTTGCCACCTCTTCTTAATATCTTCTGCTTTTGTTAGATCTATACCATTTCTGTCCTTTATTGTGCCCATCTTGTATGAAATGTTCCCTTGGTATCTCTAATTTTCTTGAAGAGATCTCTGGCCTTTCCCATTCTGTTGCTTTCCTCTAGTTCTTTGCATTGATCACTAGGAAGGCTTTCCTATTTTTCCTTGCTATTCTTTGGAACTTTGCATTCAGGTGAATATATCACTCCTTTTCTCCTTTGCCTTTAGCTTCTCTTGACTCAGCTATTTGTAAGGCCTCCTCAGACAACCATTTTGCATTTCTTATTTTTGGGGATGGTTTTGATTACTGTCTCCTGTACAGTGGTATGATGTTCCAGCCATAGTTCTTCTGCACTTCATCTATCAGATTTAATCGCATGAATATATTTGTCACTTTCACTGTATAATCATAAGCAATTTGATTTAGGCCATACCTGAATGATGTAGAGGTTTTCCATACTTTCTTCAATATAATTCTGAATTTTGCAATAAAGAGTTCATGATTTGAGCCCCAGTCAGCTTCCGGTCTTGTTTTTGCTGACTCTATAGAACTTCTCCATCTTCAGCTGCAAAGAATACAATCTGATTTTGGTATTGACCTTTGGTGATGTCCATGTTTAGAGTTGTCTCTTGTGTTGTTGGAGTAAGGTTTTTGCTATGACCAGGGGGTTCTTTTGGCAAAACTCTCTTAGCCTTTCCCTGCTTCATTTTGTACTCCAAGGCCAAACTTTCCTGTTACTCTAGATATCTCTTGACTTTCTTCTTTTGTATTTCAGTTCCGTGTGATGAAAAGGACCTACAAGACCTTCTAGAACAAACCAAAAGGAGATGTCTTTCATCATACAGAATTGGAATACAAAAGTATGATCCAACAGACATTGGCAATTTGTCTCTGGTTCCTCTGCCTTTTCAAAATTCACTTTGAACATCTGGAAATTCTCAGTTCACATACCACTGAAGTCTAACTTAGAGAATTTTTAGCACTACTTTGCTAACTTGTAAGCTGCATCTCCAGGGGAGGCGTGGGTCGACACTAGCTTGCTGTGGGTCAGAGGCACTGAATACAACAGTCCTGGGAGCCATGGCATGCTTTCATAAGTCCTTTTGAAGGAGGCTGCCATTATTGCCATTGCCCCTACCATAGTTTGGCCTCAGGGCAAACTAGAGGGAAGGAATACAGCCCAGCCCATCAACAGAAAATTGGATTTAAGATTTACTGAGCATGGCCCTGACCATGGGAGCAAGACCCAGTTTCCCCCACAGTTAGTATCCACCATCAGTAAGCTTCCACAAGCCTCTTATCCTTATTCATCAGAAGGCAATCATAATGGAAACCACAGTTACAGAAAACTAACCAAACTGATCACATGGAGCACAGCCTTGTCTAACTCAGTGAAACTATGAGCCATGCCATGTATGGCCACCCAAGACAGACAGGTCATGGTGGAGAGTTCTGGCAAAATGTGATCTACTGGAAAAGAGAATGGCAAACCACTTCAGTATTTGTGCCTTGAGGACACCATAAACACTATGAAAAGGCAAAAAGACATGAAATGAAAGATGAACTCCCCAGGTCGGTAGGTGCCCAATATACTACTGGAAAAGAGTGGAGAAATAGCTCCATAAACTATGAAGAGGCTGAGCCAAAGCAAGAACAAAGCCCAGCTGTGGATATGACTGGTGATGGAAGTAAAGTCTGATGCTGTGAAGAACAATATTTTATAGAAAACTAGAATGTTAGGTCCATGAGTCAAAATAAATTGGAAGTGGTCAAACAGGAGAAGACAAGAACGAGCATCAACCTTTTATGAATCAGTGAACTAAAATGGGCTGGAATGGGAAAATTTAATTAGATGACCATTATATCTACTACTGTGGGCAAGAATCCCTTAAAAGAAGTTGAGTAGCCTTCATAGCCAATGAAAGTATGAACGGCAGTACTTGGGTGCAATCTCAAAAATGACAGAGTGATCTCTGTTTGTTTCCAAGGCAAACCATTCATTATCAGAGTAATCCAAATCTATATCCCAACCACTAATGCTGAAGAGACATTAATGCATCCTACTAATATTCTAATAATGAATTAGACAATCATATAGGGCAAATAAAAGGCTCTATGCAAGGTGTTTTACTGAAGAATGTAGAATTTGGTCCAGATGGCACTTTGGAAAACATTTAAAAAATAAAAAAAGCCATCCTTTAAAAAAGATGTATAAATTGAATGAAGAATTGGAATTAGTATGCTGGAAATAAGGAATGGACCAAGAAGATTTATGAAGAGTTTTTTGGGCAAATTACAACTTTAAAGACAAGTAAAAGGCATGCTCTTATGTAAGGGAAAGATTGTTTCTGTTGGAGAAAGTCTCAGAAGCCAGTTGATGAGGAATCTTGAGGACCAATTAAGAAGTTTAAGATGACACAAAAAGGCATGGGAATTTATTGATAAATTTTGGACTTAGAGAAAAAAATAATATTAGGTTTCCATGTTTGAAATATAATTCATGGAGATATGGCTTTGGGAAAGCAAAGTCATATCTCACCATTTTAATTTAGTAAGTGTTCCCCTTACATGTTTACAAGTAATAAATTCTCTCATCTCTAGGGAAAAAAATATAATTCAGTCTGGCACATGTAGAATTGACTAGAGGAAGGTTAAGTCAGGAGAGGGAAGTAGTAAGTTAGGAAGTAGCTTCAATTATTCAGGTGAGATATATTTGGTGTCAATTATTGTTTGGCTATAGTGTAGATAGAGAAACAATAATAATAAAATGTATTTCTATGTAAAATTCAAGGTATTTGTGATTGAATGGATATGGGGAAAATGGGAGAGGAAAAGAGGAAGGGATGATATGAAGATTTTTGTCTTTGGTAATTTGGTGGAAATCTATGTTATTATTCAAGGCAAGGAACAAAGCGAAGAATAGGCTTGAAACAATGAAGTCTTCATTTTTGGAAATTCTGAGTCTGAGATGCTAGTAGAAGAGTCAAAATATATTTCAAAAGATAATTGAGATATAGATCATGTTTTAACATTCAATCATTTCTAGGAGGGAGATCCAGGTTTGAGAGACATTCAGGCACTGGAAAAACTGGAGGAGGGTGAGAAAGTCTAGAAAGCATGACTAGAATGAGGAAAAAAAAAATTAAAATGGAATCATGGGAAAGGTAGATTAAAAATTACTGTGGAGGAGTGGTCATAAAGGAGAAAATGTTCTAAGAAAAGGAAGCAATTATGGTAGAGGTCAGATACAATAAGGACTGATGACAGTCCATAGATTACCACAAGGATTGGTCACAATGGAGGGAGTTACTTAGTAAAGTTATGGGGATTGTAGATAGATTAAAGTAGTTGAGGTACAAATGGGCAGTTGAGAAGTGGAGACAATGAGTAAACAGAATCTTTTTTTCCCCCAGAAGATGACTTTGTAGGACAGGAGAGATATATAATTTTCTGAAGAAGTAGAAGGATGGATCTTAGAAAGGAGGAAGAATTCCTTTATCCATCTATAAACAAATAGAGGGAGGAAAGGGTAGATAAAAATGTAAAGAAATTCACACGGGTGACACAAACTGGAATGCTGATTTTATACATTATTTTTATTAAATGTATTACATGTTGAGGTCATTCACTGAGAGAGATTGGGAGGAGAAAAGGAATAAGATTTGAAAGAGCTACTGAGGAGAATTAGAGTAAGAACTATATATATATTGCTGTTGCAAACTCATTTAAATTTTATTTTGGATTGTAATCAATAGTTAATTGAAAGAAAATAATATGTTTTGAATTGTTTAAGATTTTACTTTTTCAGGGCAGAATAGGTTTATAACAAAATTGAGAGAGAGGTACAGATGTTTCCATATATCATTTGCTCAAGCACATATGTAGTTTCCCCATTATCAACATCACTCATGAGAACATGAGAATTATATATTCATATATATATATATAAAACCAAAGACCTTCCTTGACACATTGTAACACCTAAAGTCTATAGTTTTGCTTAGGGTTTCCTCGTAACATGGTACAGTCTATAGATTTGGACAAATGTGATATATGTCCATAAGTATAATATTTTATTCCCATAAAACTCCTGCATTCTCCCTGTATTTATCTGTTCTACTTTCTTCCACTCTTGGCAACTTATATATATACTTGTAAAGTTTTGCCTTTTTCAGAATGTCACATAGTTGTAATCATATAGCCTTATTTGATTAGTTTCTTTCACTTACTAATATAAACTGAAAGTTCCTCCATGTCTTTTCATGGCCTGATAGCTCATTTTAATTTAGTGCCGAAGTAATTTGGAAAACTCAGCAGTGGCCACAGGACTGGAAAAGGTCAGTTTTCATTCCAGTCCCAAAGAAAGGCAATGCCAAAGAATGCTCAAACTACCACACAATTGCACTCATCTCACATGCTAGTAAAGTAATGCTCAAAATTCTCCAAGCCAGGATTCAGCAATATGTGAACTGTGAACTTCCAGATGTTCAAGTGAGTTTTAAAAAAAGCAGAGGAACCAGAGATCAAATTGCCAACATCCACTGGATCATTGAAAAAGCAAGAGAGTTCCAGAAAAACATCTACTTTTGCTTTATTGACT
This sequence comes from Bubalus kerabau, assembly GCF_029407905.1. Classification (NCBI taxonomy): domain Eukaryota; kingdom Metazoa; phylum Chordata; class Mammalia; order Artiodactyla; family Bovidae; genus Bubalus; species Bubalus kerabau. The sequence goes on along the minus strand of NC_073625.1, from coordinate 78,969,125 downwards.
ATGCCAAAGCCTTTGACTGTGTGGATCACAATAAACTGTGGACAATTCTGAAAGAGATGGGAATACCAGACCACCTGACCTGCCTCTTGAGAAACCTGTATGCAGGTCAGGAAGCAACAGTTAAAACTGGACATGGAACAAAAGACTGGTTCCAAATAGGAAAAGGAGTACATCAAGGCTGTATATTGTCACCCTGCTTATTTAACTTGTATGCAGAGTAAATCATGAGAAACACTGGGCTGGAAGAAGCACAAGCTGGAATCAAGATTACCAGGAGAAATATCAGTAACCTCAGATATGCAGATGACACCACCCTTATGGCAGAAAGTGAAGAGGAACTAAAAAGTTTCTTGATGAAAGTGAAAGAGGAGAGTGAAAAAGTTGGCTAAAAGCTCAACATTCAGAAAATGAAGATCATGGCATCTGGTCCCATCACTTCATGGCACATAGATGGGGAAACAGTGGAAACAGTGTCAGACTTTATTTTTTTGGGCTCCAAAATCACTGCAGATGGTGATTGCAGCCATGAAATTAAAAGACGCTTACTCCTTGGAAGGAAAGTTATGACCAACCTACATAGCATATTGAAAAGCAGAGACGTTGCCTACAAAGGTCCATCTAGTCAAGGCTATGGTTTTTCCAGTGGTCATGTATGGATGTGAGAGTTGGACTGTGAAGAAAGCTGAGTGCCGAAGAATTGATGCTTTTGAACTGTGGTGTTGGAGAAGACTCTTGAGAGTCCCTTGGACTGCAAGGAGATCCAACCAGTCCATTCTGAAGGAGATCAGCCCTGGGATTTCTTTGGAAGGAATGATGCTAAATCTGAACCTCCAGTACTTTGGCCACCTCATGTGAAGAGTTGACTCATTGGAAAAGACTCTGATGCTGGGAGGGATTAGGGGTAGGAGGAGAAGGGGACGACAGAGGATGAGATGGCTGGATGGCATCACCGACTCGATAGACGTGAGTTTGAGTGAACTCCGGGAGATGGTGATGGACAGGGAGGCCTGGTGTGCTGCGATTCATGGGGTCGCAAAGAGCCGGACAGGACAGAGAGACTGAATTGAACTGAAATGAATGTTACATTGTTTGGATTTACCACAGTTTATTTATCTATTCAAGTACTAAAGGACATCTTGGTTCCTTCCAAGTTTTGTCAATTATGAATAAAGTTGCTACAAACATCTGTGGGCAGATTTTTATATTTTCCACTCCTCTGGGAAAATACTGAAAAGCATAAATGAAGGATGGGATGGTAAGAGTATATTTAGTTTTGTAAGAAGCCACCAAACTGTCTTTCTAAGTGGCTGTATTGTTTTGCCTTCCCACCAGCAAAATATTCTAATTCTTGCTGCTTCATATCCTTACCAACATTTGGTATTGACAGTGTTCCAGATTTTGGCCACTCTAATAGATTTTGTGTAGTTGTGTTTCATTGTTGTTTTAATTTGTATTTCCCTGATGATGTATGATATGGAACACATTTTCATATGCTTATTTGCCATCTGTGTATCTTCTTTGGTGAAGTATCTGTCAAGGTTTTTGGTTAATTTTTAAAATCAGATTGTTTTCTTACTGTGAATTTGTTTTTATATAATAAAAGAGGGCAGTTCATTGAGTTCAGGCAAATAAAAAACAAAGTGAAGATGCTTCAATTGTATGACTGCTAAGTGCCTGTATATCATTTCTCATAAATTTTCTACAATTCTAGAATTAGCTTCATAGTTTAAAAATTATTTTCACTGCTATTTAATTTAACTCTTATAAGAGCTTTGGGATACCTACAAGGAACAATGTTTGCTTTGACTGTTTAGGTAAGTTAACTAACATTTAGTAATTGTATGTCTGTCTTCTTCATTGTCACTTAGCAGAGCTGACTCTAATTTAGCTTTTCTTTCAATTTATCCTGTCTTTTCCTGTGGTCAATTTCTGTTCATATGTTTAAATTTTATTAGAAGTTGAGAAGGGAGAGAGCTTAGGAATCACAGGAAAGGTGTCTTCAGTTAGAATTTACATTTTGTAATCTATACAGGTAACTTGTTTTGCAGTGAAGACCTGAGCTCTAATCCTAATTTGGCTTCTCACTGGCTGTGAAACTTTTATTCAGTCACTAAACATCTCTAGATGCCAGTTTCCTCAACTAGGCAACACATGAGTTGATTTTGGAAATCTCTAGGATAATACCCAGCTCTGAAATTCTCAGTTCAGTTCAACTGCTCAGTCATGTCCGACTTTTTGCAATCCCATGGACTGCAGCATGCCATGCTTCCCTGTCCATTATCAACTCCCAGAGCTTGCTCAAACTCATGTCCATAGAGTCAGTGATGCCATCTAAACATCTCCTCCTCTGTCATTCCCTTCTCCTCCTGCCTTCAGTCTTTCCCAGCGTCAGGGTCTTTTCCAATGAGTTAATACTTCACAACAGGTGGCCAAAGTATTGGAGCTTCATCATCAGTCCTTCCAATGAACATTCTTTGCAATTCTTATTAATTTAACCAATTAATGATTCCTTTGGTTTACTGATTGCATAGAATACAGTTACATAAGAAAATTTCAATATAATCTCACATATTTAAATAAGAAAGCCATTTTACATTTCTTTTTTAGCTAATAAAACAACAAATACAATTACTGTTCACACATATAGTTGAATGGTTCACTTCCCCCATCTTTCTGATTTTGTTCTTTTTTTTCTTCTGTGGGCCCAGAAGACACTTTACTCAAAAAAAAAAGGTTGCTTATTTCAGCACTATTCTGACTTAGGGTCAAAGTGAGAGGTGTCTAGTTGGTTCTTTCTTGAATGGGTACAGCTACCTTCTCATCACCATCACTGTTCTGTGGTTTCATTGCTCCCTTTTTATTTATTAGCAAAGAGAAAATTTTATGTGTGTCCTAGATCCTTATTTGGAGTTTCATGATATGGTGGGACCTGGGCAAAATCTGGGTAAAGAGATATTCATCACTCAGATGTGATTTTACTGTAATACTAATGGACTTAACCATCAGGGAGGCTCACTAACAAAAGTCCCTTCAAGTTTCTGAGAGAGGCCTTAGTAATATCTATATGCTATTTTTCTTTTCTTTTTTGTTTTTTAAAGAGGGGGTGGAAGTGAACAACAATACAATTTAAACATAAGGATTCACAAAAAGTGATTCATCTCTGTTCTTGCTGGTCACCTAACTGAACATATGTTGGCTTCATTTAACTGATAGCCTCAATGGATGATAACTAAGCACTGACTTAAAATCTCTGTGGTTCCCTGTTAGTGACAATGAATGATGGTTATTCAAGAAAGCCTTTTCATTTTTAATCTCCTGCTGTTTCTGTTCCCTTGACCAGTAACCCCCTTGTAACCAGTTCTTGATGACTTTTATTGTGGCTTTTACCCAAGGAAAATAAAACTAATAATGGTTGCTTTTATCTAAACTTTAAAAAAATTTTTTTCTAATTTTATTTTATTTAACTTTACAATATTGTATTGGTTTTGCCATATATCAAAATGAATCTGCCACAGGTTAAACTTTTCTTTTTTAAAAATCTAAGTAATTATACTTACGATGTATCTTCTTCCTTTTGGCTCTTGTGCCATACATATCCTCTCCAGTGGGTAATGTACTTACTTTTAGTCTAAGTAGGACATTTGCAATATGACCTCAGATCTTTAATAATTCTCAGTGTATTTGCAGGGAATTGTGCAATAGTCTTGAATCACGTATGATAGGTTCCCTTGAATAAACTACCTAGTTGCCCTGGAGATATTAATTCTTAAAATCATACGGCTAATTTGAACAATTTTTTTTTAATTTAAAAGTTCTCATTATTATGGAGAAATTTTCATTTGATGTATTAACAGAATTTGTTCTGATTTAACCTTATTAAAATTTAGAATTTTTCATTTAGCAATATAACAGACTGTGAGAAAATAAACTCTTCATTTTGTCTGTTCATTTGGGTCAATACATCTTTTTATATTATTTGAGATATTTAACATCTTAAGGATTTACTTACACTTAATATGCACAGGTATGGCTTTGATAAATGCTTATAAATATATCCCAGATGGTTGGGGCACAAAAGACATTTATTCTACATAGTTTATTTTCTAATGAGTATTTTCATAACTATGATATGGCATTAAATTCACAATTAGAAAGATAAAGAGAGAATTGACAATGAAAAATAGATGAAAAGATCAATATTTTTAAGGCAGCTTTGCATTTTCAACATAAAAAGGCAAATTATTTGGATAAAAATGGTTACTCAGTTGAATATACTATATAATTAGAATATTAAACTACAATGTGTGATATTACACCATTTATGTAACTTTAAATAACTGATGATTGTTGTTTAGTCACCAAGTCGTGTTCAACAGTTGGGACCCCATGGACTGTAGCTCTCCATGCTCCTTTGTTCATACGATTTTCCAGGCAAGAATATGGAGTGGGTTGCCATTTCCTTCTCCAAATAAAACTGGATTTCTTTTTTATTATAGTCAACTATGCTAAGTAATATTATTACTGACTTTAAAAACACATTATGAAGACATATATCAATGAAAACAACTGTCATAATTGAACCAAAATTAAACCCAAACAGAAGTAAATCAGTTATCTTAACATTCCCTTTACTGATTACTATTATCATTTGCAATGTAAAAGATTTCCTTCATGGATGTTGTCTCTCAGTCTGAATTTTTTATGTAAATCTTAGCATTTACTCTGGTTCCTAAAAACCCAGGGTGTTCTAACAAAATATGTGCATATTGTGCTTCTACAGTGAATATAGTTCTGACATACAATAGGCTATTTCCCAGAAGAATAATGATTCATGAAGAACAAAGTATAAAGAATGTTTGTTTCACTTATTCTATAGCCTATGTTCTCTTCTTAGTTAAAAAGAGTTGGCAGAGAGTGTTTATTATTTATGTTAGAGTTGGAGAAAGCAATTAGATTAGACTCATATGAATAACCTATAGATAAAGACTAGTAATCAAGGATCAGGAACGTAGTCAACAGAAAATATGCCACTGACAGCAGAATAATAAAAATGAATAAATAACTGGTCTAAAGCATAACACAGAAAACAAAAGTTTAAACAGACCTCATGAAAAATATTAGATGAGATAGAGCTTAATCAGAGCCAAACTCTGTCCTCTTGAACAAAGGAAGCAGCTGGAAAGTAAGCAGCTATATATTATCAACCTAAGATATTGCTGAGTTATTGCTGTTGCGTGAACCAGTGCATCAGCTTCCCCTCCACTAGTAGGTGAAATAAAAATATTTTGTGCAATCTAGAGGACAAGATAAGCAGAGTTGGTGCTTAGATTAAAAAATATTTACAGAGAGGAAAAACATTATGCAAAAGTAGATATAGTAAGCATATTTGGTATAATGTTATACCAAGGATATAAGGATAATAAGGATATAAGGATAATCATTCAAAATATAAAGTATAAATGTAATTATAATTTACTGTATAAAGCAACCACAGTAGCTGCAGATGATGTCCTGTCTGTACCCATTTTACCAGCTGGTACACTCATCAAGTGAGTCTGCATTAAAAGCTTCCACTTGGAACAGATGATACACTGCTTACCACAGGGCATTCAAGTGACTCACAGATTTGGGGCACTATGGGTCTATTTTCCCTGACACAAGAAGATGACTCTACAATGTGATTTATGTTTCAAAGCATGCTTACAAAGCAGAAGAAAGCTAGAATTTGTGTTGGACTATTCTCTTTCTTAGCTCCTTCCCTTTCTCTATTTTACTTGCCTCATTCATATGCTTTCCTGAAAGAAGCTGCCTTAATTAATCTCATACACCTGAATCCCTGACTCTGGCTCTGCTTTTGTGGTGCCTTCGGTAGCAGCAGTGGTCCTGGGAAGAACACTAAGGAGTTGATTCTAAAATTGGCTTACCAGCTAGCTACCTGACAATGAGCAAACTGTCACTGAAGGTATGTGGAATATTAATTGTTCTTAGCATTCTATAATAGTTGGTGGTTAAGACATTTACCCCTAGTGAATTGGGAAAGGATTGGAGGGGAAGAAGATGTACTAGTTCATGTAACAGTAATAACTCTGGCACTGGAAAAGAACAGGGAAGATATTCATAAAAAGGACAGCCAAACTACATAGGTATTGCTGAGCACCAGCGATGCTTTCAAGAGAGAATATGCTCAGTATTCACCAATTTAATACAAAAAAATGAAAATCAGAGAGCCTCAAAGGCAGCATTTAAAGAAAAGTTAATCTATAGCTGGAGGATGGATCATACTGAGGAGTAGTCTTAGGAACTACACTTAAGAACAGTAAAATTCCACAAAGTGTTGAATATACAGCTCCAGCAAGTCTCCTATGGCTGATAGGAAAGAAGTAGGACTGAGAGTGAAAATATGAGGATTATCTGAATAAATGCCCTTGAGAACACCCTGATTACCTTGACACTCTGGGCTTCTAGATGTGACCCACCACCTCATGTTAGAAGGTAGCAGCTCCCTCCCCATCTTCCTTTTCCTTCAATGGCCAACATTATATGAAGTAGAAATTCCAGATCTACCTGAAAGATGATAGAGGAAGAGGTAAAACTACTCAGAAATGTAGGCATATTAAAGTGAATTAATCATGTAAGACCAGAAGAGCTATGTCTTCTGCCTAAATTTCTTGGAAAGACCATCCATTTGTCAAGGCAGGAAGGGATATTCAAGTCAAGGGAGACAACAATGACAATGAGAGGCTCTGGAAGCTGGGTTTTATGGTAGGAGATTCTGGCTAATAACTGTAATCATTGACACCCCAAATAAGAAAGGCCAGGTGGCAATACTTAACAATTAGAAGTAAGATAAGGCATAATCATCCTAATGGTCATCAATTTCTAAATGTCAGCCAGGGTCATATAACAGGTGGGGATATGTAACAATTACCAACAAATTATGGTTTTCCTAGAGAACTGTCAGATAAAATACAGAAATTGCAGTACAATTTAAATTTCAGATTAAAAAAAACACTTAAATTTTTAGTATAAGTATGTCCCAAATATTACAAGGAACATATTTATACTAAAAGCATCTTCACTATTTATCTGAAATTCAAATTTAACTAGTGTTCTGTTTTTATTTGCTGTATCAGGCTCACTGCCCTTAGCGAAAAAATGTACAGTCCACAAGGGTACTGTCCAATATATATAATTAAAGGCTTCAAGAATGGATGAATAGAAGGCTTAGGGTCAGCCAGCCCCTATGGAAGGGTCATTATCTTTTTCCCAGATTCCAGCATTAAGCAAGTTTTCCCCCCTGGCATTCATTAGTTAATGGAATGACTGAGGTCGCCTTGAGGGTGGAGTAGTTTGCATGGTAAGGAATCACCCAACTGCTTTTCAAAGTGGACTATGTGCTTTTATTCAGGTAATCATTCTCCACAGAAAAGAGAAAGCTTAGACTTTTCAAAGGCTTTCAAATGCAGACTTTGAATTTATATCAAAGACAGAATCATAATATCATCGTGGCACACCTCTTAGAGTATCAATGGCACGAGAATGGGCTAATGAATGAATCCTGACCCAGGTCTGTCTTACAGCAGATACACCGAGTCTACATGATCATCTCTGGCCAATTCTGAGTTGTTTTCAAGTGCCATTTTTACTGTATCCTACAAAGTGTTTAAATGTTATTTAAATTCTTGTTCTGATGCCTCAAAGTAGAGATCTGGGTCAACTTAGCCTGCCCTCTCAGACCAGAAATACTACCTGAAAGAGAGGGCACTCAGAAATGAGAGGTAGAGAGGAAGATGATGAGAATCAGTTAAAGCCTCTCAGCAAACTGCAGCATCAAGAGGTATAGCTTGCCCCACCACTCATTTTCTGATAAGTTTTCCCAGAAATTGTGATCAACCATCCCTCATAGCTCAGTCAGTAAAGAATCTGCCTGTCATGCAGGAGACCCAGGTTCAATTCCTGGGTCAGGAAGATACCCTGGAGAAGGAAATGGCAATCCACTCCAGTATTCTTGCCTGGAAAATCCCATGGACAGAGGAGCTCTGCAGGCTATAGTCCAAGAAGTCAAGAGTCAGACATGACTTAGCGACTAAACCACCATCATCCTTGAGATACTGTCTTCTTAAAGTGAACTTAATTTGGGAAGTAAGCAGATTCATCAGTGTAAAGCAAGAAGCTGACTCCAGTAGAGGCTGTTGCCATTTATCAATTGCCATACCTTTTCTACTTTGCTGCTGTCTCATCATCTGTTGTCCCCTTCTCCTCCTACCTTTGGTCTTTCCCAGCATCAGGGTCTTTTCCAATGAGTCAGTACTTCGCATCAGGTGGCCAAAGTATTGGAGCTTCAGCTTCAGTATCAGTTCTTCCAGTGAATATTCAGGACTGATTTCCTTGAGAATTGACTGATTTTATCTCCTTAATGTTCAAGGGACTCTCAAGAGTCTTCTCCAACACCACAGTTCAAAAGCATCAATTCTTCGGCACTCAACTTTCTTCACAGTCCAACTCTCACATCCATACATGACTACTGGGAAAACCATAGCTTTGACTAGATGGACATTTGTTGGCAAAGTAATGCCTCTGCTTTTTAATACATTGTCTAGGTCTGTCAAAGCTTTTCTTCCAAGAAGCAAGTGTCTTTTAATTTCATGGCAGCAGTCACCATCTGCAGTGATTTTGTAGCCCAAGAAAATAAAATCTATCACTCTTTTCATTGTTTCCTCATCTATTTACCATGAAGTGATAGGACTGGATCATTAGTAGAATCACCAAAATTACCCAATTTAAATTTCATACTCATACATGTGTAAAGATGTAGAATAGGACATGGAAGACAGAAATAGCTTTCAGTTCAGTTTAGTCCCACAGTCATGTCCAATTCTTTATGACCCCATGGACTGCAGCACACCAGGCTTCCCTGTCTATCACCAACTCCTGGAGCTTGCTCAAACTCATGTCCATCGAGTTGGTGATGCGATCCAACCATCTCATCCTCTGTCATCCCCTTCTCCTCCTGCCTTCAATCTTTCCCAGCATCAGGGTCTTTTCCAGTTAGATAAAGCTTTAGCCAACTTTATTGCTCTACGTGACACCTCTCCCCAAGTTATACATAAATGGGTCAAACCCTTCATATTCTGAAATAGCTCCTCCACTTAACATGACTTCTTATCAGAATATTTCAGAATGCCGATGACTCCAACTCCTGCTAAAAGGTCAATTCTCTCCAACCCTTTTGTTTGGCAATGTGATTGGGAGGCATGATTATCTCTTTCACTTTAGCTTCCTTCGTTTTCCATAATGCAACATTATAAAAGCATCTGTGCTCAACTTCACTTTCCTTTTTCTTTTCTCATCCCGAATACCTGAATTTTAATTATTCTTACAAAATATATCAATTGGTTTCATCCAGTACCTGAGGGCATGCTAATTGTATACAGTTTGGAAGCCATTCATTGATGCAATTTTCCCTTGTTAATAAGCCCTCTTCCACCAACCGATTTTCATAATCCCCAATGCATATACACTTGGTTCTCACACTGTGGTTCTCAATACATTTTTTCTTTCATTTGGTCTTTCTAATCTTTCCTCCCAACATTTTATGCAACTAATAGTATTTGAGTGTTTCCTTTGTTTTATACCCTTGCCAACAAATAATGTTGTCAGATTTGGGCCATATACTGTGTGTAAAATGGTACCTCACTGCGATTTTAATTAACATTTCATTAATTGCTAAATGAGTTTGACATATTTTCATATGTATATTGCCCATTTGGGTTTTCTATGAAATGCCTTTTACTCATATTTCAAAAGGCTTTTTTAAGTGGAATCTAGATAACTTTTTACTTATATATTTTTCAAATATTTTCTCCTAGTTTTGTTTTACATTTTACTCTAAAAGTGCATCTGTTGCTATATGTTTTAATGAACTGAAATTGCTCGTTTAAATGTAGTTAAATTCATCAGTCTTTTCTCTTATGGTTAATACTTGGTTTTCTTTAAAAAGAGACTGCATCTTGAGGATATAAAGGCTCTATCCTATATGTCTTTCCAAGGTGTATACAATTTTTACCTTTAATATTTAAGTTATTCATTTCTATGGAATTTCATTAGTATGTCATGAGGTAGGGATCTACCTGCATATGGTCATATTTACAAAATTGCATAAATAATAATTTCTTTGTCAGTATACTATGTTAAGAAAAAAGAGATTTAATACAATTATGTGCATCCAAAATCTTGATTGAGTTGGAGGGGTAGGCTCTAAGCTGGGCTATACTATCAACAAATCAACACATAAATGTGCAAATGGCTAACTGAGGAAATAGCCATCTCTGTTACAATCAGGAAGTAATAGAATAAGAAGCTTCTGTGATAACTGTTGGTTCCAGGACAGTACCACCCTAGCTATACTTTAGGAATTAGGCCGCTAACCATGAGCAGCCTGTATATCCACAAATATAGTAGCACATTCAATGCCTTGAATGCAATTTTTTCCCTCTGTACTTCATTTGGTTCTGAATTTAAATCTCTGAATTTAAAACATAAACCAACTGTTTGATAAAGATGAGCCATATCAAAACCCTAGCTGCAATAGTTCATGAGATTTGGTATTTTAGTTTTCTAGTTGCTATGGTACCGAGAGGTACACTATGAGGAAATAAGGACAGGTGTTGAGTTAGTCAGTCTACTGTATTCATGTCAATAATAAAATATCTTAATTCTACTTATTGAATTTTCCAGTCTTTACCCAGTGCATTGAAATGCTACTTTGGTCATATTTGTAATTTCCATATATGCATGAATTTGTGTCTGGACTGTTTATTCATTTTAATCCCTATAGCTTTATAATGTATTTAGTTTTGATATCAGGTAGATCAACTCTCTCTATTACCCCAACACATATACTTAACTTATTTTCTTCAAGAGTGACTTAGCAATTCTTGAATTTTTCCACCTCTAGAGGAAAACATAGAATCAACTTTTCAAAGTATTCAATAAACTGGACCTGCATTGATTCAAATGAGTATTACCTATTAACTGACATTTTATTGTATTTTTTGAGATGATCGATCATGTTTTTCTACTGAGATACATCAATAGATTTTCTAAACTACTGTTATAATCATACAAATATTTTCATAAAATGGAAATGATTTGTTCCTTAAAACTTTTGTAAAATTCTTCCATGAGACATATGATATACTGTGGCAAAGATGAGATTATTTTGAAGATGTAATTAAGGTCCCTTATCAGTTGAAAGTTAAACTTAGTTGCTCAGTCATATTTGACTCTTTGCAACCCTGTGGACTATAGTACAGCAGGCTCAGAGAAATCTATGGTATTTTCCAGGCAAAAATACTGGAGTGGATTTTCATTCCCTTCTTCAGGGGGTCTTCCTGATCCAGTGATGGAACCCAGGTCTCCTGCATTGAAGGCAGATTCTTTACTATCTGAGGCACCAAACTCTGCCTCTAATCCATTTACTCTGAGTTAAAAGGAAGATTTCCCTGAGTAGGCTTGACCTAATCAGTTAAGCCCTTTAATAGAGGGGCCAGAGGTGGAAGACTTGAAAAAATAAACCCTCACTCTTTATTTTTAATCTTTGAGGAAGCTGCCTGCAATAAATTCTATAGCTACAAAGAAACTGTACGAACTATGTAAGTTCAGAAGAATCCCACAGTATTCCGGTGAGATCACTTCCCCAGATGACACCCAGGCTGCAGGCTTATTAGATCTGAAACAGTACCCAGATAAGCAGTACCCAAACTCCTTATATTGGAAAGCTGAGAAATAATAAATGAGTATTACATAAGAAGGCTTTCTTATTTCTCCTTGCTGTTCTCTATAACTTTTAATTCAGTTGCGTATGTCTATCTTTCGCTTTCTCCTTTACCTTTCAGTTCTCTTTTTTCTCAGCTATTTCTAAGCCTCCTCAAAAAACCATTTTGCCTTCTTGCATTTATTTTCCTTGGGGATGGTTTTGTTCACCAACTCCTATTCAGTTCAGTTCAGTTCAGTCGCTCAGTCATGTCCGACTCTTTGCGACCCCATGAATCTCAGCACACCAGGCCTCCCTCTCCATCACCAACTCCCGGAGTTTACCCAAACTCATGTCTATTGGGTTGGTGATGACATCCAGCTATCTCATCCTCTGTCATCCCCATCTCCTCCTGCCCCCAATCCCTCCCAGCATAAGTCTTTTCTAATGAGTCAACTCTTTGCATGAGGTAGCCAAAGTATTAGAGTTTCAGCTTCAGGATCAGTCCTTCCAATGAACACCCAGGACTGGTCTCCTTTAGAACGGACTGGTTGGATCTCCTTGCAGTCCAAGGGATTCTCAAGAGTCTTCTCCAACACCACAGTTCAAGAGCATCAGTTCTTCAGTGCTCAGCTTTCTTCACAGTCCAACTCTCACATCCATACATGACCACTGGAAAAACCATAGCCTTGACTAGATGGACCTTTGTTGGCAAAGTAATGTCTCTGCTTTTCAATATGCTATGTAGGTTGGTCATAACTTTCCTTCCAAGGAGCAAGTGTCTTTTAGTTTCATGGCTGCAGTCACCATCTGTAGTGATTTTGGAGCCCCCAAAAATAAAGTCTGACACTGTTTCCACTGTTTCCCCATTTATTTCCCGTGAAGTGATGGGACCAGATGCCATGATTTTAGTTTTCGAATGTTGAGCTTTAAGCCAACTTTTTCACTCTCCTCTTTCACTTTCATCAAGAGGCTCTTTAGTTCTTCTTCACTTTCTGCCATAAGGGTGGTGTCATCTGCATATCTGAGGTTATTAATATTTCTCCCATCAGATCAGTTGCTCAGTCGTGTCCAACTCTTTGTGACCCCATGAATCGCAGCATGCCAGGCCTGCCTGTCCATTACCAACTCCCAGAGTTCACTGAGACTCACCTCCATCAAGTCAGTGATGCCATCCAGCCATCTCATCCTCTGGCGTCCCCTTCTCCTCCTGCCCCCAATCCCTCCCAGCATCAGAGTCTTTTCCAATGAGTCAACTCTTCGCATGAGGTGGCCAAAGTACTGGAGTTTCAGCTTTAGCATCATTCCCTCCAAAGAAATCCCAGGGCTGATCTCCTTCAGAATGGACTGGTTAGATCTCCTTGCAGTCCAAGGGACTCTCAAGGGTCTTCTCCAACACCACAGTTCAAGAGCATCAATTCTTTGGTGCTTAGCCTTCTTCACAGTCCAACTCTCACATCCATACATGACCACAGGAGAAACCATAGCCTTGGCTAGATGGACCTTTGTTGGCAAAGTAATGTCTCTGCTTTTGAATATGCTATCTAGGTTGGTCATAACTTTCCTTCCAAGGAACAAGCGTCTTTTAATTTCATGGCTGCAGTCACCATCTGTAGTGATTTTGGAGCCCAGAAAAATAAAGTCTGACACTGTTTCCACTGTTTCCCCATCTATTTCCCATGAAGTGATGGGACTGGATGCCATGATCTTCACTTTCTGAATGTTGAGCTTTAAGCCAATTTTTCACTCTCCTCTTTCACTTTCATCAAGAGGCTTTTTAGTTCCTCTTCACTTACAATGTTACAGATCTCTGTCCATGGTTCTTCAGGTGCTCTGTCTGCCAGATGCTATTTCTTTTCAGCACATCCTGATGATTTAACATTTAGCCTTTATCCCCTAAGGTTTTCAATGCTTTACCATTTATTTATTATTATTATCCTTAAATGTTAGTGTGTCTCTTTAAAAAATTATTTGATTTTCCATTTTTATTCTATTCTTATATTATCTGTCAACTGATAATCTGTTTTTGTATATTTATTTTGATGTCTTAACCATTTAGATTTTTAAATATAATCCAACCTATAACTTTCTCTTTATTCTGCTTTTTCTGTGCTTTCTCCTTTTTTAGCCATTTATTTATTTTAATTTTTAATAGATTTTTACAATAGTTTTAGATTCCAAGAAAAATGAGTGGAAAATACAGAGTTTCCATATACTCCTTGTCCCCTCAGTTCAGGTTGCCCAATCATCTCCCCCACTAACAATCTGCCCTCCAGAGTCTTACATTTGTTATATTTGATGAATCCATGTTGGAATTTCATTTTTACCTAAAATCCATAGTTTACATTAGGGTTTATTCTTGACATTACATATTCTATGAGTTTGAGGAAACAGTGGAAACAGTGTTAGACTTTATTTTTTGGGGCTCCAAAATCACTACAAATGGTGACTGCAGCCATGAAATTAAAAGACGCTTACTCCTTGGAAGAAAAGTTATGACCAACCTAGATAGCATATTCAAAAGCAGAGATATTACTTTGCCAACAAAGGTCCGTCTAGTCAAGGCTATGGTTTTTCCTGTGGTCATGTATGGATGTGAGAGTTGGACTGTTAAGAAGGCTGAGCACCGAAGAATTGATGCTCTTGAACTGTGGTGTTGGAGAAGACTCTTGAGAGTCCCTTGGACTGCAAGGAGATCTAACCAGTCCATTCTGAAGGAGATCAGCTCTGGGATTTCTTTGGAGGGAATGATGCTGAAGCTGAAACTCCAGTACTTTGGCAACCTCATGCGTAGAGCTGACTCATTGGAAAAGACTCTGATGCTGGGAGGGATTGGGGGCAGGAGGAGAAGGGGACGACAGAGGATGAGATGGCTGGATGGCATCACCGACTCGATGGACTTGAGTCTGAGTGAACTCTGGGAGTTGTTGATGGACAGGGAGGCCTGGCATGCTGCGATTCATGGGGTTGCAAAGAGTCGGACACGACTGAGAGACTGAACTGAACTGAACTGAACAGTAGTGTGCATCTACTATTATAGTATCGTACAGAATAGTTTCACTGACATAAAAATCCTTTTTATTCTGCCTTCCTGTCCCTTTCTCCCCCATAACCACTGATCTTTTTACTGTCTCCACAGTTAATTTTACCAGAATATTATATAGCTGGAATCACACAGTCTGTAGCCTTTTCAGACTGGCTTCTCTTATTATTAATATGCATTTAAATTTCTTCCATGTCTTTTCATAGCTTAATAGTTCCCGTCTTTTTAGCACTGAATAATATTCCATTGACTGGATGTACCACAGTTTTCTTATCTATTCACTGACTGAAGGGCACATTGATTGCTTCCAAGTATTAGCTACATGGGATAAAGCTGCTCTGAACATCAGTTTGCAGGGTTTTTGTGGATATTTTCAGCTCCTTTGTGTAAATACTAAGGAATGAAATTGCTGTGTTGTACAGAAAAATGTATGTTAGTTTTGTAGGAACCTGCCAATCACAGAGGATATGGGATATCACAGTGGTTATCCCATTTTGCATCCCTTCCAGTTATGACTGAGCATTCCTATTGCTAACATTTGGTGTTGTCAGTTCTGGATTTGGATTAGTCTAATAGATATGTAAGGGGTATCACTTTAAAAAAAAGTGTTTCCCTGAGTCATGTGATGCATATACCTGTGGCGGATCCTTTTGATATTTGGCAAAACTAATACAATTATGTAAAGTTTAAAAATAAAATAAAATTGAAGAACAACAACAACAACAAAAAGAACTCATGTAATAATTATCAGAATTGTTAATCTTTTGTTTTTATATTAAAAACACAAAAATCTTAAAAAAAAGAGTTCTTCATATATTTTAGATAACAGTACATATCAGATGTGTCTTTTGCAAATATTTTCCCCCAATCTGTGACTTTTCTCATTTTCATTCTCAGTCAGTATATTTCATACAGTAGTTTTTAATTTTAATGATGTACAATTTATCAATTCTTTCTTTCATGAATCCTTGCCTTTGCTGTTTATCTAAAAATTACCCCTTGTGTAAAAGGTCAAATAGATTGTATGTTATCTTTAAGAGTTCTTTAGCCTTACATTTACATCTAGGATGTATTTTGAGTTGACTTTTGTAAAAGGTATAAGATTTATGTCTAAATTCATTTGGTTTTGGCATGAAAGTTTTCAGTGTTTCAATCATCATTTTTTGAAGAGACAATTTCTTTTTCTCCATTTGTATTGCTGTTGTTCCATTCTCAAAGACCAGTGGACTAGATTTATGCTGTTTTATTCTGGGCTTTCTGTTCCATTGATATATTTGTCTCTTCTTTCACCAATACCACATTGGCTTAATGACTATAGCTTTACTGTAAGTTTTGAAACTGGGCTTTGTCAGCCTCCAAACTCGTTCTCCTTTGATATTGTTTTGGCTATTCTGTGTCATTTGCTTACTGTTTATTTTTAATAATTTTTAGTTTTAGTTTTTCTGTACCTGTTATTAAATTTTGATTAGAAAATAATATACTACTATTATAAATCCTACTTGCTTAATTTCCCTTTTTATTAGTTACATTTAAAATCTTACCATACTTGAAATTTTTTACCAATTAAAAACTCAAACACCTTAAGTTTCTTAAGGGAAAAACTTACAACCAAGCTTACTCTATCCAACAAGAATCTCATTCAGACTTGATGGAGAAACCAAATTCCCTAAAGACAATCAAAAGCTATGAGAATTCAGCACCACCAAAACAGCTTCACAACAAATGCTACAGGAATGTCTCCAGGTGGGAAACACAAGAGAGGAAAAAATCCTACAAAATAAACACAAAACAATTAACAAAATTGTAATAGGATCATACATATTGATAATTACCTTAAATATAAATAGATTACATGGTTCCACCAAATGACACAGACTGGCTGAATGGATGCACAACAAGACCCATATATATATATCCTGTTGACAAGAGACCCAGTTCAGACCTAGGGACCCATACAGACTGAAAGTGAGGGGCTGGAAAAAGGTATTCCATGAAAACAGATATCAAAAGAAAGTTGGAGTAGCAATACTCATATCAGAAAAAAATACATTTTAAAATAAAGACTATTACAAGAGAAAAGGAAGAATACTACATAATCAACCACAAGAACCACAAGAAATCAACCCAAGAATAAGATATACCAACTGTAAATATTTAGACAGTCAACATAGGAGAAATCAACAGTAACACAGTAGTAGTGAGGGACTATAATACTTCACTTACACCAATGGATAGATCATCCAAATAGAAATTTAAAAGGAAACACAAGCTATACATGACATATTAGGCCATATAGGCGTAATTGAAATTTATAGGGTATTCCATCTTAAATCAGCAGAATACACTGTCTTCTCAAGTGCACATGGACCATTCTCTGGCATGGATCATGTTTTGGGTCACAAATCAAGCCTTGGTAAATTTAATAAAGCTATAATTGTATTAAGCATCTTTTTTGACTACAATACTATGAGATTAGAAATGAATTACAGGGGGAAAAAAGTGAAAAAAGCACAAACATATGGAGGCTAAATAACATGCTACCACATAATCAAGAAATCACTGAAGAAGTAAAAAAGGAAATCAAAGACACTTAGGAAAAAAAAAAAAAGACAACAAAAACACTATGACCCCAAACCAGTGGGATGTAGCAAAAGCAGCACTAAGATGAATACAATTCTACTTCAAGAAACAAGAAGTCTCAAATAACCTAACCTTAAACTGAAACAACTAGAGAAAGTAGAACAACAACAAAAACCCAAAGTTAGTAGCAAAAAAAAAAAAAAAAAAAAGAAGAAAGAAAGAAAATAAATCATAAAGGCCAGAGCAGAAATAACTGAAAAAGAAATGAAGCAATGATAGCAAAGATTAATAAAACTAAAAGCTGGTTCTTTGACAAGGAAAACAAAATTGATAAAACTTTAGCCAGACTCATCCAGGAAAAAAGTGAGAGAACTCAAATCAATAAAACTAGAAATGAAAAAGGAGAAGTTACCACTGACACTGCAGCAATACAAAGAATCATAAGAGACTACTACACGCCACTATATGCCAATAAAATACAATATGCAAATAAACCTGGAAGTAATAGACAAATTCTTAGAAAACTACAACCTTCCAAGACTGAACCAAGAAAAACAACAACAACAACAATATGGGCAGACCAATCACAAGTAATGTAATTGAAACTGTGATTAAAATATCTTCAAACAAATAACACTCCAAGAGCAGATGGCTTCACAGACTAATTTTATCAAACCTTCAAAAAAGAGCTAACACCTATTCTTTTCAAAATCTTCCAAAAAACTGTAAAAAGAGGAACACTCCCAAGTTCATTCAGCAAGGTCATCATCACACTGATACCAAAATTAGGCAAAGATATAACACACAAAGAGAAAATTACAGATCAATATCACTGATGAACACAGATGGAAAAGTCCTCAGCAAAATACAAGCAAATCAAATCCAACAACATTAAAGTGATCATACACCATGATGTAGTGGATTTATTCCAGGGATGCAAGAATTCATCACTATATGCAAATCAATCAATATGATACACTATATTAACAAACTGAGGAATAAAATTCCATATGATCATCTTAATAGATACAGAAAAGCTTTTGACAAAATTCAACACTGATTTATGATAAAAAGTAACTGAAAACTGGGCAAAGAGGAAACCTGCCTCAACATAATAAAGTCCACATAAGACAAAACCACAGCAAATATTCTCATAAATGTTTCTCAAAAACAGAAAGCATTTCCTCTGAGATCAAGAACAAGACAAGGATGTCCATTCTCAAAACTATTATTCAAAATAGTTTTGGAAGTTCTAGCTACAGCTATTAGAAAAGAGAAATAAAAGGAACCCACATTGGAAAAGAAGTAAAATTGTCATGTTTGCAGAAGACATGATACTGCCCATAGAAAACCTTAAGAATTCCACCAGAAAACTAGAAGAGCTAATCAATGAATTTAGTAAAGTCACAGGATACAAAATAAATATACAGAAATTTCTTGCATTCCTATACACTAACAACAAAGATCAGCAAGAGAAATTAAGGAAAGAATCCCATAGAAAACTATATCATACTGATGAAAGAAATCAAAGATGATACAAACAGATGGAGAAACATACCATGTTCTGGGATTGAAATAATTAATATTGTGAAATTTGCTATACTACCCAAATCAATTTTGGAATTCAATTTTGCAGATTCAATGCAATCCCTATGAAATCACCAATGGCATTTCTCACAGAAATAGAACACAACATTTTACAATTTGTATGGAAATACAAAAGACCCTGAATAGCAAAAGCAACCTTGAGAAAGAAAAATGGAGCTGGAGGAATCAGGCTCCATGACTTCAGACTGTATTATAAAGCTTCAATAATCAAGATAGTATGGCACTGGCACAGAAAAGAAATATAGAGCAATGTCAGAGGATAGAAACCCAGGAATAAACCTATGCAGTTACGGTCAAAGGAGTCAAGGATATACAACAGAGAAAAGACAGTCTTCAATAACTGGTCCTGGGAAAATTGGACATCTACATGCAAAAGAATGTAATTAGAACACTCCCTAACACTATACACAAAAAGTAAACTCAAAATGGACTGAAGACCTAAATGTAAGGCTGAGCACTATAAAACTCTTAGAGAAAAACATAGAACACCCTCTGACAAACCTCAGCAGTATCTTTTTGGACCTACCTCCTAGAGTAATGAACATAAAAACTAAAATTAAAAAAATGGGACTTAATTAAACTTAAAAGCTTCTGCACAGAAAAGGAAATCATAAACAAGATGAAACAACAATCCTCAGAATAGAAGAAAATATTTGCAAATGAAACAAGTAATGAAGGATTAATCTCCAAAATATATAAACAATTCATGGGGCTCAATATCAAAACAACAAAAAACTCAAACAAACAAAAAAACTGGACAGAAAATCTAAAGAGACATTTTCTCTGAAGAAGACATGCAGATGACCAAAAAACACATGAAATAATGCTTAACACCCGTAAGTCTTAGAGAAATGTAACTCAAAACTACAATGAAGTATCACCTCACACCTGTCAGAATGGCCATCATCAAGAAATCCACAAACAATAAATGCTGGAGTGGATGTGAAGAAAAGGGAACCTTCTTACACTGTTGGTGGGAATTGATATAGCCACTATGGTGACGATACGGAGGTTCCTTAAAAAAAAAGTCACCAATGGCATTTCTCACAGAAATAGAACAAAGCATTTTACAATTTGTATGGAAATTCAAAAGACCCTGAATAGCAAAAGCAACCCTGAGAAAGAAAAACGGAGCTGGAGGAATCAGGCGCCCTGACTTCAGACTGTATTATAAAGCTTCAATAATCAAGATAGTATGGCACTGGCACAGAAAAGAAATATAGAGCAATGTCAGAGGATAGAAACCCCGGAATAAACCTATGCAGTTATGGTCAAAAGAGTCAGGATATACAATGGAGAAATGGGGTCGAGCAATCCCACTCCTGCTATATACTCTGAAAAAACCATAATTCAAAAAGACACATGCACCCATTGTTCACTGAAGCACTGTTTGCAATAGCCAGAACATGGAAGCAACCTAAATGTCAAAGAGAGGAATGGATAAAGAAGCTGTGGTACATGTATAGAATGGAATATTATTCAGCCATAAAAAAACAAAATAGTGTCATTTGCAGAGACGGAGAAAAGATATAGATTGATATCATCAAGGGAGTGGCAGGGTTTCTAAGCATATGAACATATATTTAAGTGGTTAGATTGGAAATGACAGGTGACTTTAGTTAAAGCTTGTGACAATTAGAAAAATATTTGCTACTTATAATAACTGGTTACATCATTTTGTGTGTGTATGTATGGGATTGATCCTTTATTGAATCTGTAACTATAAATGATATAGTTATTAGTTATATTAGTACAAATAAAATGGATGGCAAACTAAGACAGGACATCTAATACCTTAGAAGGTAATAGGGTGAAAAGAGGAGGCTCTATGAAAGGAGTTGCGGTTGGGAAGGGAACTGTGTTGATAGAAATTAAATCTCTGTATGCTGGATGCCTTTCAGAAAATGATGTAGTGTTTTTTTTTTTTTTTTTTTTTTAATAATGCTTCTAAGTTAAAAGATGCTTGTGCCAGTGTTTATGAAAAAGATGCCTGAACTTATGTGTACTTTGTATCTGTTTGGATTTGCTTTGAGACCTAGTAATAATATGCAGATGGTGACTGCAGCCATGAAATTAAAAGACGTTTACTCCTTGGAAGAAAAGTTATGACCAACCTAGACAGTATGTTGAAAAGCAGAGACATTACTTTGCCAACTAAGGTCTGTCTATTTAAGGCTATGGTTCTTCCAGTGGTCATGTATGGATGTGAGAGTTGGACTGTGAAGAAGGCTGAGTGCCGAAGAATTGATGCTTTTGAAGTGTGGTGTTGGAGAAGACTCTTGAGAGTCACTTGGACTGCAAGGAGATCCAACCAGTCCATTCTGAAGGAGATCAGCCCTGGGATTTCTTTGGAGGGAATGATGCTGAAGCTGAAACTCTAGTACTTTGGCCACCTCATGCGAAGGGTTGACTCATTGGAAAAGACCCTGATGCTGGGAGGGATTGGGGGCAGGAGGAGAAGGGGACGACAGAGGATGAGATGTCTGGATGGCATCACTGACTCAATGGACGTGAGTCTGAGTGAACTCCAGGAGTTGGTGATGGACAGGGAGGCCTGGCATGCTGCAATTCATGGGGTCACAAAGAGTCGGACACGACTGAGTGACTGAACTGAACTGAACTGAACTGAACTGAATAATATAGATTTAAGAGTGCTCTTCAGGGCAGAAGTCAAAGAATCAGATCAATGGCAGGCAATGGAGCATTTGAAAGTGGGTAAGTGGGACCAGATCTCTGAGAAAAGGGAAGACAGAGACTGTTGGATATAAAGCAATTCCAAATAGAAAAGGAATTAGTGTAAGGAAATAAATTATGGTATAGGAAAAGTAATTATGTGCTTTGGAGGCAAACTAACCTAGATGTACCTAAGTTTGAGCTACTTTTTTATTAGCTTGTGAAATAAGACATTTTGCTTTTTTGTGTCTTATTTGCTATATAAAACTGAACACACAAACCAGCAATTATGAAATCTACCTCATAGAGTTATTGTAAAGACTATTGGTCTATAGAAGAACAATATGCTTGGCACATTTAATAAGGGCTCAAAAATTATAAATTTTTCTTATCCATAGTCCATATTAATATTAGAAAACCCTGGTGATGAATGTATGTAGCCTAAGATGTATCTCTGTTTCTCTGCCTTTCTTTTTCCATCTGTCATATCTATATATTTAACCATATATTAATATTCTATTTTGATTGTGGAAATTTTCTCAAGTCCTCTACAGCAAGTAGGGTTTTTTTTTTTTCAGGAAGAATGCAAACCTCTTTGAAATAGTATTTAACATAGTTTTAAAACTTAATCTATAATATATAGTGTTATTTTTGTCTCTGGCCATAAACTTGTGTTCCTATTATGTATATTGATTTTGTTGTTGTTGTTCAGTCACTAAGTTGTTTGCCTCTGTTTGTGACCCCATGAACTGCAGCACGCCAGGCTTCCCTGTCCTTCACTACCTCCCTGACTTTGCTCATATTCATGTCCATTGAGTCAGTGATGTCATCCAACCACCTCATCCTTTGTTGTCCCCTTCCCATCTTGCCCTCAGTCTTTCCCAGCATCAGGGTCTTTTCCAATGAGTCAGCACTTTGCATCAGGTGGCCAAAGCATTGGAACTTCAGCTTCAGCATCAGTCCTTCCAATGAATATTCAGAGTTGATTTCCTTGAGGATTGATCTCCTTGCTGTTCAAGGGACTCTCAAGAATCTTCTCCAGTAGTTCAAATGCATCAGTTCTTTGGTGCTCCACCTTCTTTATGGTCCAACTCTCACATCCATACATGACTACTGGAAAGAGCATAACTTTGACTATACACACCTTTGTTGGCAGAGTGATGTCTCTGATTTTAATACACTGTCTAGGCTTGTCATTATATACATAAAATTCATTTATTTATATAAAGCAAACATGAAATACCCACTATATTTAGGTTTGTGAATCAAATATACTCTTGAATATCATCCCAGGTAAAGAACAAATGATCAAATACCTACAGCTATTAGTTGGTTTTCAGTTACAAATTTTACTGACTTAATGTTCAGACTTGGAGAAGGCAATGGCACCCCACTCCAGTACTCTTGCCTGGAAAATCCCATGGATGGAGGAGCCTGGTAGGCTGCAAACCATGGGGTCGCGAAGAGTCGGACACGACTGAGCAACTTCACTTTCACTTTTCCCTTTCATGCATTGGAGAAGGAAATGGCAACCCACTCCAGTGTTCTTGCCTGGAGAATCCCAGGGACGGGGGAGCCTGGTGGGCTGCTGTCTATGGGGTCGCACAGAGTCAGACGCGACTGAAGTGACTTAGCAGCAGTAGCAGCAGCAATGTTCAGACTTGGTTACTTTTTTGATTCATCTAATAAAGTAAAATAGAATAAGAAGTCTTTGCCACTTCAATTTGTTAGATAATTTTTCAAATTGAGATTCTATTTTAAAAGACAAATGACATTGTAATTGAATACTATGTTCACTCATTACATAAAAGTATGCTGTGGTGTCATTACTAAATTTGCTTTTGATTTTCACAAAGTTGAGCATTTATATAATTATTAAGAAAAGCAGAAAAAGGAAAGGAGAGGTAAGAAAAGAGAAGTTAGATTTGGTGAGTAATAATTAATCATTCAAGCTAATACATGAAAGTCAAAAGTACTTATAGAAAACTTATAAAGATTATTTTATTCTCTATTTACTTGATAATATCTATAGTAGAAGATTTTAGTTATTAAGGTAAGTGAAAAATCATGAATGCAAATTTCTCAGCAAGATAATTTGTAAAATCAATATCATGTTGAGTAGCAGTATTACCAGTACATTTGATGTGTATCATGATTCTCCACAAATTACAAAATGGCCTGTCATTTTAATATTTTATTATTAATATCTAGTCAATATACTTTAATA
The DNA here is from genome assembly GCF_029407905.1 of Bubalus kerabau. Lineage (NCBI taxonomy): Eukaryota > Metazoa > Chordata > Mammalia > Artiodactyla > Bovidae > Bubalus > Bubalus kerabau. The sequence continues at coordinate 78,945,239 of NC_073625.1, read as the reverse complement.
TAATAACTAATGTTTTATACAATGCTGTTTATTCAATACATTATAAACTCATTTATGATTTAAAAAATGTAAAATAATGATGCTAATTGTTTTGCTCATGTATTTATTCTTTAAACACTTATGTGCCTAGTATTGGACCTGGCTCCAAGAAGCTCTCAGTTTAATGTAAGATATTAACATCGACAAAATTCAATCTACAAACCAAGCTTTTCATGTCATTTGACTAGGTGGTAGACTGAATTGTTGGTTTCATGTCTTTACCTCACATTCTTGCCACAGATGCATGATAGGCAAAATGACTCCCTTCCCCTTTACCTTGGCCTTAGCTATATGCCATGATTTTTGTCAACTAGAGATTAGAAGACTCAATATAAGTGGAGGTTTGGAATGTGCATATATGCCTGGACTGTTTTGTTGAGTTCCTGACATCACCATGAGGAGAACACACTTCCTGTCTGTCTCTTTAACTTAGGCTCTGATATGAGATATGGAGCATATTAGAACTTGAGCTATAGCCTGAAGCCAATCTGACTAGGTTCAGTCAAGCCCTGTTGATAGCAGCCAGATCCCATCTGACATGTGTATCTCTGAGTGAGATAAACAGACATTCGTCATTGTAAGCCATTAAATATTTGAGAGTGTTTGTCATACATCATTATTGTGAAAATAATTTATATAAAGTTTAAAGATTAAGCAAAATAAATAGGAAAACCTTAGTATATACCAAAGATTCTCAACTGAGGAATATTATTTTGCTCCCAAGAAGACATTTGGCAGCGTCTAAAGACAGGGAGGCCTGGAGTGCTGCCATTAATGGGGTCGCAAAGAGTTGGACACGACTCAGTGACTGAACTGAACTGAAAGGCAGAAAGTGAAGAGGAACTAAAAAGCCTCTTGATGAAAGTGAAAGTGGAGAGTGAAAAAGTTGGCTTAAAGCTCAACACTCAGAAAATGAAGATCATGGCATCTGGTCCCATCACTTCATGGCACATAGATGGGGAAACAGGAGAAACAGTGTCAGACTTTATTTTTTGGGCTCCAAAATCACTGCAGATGGTGACTGCAGCCATGAAATTAACAGACGCTTACTCCTTGGAAGGAAACTTATGACCAACCTAGATAGCATATTCAAAAGCAGAGACATTACTTTGCCAACAAAGGTCCGTCTGGTCAAGGCTATGGTTTTTCCGGTGGTCATGTATGGATGTGAGAGTTGGACTGTGAAGAAAGCTGATTGCCAAAGAATTGATGCTTTTGAACTATGGTGCTGGAGAAGACCCTTGAGAGTCCCTTGGACTGCAAGGAGATCCAACCAGTCCATTCTGAGGGAGATTAGCCCTGGGATTTCTTTGGAAGGAATGATGCTACAGCTGAAACTCCAGTACTCTGGCCACCTCATGCAAAGAGTTGACTCATTGGAAAAGACTCTGATGCTGGGAGGGATTGGGGGCAGGAGGAGAAGGGGACGACAGAGGATGAGATGGCTGGATGGCATCACTGACTTGATGGACATGAGTCTGAGTGAACTCCGGGAGCTGGTGATGGACAGGGAGGCCTGGCGTGCAGCGATTCATGGAGTCGCAAGGAGTCGGACACTACTGAGTGACTGAACTGAACTGAACTGAAAGACATTTTTGCTTGTCACAAATTGAGAGGTTAGCTACTGGCACCCAATCCAGGATATCAATAATGCCCAGAATGGTCATTCTTGTTTTACAAACTTAAATTAGGTGTTGAAATAGTTCAAATATATAAGAAAAATGTTTAGTTTTTAAATATACTAATATGAATTATTGACTAAACGTTCACCCAAAATTCAAGGAATACAGCCACTAAATTGTCATATATCACTTATAATATTATGCTTTGAGATGCTTTCCAGATTCCAGTATTGCTCATAATTCCAATCTACCTTGTACACTGTTGCTAGTCTAATCTTTTATAAAAGTTACATTTGGATCATATTCTACAGATAATTTGTATAGGTAATTTTTGTAACTTTTAAAATCTTTTATATCTTGACTAAGTTGACTATATTCTAGAATCTGCTTCAAGAAACTCAGACCCACTGTGTCATACATATAGTGTTTCTTTTCATTGAATATTTACTCATTAATTTTCACATTGAATCTATTTTCAATGCTTGTTCAAGTTGAATAATCTATGCGAAGCAATTTATTTCTTTCAAAGAAAAGGCTTAAAGCATGTGTGTGTATGTCTGTGTGTGTAATATAGATATATAAGAATGAGTGTATAATATATGGATATAAATGCATATGAGTTTATTTGGGTGTTGGACCTGCTTTTAGGATTGCACCAAAACATCCTCCCTTATTATTCTGAGTTATCTAATTTATTATTTATTTCTCTTTAAATTTGTAAGTATAGGAAAGAAAAACCTAGTACTTAAATATTTTAAAATTGCAAACCTTGAGTAATGGAAGAAATCTATGGACACAGTATAATGATATATATGTAAAGATTAAAGGCAGCAATTACAGAGTCAATTTTTGAATAGATAATTAGAATGATCTGAGGCTGTCATTAGTTTAACACATAAATAAATTAAGTCAAATTACACAGTGTTGATGGGGAAGGAGGCTTTAAGGTTAAGTTTTGAGTCAAATTTTCTACCATAGCACTTATTATAACTGCATTATTTTTGTCTATTTACTGTGTCTTTCTCCCTTATGTCTGAAACCCATAAAACTGCCATGTATATTTGTGTTTATTATAAATATTTATATCTAAAATATATCACAAAACCTGGACAATGGCAAGTGCACAAGTTTGTTATTGAATAATTGAATGACTATGTGCCTATATGTCTATTAAATCTTTTAGAAAAGATGTTTAGAAAAAAAACGATATTTAGGAGTCAGTATGTTCAAATAATGTATAGAATTAATCTACATAATAATTTAATTAAGCACTGACTTGAAAATATTCAAAGAAAATTCATACTTATTTATTGCAGTGTCTGATAGAATGTCTGAAATGATTTCATGTGAACTTTTGTTTAGGTATGTACTGCTTGGAACCATTGGACTTCCTTGTAGGTTATAACTTTATAACCAATCCTAACCAATTCTAATTTTTTTAAGTAAAGTATCATAATGAACAAGTATTATTCATCATGAGTTTCTCTTGTATAATTCAGATCAAGCCATATTTTTTCCAGTTTTGTTGAAAAACTAGCATATATCACTATGTAAGTTTAAGATACACAGCACAATGGTTTGACATACATATATTGTAAAATGATTGTGACAACAGGTTCAGCTAACATCCATCTTCTCCTACAGATACAAGAAAAAGAAAATAAAAAAGAAAAAAATCTCATTTTGTTTTTTCTTTCTTATATACCATCCAACAGTTTTAGCTATAATCATCACATTGTACATTACATTCCTAGTAAATTATGTACTTTTTATTCACCTCCCCCCATTCCTCCTCCTCTGACCCTGTGCCTCTGGTAACTAAGAGTCTGACCTCTATTTCTATGACTTTTTTTAGACTCCAAATACAAGAGATCATGCAGTATTTGCCTTTATCTGTATCATTTAACATCCACATGTCTATGATTTTCATAGTTTTATTTTCCTGTAATTGAATCTTAATTTCATATCATGTGGTTCAAAAAGATGCTTGATATAATTTCAATTTTCTTAAATCTATTAAGGCTTGATTTGTGACACAAGATGTGATATATCCCAGAAGAAAGTGTCTTTTGATACTTTCAGATGGAATGCCCTATAAATATCAATTAAGTCTGCTTGGTGTATTATATCATTTAAAGCTTCTGTTTACTTATTCTCTTCTGGATGATATCCACCAGTGCATGTGGGGTGTTAAAATTCCCCACTATTACTGTGTTACTGTCAATTTCACCTTTTATGGATGTTAGCATTTATCTTATGTATTGAGGTGCTGCTACAGTGAGTTCACAGTACTAGGTAGGAGGGAATAAAAAGCAATCAAACCAGGATCTGTTCTCCTGGGAGGGGACTCAGAGAAATAGGAAGATTATATGAGAAAAGATCAACTCTAAAGAGTGAGTGCTTCAGGTCCCATTGCACACTCTAGTCCTGGGGTTCTAAATTGGGAGGACAACCCCCCTTAGCTGATTGGAAGGATTCTGGACTAACTGGAGGGCCTTGGGAAGCCTAGATTCAACTTTTAAGGAGCATGTGTGCACTGGTTTGCCCCCAGGCAGTGCATTAAGTGTAGCTAGAAAACTGCTGAAGTTGCTGCTGAGTTTTGCACTATTGCCTTGGTGCATGCCTCAGTCTGAGCTGAGTGAATACCTCAACCCTGTTCATTCCACATTGCATTTCAGCACTGGATCTATGGCCATGGAACACAAAGGTAACTTGGTTCAGAGCCAGCCTCTGGGCAGCAGTGGCCTTTTTTTTTTTTTTTTTTTTTTTAAATTCTTTTCAAGCAGAATATCAGATGCACCTCAGAACTCTGATAGCAGCAGGTCCACCACAGCTCATAGACAAATATACACAGAGAGTCCATGCAGTCCCCTCCTGCCCTGCAGTACAGCTCCACAATAGGGAGAAGCTGGTGAGGGCTGGGAGGTGTGGCCAGCCATGAGGCACAAAGGGGGCTTGATCCAAGCCTTTATCTGAACAGAGTGAGGGGTAAATATGCTAGTTATGCAAAAGCAGCACATTGGAGACAGCTTGGACTTCAGTCTGTAGCCAACACAAGATGAGAATCTGCTCAGGCTCCCATCCTTCAGTGCTCTCCTCTCTTGGGGCAAGAGTCATGGTGACAGAAGAGGAGAAAGCACACACTTAAAGGGAAGAAAGCTAGCCTGGGTCCAATGTTCAGGCCCTCTGCTCCAAAAACTTGGGCTTAGATCCCACACCTGATAGTGTGGTGATAACAGCGAGCAGAGACAAAGTCCTGCCTCACACCAGTCTCCAGTTCCAGTCCCTTAATCTCTGGCCCTCCCTAAACCAAATTTATAGCTGCCAGGTAGCCCACTGTGAGGAAAGACATGATTTATGTCCATGTAAAATCTAGCTCTCCCACCAAAGGCACTGGATACACAAAATCTGTACTGGAAAGCTACAACATAAGGACACTACTTTAAGACAACAATAGATAACTGACTTCACTTAAATTGACAGAGACGAAGAAAGTTATGTAAAACAAAAAGACAGAGGTACTACTTTCAACTAAAAGAGCAAGAGAAAAGCCTTGAAAAGATAAATTATGGGACAGAAATAAATGTTATAAGTAAATAATTCAAAGCACTAGTATAAAGAATGTTAACTGAATTAGGGGAAAGAGTAGATAAATGCTATGAGATTTTTTAGCAAGGACCTAGAAAATATTAAAAAAGGACCTAATCAGAAATGAATAATTTAATAACTGAAATGAAAAACACACTAGAAGGAATGAATCACAGGACTAAGTACATAGAAGAACATGCAAGTTATCTGGAAGATAGAATAATGGAAATCAACCAATCAGGACAACACAATGAAAAATAAAGTTTAAAAAAAAATGAGAACAACATAAAGTACCAGTTGCATAACACTAAGCATTCCAAAATTCACATTATAGGAGGCTCAGAGAAGAGAGCAAGAAAGGGAATGGAAAATATGTCTGATGAAATTATGGCTGAAATTTTCCCAAAACTGAAGAAGGAAAATGGTATCCAGGTACAGGAAGCACAGATAATCCCACACAAGATTAACTCAAATAGCCCCATAGCAACACATATTATAATTAAAATGGCGTAAATTAAATGTAAGAGTTAATACTAAAGGAAGCAAGAGAAAACGAAGAGTCATAAACAAGGGAATCCCCAAAAAAGCTACCAGTTTCATTTTTCTGCAGAAAATTTTCAAGGCAGAAGGGAGAGACATGATAATATTCTAAGTGTTGAAAGGGATGACCTTGAAATCTAGAATATTTTACCCTACAATGTTATCATCTAGAACTGAAGGAGAGATAAAAGAACTTTTCAGACATGCAAAAACTAGAAGAGTTTACCAAAACTAAACTGACACTAAAAGAAATATTAAAGGATCTTCTCTAATTGGAAAGTAAGTAATTTTTGACAAGGAAAATTTCTACTAGAAAAGATAAATACACAATAATGGCTGAGGTTCAACCAACAAAATAATCTACTACAAAAATACAAAAAAATATTTAGAAAGCAACTGTAACTACAATAAATAGTTCAGAAATATATATGAGAATGTAAAATATAACCTCAAAAACATAAAATGTGGAGAAATGGAGTAAATTATATCAGTATTTTAAGATATGTCTGAACTTAAGTAACTCCCAGTTTAAGACAAACAGATATAGGACAACATATATGAACTCATGATAAACACAAATGAAAAACCTATAACAAGGGACTTCCCTGGTGGTCTGATAGTTAAGAATCTGCCTGCCAATGCAGGGTATATAAGTTTGATCCCTGGTCCAGGAAGATTCCACATGTGGCAGGGCAACTAAGAACATGGGCTGCAACTAGTGAACCTGTGTCTGGCAGCTACTAAAGCCCACGTGCCCTGGAGCTTGTGCTCTGCAGTGAGAAGTCACCTCAACAAGAAGCCTGTCCCCTGCAAGTAGAGAGTAGCCTCTGCTTGCCAGAACTAAAGAAAGCATGTACACAGCAAAAGCAACCAAGACACAACATAGTAAAAAACAAACAAACAAAAAGCCCTACAAAAAGTACAGAAAAGCTATGAAAAAGAAACATAAGCATACTACTAACGAAAATCTTAACACAAGGGAACAAACAAGAAGAATAAATAGATAGAAAAGAAGTATAAAAAAAAACAGAAAAAAGTTATCAAGTTGCAATAAGTACAAACATATCAATAATTACTTAAAATGTCAATGGAATACATTTTCCAATCAAATGCCATAAGGTGCCTGATTGGATAAAAGAACAAAACCTATCTATATGCTGTGTGCAAGAGATGAACTTCAGAGCTAAAGACACAGACTGAAAATGAAAAGATTATAAAAGATAATTCATGCAAATATAAATGACAAGAAAGCTGGGTAGCAATACCAATATCAGACAAAAGAGACCTTAAAGGAGAGGCTATAACAAAAGATAAAAAATAAGGTATCATATAAAGGAATCAATTAAAAAAACAGTGTATCACACTTGTTACATACAGTCTTTTCCAATGAGTAGGTTTTTTGCATCAGGTGGCCAAAGCATTAGAGTTTCAGCTTCAGTATCAGTCCTTCCAATGAATATTCAGGACTGATTTCCTTTAGGCTTGAGTGGTTTGATCTCCTTGCAGTCCAAGGGACTCACAAGGGTCTTCTCTAACACCAAAGTTCAAAAGCAACAATTCTTCAGCGCTCAACTTTCTTTATAGTCTAACTATTACATCCATACATGACTACTGAAAAAACCATAACTTTGACAAGATGGACATTGGTTGGCTAACTAGTGTGTCTGCTTTTTAATATGCTGTCTAGATTTGGTCATAGCTTTTCTTCCAAGGAGCAGGCATCTTTTAATTTCATGGCTGAAGTCACCATCTGCAGTGATTTTGGAGCCCCCCAAAATAAAGTCTCTCACTGTTTTCATTGTTTGCCCATCTATTTGCCATGAAGTGATGGGACCAGATGCCATGATCTTAGACTTTTGAATGTTGAGTTTTAAGCCAACTTTTTAACTCTCCTCTTTCGCTTTCATCACGAGGTTCTTTAGTTCTTCTTCTCTTCCTGCCATAGGGGTGGTGCCATTTGCATATCTGAGGTTATTGATATTTCTCCCAGCAATCTTGATTCCAGCTTTTGATTCATCCAGCCCAGCATTTCTCATGATGTACGCTGCGTATAAGTTAAACAAACAGGATCACAATATACAGCCTTGATGTATTCTTTTCCTGATTTGGAACCAGTCTGTTGTTCCATGTTCAGTTCTAACTGCTGTTTCTTGACATGCATAAAGATTTCTCAGCAGACAGGTCAGGTGGTCTGGTATTCCCATCTCTAAGAATTTTCCAGTTTGTTGTGATCCACGTAGTCAAAGGCTTTGGCGTAGTCAATAAAGCAGAAGTAGATGTTTTTCTGGAGCTCTCTTGCTTTTTTGATGATCCAGTGGATGTTGGCAGTTTGATCTCTGGTTCCTCTGCCTTTTCTAAATCCGGCTTGAACATCTGGAAGTTCATGGTTCACATACTGTTGAAGCCTAGGTTGGAGAATTTTGAGCATTACTTTGTTAGCATGTGAGATGAGTGCAATTTTTGTGTGGTAGTTTGAACATTCTTTGGCCTTGCCTTTCTTTGGGATTGGAATGAAAGCTGACCTTTTCCAGTCCTGTGGTCACTGCCGAATTTCCCAGATTTGCTGGCATATTGAGCATACCACTTTCACAGCTACAAACAAAGCTAGTGGTGGGGATGGAATTCCAGTTGAGCTATTTCAAATCCTAAAAGAAATTGTGGAATGTAAGCCAATATTTAAACTTTATAATTAAAAAGTGTAATGTAATTTGGCCTAAAAATTCATTAGCCCAGAAAAAATAAAAGAATGAAAACATACACTCCCAAGACTATATAGTCAATTTATTTTTTTTTAATTACCTGTAGGGAAACAAATTAATTTTATACTAAAATATAAAGGCATTTGCTTTTTTGTGTTTTTTGTGACCCTGATGCTGGGAAAGATTGAAGGTGGAAAGAGAAGGGGATGACAGAGGATGAGATGGTTGGATGACATCATTGACACAGTGGACATGAGTTTGAGTAGACTCTGGGAGTTGGTGAAAGAGAGGGAAGCCTGGCATGCTGCAGTCTGTGGGGTCGCAAAGAGTCGAACACGACTGAGCCACTGAACTGACTGACTACAAGTTCTTAGATAACCTAAGCAAAAGGTGCATGAGGATATACAAACTTAATGATCATTAATAGAAGAAGCAAGAGTTCCTCAAACCTGAGAAAATTGTATAGTTTAGAGGGAAATTGACACATCCAATACAACACAGGCACAAACCAGAACTGAACTACTCAAAATGTTGTGAATTAAAATTAAGCTACACTGAGGAAACCAGAAGGGAAAGAGACACATGTACCCCAATGTTCATCGCAGCACTGTTTGTAATAGCCAGGACATGGAAGCAACCTAGATGTCCATCAGCAGATGAATGGATAAGAAAGCTGTGGTACATATACACAATGGAGTATTACTCAGCCATTAAAAAGAATACATTTGAATCAGTTTTAATGAGGTGGATGAAACTGGAGCCTATTATACAGAGTGAAGTAAGCCAGAAAGAAAAACACCAATACAGTATACTAATGCAAATATATGGAATTTAGAAAGATGGTAACAATAACCCTGTGTACGAGACAGCAAAAGAGACACTGATGTATAGAACAGTCTTATGGACTCTGTGGGAGAGGGAGAGGGAGGGGAGATTTGGGAGAATGGCATTGAACCATGTATAATATCATGAATGAAACGAGTCGCCAGTCCAGGTTTGATGCACGATACTGGATGCTTGGGGCTGGTGTACTGGGACGACCCAGAGGGAGGGTATGGGGAGGGAGGAGGGAAGAGGGTTCAGGATGGGGAACACAGGTATACCTGTGGCGGATTCATTTCGATATTTGGCAAAACTAATACAATATTGTAAAGTTTAAAAATAAAATAAAATAAAATAAAATAAAAACAGAAACTGAAAAACTAAAAATAAAATAAAATAAAATTAAGCTATTAAATTGGGTTTCAAATTCCTTGATAATATAAACTATAATATATCTTAACATATTATGTCATTCAGTATATAATAATAATCCTTTTGAATTCAAATTAGCTGGCTGAAGCATCTCTTCAGTTTAATCTGGAAGTTAGTGGTAACAGAATTTGAAATAAAATCAACTTGTTTATAATATATGCACTCAATGTATGTTTACCTCTATGATTTTCCTACATATATTCAAGAAAAGAGAGTTTAAAGAGATGTTTTTACCAGTGAGTAACTTTGCTGCTGCTCCGTAACTATACTGACCTGAGCCTTCAGAAGATTCTAAGAATTACATAACTAAGTGCCCTACTTTCAGGAAGGGACCCTGACAAAATATACATTCACAAAACTGCTTTTATTACGTACAGATACCATAAAGAAAAGTGAGAGTGTTGCATAAGCACAGAAGTGTATCATCAGAAGTTAGATGAAGAATGCGTTTTCTATACAGCTTTAACTGATGAGAATAAATAACTGGGAAAAAATGTTATAAAAAATAACATACCAAAATAAGTTTCCAAAAGTGACATGAGGGAAATAGGAGGCTCATCATTCTAAACTCTGTGAGAGAGAACTAGAATAAATCTTGGAAATCACGCATTATGTGGTAACATTTACAATTTTATGCTTCTTTACACTTTTTATTAATTGAATGAAAACTTCTATTTACTGTGGAGCACTGGGAAATTCTGACAAGCAGTGAAGTATTCTGCTTCTCAAAAGAGTGAAGGTATTTGCCTTAAGAAATATATAGAAATAAAAACAAATACTCTATTGCTAGGCTGTTAAATCTTGAAACAAAAATTTTTAAAATTATTATTCTGGATAATCCTTTTAATTTAGAATCATTAAAAACTGGTCAATAGATTACAACTTCTCTGATCAGAGGAAGAGGCTGCTAGACAAATACTTCCTAACAATCTGACTAAATTGCAGCATGACAACATGAGCCAGTATATAAAGCCAGAAAGGGTTTAAAAAACTATCATATTACAGTGAACAAATATACCTGTGGTGACATTTGTAAGCACAATGTCTTCAACCTACATAGTGTCCAGCCAGGGTAATAGTGTGTCTGGATAGAACTGAACAGTAGTATACAATTTATATTTAATGTTTAATTCCTAAACATGTTAATATTTGTGTACATTTTTACTTCATATCATCATGGCTTTACAAAATATAATGGATTTTGAGTTTGGGGATATCATCTGTGTTCTAATTAAGAAAAAGTGAAACTCTCATTAGACAGTGATTTAAAGTACTTCAGTGTATTTTACTTACAAAGTAACTATCAAGGAGAGGCAACATATTATAGAGAAAGCAGATTTGCCTTTTGTAAATTTGAATCCAAAATTATAGTTAAAGTATTTTGTTACTTTCAGGGTTTTATAAACCACTGGTGGGCAAACTAAAGCCAATGAGCCAAACCTGATGACCACTTGTTTTTATATAAAAAATAAAAGTCATTTAAAAACAGTCATGTCATCTACCATTACTTTTACACCCAATGATGTTGCTGAGTAGCTGAATCAGTATTTGGGTTTAGGCTGCTATAACAGACTGGGTTGCAACCCACAGAGTCAGTAGCTTGTAAGCAATATGTTTGTTTGTTTTTTCTCTCTCACAGTTCAAGAGGCTAGAAACCAGTGTGACTGCCAGCATGGTTAGATGAGGGCTCTCTTCCAGGTCCAGGACCGCACCAGGTCTTTTATCCAAAGTCCTCAACTCCTAATACCAACATATTGGGAAACGGATTTAAACACATGGATCTCAGAGTAAAACATGCAAACCATAGCAGGCAGAGATGATATTCCCCAATGCTGAAAATATTTACTACCTGAATCTTTAGAGAAAATGTCTGCTGTTACCTCTTCTAGAGCATCAGAAGGTAGGCATTAGTTATTGGATACATATTTTTGACTGTAGAAAATTATAATTATTCTCAAATATTACAGTTTAGCAAATTAATTATGGTTTCTTATAATGATACAAAGTTATTTGAGATTTAGCTTTTTCTACCTAGTCTACCAGATCAACTTTTGCAACCAACATAAACATTTAGAAAATAAACAAGTTCAGTGAGGAAAAAGTAAAATAGTGTTTGGGGCAGAACTGAAGAAATACATAAGGATTATAGGTACAACCTGTGGTAATAAAATAACTGCACAGTAGCTAACAGCTAAGATTTTTATATCATCAGAATTACTGAATACCAGAACTTACTGATGAGTCCAATTTTGCTGTTAGAGTAAAATGGCAGTATAAGATCACCTAAATGTAATCAATCTAGATGGAAATGAACTTTTGTACTTTCTTTGATTTATTGAGTTATTTGGTCAGTATACATCCTAATGAGAACTTTTACCCAATCAGTGATCTAAGGACTAATATCTACCTTTTTTCCCTCTAATATCTTTCTCAGATGTTCCCAAGATGCATTATGCCAAGAGTCATGCCACGCTGCATGCTCTACTGATAGCTGATTCATCTGTGTTACATCTTCTAAGACTACTATTAGTTGTGTTTTCAGCTTCTTTTTATATTTCCTTTAGTCTAGGTCAGAGTGATTTGTGCATCGTGTTTCTTCTCTTCTTTCTGCTGTCATCTTGTGTCTTAGTGGCATACTTATGAGGATGGATGCTATTATTAATCTCACTTGCTTACATTGTATGGAGCCATTATAATCTCAATGGAAGAAAGAGAACAGAATGATTCAATTATAAAGACTTTAGTGGATGAAGCTCATGCATCATGCTGTTTCTTTATCTATTTTTATTTTAACATTTTACTTTTGAAAAAACTATAAAAAGTTAATAAAATTTAATTTTTTTGCAATTCTTAATGTTTTTTGACATATGTAATTCTCACATAGATATATGTGTCATATAAAGAATATTAGTGTTTCTACTTTAGGTCAGGATCCTAACCAGATTACCCAACTGAATTTCCATAATTACTTAAATGAATAAGCCTAATCTGAAAGTCTCGATATTTTTACATTAAAAAGACAAAATGTGTAGTACTTCACTATAATAAAAAAAATTACAGGGAGGGTTCATGAAAAAATATGAAAAAATGTTTTTAATTATAAATTTTATCTATTTCTTAAAACTATAGATGTACAGGACTTTGGTCTCTTCATTAGCTTGGGACTAGCTTATATAGCCTGAAAGCAGACATTTTGGAAACTATAATATTTATAAATTTGAGTTCATTTCCAATTTTGAAATGGGGCCAAATTCGACTGTAAGTAAAAGGGTTTCTATCCTACATTTTTGGTTTGTCAAGAAATTAATGTTTTACTATCACACAGGACTCTGGGCCAGAAAGCTATTTAATTTTTAATCGTGCTATTATTTTTCTACTTGCAAAGATGTGAGAGCAGTGAAAATATTCTTGCAACAATCAAACTGTCAGTACATTTTTCTACTGAAGAGTTTAGATTACCATTGACATTTTCATATGTCTGTGTCTGAGTCTGCTTAGTAGCATAGAATTATTACAGTTGTTCTGTTGCCACAGGAAGGTACGCATTTTGTCCATTTGCCACAATGGCCCCATCTCAATACACAGAAACTAACTCAGTCTACCTAAATCCAAGGGATGGAGTAAAAGCTCTATGTACTGTTAATGTAATGCATGTTCTTTCTTGTGCTATGGAGAGGCTCTGAATAGCAAAGGCTAAATAGTTTTGCATAAATTAAATTTCTCCTTATAACAAGTCTTTACTCTCAGTACCTAGTTGTAACTCAATACAAATTGGCTAGAAAATTAGGGCGCTTTTAACTTTGTAGTGATAGGATTTTTTAATGGCTTTTCATGAGGACTTTCTAAAGAAATACATAAGGCTAATGATAATGAAGTGAGTGAGTATCATAAACAGAAATGTAATCTTCTCAGGGCACACTGTAATTAATAATTTATTTGATAAATAACTCAGGAATCCAAATTTGCTGAATGTTAATTCAAAGGTTGAAATCATGACATTGGGTATTACCTGTTTCACAGACAATCATTAACCTACATGTCTTAGAAGTCAATCAGCCTCCTTGTTGACTATACACAAAGTTAAACCAATCAATAGTCTTTAATGGTCCTAGTTCTTCTGCAGATTGCCCTGGAGATGTTTCCCAAGGAAATTGTTGAATGGAAGTTTCTTAAAAAGACTCATTTGTAAACTTGTATAGTTCTGACCAGTGAAAAATATTTGGTATAGGTTATGTAGTATTATCTGCTGCTGTAAATAAACAATCAATATATATTATTAATAATAATTGTTACTAATCACTACCTTAAAAAGCCATCTGAATGATTTGTATTAAAAAATATCAGTGTTCTATGCTTTGTGTAAATTTTAAATTAGGATGAGAGGACTTCACTTTACATCTTGGTTGAGATATCTTTTCCCATGTTTCAGGCTGGAAAAGGAAGTTCATCTAAAGATCTGTGCTTTTAAATGCATACACTATGTAAGGAATAATGTTAACATATTTTTATTATTTTAATTTAAGTTGTAGGGTAAAATGGAAACCATTAATGTCTGTCTAAATGAGATTTAAGATGTAGTCTTAATGCAAAGTGAGAAGAAATTTCTGGTGTTTGCCTGCTCATCTTTGTAACTCTCCTGACTAAGTATGTTCACATTCAGCAACCAGTCTTGGCTCCCGCTTCCATGGGAAATATCAAGCTCTCAGTGCTACATTGGACTGGGGACATAAATCTGGCTTCTATTTAAGAAAAAGTATCTAATGAAGCAACTCAGAAAACTAAGAAGACAAAGACAAATGAATATTTAAGAGCACCTATTGTGGCAGGGATAAGATGAGGACTTCCGTCATGGGTCACAACCATGTGGAAAAGGGGCTTGTGCAACTCCCTGAAGCTATAAGCCATGTCGTGTAGGACATCATAAGACAGATGGGTTGTAGTGAAGAGTTATGGCAAAACGTGGTCCACTGGAGGAGGAAATGGTAACCCACGCCAGTATTTTTGCCTGGAGAACTCCATGAACATTATGAAAAGGCAAAAGGATATGATGCCACGAAATGAACCCCCCCAGGTCAGAAGGTGTCCAATATGCAACTGGGGAAGAGCAGAGGGCAATTACTAGGAGCTCTAGAAAAAAATTAAACAGCTAGGCCAAAGCAGAAACAACACTCAGTTATGGGTATGTCTAGTGGTGAAGGTAACATCCAATGCTATTAAGAACAATATCACATTAAAACCTGGAATGTTAGGTCCTGAATCAAGGTAAACTGGATGTGATCAACAGGAGACAGCAAGGAAGGACATCAACATCTCAAGAATCAATGAACTAAAAAGGACAGGAATGGGGGAATTTAATTTGGATGACAATTATATCTATGACTGTGGACAAAATCCCTTAGAAGAAATGGAATAGCCCTCATACTCAACAAAAGAGTCCAAAATTCATTACTTGGGTACAATCTCAAAAATGACAGAATGATCTTGGTTCATCTCCAAGATAACCAGAGTAACAGGTAAGTTTGGTCTTAGAGTACAAAATGAAGCAAGACAAAAGCTTACTAAGTTTTGTCAAGAGAACACACTAGTCAGAGCAAACAGCCTTTTGCAACAACCCAAGAGACAACTCTATACACAGACATCATCAAATGGTCAATACTGAAATCAGATTGATTATATTTTTGCAGCCAAAGATGGAGAAACTCTATACAGTCAACAGAAACAAGACCTGGAGCTGACTGTGGCTCAGATCATCAGCTCCTTATTGCAAAATCCAGGCTTAAATTTAAGAAAGTAGGGAAAATCACTAGGCAATTCAGGTATGACCTAAGTAAAATTCCTTATGATTATATAGTAGAGGTGATGAACGGAGTCAACAGTTTAGATCTGCCTGAAGAACAATGGATGGCACTTCATAACATTGTACAGGAGACAGTGACAAAAACCATCCTAAAGAAAAAAAAAAAACGCGAGAAGGAAAAGTGGGTGTCTGAGGAGGCTTTACAAATAGCTGAGGAAAGAGGACAAGTGAAATGCAAGTGAGAAAGGTAAAGATATACCCCAGTGAATGCAGACTTCCAAAGAATAGCAAAGAGGGATAGGAGGGCATTCTTAAATGAAAAATACAAAGAAATAGAGGGAAACAATAGAATAGGAAAGACTAGAGATCTCTTCAAGAAAATTACAGATATCAAGGGAACATTTCATGTAAGGCTGGGCAAAATAAAGGACAGAATGGTAAGGACCTAACAGAAGCAGAAGAAATTAAAAAGAGGTGGAAGAATACACAAAAGATCTGTACAAGAAGGGTCTTTATGGCTTGGATAACCAGGGATGGTGTGGTCACTCATTTAAACTCAGACATCCTAGAGTGTGAAGTAAAGTGGACCTTAGAAATCATTAATACCAACAAAGCTAGTGGCAGTGATGGAATTCCAGTTGATCTAGTTCAAGTCCTAAAAGACGATGCTCTGACAGTGCTGCACTCAATATGACAGCAAATTTGGAAAACTCAGCATTGACCACAGGACTGGAAAAGATCAGTTTTCATTCAATCCCAAAGAAGGGCAACAACCAAAATATTCAAACTACTATACAATTGCATTCATTTCACATGTGAATAAGGTTATGCTCAAAATCCTTCAAGCTAGGCTTGCTTCAGCAGTACATGAACCAAGAACTTTTACATTTACAAGCTGAATTTCAAATAGGCAGAACTGTGCATAGATCATATTGCCAACACTCACTGGATCATGGAGAAGGCAAAGAAATTGCAGAAAAATGTCTACTTCTGTTTCATTGACTACGCTAAAGCCTTTGTGTGGCTCACAACAAATTGTGAAAAATCCTTAAAGAGACAGGAGTACTAGACCACTTTACATGGCTCCTGAGAAACCTGTATGTGGGTGAAGAAGCAAGAGTTAGAATTGGACATGGAACAATGGACTGGTTCAAAATTCAGAAAGGAGTATGATAAGACTGTATTTTGTCATCCTGCTTATTTAACTTATATGCAGAGCATATCACACTAACATCCATACTAACCATACACCATACTAACATTCATCCATCATACTAACATAGCATACATCCATGCTGGGCTGGCTGAATCACAAGCTGGAATCAACTTTCCAGGAGAAATATCAACAACCTCAGATATACAGATGATACCACTCTAATGGCACAAAATGAGAAGGACCTAAAGAGCCTATTGATGAGGGTGAGAGAGGAGAGTGAAAACGCTGGCTTAACCCTCAGCAATAAAAAATCTAAGATCATGGTACCCAGTCCCATCATGTCATGGCAAATAAAAGGGGAAAATGTGGAAGCAGTGACAGATTTTATTTTCTTGGGCTCCAAAATCACTGCAGACAGTTACCACAGACATGAAACTAAAAGATGCTCTCACTGCTTGGAAGAAAAGCTATGACAAACCTAGTGTATTAAAAAGCATGGACCTCACTTCACCAACAAAAGTCCATATAGTCAAAGCTATGGTTTTTCCAGTAGTCATGTACAGATGTGAGAGCTGGTCCATAAAGACGGCTGAGTACCGAAGAACTGATGCTTTTGAATTTTGCTGAAGACCCTTGTGAGTCCCTTGGACTGCAAGGAAATCAAAGCAGTCAGTCCTTAAGGAAATCAGCCTTGAATATTCGTTGAAAGTACTGAAGCTGAAATTAAAGCTCCAATACTTTTGCCATCTGATGTGGAGAACCAACTCACTGGAAAAAGACCCTAATGTTGAGATAGTTTGAAGGCAAAAGGACAAGGGGGTGGCAGAGAATGAAGTGGTTAATTAGCATCATGGAGTCAATGAACATAAATTTGAGCAAACTCCAGGAGATGGTGGAGGAATGAGGAGCCTTGGGTGGTACAGTCCATGAGGTAGCAGTCAGAAACAACTTAGCAACTGAACAATCACAATGAAGATGAGGACCAGGATATTTTTCTCTGGGTCCTTAAATCCTATTATGTTGATTATTGTCATGTATACACTGAAAGTTTCACTCAGGTAAAACGATTTCTGATTTTATTTGTATGATCTTGAATTTTTAAGCCTCCTTCATTTGCAATTTTCACAGTTTAAGGAGTACAACTAAATGCTTAACCATTTGCACTTATATATAAACCAGATCTTGAAATTTAATATCCTAATTTTATGTATTTAAAAATTCTATCTCAGTTGTGAAAATCTGTAGCACAAGTTTTATTAGAATTTTCATAGACTGTTTTAACACTATATAAATTTTATTTTCAAAGGAGATTTTATCTCCTATAGGATTGCATGTATCTTGATGGCTTAAAGGGATATTCATGTTGTAAGTACCGTGTTCAATAACTAATGCCTTAGTATGCCCTCACAGTTAGCTCCTGGAATGAATTTGGATGAGGGAATACAAAAAAAGGTGAAGAAATATAGAACTACTTGGAAAAGATATAGAGATTTTGTAGCTCATCCTTCAATTGGGATATTAAATAATTCAGATCACTATTAAGAGAGTAGAAAGTAAGTTTACCCTAGTCAGATGTTGGTTGTTGTAAACTCAGTTTGTTGACAGGAAGAAGGTATAAAATCTTTAACATAAAGAAAATCAGATTTTTTCTTGTTAAATCAAAGAAATGAGCAATTAAATGACATATTTCACATAAGACTATGATTGTTTCTTCTGCCTACATGTCTCTTCCTCTGTATTTGAACCTAAATGGTAGAAGCAGCAGGAGTGTAAGGAAAACTGTAGTCAAGGATGTGCTCTGAGAAATCAGTGGACTGCTTTGACTGGTCAGGTCAATCAAAATAGCCTGTGCATAGTGAAACATCCTAAAATAATTGTATAGAGACTGGCAATTTGGGGAGTATAATTGCCAAAACATGTTCTGTTGTTAATTTTATATTTCTTGAAAGGAAAGAGAAGGGAGAGTTTGGCCATAACTTTAACCCTCAATCCAAGAAGGGATTAAGATATGTTGTTCTAGCCAGTAATTAAAATCATGAGTCATCAGACTTTTTGCAATCAACTATTGATATATTGCTCTTCAATTTTCACTCAGACTATGTATCTCTTTATATTTGATTTTCTTCACTTTAATACTTATGTTAATATTTCCTTATGTTCCATTTAATTCAATGGAAGTCTTGTTAGTTGGAGACAGCAATTAAATCATTGCTGGTTGATCTTCACTTAATTCAGACATAATGGTTGTTCAATATACCTGATAAACTTCCATTGTGATAATTAAACATTCAAACAATCATGTGAATTATATCAAACTTTAAACTTATTATAGTTATATCCTTAATTCCTTATGGCCTCCGTGAGTACTCTTCCACAACAGACAACTGTTTGGTTTCTGAATTAGTGGACATGCTCTGAAAATTAATTTAATTTCTTTTTAAAGGGAAGGAGATAGCTCAACTTTTGAACCCCAGTGTTACATTTAGGGCAAGAGTAAGACCAAATTAAAATTGATTTTACATTAGGCATCTAATGAAATATATATATATATATATTTCTAAAGGTTTTTGCTGTAAAACTTGGATGTTCCAATTATTATTACTGATAGTTAGATGATAAAGTGCTATGTGGTGTTTATCCAAATCCATAACATGACACAGCTCTTTTAAAAATCTCTTTGCTTGTTGCAATACTAGCAGTCAATTTAGTAAGTGGTGTGGATACCAACCACTAATTTTTTTCATCTCATCATCTTTGAAACCCAGAACCTAGTTGAGCACAGAGCAAGGTATTTCCTACTGTTAAATTAGGAATTTAACAAGTCTGTGACTTGTTTCACAAATAGAAAAAATACACCAAATGAAAATGAATGATTGCTAATAGTTTCTCTCTGTTGTTCCCCCCATTTACATTCCTTGAAATAATGTGTATGTTATATCCAGAATGAGCAAAAATCCTGTGGGTCAGGAGCTAGTGAACTGTTTAACCAGACAACTTGAACTAAACAGTTTTTGTTTATCATTTGAATTTTAGGTGACAAAGACTCAAATTATTAGTTAATATAGGGATCTCACAATATGGTAGAGATCACGTGATGCCCTTACCAAATCATTATATTTTACTTCTGGAAAATCAGAGAGACCATGTTTCCCATGCTTGCATCAAGGTAGAGCTGTAAGCAAAATTCTAATCAATTTAAAGGAGCAGAACTGATCTCCATTCTGTCTTCCATCACAGATGTCTAAACGCAAGAGATGTATTTAAGGACTGTGAACTCCATGGAAGGTGAACCCCTTGGAACCTAGTCACTGAATCACTTTATGAACATCCAGATTGTTCAATGCATGCTACTTCATGATTATTACCAGACCCATTGAATGTGCATCTTCCAATATGTCATTCCTTTATAAGTAGTCTATATTTAATTAAGAGATTAAATTAAACAAAACCAAAGACAACCCCCATATGCATTTGCATAAAACATAGAACTAATATCATATGCTTATGTACACTTTGAATGTTATTAGGCAAACAAAATCTTTAGGTATTCATTTATTGTACTATAATCATGAAGTTATGATATATAACATATTAAAGGAGTATATTCTATTCCTCCTTTTTTTATTTACTTATGAGTATATAATGAGCATATAATGAAAGAGTATATACTCTTATTCTTCTTGTTATTTACTTATGACTTACCATTAGAACTTTTTTTAGGGATAGATCTTACAACCAGATCTTACAACCTCTCACTTCCTCAACTTGCTCACCACTTTATTAAATATCTGATTTTTGTTCTTCTTTGAGTTCCAAACCCAGACTATACTTAGGAAGGGACAATTGGTACTGTGTCCTAGTTCACAGAAATTTAGAGGGTACAGGCATGAAAATAATAATTTTAAAGAGTTAGTACCTATTTAGCAAGAATGATTAGCTAAAATAGGAAGTTACCAGATGGCACACATGGTTAATAACATCCATCTGTGAGCCACATCATGAATAACAGAGTTTATTTGAGGACACATTAGTGCTGCTTATACCAATATTAGAATAGATTGTCACACCTCTGTTGGGCCATGCTCTACCTGAAGTGTATTGCACACTTGTTCCTTAAGTCTAACCCTAGCATATAGCCCAACCCTATAAGTTTCTGTTCTTGGAGGAGGGAGAAACAAAACATAAGATTTATGAGGACAAGGAAACCATCTTTTCACAACCTCCATTGGCCCTACTTTGTATTCTTCCTTATGACTACCTATGTTTAAGTCTCATCTCTATTTCTTGCCATCTGTATGACTTAGACAAGCAAGTTAATGTCTCTGCATCAAATCACTCCGTCTTATCCCACATAGAAAATGGGGTTGATGATAATTATATTGCCTACCCATGAGGGCAGTCAGGAAGTGGAAACATTCAATTTTAAGATATTTAGAACAGATTTTTGAACATAATAAGCATCATGTTTGTTTGACTGATTTAACATCTGTGATTGGCTTTGTTCTACTTCTAATATTTAAATAGAATAGTTGGCTGTGTGAAATCTGTAATATTTTCTAATAGTGGGATGAGTTAAAGCTAACTTTTAAATGAGTCTACAATATAACAAAATGCATTAGCATGTAACTAATCTGGTGTGAATTGGCAGAAAAATATAATGTGAGCTGTTATCCAAATAAAACAAGCTTGGAGACCATGGAATCTATAAATTTATATATACTCCATAATAGAGATGCAGATTTATTTTTATCCTGCTTATAATGTAAGCAATATCCTGTCACTACAGTCCATTTGATTTAGTTCCTGCCATGAAATACACTAGGAGCGATGAAAGGTGAATGGTACATAGGTGAATTGCCAGAGCCTTCTTCAGGTTTCCAGAATAACTTAAACTTGTGATACAACCAGAAATATCAATATCACCTTGTTTTCAACTACAGAGTATCACCATTATCATAAAAAACATAGAGACTTAATGTGCATGCAGGCGGAATTTTTTTTTTTAAGTTTGGAAGACTATACTCTATAGCCATTCTCTTTAACTATAAAAGAGGATATTAAAATAAGTCATAAAGCACTCATCAGATTTTAATAAACTTAAGAATATTTACTAAGGGGTATATATTAGAATAGTGTTTTAGGGTAATATTTGTCTTTTACTTGGGAATCACATTTAAAATTTTTTTGATAGCCTGTTGTGTTTTTTGCCTATAAACATATTAAAGTTATTACTTTAATTTTATATGTAAAATCACACATTTTGAAATTTGAAGTTTTCAATGAAGCCTCAATTCTATAGAACAAAATGAAAAGTAGTCTGTCCTTTCTAAAGCAAATATGGGTCACTGTTCAGTTTGTGATTTTGAGGACTAATTTCTATTTTCTTAGGGTAAATATGAAGTTTATAATTTAAAAACAGCAGGAAAAAATGGTCTGGGTTCATCTAAGGTACCTATTATGTAGAAAGAAAGTATTGGGTCTTAGGTAAAATAAATGTAAATATATCTGTGAGAGAGTGCACGTGTGTGTGTGTATGTGTGTGTATTTAAATTCACTATTCAAGTTAAATGAAAATTATTTCTATAGCTCCTCAACTCCTTTTCATCTTTCTCTTTCTTTACCTAATTTGTCCCTATCTTTGCTGTTCCACCATAAAAAGATTATAACTTGGACATATTCATTACAAATATTTGGGGGCATATTGCTATTGTAACTTTAGCATAAGTGGATAGAAATGGACCAAAATGTGTTCTCCATATATCCTCAAGAGATATTTGTAATTGCTCTATTTGGTAAGGCTAGAAAATCATGGAGGAGCAGTAAGACGGGATTTGATCTGACTGTGTTTATAAGCAAATTGGTTTTATTTCCTAAAACATTAAAAAGAGGTGAAAGGAAAAATAAGAAAGCCAACCAAAGTATCTAATTAATATAAAAGAAGTTCTATAATATGGGATGAATATTATAGTCAAATTTAAGGTAGGAGGGAAGATAAAATGCTTTTTTATTCAATGACCTGGAATAAGTTGGGAGAGCATAGGTTATAAACAACCCCAACACCTTGCTCACTTAATACAACAAAAGTTTATCACTTACCTCTGCTAGCCTGCTACTGGTTTTGGTGACTCTGGAGGGCACTGCTTTCAAAACATGCTTTCATTGTGACTAAGAAAGAAGAGGAGTCTGTGGAGATAAGCATCAGCTTTGAAACACCCACTTGGAAGTAACACACACCACTTTGTTCCTTGTACAAGTAGGACCAAAAACTTTTATTAAAGCAAGAAGTTAAAAGGATTTCTTTGTAGAAGTCTAATGGAATTTTCGTGTGTTTGTTGTTGTTGTTGTTTGCCGGGGTCCAGCCCCAGCTGATCCAGGGTATTCGAAGGAGAGACGGCATAGGCGAGGGTCAGGAAACAACTGCTTAATTAAACGTTAATTAAGGAATAGAATAAGGATAGCTCAGTAGGAAAATTCAGTGGAGAAAAGAGGCTGAGTAGCTTGGTTTACGCGGGAGACCAATAAAACTTCAAGACAAAAAGTTTGCACCACTTACGTAGGCCGCAGGCGTCCTTCCGTTCTCCCGAAGGAGAGGAGACACTGAGGACTCCCCGGTCGGATCTTAGAAGCCCAGGCATAATTAGTAAGCATGGTGGGTTCCGCGCTCCAGATGGAGACTCAACCAGAGTGAGAGAGAGAGAGACATGGGGAGACCAGTCTTTCGAGGAACTGATCCCAATTCTTTATTTTCCATGGTCTACTTTTATACACTGAGATGTTATGCAAAAGTCACGCGGGGTCAGCAGTCCTGACTTTTATCAAAGTCAGGTGCTTCATACAAATGTATACAGAGGTCTTAGGGGTGTTATATCATCTTCTGGCCGGGGGGCCTGCTGACAATTTACGACCCTCTCCTTGTGACAGCGGTCAGTCAACCAGGACACTTATTTCTCCAGGGGTGATTATTCTTAAAACAGACGCCACCCAAATAAAGTTACATTCCTATAGGGTGAGGGTATAGTGGGTTTTAGTTAAGGAAAGAATTTACTTAGCCTAAGGTCTAACATGATTGATATCAAAGGTTAATACTTATTTCTTTTATATATTCATTAATGTGTGTAAGGGCAGGGGATGTGGAGACTTAGCAGTAAACATTGGCTCAACAAATGAAAAAACCCTTTACCAATACAATTTCTAATCAGCCCATTATACTTATACTAATAATTTTCTAACTTTTCTAAAGAACCTGTTTTTAGAAGGTTTAAAGCATCTCATGCCTCTCACAGTTGGGAGGCTGTGAGCAATCACATGTGGCCGGACAAGCCTGTCAGGCAGGCTAGAGAACCTTCAGAGGAGTTTGTAGGTTAAAACATTCCTATCACACCCAGGAATTATTATTAACTGGAGCTCTAAGTTAACTCCTTCTCCGAAAGAGGTGGTGGGGGACAGCCCCCCGTAAAGCCAGAGGTGTAGGTGAGAGCACAAAGTAGTAAAGTAGGCAGGCTCTGGTTATGGGGGTAGATGCTCGAGGATTTCCAGGGGGACTCCTGAGGCTCGATCCCGCCTTTGCGTATGTCAAGCCTCCTTCCTCATGACCTTTGCCATGGGCGGAGTGCCTCATGCCGGCCCCCAACAGTTGTTCAGTTGCTAAGTGGTGTCCGACTCTTTGTGACCCCATGGACTGCAGTACACCAGGCGCCCCTGTCATTAACTATATCACAAGTGGAAAGTGAAACTGAAGTCGCTCAGTCGTGTCCAGCTCTTTGCGACCCCATGGACGGTGTAGCCTACCAGGCTCCTCTATCCATGGGATTTTCCAGGCAATAGTACTGGAGTGGATTGCCATTTCCTTCTCCAGCGGATCTTCCTGATCCAGGGATGGAATCCAGGTCTTCCGCATTGTAGACAGAGGCTTTACCATCTGAGCCACCAGGGAAGTCCAGCTATATCACAGAGATTGCTCAAATTTGTGTCCATGAGTCACTGATGCTATATAACCATCTCACCCTATGTCATCTACTTCTTCTTCTGCCTTCAATCTTTCCCAGCATGAGGGTCTTTTCAAATGAGTCAGTTCTTTGCATCAGGTGACCAGAGTACTAGAGCTTCAGCTTCAGCATCAGTCCTTCCAATGAATATTCAGGACTGATTTCCTTTAGGAATGACTGGTTTTATATCCTTGCAGTCCAAGGAACTCTCAAGAATCTTCTCCAGCACCACAGTAAAAAAAACCAATTCTTCATCACTCAATCTTCTTTGAGGTCCAACACTCACATCCATACGTGACTACTGGAAAAACCATAGCATTGACTAGATGGACCTTTGTCGGCAAAGTGATGTCTTTGCTTTTAGATATGCTGTCTAGGTTTGTTATAGTTTTCCTTCCAGGAAGCAAGCATCTGTTAGTTTCATGGCTACAGTAACCATTCACAGTGATTTTGGAGGCCCCCCCCAAAAAAATCTGTCATTGTTTCCAAAATTTTCCCCTTCTATTTGCCATGAAGTGATGATACTGAAGGCCATGAACTTAGATTTCTGAATGGTGGCTTTCAAGCCAGCTTTTTCACTCTCCTCTTTCATGCTCATCAAGAGGCTCTTTAGTTCTTCCCCACTTTGTGGCATTAGAGTGGTTCAGTTTAGTTCAGTTGCTCAGTTGTATCTGACTCTTTGAGACCCCCATGGACTGCAGCATGCCAGGCCTCTCTGTCCATCACCAACTCCCAGAGCTTACTCATACTAATGTCCATTGAGTCAGTGATGCCATCTGGCCATCTCATCCTCTGTTGTCCCCTTCTCATCCTGCCTTCAATCTATCCCTGCATCAGGGTCTTTTCCAATGAGTCAGTTCTTTGCATCAGGTGGCCAAAGTATTGGAGTTTCAGCTTCAACATCAGTCCTTCCAATGAATATTGAAAACTTAGGATTTACTGATTGGAACTCCTTGCAGTCCAAGGAACTCTCAAGAGTCTTCTTCAACACCACCGTTCAATAGCATCAGTTCTTCAGCTCTCAGCTTTCTTTATAGTCCAGCTCTCACATCCATACAGGACTACTGGAGAAGCCATAGCTCTGACTAGATGGACTTTTGTTGGCTAAGTATTATCTCTGCTTTTTAATGTTGTCTAGCTTGGTCATAACTTTTCTTCCAAAGAGCAAGTGTTTTTTAATTTCATGGCTGCAGTCAACATCTAAAGTGATTTTGGAGCCCCAAAATATAAAGTCTGTCACTGTTTCCATTGTGTCCCCATCAATCTGCCCTGAAGTGATGAGACTGGAGGCCATGATCTTCGTTTTCTGAATGTTGAGTTTTAAGTCAACATTTTCACTCTCCTCTTTCACTTTCATCAAGAGGCTCTTTAGTTCTTCTTCACTTCCTTCCATAAGGGTGGTGACGTCTTCATACCTGAGGCTATTGATATTTCTCTTGGCAATCTAAATTGCAGTTTGTGCTTCATCCAGCCCAGCATTTCTCATGATGTACTCTGCATATAAGTTAAATAAACAAGGTGACAATATACAGCCTTGACAAACTCCTTTCCTGATTTGGAACCAATCTGTTGTTCCATGTCCAGTTCTAACTGCTGCTTCTTGACATGCATAACTATTTCTCAGGAGACAGGTTAGGTGGTCTGGTGTTTTCATCTGTTATATAATTTTCCACAGTTTATTGTGATCCACACAGTCAAAGGCTTTGGAATAGCCAACAAAGCAGGGGTAGATATTTTCTGGAACTCTCTTGCTTTTTCAATGATCCAGTAGATGTTGGCAAGTTGATCTCTGGTTCTTCTGCTTTTTATAAATCCAGCTTGAACATATGGAAGTTCATGGTTCACACACTGTTGTAGCCTGGCTTGGAGGATTTTGAGCATTACTTTGCTAGCATGTGAGATGATTACAATTGTGCAGTAGAGTTTGAGCCTTCTTTGGCATTGCTTTTCTTTGGGACAGGAATGAAAAAGGACCTTTCCAGTGCTGTGGCCCCTGCTGAGTTTTCCAAATTTGCTGGCATTTTGAGTGCAGCACTTTAACAGCATCATCTTTTAGGATTTGAAATAGCTCAACTGGAATTCCATCACCTCCACTAGCTTTGTTCATAGTGATGTTTCCTAAGGTCCACCTGACTTTGCACTCCAGGTTGTCTGGCTCAAGGTCAGTGATCACACCATCATAGTTATCTGGGTCATGAAGATCTTTTTTGTATAGAGTAGTATCATCTGCATATCTGAAGTTGTTGATGTATCTCCTGGCAATCTTGATTCAGCTTGTGAGTCATCCAGTCAGGCACTTTGCATGATATACTCTATATAGAAGTTAAATAAACAAGCTGACAATGTATAGTCTTGTACTCCTTTCCCAATTTCTAATCAATTAATTGCTCCAGTAAGCTTCTAACTGTTGCTTCTGGACAGTCATGCAAGTTTTCCAGGAGACAGGTAAGTAGTCTGGTATTCCCATCTCTTCATGAATTTTCCACAGATTTTTGTTATCTATGCAGTCAAAGACTTTAGTGTAGCCAATGAAGCAGAAATAGATGTTTTCATGGAATTCCCTTGCCTTTTCTATGATGCAACACATGTTGGCAATTTGATCTCTGGTTCCTCTGCCTTTTCTAAACCGAGTTGGTACATCTGAATGTTCTCAGTTCATATACTACAGAAGCCTAGCTTGAAGGATTCTGAGCATAACTTGACTAGATCTGGTCCCATCACTTCATGGGAAATAGATGGGGAAACAGTGTCAGAGTTTATTTTGTGGGGCTCCAAAATCACTGTAGATGGTGATTGCAGCCATGAAATTAAAAGACACTTACTCCTTGGAAGGAAAGTTATGACCAACCTAGATAGCATATTCAAAAGCAGAGACACTACTTTGCCAACAAAGGTCCGTCTAGTCAAAGCTATGGTTTTTACAGTGGTCACGTATGGATGTGAGAGTTGGACTGTGAAGAAAGCTGAGTGCCAAAGAATTTATGCTTTTGAACTGTGGTGTTGGATAAGACTTTTGAGAGTCCCTTGGACTGCAAGGAGATGCAACCAGTCCATTCTAAAGGAGATCAGCCCTGGGTGTTCTTTGGAAGGACTGATGCTAAAGCTGAAACTCAGTACTTTGGCCACCTCATGCAAAGAGTTGACTCATTGGAAAAGACTCTGAGGCTGGAAGGGATTGGGGGCAGGAGGAGAATGGGACAACAGAGGATGAGATGGCTGGATGGCATCACTGACTCAATGGATGTGAGTTTGAGTGAACTCCGGGAGTTGGTGATGGACAGGGAGACCTGGCGTACTGTAATTCATGGGGTCGCAAAGAGTCGGACATGACTGAGTGACTGAACTGAGCTGATACAGTAGTTTGAACATTCTTTGGCATTGCCCTTTATTGAAATTGGAATGAAAACTGCCTTTTTCTAGTCCTGTGGACACTGCTGAGTTTTCCACATTTGCTGGCCTATGAGTGCCACACTTTAAAAGCATCATCTTTTACTATTATAAATAGCTAACCTGGAATTCTATCATTTCCACTAGCTTTATTTTTAGTAATTCTTCTAAGGCCCATTTGACTCTCACCCCAGAACATCTGGTCCTAGGTCAGTATCCCATTCATTAAGACCTTTTTTACATAGTTTTTCTGTGTATTCTTGCCACCTCTTCTTAATGTCTTCTGCTTCTGTTAGGTCCATACTGTTTCTGTCCTTCATCCTACCAATCTGTGCATGAAATGTTCTCTTAATATATTCAGTTTTATTCATGTGATGTATAGTCTTTCTCATTGTATTGTTTCCCTCTATTTCTTTGCATTGTTCATTTAAGAACATTTTATCTCTCCTTGCTATTCTCTGGAACTCTGCATTCAGCTGGGTATATCTTTCCCTTTCTCCCTTGCTTTCCACTTCTCTTATTTTCTCAGTTATTTTTAAAGCCTCCTCAGACAACCACTTCACCTTCTTGCATTTCTTTTTCTTTGAGGTGGTTTTGGTCACCGCCTCTTGTACAATCTTATGAACTTCTGTCCATAGTTCTTCAGGCATGTCTGTCTACCATATCTAATCATTTGAGTTTATTTGTCACCTCCATTCCATAATCATAAGGGGTTTGATTTAAATCACACTTGAATGGCCTAGTTTTTCCCTCATTTCTTCAATTTTGCAATAAGAAGCTGACAATCTAGCTTCAGGTCTTGTTTTTGCTGACTGTACAGAGCTTCTCCATCTTTGGCTGCAAAAAATATAATCAATCTAATTTCAGTGTTGGCCATTTTATGTTGTCCATATGTAGAGTTGTCTCTTTTGTTGTTGGAAAAGACTGTTTGTTATGACCAGTGTTTTCTCTTGAAAAACCTCTGCTAGTCTTTGTCTTGCTTCATTTGGTAGCTCAAGGCCAAAGTTGCCTGTTACTCCAGGTTTCTCTTGAATTCCTACTTCTGCATTTCAGTTCCCTATGATTAAAAGGATATCTTTTTGGTGTTAGTTCTAGAAGGTCTTGAGTGTCTTCATTGAACCCGTTAACTTCAGCTTCTTTGCCATCAGTGGTTGGGGCATAGACTTTGATTACTGTGTTTATGAATGGTTTGCCTTGGAAATTAACCTAGATCATTCTATCATTTTTGAGATTGCATCCCCATAATGCATTTTGGACTCTTTTGTTGACTATAAGGGCTACTCCATTTCTTCTAAGGGATTCTTGTCCACAGTAGTAGATATAATGATCATTTGAATTAAACTCGTCCATTCCCACCCGTTTTATTTCATTAATTCCTAAAATGTTGACGTTCACTCTTGCCATCTCCTCCTTGACCATGTCCAGTTTACCTTGATTCATGGACCTAACATTCCAGGTTCCTACGCAATACGGTTTTTACTGCATCAGACTTAACTTTCACCAGAGACATTGACAATTGGGGTCGTTTCCACTTTGGTCTAGCTGCTTAATTCTTTCAGGAGCTATTAGTAACTGCCTTCCACTCTTCCCCAGCAGCATTTTGGGCACCTTCCAACCTGTAAGGCTCATCTTCCCAAATCATATTTTTTTGCCTTTTCATACTATTCATGGTGTTCTCTTTGCAAGAATCCTGGAGTAGTTTGCCATTTCAGTCTCCAGTACACCACATTTTGTCAGAACTCTCCACTATGACCCGTCTGTCTTTTGTGGCCCTGCAAGTGCCCTGCAGAGCCTGGCTCATAGTTTCACTGACTTACACAAGCCCCTTCACCAGGAGAAGGCCATGATCTATCAAGATTTGTGTTTGTAAACATGCGCATGTACATATACATATTCATATATGTATAGCTTTGAACCCTCCTTAGGAGCTTCCCTGGGTAAAATCTAAACTGGCCCCTGTACAGGAGGGCAGGGAAAGAACAAAGGAAAAAGGCAGACCACTCTAGATTGGTAAATGGCATTAATAAAAAGGGCAACTTACTTACAAGTTTTGTCTTGAGTAGCAACAAGACAAGTAGGTTTCTGTGAACACCGCCAGAACCATACAAGTTTATATGAAGGCATTAGCTGTCTGTGTTCATTCACTTATATGGGAGACTTTAGCTGGGTTCAGTCACATAACAGTTCAGAGAGCCTCAACATCACATTTCTATTTCAAGGCTGTATTCATGGAGCAGTATTGTGGAGCAGGAAAAGTAAGTAGATCACATCTTCCAAAGACAGAGGAGAAAGTGCAAAGCCTCCAATTGCCTGGGATCAGCTTGCAAGTCAACTGGCGATCATGCCTTTTTGTTGGCTTTCTCCAACAGTGTGCATGTATGTGTGCTCAGTTGTGTCTGACTCTGCAACCCCAAGGACTGTAGCCCTCTAGGCTCCTCTGTCCATGGAATTTTCTAGGTAAGAATACTGGAGTGGGTTGCCATTTTCTCCTCCAGAGATCCCTACTCTGGGACTGAACCTGAGACTCTAGTATCTGTTGGCAGGCAGATTCTTTACTGCTGTGCCACCTGGGAAGCCCCTCCAACAGTGTATACACATATGAATGTACATATATACACTACTGTACATATATGTATACAATCTCTGTGTGTATATAGAAAAACATTATATATAATATAAATCATATACTCCATTATTTATATACTGTATATTATATAAAATTTTAACATGTAGATTTATTCTTTTATTTATCTTTGAATTGAAATTTAAAAAAAAATGTATTCTTCTGCTCCTAGACTAACAGGAGCAGGGGTCAACAGAATATACTCTTAAACATGGAACCTTTCAGTATTATGAAAATGTAATCTACAGTTATGGGCTTCCCTGGTGGCTCAGATGGTAGAGAATGTGCCTGCAATGCAGGAAAACTGGGTTTGATCCCTGAGTCAGGAAGATCCCCTGGAGAAAGGAATGGCTACCCTCTCCAGTATTCTTGCCTGGAGAATCCCATGGACAGAGGATCCTGGAGGGTTACAGTCCATGGGATCACAAAGAGTTGGACGTGACTAAGTGACTAACACAACCTACCCATGTTATTTCTATTATTTTCTTCCAAATGTTAGTGTATGATAGTCTCATTCATGCTTCCTAGTGCTATAAAACCTAATCCATGTTTCTTTATTCCCCGTTGATTGGACTTCTCTGACAGTTGACATATTTGACCACAAATTCTACCCAGATCTTTTTCTTCCCTTGATTTCCTTGGCCCTGATCTTTTTGTTTCTTCTTTTACCTCTTCAGGGTCATTCTCTGACTACTTTTATATTTAGGGTTAAATCTACCCCAGAATTACTTTAAATACCATTCTCTTCTCATTTATCATTTTTTCTTTTTGTTTTATTCACTAAGCTTTGTCTGATTCTTTTACGACCTTTTAAACTGAAGTCTGCCAGGCTCCACTGTCCATGGGATTTCCCAGGCAAAACTACTGGAGTGAGTTGCAATTTCCTTCTATAGGAGATCCTCCTGATCCAGGGAGAGAATCTACATTTCCTGCATTGGCAGTTGGATTCTTTATCACTGAACCACCAGGGAAAACCGTTATTGGCAGTGGGGCTTCCCTGGTGGCTCAACAGTAAAGAATTAGCTTGCAGTGAAGGATACATGGGTTCTATCCCTGAATCAGGAAGATCACCTGAAGAAGGAAATGGAAACCCATTAAAGTATTCTTGCCTAGGAAATCCTATGGACAGAGAAGCCTGAGGGGCTACAGTCTTTGGGGTCACAAAGAGTTGACCCAACTGAGCACATATTGAATATTGGCAGTACCTCCAAATAAGACTTGAATGTTTCCACTACTAAAGATTACAAATAACCTTTCTTCATATTTTACCATGGGTTGAATTTGCAATAAACTTTCAGAAAAAAAATTAACAAAATAAAAACTCAATTTTCAGAACTGTGAACTAGAGAATTATAGAAAAGTCATTCTCACCTAAATATTTTCATTTTAGGGTGTCCTTGGTGACTCAGACTGTAAAGAATCTGCTTGCAATGCAGAAGACCCAGGTTCAATCCCTGGGTCAGGAAGATTCCCCGGAGAAGGGAATGGGTACCCACTTCAGTATTCTTGCTTGGAGAATTTTGGTAAAATATTAAATCACTATTATTACTCACAATTATAGACTGGAAAACTAGAGTGTAAAGAAAATAATTCACAATACTTAAGTAGCATATGACAAAGATAGGGCTTGAACCTAACCTCTTGGCAGCCTATTCTTTCCATTATCCCCTCACTGTAGTGCCTCAGTGAGGACATCCCAGGAAACATGAGAGCTTTTAAAGCAAGGAATGGAACTAGAGGAATCAACCTACCTGACTTCAGGCTCTACTACAAAGCCACAGTTATCAAGACAGTATGGTACTGGCACAAAGACAGAAATATAGATCAATGGAAGAAAATAGAAAGCCCAGAGATAAATCCACGCACATATGGACACCTTATCTTTGACAAAGGAGGCAAGAATATACAATGGATTAAAGATAATCTCTTTAACAAGTGCTGCTGGGAAATCTGGTCAACCACTTGTAAAAGAATGAAACTAGAACACTTTCTAACACCATACACAAAAATAAACTCAAAATGGATTAAAGATCTAAACGTGAGACCAGAAACTATAAAACTCCTAGAGGAGAACATAGGCAAAACACTCTCTGACATACATCACAGCAGGATCCTCTATGACCCACCTCTCAGAATATTGGAAATAAAATCAAAAATAAACAAATGGGACCTAATTAACCTTAAAAGCTTCTGCACATCAAAGGAAACTATTAGCAAGGTGAAAAGACAGCCTTCAGAATGGGAGAAAATAATAGCAAATGAAGCAACTGACAAACAACTAATCTCAAAAATATACAAGCAACTCCTACAGCTCAACTCCAGAAAAATAAATGACCCAATCAAAAAATGGGCCAAAGAACTAAATAGACATTTCTCCAAAGAAGACATACAGATGGCTAACAAACACATGAAAAGATGCTCAACATCACTCATTATCAGAGAAATGCAAATCAAAACCACTATGAGGTACCATTTCACGCCAGTCAGAATGGCTGCGATCCAAAAGTCTACAAGTAATAAATGCTGGAGAGGGTGTGGAGAAAAGGGAACCCTCTTACACTGTTGGTGGGAATGCAAACTAGTACAGCCACTATGGAGAACAGTGTGGAGATTCCTTAAAAAACTGGAAATAGAGCTGCCTTATGATCCGGCAATCCCACTGCTGGGCATACACACTGAGGAAACCAGAAGGGAAAGAGACACGTGTACCCCAATGATCATCCCAGCACTGTTTATAATAGCCAGGACATGGAAGCAACCTAGATATCCATCAGCAGGTGAATGGATAAGAAAGCAGTGGTACATATACACAATGGAGTATTACTCAGCCATTAAAAAGAATACATTTGAATCAGTTCTAATGAGGTGGATGAAACTGGAGCCTATTATACAGAGTGAAGTAAGCCAGAAAGAAAAACACCAATACAGTATACTAACACATATATATGGAATTTAGAAAGATGGTAACAATAACCCTGTGTACGAGACAGCAAAAGAGACACTGATGTATAGAATAGTCTTATGGACTCTGTGGGAGAGGGAGAGGGTGGGAAGATTTGGGAGAATGGCATTGAAACATGTAAAATATCATGTATGAAACGAGTTGCCAGTCCAGGTTCGATGCACAATACTGGATGCGTGGGGCTGGTGCACTGGGACGACCCAGAGTGATGGTATGGGGAGGGAGGAGGGAGGAGGGTTCAGGATGGGGAACACATGTATACCTGTGGCGGATTCATTTTGATGTTTGGCAAAACTAATACAATTATGTAAAGTTTAAAAATAAAATAAAATTAAATAAATAAATAAAAGGATTGCAACTAAAAAAAAATAAATAAAGCAAATCTCTATAAACTATATTGGAAAAGTCTCTAACTGCACACATTTGAAAAATCTTTATAAACCTATGACTTCTAAATCCATCTATGGAGATTGTGTCTCTCTGAATGTCTCCAGGCCTATATTGCTAATTTCCTAGGTATATATCCATCTGCATGAATCTTCATGCTCCTCTAAGCCCATAAGTTTGAAACTCTACCAGGACTTTTACTGCCATTTGAAGATCTTCTTCTTTATCTTGTATCTTGGTTAATACATTTTCCAGTTTTAAATCTCAGGTTTCCTTTTGATTATTCCTTCTAATAATGATATTATCCTTTCATGATTGGATTATTTCAGTTAAGGATATACTTCAAGTTTTCCCTTGAGAGCTTCCCTTGTAACTTAGTCAGTAAAGAATCTGCCTGCAGTGCAGGAGACCCGGGTTCGATTCCTGACTTGGGAAGATTCCCTGGAGAAGGAAATGGCAACCCACTCCAGTATCCTTGCCTGGAAAATCTTATGGACAGAGGAGCCTGGTGGGCTACAGTCCATGGGGTCTCAAAGAGTCGGGCACGACTGAGTAACTAACACTCAACACTCACTCAAGTTTTCGCTCTTTAATTACTACAAAATTTTTGTTTAATTACACTCTTTAATAATTAATAATTATATAAGAATAGTATTAGCTTCCAGTATCTACAGGGGGATTTTCAAATTCCTTAAAACAGGTTCTCAGATCTGATGCATTTTGCAGTTCTAATCACACATCATATCATCCCCACAATCTCCTCTATAATCCAGTCATACTGAGTTTCCAACTAGTTTTTGTTGTCTGTGCTGTTTTGGGCCTGGGAATATTAGTATATAGTCCTGTGGTCTGGATTTCTCTCTTCTTCTGTTCTTCCTGATAAACCTATTTCTCAAAATCCAGGTCATATATCACTTCTCAGGCATCCTCATAAAGTCCTGGGGTAGAGATAATGTTCTCACTTGTAGGCTTAGATGGCACTTTATTCAATATTTGAGATAATAATAATCACACTGCATTTTATTTATTCAAGTATCTTGATCATTCACTATTTGATTTCTACATGACAGAGATCAGTGAAAAACTAGACTTTCATAAACTTTGCCCGCAAATTATTAAATATACAGTACATGTTTGGTAAATAGATTAATTAAAATTTTAATTTAAATTAGGTTATTGTGAACTATACCAGGAGGAATCCATAGTCTACTCTTAATTATCTTTGGTAATTAAACAATAAAAAATAAAAAAGCAAGAGTAAATTTTGGACTACGATAAAAAGTAATAAAAAAACAAGAAAATTTTGGACTACTGGGACCTAAAGAAATCTTAGAAATTCTCAGGAAAATAACCCTCTGTACCTGTATGTTCCTATTCTCTTCTCTACTTTTATCAACATGAAAGCTACCTAGGTATGAGGGTAATGGATAGTTAAACATGGAATTATATAGAGTTGCAGTGTATTACATAAAAATAGATATTTTGTTAAATTTGCAAAACTAAAAGAGGTAGATTTGCTTTTAATAATACAAAGCAAGGCACTGAAATGCTTTTTGGGTAAAAATTAGTGACAGTACTTTAAATTCATATGAACTAGTTTCACAAAATTTAAGATATTCAATATGAGATGAAGTAGTCTAATTTTGCTTATCATATAGGGAAGAAAGTGACACTTCTTTACTATTTCAGGATCATTTTCATCTTCTGTTACTAACTTTTCTACCCTGATGTTAAAATGAAAGCCATAAGCATAGGCTGAAAGAAAATAAGTACTAAACACAGAAGTAGATTAAAAAAAAAAAGTAAAGCAAATTTAAATATTTATTTTTGTTGATTAAAATTTCTATTGGGGAGGGTTAATCACAATTAAAACTTATTCAAAATGAAGTTTTATCTTAGAAAAATGGTTGTTTTGTATATAAAGAGGAACAAAATTAAATTTTAAGGAGATTAATGTATTAGTACATATAACATATGACATAGTCTATTATTACACAATGTATTTTTTTTTACAAAGAAAATCTTCCAAAAGTAAACAGAGTGCTATAATTTATTATATATGCTGACATGGATATTATCTGTGTTAATCCAGGTCCTGTTAGAAGCTGACAGCAGGCAGGGTTTAAACGTACAATCATTATATTTGTGTAAACCCTAAGGGTTTGTGAGAAGAAATGTGCAGGGGCTGAAAATAGTGGTAGAGCCATGAGATCATGCTGCAGGTCTATCATCAAGTAAAGGAAAGAGGAAAACAATAGAATAGGAAAATATAGAGATCTCTTCAAGAAAATTAGAGATACCAGGGGAACATTTCTTGCAAAGAAGGGCACAATAAAGGACAGAAATGCTATGGACCTAAAAGAAGCAAAAGATATTAACAAAAAGTAGCAAGAATACACAGAAGAATTGTACAAAAAACATCTTCACATCCCAAATAATCAAGGCGTGATCACCAACCTAAAGCCAGACATTCTGGAATGCAAAGTCAAGTGGGTCTTAGGAAATATCACTAAAAACAAAGCTAGTGGAGGTGATGAAATTCCAGTTGAGCTCTTTCAAATCCTAGAAGATGATGCTGTGAAAGTGCTGCACTCAATATGCCAGCAAATTTGGACAACTCAACAGTGGCCACAGGACTGGAAAAGGTCAGTTTTCATTCTAATCCCAAAGAAAGGAAATGTCAAAGAATGCTCAAACTACTGCACTATTGCACTCATCTCACACCCTAGCAAAGTAATGCTCAAAATCCTCCAAGCCAACCTTCAACAGTATGTGAACTATGAACTTCCACATGTTCATGCTGGTTTTAGAAAAGGCAGAGGAACCAGAAATCAAATTCCCAACATCCACTGGATCACTGTAAAAGCAAGAGAGTTCCAGAAAAACATCTTCCATTTTATTGACTATGCCAAAGCCTTCGACTGTGTGGACCACAAAAAACTCTGGAAAATTCTGAAAGAGATGGGAATACCAGACCACCTGACCTGCCTCTTGAGAAATCTGTATGCTGGTCAGGAAGCAACAGCTAGAACTGGACATGGAACAACAGACTGGTTCCAAATAGGGAAAGGAGTTTGTCAAGGCTGCATATTGTCACCCTTCTTATTTAACTTATATGCAGAGTACATCATGAGAAATGCTGGGCTGGATGAAGCACAAGCTGAAATCAAGATTGCCAGGAGAAATATCAGTAACCTCAGATATGCAGATGGCACCACAGTTACGGCAGAAAGTGAAGAAGAACTGAAGAGCCTCTTGATGAAAGTGAAAGAGGAGAGTGAAAATGTTGGCTTAAAACTCAGCATTGAGAAAACGAAGATCATGGCATCTGGTCCCAGCACATCATGGCAAATAGATGGGGGAACAGTGGAAACAGTGACAGACTTTATTTTTTGAGGCTCCAAAATCGCTGCAGATGGTTAATGCAGCCACGAAATTGAAAGACGCTTGCTCCTTGGAAAAAAGTTATGACCAAGCTAGACAGCATATTAAAAAGCAGACATTACATTGCCAAAAAAAAGGTTCATCTAGTCAAAGCTATGGTTTTTCCAGTAGTCATGTATGGATGTGAGAGCTGGACTATAAAGAAAGCTGAGAGCTGAAGAACTGATGCTATTGAACTGTGGTGTTGAAGAAGACTCTTGCGAGTTCCTTGGACTGCAAGGAGTTCCAATCAGTCACTTCTAAGTTTTCAATATTCATTGGAAGGACTGATGTTGAAGCTGAAACTCCAATACTTTGGCCACCTGATGCAAAGAACTGACTCATTGGAAAAGACCCTGATGCAGGGATAGATTGAAGGCAGGATGAGAAGGGGACAACAGAGGATGAGATGGCCAGATGGCATCACTGACTCTATGGACATGAGTTTGAGTAAGCTCCGGAAGTTGGTGATGGACAGGGAAGCCTGTTGTGCTGCAGTCCATGGGGGTCCTAAAGAGTCAGACACAACTGAGTGACTGAACTGAATTGAACCACTATAATGTTGCAAAGTGAAGAGGAGCTAAAGAGCCTCTTGATGAGTGTGAAAGAGGAGAGTGAAAAAGCTGGCTTGAAACTCACAATTCAGAAATCTAAGTTCATGGCCTTCAGTATCATCACTTCATAACAAGTAGAAAGGAAAAAATTTGGAAACAATGACAGATTTTTATTTTGGGGGGGGTGGCTCAAAAATCACTGTGAATGGTTACTGTAGCCATGAAACTAAAAGATGCTTGCTCCCTGGAATTAAAGCTATGACAAATCTAGATAGCATGTCTAAAAGCAAAGACATCATTTTCCCAACGAAGGTCCATCTAGTCAATGCTATGGTTTTTCCAGTAGTCATGTATGGATGTGAGTGTTGGACCTTAAACGAAGGTTGAAGGATGAAGAATTGGAGTTTTTGAACTGTCATGCTGGAGAAGATGCTTGAGAGTCCCTTGGACTGCAAGGATATCAAACCAGTCACTCCTAAAGGAAATCAGTCCTGAATATTCATTGGAAGGACTGATGCTGAAGCTGAAGCAAAGTACTTGCATCATCAAAGCAAGTACTTTGGCCACTTGATGCAAAGTACTGGCTCATTTGAGAAGACCCTCATGCTGGGAAAGATTAAGGCAGGAGGAGAAGGGGACAACAGAGGATGAGATGGCTGGATGGCATCACTGACTCAATGGACATGAGTTTGAGTAAGCTCCAGGAGTTGGTAATGGACTGGGAGGCCTGACATGGTGCAGTCCGTGTTTTCACAAAGAGTCAGATACAACTGAGTGACTGAACTGAACTGAACTGAACTGAAAGGAGAGAGAGATAGAGAGAAAGAGACTGAATGGAAGCATTCTCCGTTGCTGTAAAATTTGAGGCAATTTGAGACCTCTCCAGGGCCATCTGGAGGCCATGAACCAACTTCAGACATGATCTCTCAGTAATGAGCCTGCCTCAGTCTGTTCACTGCACTTAGTCACTGGTTGAGATCAACCTGTGCTCCCCATATGCACAGGACTGTGAGGTGCATTCTCATGTCCACTAAAATATCTTCCTCACTTCTGTTTCTTTGAGATACAAGGCCTCATGTTGGAACAATAGAACTGGTAGTTAGATGTTCAGAAGTCCACATTCCTAACTTTGTCAACTTGGAGAGATCAGTTTCTTTTTTAAAAAGTTCAGATGAGCAACTATCTAAGGCATCGATGAATTTGGTGAAATGTGAAATTTCTCTGCTCAGTTGACAGGGCAATACCTGGCAAAAGGAAAATTTAACTTTGGGTGTTTCATTTTGAATCATTCTTTTTTTTAAATTAATTAATTATTTTACTTTACAATATTGTATTGGTTTTGCCATACACTGACATGAATCTGCCATGGGTGTACATGTGTTCCCCATCTTGAACCCCTCACCCACCTCCCTCTCCATCCCATCCCTCTGGGTCATCCCAGGGCACCAGCCCTGAGCACTCTGTCTCATGCATTGAACCTGGACTGGCAATTCATTTCACATATGATAATATACATGTTTCAATGCCATTCTCCCAAATCATCACACTCTCTCCCTCTCCCACAGAGTCCAAAAGACTGTTCTATACATCTGTGTCTCTTTTGCTGTCTCGTATACAGAGTTATCATTACCATCTTTCTAAATTCCATATAAATGTGTTAATACACTGTATTGGTGTTTTTCTTTCTGGCTTACTTCACTCTGTATAATTCTTTTGTTTATGTTTTGCAGTAGATGCCCTAGGATGGCAGCTCATCATAATCTTTTCCTGATTCCCTACTTACCTTTTTCTTCTCCTATAGAGACTGTGGAGATTAATATTCTCTATCTCAGGTTCCCTTGTAGGCAGGGGAGATTCATGAAACAATTCTGGAAAATGAAATATAAAGGGATTATCTTTTGAAAAGAAGATTTAGGGCTGGTAAAAAGAAACACATATTCCTAAGTGCTGCCCCTTCCTCTTTCTTTTTGCTCTGAATATAGAAGGTATATATCAAACTGCAATTGCCAACTTGCAGCCACAGTGAAAAATATGTTAACAAAAGTCATCATGCAAGGGACAGTATGATGAAAGATAGACCACTGAGAAGCCTGATACACATCCAATATTTAGCATTCATACTTCCTCCATACAAATACTTCCCCCTACAAATACTATCCCTAAAACGATTTGACTTTGTTCTCAACCAGTTGATATTTCTATGATGTTTTTAAATTGTTATTCAACATCCAAAATTACCTTTTAGGTGACTAATTCCTTCAATAAAATATATATATATATGTGTGTGTGTGTGTATATATATATATATATATATATATGCATTTTGAGTACATAGCTAGCTAGTGTGATACATAAATAAGTTGGGGTATTAAAAGATTATAGAGTTAATGTAATATGTTTGTACTTTAGAGGGCCTTCTGGAGAATGGGCCTTATCGCTAAGACAGTTTTTTAAACTGTTTTTAAAAAAAGAAGCATCATGTAAAAAATGCTTCACCTCCCACCAAGATGTAGTTTTATATTCTGTATTTACAAGGACTCATTCTAGAACCAAAAATATTTATCAGATTTCTGAGGCTTCTATGTTTAAAATAGTTTATTTATATGAGTTTTGCTTGGGTTGAATACATTGAGCCAGAAATATGTTTTTGAGGGAATTAGAAATGGAAGTAAAAAAATATTCCAGAAGTTGTAGGTGTTATGTTAGAAGTGTTTTGTTTTTCTGATAGAAAAGACTTTTTATTTTTAACTGCAATTCAGGATATTTTTATTAAAAATTTTTAAAACCAACAAAGGACCAATTACACCATCTGCTTTAGTTTCACTCTAGTTCAGATTTTCTCTCCATTTTTTTTTTTTCTCTTTATATAGAAATTCTGTTTGACACCGTGTGCTTAAGTACATGTCTTTGAGTAAAAAATGTAGTTTGTCTGACTTCCTGTCAAACCAATATTTATTC
Organism: Bubalus kerabau; assembly: GCF_029407905.1. Lineage (NCBI taxonomy): Eukaryota > Metazoa > Chordata > Mammalia > Artiodactyla > Bovidae > Bubalus > Bubalus kerabau. The sequence continues at coordinate 78,904,265 of NC_073625.1, read as the reverse complement.
ACAAATATGTTTTGTTTCTTACATAAAATCATATAGCACTTTTCCCATGTGAAGAGTTGGCTAGTTGGTTGAAGTACGATCTGCCAGCTGGAGCTTTTACAATTTTTAGTATGCCAGCTGCTTTCAGGCTGGACAAATTGTTCCCTGCCTTTAGTCTTACTTCTTTCTTTCTTTCTCCTTCTTCTTCTTCTTTTTTTTTTTTTTTTAATAGAGTGTACTCCTTTTGCACTAATTATGAGAAGAGAGGATATTGCATCTAATATTCTACATGTACATGTTTTAACTGCTCACTTAACAATAACAATAAACTTCTTTTGAAACTATTATCCTGATGAACTGTTCCTGAGACAAAGGCCAGCCAAATACCTAATATGTATCTTTTTGAAAGATAAATTTCAATTATCTTAGAATAATTCATTGGAAGTTCTTGTTAAGATGTGACATCATAAGAAGACAGACATGAAATATCTGGACAAGTAGATGAGGATATTTTACTTAAATATTTGCTGGAAAGGTAGACCATGGTATTTTACTCATGAAGGTATATTTTGTGTGGAGTTACTGCTGTACGATGGGGCTTCTCAGGTGGTGCAATGGTAAAGAATCCACCTGCCAATGCAAGAGATGCAAGAGACAAGGAACAGGTTCAATTTCCTGGGTCAGGAAGATCCCCTGGAGTAGGAAATGGCAACCCACTTCAGTATTCTTGCCTGGAAAATTCCATGGACAGAGGAGCCTGGCGGGCTACAGTCCTTGGGGGTTGCAAAGAGTAGAATGTACACACACATTGCTGCACAACTATAACACTTTTACCTGTCCCTGCTGTTACTCTAGGAATATGAAGCTCAGACCTGCCTATCTTGATTCAGTTTTGGATGATGTTACAGTGAATCAGAATATCATAAGTTATTTGAATATATTTCTGAAAAAAAACTTGAAATGTGAATTGTCAGTAAGAAAAGTCTCAGTATACTCAAAGTGTACTAAGTTTTCTTGTCTATTTATATGTCTTCTGTAAGAATGCTTCTGTTGCTGTCATTTAGTGACAGTTGGTACACAAACTAATTTTAACAGTGATTAAATAGAAAATTCTTAGTCTTCAAATTCACAATATAAATACCCATTACCTTAAAGAGGCTTACAACTGTATCTATTAGCAAAAACACTTATATTCAGTTAAACCAGAAAAAAATTAAAAACTAAATCAGATTATATAAACAACCCTGTTTGGAAATAAGGGTATTACTGAGTAGCAAGTTGAAAATTTTAGAAAAATATTTTTCTAAATCTTGTATGATTTAGAATATAAAAGCTTATATGAATAAGAACAAAAAATAATGTCTATTTTTTATTATGAAATATTTCTCTAATACATGTGACCTAAAGAAAGTGAAGTCACTCAGTCGTGTCCAATTCTTTGGGACCCCATGGACTGTAGCCTATCAGGCTCCTCCATCCATGGGATTTTCCAGGCAAGAGTGCTGGAGTGGATTGCCATTTCCTTCTCCAGGGGATCTTCCTGACCCAGGAATTGAACCCGGGTCTCCCGCATTGTAGGCAGACGCTTTACCATCTGAGCCACCAGGGAAGCTTGAGTAAACATATGACCTAAGTGATCTTGAAATTGAAGAACTATTTCTTTCCCTTTAAATGCAATCTTTTAGCCAAAGAATTTACCACAGAATACAGTATTCACATAGTAATCCATTATTTCACTCCTGCATTCAGAAACACTGCTATGTAAACAGTATGGACATCAACTGTGTACTTACCCTCAAATAAGCTTTACTCCAAGGTATAAGTTGTTGCATACATTGTGTTAACTTAAAAATTGGATAAATCATTGGGGTAGTACTTTGGAGAGTGTGATATTGTAGATCAGAATTTACCTTACATATACTTCAGATAATGAACTTAAGAGTTGATAGTCTTCTTAATGCTGCTATTCAGAAAATGAGATTAATATGATACTACCTTGAAAATTTCTAAAGATCATGAGAACTGATTAAATGGATGTAAAAAAGAAAGTTACACCTAATAACACTTCATTCTCTCTTTAGAAATTTTAAAATGTGGGATATGTTATGTTTGAAACTATACTGAATCTGGCTGGATGTGTGACAAAAGAAGGTTTACATTTATTTTGCTAGGAAGGATAGTATGCTCTGAAAGGATCCACAGTTACAATGGAACTTTATGACTGTTGTTGCTGTTGTTGTTGTTCAATCGCTCAGGTGTGTCCGACTCTTTGTGACTCCATGGACTGCAGCATGCCAGGCTTCCCTGTCTTTCACTATCTCCCAGAGCTTGCTGAAACTCATGTCCATTGAGTTGGTGATGCCATCCAACCATCTCATTCTCTGTTGTCCCCTTTTCTTCTTGCCCTCAATCTTTCCCAGCATCTAGGTCTTTTCTAGAGAATCAGCTCTTCGCATCAGGTGGCCAAAGTATAGAAGCTTCAGCTTCAGCATCACTCCTTCCAATGAATATTCAGAACTGATTTCCTTTAGGATGGACTGGTTGGATCTCCTTGAAGTCCAAGGGACTCTCAAGAGTCTTCTCCAACACCACAGTTCAAAAGCATCAATTCTTTGATACTCAGCCTTCCTTACAGTCCAATTCTCATGTCCGTACATGACCGCTGGAAAACACACAGCTTTGAATATATGGACCTCTTTAAGCAAAGTAATGTCTCTGCTTTTCAATATAACTCTTACAATTATTTATTCCTTACATATACATACATGTACATGTATATAATATAACTGCACTTTCATTTTGATTATTTGGAATTTAATAAAAGAGTTTATTTATGGAGGATTTTTCTTGATCTAATTAATGGAGTGTAATTGAATGTATTTTAAAAATTGTTATCTAAGTACCCATGTGAAAATATCTATCTAGACATAGATTTAGATATGTTTTATTTTTCCTTCATTTTTGTATCCATAATATACAAATATACAACCTGCATTAAAAACCAAGACTTTAAGAACTGTTATCAAATTATTTGAGTTAATATTTCAATTTCTGTTGGCAATTATATAACACTACTTGTACTCTTGAATGTTTAGACTTGCAGTGATAAATTGCAGAAAAAATATTTATTACTAAGGCAAAAATGACATTGCTATCGATTTATAAATGAACAAAGCAAACATTGAGATAAAAGTAAATTGTTATAAATCCTGTTTCTTGCAGACTCAGCATTCGTTGTCACCATTTATCCAAATTCTATTCTTACAAAAAATCATGCCTAAACAGAAAAGAAACATACCCCCTGTATCTTGGTTTATAATTTATATATGTTTGATTTAAATATACATTCAAATTTGTAACTGCTATTGAATAAAAAAGCAGAACCCACACCAGGCTAGGAAGATACTTTCTCTTAGTTTGTCATTTTGAAATTCTTTATATATTGATTAATTGGTCTAGTTAAATATGCTGCTTTGATATAGAACACTTTTTGAGAGACATAAATTAATTTTAAATATATATATATAACATATAGATATATGTTTGAAATGAATTTTCACCAAAATAAAATATGTGCCTGGTAAAAAATAAAATTTGACAAAGGATTTAATGAAAAAAAAAAAAAGTCTGTGTCCTCACAACTCTACTTTTCCTATCTTTGCCCACTCCTATGAGGTAAATTATTTGACATCTTTTTTATTTTAGTTCTAATGATTACCTGCATAACTCTTGAAAGTATACTTAGTAGTTCCTTACTGATAAATCAAATTTGGACAGTATATGGTTATATCCTGATTTATATCTAAAAGTTATATTTAAATTTTACCACCTCTTTTCCAGCTTTCATATTTATATTTTGAGTTTTCCATTTACTAGGAGAGTAGTTTTAATTAATGTAATGAATCTTTTTTGTCTTGTTTCACATACTTTTGACAATATCTTTAAGTCTCTACTTTAACGCAAAATATGTTTGCAACTCTGTCCTTTGCTCTATCATTCCTGACAATCTCAAGTCTTACCTCTTTATACTCTATCTTGCAGCTACAATTAAGACTTTCTGTTTAGGGGACTTCCCTGGTGGTCCAGAGGTAAAGAATCGCCTTGCAATGCAGGGAACACAGATTCTATCAGTGTCCAGGTAACTAAGATCCCACATGCCACAGAACAACTAACCCTACATGCTCCAACTACTAAGCCTGTGAGCTCTCCCATGAGCCATGACTAGAGAGACCGTGAGTTGCAAGGAAAGATACCCTATGATGCAAAAAAGACCCTGAGTGCCACAACTAAGATCTAACAGCCAAATAAACAAATCAGTAAATAATTTAAAAGATTTTGTTTATCCTTTGGTTGATTCTTACATTCAAAACTAAGATATTATGATTATTCAAATATTGCCAAGTATGTCACTAAGATTACATTTCCTTCTCACCTATGCATTGTGTTAAACTTGAGTCATACTAACAATATCTATATTCATTTTTTTAAGCTCATTATTTGCTAAAAGACATGACATAGTTTCATTAAAAATAATTTTTGACAAACCTTTTTTTGTGTTGCTTGTTTTGATATGGTTTGAGTTTTTAGTTTAAGAGTGTGTGTGTGTCTTAATCATCACATCGTCAAGTCAGTTAAATTTTTGTACTGCTAAGCATACTAGATCCTGTCTCATGAACTCTGCATTCTCCTGGTACATTATTCCTTTTACATTCATCTTTTTAAGCAATGCTTGAAAGCACCTATTAGGGGTAAATATTTTAGGCACTTTGTTTATATGAGTACCTGGATGTTTATGCCATCTTCATTTAGGACTTCTTTTTAACTGCTTTTATAGTTGAGATAATGTTTTTCAAGATTCTGTGCCTTCCAACTTCATGATTTTTGTTTCACTTTACTGGAGAACATCCTGAAGTAAGGATGAGTGTATTGGAGCTCACATTTGTGAACCCATCAATATCTGAATGTGTAATTCCAACCTCACAAATTGATTTGTATCTATGTCTTCTAGCCTCCAAACTTTCCTTCAGAAACACCAAGACATTTCTCGGTTGTCTGTCTTCTCACATTAGTTTTTTTTTTTTTTTTTTTCCTGATGGTTAGTTTGATAGTACTTTGTAGTGGGCTTATTTTCTCACATTTAGATGGATTTTAGGATCCTTTATTTAGAAATGTATTTCAGAAATTTTATGAGACTAAAGTTTTCATCCCTTCTTTGCTTTTGAAAGCTTTGTTTAGTATTTCTAGTCATTACCGACTTCTATTATATAGTAATTATCAATTACTTATGTCTCTTTTCCTGCTCTCTCATTCAGGGACTTTTTATCATATTTTAAATTCTAAGTGTTTGTGTTTGTTCTCTGATATTTACTCCTATTTATTAATATACTAATATTTTATGTATGCCTTATATTGTCAAAAAGCCTGAAAATAACATGCAGAGTTTAAAGTATGCTTTCTCTTATCTCCTTAATTATGCTTCCCTAGAGGTCAGTATTTTTATTTGATTTTGATCTTTCTATTCCGCACTACCAATTCTCTAAATAGAGAAGCTTTTTTATTTTCTGTTTACCTTAGTAGATGGTAGGCTTAAGTAGCTGCCATGTGCTTCTTTTATTGCTGTGTAAGTAAATTTTTTTCTATACAATCCTAGAAGGAATTATTGAAGATCCTTTATGGAAGAAACTGATGAAATTTCTTACAGTATGATTAAGATTGAACAGGAAAAGAGGTTAAAAGACTACTAACTAGAATACATATATGAGTGTGAAACAGAAGATGCTGTGTAGAGAATAACAGACAGTACATTCATGTTTACTGGATACAGAGAGATGTGACATAGGTTCTGAGTTTGGCATTACAAGTAAGGCCAAGTCATGGGGCCCTTCATCTTATCTAAGTATATTGGAAAAAATGAGCTCAGTTAGAAAGTCCTATAATTTTTCAGGTGGAAACTGACATGGAGCTGAGCTAATAATTAGTAAAGAAAGATACAAAATATTACTGAGCTAGGCAATTGGTAGTAAGAGATTTAACTTAGGCAGGTTGATAAGGAGTCCAAGCCTAAGGTCCCTTTAAGGAGGAGGTGAACATTCTTTCTTTTTCACATTCTTTTGTCTTAGATATGTAGGCCTCATAGGCAGTAGTATCTCTTGTTCAAGGACATGCTTTTTCAGCTCAGAATGTATGTTATGAGAGAAGGTCTGGGTAAGACTTCCACAGCCTTGAGTTCTGGGTTAACCCATTCCTTCTGGCTAATCTTGTGCTGATATCATCCCAGGATGTATGTTATGAGAAAGGGTCTGGGCAAAATTTTCACAGCCTCAAGATATTTTTTCCTATTCTCAACAGTTAGCACAAAAGTATATAATGCCCTGCTTGAAACTAGCAAGGCAGGTAATCGTTCTATCCCCTTCTGATGTCTATGTCAGAAGCTCTTTTTCTGTCACTATCACTTGGATAACATTTCTACTACACAAAGCTCTGAGTGACTGAGACTATCTTCAGTCCAGGAGTTAAATCTTCTCCTTTGGAGACCATGAATCTGGGGAAATACCACAAGTTTTAATCTAACAGTAGTATGTGATGGAAACTGAAAAAGAAAAAGAAAAAAAATGCATCATGGAGAAAAAAAGAAATTGACTAACAAGAGGAAAAGTAGATCAGTAGTAATTTGAGGTGTGTACCTTGGGTACTTGAATAGTTAGCTTTGCTATCGATGATTATTGTCTATTCATGAAAAGAACTTATTGAGGATAAATGATCATTGATTCTAATTTGAACATGTTGCATATGAAGGAACACTGAGGCATTCAAGTGGGATATATATAACAAATACTGAATTTTAGAAATTTGAAATGTTACTAACAGTAAATGTGTATACTTTATATCTTCTCCTGCGAGAACTCCAAAATTGCAACTCACTGCTGAACAACTGTCAACAGGAAAATATTAGATCCCACTAAAAACAGATACCACACATCCAAGGGCAGAGGAAAAGCTCCAACAAGATAGTAAGAGGGGTGAAATAACATTTAGAATCAACACCCATACCTGCCAGAGATGTTCAGAGGTGTGCATACAAGGACCCAGAGCCTTCACAGAGACTGAGTGGTTTGAGGGCCTTTGAGTGTTTGAGTGTCTCTTATGGAAGCATGGGTCAGCAGTGGCCTAACGTGGGGACAGGGGCTCTGGCTGCAGCAGACCTGGGACATGAAGTGTGTAACATAAACCCTCTTGGAGGGGGTTGCCATTAGCCCCACCATATAGCTACCAAGCAGATGACCCACAAATTGCAGAACAATTATACCAAAGAAATTCTCACGCCATTAAGAAACTTCTAAGACCCAAAACCGATTCCAAACCTGGGGATTGAGCAAAGAGTAGAACCCTCAGGGACTGACTATGGAGGCCAGTAGGATTTGATTACAGAACTTCCACAGGCCTGGGGAAACAGACTCTTGAAGGGCACAAACAAAACCTTGTGAACACCAGGAGCCAAGAGAAAGAAGAAGTGTCACAATAGACTGAACCAGACTTGCCTGTCAGTGTCCAGGAGTCTCCATGGAAGGCTTGGGTTGAGGTGGGCTGCTATATGTCCAGGAGCACTGAATTCAACAGTGCTGGCCTAAGTTCTTTGGAAGAGGGAGGGAACACAACCCCACCCATCAACAGAAAGTTGGATTAAAATTTACTGAGTATGACCCCGCCCATCAGAACAAGACCCAGATTCCCCCACAGTCAGTATCTCCATCAGAAGGCAGAAAGAATGAAAACCAAAATCACAAAAAACTAACCAAACTGACACATAGATCACAGCCTTGTCTAACTCAATATAACTATGAGCCATGCCATGTAGGGCCACCCAAGACAGATGGGTCAAGTTGAGAGTTCTGACAAAATGTGGTTCACTGGAGAAGGGAATAGCAAAATACTTCAATATTCTTGCCTTTGAAACCCATGGACAGTATGAAAAGGCAAAAAGATATGACACTGAAAGATGATCTTCCCAGGTTGGGAGGTGCCCAATATGCTACTGGAGAAAAGTAGAGAAATAACTCCAGAAAGAATGAAGAAATGTAGCCAAAGAGAAAACAACACCCAGTTATGGATGTGACTGGTGATGGAGGTAAAGTCCAATGGTGTAAAGAACAATATTGTGTGGGAACCTAGAATGTTAGGTCCGTGAATCAAGGTAAATTTGAAGTGGTCTAACAGGAGATGGCAAGAGTGAACACTGATATTTTAGGAATCAGTGAACTAAAATGGACTGGAATGGGCTAATTTAATTCAGATGACCAATATATTTACTAATGTGGGCAAGAATCTCTTAGAAGAAATACAGTAGCCCTCATAACCAATGAAAGAGTCCAAAATGCATACTTGTGTGTAATCGCAAAAATGACAGAATGATCTCTGTTCGTTTCCAAGGCAAACCACTCAGTATCACAGTAATCCAAGTCCATGCCCCAACACCTAATGCCAAAGAAGCTGAAGTTTAATGGTTCTAAAATGAGAGCCTACAATGCCTTCTAGAAATAAATTAAAAAAAAAAAAAAGATGTCCTTTTCATCATAGGGGACTGGAATGCAAAATTAGGAAGTCAAGAGATAACTGCAGTCACAGGCTAGTTTGCCTTTGGAGTACAAAATGAAGCAGAACAAAGGCTAACAGAGTTTTGCCAAGAGAAAAACTGGTATAACAAACTGGTGCACACTGGTAAAGCAAACACAGTTTACCAACAACATTAGACGATTCTACAAATGGACATCTCCAGATGGTCAATACCAAAATCAGACTGATTCTATTCTCTGCAGCCAAATATGGAGAATCTCTATACAATCAGCAAAAACAACCAGGAGCTGACTGTGGCTCAGATCATGAACTCCTTATTGCCAAATTCAGGCTTAAATTGAAGAAGGTAGGGAAAACCATTAGACCATTCAGGTATGACCTAAATCAAATCCCTTAAGATTATACAGTGGAGGTACCAAATAAATTCAAGTGATTAGATTCGACAGACAAAGTGCCTGAAGAATTATGGACTGAAGTTAGGGACATTGTACAGGAAGCAGTGATCAAGACCATCTCTAAGAAAAATAAATTCAAAAAGGCAAAATGGTTGTCTGAGGAGGCCTTACAAATAACTGAGAAAATAGGAGAAGCTAAAGGCAAAAGAGAAAAGGAAAGATATACCCATCTGAATGAAGAGTTCCAAAGAATAGCAAGGAGAGACAAGAGAGCCTTCCTCAGTGATCAATGCAAAGAAATAAGGGAAAAAAATGAAATGGAAAAGACCATAGATCTCTTCCAGAAAATCAGAGATGCCAGGGGAACATTTCATGTAAAGATGGGCACAATAAAGCACAGAGAGAGTTACATGTATCTAACAGAAGCAGAAGATAATAAGAAGAGGTGGCAAGAATACATAGAAAAGCTATACAAAAAAAGATCTTAATGACCCAAATAACCACAATGACATGATCACTCACCTAGAGCCAGACATCCTGGAATGAGAAGTCAAGTGGGCCTTAGGAAGCATCACTATGAACAAAGCTAGTAGAGTTGGTTGAACTCTAGTCTATCTATTTCAAATGCTAAAAGATTATGCCATTAAAGTGCTGCACTCATTATGCCAGCAAATTTGGAAAACTCAGCAGTGGCCACAGGACTGGAAAAGGTCAGTTTTCATTCCAACCCCAAGAAAGTCAATGTCAAAGAATACTCAAACTACCACACAATCAGTAATGCTCAAAATTCTCCAAGCAAATCTTCAACTGTATGTGAACCATGAACTTCCAGATGTTCAAACTGGTTTTAGAAAAGGCAGAGGAACCAGAGATCAAATTGCTAGCATCTGTTGGATCATCCAAAAAGCAAGAGAGTTCCAGAAAAACATCTACTTCTGCTTTATTGACTATGCCAAAGCTTTTGACTGTGTGGATCACAACAAACTGTGGAAAATTCTTCAAGAGATGGGAATACCAGACCATCTGACCTTCCTCTTGAGAAATCTGTATGCAGGTCAGGAAGCAACAGTTAGAACTGGACATGAAACAACAGACTGGTTCCAAATAGGAAAAGGAGTACATCAAGGCTGTATATTGTCACCATGCTTATTTAACTTATATGCAGCGTACATCATGAGAAGTTCTGGGCTGGAAGAAACACAAGCTGCAATCAAGACTGCTGGGAGAAATATCAATAGCCTCAGATATGCAGATGACACCACTCTTACGGCAGAAAATGAAGAACTAAAGAGACTCCTGATAAAAGTGAAGGAGAAGAGTGAAAAAAAATGGCTTAAAACTCAACATTCAGAAAACTAATATCATGGCATCTGGTCTCATCACTTCATGGCAAATAGATGGGAAAACAGTGGCAGACTTTATTCTGGGGGGCTTCAATATCAGTTGGTGACAGCAGCCATTAAATTAAAAGATGCTTGCTCCATAGGAGAAAAATAATGACCAAGCTAGACAGCAGATTAAAGCAGACATTACTTTGCCAACAAAGGTCTGTCTAATCAAAGCTATGGTTTTTCCACAGTTTCCATCTATGGATGTGAGAGTTGGACCATAAAGAAAGCTGAGCACCAAAGAATTCATGTTTTTGAACTGTGGTGTTCAAGAAGACTCTTGAGAGTCCCTTGGAATGCAAGGATATCTAACCAGTCATTCCCAAAGGAAATCAGTCCTGAATATTCATTGGAAGGACTGATGCTGAAGCTGAAACTACAATGCTTTTGTCACCTGATGTAAAGTATTGACTCATTGGAAAAAACACTGATGTTGGGAAAATTGAAGGCAGGATTAAAAATGGATGATAGAGGATAATTTGCTTGGATAGCACCACTGACTTGATGGACATGAGTTTTAGCAGGCTCCAGAATTTGGTAATGGACAGGGAAGCCTGGCATGCTGCAGTCCATGGAGTTGCAATGAGCCAGACACAACTCTGTGACTGAATTGAACTGAAATGTACTAAAATAGCTAAGTTTTAAATTATACAGTATGGAGTCAGTTCCACAGAGATGGTAATCAAAAGCCCAATAACATCTGAGTAAATACAGTAGGTACACTTGCCTGGAAAATCCCATGGATGGAGGAGCCTGGTAGGCTGCAGTCCATGGGGTCTCGAAGAGTCGGACACGACTGAGAGACTTCACTTTCACTTTTCACTTTCATGCATTGGAGAAGGAAATGGCAACCCACTCCAGTGTTCTTGTCTAGAGAATCCCAGGGACGGTGGAGCCTGGTGGACTGCCGTCTATGGGGTCACACAGAGTCGGACACGACTGAAGTGACTTAGCAGCAGCAGCAGCAAATACAGTAGGAACTAAAATTTTTTTAAAAAAATGAAATGAAATAATTTGATGGAGAAATCCTTAAAAAAATGTAGAAAAAGTGAAAAAAGGCATCAGAAAACTGAAATATGAGAATCAGAAAGGGCATGGGTTTATGATCACTGAGTGAGAAAACATTTTCAGATGGAGGTTGTAGAGAACATTATCTGATAGGAGTATTTTGTACCAATGGTCTCTTCTACTAGTATGGTTTTGTTACCTGAAAATGAAATGAAAGTGTTAGTCACTCGGTCGAGTCCAACTTTTTGTGATCCCATGGACTGTAGCCCACCAGACTCCTCTGTTAATGAGATTCTCCAGGCAAAAGTGGATTGCCATTCCCTTCTCCAAGGAGCTTCCCCACCCAGGGATCAATCCCGGGTCTCCCACATTGCAGGCAGATTCTTTACCATCTGAGCCACAGAAAGATCTTCTAAGACTACTCATGCTAAACTAAGACTCATTATTATCCATTTCATAATAACTGGGTCTTTTATTTAAGTAAGTTTTCCTATCACAATGATTCTCATATACATATTTAGTTGTTTATCAACTAAATGGTGAACTATTATTTGTTCACCATTATTCCCTCTGATTAAAGAGTCATTGAGAAAGCAGCTTTCTTTATTTTATTCATCATTATATAACATAAATTTATCTCAGTTTTTGACACCTGGTAGTAATTTCTCATTAAATATTTATTTAATAAAATAACAAAATTATAGTATAGAAGGAGAGGAAGGTAGAGAAAAAAATTCCAATGGATTTGAAAAATAAGAGATTACAGGATACCTAATTAAGAGGATGGTAGGTGGACTAATAGTAATAATAATAGGAGGAAATTCAGCTTTTACTGTATTTCAGGTACTTTGTTAACTACTTCTCATATATTCTCTCATTTAGTCATCAAGACAACTATAAGATTATTATTACTTACATCTCAATTCCAAACATTAGATAACAATGGGCAGGAAAGTTTAAATTTCAACACTAAAGAAGTATTGAGCTCAGGAATCAGTTCAGATCAGATCAGTCGCTCAGTCGTGTCCGACTCTTTGCGACCCCATGAATCGCAGCACGCCAGGCCTCCCTGTTCATCATCAACTCCCGGAGTTCACTGAGACTCACGTTCATCGAGTCAGTGATGCCATCCAGCCATCTCATCCTCTGTCGTCCCCTTCTCCTCTTGCCCCCAATCCCTCCCAGCATCAGAGTCTTTTCCAATGAGTCAACTCTTCACATGAGGTGGCCAAAGTACTGGAGTTTCAACTTTAGCTTCATTCCTTCCAAAGAAATCCCAGGGCTGATCTCCTTCAGAATGGACTGGTTGGATCTCTTTGCAGTCCAAGGGACTCTCAAGAGTCTTCTCCAACACCACAGTTCAAAAGCATCAATTCTTTGGCACTCAGCCTTCTTCACAGTCCAACTCTCACATCCATACATGACCACAGGAAAAACCATAGCCTTGACTAGATGAATCTTTGTTGGCAAAGTAATATCTCTGCTTTTGAATATGCTATCTAGGTTGGTCATAACTTTCCTTCCAAGAAGTGTCTTTTAATTTCATGGCTGCAGTCACCATCTGCAGTGATTTTGGAGCCCAGAAAAATAAAGTCTGACATTGTTTCCACTGTTTCCCCATCTATTTCCCATGAAGTGATGGAACCGAATGCCATGATCTTCGTTTTCTGAATGTTGAGCTTTAAGCCAACTTTTTCACTCTCCACTTTCACTTTCATCAAGAGGTTTTTTAGCTCCTCTTCACTTTCTGCCAAGTCTATGTTATCTTTGTAGATACCATGTTTTTAACGTGCTCTGATTTTAGTGGGTTATGAATTAAATGAGAAACAGTGAAGAGACTGAGACTATCTGCTTTTAAGAATCTTAAAGAAAGAATAAACACATGTTTGTATTGAGTATATTTGGAGAGGGTACATTACAGAACCTGAACATGTTATATGATAAGACTAAGAAGTAGTCAAATTCTTGTCAGAAGATGTTGAAACAAGAAAGTCAATGATGTAAACTCTGGAGGATTCAGTTGGCCATGAAATGATAAATAAAGGTAGCAATAAATACTCTCATATTGGAAAAAAAAACATATTGGGAGTCGGTGTGAAAAGGGACACCAAGTTAAAAACCTTTGCTCATACAGACTTCAGGAAATTTGCTTGGTGTGGGGAGTATGTAGAAGAAAAGGCCGTATGATCGATGACAACACCATGGAGGAATTAAAAAATCTGGTCTTCACTAAAATGTTGCTCATAAATAAGGTATTGGGATTGAAGATGTGAGAAAGCAGCTGGTTGACCATCTCCTGAATTTCATAGTGTCGGGAGTAGAAGTCAATTAAATTGCACCTGAGATAAATAAAATTACCTTCAGAAGAGTTAATTGTTGTTTTTATGGTCTTTCTATGAGATAAAATTTAGATATCACATTGTACAGTAGAGGACCTTGGATTGATAACAATTCAGTTCAGTTCAGTTCAGTCACTCAGTTATGTCCAACTCTTTGTGACCCCATGAACTGCAGCACACCATACCTCTCTGTCCAGCACCAACTCCTGGAGTCCACCCAAACCCATGTCCATTGAGTCGGTGATACCATCCAACCATCTCATCCTCTGTCGTCCCCTTCTCCTCCTGCCCTCAATCTTTCCCAGCATCAGGGTCTTTTAAAATGAGTCAGCTGTTAGCATCAGGTGGCCAAAGTATTGGAGTTTCAGCTTCAACATCAGTCCTACCAATGAACATCCAGGACTGATCTCCTTTAGGATGGACTGGTTGGATCTCCTTGCAGTCCAAGGGACTAGCAAGAGTCTTCTCCAACACCACAGTTAAAATGCATCAGTTTTGATATTTGGCAAAACTAATACAGTTATGTAAAGTTTTAAAAAAAATAAATAAAATAAAATAAAATTATATTAAAAAAAAATAAAGACACCATCCGTCAAAATAAAATAAAATAAAATAAAATGCATCAGTTCTTCAGTGCTCAGATTTCTTTATATTCCAACTCTCACATCCATACATGACCACTGGAAAAACCATAGCCTTGACTAGAAGGACCATTCTTGGCAAAGTAATGTCTCTGCTTTTTAATATGCTGTCTAGGTTGGTCATAACTTTCCTTCCAAGGAGTAAGTGTCCTTTAATTTCATGGCTGCAATCTCCATCTGCGGTGATTTTGGAGCTCCCAAAAATAAAGTTTGACACTGTTTTCACTGTTTCCCCATGTATTTGCCATGGATTGATGGGACCAGCTGCCATGATCTTAGTTTTCTGAACGTTGAGCTTTAAGCTGGCTTTTCACTCTCCTCTTTCACTTTTATCAAGAGACTCTTTAGTTCTTCATTTTCTGCCATAAGGGTGGTGTCATCTGCATATCTGAGGTTATTGATATTTCTCCCAGCAATCTTGATTCCAGCTTGTGCTTCCTCCAGCCCAGTGTTTCTCATGATGTACTCTGCATATAAGTTAAATAAGCAGGGTGACAATATACAGCCTTGACGTACTTCTTTTCTTATTTGGAACCAGTTTGTTGTTCCATGTCCAGTTCTAACTGTTGCTTCCTGACCTGCATACAGGTTTCTCAAGAGGCAGGTCAGGTGGTCTGGTATTCCTATATCTTGAAGAATTTTGCATAGTTTATTGTGATCCACACAGTCAAAGGCTTTGGAATAGTCAATAAAGCAAAAATGGATATTTTTCTGGAACTCTCTTGTTTTTTCGATGATCCAGCAGATGTTGGCAATTTGATTTCTTGTTCCTCTGCCTTTTCTAAAACCAGCTTGAACATCTGGAAGTTCACAGTTCACATATTGCTTAAGTCTGGCTTCGAGAATTTTGAGCATTACTTTACTAGCATGTGAGATGAGTGTAATTGTGTGGTAGTTTGAATGTTCTTTGGCATTGCCTTTCTTTGGGATTGGAATGAAAACTGATCTTTTCCAGTCCTGTGATAACTCTTAAGATATTAGAATTGTTTGATTCATAATGCTCCATGATGCTATCATTCCCAGTCTGTGGACTAGACAAAAACAAAAACAGAAATAAGTGAAACAACTTTAGCATTTGTTCAGTTAATTAATATTACAATTCTAATATATTGACATTTACACAGCACTTTATTTTCATAACTGCTACAAAACTAAATTTGAAGAGCTTTAGTAGTGAAGGAAAAGGAAACAGTAAATCAACATTTTTTATTACTTTTTGCACACAGTTTGTGTTCTCAGCTTAATAGAAGTTACTACTGTAAATACATATGTGTGTGTGTGTGTGTGTGTGTGTATAGGCTTCCCTCATTGGTAAAGAATATGCCTGCAATGCTAGAGACCTGGGTTTGATCCCTGAGTTGGGAAGATCGCTTGGAGAAGGGAATTGCTACCTACTCCAGTATTCTTGCCTGGAGAATTCCATGGACAGAGGAGTCTGGAAGGCTACAGTCTATGGGGTTGCAAAGAGATGAATGTGACTGAGCTACTAACACTTTCTTTCACTTTCATATGAAATATAGAGTATCACATTTGCCTTCAAGATGCTAGCGATGCATCTGTAGTGACAATAGAAAAATTATGAAATAATTAGGGAACATTCATGAGAAAAACTGTGAAACTGAATTACACATATAATAGAAGAAAAAGAAAGGGAGAGTAATCAATTACAGCTAGAGTAATCAAAAGATGGCTACAATGAATCAGGTTGAACTTATTCTAGATCTTGGGAAATATGTAAGATTTAGATAAACAGAAGGTGAATTAAAATCACAATAGAATAATATCCAGAGCCAAGGGTTTAAGGTATCAAAGGGCAAGGGTCTTGAAGGATGCCAAAGCTTCTGCAGGTAGCTGAAGTCATCAGATCACAATCAAAAGCAACTGCACAAAAATTCAGCAAGAAATAACCAGAGGCACTGTGGCAGATATTCTGATTGTTTGCAAAGTGAAGAGGAGCAGATTGACCAGATGGGACTACAAAAACCAGATATAGGGTAGATCTTTTCAAAAATAAGCATCAAGATACTCATTAAATTGAAAAGCAGATCCCATGGTGGTGACAGGTTTTGAAAAGAATGGGTGGAAATAAACATAAGCCACAGTTTTGCTTTTCAAAGCCATACTTGTACAGATGGAAAATACCTTCAAATATGAAAGATAAGAGAGTGGGACACAAAGCCGAGACCTTCATGTTGCAATTTGAGTTTTCTCTGTGTTTTTACACTTTAAATCTTAAATGGAATAGCTTCTATTATTTCAAATATTATCCTCTGATATTTGATTGCATATTTAACATCTCTAATGTGCTAAAACTTAAAAAGTTCACTTTGTATAATAAATCAGTAATAATATTCATGAGAAAACAATTATTGTTTAAGGTGACTGACATTTGAAAAATGTACATCTACTCTGCTTATTTACAAAATGTTTGTAGTTATTGTTATTTGATATCACTTATAACTTATCTTGTGGCTTAGATATGACTTTTTTCTTTGAAGTTCTTCACAAATTTTGTTATACCTTTCATGTATGGTTGAATTTTAAAATAGGTTATGACTGATTTTATTGGCACTGCAATTAGATATATGGCAATGGCACCCCACTCCAGTACTCTTGCCTGGAAAATCCCATGGACGGAGGAGCCTGGTGGGCTGCAGTCCATGGGGTCACTAGAGTCGGACACAACTGAGCGACTTCACTTTGACTTTTCACTTTCATGCATTGGAGAAGGAAATGGCAACCCACTCCAGTGTTCTTGCCTGGAGAATCCCAGGGATGGGAAGCCTGGTGGGCTGCCATCTATGGGGTCGCACAGAGTTGGACACGACTGAATCAACTTAGCAGCAACAGCAGCATACCTACTTTATGTTATTGATAAGTTACCATGAAGTCTATTGAGAATTTCAAAGATTAAATAGATTATGTCACAAGAGATAAGAATGAATGATTAAGTATATAGATTGATGAAGAAATAAATTATTATAGCACATAACTGTTTTTATGAGATTAATAACCTAATGCTAATGAAATATAAGTAAATGGTAATTTTTTGCCAGTCATTTTCTTCTCTCCAACTAGGAAACTATAAAAATATATGAAACTATAAGTTTATTATTTGTTAGAGTGGTCTTCATGAGTGAGCCTTAATTTAAATGAATATTAGTCCAGAGCAATGAGTAATTAAAGCCTTTATGCCAGAGTGATAAGAGGTTTGAGTTTTATTTGGCCCATACCTACACTCCAAAGTAAGGTGAATAAAATCAAAATGTAACAATTAAGTATGTTACAGTATATAGAGTTAGTAGGCTGCAATCCATGGGGTCGCTAAAAGTCGGACATGACTGAGCAACTTCACTTTCATTTTTCACTTTCATGCATTGGAGAAGGGAATGGCAACCCACTCCAGTGTTCTTGCCTGGAGAATCCCAGGGACGGGGGAGCCTGGTGGGCTGCCATCTCTGGGGTCGCACAGAATCAGACACTACTGAAGCGACTTAGCAGCAGCAGCAGCATACAGAGTTAGCAAATTTGCCTTTATTTGGATTATTCTAATGCTTGAATGAATTATAACTATTATTCAAAAGTGTTTTCTGCTAAAATCATTATAGAAAGCAAAACAACTTTGATACTAGAACCTTACTAAGGTCAGAAGAATACTATACAACAACTTCTATCATAATTATAGATAAAATATAAACATAAAAAGACATTAACAAATAGAATCCAAAGATATTAGAAGAGAACATTATATAATTTGGGTTTCCCTGGCAGTTCAGTAATAAAGAATCTGCCTGCCAAAGCAGGAGATAAGGATTTGATCTCTGGGTCAGGAAGATCCCCTGGAGAAGGAAATGGCAACCCTCTCTATTATTCTTGCCTAGGAAATCCCATTGACAAAAGAGCCTGGTGAGCGACAGTCCCTGGGGTCTCAAGAGTCAGACATGACTTATCAACTAGACAACAGCTATATAATTCCTAAGCTTACTTTATTCTAATAATGCAAGTGTTGTATAATGTTTGGGAATTAATATAACTCACATTAATAGTGTAAATAGAAAAATAACATATTAATAAAACACATATCATAAAACTCAAAACAATTTTATAGTTCAGACTAGTTCAGTCGCTCAGTTGTATCTGACTCTTTGCTACCTGTCCATCACCAACTCCCGGAGTTAACCCAAACTCATGTCCATTGAGTCGGTGATGCCATCCAGCCATCTCATCCTCTCTCATCCCCTTCTCCTCCTGCCCCTAATCCCTCCCAGCATCAGGGTCTTTTCCAATGAGTCAACTCTTCACATCAAGTGGCTAAAGTATTGGAGTTTCAGCTTCAGCATCAGTCCTTCCAATGGACAGCCAGGACTGATCTCCTTTAGGATGGACTGGATGGATCTCCTTACAGTCCAAGGGACTCTCAAGAGTCTTCTCCAACACCATAGTTCAAAAGCATCAATTCTTCGGTGCTCAGCCTTCTTCACAGTCCAACTCTCACATCCATACATGACCACAGTAAAAACCATAGCCTTGACTAGACAGAACTTTGTTGGCAAAGTAATGTCTCTGCTTTTGAATATGCTATCTAGGTTGGTCATAACTTTCCTTCCAAGGAGTAAGCGTCTGTTAATTTCAAGGCTGCAATCACCATCTACAGTGATTTTGGAGCCCCCCAAAATAAAGTCTGCCACTGTTTCCACTGTTTCCTCATCTATTTGCCATGAAGTGATGGGACCAGATGCCATGATCTTTGTTTTCTGAATGTTGAGCTTTAAGCCAACTTTTTCACTCTCCTCTTTCTCTTTCATCAAGAGGCTCTTTATTTCTTCTTCACTTTCTGCCATAAGGGAGGTGTCATCTGCATATCTGAGGTTATTGATATTTCTCCTGGCAATCTTGATTCCAGCTTGTGCTTCTTCAATAGCAGCGTTTCTCATGATGTACTCTGCATAGAAGTTAAATAAGCAGGGAGACAATATACAGCCTTAATGTACTCCTTTTCCTGTTTGGAACCAGTCTGTTGTTCCATGTCTAGTTCTAACTGTTGTTTCCTGACCTGGATACAGATTTCTCAAGAGGCAGGTCAGGTGGTATGGGAGTCCCATGTCTTTCAAAATTCTCCACAGTTTATTGTGATCCACACTGTCAAAGGCTTTGGAATAGTCAACAAAACAGAAATAGATGTTTTTCTGGAACTTTCTTGCTTTTTTGATGATCCAGTGGATGTTGGCAATTTGATCTGTTTTCCTCTGCCTTTTCTAAAACCAGCTTGAACATCTGGAAGTTCATGATTCATGTATTGCTGAAGCCTGGCGTGGAGACTTTTGAGCATTACTTTACTAGCATGTGAGATGAGTGCAATTGTGCAGTAGTTTGAGCACAGAGTACCTGATAAACTATGGACAAAGGTTCCTGACATTTTACAGGAGACAGGGATCAAGACCATGCCCATGGAAAAGAAATGCAAAAAAAGCAAAATGGCTGTCTGAGGAGGCCTTACAAATAGCTGTGAAAAAAAGAGAAGTGATAAGCAAAGGAGAAAAGGAAAGATATAAGCATGTGAATGTAGAGTTCCAAAGAATAGCAAGTAGAGAAAATAAAGCCTTCCTCAGTGAGCAATGCAAAGAAATAGAGGAAAACAACAGAATGGGAAAGACTAGAGATCTCTTCAAGAAAATTAGAGATGCCAGGGGAACATTTCATGAAAAGATGGGCTCAATAAAGGACAAAAATGGTATGGACCTAACAGAAGCAGAAGATATTAAGAAGAGGTGGCAAGAATACACAGAAGAACTGTACAAAAAAGAGCTTCACAACCCAGATAATAATGATGGTGTGATCACTCACCTAGTGCCAGACATCCTGGAATGTGAAGTCAAGTGGGCCTTAGAAAGCATCACTTCGAACAAAGCTAGTGGAAGTGATGGAATTCCAGCTGAGCTATTTCAAATCCTGAAAGATGATGCTGTGAAAGTCCTGCACTCAATATGCTAGCTAATTTGGAAAACTCAGCAGTGGTCACAGGACTGGAAAAGGTGAGTTTTCATTACAATCCTAAAGAAAGGCAATGCCAAAGAATGCTCAAATTACTGCACAGTTTTATAGTATAAATGTTTATTTAATATATAATATTTAGGAATGTTTTATTCTGATAGAGTATCTTAAATAACTATAAAGCAAATATGGTATTTTTTGATGAACTATTGGAAACTTTCTCTTTGAAACTGACAATAAAACAAGGATGCCCTCAATTACCACTTCTACTTAGCAAATATTTGGTGTAATACAGCAACAAAAAGCAAAAGTGATGATAAAATCTAGTTGCCTCTATTCTCAGGTCACATGGGAAAATCTCAGAAAATCTAAAATAATCTAAAAGCTAATTATCAGAATTTAAAAGCAACTTTTACAAAATTTATGTCTATAAAATACCCAATCATATTTTCATATGGAAACAGATGAAAATAAAAATAAATTAAAAGATAACATTCTAAGTAACAGCAAGATCTTCAATTACTTAAAAGTTGGCTTAAAGCTCAACATTCAGAAAATGAAGATCATGGCATCTGGTCCCATCACTTCATGGGAAATAGATGGGGAAACAGTGGAAACAGTGTCAGACTTTATTTTTCTGGGTTCCAAAATCACTGCAGATGGTGACTGCAGCCATGAAATTAAAAGATGCTTACTCCTTGGAAGGAAAGTTATGACCAACCTAGATAGCATCTTCAAAAGCAGAGACATTACTTTGCCAACAAAGTTCCGTCTAGTCAAGACTATGGTTATTCCTGTGGTCATGTATGGATGTGAGAGTTGGACTGTGAAGAAGGCTAAGCACCAAAGAATTGATGCTTTTGAATTGTGATGTTGGAGAAGACTCTTGAGAGTCCTTGGACTGCAAGGAGATCCAACCAGTCCATTCTGAAGGAGATCAGCCCTGGATGTTCTTTGGAAGGAATGATGCTAAAGCTGAAACTCCAGTACTTTGGCCACCTCATGCAAAGAGTTGACTTATTGGAAAAGACTCTGATGCTGGGAGGGATTGGGGGCAAGAGGAGCAGGGGACGGCAGAGGATGAGATGGCTGGATGGCATCACTGACTCAATGGATGTGAGTCTGAGTGAACTCCGGGAGTTGGTGTTGGACAGGGAGGCCTGGCGTGCTGTGATTCATGGGGTCGCAAAGAGTCGGACACGACTGAGCGACTGATCTGATCTGATCTGATAACATAATCTAATGAACAACACTAAAAAATTCTACATATCAGGAAATTTACATAATATTACTAAGAAATATCAAAGAAGATCTAAACAAATGGAAGGATTTGTTACATTTATTGATTGGAAGATTATATTTTCAACAACTTCCAGTTTTCTTTCTCTCTCTCTCTCTCTCTCTCTCTCTCTCTCTCTACATACATACACACACACACACACACACATATATTTATAAAACAAAAAGTGAAACTGTTAGTTGCTCAGTCCCGCCCAACCATTTGCTATTCCATTGACTGTAGTCTGCCAGACTCCTCTGTCCGTGGACTTCTTCAGGCAAGAACACTGGAGTGGGTAGCCATTCCTTTCTCCAGGGGATCTTCCCAACCCTGGAGTTGAACTGGAGTCTCCTGTACTGCAGGAAGATTCTTTCCCAC
This sequence comes from Bubalus kerabau, assembly GCF_029407905.1. Lineage (NCBI taxonomy): Eukaryota > Metazoa > Chordata > Mammalia > Artiodactyla > Bovidae > Bubalus > Bubalus kerabau. The sequence goes on along the minus strand of NC_073625.1, from coordinate 78,882,296 downwards.
CTGAGCCACTAGGAAAGCCCTATCTATCTATTAAACCCAATGCAATTCTTGTTAAAATATAAAGTTTTTTTCTTTATTTCTTTTTTCCCCCCAAGGGGAATTGATAGGTTCGTCGTTCTCAGTTTCAAAGAAAATCAGAGGGGCAAATGAAACTAAGATAATTTTTGTTGTTGTTCAGTTGTGCAGTCGTGTCTGACTCTTAGTGAGCCCATGGACTGCAGCATGTCAGGCCTCCCTGTCCTTCACCATCTCCCTTTGCTTGCTCAAACTCATGTCCATTGTGTTGGTGATGCCATCCAACCATCTCATCCTCTGTTGTCCCCTTCTCTTCCTGCCTCCAATCTTTACCAGCATCAGGGTCTTTTCTGATGAGTCGGCTCTTTGCATCAGGTGACCAAAGTATTGGAGCTTCAGCATCAATCCTTCCAACAAATATGCAGAATTTATTTCCTTTAGGACTGATTGGTTTGATCTCCTTGCAGTCCAAGGAAATCTCAGGAGTCTTACCCAACACCATAATTCAAAAGCATCAATTCTTCAGCGTTCAACCTTCTTTATGGTCCAACTCTCACATCCATTAATAATTTTAAGTTAGAACAACAAAATGGAGGCTGCCAGTGACATTTGACATTCCTTGTAGACACATCATTCCAATCTTCACATAGTTTTCTTCTCCATGTCTCTGTGTGTACTTTTCCAATTTTTGTAAGTATACTTACTGAATTAGAGGCCACCAGAACTCTGTATGAAATCATCTTGATCCTTATATTAAATTTATCAGCAAAGACCTTATTTCCAAATAAAGTCACATTCCATGTTTTCTTTTTTTTTCCCCTGCTCCATGCAGTGGGTGAGATGTTAGTTCCCTGATAAGGGATCGAACACATACCCCCTGCAATGAAGCATGGGATCTTAACCATGGGGCTGCCAGGAAAGTCCTTAAGGTCACATTCTAATGTTCTGAGTATATGTGTACTTTGGAGGGAAATTATTCAATCCATTATAGTTATTCTTCAGTAAAGTATTTACAGAAAAAAATATATTAATATAGTATCAAAACAATATTAGTTTAATACTCATGAGGTATATTAGTTTTAGCTAAATTGTTTTCATGAGACATTAAAATTTTATCTCAGGTCCCTTTTTATCAATAAAATTATATAAACAGGCATATATATATATTTGTATACTCCTGTTATATATATGTGTGATATATACATATATATATATATACATTCTTTTTACAAAACATTTCTATCATATTGAAATATATATGTTTTCCACTTTTTGTGTTATGTTTATTTTCCTTTGCCTTTAATATAATAGACTTACAATTTTAAATCTGACAAAATGAAAAAACAAAACTAGTTTTGTGGATATTGATTGACTTCGAATAACTGTGTGTATAAGCTTAAAGTCAGTGATCACAAGATAAGTGGACTGTTAATATATTGTTAATAATTCTACAACTTATTATGCTATGGAACTATGTGTGATCTACAAATTTAAAAGTTAAAGAGGCTTTATTTCTTATATTGCAACATGATTTTAAAAAAATCTTCAGATACCAGATTAAAGACACTAAAAACATTAATATATAACCACAGAATTCTTACTGATATAACCTGATTTTTAAAATCTAGAGATAGTTTAGGGTTTAGTCCTCACTTTTTCACAAACCAATTCCTTTCTGTTTTGCATGCAATATGATCACCATGATTTTCTATGTGGCACATTAGAATAAAGAGTTCTATCTTTAATCCATACAGCTTTTAAAACAATCTCAATTTCTAAATTAAGAAAGGAGTGTTTTAGCATTGCTTGTTTATATGAATACCAAGATATCTATCTTGATTTTATGTTGTTTGTAAGCTCTGGAGATACTAAGGATAATTTCATCTTTGTTACATTCTTGGATAATCTGTTCTGAGGCTTTGTGTTTTACTGACATACAATGTTCAGATTTTATTTTTCCTTAGTGGAGTTTGTTGTTTAGCCTTGCTGTCACTAAAGCTTGTTATTGTTTATCCTGCTCATTCAGCTGCAAGGTTCAATCCCTGTCCATCATGCTCTCTAATGCCCAATGTCTGCAGTTTCTTGCAACTTTTTTCTTTTGTTTATTGGCATAAGCTCTTTTTTCCCTTTGGGAAGATCATAGCTTATCTTATTAAGAAGAACCATTTAAAAATATTCTCTCATTTTCAAAATTTAGCATTTATAGAGAGAGAGAAAGAAGAAAAGAAAGTAAATGTTTTAGTAACAATACATTTGAAATTAATTAGCAAAACCAATTAGAAAACAAATTTAGTCAGTATAGAGTTATAGCATTAAGGAAACAAACATATAAAAAATGTTTTAAAAAATATCCAAAATATGGCTTCTCTAGTCATCTAGTGGGAGTATTAAGACAAAAAACTGTCTCAGAAAATCTACACCCCCAGTATATGAGGTCCAGTTAATAAAGTTTTGTGAAATAGACTTTCTGTCATCCCAAAATGCATAGATTAACAAAAATTATTTGATAAAACAATATGCTTCAGATACAGAAAAATCTTTCATTCTATACCATTTATGTATAATATAGCAGGTGATAAAAAATAGTCGTGATTGGCAGATGTTACAGGTATCCCATTTCATATCACCTTGGCACTCACTATAACAGATATCCAGAAGTTTTGTTACTGCAAGAGCCTATACATCTACAACTGATGACTTGCTAATAAGCATTTAGCTTGACAGCAGGCTAGAAATGCTAGCCAAGTGAATGTCCAGGGAACATTCCTCATCCATTGACGGACCAGGAGAAGAATTACAACAGCTTCCTTAGTTTATTGTTGGGACAAAATATATGTACACACATTCAGTGTGAGAGCTCCACACTAGCAGGATCAGCATTAGCTAGGGGTTAGTCAGAAGTTCTAGGGACCCATGTAAGACCTAATGAGTCAGAATCTCTGGGGAACAAGCTTCAGAAACTGCTTTAACTAGCTTTGTATCTGCTAAAATTTGTGAAGCATTAATTTACACAAGGAGTCAGAAAACTTTTCTGTAAAGGGACATACATTAATTTCTTATTGCTGTCATAGCAAATTATCACAAACTTACATGATTTAAAAACAACACACTTTTATTATCTTACAGTTCTGTAAGTCAGAAGTCCAACATCAGTCTTACTGGGCTAAATTCAAGATGTCAGTAGGGTCAATTCTTTTCAGAGGCTCTAGAGGAGAATCTGTTTCTTTGCCTTTGCCAGCTTTAGAGGCTATGCATTTTCATTGACTTGTAGTCCTTTTACCTTCAAAACCAGCAGTATGGGGTCATTATATCTGCTTCACTATTTTTGTTGTCACATGGCCTTCCTCTAACTTTCGTTCATTCCTCTCATTAAGAACCCTTGTGATTGCATTGAACACAAAGGATAATGAGGATAACCTCCTCATCTTAAGATTCCTAAATTCTTCACACTGTAAGGTCCCTTTTGCTAGGTAAGGTAACATATTCACATTTTCTGGGGATTGGGATGTGGACATCTTTGGAGGGAGCATTATTCTGCTTTCCATAAACCAGATCATAACTATTTTAAGTACTGTCTGCCAAGAGGCAAGATTGGGGGTATTCTGTAGGTACCTGTATAACAGCAGAAAACTGTTTTCCACATTTTCCAGGGATGGGCCATCCACCCCAGATAGTGGGTCTACTTTGGTTCAGTTGGAGAAATCCTGCAAAAGAAGAACACCGGGTTAAGAGGGGTACATGGTAGTGGAAAGCACTGGGTACACCCTTTTTAGTTTCATTTTATACCCCAAGAATACTAAGGAATACTCCCTTCTCATCTCAAAGAGTCTTGAAAACTCAATTTGGGCAGCTGGACAGAAATAATATTACTTTCTGAGTCCCTGAAACCCAGACTAAGACTCCAATCTTGGTGTCCCAAAATTGCCAATAGAGGAGTGCCCAACGTGAAGCCGGCAATTGGTACAAATCCTGTGTATCAATAAAGTGCAGCCACTGGCTGAGGAGGCAGGTGCTAGGAGCAGAGGAGAAATATGGGGGAAAAGGAACATCTAGACTGATCTCCATGGCTTATAGAGCTGGACTGCTGGAGTTGTGCCCCTGAAGGGCTGTAGTTTGCTGAGCTCTAGTAGTAGAGACACCATCCCCTAGAAATCACATTGCGATTGTGCTCTAATTGCCCACAGCAGTGACCTGTATTCTCTATTCATTGCTTCCCTTTCCAGTCTCACTGCCTATTCCCTCCATGAATGCTTCCTGAAATAAATTCCCAAATAAACTACTTGCATTTAAATCCTTTCTTCAGGAGCATTGTTCAGATAATACAACATGTTATGATCAGAGATGATATTTTTTAAGTCAATTCCATTTGTCAAAAGTATACCAATTATAAACTTGACAATCACTTGTATTAATAATATAAGTTTTTTGTAGATAGAAAGATATGTGCTTTTTTTAAAAATGTGTTTTCCCCATTTATTTTCTCATGTGTTTGTTTATTAAAATGGCACTGTGCATAGATAGGAGAGTATGCATGCATGCTAAGTCACTTCAGTCATGTCCGACTCTTTGCAACTCCATGGACTGTAGCTGGCCAGGCTCCTCTGTCCATGGGTTTCTCCAGAAAAAATAGTGGAATGGGTTGCCATGCCCTCCTCCAGGGGAACTTCCCAACTGGGGTCAAACAAGCATCACTTACATCTCCTGTATTGGCAGGTGGTTCTTTACCACTAGTGCTATCTGGGAAACCCATTAGTTCTGTTCACTTCAGTCGCTCAGTCGTGTCCAACTCTTTGTGACCCCATGGACTGGAGCATGCCAGGCTTCCCTATCCATCAGGGACACCCATAAGAGACTATAGTAATATTAATAATGCAAAATCAATGAAGACCTCTAAGTGAAGCAACAAATGGGAAAAGTATCCACGAATATCAGAAAACTATCAACGATGACCAAAAGACCGTTCTGCACTGAAATTTGTTGCTCGACCACTCATGCTTAAAAATCTTTAGAAGAATAAGATGATAATCATGTTTTGCTCATATGGAGGGGTATTTTCTAATGATACTCGTAGCCAGTTCTCTACTGAAGGTGTGAACATTGTCTCATTAGAACAAAGTCGAAATACAAGTTTGAAGTCAAGAAAAAAACAGTTTGCTTTCAACTGGATAAAATGAAAGACCATTTTAAAACAAATTTCATATTTATAAAAATAAAGTATTTTCCTGTCCTAGAGCAAAATAAGTATAACTACCAGAGATGAAATGTCCAAAAAGGTAATTCATACGTTTCAGTTATGACAATTTGTTTTGGGTAGAAAATAAAAGTCCAGACTTAATTCCAACACTAAAAGTACTATATTTTTCAAAAATATGTAGCTCATGAAACAAGAATTCACGTTTTACAAGTTTTAACTAATCAAGCTAACAGTTTTCACAACATATCCTCTCCTAATATCATAATTAGAAAGGAACATTTCATGTTCCTTGTACAATTGTCACCAGATAGATTCCAGTTTAACTATAACAGCATCAGTGAGTAATAAGGCATGGAAATGAGTTCTACAAACTGGCAGCATGAGGAAAAGATTCTATATCCTCTCTGTTTAGAATGTGATCACTGCCATCTTAGTGCCCCTGCTATTGCTCCATTTCTCAGGTAAAAATAAACTTAACATGTTTAAATAGTTAACATTTAAAATTAAAAATCCAAGTCTATATAGAGTCAGAGTTTGAGTCAAATGTACAATAATTCACATTTCCTTTACCTACACACCCTCATATACATATAACTAAAATCACATGAATAAGACCTACCTATTGTCTCAATTAATAGTAAATTTCATATACAGTAAATTTCATAAAGACTAAAATATTGATTCATTGGTTTTAAGCTAGTTTATTTTCTCGGATTTTCAGTGTACTTTTTTATATGTAGGTATAAAGATTAAATATTTAGATTAAGATAGAAATCTGCAATATAGGGATTTATGCAGGCATGAACAAAGATACAGTGGTGGAAGTAAATATATTTAATAATTACAATAACTATTAGACATCTGACACAGGGTAGTTCCCAGCTGGGAAACACTCTTGCTATTTTTCCAACCTGTTCATTCTGGGAGAGGTAGCTTTAATAGCATATCAACTGATAAAATATATTTGAGTGTAAAATTAGTGAAATATTGTTTCCATAAATCAAACCATAGAAGTTGAAATGTACTAAATTCTCACCTGTGATGAGTTATTAAAGATTAATATACCTGTATATCTCAAAGGAATGGGAGTTGAATTTCAGAAAATTTGAAGGTGTGTAAGATATTTGCATTTTCACAAGGGATCATGAGTAAGAAAATAACTGACAAATACTTCTCTGCTCTAAGGATTTTATGCTCAAGGAATTCTTAATTTCAAAAGGATTCAAACAATGTCTCTTTTTCCACAACTATGACTGACTTGGCATGTTGATGTTTCTTATAATTTCTCCTTGACTTGTCAGTAATGTATAACCACATGTGTCTTTGCCTACACTTTTGGTGAACAGGCATTTTATTTGTTATTTCCATGATAATCCTTCAAATTATCTAACAAAAGGCTGTCTACACAATGGGTACAGATAATTCTTTTAATCTCACTTAACATGATGTTTACCAATACTCAGTTTCTCTACCATTTTGCATAAAGAAATTGTAATTAGAGAAAGCATAGAAGCTATGTTTCTTTTTAAAACATAATTTTTATTCTATATAGTTTAAACTATATAGTTTAAAATGGAATTTTAATATATCTACATTAATTTCTATATTATTTTTATTTTTTGAGACGTAATTAACTAAAATATCAGTTCAGTTCAGTTCAGTTCAGTCAGTCAGTCGTTTCTAACTCTTTATGACCCCATGGACTGCAGCACACCTGGCTTCCCTGTCCATCACCATTTCCAGGAGCTTGCTCAAACTTATGTCCATCAAGTCAGTGATGCCATCCAACCATCTCATCCTCTGTCATCCCCTTCTCCTCCTGCCTTCGCTCTTTCTCAGCATTAGAGTCTTTTCTAATGAGTCAGTTCTTCACATCAGGTGGCCAAAATATTGGAGCTTCAGCTTCAGCATCTGTTCTTCCAATGAATATTCAGGACTGATTTCTTTTAGGATTGACTGGTTTGATCTTCTTACAGTCCAAGGGGATCTTGAACACTATATAAATATACACTATAAGTATATGCTAAAATATAGTCTATGTATTTATAGTATACAATTTGAAAGGTTGCTCAATGTGTAAAAATGAACATAATCCAGATATTGAAACCACCTCCATAATGCAAGGGTTTCTTTGTGCCCGCTTGGTAATCACACTCTACTTGCCTACCCTGAATCTTTCCCAGGTAAAAATTGATCTTATTTCTGTCATCATTGATTAGTTTGGATTTTCTATAATTTTATATACTTCATATAGTACATATTCATTTTTTTGTGTGTGACTTCTTTGATACAACATAATTACTTTGAGATGTATCTATGTTGTTGCATGTATCAATAATTCTTAGTTTTTCCCTCCCCTTCTCTCTTTCCCTCCCTCCTGCTTTCCTTAATCAAGTAACACTCCATTGTTAGAATTTAAAACTATTTGTTCACCCACTCATTTATTTGTTCATATTTTGGTTATTATGAGTTTAGAATATTATAAATAAAGTACTCTGAAAAATCTGTGTATCTATTTTGCCTAAGTAATTTTTTTTCTCTTATAAGAATTTTAGTCAGATCACATGGCCGTATATGTTTAACACTTTAAGGCTTAAATCTATTTATTTACTTCTGTTTTTCCATGTGCTGTCTGTTGTCCTTTTCCTCCCTTCTGCCTTAATTGATATTAACTGATTATTTATACCTCCACATACTACATTTGTTGACTGATTAGCTATGAGTTTGGTTCTTTTAGTAACCAAATATAAACTCATATTTATAGTACAAGTTTATAGTACATGTTGAAGGTTTATGGTACATACCTTTGCATTTTCAAACCTTCAAGTGATATTATACAACTTCTTTTACAGCATAAAAGTCTTATAATAGAATACTTCCATTTCTTTACTCCTGACCATTCTAGTTCTGTCCTTATACATTTATTTCCTCAAATGATATAAACTCCATTATTCACTGTTATTATTTTTGTTTAAATAGTAAATTGCATTTATATTTTTTCCAATTTTTAGAATTGTTGTAAAATAGTATAAAATGTAGCATCTTAGCCATTTTTAAGTGCAGAATTCACTGACATTAAGTATATTCATATTTTTTGCAACCATCACCACCACCCAACTTCAGAGCTCTTTCACATTTCAAAAACGCAACTCTGTACTCACCTAACAGTAATAACCCATACCGCTTCCCTTGTTTCTACCAATCGCAACTCTACTTTCTGTCCATTCCTATGATTTTGAGTACTTTAATTATCTCATGTATGTGAAATTATACAGAATTTGTCTTTGTGAACGGCATTTCACTTAGCACAATATCCTCAAGCTTCATTCATAATGTGCCATGTGTTGAAATTTCCTTTCTTTAAAGCTAAATAGTAGTCAATTGTATGTATATACCACATTTTGCCTATACATTCATCCATCAGTGCGTACTTCATTTGCTTCCACATTTCAGCTATACTGAATCATGACATGGTTGTGCAATTAAATTTGCTTAGGTATATGCCCAGAAATGATATTGCTGAATCATAATCTAATTCTATTTTTTTTAAATTTTATTTTATTTTTAGACTTTACATAACTGTATTAGTTTTGCCAAATATCAAAATGAATCCGCCACAGGTATACATGTGTTCCCCATCCTGAACCCTCCTCCCTCCTCCCTCCCCATACCATCACTCTGGGTCGTCCCAGTGCACCAGCCCCACGCATCCAGTATCGTGCATCGAACCTGGACTGGCACTCGTTTCATACATGATATTTTACATGTTTCAATGCCATTCTCCCAAATCTTCCCACCCTTTCCCTCTCTCACAGAGCCCATAAGACTGTTCTATACATCAGTGTCTCTTTTGCTGTCTCGTACACAGGGTTATTGTTACCATCTTTCTAAATTCCATATATATGCGTTAGTATACTGTATTGGTGTTTTTCTTTCTGGCTTACTTCACTCTGTATAATAGGCTCCAGTTTCATCCACCTCATTAGAACTGATTCAAATGTATTCTTTTTAATGGCTGAATAATACTCCATTGTGTATATGTACCACTACTTTCTTATCCATTCATCTGCTGATGGACATCTAGGTTGCTTCCATGTCCTGGCTATTATAAACAGTGTTGCAATGAACATTGGGGGACACGTGTCTCTTTCCCTTCTGGTTTCCTCAGTGTGTATGCCCAGCAGTGGGATTGCTGGGTCGTATGGCAGGTCTATTTCCAGTTTTTTAAGGACTCTCCACACTGTTCTCCATAGTGGCTGTACTAGTTTGCATTCCCACCAACAGTGTAAGAGGGCTCCCTTTTCTCCACACCCTCTCCAGCATTTATTGCTTGTAAACTTTTGGATCGCAGCCATTCTGACTGGTGTGAAATGGTACCTCATAGTGGTTTTGATTTGCATTTCTCTGATAATGAGTGATGTTGAGCATCTTTTCATGTGTTTGTTAGCCATCTGGATGTCTTCTTTGGAGAAATGTCTATTGAGTTCTTTGGCCCATTTTTTGATTGGGTCATTTATTTTTCTGGAGTTGAGCTGTAGGAGTTGCTTGTATATTCTCGAGATTAGTTGTTTGTCAGTTGCTTCATTTGCTAATATCTTCTCCCATTCTGAAGGCTGTCTTTTCACCTAGCTAATAGTTTCCTTTGATGTGCAGAAGCTTTTAAGGTTAATTAGGTCCCATTTGTTTATTTTTGCTTTTATTTCCAATATTCTGGGAGGTGGGTCATAGAGGATCCTGCTGTGATGTATGTCAGAGAGTGTTTTGCCTATGTTCTCCTCTAGGAGTTTTATAGTTTCTGGTGTTACGTTTAGATCTTTAATCCATTTTGAGTTTATTTTTGTGTATGGTGTTAGAAAGTGTTCTAGTTTCATTCTTTTACAAGTGGTTGACCAGAGTTCCCAGCACCACTTGTTAAAGAGATTGTCTTTAATCCATTGTGTATTCTTGCCTCCTTTGTCAAAGATAAGGTGTCCATATGTGCGTGGATTTATCTCTGGGCTTTCTGTTTTGTTCCATTGATCTATATTTCTGTCTTTGTGCCAGTACCATACTGTCTTGATAACTGTGGCTTTGTAGTAGAGCCTGAAGTCAGGTAGGTTGATTCCTCCAGTTCCATTCTTCTTTCTCAAGATTGCTTTGGCTATTTGAGGTTTTTTGTTTTTCCATACAAATTGTGAAATTATTTGTTCTAGCTCTGTGAAGAATGCTGTTGGTAGCTTGATAGGGATTGCATTGAATCTATAGATTGCTTTGGGTAGTATACTCATTTTCACTATATTGATTCTTCCAATCCATGAACATGGTATATTTCTCCATCTGTTAGTGTCCTCTTTGATTTCTTTCACCAGTGTTTTATAGTTTTCTATATATAGGTCTTTAGTTTCTTTAGGTAGATATATTCCTAAGTATTTTATTCTTTCCATTGCAATGGTGAATGGAATTGTTTCCTTAATTTCTCTTTCTGTTTTCTCATTATTAGTGTATAGGAATGCAAGGGATTTCTTTGTGTTGATTTTATATCCTGCAACTTTACTATAGTCATTGATTAGTTCTAGTAATTTTCTGGTGGAGTCTTTAGGGTTTTCTATGTAGAGGATCATGTCATCTGCAAACAGTGAGAGCTTTACTTCTTCTTTTCCAATTTGGATTCCTTTTATTTCTTTTTCTGTTCTGATTGCTGTGGCCAAAACTTCCAAAACTATGTTGAATAGTAATGGTGAAAGTGGGCACCCTTGTCTTGTTCCTGACTTTAGAGGAAATGCTTTCAATTTTTCACCATTGAGGATAATGTTTGCTGTGGGTTTGTCATATATAGCTTTTATTATGTTGAGGTATGTTCCTTCTATTCCTGCTTTCTGGAGAGTTTTGATCATAAATGGATGTTGAATTTTGTCAAAGGCTTTCTCTGCATCTATTGAGATAATCATATGGTTTTTATTTTTCAATTTGTTAATGTGGTGTATTACATTGATTGATTTGCGGATATTGAAGAATCCTTGCATCCCTGGGATAAAGCCCACTTGGTCATGGTGTATGATCTTTATAATGTGTTGTTGGATTCTGATTGCTAGAATTTTGTTAAGGATTTTTGCATCTATGTTCATCAGTGATATTGGCCTGTAGTTTTCTTTTTTTGTGGGATCTTTGTCAGGTTTTGGTATTAGGGTGATGGTGGCCTCATAGAACGAGTTTGGAAGTTTACCATCCTCTGCAATTTTCTGGAAGAGTTTGAGCAGGATAGGTGTTAGCTCTTCTCTAAATTTTTGGTAGAATTCAGCTGTGAAGCCGTCTGGACCTGGGCTTTTGTTTGCCGGAAGATTTTTTATTACAGTTTCAATTTCTGTGCTTGTGATGGGTCTGTTAAGATTTTCTATTTCTTCCTGGTTGTTTTGGAAAGTTGTACTTTTCTAAGAATTTGTCCATTTCTTCCTCGTTGTCCATTTTATTGGCATATAATTGTTGATAGTAGTCTCTTATGATCCTTTGTATTTCTGTGTTGTCTGTTGTGATCTCTCCATTTTCATTTCTAATTTTATTGATTTGATTTTTCTCCCTTTGTTTCTTGATGAGTCTGGCTAATGGTTTGTCAATTTGATTTATCCTTTCAAAAAACCAGCTTTTGGTTTTGTTGATTTTTGCTATGGTCTCTTTTGTTTCTTTTGCATTTATATCTGCTCTAATTTTTAAGATTTCTTTCCTTCTACTAACCCTGGGGTTCTTCATTTCTTCCTTTTCTAGTTGCTTTAGGTGTAGAGTTAGGTTATTTAGTTGACTTTTTTCTTGTTTCTTGAGGTGTGCCTGTATTGCTATGAACTTTCCCCTTAGGACTGCTTTTACCGTGTCCCACAGGTTTTGGGTTGTTGTGTTTTCATTTTCATTCGTTTCAATGCAAATTTTGATTTCTTTTTTGATTTCTTCTGTGATTTGTTGGTTATTCAGCAGCGTGTTGTTCAGCCTCCATATGTTGGAATTTTTAATAGTTTTTCTCCTGTAATTGAGATCTAATCTTACTGCATTGTGGTCAGAAAAGATGCTTGGAATGATTTCTATTTTTTTGAATTTACCAAGGCTAGCTTTATGGCCCAGGATGTGATCTATCCTGGAGAAGGTTCCATGTGCGCTTGAGAAGAAGGTGAAATTCATTGTTTTGGGATGAAATGTCCTATAGATATCAATTAGGTCTAACTGGTCTATTGTATCATTTAGAGTTTGTGTTTCCTTGTTAATTTTCTGTTTAGTTGATCTATCCATAGGTGTGAGTGGGGTATTAAAGTCTCCCACTATTATTGTGTTATTGTTAATTTCTTCTTTCATACTTGTTAGCATTTGTCTTACATACTGCGGTGCTCCCGTGTTGGGTGCATATATATTTATAATTGTTATATCTTCTTCTTGGATTGATCCTTTGATCATTATGTAGTGACCATCTTTGTCTCTTTTCACAGTCTTTGTTTTAAAGTCTATTTTATCTGATACGAGTATTGCTACTCCTGCTTTCTTTTGGTCCCTATTTGCATGGAAAATCTTTTTCCAGCCCTTCACTTTCAGTCTGTATGTGTCCCCTGTTTTGAGGTGGGTCTCTTGTAGACAACATATGCAGGGGTCTTGTTTTTGTATCCATTCAGCCAGTCTTTGTCTTTTGGTTGGGGCATTCAACCCATTTTCGTTTAAGGTAATTACTGATAAGTATGACCCCGTTGCCATTTACTTTATTGTTTTGGGTTTGAATTTATACACCATTTTTGTGTTTCCTGTCTAGAGAATATCCTTTAGTATTTGTTGGAGAGCTGGTTTGGTGGTGCAGAATTCTCTCAGCTTTTGCTTGTCTGAAAAGCTTTTGATTTCTCCTTCATACTTGAATGAGATCCTTGCTGGGTACAATAATCTGGGCTGTAGGTTATTTTCTTTCATCATTTTAAGTATGTCTTGCCATTCCCTCCTGGCTTGAAGAGTTTCTATTGAAAGATCAGCTGTTATCCTTATGGGTATTCCCTTGTGTGTTATTTGTTATTTTTCCCTTGCTGCTTTTAATATTTGTTCTTTGTGTTTGATCTTTGTTAATTTGACTAATATGTGTCTTGGGGTGTTTCGCCTTGGGTTTATCCTGTTTGGGACTCTCTGGATTTCTTGGACTTGGGTGATTATTTGCTTCCCCATTTTAGGGAAGTTTTCAACTATTATCTCCTCAAGTATTTTCTCATGGTCTTTCTTTTTGCCTTCTTCTTCTGGGACCCCTATGATTCAAATGTTGTAGCGTTTAATATTGTCCTGGAGGTCTCTGAGACTGTCCTCATTTCTTTTAATTCGTTTTTCTTTAATCCTCTCTGATTCATTTATTTCTACCATTCTATCTTCTAATTCACTAATCCTATCTTCTGCCTCTGTTATTCTACTATTTGTTGCCTCCAGAGTGTTTTTAATTTCACTTATTGCATTATTCATTATATATTGACTCTTTTTTATTTCTTCTAGGTCCTTGTTAAACCTTTCTTGCATCTTCTCAATCCTTGCCTCCAGGCTATTTATCTGTGATTCCATTTTAATTTCAAGATTTTGGATCAATTTCACTATCATTATTCGGAATTCTTTATCAGGTAGATTCCCTATCTCTTCCTCTTTTGTTTGGTTTGGTGGGTATTTATCCTGTTCCTTTATCTGCTGGCTATTCCTCTGTCTCTTCATCTTGTTTAAATTGCTGAGTTTGGGGTGTCCTTTCTGTATTCTGGCAGTTTGTGGAGTTCTCTTTATTGTGGCATTTCCTCGCTGTGTGTGGGTTTGTACAGGTGGCTTGTCAAGGTTTCCTGGTTAGGGAAGCTTGTGTCGATGTTCTGGTGGATGGAGCTGTATTTCTTCTCTCTCCTTTCGAAGAGTTGGGCTGCTTTTCTGGGTGCCTGATGTCCTCTGCCGGCATTCAGAAGTTGTTTTGTGAAATTTACTTGACGTTTAAATGCTCTTTTGATGAATTTGTGGGGGAGAAAGTGTTCTCCCCATCCTACTCCTCCGCCATCTTGGCTCCTCGTTCTAATTCTATTTTTAATTTGAGAAAAAACCTACTGCTTTCCATACTGGTTGTACAGTTTTGCATTTTGACCAACAGAGCACAAGCTTTCCGATTTCCTGGAAAATCTCTCATACACAGTTGAGAAGAATGTGTATTCTGTTGTTGTCAGGCAGAGAATTTTATATATGGATGTTAGATCTAGTTTACTTACCTTCTATCTGGCTGTTTTTGTTATTGTATGAGACTTAAAAAGTTTCCAACCATTATGGTAGCCTGTATTCCTCCAAGGTTTCTACTTGTTTTCTTCACATATCTTGGACTGTAATTATGTACACAAATGTTTCTAACTGTTGTCTCTTGCTGTATTGAAACTTAAAATTTATAATGTCCTTCTCTGACTTTTATTACATTTTTTCATTTAAAGTGTATTTGGTCTGGATATTGTTACAGCTACTCCTATTCATGTGTATATATATATATATATATATATAAAATGAACTATAGTTGGCTTGCAATGTTTTAGGTGCACAGCAAGGTAATTCAGTTATACAAACACACATGTATTATTTTTGAAATTGTTTTTCCATCATAGGTTATTACAAGATATTGACTATAGTTATATTGACTATAGTTCTCTATGCTATAAAGAAAAACTTTGTGGTTTGTTGCATATCTATTTTTTAAATTAGAAATCAGGCATTCTATTCATACTAATTCAAACAATTGGGATCAAAATTCTTGTGACCCCATGGACTGTAGCCTACCAGGCTCCTCTGTCCATGGGATTTTCCAGGCAGGAATACTGAAGTGGGTTGCCATTTCCTTCTCCAGATAAATTTTTTAGTTAGGCAAAAATTCATTCATTTTCTAATATATATATATAATACATATAATTTACATATATGCATAAAGAGCTTTTCTACTATGTTTGATAAAGGCTTGAGAAAGAACATCAAAAAAAAAAAAAAAGAAAGAAAGAAAGAAAAAGAAGACATGCAGAAATTGGAAAGCATTAACTAAATGAAATGCAAGCACTGAATACGAGACAGTGAAAGTGAAACAAACTAGATAAAAGTAAAAGATCCTCATATTAATTCAGCTGTTTTTAAACATGGCTCCTCATTAGAAACATATCTGGAGTTCTGGTGAAAAAAAAAAAAAAAAAAGAAGCAATACCTGGGCATCTGTATTTTTCAAAAAATTCCAAGATAATTCTGATATGCCTCTGGATTTTAAAAGAGTGATTACAGGGTTTTCTATTAAATAATAGGTTTGGTGATACAGAATTCTATTATTTTTCTGTTGACCAATTATGATATAATGGTATTAAGTGCATAATAGTCACATAGTCACAATAGTAAAATATGTTTATCACTTTTCACAATCAATAACCTGACAAAAAAAAGTTATAATTTCAAGCCATAATGAGAACATGATTAACTTAACAATATGAAATAATTACATACAATTTGGGAGGGTCAAGCAGGGTGATGTGGTAAGTGGAAGTGCATACATATACGTTTGCATCCACCCAAGAAGTCTATGTCTTTTGATTGGTGCATCTAATCCATTTACATTTAAGATATGATCCTATTACCATTTTCTTAATTGTTTTGGGTTTATTTTCTGTAGGTCTTTTCTTTTTCTTTTGTTTCCTGCCTAGAGAAGTTCCTTTAGCATTTGTTGTAAAGCTGTAAAGAATTTCTCTTAATTCCCTTATCTTGTCCTTCCCTCCAACCCCTCTCCCCGGTGGTAACAATTAGTACATTTTTCTATATCTGTAAGTCTGTTTCTGTTTCATTATATTTATCTACTTTTTATTATAGATATAAGTGAAAACATACAATATTTATCTTTTCTGACTTATTTCACTAAGAAAAAGACTCTCTAGATCCATCCATGTTGCTGTAAATGGCAAAACTTCATTCTTATTTATGGCTGAGTAATATTTCATTATGGTGGTGGTTTAGCTGCTAAGTTGTGTCCAACTCTTGCCACCCCATGTACTGCAGCCTCTCTGTCTCCTCTGTCCATGGGATTCTCCAGGCAAAAATACTAGAATGGGTTGCCATTTCCTTCTCCAAGGAGTCTTCCCAACCCAGAAACCCAGAAATTGAACCTGGGTATCCTGCATTGCAGGCAGGTTCATTATACATACATATTCTTACGAAGTAAGTCAGAAAAAGATAAATACTGTATGTTTAATTTTCTTTACTCATTCATCTGTTGAAGAACACTTTAGTTGCTTCCACAATTGGCTATTATAAATACGTTATTATGAACATCAGGGTGTATCTATCTCTTCAAAAGTGTTTTCACTTTCTTCTGATAAATAACAAGGAGTGGAAATGCTAGACCATATGATAGTCATGCTTTTAATTTTTTGAGATAACTTCACGCTGTTTTTCATTGTGGCCATATCAATCAATACTTAGTTCTTGTTTTTTTTTTTTTTTTTTTTTTTTTTTTTTGCCATGCTGCACAGAACACAGGATCTTAGTTCCCTTATGAGGAATCAAACCCATGCTCCTTGCAGTGGAAGTGTGGAGTCTTAACCATTGGACTGCCATGGAAGTCCCTCTTGTCTTTTCAACTACATAAATTTTGGCAGGTGTGCGGTGCTAGCTCATTACAGTTTTAGATTGTTTCCCGTTATGATAGCTAGCTCATTTCCCACTTAGATCTTCAATCCATTTGAGATTATTTTCATATATGATGTAAGAAAATGGCCTAGTTTCTTTCTTTCTTTTTTTTTTTTCACATGTAGCTGTTCAATTTTCCCAACACTACTTCATGAAGAGAATGTTTTTACCCATTGTATATATTTGCCTCCTTTGTCGTAGATTAATTGACTATATGAATGTGGGATTATTTAAGGGACCTCTATTCTGTTCCATTAATTTATGTGTCTGTTTTTGTGTTGGCACCATTATGTTTTGATTACTATAGTTGCGTACTATCGTATGAAGTCAGGCAGGGTGATATCTCCAGGTTTGTTCTTTTTCCCCAAGATTATTCAGGTTCTTCAGTGTCTTTTGTGTCCTCATATAAATTTTAGGATTATTTGTTCTAGTTCTGTGAAAAATGTTATGGGCATCTTGAAAAACATTACAATAAATTTGTATATTGCTTTGGGTAATTCAGACTTTTTAACAATATTTATTTTTCCAATTCATAGATCAGATCAGATCAGATCAGTCGCTCAGTAGTGTCCGACTCTTTGCAACCCCATGAATCGCAGCACGCCAGGCCTCCCTGTCCATAACCAACTCCCAGAGTTCACTGAGACTCATGTCCATCGAGTCAGTGATGCCATCCAGCCATCTCATCCTCTGTCGTCCCCTTCTCCTCTTGCCCCCAATCCCTCCCAGCATCAGAGTCTTTTCCAATGAGTCAACTCTTCGCATGAGGTGGCAAAAGTACTGAAGTTTCAGCTTTAGCATCATTCCTTCCAAAGAACATCCAGGGCTGATCTCCTTCAGAATGGACTGGTTGGATCTCCTTGCAGTCCAAGGGACTCTCAAGAGTCTTCTCCAACACCACAGTTCAAAAGCATCAGTTCTTCAGCACTCAGCTTTCTTCACAGTCCAACTCTCACATCCATACATGACCACAGGAAAAACCATAGCCTTGACTAGATGAACCTTTGTTGACAAAGTAATGTCTCTGCTTTTCAATATGCTATCTATGTTGGTCATAACTTTCCTTCCAAGGAGTAAGCATCTTTTAATATCATGGCTGCAGTCACCATCTGCAGTGATTTTGGAGCCCAGAAAAATAAAGCATGGTATATATTTTCATTTATTTGTATCAGCTTCAATTTCTTTTATCAGTGTTTTATAGCTTTCAGAGCACCTGTCTTTTACCTCCTCTGTTAAATTTACTCCTAAAAGTTTTATTTTATAAATTATTTTATTTTACTTTTTGATGAAATTGTAAATGAGATCATTTTTCTGTTTTCTTCTCAACCCTTCACTTTAATATATAGAAATGCAATAAATTTCTCTATATCAGTCTTGTATCTTGCAACTGTACTAAATTCATTTCTATATATAGTATCATGTCATCCACAAATAGTTTTACTTCTTCCATTACAATTTAAATACTGTTAATTTATTTTTCTTGTGTGATTGTTATGGCTAGAACTTCCAATACTATGTTAAGTATAAGTGCTTGGCATAGATAACCTTGTCTTGTTCATTATGTTAAAGGAAAAGCCTTTAATATTTTTGTATTATTTAGCTGTGAGTCTGTCATAAATGGCCTTTATTACACTGAGATATGTTCCCTCTATGGGGCTTCCAATGTGGCTCCATGGTAAAGAATCTGCCTGCCAATGCAGGAAACACAGGACACACGGGTTAAGACTCTGGGTGGGGTAGATTCCTTGCAGGAGGAAATGGCAACATGTATTCTTGCCTGGAGAATTCCATGGACAGAGGAGCCTGGCAGGCTGGGAGGCAGAAGCCTGGGATTGCAAAGAACTGAACATGACTGAGCACACACCCTTCTTCCCTCTATAGCAACTTTGATGATAAATTATTCCAAGAATCAATGCTTAATTTTGTTAAATGCTATTTCCACATCTATTGAGATGATCATCTTACTTTTATCCTTCTTTTCATTAATGTGATATATCACATAGATTTGTGGATATTTAATCATTCTTGTATCCCTGGAATAAACCCTACTTGATTGTAATGCTACATAATCATAATGATGATTTTTAGGTAATGGTGAATTCAGTTTGCTCAGATTTTTGAGGATTTCTGTGTCTATCTTCATTAGGAATATTGACCTATAATTTTATTTTTTAAGTCTTTTGGATTTAATATCAAGGTAATGCTGTCTGCAAGAGAATGAGTTGGGAAGTATTTCCTCCTCTTCAATTCTTTTGGAGTGGTTTAAGAAATATGGGTATTAACTTTTATTGAAATGTTTGGTAAAATTGCCTTGTGAAACTGGTTCTGAACTTTTGTTTGGTGAGAGATTTTTGATTACTGATCCATGGAAAAAGGAAGAGAGTTCCAGAAAAACATCTATTTCTGCTTTATTGACTATGCTAAAGCCTTTGACTGTGTGGATCACAATAAACTGTGGAAAATTTTGAAAGAGATGGGAATACCAGACCACCTGGCCTGCCTCTTGAGAAAGCTATATGCAGGTCAGGAAGCAACAGTTAGAACTGGACATGGCACAACAGACTGGTTCCAAATAGGAAAAGGAGTACATCAAGGCTGTATATTATCACCCTGCTTATTTAACTTATATGCAGAGTACATCATGAGAAACGCTGGGCTGAAAGAAGCACAAGCTGGAATCAAGATTGCCTGGAGAAATATCAACAACCTCAGATATGCAGATGACACCACCCTTATAGCAGAAAGTGAAGAGGAACTAAAAAGCCTCTTGATGAAAGTGAAAGAGGAGAGTGAAAAAGTTGGCTTAAAGCTCAACATTCAGGAAACGAAGATCATGGCATCTGGTCCCATCACTTCATGGCAAATACATGGGGAAACAGTGGAAACAGGGTCAGTGTAAACAGTGAATTCGGTGAGTTGGTGATGGACAGGGAGGCCTGGTGTGCGACTGAACTGAAGTGAACTGCTCTGTTTATGCCATCCCCTTCTGGCCCACAAAGTTTCTGCTGAAAAATCAGTTGACAGTTTTATTAGGTGTTTCCTTTTATGTGGTTCTATATAGTTTTTTTTTTGCTATTTTAAAAATTATCCCTTTATTTTTATTTTTTGGCCATTTTAAGTATGTCTTGATGTAGGTGTCTTTTCAATTACCTTGTTTGGGGCTCACTGTCCTTCCAGGATCTGAATATTCGCTTTTTTTCTTCAGATTAGGGACATTTTCAGCCATAATTTCTCAAGTAACTTTTCTGCCTTTATCTCTCTTTTCTCTTAATGCAATTATTATTATGCTTGATGAATGTCCCAGACGTCTCTTAAATTATCGTCATCTTTATTTTTAATTTTCTGTTTTTACTATGTGACATCCACTATTCTATTTTCTAAGTTGTTTATGTGTTCCTGTATAGCACTTCATCCACTGTTAATTCTTTCTAGTGTATTTTTCATTTCAGTTATATTCTTCAGCTCTCGTTGTTCTATTTTATAGTTCCTTGAAGTTCTCACTGTGTTCTTTTATCTTTATCCAAAGTTAATTTTTATTACTGTTGCTTTGAATTTTTGTCAAGAAAATTAATTATCCCATTTATTTATCTTATTTATTTCATTAGTTTTTTTTTTTTTTTCTCCTAGGGTTTTATTTTGTTCTGTTGTTTGAAACATATTCCTCTGTTTTCAAACTTTGTTTGACGTCCTCTGTGTTTATGAAATTTGGCAAAACTGTTATCTATCCCATTTGTGAAGGCGTTTACTTGTGTGGAAGCATCTCTGTTCAGTCTGTGTGTGCCCAGTGGCTTTAGTGGATCTGAAATGAGCACAAGATATATCTTTTCTTTGGGTACACTAGTAGCCACCACCTTGTTAACAGATAGGGCTGGTGTCGGAGGGGCTAGAACCAGAGCCAGGTGCAAGCTGGAGCTTCTCCCAGACTTACTGGTGGTTGCCAGCCTGTTAAGTGGCAGAGTCAGGACCCAAAGAGCCGGAGCAGAGGCCCTGAGGTAGTTGGACTTCCCCCTGGAGTGATGGTAGTCTCTGCCTTCATTGGGAGCATGACTAGGGCCCTAGGGGGCTGGAGCCACACTTTGAGCCAACACTGCTTTCCCCATGTTACCTGTACATGATAGCTATTTCTGCTTTAGTAATGGGATCAGTGCCCCAGGGGTTTTTAGCTGGCTTTGCTTCTCCCCAATGTGAGAGTAGGTGTGTGATGGCAATGGTGAGCTCCACCTTAGTAGGAGTCTGGTGTGAACTGTGGGGGTGCAAGGGTGTGGTTCTGGCACCATGCAGTTTTCAATCTGCTGCCTCTGCACTGCAACTGGGAGCAAGCAAGTCTGTGAGTACATTCTTCACGAGAAGAGTTGTTTTATTATCATTAATATTATTGAGGATTCCTTGTAAATGATGAGTTGCTTCCCTCTTGCTAATTTAGAAATTCTCTTTGTGTTTTTCCTTTGACAATTTGATGACAATGTGTCTTGATGTGGTCTCTGATTTCATCCTAGGTGATTTGGGTTCAGATTTTGGATGTTTACATCCACATATTTTACCAAACATTTGATAGTGTAAGACATTATTATTTCTTCAAATATTCTCTCTCTCCTCTGTCTGGGACTCCCATAATGTATATGTTGGTTCACTACAGTGTTCCATGGTTATTTTCACTTATCTTTAATCTTTTTTCTGTTTCCCAGACTTGATCATTTTCTTTTTCTTTTCTTCAAGTTCATTGATTCTTTTTTCTTCTTGTTCAAATCCGCTTTTGTAACTACCTAGTACATTTTACATTCCAGTAATTATACTTTTCAGCTTTAGAATTTCTTTTGGTTTCTCTTTATACATTTTATCTCTTTACTAATATTTCTTGACTTTCTCCATATATTCTTTTAGTTCTCTGAACATACTTAAACACAATTGTTTAAAAGACTTTATCTTAAAGCAGCCATCAGTTCTTTTTCACAGACAGGTTTGCTTCTTTTCTGTGAACAGACCATATTTCTTTTTTTCTCTGTATGATGTGCGATTCCTTTTTGCTGAAAACAGCCATTTGAATCTACTAATATTGTAACTCTGGAAATCAGACTCTATTCCTTTCCCAAGGCTTGTATGTTTTAGGTTGTTACTGATGTTTTCTATCAGTATGGACTGTCTCTGCTCCAAAGATCAGCCTGATGTATAAACTTAAAATATTATTGGAGAGCAGAAGAAGATGGCAGATGAGTAAGATGGGGAGATTTCCAGACACAACACAAATACATCAAAACACATCAAGATATGGAACAACCCCTACAAAGCAACTTCTAGGCAACAACAGAAGACCCCAGGCCTCCAGAGGTCAGGCTAAACTCCCTGGAATGAGGTAGGAGAGAGGATGGAGAAATAAAAAGGGAAAGGATGGAGAACTTCTGGACAGGAGCTTGTTCCCCGAGGAAGGGAGGGTATCCTGAGGGATGAAGATTTCCCATACACTAGGAGACTCCCTCCCATGCAGGCACAAGGGTGTGCTGCAGAATCTCAGAAAACTAGCAAAGCAGGGACTTAGAAGGCAGAAAACAGAGAAAGCTGCACTTCTCAGCCCATAAACAGCTCATCGACTGTGATGAGCTTGGGAAACCAAGAGAAGTCCACAGAAGCCCCACAGGACAGAGGGTAGGCCCAGGGTGCCAAGAGAGGGCTGATATACAAACCTCTCCAGCTCACACAACCCTTGTTGTGCAGAGGGCAGGCCTGGCATGCTTAGAGAGATGTGACATACAAACCTCTCTAGTGCATATAAACTGTGGGGCATAGAGGGCGGGCTGGGAAGCCTAAAGAAGAACACACAAGCCCTGCAACATAGAGGGTAGGTTGGTGAGCTGAAACAAGTACACACAAGCCCTGTGACGACACAGAGGGCGGGCCCAGAGAGTTGAGACAAGTGCACACAAGCCCTCTGATGCAGAGGGCAAGCTCAGGGGACCACAGGAAGCCCATAAAAGTCTTCCTAGTTCACACAAGTCTCTTTGATGCAGAGGGCACGATCATGGAGCTGAGAAAAGATCCACACAAGCCCTTACCTAGCATGCTTCCACCTGCTGTGCAGGGTGGGGCCAGGAAACAGAAGCACTGGCAAAGATTCCAGAGACAATTAGGGCAGGAGTGAAAATATGCTGAGAGGACCACTTTGAAACGGCTGAGGAAAGAGATGTGTCTAACACTGCCAAAGCCAGAAGGACTGCCCAAAGACACACTGAACCCCAAAACCTACTACTAGACACTGCACTGCCCTTAAGGGAGATGAGACCCTCCCCCAACCAGGAAAACGTCACAGGACATGAACCCAACCTCCCGCACTGGGGCACACTCCACAGCCAAGAAGAACTATGACATTGAGAACTTTTTTTTTTCCCTTATAAATCACACTGTTTATTCCTCTTGCATATTTCTGCCTTCACATTAGTCTTTTCCAGTGCTATGGAGTTTTCTTTGTTTTTTTGTTTGTTTTTTAATAATTTTAAGTTTTTTTTTCTTTTTCACCGTTTTTTAGTGATTTTTTGAAATTTTGTTTTTATATATTCAACTGCTTATCATATACTGATTTACAATCTGTAGCTATTCTTGAATATATATAAATCTTTTTCACATATGTCTATTTAGCTTTGCTTTTCTATTTTTTCTGTCTCTTTTTTTAACCTCTTTTCCATCCCTTTTCTCTTTTCTCTCCCTTCTCCTCTTTTGTCTTCTCCCTTTTTTTCTTTCACTCTTCCTTTTTACACCAAGTAAGTTACATTGTTGAGCTCTCTTTGCTATATTCCCCATGTGGCACTCTGCTCAGGCTCAGTTTTCCAGGTTGACCATTAGCTAGTTCTGCTTTTATTTGATCGATACCACTTCTGGTTTTCTTGTTCACCATGTCAATCTCCAGTACTATTTTCTTTAGAATACTTTGGTTATGTCAGTGGAAGTGTGTATATATGTCCCATTATTTCTGTAACTACATGCGTGATCTCCTCCTACTAGAACACAGGTAGAAGTCACCCCTAACAAGAAGTAAACACAAAGCACTCAACCAACCTTTCCCTTCAATGGCAAAAATCAAAAGGATGAAGGAATACAACCCCAAAGCCTGGGAAAAGGAGACCTCAAGTGGAGAAAGTTAGGGGGAAAAATGAAAAGACAGAGAAATATAGCACAAATGAAAGAACAAGGTAGAAACTCACAAGACCAAATAAATGAAGAGGAAAGAAGCAATCTAACTGAGAGAGAATCAAAATAGTGATAATAAATATGTTATGAGGACTTGAAAATAGAATGGAAAAAATGAAAGAAACACCACAGTTAATACAGTCACCAAGGACATAGAAGAAATAAAGAATAAGCAAACAGAGATGAATAACATTATCATTGAAATTAAAAATACTCTGGAAGGAACCAATAGTAGAATAACTTAGGTGGAAGAATGGATAAGTGAGGTGGAAGATAGAATGGTGGAAATAACTGCTGAAGAGCAGAATAAAGGAAAAAAGAATGAAAAGAATTGAAGATAGCCTCAGAGACCGTTGGGACAATATTAAATGCACTGTTATTTGAGTTATAGGGGCTCCAGGGGAAGAAGAAAAAAAGAAACACACTGGGAAAATTTTTGAAGTAATTATAGTTGAAAACTTCCCCAACATGGGAAAGGAAACAGTCAATCAAATTGAAGAAGTACTGAAAGTCCCTTACAGGATAAGCCCAAGGAGAAATATACAAAGACACACATTAATCAAGCTAACAGAGATTAAGCACAAAGAAAGAATATTAAAAATAGTAAGGAAAAAGCAACAAGTAACATACAAGGGAAAACTCATGCAATTAACAGCAGATCTTTCTCTACATGAGGATTAACAGCAGATCATTCAGCAAAATCTATGCAGGCCAGAAGGGAATGGCAGGATATATTTAAAGTACTGAAAGAAAAAAAAAATCTATAACTATACCTGGCAAAGATCTGATTTAAAATTGATGGGGAAATCAAAAGCATTACAGACAAGCAAAAGTTAAGAGAATTTAGCACCACCAAATCAGCCTTACAACAAATACTAAAGGGACTTACATAGCCAGTAAACACAATAGAAAGGAAAGACCTACAAAAACAAACCCAAAATGATTAAAAAATGCCAATAGAAATATATATATATCAATAATTATCTTAAATGTAAATTGATTAAATGTACCAACCAAAAAATACAGACTGACTGAATGAATACAAAAACAAGACCCATACCTATGCTACCTAAAAGAGACCCTCTTCAGACCTAGAGACAAATGCACAGAAGTAAAAGGATGGAAAAAGATATTCCATGTGAATGGAAACCAAAAGAAAGCCAGAGTGGCAATTCTTATTTCAGAAAAAAAATAGACTTTAAAGTAAATATCATTATGAGAGAAAGAAGGACACTACATAATGATCAATGGACCAATCCAAAAAGAAGACATAACTGTTGAAAATATCTATGCATCCAATGTAGGAGCACCTCAATACATAAGGCAAACACTAACAGGCATAAGAGGGAAAATCGACAGCAGCACAATAATAGCAGGGGACTTTAGCACCTATGGACAAATCATCAAAACAAAGAATCAGTAAGAAAACACAAACCATACATGAAATATTAGACCAAACGAATCTAATTGATATCTTCAGGACTTTTCATCCAAATGCAGAAGAATAGACTTTCTTCTCAAGTGCACATGGAACATTCTCTAGAATAGACCACATCTTGGACCACAAATCAAGCCTCAATAAGTTTAAGAAAATTGAAATCATATCAAGTATCTTCTCTGAGCACAATGCTATGACACTAGATATCAACCACAGGGAAACAAACAAGCAAAAACAAACTCAAACTCAAAAAGCACAAACTCATGGAGCTTAAACAATACACTACTAAATAACAAAATGATTACTGAAGAAATAAGGAGGGAAATCAAAGATCCCTAGAAACAAATGACAATGAAAGTAGGATGACCCAAAATCTATGAGATTCAGCAAAAGCAGTTCCAAGAGGGAAGTTTATAGCAATACAATCCTACCTCAAGAAACAAGAAAAACATTGAATAGACAACCTAACTCTACATCTAAAGCAGCTGGATAAAGAACAACAACAACAAAACCCAAAGTCAGCAGAAGGAAAGAAATCATAAAGATCAGGGCAGAAATAAATGAAAAAGAAATGAAGGAAACAATAGCAAAGATTAATAAAGCTAAAAGCTGGTTCTTTGAGAAGATAAACAAAATTGGCAAACTAGCCAAACTCATCAAGATAAAAATGGAGAACAATCAAGTCAACAAAATTAGAAATGAAAAGAGAGAGGTTACAACAGACAACACAGAAATACACAGGATCATAAGAGACTATTATGAACAACAATATACTAATAAAACGGACAACCTTGAAGAAATGGACAGCTTCTTAGAAAAGTTCAACCTCTTAATACCAAACCAGGAAGAAATAGAAATTATGAACAATCCAAATACAAACACTGAAATTGAAACTGTGATAAAAATCTGCCAAAATACAAAAGCCAAGGGCTGGATGGCTTCAAAGGGGAATTCTATCCAACATTTAAAGAAGAGCTAATGTCTATTTTTCTGAAACTCTTCCCAAAAATTGCAAAGAAAGGAACACTTCTAAACTTATTCTACAAGGCCACAACCACCCTGATAACAAAACCAGGCAAAGACAATATACACAAAAAAGAAAATTACAGTCCAATATCACTGATGAACATAAGATGCAAAAATCCTCAACAAAATTCTAGCAAACAGAATTCAACAACACATTAAAAAGCTCATATACCATGATCAAGTAGGGTTTATTCCAGGGATGCAAGGTTTCTTCAATATACATAAATCAATCAATGTGATACATGATTTTAACAAATTTAGGTTAAAAACCATATGATCATCTCAATAGATGCAGAAAAAGCCTTCAACAAAATTCAACATCCATTTATGATAAAAACAATTCAAAAATTGGGCATACAAAGAACCTACCTCAACAAGGTAAAGCCCATATATGATAAGCCCACAGCAACATTATTCTCAATAGTGAAAAAACTAAAAGCATTCCGAAATCTCTAAGATCAGGAACAAGACAAGGGAGTCCACCATCACCACTATTATTCAATATAGTTTTGGAAGTCATAGCTATGGTAATTAGAGAAGAAAAAGAAATAAAAGGAATCTGGATTGGAAAAAAAAGTAAAACTCTCACTGTTTGCAGACGGCATGATATTGTACATGGCAAACCCCAAAGAAACTATTAGAAAATTACTAGAGCTGATCAGTGAATTCAGCAAAGTTGTAGGATACAAAGTCAATACACAGAAATCACTTGCATGCTTATATACTAACAATGAAAACTCAGACAGAGAAATTAAGGAATCAATCCCACTCACCATTGCAACAAAAATTTAAAAATATCTAAGAATAATCCTACCTAAGGAGACAAAAGAACTATATACAGAGAATTATAAGACATTTCTGAAAGAAGTCAAAGAAGTCAAAGAATCCATCCATTCAAATGGATGGAGAGATATTTCATGTTCCTGAGTAGGAAGAATCAATATTGTGAAAATGACTTTATTACCAAATGCAATCTACAGATTCAATGTTATCCCTATCAAATTACCAATGCATTTTTCACAGAACTAGAACAAAAGTGTTCAAAATTCATATGAAAACACAAAAGACCCTAAATAGTCAAAGCATTCTTGAGAAAGAAGAATGGGCTGGAGGAATCAACCTTCTTGACTTCACACTATACTTCAATGCTACAGCCATCAAGATAGTACAGTACTGACATAAAAAAAGAAATATAAACCAATGGAACAATATAGAAAACCCAGAGATAAACCCATGCACCTATGTGTTCCTTATTTTTGACAAAGGAGGCAAAGATATACAATGGGGCAGAGATAGCCTCTTCAATACATGGTGCTGAGAAAACTAGACAGCTATGTGCAAAAGAATGAAATTAGAACACATCCTAACACCATACAAAATGATAAATTCAAAATGGATTAAAGACCTAAATATATGACCAGAAACTATAAAACTCTTAGAGGAAAACAGGCAGAACACTCAATGACATAAATCAAATCAAGATCTTCTATGACCCACCTCCTAGAATAATTGAAATAAAAACAGAAATAAACAAGTGAGACTTAATTAAACTTAAAAGCTTTTACACAGCAAAAGAGACTAAAAACAAGGTGAAAAGACAACCCTCAGAATGGGAGAAAATAATAACAAATGAAACAACTGACAAAGAATTAATTTCCAAAATATACAAGCAGCTCATATAACTCAATACCAGAAAAAAACAAACAACCCAATCAAAAAATAGGAAAAAGATCTACACAGACATTTCTCCAAAGAAAACATACAGATGGCTAACAAACACATGAAAAGATGCTCAACATAGCTCAATATTATAACAATGCAAATTAAAACTACAATGAGATACCATCTCCCACCAGTCAGAATGGCGATCATCAAAAAGCCTACAAACAATAAATGCTGAAGAGTGTGTGGAGAAAAGAGAACCCTCTTTCATTGCTGGTGGGAATGTAAGTTGATACAGCCACTATGGAAGACAATATGGAGATTCCTTAAAAAACCAGGAATAAAACCACCATATGACTCAGCAATACCACTGCTAGGCATATACCCTGAAGCAACCAAAATTGAAAAGGACACATGTACCCCAATGTTCATTGCAGCACTATTTACAATAGCTAGAACATCGAAGCAACCTAGATGTCCATCAACAGATGAATGGATCAAGAAACTGTGGTATGCATATACAATGAAACATTGCTCAGCCATAAAAAGGAATGCACTTGAGTCAGTTCTAATGAGGTGGATGAACCTAGAACCTATTATACAGAGTGAAGTCAGAAAGAGAAATATAAATATTATATACTGACATATATGTATGGAATCTAGAAAGATGGTACTGATGAATTTATTTGCAGGTCAGCGATAGAGAAACAGGACTTCTCTGTAACTCAAATGGTAAAGAATCTGCCTGCAATGCAGGAGACCAGGGTTTGATCCTTGGGTCAGGAAGATCCTCTGGAGAAGGGCATGGCAAGGAGAATCCCATGGACAGAGAAGCTTGGCAGGCTACAGTCCATGGGGTCACAGAGTCGGACACACCTGAGCAACAAACACACACACAATGAAGAAACAGAGATAAACAACAGACCTATGAACATGGTGGGGAGGGGAGGAGGGAGAGGGTGAAATATACAGAGACAGTAACATGGAAACTTACAGTACCATGTGTAAAAGAGATAGCCAATGGGAATTTGCTACATGACTCAGGGAACACAAATATGAGCTCTGTGACAAACTAGAAGGGTGGGATGGGGAGGAAGATGGGAGGGAGGTTTGGGAGGGAGGGGATAAGGGTGTACCTATGGCTGATTCTTATTGATGCTTGAGAGAAAACAAAATTGTGTAAAGCAATTGTCCTTCAATTAAAAAATAAAGTGGCAAAAATAAAATATTATCAAGCCTTTTTTGAGTCTACCTCTGTGCAGAGTGTTGACTTTCTACTTTTCCCTATATATGAGGTTGCAGCTAAATGTCCTAGTTTTTAATGTCTGGCAACCAAATGAGGAAACACACACACACACACACACACACACACACACAGAAAGAGATAGAGAAGAAAATACATGAGCACCTTACATACTCTGGAAGTCACCTCAGCTAAAGGGTGAAAAGCCTGGGAAAATAAGAGAGGATATGCTACAATGACTATCTGCCTCTGTGTCTGCACTTATATGAGCAGAAGCAGAAATCATCAGTCAGAACTGTAGAAAATGCAAGTCACTCAGTCACGTCCGGCTCTGCAATTCCATGGGATTCTCCAGACTAGAATACTGGCTAGGTCCTTATTGCCCACTCCATCTCCTATAAACTGCATTAAAGTTGTTTCAGGAACATGTGCAGGACTACCTAACTTGAGCTGGAAGGCGAGAGATGATGAGTAGTCACTACTGAAATAAGAGCTAGAATTGACTGAAATGAACCACAATTTACCTTTCAAGACTTCCCCTGGAAGTTGTCCTAAAAAAGACTCTAGATTTTCAAAATAGTTATGTCAGCCTGATTCTATGAATGCAAAAACTGTTTTCTACATGAGGAGGCAGATTACTGGTGCCTTTCAATATGTCATCTTCCCAGAATTCTCTTTGAAACCAGTCAATTATCTTTTAAGGATAATTAAATAATAGCAAATGATCTTGTATATTATTTATCTATGAAGAGATAAACCCATGCACCTATGGGTTCCTTATTTGTAGAGAATAAATAAGTTTATTTATTAGCTTATTTATTAATAAATAATAAATAAGTTTTATTATTTATTCTAGTTATTCTAGTGGTGCTAGTTTGTTTTTGTATTAATATATACATAGATACATTTGATATCATTCTTATTCTCTCTATAGGCACTTTGATAACATTTTGTGTTGCACGGTGTCTAATGGTGACAAACACTTTTGAGATTTTTAAATATGTTTAAGACTTTATTTTGCTTTTATTTTTTAAAACTGTATAAATTTGTAAGTAGGCAACTCTTTCAGTACTTTGAATGCATTGCTTGCCTATGTTTTTGCTGGCAGCGTTTGTGATAAGAAATCTGCTGTCATTCTATTGCTGTATTGTGGTACATTTTTTTTTTTTTCTGATTGCTTCTAATTTTTGTTTGTTTGTTGAATACTTGCTTTATGCAATTTGGTTATGATAAGATTTGGGGTCATGTCTCTTGTGCTTGGGTTAACTGGAGATTATGTTTTTCTACAGTTTATAGATACCATCAAATTTGGAATATTTTCAACCATTTTATTTCAAATATACTGTTATCTGCCTATTTATTTCCTCACCTGTTTCCTGAAAACTCAAATTATATATATGTCAAATGATGTCACACAACTTATTTATGCTGTTTCATTCTTTATAATCTCACTTTTCTTTGAAGTTTCTGTTTCATGTTCTTCAATTTTATGAATTTTTTTTTGTTTTTTTTTTTTTTTAAATTCAAATGTATTTATTTTAATTAGAGGCTAATTACTTTACAATATTGTATTGGTTTTGCACATATTTATATTTTCAATATCTAATTTAAATGTGTAAAATACAGTTACAATATTCATTTTAAAGTCATTGCCCACTCATTTTAACAACTCTGTTAGTTCTGGATCAATTTCAGTTGATTGACTTTTCCTTCTAATTGTGAGTTGCATATATATATATATATATATGTCTTCCCTGGTAGCTCAGCTGGTAAAGAATCCCCTTGCAATGCAGGAGACCTGGGTTTGATCCTTGGGTTCGAAAGATCCCCTGGAAAAGGGAGCAACTACCCACTCCAGTATTCTGGACTGGAGAATTCCATGGATTGTATAGTATATAGAGTTGCAAAGACTCCATATATATATGCCTCTTTTTGTGTCTAGTAACTTTTGATTTATTGGTAGTCATTTGTAAATTTTAATTTATTGTGATAATTTTTTTTCATTTTTATAAATACTATTGTTGTTCAATCACCAAATCATGTCTTACTCTTGTGACCCCATGGACTTGCTCAAACTTATGTCCATCGAGTCAGTGATGCCATTCAATCATATCATCGCTATCACCTTCTTCTCCTCCTGTAATCAATCTTTCCAGGCATCAGGGTCTTTTCCAATGAGTCACCTCTTCATATCAGGTGGCCAAAGTATTGGATCTTCAGCACCAGTACTTCCAATGAATATTGTGGGTTGATTTCCTTCATGATTAACTAGTTTGATCTCCATGCTATCCAAGGGCTCTCAACAGTCTTCTCTAGCACCAAAAGTTGTAAGCATCAATTCATCATCACTCAACCTTCTTTATGGTCCAACTCACATCCGTACATCACTACTGGAAAAACTATAGCTTTGACTACATGGACCTTTGTTGGCAAACTGATGTCTCTGCTTTTTAATATGCTGCTTAGGTTTGTCATAGCTTTTCTTCCAAGAAGCAACTGTCTTTTCATTTTATGGCTGAAGTCACTGTCTGCATTGACTTTGGAGCCAAAAGAAACAAAATCTATCACTTTTTCCTCATCTCTGTTCCATGAAGTCCTGTTGAGGTCCTTTAATGGACCAGAACCCGGTGGTCCACAGTTGACGATAAGAAAGTAAAAGAGAGGAGAAAGAGGCTGATATTCCTTGGTTTACGCAAAAACCCAATAAAGTACTCTTGCCTGGAAAATCCCATGGATGGAGGAGCCTGGTAGGCTGCAGTCCATGGGGTCGCTAAGAGTCAGACAAGACTGAGCAACTTCCCTTTCTCTTTTCACTTTCATGCATTGGAGAAGGAAATGGCAACTCACTCCAGTGTTCTTGCCTGGAGAATCCCAGGGACGGGAGAGCCTGGTAGGCTGTTGTCTATGGGGTTGCACAGAGTCGGACAAGACAGAAGCGACTTAGCAGCAGCAGCAGCACAGGGCTTGCGTTGCTCACGAAGGCACCTGGCGCCCTCTTGAGGGGGTGCAGGCACAGTGCACCTTCTCGAGAGGGTCTTAGAAGCCGGGGCAGGAGAGTGAGCATGACGGGTTTCTGCTCTCCAGAGAGTTAGCCTGAAAGAGAAAGAGAGAGAAGAAAAGAAAGAAAGACATGGGACCCAAGCTCTGATGGAGCAAAGGTGTTTTATTCAACATTGTGTGGGTATTTATACTGTCTTACAAGGTAGCTATTTTCAGCAGAGATAAAATCCAAAGTCCAGACTTGCAAATTATCAAGGAAAACATAAGGAGATCCATATCAAAGAGAGAGGGTTATAAATAATCACTTTTACCATATGGTTCATAAAAAGGAAGAGGGTCATAAATAGTTACTTATCACCATATGGAAAAACTAACGAAGGAAATGCATGCATTCTTCAGCCCCCTGGAGTAGTTTGCTACTCCACTTAATTCCTGAATATTCAGAAATTAATAAGGGACAGAGGATTCATGACAGATCCAAAACATCACACAGGAAGCCTCCTGTTAAATGCTTCCTGACAAAGTCCCAGTGATGAAACTAGATGTCATGATCTTAGCTTTTTGAATATGTCAACTTGAATCCAGCTTTTCAGTTTCCTCTTTCACCCTCATCAAGAGGCTCTTTAATTTCTCTTCAGTTTCTGCCATTAGAGTGGTATCATCTCCATAGCTGAGGTTACTGCTGCTTCTTCTGGTGATTTTGATTCTAGCTTGTGAGTTATACAGCCTAGCATTTAGTATAATGTACTCTGTATATAAGTTAAATAAGTAGGGTGACAATATACCTCTGTGACATACTCCTTCCCCAATTTTAAATCAGTCACTGTTCCATGTTCAGTTCTAACTGTTACTTCTTGACTTGCATACAAGTCTATCAGGAGACAGGTAAGGAGGTCTGGCATTCCCATCTCTTTAAGAATGTTCCACAATTTGTTGTGATCCACACAGTCAAATTGTTTTGTGTAGTCAAAGATGAAAAAGTAGACTTTTTTTCTGAAATTTCCTTGCTCTGTGTATGACCCAATGGCTGTTGGCAATTTGATTTCTTGTTTCTCTGCCTTTTCTAAAGCCAGCTTGTACATCTGAAAGTTCTCAGTTCACATACTGCTGAACCCTAACTAGAAGGATTTTGAGTATTACCTTGATAGCATGTGATATAAACGTGATTGTACAGTAGTTTGAACATTCTTTGGCATTGCCTTTCTTTGGGATTGAAATAAAAACTGACCTTTTTCTGTCCCTTGGCCACTGCTGAGTTTTCAAATTTGATGACATATTGATTGCAGCACTTTAACAGAGCCATCTTTTAGGGTTTGAAATAACTTAGCTGGAATTCCATCATCTCCACTAGCTCTGTTCATAGCAATGCTTCCTAAGGCCCACCTGACTTCACATTGCAGGATATGTGGCTCTACATGAGTGATCACACCATCATGTTATCTGGGTCATTAAGACCTTTTTTTTTTTTTTTTTGTATAGTTTTTGGATGACAAATTTACTATGCAGAGGAAAGAAATCTAGGACATTTGAGAGGGGCTTTTATGGGTCTTCTGGATTTGGAGAGATGGAGATGTATTATCAGCGCATTTGTAGAGACATTATGAGAAAATCTTGATTGAAAGAAGTCATAGAGAGAAATTGTGATAAAACCTGGAATTAGAATAAAAATTGCCAATCACAGATTTAGTTAAAAGTTCTAAGGTATGTGATCATAGTACAATTCTCTTTTGAGTCATGAGTTAAATATGCCGAGGACTAGGAATTATATCAGTTGATCTCAGAAGGTTACTTTTAATTTTCCTTTTCTGTTAGAAGTGTTCCTTAATATCCAATGAAAATCTCCACCTATTAATTTTATCCCAGTGATTTGTTTTAGTAGGAAGAGGATTATGAAAGACTACAAGAAAACCAAATCAAACAGTGTAAAGAAATTAATAAAACACAACCTTGTTTGAATTTAACAGTTATTTCTGATAGTTTCAAAAGCCTTTGGGATTTTAAACAAACTAAACTGAAATAGTTCTACAGGCCCATGAAGTAGGGGCTGGCATTATAATCTCTATATTACAGCTGGGAACCTTGAGGCACAAAGCCATTTAAGTGATATGTCCAAGGTCACTGAGCAAGTCACTGGTGAGGCCAAAAATAGAATCTCAATTCTTCAGCTAGTTCTTTGTTCAGGAGACCATATTGGTTCTTTTATTACTCTGAGGATAAAATTTAGCCTTATATCAGAGGTTTTTTTTTTTTTTTAATATGCCAACCTAAAAATCAACATTTAAAAAGACCATTCAATTGATATTAAATCAAATCATATTTCATGCTTGAGATTTTCAAGTTACTCTTAGAAAAAGTGTTTTCTTCTTGTTTAAGAGGAAAATATCCATAGGCAGCTTTTCATTGTTATCTCTCAATTCATAAAACTTTTCTCCTGCCCCTAAATATTTAATGGCTCTATTTAACAATAAATATGTTCTGGTTTCTGCACAAGGAAATGCAAGCCATAGTAATTGGCTTTGCCTTCAGACAGCTGAGTCAGCAAGAAATCAGGCAGCCTATAGAAACCTTTTAATTTGCTATCAGGTTTTCAGAGTTTCAAGCCATTGAAATGTATTGAAAAAATCTGGAGTCAACTAAACCAAGCAAATTAACCTTACATCTGCTTTATACAACTCTTAAACTTCCAGATTTGTAACTCCTTATCTGTGGCTGCTCAAACAATTTTCTGGTGCATAATGCTGTCTGTGCAGTGGTAGGAAAGGAAAGTGGATTATAGTCTCTAGTATATATTTGTCTAAAAGTACTTGCATTTTTCCAGTTATAAAAAATCTTTTTCCCCTCTTGTGGGAATCCTTGAGAGCTAGAAATTCTACTTTTGAGCTTCATATCTATATGTACAGATTTTGTGGAAAGCGATTTTACAAAGTTCAAAGTTGTTAAATATTTCTAAAGAAATATACATTCACATACACTAAAGAGGACTGAGGTATCCTTATCTCTGTATGTGTATGCGTGTGCATGCTTAGTTGCTTCAGTTGTACCCGACTCTTTGCAACCTTATGGATCATAGCCTGACAGGTTCTTCTGTCCATGAGATTCTCCAGGCAAGAATATTGGAGTGGGTTGCCATGCCTTCCTCCAGCAGATTTTCCTGACCCAGGGATGGAACCCATGTCCCTTATGTCTCCTGCACTGGCAGTAGAGTTCTTTACTACTACTGCCACCTGGAAAGCCCCTGCATGTGTATGCTATGCACACATACATATAAGAACTCACATGTATATATGTTTAGATATACTGTACACTGTTTTGTAATTATATGCAGTTATAATGTAATAACACATAATAATTTAATAATATAATATTAAATTATTAATTTATTTATTTTTTCTTTTTTTTTAAATTTTATTTTATTTTTAAACTTTACATAATTGTATTAGTTTTGCCAAATATCAAAATGAATCCGCCACAGGTATACATGTGTTCCCCATCCTGAACCCTCCTCCCTCCTCCCTCCCCATTCCATCCCTCTGGGTCGTCCCAGTGCACCAGCCCCAAGCATCCAGTATCGTGCATCGAACCTGGACTGGCAACTCGTTTCATACATGATATTTTACAAGTTTCAATGCCATTCTCCCAAATCTTCCCACCCTCTCCCTCTCTCACAGAGTCCATAAGACTGTTTTAAGCCAGAAAGAAAAACACCAATACAGTATACTAACACATATATATGGAATTTAGAAAGATGGTAACAATAACCCTGTGTATGAGACAGCAAAAGAGACACTGATGTATAAATTATTAATTTAATAATGTAATAAATGCATAACATTTATTAAGTACCTTGTTCCAGGCATTCTGTGAAGGTCTTTGTATGTTATGTTTCATTTATCCTCAAGGCATTATAAAATGATTATTATTTCAATTTAGTTACTGAGGAAACTGAGACACTAATAGCGGAAGTCAATTGCCCAAATTAATATAGCTTTTAAGTGGAAGAGCAGGGTTACAAACACAGATGACCTCTTTCTCCTACACCATGTGTGAATAAGAATTATTTGTGAATGTATGAGTATAATAAAAATGTAAAGTCTAGAGGTTTGTCAAAATTGACTAAATTATAAACTGAGATGCAGATAAATGTTTTCCATAGGCTGTACAGCTAGCCAGTGTCCAAACCTGGAGTGAGTCAGGTAGTAGCATTCCACTACAGCTTTCAGAATCAGTATCATTATATGATGTCATAAATTGCAAACTGGGTAAGGTAGGAAATATCTTTTATAATTATGCAATAGATACCCATTTTTTTTCTAATGACATTTTCCTAGCTGATATAATTTTTAAAAGTAGGTAAAATATTTTTATTTTTAAAGTTTATGTTTATGGAACAGTTTATTTATTTATTTTTTTTACCACATATAGGGACTCCCATACAGCCTCGTAGTTGGTATTCAACAACTTTTCTCCACACTCATTCATTATTCAAAATACTTCTCTCTACATGTCGTGGAAATACTTTTTGCTGAGACACTTAGATCTCCAAAATACTACCTTCAATGGAACATCTTAGTATTTATCTTAGGGGACTTTATTTTTCTGCCTTCACTATTCCCTTCCTTCTTTGAGTTTGCATTTGTGTGCTTGCTGTCACTTCATTCAGGTCCAACTCTATGTGACCCTATGGACTGTAGCCTGCCAGGCTCCTCAGTCTATGGGATTCTCCAGGCAAGAATATTGGAGTGGGTTGCCATGTCCTCCTCCAGGGGATCTTCCTGATCCAGAGATCAAACCCATGTCTCTTATGTCTCCTGCACTGGCAGCAGGAGTTTTTGTTTGTTTGTTTGTTTTTTAACCACTAGCGCCACCTGGGAAGCCCCCTCTTCAGTTTGAAAGTGAAAGTGAAGGTCGCTCAGTGGTATCCAACTCTGCGACCCCATGGACTAGTCCATGGGATTCTCCAGGCCAGAATACTGGAGTGGGTAATCTTTCCCTTCACCAGGGCATCTTCCCGACCCAGGGATCGAACCCAGGTCTCCCTCATTGCAGGTGGATTCTTTACCAGCTGAGCCACAAGAGAAGTCCTCTAACCCTGTACTATTCTGGTTCCAGCTGCAACTCTTTAACTCTGCCTTCTCTCATTTCTCTATGAGCAATTCCTCTAACAAATAGAGATTTATTTTAATGTTCAGTCCATAGACTATTTTCTTACTGTATAAACATCCCTTAGGTGAAGGTGATCATATCTCTTATGATAAGAGCATATTTGGATAATTCTGTATGTGTGTGTGAGCATTTGTACACAAATTTGAAAGAGAGAGAAGGCCAGTGAGCTTCAGATTCCTACTGTCTACTGTATTTTCTGAATTACCTGCAATTGATGCTACAAAACAAATATGATAGTAAGATGCATAATGTGTAAAAACTAAGCTGAGAGCCTAAGCCTGGAAGGATCTAGTTATGTGAACATATCTGGCATAGATTTCTGAAGTTTTATTATTCAGTAACTATCCTCAAGTGGTTCGATGGTAAAATTTCCTGTTAAAAGTTCACTAAAAGACCAGATTCAAACTATACTCTGGTCATAGTTTTTAGACCAATCTCACCTTCCCATTTAAAACTTCAAGTTGATACAAGTTAAAGCTCAGTTTCATACTCAATAGTAAGTTTTTCTCCCTCACTTTTTCAACATCCAGCACAGATTAGACTTACTGTGGACCATAGAAAAACAGAATTAATGAGAAAAAATTATGGTCAATTCTTTACATATCTGCTTTTCCTACTTCTTTATGTACTAGCTCCTCTTGTTTGTTAAGGCATGACAAGGAAAAGTTAAAACATCCAATCTATCCTGACTTCCTTAAGCAGAACTGCAGTCTTTTCCTTGTTTGGATATAACTGTTTTACCTGTGAGTGCCAAACACCATGATAATAAGGTACTCATTTGTATGCAGCTCCCCTAGGCATTTTTACACTTTCAGGGTTGGCCTTATCTCTTAGCTGGCCTTCAGTTGATGGCTTTCGTATTACATTTCTCTAATACCTTCTTTCGTTTTTGTTCCTTTCCGCCCCAAATCATCAGGTGTAATGGCAAAACTACATCCCCTAATTGTATCTGTCCTTGTAGGTCTGCTGAACCTTTGGCAGAATGCTTCTCTATATCCTTAGAGGAGAGGAGGGAGAGGTTCCTGGTTTCCTCTATGTCTTGTAGTCCACACACACACACACACACTCTCTCTCTCGCTCTCTCTCTCTTTCTCTCCCTTTCTCACTCTTTCACTCTCTACCCCAATTTGCACTCCTTCCTATTCTTCTGTTCTATTAGCACAAGACCATAACAGTTAAGTTCTCCTAAGCAAAGCACAAAGAATGATAAATGTTTCCCCTACTTGAAGGTTTTACCAATTTTTAGAAAGAAAACCCATAGATCTGCCTTCCATGTCTTCAAAGTGGGAAAGGCTCACTTTCTATGTGCATGAATGGCTCTAAAACATCAACTACAGTCTTATTTGCCAATTTGCATTCTGTAGTAATTGGTGTGGTGAGTAGGGTTGACACACATGCTTCTGTAACTTCTACCTCTCAATGATTCCAACTTCTGATGGCTCTCTAAATTTAACGTGTGAAGTACTTAAGGTACTTCATTCTCAGCTTAAGCCACAATTATAGAACAGAAAAATCATTAACATATTGTTCTGTTTTTATTAACAGAATGATAACTCATGGGAGAGAAAGTAATAGTTGCAGAGACCCCAAAGCAGGGAACTCATGTGGCATTTTAATAAACACTTTGACTTCATTTTTAACACTCAACTGCTGACAGCGTTCAAGCCCAATCGCTTCTCCCTTCTGCCCCACAACTGACTAAGCAGATAAGATAGACTAGGTGTTCCCTCCTTAGGCAAGAGCCAGAAATTAAAACCAGGGAATCCCTAGCCCACTCACATGAACCATCACTCCAACGCTATCCCTTAATCATAATAAAAACCAAACTAGTCTTATTTTCTCTTGCTCAAGCTGCCAATTTTGGACCTTGGGAGATGTCCCCGCTTTCAAAAGAAAGTTTCATTTTGTGAGTAATAAACTATTCCATCCCTTAATTTTTTGTAAGAAGTCATTTTTTAAAAAAATCTAAGTATAACTGACATATATTATATGAGTTTTGGATTATGACATAAAGATACGATATTTGTGTACAATGCAAAATCATCACCACAATACACACCCCCAATTGCATGCCCCCAAATAAGAAAAATCTGTACCTGAAGCTGGTTCAGAGATCAATCCTTACAATAGGATGTTATGTGGAGCCTAACTGAGGACATGCCTTGAGGAACATCACGGGCCCACTGGATGCCAACGAGTTCCTGGAGAAAAAGGGCATGGTCTCCACTTTTGAGTAAACCCTCTCCATGCAGGTGATGAAACTCAGCGTGAGCCCCAGTTGTCAGGAAGGCAAGTACCTGGCTGACCTGTCCAACTTGGTAGAGGGTATGAAGCGACAGTCCAGGCAGCCGATCCTCTGGTACAGTGCATCATACAGGAATCAGGAGAGCACTCTGTCTCAGGAGAGCACACTGTTTCAGGGATAAGCAGAACCTGACCACCCATCTGAAGAATGTGGGGGATCCGAGCCTGCATTCCCATCAAGATAAAGAACCCTTTGTGCTGTGCAATGAGACCTTCGGTGAGGAGTCCAACAGGAGAACGTGCTGTTTGTCCAGGTGCCCCAACAATCACATACAGGGGTGGCCCTTCCCTAACTGCCTGGCCAAGGACACTGAGCAGGATGAGGTTCCCCACGCCAGGAGCTCAAACGGCGGACTCACTACCTGGAGGAGAAGTTCCAGGAGGAATGTGGCCGTGGTCCACAAGACAAGGTTCTCTGAGCCCAAGGGCACCTATACCCCTAGTCCTCACTGACAACACAAGGGCACCATGCATACCTCAGTGAGGTCAAGTACAACTTGAGGCTCAGCTTCTAGGGTGCCGCCAAGCAAGGGGCCACTGCACGTGGAGAACCTAGAGTATTCAGGAGGATTAACGGCATGAGGAGGACCAACAGCATGGGGAGACCCAGCAGCGTAAGGAGGATCACCTATATGAGGAGGTTCAGCAGAGTGACATGCTGTATGTCTGACGTCCACAATATGATGCTGCATGCTGATGTCACAGAGTGTGGAGTGGTGTGGGGCAAGTCCTACTGACAACCCAGACTCAGCCTCTGGAGCCCAACTGTCTGTGGGGACCCCTGTATAGAACAAGAGGTCAATGGCTTCTGCCATGTCCTGAAATGGAACCCCCACGTTTGTGGCGAAGGTCTATGTGCCTGAGAAGCAAGTTTTGGTTTCACAGCTGGGCCTTCCAGCGGTATATGTTTGACCATAGCAGATCCTGTTCTGAGAC
Organism: Bubalus kerabau; assembly: GCF_029407905.1. Lineage (NCBI taxonomy): Eukaryota > Metazoa > Chordata > Mammalia > Artiodactyla > Bovidae > Bubalus > Bubalus kerabau. Next base: position 78,841,496 of record NC_073625.1, on the reverse strand, counting down.
CCCTTTGGATAGAACTGGCAGGCGGGGGCTTAGACCCACAAGCACAGAGGCCTGACTGATGGAAGGCACCCCAACCTGGGGCGACTTGCTGGGAAAATTGTAGGTGGGACTCAGAGCACCATGGGCTCCCAGCTGCAATACTGCTATCACCACAAGCCTTCGCATTCCCTTCACAACACCTTGGGAGAGTCCAGACACAGATTTCTGGAGCTTACTCCATGCCATCACTCAACGGGAACATTTGATGTGATTCCTGCTGATCTTCATTTCAAAATTTCAGAGACACGAGAAAGGCCCCCACTGCAGGTATTTATTTGGCCTATGGAGCCGAGGGAGGGGATGGGACCTTCAACACTTTGAGTTTCATTTCTTCAAAGGGAAACTCAGGTGCCCCCTCAAATTTTAAAAATAAATGCATTAAAGGTATAACTGTGTAATTGGACCATAGCAGATATTCCTCCAGGAAGGGGGTGGCGTGGGGTGGGGACAGGCAGTTAAACATTCTCTTTGGATAGAAACGAGAAGGTAGGAAGTCTTGTACAGTGTCACCATAAGCACCTCCAGCTGCATTGTGCCATTGGAATAATACATTTGATATGATAGTGACTGTAAAACAAACAAACAAAAAAACTCTCCTAATTATAACTCTCATAATGTGTCTTAATATTGTAACCAAAACTTTAGGGGGGAGCCTCGAACCCACCTCTGTGAGGTGAATAAAACGTTTGGCGCTGTGAGGAAGATGGCCAGACAGTGATCACCACAGGAAGGTCTTCCTTTTAATGCTCCTGCTTGCTGACTGGTTTCATTACCTGTTAGTGAGCACGCACTTTTAGCTGCTGCCTGCTGGCTTGTGCTTTGAGCTGTGTTGCTTTGTGCTGCATTTACTGAGCCCTCAAAGTTTCTCTTATAGATTTAACTGATCTTAGTTGAAAAGTGTTTATAATTGGCATTTAAGGACAGTAATGTGGAATTGGAGACCTCCTTCAAATGGCTGTAGTTTGTGTGCCTTGGCTGGGAACTGTGGTTCTCAGAGTGAATCATGTCTTGATTCTGTCAGGGAAGTGTGTAATTTCCTCGGTTCTGTCTTGTCACAACAAAAATTTGAAGTGATGGACCAGCTCTTGGATGGACCACTGTTACAGCTCCGTGTTACAGCTCAGTTTTATTCAGAAAACAAAGGAAAATACATCCTCAAGGTGTGAGAACATGACAATCCAAAAGATGAAAAGAGAGAGAGACAAAGCAGAGAGAGACCGACAGAGAGAGTGAGAGAGAGAGTGATCGAGATAGAGAGACACCTTGGACCTTTGACTCTTCTTTTTACATGTTTTTTCTCCTCCCCTTGGGCCTGCCCTATGTAAATTGGGCTAGCCAGGAGTGCTGTTTGTTCTACCTGAGGTCCTCACTCCGGTCCTTGGACCTTCTTTTATTCTATTTTTGGAAGCTTTTCTCTTTCTTGTCTACCATTCTAGACTCCGTTTTCCTATTCTAACTACTTAACATTCCCCCCCTCAAGAGATGGGAGGCCCAATTCTTTGGGAAGAGGGGTGTTGAGTTCTTTCTGGCTACTTCCTGCTGAACTGGGAAGGGTAGAGACATTGGGCCTCCCTCTCTTGCTAGTCTCAGGCCCCAGAGTCCTTATAGCATTGTCCATCTAAGGGTGAGTGATATTTTCTGTGGTCGGCTGTAGTTTTATATACCATTGTTGAACTGACACTGTATGTTGTAGCTTGTTTACCTGGGCAGAGACAAAACAGGTTAGACAATTGACAATACATGGAACAGTCATAAGCAGCATCAGTATGGTGCTGCTAATGCCCTACTAGGCATTAGCAGGGGCATTAGCCAACTCCAAATTCCCATCGCCAGGATGGCTCAAGTCCCTCCTTGTTCAGGGATCAGAAGATCTATCTCCTGTCTGTTTTGCAGTACAACTGCTTCCAAGCTCTTTAGAGCTGTCCTGAGAAATCTTATCCCCAGAAACTAGATTTTGGGGGTGTTCATTAGAATGGCATTCATTTGTAGTTCTGAATAGGTATCTGAGATCTCCCAGGGTCTCACTGGTATATTGAGTGTCCTCTTCTGTTTTCTTCCATGGACTGACTTATGAGTAGTGAATCCAGAAGTCATGTCCTGGTACCTTGACTGCTGTGGGGGTAAAAAGTATTACAGGGTATGGGCCTTTCCATGTGGGCTGGAGCTGAGCCTTTGGGGACCCATCTTTCCAGACTTTAATTAGGACTTGAGTCCATGGAGCATATAGTGGTGACTCCTTAGAAACTTTTAGGTCTTGGTTGACTCCCCAAAAGCATATATCCTGTTGGAATTGCCCAATGGCCATGGTATAAGACCAGAGGGTCTGAGCCTCTGGATCTAGGAAAAGATAATTGACATAAACAAAAGGTCTCCCATATAGCATCTCATAAGGACGAAGACCAACCTATTCCTTAGGGGCAATATGGGTGTAGAGGAGAGCTATTGGTAAAGCCTCCATCCATCCCAGGGAGGTCTTCTGGGTTATCTTTTATATTACTAATTTTAAGAATTTGTTGGCTCTTCCTACTTTTCCTGAAGACTGAGGCTTACAGGCACAATGGGGATAATAAGTAATGTCCAATGCTTTAGAGTCCCCTTGGGTGACTTTAGAAGTAAATGATGTCCCACTGTCACTTTGTAATGATCAGGGTGGATGAACTCTCAGAATGATTTCATGAAGCAGTTTTTATACCACCTCCTCTGCCTTCTCAGTCTGAGTGGGAAAGCCTTCAATCCATCCTGTGAATGTATCTATCATGACTAATGGGTATTTATACCCTTGAGACACTGGCATCTCGGTGAAGTCCATCTGCCAGTCCTCTCCTGGATAGGCACCACATCATTGGACAGGCTGGGCCTGATCCCCTGTCCTGGGGTCTTCAAGCTCCTTGGGGGTTGTTAAATTGGCAAGTGGGACAAGAGGAGATCACTTGCCTTATAGTCCTTTGGAGGCCTGTTCCTCTGAAAGACTTTCTAGTAATCTTTGGAGGGCCTTTTCCCCTAAATGAGTGGTGGCATGTAAGGAGTTAAACAACTTCCATTGGAGGTTCTCAGGCAGAAAAAGGAGTTCCTCCTTTTAGAACCACCCTATATGATCTTCTTGAAAGCCCTCACTCTAAGCTTTAAGAGTCTCACCTTCAGTATATGAAGGACTTTCTGGCAAATTAGTCTGTGGAGCTAAGGTGGCAACCCCTACTAGGTCATTGTTCTGTAATGCTGCTTTCTTAGCTGCTTCGTTTCTTCATGCCATTTCTGTGCTCCCTTTTTGGTGTCCTTTACAGTGGGAGGCTGAAACCTCAGTGGGCAGACGGACTGCCTCCAAGAGTTTAAGGATTTGATCACCATGTTTGTTGGGGACCATCGGGTGGTCCGGTGGCCTCTTTCTTTCCAGATAACAGCATGTGCATGTAGCACAAGAAGAGCATACTTGGAGTCAGTGTAAATGGCTGCTCTTTTTCCTTTTCCCAGTTCTAACGCTTGAGTCAGGGCTATGAGCTCTGCTAATTGGACTGAAGTACCTAGTGGCAAGGCTTTAGCCTCTATGGTCTCAAAATTGGAGACTACTGCATACCCAGCTCTTATTTTTCCATCCAAGACAAAGCTGCTTCCATCAGTGTACCAGATTTCCTCAGGATTGATGAGAGGATCTTCCAACAATCCCTCTCAGGGTTTTGTCCAGTGGTCCAAGGTTTCTAGACAAGAGTGAAAGGGGAGAGAGCCCTTGGTGGTAGGCAGGAGAGTGGCAGGTTTAAGAACCTCACAAGAGGATATATTGAGGCCTGGATTTTCCATCAGCACTACTTGATATCTGATAATTTTTTGATCAGACATCCATAAATGGCCTCTCCTGTTTAAGAGTTGTTTTACTTGGTGGCTGGTAAAAATAGCTAGTTTGCCCCCAAAAGAGAGTTTTAAAGCATCTTCTATCAGGACTGCAATAGCTGCAAAATTTCGAAGGCAGGGAGAGATTTCTTCCCAATAAGGGAGGACAGTCAGGCACCACTAGAAACTGATGGGAAAATATTTGTCCATCCTGGCAACAAAGTGCTTGGGTGAATCTTTTAGTAATTGTTGTTCCTGTAGCACCCAAAATGATACAGGTTTGGGAGGAGAAGGCTCCAGAATAAGAGGTCAGGACAGAGTAGGTAGCCCCTGTGTCAACCAAGAAATTCTTGCCACATCCAGTTGCACCCTTGGCTCCAGCCCCTTGATGGTTATCTGTGACAGGTAGGCTGGCTAGAGTGGATTGCTTCAGTCCTGTTGAGCCATTGTGAGGGAAGGCTTGGTGCTTGACCTTGAGGCTCTTAGGTCCCAAGGGCAGAGTGCTGCCCAATGTCCCAGTTGATGGCATTTATAGCAAGCCATTTTAGGAGACTTATCATAGTTTGGACACTCTTTGGCCCAATGCCCTGCCTGTCTAGAGATTAGGCATTTGCCTTGTGCCTTGTCCTTCAAGGACTCGGGGTTTGCCATAGAGCTTCCCTGGAGGGCGGCCAGCATCTGGGCATGCCTTATCTCTTTCTTTTTCTCCCTTTCCTGGGCCTTGGCCTCTATCTCCTGTTCTCTGTTATAAAAAGGTATTGGTGGCTGTGTGGACCATTTCACCTGAAGAGGCAGCAGGGTCCTGCTGCTGGCCACTGTTGTAAACTTATTCTGATGTCTGATGCATATTGGGACAGGAATTTGTCCTTTAAAATCACCTGTCCCTCATAAGAGTCTAAGTCCAGATTGGTAAACTTTTGGAGGGCCTCTTTTAGCCTTTCCATAAAGGCAATGGGGTTCTCATTGGGCTCCTGAGTTATTGCTGAGACCCAGGTATAGCTGATTATTTTTTGCTGAGCTGCTTTCAGTTCTGCGTTCACACTGATCAGAAAATGATCCCTTTCCCAGATGTGCTCAGGGTCATTATAGTTCCAATTAGGATCTGAGGAGGGAACTGCAGTTTCCCCTACTGGGTATTTATCGTTTGACATGTGAAGCCCCATTGCATACCTTTGGGCTCCCTTTAAGACACTTGTATGCTCAGGGTCAAATAGAATTTGACTAAATATGACCATGATGTCCTTCCACGTCAAGTCAAAGGCCAAAGTAATGTGTTGGAATGTATCTATATAATTGCCTGGGTCATCTGTATAGCTTCCCAGGTCTTGTTTGATCTGTCTTAGTTCTAAGAGGGAAAAGGGCTTATGGACCCGGGTTGGTTTGAATTCTCCTCCATTTTCAATTTGGCTTTTGTGGAGGGGATGCTCCTGGATATGGGGGCAGGTTTGGATACAAGGAAGGAGCATCAGGCAACTTGGGAGCTGTGTGAGGTGAGCCTTTACGAGTGGGGTGGGTGGGGTTTCCTTCTCTTGGTTGTCTGTGCTTCACACCATTTGCCTACTAGGCTCACTTTTAGGGCATACAACAGTCCCATACTTTTGACAGAGTTCCTTCATAATCTGTTAGTTGGAAGAAAATTTGGACATAGGGGATCTCTGTCCATATCCCTTGTCTTTTGCAGAATAAGTCTAGCTGCAGGATGGTATTGTAATTTAAACTCCCATCTTCAGGCCAGTGTTCCTCATCCCCCAGAGGATACCATGGCCACTCAGTGGCACAAAAGAATTTTAAGCAACTTCTCCTTAGAGTTAGAGGACTGAACAGCTTCCAGTTATCAGGGATGCATCTCAAGAGCATCTGCCTGGAAGTGGATTGGTTATTTCCCATCTGAAAGACAATCATGACAGGGAGGAAAAGAAAAAAAATTTAAAAAGAAAGAAAGAAAGAAAGAAAAACTAATAGGCCTCCTTCAGTTTCCATGGGTGGACTTCCTTAGGGGTGAATCTTTTTTAGACTTATTCTACCCAATACTGTTGCAACCTGGGAGCCAGGCATCCCTGGTTCAGAATGTAGATCCCCAGGCAAGCTGAGGCCTGACAGCCTCCTGGAGATCAAATCCCCAGGCATGTTGAGGCAGGTCAGCCTCCTGAGAATTGGGTCCCTGGGCACGTCGAGGCGTGATGACCTCCTGGGACCCCTAGACTGGTGGATCCCCAAGCAGGTTGAGGCATGACAACCTTTTGAGGACCAGATCCCTAGGCAGGTCGAGGCAGTATTGACCTCCTAGGAACCCCGGGCTGGAGTTGGGCATCCCCAAGGTCTCCAGCATGACCAATGCTGGGTAGGATTAAGGGGTTATAATTTTAACTCAGTGCCAATTTGTTCACTGCAGAGGGGAATAAATATCATGATGTAAAGCAATCCAAGCCTGTGCCCTGAGACTGGGAACCTGGTGAAACAGTCATAGGCCTTATGACTGCTCTAAGGGATTGTAAGTCACTGATTTCTTCCCATAGCCCTCAGTAAGAGGAGCTTAGGGTGTTTCCAAAGGTAAACATTTCATTGTCATAGATCCACTTTAGGTAATAACAGAAATAATGACAAAGAGTGGATTATCTGGCCCTGTTAGGGGCATTAAGTGTATCTTAATAATAAGAGGGTGGAGCAATGTTGCCCACAAGGGGTCAGGGTCTTAGTTGTAGGAGTGAGTAATTGGCTTAAGAATAAATTGGTAAGAGGCAACAGACCAGATGTTTCATAAAAGTGGAGTAGGAATTTGATCTGGGGGTATGTTTGTAACTTTAGGAGCAGGAATGTAAGAGTTTGGGCCCAAAAGGCCTGCAGGGTTAACTCCCAAAGTGGCAAACATTATCCCTGGAAGCCCAGTTGCCTTTGAAGGGATGCCAGTAGATGGACTTCTAGCAGGCATTGTGTGCCTGTCTCCCACCCTAGTGGGTTTACTGAGAGATGCTGATGTTGCACATGTTGTAGAAAACATGGAAGATGAAGGCCTGAATATCTAGAGGTATTGGATATTATACAGTACTTTCCTCAGTATTTTCTGGTTGTCCCTCCAGAAGATTGTAGAGGCAACATTATTGGCCCGGACAGGGCTTAGGAAAAGAGCATGAAGCAGGAGGGAAGGGGGCAGGGCACAGCTTTTGAAAGAATGACATAGCCCAAGGGCATAACATAATCTGAATAAAATTAAATGGGTCCAAGGTGACAAGTCAAATTCAACTAAACCTTGATCCCCAGTCTATAAGCTAAGTGACATACCCAGAAGTGTCAGGACAGTTCCAAGGCATTGTCAAAAGATGGAGGAGTGGGTGGTTCCCCAATGATTGGGATGACCTTTCCATTCATTATCATATGAAGTCACCCAAAATTCTCCCAAAACCTAGCCACACCGCATTCCATGGCCAAAGCACTTGTCCTCTGCAGTGGCCCACACACCGTGGAGTGGGCGTCTCTCTGAATCCTAACAAATTCACCTTTTACCTATCACTGTGTCTCTCACTGAATTTTTGCAATGAGACATGAGAGTCTGAACTTCATTAGGTCCTGAAGCCAAGCATCCTGTGTTTCGGTCGGGTTCATGTCCTGGGAGAGAGAAGCTGAAGGACGGGAGGAAAAAGCCGTGGGAAAAACATGCCAAGGAATCCTTCTCACAGCCGGTCAGAAAATCTGCTAAATACCTGACCTGTGTTCACAGTTTTCATTGGTCTGATCCTTGGCACAAAGGACAGAAGAACCCCCGCCGGCTTGGGTAATAGCTACTGGGGCACAGCAGATAGTGGAGCCTTTGGGACATACCAAGGAGTAGCCTCTCCAGAGTCCCTCAATTGCATCCACTGCCACTTGCCTGTTCACGGGGGGTTTGAGGAAACAATGAGAGATTGTAAAGGAATTAAGGTTTTGTTAGGCATATGTCCCTCCAGCCATAGGAGCGAGGACCTCCTACCTTTTCCGGAGGTCTTCTGGAATCTGAGACTGAGCCAAGTGAGCTTTCTGCTGACTTCGTTTTTTGCTGTCCTGGTTTCCAGCATGCTGGGCTTCTTGTCACTTCCCCTGTGCTGGGTTTTCTTCGTGTTAAGCTCCCACCGTGGGAGATTTTGCTGAGTTGGGCTTCTGTTGTGCTTGGCCTCCTCCTTGAGGGGGCCGCACCGAGGTTGTTTCAGCCAGGTTAAATCCAAGTCACGGCACCATAGATGTTGGGGGAGTGTGTAATTTCCTTGGTTCTGTCTCATCACAACAAAAATTTGAAGTGACAGACCAGCTCTTGGATGGACCAGTGTTACAGCTCCATGTTACAGCTCAGTTTTATTTAGGAAAGAAAGGAAAATACATCCTTGAGGCGTGAGGGCGTGATGACCCAAAGGACATGAAGAGAAGAGAGAGAGACAGAGAGAGAGAGAGAGACAGAGCAAGTGAGAGAGAGAGAGAGACCTTGGTCCTTTGGCTCCTCTTTTTATATGTTTTTCTCCTCCCCCTGGGCCTGCCCTATGTAAATTGGGCTAGCCAGGAGTGCTGTTTGTTCTACCTGAGGTCCTCACTCTGGTCCTCGGACCTTCCTTTATTCTATTTTTGTGGGTTTTTCTCTTCCTTGTCTTTTAGCCACCACCATTCTCCTTTTTCATATTCTAACTACCTAACAGTTTTAACATAAGTCATAAATGATACTAGGCTCAAAGCAGTGACTCTTACCTGTGACCATGACTGTGTAACTCAGCCTGGCACTCACCGCCATCCTATTGAGTGTTTAAGGGACAGACCGGTATTCTGTGCAATGTGTAGGCCAATCAGTGGTTTCCCAGGTGGAGGAAGAGTAGCCATTATGTAACATGTTGAGGGCCACACTCCTAAAACAGTTGCCTTGCTACAAGTCTTAAAAATGCCTTTGCTTGTGTTGCAAAACTATCCTTATACTCCAGGCTATAGGGGAAAAAAAATACACATTTCCCCTAGTGACACAGCTAAGGGAAGGAGATATTAAAACCTGATTCTTAATCTTTAATCTTTAATCAGGTGAGGATTCTTAATCCCAATAAAGTTACTATTGCTGTGGGAGAGGCCTCTAAACCTGTAAGACTGATCTCCAATTCTATGGAGGAAGAAATTTGTAAGTATGTACAGAATGTAGAGGATTCCCTCAAAATATATACAGTAACAACCAAGAAAAACAAAAAGCTGAAGCAGAGGTCTATGGTGTTTTACTAGAAATCTAAAGTTTACTACAAAACAAACAAACCTGAAACATGTAGGTAAAATAGTGCCAATTAAATTTTATGACTCTACAACATAGGTTCTAAGTTAAGCTTAGTGAAAGTGAAATCACTCAGTTGTGTCCCACTCTTTGCAATCCCATGGACTGAGCTGGCTAGGCTCCTCTGTCCATGGGATTCTCCAGAGAATAATATTGGAGTGGGTTGCCATTCCTTTCTCCAGAGGATCTTCCTGACCTAGGGATTGAACCCAGGTCTCCTGCATTGCAGGCAGATTCTTTTAAGTTAAGTTAACAGTTGCTCAAATGCACCAATTGGAAACATTTCAATTATTTGGAGATCCCACTGAACTTAATAAGCGAGGTATCCCTTTACTTTTAGAGAAGTTGTAAAATGTAAAATAGAATAATAATAATAAAAAAAAATGTAAGCTTCCCCCTAACTATCAGAACTGCTGCTGCTGCTGCTAAGTTGCTTCAGTCATGTCTGACTCTGTGCGACTCCATAGATGGCAGCCCACAGGCTCCCCCATCCCTGGGGTTCTCCAGGCAGGAACACTGGAGTGGGTTGCCATTTCCTTCTTCAATGCGTGAAAGTGAAAAGTGAAAGTGAAGTTGCTCAGTCGTGTCTGACTCTAGCGACTCCATGGACTGCAGCCTACCAGACTCCTCCGTCCATGGGATTTTCCAGGCAAGAGTACTGGAGTGGGGTGCCATCACCTTCTCCGAACTATCAGAACTATCACCTGCTTAATTTCCCATGGTGAGAGTACCCATTACCCTGAAACACCCCAGATTGGGCATGGGCTCCCTGAATCAACCAGTATTATCAATAAATCAAAATTAAATGAAGTCTTTGGTACTAACAATCATACTTTTAACCTTACATTACAGAATGTTTCTACATTTTGGGCTTCAGAAACAGATTATTGAGTAATGTACTTCTTTTTGCTCCACCTCTTTCATTCCACCTTCACTAACAAACTCAAGATGACAAAAAAGGAAGCAGGCCATGAATGGGAGGGCTAAGGTAGATGAAGTGTGAAAGGGTCGTGTCTTGAGTGCCTTGAGTCATCTTTCAATATCATGATTTCAGCCTTAGAGGACCTCATCCTTTCTCCTTTCGTATTACAGTTGTCCCTCAGTATCTGGAGGGGATTGTTTACAGGACCCCTGTGGATGCTAAAATCCACAGATTCTTGAGTCCCTTGTATCAAATGGCATAGTATCTGCATATAACCTACACACTTCCTCCTATATATTTGAAATCATCTCTAGATTGCTTATAATACCTGCATTGTAAATGCTGTGTAAATATTTGTAGATACAATGTAAATGCTGTGTAAATAGTTGAAGGCACATGGCAAATTCAAGTTTTGCCTTTGGGAACTCTCTGGATTGTTTTTTTTTTTTTTTTTCCTTTTCAAACTGTGGTTGATTGAATACACAGATGTAAAATTCCCCACTGACCGTAATTTGAAGAAGTCCAGATTTGGATGATGCTTGGATTTGGTGAGACTATTTGAGGTGTCTGGAGGGATCTGATGTAGATAGGAAAGGGGGAAGGTGAGAATTTCTAGGAATATCAGGGAAATAAAAGATTCCTTGTTTAAATTTATCTTTACTAAAGGTAATTCCTTAATGAGAGGCCTGAGGCTATTCTAATTGTCTACTAGCACAAAGAGCAGGTTATAGCATTTGGGGAAGGTTCCGTTTTTGTTTAGCTGTCCTGTCTGTGGTCCACCTCTTTTTATTCTCAACCATTAGAGATTTGGCATGATGAATTTACAGTGAAAAACACTTACTTAGAAAAAAAATACAGTGCTAAAAACAAAGTACAAAAGAAATAGCTGCCAGTATTATATTATTTTAGCTGCCAGTAGAGTAAGATTTGCTTTAAATAAAGTTGCATATTTTCATGCAACTGTTTGTCTGATTCAAGATCTGAGAATTAAGATATTAAATTATCCTTCCCAAGTCACTGTTTTTTGATGCAATAAGTAGTGGAGCAAACTTTAAAGCATGCTTTTGGTTTTATAAATGATGTTTGTAAAAAAAAAAAATCTTATTAATATTGTTTTTGTGTTCTTAATAGAACACATGGATATGGTTTGATAGTCAGTTACTCAAAGATATTTAATTAATGTCTATTGCATTTATATTCCAGCAAAAGAAAAAGAAAAAAGAGAGAGAGAGTAGGTAAGGTTAGAAGAAGAGGAATATTTAGGAAAACAAAAAAATACAAGGTAAGGACTATGGTCTATAGTCTCAAAATACTTTTAAGCTCTCTCTGTTTCTCCAGAGAGGCTGAATATACACAAATTGTAGCTTGGGTACTTTTCTCACAGTCATCATATTTTAATAAAATTGGTGATTCATTATGTCTTTGGCATAAGTCTGTGAACATATTAAAAGACAGATACTATTGATTTCTTCTGCCTTTCATCCCCACTTTGTGCTGCTAAATGATGATATCTGTCAAGATTTGATAAAATAAGTGTTTAGTTAATATGAGCTAATGAGGAAATAAGCCTATTAAATGGAAATAGTGTATAAAAAAGAGAGAAAATAAAAAGTTTACATAGATATTTATTTTGAAACCATTTAATATATCTTCCTTGATAAGATATATCTAGGTCATCTTGAGTTGGAGAAGCCTCAGTCCTTCATAGGTGAGATGTCAGCCTTGAACTAGGCTCTAAGAAACAGCTGGTGTTTGGGGAAAAAAGCCAGATTATATTAGTGCCTATAAATTCAGTGCAGAGGGACATGTGGTTGGAAATTATTTAATCTGAAGATATTGACACCACCTTCTATAGAATAACAGGACGTTTTCAGGAATAAAAAGATTTGGCAAGATTATTGTTTAAAGTTATAAAACAGGAATTAATAATTTATCTGGCAGTTGAAACAATCTGAAGCTTCATCTTAACATTTGAATTTGCATCTTGAGCCCAGATGCCTTTGCAGAAACAGCTTTAACATTTCTATAATATGTCTTCACATAAGTACCTTGCAATCCAAAATGTATCCTATTTTTCTTCTTTGCTGTTGTTGCTAAAATACACTGTCATTTTATCAGTTGTTTGGACTGAAATGTTAAAATCAGTGACAGTTACCTTCACTTCATCTCTGAATATAGTGAGTTTTCAAGATCTAGCAATTCTTCTCTTTCAGTAGCTGGTGCTCACTATCTCAGTGTAAGATTAGCTCTGGGCAGACTAAGACACAGAGCAGTGCTTCTCATAGTTCAAATCTTGGTGACATGTAGATTTTAGTTCAGGAGTTCTAAGGTGGGTCCTGGAGTTCTTCATTTCTGAGAAACCTGTAAGTTTGTTAGTGCTAATGAGACAGGACCACATGTTGAGAAGTAAGGCTGTAGAAGTCTTATTGGTGTCCCTACTTCTGCAATCCAAATGTTACTCCAAATTTAAAAAAAAAATAAATCCAGGAAATAAATCTAAGGGGATGGAATAAAATTCTAATTTTTCTCATATTAAAGAATACATTCCTTGGAAATTGCAGAATTCAAATTCAAATTCACACTTACTCTATTGAATAGTTTAAATCAGTTATCACTTGATGCATCTCTGTAAGAGCACCTCATTTGGTATTCGATCTTCTTCCTACAAAATTTTGCTGAAACGTATTTGACCAGTATTACATAAACTAACACGAGTCTGATGCTAATGAAAAAAAAAAAAAACAAAAAACAAAAAACAAATATAGAACTTAAAGTTTTTCTTCCTTTTGGTTGCAAAAAAAGTTAATTAGATGTCAAAGTTCTCCATCAACTGACTTCATCTAAAACAACTGATCCACTATTAACTTATTTTCTAACCTAAACATTTTTTTTTTCATCTAAGTTAGTGTCCAGACTACTTCTGAAAAGATGTAAAGCTTACTGCATGTCCATGTATTCACTCATTTATGTACCACCAAAATACACTGACTCTTTACTTTCTTGGGTATTATTTTAGTCTCTCGGGCTATACTGTACAAAAGATACAGTTCTTGTTCCTGTGGGATTCAGAGTTCAGCAGGAGAATGGAAATTTTTTTAATACGTAGGTAACTTATTGAAGCAAAGTCTGATGCTGTAAAGAGCGATATTGCATAGGAACCTGGAATGTTACGCCCATAAATCAAGGCAAATTGAAAGTGGTCAACCAGGAGATGGCAAGAGAGAACGTCGACATTTAAAAAGTCAGGGAACTAAAATGGACCAGAATGTGTGAATTTAACTCAGAAGACCATTATATCTACCAATGTGGGCAGGAATTCCTTAGAAGAAATGGAGTAGACAACATAGTCAACAAAAGAGTCCAAAATGCAGTACTAGGATACAGTCTTAAAAACGACAGAATGATCTCTGTTCATTTCCAAGGCAAACCATTCAATATGACAGTAATCCAAGTCTATGCCCTGACCAAACACTGAAGAAGCTGAAGTTGAACAGTTCTATGAAGGCCTACAAGACCTTCTAGAACTAACATTAAAACAAAAACAAAAAACAAAAAAACTGTCCTTTTCATTATAGGGGACTAGAATGCAAAAGTGGGAAGTCAAGAAACACCTGGAGTAACAGGCAAATTTGGCCTTGGAGTACAGAATGAAGCAGGGTAAAGGCTAGTAGAGGTTTCCCAAGAGAACACATTGGTCATAGCAAACATCCTCTTCCAACAACAACACAAAAGAAGACTCTACACATGAACATCACCAGATGCTCAATACTGAAATCAAATTGATTATATTCTTTGCAGCCAAAGGTGGAGATGTGCTATATAGTCAGCAAAAACAAGACTGGAGGTGATTGTGGCTCAGATTATGACCACCTTATTACTGAATTCAGACTTAAATTGAAGAAAGTAGAGGAAACCACTAGACCATTCAGATATGACCTAAATCAAATCCCTAACGATTATACAGTGGAAGTGAGAAATAGATTTAAGGGACTAGATCTGATAGACAGAGTGCTTGATGAACTATGGATGGAGGTTCGTGACATTGTACAAGAAACAGAGATCAAGACCATCGCCAAGAAAAAAGAAATGCAAAAAGGCAAAATGGCTCTCTGAGGAGGCCTTAAAAATAGCTGTGAAAAGAAAACACACTAAAAGCAAAGGAGAAAAGAAAATATACCCATTTGAATGCAGATTTCCAAAGAATACAAAGGAGAGATAAGAAAGTCTTCCTCAGTGATCAGTGCAAAAAAATAGAGGAAAACAATAGAATGGGAAAGACTAGAGATCTCTTCAAGAAAATTAGAGATACCAATGGAACATTTCATGTAAAGATGGACTCAATAAAGGACAGAAATGGTATGGACCTAACAGAAGCAGAAGATATTAAGAAGAGGTAGCAAGAATACACAGAAGAAAAGTACAAAAAAAGATCTTCATGACCAACATAACCACGATGGTGTGATCACTCACCTAAGCCAGACATCCTAGAATGTGAAGTCAAGTGGGCCTTAGGAAGCATCACTATGAACAAAGCTAGTGGAGGTGATGGAATTCTACTTGAATTATATGAAATCCTCAAAGATGATGCAGTGAAAATGCTGCATTCAATATGCCAGCAAATTTGGAGACTCAACAGTGGCCACAGGACTGGAAAAGATCAGTTCTCATGCCAATCCCTAAGAAAGGCAATTCTAAAGAATGCTCAAACTGCTGCACAATTGCACTCATCTCACATGCTAGTAAGTAATGTTAAAATTCTTCAAGCCAGCCTTCAACAATACATGAACTGTGAACTTCCAGATGATTAAGCCAGATTTATAAAAGGCAGAGGAAACAAAGATCAAATTGCCAACTTCATTGGAACATAAAAAAAGCAAGAAAGTTCCAGGAAAATATCTACTTCTGCTTTATTGACTTTGCCAAAGCCTTTGACTCTGTGGATCACAATAAACTGTGGAAAATTCTGAAAGAGATGGGAATACCAGACCACCTGACCTGCCTCTTGAGAAATTTGTATGCAGGTCAGGAAGCAACAGTTAGAACTGGACATGGAACAACAGACTGGTTCCAAATAGGGAAAGGAGTACATCAAGGCAGCATATTGTCACCCTGCTTATTTAACTTATATGCAGAATACATCATGCGAAATGCTGGGCTAGATGAAGCACAAACTGGAATCAAGATTCCTGGGAGAAATATCAATAACCTCAGATATGCAGATGACACCACCCTTATGGCAGAAAGTGAAGAGGAACTAAAAAGCCTCTTGATGAAAGTGAAAGAGGAGAGTGAAAACGTTGGCTTAAAACTCAACATTCAGAAAACTAAGATCATGACATCCAGTCCCATCACTTCATGGTAAATAGATGGGGAAACAGTCTTTATTTTTCTGGGCTCCAAAATCACTGCAGATGGTGATTGCAGCCATGAAATTAAAAGACACTTACTCCCTGGAAGGAAAGTTATGACCAACCTTGACAGTATATTAAAAAGCAGAGACATTACTTTGTCAACAAAGGTCCATCTAGTCAAGGCTATGGTTTTTCCAGTAGTCATGTATGGATGTGAGAGTTGACTACAAAGAAAGCTGAGCACTGAAGAATTGATGCCTTTGAACTGTGGTGTTGGAGAAGACTCTTGAGAGTCCCTTGGACTGCAAAGAAATCCAACCAGTCCATCCTAAAGGAAATCAGTGCTGAATATTCATTGGAAGGACTTATGTTGAAGCTGAAACTCCAATATATTGGCCAGCTGATGCAAAGAGGTGACTCATTTGAAAAGACCATGATACTGGAAGAGATTGAAGGTGGGAAGAGAATTGGATGACAGAGTATGAGGTGGTTGGATTTCATCACCAACTCAATGAACATGAGTTTGAGTAGACTCTGGGAGATGGTCACGGACAGGGAGTCCTGGCGAGCCGCAGTCCACGGGGTTGCAAAGACTGAGCGACTGAAATGAACTGAACTGAACTTATTGTGATTTGTTTTTCAGAATTCAATGAGATTTTCAATGAGTAGAAGCTACTGTAATCAGGGTTAATTCATGTTTCAGGCTTTCCTGAAGAATAGACTTTAAATTAAAATATGAAGAATAAGCAGGATTTAGCTAGGTGAAATGTGAAGAGACTATGTGTGACAGGCTGCAGATGAGAAGGATCTGGGCATATTCAACAAAATGAATGCCGATGTAGTTAAATTAGGGAATGCAATTCAGATGACATGGCAGTTTAACAAGAGTTGGGTTGAAACCAGATCGTACTGGGGATGAAGGCTGTATAAAAAAATCTATTCTGTCTTCATCACACTCTGTCCTCTGCTTGTACTGCACTAGTTTTGCTCATGTGTCTGTGCTAATTCTTCTTCTTCTCCAAGTCCCATCACCTGGAACTTAATTATAATAGCTAATGTTTATTAAATGGTTATTCTTTCAGAGAAGGCGATGGCACCCCACTCCAGTACTCTTGCCTGGAAAATCCCATGGACGGAGGAGCCTGGTAGGCTGCAGTCCATGGGGTCGCTAAGAGTGAGACACGACTAAGCGACTTCACTTTCACTTTTCACTTTCATGCATTGGAGAAGGAAATGGCAACCCACTCCAGTGGGACGAGGGAACCTGGTGGGCTGCCGTCTATGGGGTCACACAGAGTCGGACATGACTAAAGTGACTTAGCAGCAGCAGCAGCTTATCTTTTGCCAACCCTAGTAGGACTTGTTTCACGTACAGAATCTAATTTGTTTCCCAACTTGATTATACACGTTGGTTTTATTTTCCTTTTTCAAGAAAGTCATCTGTAGAGAGACTGAGATTATTCAAGATTATATACGGCAGAGTCAGGCTGCAAATTCAGGCTGATCCAAAGATCGTTAAAGTACCAGGTGATACTGACTCTTTTAAAAGAATTTTATTCCGTTGGCAAAGTAACGTCTCTGCTTTTCAATATGCAGAGGTTGGTCATAACTTTTAGATATGACCAATATCTAGGTTGGTCATAACTTTTCTTCCAAAGAGTAAGTGTTTTTTAATTTCATGGCTGCAGTCACCATCTGCAGTGATTTTGGAGCCCAGAAAAATAAAGACTGTTTCCCCATCTATTTACCATGAAGTGATGGGACCAGATGCCATGATCTTAGTTTTCTGAATGTTGAGCTTTAAGCCAACGTTTTCACTTTCCTCTTTCACTTTCATCAAGAGGCTTTTGAGTTCCTCTTCACTTTCTGCCATAAGGGTGGTGTCATCTGCATATCTGAGGTTATTGATATTTCTCCAGGCAATCTTGATTCCAGCTCGTGCTTCTTCCAGCCCAGCATTTTTCATGATGTACTCTGCATATAAGTTAAATAAGCAGGGTGCCAACAAAGGTCCATTGAGTCTAGGCTATGGTTTTTCCAGTGGTCATGCATGGATGTGAGAGTTGGACTGTGAAGAAAGCTGAGCACTGAAGAATTGATGTTTTTGAACTGTGGTGTTGGAGAAGATTCTTGGGAGTCCCTTGAACTGCAAGGAGATCCAATCAGTCCACTCTAAAGGAGATCAGTCCTGGGTGTTCTTTGGAAGGAATGATGCTAAAGCTGAAATTCCAGTACTTTGGCCACCTCATGTGAAAAGTTGATTCATTGGAAAAGACTCTGATGCTGGGAGTGATTGGGGGCAGAAGGAGAAGGGGACGACAGAGGATGGGATTGTTGGATAGCATCACCGACTCAATGGACGTGAGTTTGGGTGAACCCCGGGAGATGGTGATGGACAGGGAGGTCTGTCATGCTGCGATTCATCGGGTCACAAAGAGTTGGACATGACTGAGTGACTGAACTGAACTGAGCCTCTTTTCTCTTTCTAAAATTCACCTGAAACTGTAGGGTTCTTATTTATTCAAATACATGTGGTCCCAGTGCAATCCACAAACTGGCATTACTTTCTGACATGCAAACATTATGAAAAGAATACTCACACCAACAACTTTGTCTAGTATAGAGCTCCGTCTACAGAAGGCAACCTGTTAATATTTTGGAGTAAATGTCTCAGTGACCACATTTCAGTTGAATCTACGGTTTAACTTTACTATGGCCTTCCAAAGAGACAGTTTCCCTGAGTCATTTCAAACTATGTTGGGACACAAGGAAGGTAGCAAATGTTTGTTCTAAATGTTGCAAAATCCATAGTATTGCCTGAGGAACCTACTACACTTCCCAGTGGAGGAAAAAGAGACCCAGGAGTAGTAGCTCTTCATTTAATACAAATATCCAAGTGCAGTTTTCCACCAGGGAAATGCAATAAGCTTAGTAATCAATAGAACTCAGACTGATAAAAATCCTGGTTTCCAGCATTCCCAAGTATTCAATAATAATGCCAATTAATCTTAGATCCATTTATGAACTGGGGTGATGACATTTAGGTCCAAGTTTGCTTAAAATAAAAGTAATGTTTGCAAAATTCTGTGTCCTTGTTTTGTATCAGTATCAAGGGAGAATCTATTATGTATGTTAAACTTTTCTTAAATAAAAGAGATGTTGAAAATTAAAAATCATGTTTGTGAGAGTAAGAGAATGATTTAACTGAGTTAATTCCAGAGACTTTCAAATTGAGATTTCTCTTCCATTCTTTAAATGGCTTGCAAGCAAGGGAGTTAACAGAAGCACATGACATAACTTTTCCTATGTCCTATTAACTGGCATTCAGTGAATATAAGGAAAAAGGTTCATAGTTTGTTCAAAATCATGGTTCTCTGAACTAAGATGCTGCTAATTTATATCAAGTGAGGAATAGTAAATAGAAGAAATTTTAACATTTTCTGTCCCAAGAACAAATTTTCCATTAAATAGAACTGCCCTGAGTATTGGGTCTGTGCATGGATGCATAGTTATATAAAGATTGCTTCATTTTTAGTATATGTGTTTATGGATGATATTCTGGTCCTTTGAATTTCTTTTGTCTTTTATATTTGAGTGTCTAATTGCTCACTTTTCCTTTTATAACTTCCAAAATATAGGTTATATATGTTTAAATATTAGGATAATAGTATCTGTCTTCTTTCATAAAGAAAAATAGAAAATAGATGCTGTTTAATTTTTTAGAATTTATGATTGTATTATATTAGTAACAGTCTGAAAGCTGTGTTACTTGCGAGGTACAAAGGTCATAGTCTCATGTTTGCTCATTAAACTGCTTTGCATGCAGGTATTAACATAATATATAACAGTCTAAGGAACTGGACACGCATACATACCTGAATGATTGCTATTGTTTCTATGCACTTCTGCCATGAATTAGGACTTGTTTAGCTGTCTATTTGAATCTCCTTTTGTATGGTTATTGCATCATCTATTCTTTTTAGAAAGTTACAGTTACATTTAAAACTTTTCTGAATCCAGCCTCTTTGGTTAACTTTCCTTCTGTCCTCTGTGTTATACTCTTTCCCCTCTATCTGGAGAAACAAGGTCAAGGCATGTTCTCAGATGCCTATTCATTAACAGCTCTGCAGGTGATGCTCCTAGAGAGGTCTGATGTGTTGTGTGATGTTCTCACACAAACTATGTTAATTTTTGATCAGTGATTATGAGTTTTAATTGTGTTTAGGTAACTGGAGGTTTGTTAAATAGGTCTTACTTTGAAATGCTAAGTTGGAGCAGTGAATCTTAAAACCAAGAAATCCCCCAACTTCTTATGCTTTATTTTTGCATATTAATTCCTGAAGAGGAAAAAGCGGTGGATTGGTAAGCTTTTATGCAAGGCTACAAATGTGAATATGTGAATATCAACATAACTCTTTAATTTTTTTCGTTTAATGGCGAGACTGTATTTTTTTCCCTTGTCTTATAAACTCAACCTTTAAAAATAAGAGTTACAGGAGGGATAGAGAGAAGTGGGAAAGAGCATATATTAAGCTCATTTATTTAAGCCAAGTTTGCTTCACTGGTATGACCCAGAATTTGGATTCAGATTAAGGCAGTTTGACTTCCAAGCCACTGTACAAGTTAGACTGCTCAGAAACTCTGTTTAATGTAAATACAGGACATTGCAGTGGAAGTAAACATGTATTTCTTTTCTTTTTTTTTTTTTTAAACTAAAAGATCTTCATTTTGTTTTCAGCATTTAGATGTTTTGCATCAAAATTCTTAGTGGCTATTTGTCAGTCTTTTATTAGTACTTTTATAGTTCCTTCTTGTTTCTATCTGCCTTTACAGTCAGATTATGCACAGAAAATCACCTCTTTTGCCTCTCCAAACACTTTCACTGCACAATCTTCTTTTCTGTGCTTCTTGGAAAAAGAGAAAGGAAAACATATTGCTTTTTCTTGAGAAAAAAATCATGCCTTTCCCTTTTTATATTTCTTCCTCACTTCATCCTATTATCTTCTTTAGGAATAATTGATGAATCCTTATATAAGTAATTGTTTTTTTTTTTTTCCCTAATACCCTATTGCTATTTGAAATGGTTTGAGAATAGTGGCTTAATAGCCAAGAAAAATTCTTTAGTAATGTGTTTCTATAATTTCTCTATCTTTTGATTATTATTTCTATCTCTGAAGTTGATTTTGACCACTTGAAGTCCTAATGCCTAATTTTTTACATTAATTTAATAGTACAAACATCAAAGTTACAATAGAGTATATAGTGAACAGTCAGTTACCTTCAAATCTCTGTTTCCCACCCAACCTGTGATTTAAATTGTTTTCAGAAAAAAAGTTGTATGTACCCTCTAATGCCTCTCAAAAATATTCATTCTCTCTGCAAACTATATTAGGTGTTTATTTTGTAATGATTGTGTTAGGGGAAGCACACTGACTGAAACCACCCCCTCTGCCCAGGCACCATAGTAACCATTTGCATGAGTTGTTTTACGATAGGAGGTCCTGGTAAGGAACACGGAACTAATAAGCCACCACCAACCAGAAGAGTTCAGGAAAAGTCAAAAGGAGACACCCCAGTCTGATCGCCTCTCGGAATCCTTCTCTCTGGCATCCATCTTGGCTGAACAAGGCCTGCACTACTAGGAAGGACTCTGAATCAGAATGATTTGCTACAGACAACCCAGAAACGAATCCCATTACCACAAAACCTGAGACTGTGAGCCACATGGCAGAGCTGTTCTCCTGGGTTCCCTTACCCTACTGTTCTCCACCCAGGTGCCCTTAATAAAGTCTCTTGCTTTGTCAGCACATGTGTCTCCTAGGACAATTCATTTCTGAGGGTTAGACAAGAGCCCAGTTTTGGGCCCTGGAAGGGGGGTCTTCCTGCAACAACTGTATTCAATTATGTGTGTAGTTTGATCAGAATATAATTCCATCAGACCTCAGCCTAGTTCCACTGTAAGATAAGTTTTCTTCAAAATCTAATGCCCCAAAATTTCTACAATAAGGGTTAAATTTAATTGTATCAACCACTCTTTTTATCTCTTTAAGGTAGTCTGGACTGAGCTACCTTAGAATTTATTCCTAATTCCAGAGTTGTATTCAGTAGGAAATTACCAAATTGGTTCAAAAGAATGGGTCAGGAGGTCAGGACCAGTCAAGGTGTTAATATATTAACAATTTTACCAGGCAAGTTGCCAGTATTCAAGTTCCTTAGGAAGGACTGATAGGGCCTCTTTGGAGTTCCAAGGTAAAATACTTGAATACATGAGTTATGTCAAGATTCTAAAAAGCTGCTTGACTTTTAATCTCATATCGCCAGAAGTTGGATAGGTTTCAGACATTCGTGATCAGATAGTGATCAGAACTGGGTGATTTTGAATTAGAATTAGAGCATAAAGGATCTTTTCTTCCATTTGAGAGATGACTGAGTGGTGTAAAGCTGGAATATGCAAAAACTATATATTTCGAGGGCTGTCTTTCCACTAAAGAACACATTTTATTAAGGTAAGTATTATTACTACCTGTGTTGTTACCAAACCTAACATAGTCTGTTGGCCCAGGCTTTAGCTTGGTGTAAGGTAAGGATTAACCTTGAGAAACCACAGCCCTATCCAAAGATTTAGTTTCTTACAGACCAATTTTGGCTTTGGCTTCTGCATGAACTGGAACTATCTCTTTGAGAGATCCCAGGGCTAGATGAGGCTTCCACATATGACAGGGCAGTCTCATTAGGGCACTCCATTTCTTTGCCAGAAGTTAGAAATTCATTCTGCAAGTGTATGAACTACTATGGGGGTGGGGGGGAGTGGGCGGGCGTTGTGGGGGGAAGAACTTTAAAGAAAACTGAGATTCTAATTTACAAAAAGCATTATTGTCAGCTCTGTGCATAACTATTTGGCCTTAAAATGAGCTCAGGACTGCATATTAAGGCCTTACCATTCACGTTCATGGTTCTAAGCACTGAAGAGATTTAAAAGAAAAGGCATAACTCTTGACCTCAGGTTTTAAAAAAAAATTTGGATTCTTGTTCTTGATAACTGCTTGACTGGGGCTTGACATTAAGTTTATGCCCTAAATGAAAAAGAAAGGAAAGGAGGAGGAAGAGAGCGAGGGAAGAAAAGGAAAAGGAAGGAATAAAAACAGTAAGAGATACATCCATTACAGATCTGAAAGTTGGCTGTGCTTCTATTAAAAACTGGATATGTTTCTCAGTTCACATCTGTTTAACTTTGAGCATAACATAAAGACGTTCTCTGGTTATTTTGTGAGGAATTTACTAGGAAAATGCATCATTTTCTTGCACAGTGAAGTTTTAACTTTGGAGAGTGTACTGGCAATTTAGAGAAGCAGCAACTCATTAAAATCTTTTTTTTAAATAAAATTATCATATACTTGAAATAATATGATAGATTAGCATCTTCAGTAGTAGTATTTTAAGTAAGAGTTATGCGACCAAAAAATATCAGTAAGGATTATTCTCTGAGACCATAAGAAAAGCAAGTCAATATCCCCATAGCTACATCATATTGATCATTCATTTGATTTAGGGAGGGAGAAGACAAATATGTTAGTGAAAGAGAGACAAATGAGTAGTATGCCTGGCCGATTCCTGACTCATTTACAAAGGAAGCAAATGCAACTCTCTTACTCATTTATGGGAAATATGATAGATCTAATTGTATAATTTATGCTTTCTCTCAGACATTGTGCACCCCACTAATTATCTCTCTTCCTTTTTCTTCTCTACTTTTTGCTCAGATATTTGGCAATTCTTATACTTTTTGCAGATTATTCTTTTTAGGATGTTACTATTAGTCTTTTGCCTATATCTAAACAGTGTACCTATGAAGAAGATCTGATTTTAGCCTTAGTATTTGCAAATTACTTGAAAGGTAATATGAGGGAAAATTAAGCATTCACCCACATATGTCACTGAAGCTTTAACATTTTACTGAAAATTGCATAATCAAAGCCTACCACTATATTTTGCTTCATCGTGCTAAAAATAGCAAATTGGTTGCTTTAAATGAATTTTTCTTTATCTTAGAGTTTTGATGCAATAAATTATTTTAAGTAATGTTAATTTTGACTGGAATTGTAAATCATAGTTTTCTAAGTTAAATATACTTTAAAACTTTAGTTTTACATTTCACTATCTATGCATAATATTCTGAAGTTTCTGGTATGAACAAAGACACACACAAAGTTCTAAAAATTTTATAGATGTCAAACATGTGCTTAAAAGATATGTGTAAATTAGTTGAAGATTTATAGATTAACTTCCTTTGACTTCCCTGGTGGCTCAGATGGTAAAGCGTCTGTCTACAATGCGGGAGACCTGGGTTCAATCCCTGGGTCAGCAAGATTCCCTGGAGAAGGAAATGGCAACCTACTCCAGTACTCTTGCCTGGAAAATTCCATGGACAGAGGAGCCTGCTGTCCATGGGGTCACAAAGAGTTGGTCACAACTGAGTGACTTCACTTTCTTTATTTCCTTTGAAATACATTTATCTTTAAAATTTAATGTGAATAATGCTTAGCTTGAATGTGTGTTGTGTTTTGCTTAGTACAAACATTCAGAGTATCATATTAAGCTGAACTTAATGCTTGTAACTTGGAAAGAATATGCAAACATATTTCCTAAATTTGAAATAAATGCTCTGTTAACACAAATTTCTAAGAAACTCATATGCAGTATAATTTATATATTTGCTCAAGGTAATTTAGACTAGTGCTTCTCAAACTTCATTGTACATTATGAATTTGATAAAAGTAGAATGTAGTTCAGTCTTTGTGGGATAGGGCCTGAAATTCTGTCTAAGGAGCTTCTATGTGTTACTGCCACTGATGTTCCCTGAGCCATTTGACAAGCAAGAATCTAGCTCACAGACCATATGGGAAATGTGTATTTGAGTTTTTGGATTAAAATTTCAAGAAAAATACTTTTTTTCATGATCTAATATATAACTGTGAAGACTGTGAAGTGAAGTTGCTCAGTCATGTCTGAATCTTTGCAACCCCATGGACTGTAGCCTACCAGGCTCCTCTGTCCATGGGATTTTCCAGGCAAGAGTACTGGAGTGGGTGATAATTTCCTTCTCTAGAAGATCTTCCCAACCCAGGGATCGAACCCAGGTCTCCCGCACTGTAGGCAGATGCTTTACCATCTGAGCCACCAGGGAAGTCCAATATATAATTATATATTCTAAATCCTCCCTTCCAGACTGCTGTTCAGAAAGCTCTAGAGGTGGTATCCTCTGAAGCTGTATAGGCAACATACACACATGGGATTAATGACTTCTCTATATCTCTGCTTAATTTGTTTTTTTTTTTTGGCTTTGAAAAATATAGGGTTAGTCTGATCTTGGGTTTTGGATTTAGGAGGTAGTTGACTAGTTTAATTAAAATTGCTGTCAGCCATAGGCACAGGATTCAACTTCAACTAACTATATTTAAGCAAGCATAAACATTGAGAGTCACAGTAATGGTTCCAGCCAAATTAGAAATGGAGTTTAACTGTTAGTATCTCAATAGGACTAAACTTGATAGAGAATACAGGGAATTTGCTTTGACAGAACAAGCTTTGGAATTTTATGTTTGTGGTTTAGCACAATTATAATCATTCTTATACTCAAAGAAAATTGCTTTAATGGATGTGTTAAGTATGAAGTGAAAATTAATGTGTAGAAGTTTTTCATTTTCTGCTTTGTCATTTGATATTCTAATAAAGAGACAAAATATGCATAGTTCTTCATATAAGGATTCTTGATAAAAATGGTGAGAATTTTATTCCATGATAGCTAACAAGAAGGCAATATATTTCATAAATTTATATTTAATTATAGTAATTTACATTTGTTCATTGGTCAGGTTAATGAAGGCATATTGATCATTTTACTAAAATTCTCAAAACTGTTATGTGAATCAAAGTGAAACACACAGTTTCTTCTAATTAATCATTTAGGTAAAAGATTTGCTTATAATATGACTGAATTTAAAGAGATGTCATATATTATATATATAAAATTATATATGTATATTCCTATATATTATATATGCTACTGCTGCTACTGCTGCTAAGTCGCTTCAGTCGTGTCCGACTTTGTGCAACCCCATATACGGTAGCCCATCAGGCTCCCCCGTCCCTGGGATTCTCCAGGCAAGAACAGCGGAGTGGGTTGCCATTTCCTTCTCCAATGTATGAAAGTGAAAAGTGAAAGTGACGTCGCTCAGTCGTGTGGGATATATTTAAAGCACACTGTTTGAGAAATGTTTAAAATATGGACAGAAATATTGCTACTTGGAACTATAGTTAGGTCTCACTCAAGAATTTTTTTTTTTCCCAAAATAATAGCTCTTTGAGAGATTAACAATGAAAGGAACAGTAGAACAGAGAAGAAATATGCAAATCATTGGCCTACTTTTCAGGCTTATGTGACTTAACTGTTATCTGAGTAAATATACTAACATCACTGGGGAAAAAAATGTATGCTCTTGTGGAGAGCTGGCCAGTGACAAAATCTTAGATAAAGGAGAGTAACTGGGATAAACTTTGGTAGCACTCATCCATGTCTCTTGAATGGAATCTTAATAACATGAAGACTCTGCATATATATCCTTTCTCCCCACCTCCATTCCCACTCGTCTTCCATCCATCCTCCTGTTCATGAGGCAGCCTTAACTGTGCAATAGATGATGACTCTCCTAGCTTGCTATCACTGAACATTTGATGTACCCGATTCTTTTCTTTTGATTCTTTTCAAAAAGGGCAGTCGCATTAGCTTCCCTTTATAAAATTGATTAAAAGCACAAGTTGAAATCAAGACTGCCAGGAGAAATATCAATAATCTCAGATAGGCAGATGACACCACACTAAAGGCAAAAAACAAAGAGGAACTAAAGAGCCTCTTGAAGAAAGTGAAAGAGGAGAGTGAAAAAGCTGGTTTTAAACTCAACATTCAAAAAACTAAGATCATGGCATCAGGTCCCATCACTTCATGGAAAATAGATATGAAAACAGTGACAGACTTTGTTTTGTTGTACTCCAAAATCACTGTGGACAGTGGATGCAGCCATGAAATTAAAAGATACTTGCTCCTTGGAAAAAAGCTATGCTGAACCTAGACAGCATACTAAAAGCAGAAGTATTACTTTGCTAACAAAAGTCCATCTGGTCAAAGTTATGGTTTTTCTAGTAGTCCTGTATACATGTGAGAGTTAGACCATAAAGAGGGCTGAGTGCCAGTGAATTCATGCTTTTGAAGTGTGGTGTTGGAGAAGACTCTTGAGATTCCCTTGGACAGCAAGGAGATCAAACCAGTCAGTCCTCAAGGAGATCAAACCAGTCAGTCCTCAAGGAAATCAACCCTGAATACTCATTGAAAGGATTGATGTTGAAGCTGAAGCTCCAATACTTTGGCCACCAGATGTGAAGAGCTGACTCATTGGAAAAGACCCTGATGTTGGTAAAGATTGAGACAGGAGGAGAAGAAGGTGACAGAGGATGAGATGGTTGGGTGGCATCACTGACTCAATGGACATGAGTTTGAGAAATCTCCAGGAGATAGTGAAGGACAGGGAAGCCTGGCATGCTGCAGTCCATGGGGTCACAAAGAATTGGACATGATGGGGTGACTGAACAACCATCAAAAGCAAAAAATAATCACAGTTCACATGGAATGGACTTGAGTATTTCATGCCTTGTCACAGCTCTTACTTTTTATTGTGAAATAACAAAGAGGTATTACAGTACTCCATGTGTAAATACCAGATTAGGTGCTAGGTTTTGAATACCTGGGTGTGACTGAACACATAAAGTGTCTTTGTATTCCTTTTTCAAATTGAGCCATATATATATATATATATGTAATATATGTATAACATAATATATATTTTTATAATAAATACATCTTCCATTTTAATAAACACAAAGTTAAAAAGACTGTCTCACTACTGGCTTTGTGTAATTAGAAGTCATCAATTTAGAGGCTATTTTTTAAGGGTCATCCAGGATATCTTTTATTCTATTATGAAAATAGCTAAAATAATCAGAAAGTTTAATATGTAAAATTTTAATGTAGGCACAAATGCTTTCTACATTTTGGTTTCTTTCCCTAAACACTTTATTAAAGACTAAAATTGTGTCCTGCTTTATAAGACACAAGCTAATGAAGAGACAAGTTGATATAACTAAAGTTTACCAAAAAAATATATGTGTCCAATATATGTGATGGGCTAATAAAATCACATTTTATATTGTTTTAATGTAATCTAGAAAATGTAAATAAGTTTGAATTAAATTACCTGGGAACACAATGACACAAGAAAGCAGGGCTAATATATTCAGTGAACCAGGTACACCCAGTGAAGGTCTATACAGCCATTAACTATCAAGATTTGGGAAACTTTAAAAAAGTACCTTGTTATATTTCTCCTGTTTTTGTTGTTGTTGCTGTTTTTAATTTAGAGAGTGGGTCTCTATTCTGTTGAAAAATAATTGGGCACATGAAAAGAAGTTTATTGACAACTTGTGCTCATAAAGTATGTCACCACTGAAAGTGAATGGGAGATAAAATTGGGGGATACTCTTACAGTTTAATACAGCTAACAGACTGTGATGTGAAAAAAAAATGCACTTGTGGCAAGATGGAAGGGGTCATTTAGTTAAAAGTGGAAAGCATTAAAGAATAATAGCCCAAAGGAGGGTTTAAGAACCCATTGCATTCTATAAAGAGAACAATAGACTTTCTACTTTTATACATAGGTCTTGTTAGCTTGGTCAATATCTAGTCCTAAGACACGGACACACTCTGTATGTTCTGACAAAATCAGGTTTAGGTATCTACAGTACTGAGGGGCAGACCTTTGACTAAAACAAATTTGCTAAAGTAATGAATACCACTCCAGAGGGCTCCTCCTAATGGCCACAGGAAACAACCTCTATGCGTTACTGTAATGGTTGAATTCTTATTTGAAATGTAGGTGTTCACTTTCCAAGGATACCATTGATTTGGAGATATATTGACTCCTTTGAATATAAAGTATGGGATATTAACTTTTACTTATGAATAATGCTATATATTTTAACAAAATGCAGTTGAACCAAAGAATTGAAATTTCAATGATTGTCAGGTGAAATATTTTAAATACAGACACAACCTGATGACTGACACTTAGAAGAATTAACTGGTTCTTAAAACCTATGAGGGCAGTTTAGAGAGTTTATTTTGCAGGTTTAAGATAGTTGCAGTAAAGATAACTATACATAACTAGAAACGTGACAGAAGATACGTGATTGAGACTGTTGAAACAAAGAAACAAGTGGAATTTGAGATGAGGTAAAATGGAATTAGATATAACTTTGTATTTTAAAAAGTATATATTTGTGTAAATATATATGTGTGTATATATACATATGTATTGTAAAAATACATGACACCTTTTGTATTACATTATTGGGAAAACCTTTGTATATCAATTATATACAATTTTTTTAAAGAATCAAACTTTTGGTGGATTCATTTTGATATTTGGCAAAATTAATACAGTTATGTAAAGTTAAAAAAAAAAAAAAGAATCAAACTTTCAATAAAAATGATCTGAAGTATGGCCAGTAATGACAACAAGTATTGAATTGGCCAAAGAGTTCCTTTGTTTTTTTAAGTAAAAAAAAATACACATTTTTTTTCATTTTCACCAAGAACTTTATTGAACAACACATTCACTGTATTGTTCTAGTACTTTCTGCCATTTTTCATGCAACTTCATAATTCCTTTACAATATTTTATCTTTTTGAGCAAAGAGCTGTTCCTGGTATCTTTTACAGTCTTCCAAGAAATTGATCTTTTTTTTTTTTTTCCATTAAGAGAATTTTTTATTACTGAAAGAAATATACATCTGAAGATTCAATGTCTGGTGAATACGGTAGATGAATCAGAACCTCTCAGCCAAGCTATAACAGTTTTTGCCTGGTCAACAAAGAAACGTGTGGTCTTGAGTTATCCTGATGGAAGATTATGTGTTTTCTGTTGACTAATTCCAGATGCTTTTCATCCAGTGCTGCTTTTGTGTGAGTATGTGGGTGCTCAGTTGCCTCAGTCATGTCTGACTCTTTGCAACCTCACAGACTGTAACCCACCAGACTCCTCTGTCTATGGGATTCTCCAGGCAAGAGTACTGGAGAGAGTTGCCATGCCCTCCTCCAGGGGATCTTCCTGACGGAGGTATTGAACTCATGTCTCCTAAGGCTCCTGCACTGTAGGCAAAATCTTTACCGCTGAGCCACCAGGGAAGCCCAATGCTGCCTTTAGTTGGTTTAATTGGGAGCAGTACTTGTTGAAATTAATCCTTTGATTTTCTGGAGGACCTAATAATAGAGTTTTCCCTTCCAATATCACAAGGTACAGATCACCTTCTTTGGTTAAAGACCTGACTTTAATGTGGTTGCTGGTGGTTCATTTCACTGGTCCCACAATCTCTTCCATACCACATTATTGTACAGGATCCACCTTTCACTTGTCCATCACGACTTGATTTAAGAATAGAACATCTTCATTATGTTTCAGTAGAGAATTGTATGCATAAATACGGTCAAGAAGGTTTTTTTTTAAATTTTTATTTCCTTATGTGGAACCCAAACATCAAAGTCATAAACATAACCAAGCTGATGTAAATGATTTTTTAACACTTGATTTGAATATTTTGAGTATGTTGGCTATCTTCTTCATAATATAGTGACTATTCTCAACTAAATTCTTGATCTGATAGCTGTCAACTTCAACTGGTCTACTGAGCCATGGAGCATTGTCCAGTGAGAAATTTCCAGTACAAAACCGCACTAACTACTTTTGACAAGTTCAATCAGTTGTAGCGCTTTCTCCATACACTGAACAATTTTTTTTTTTGAGTTTCAGTTGTGTTTTTATCTTTCTTTAGATAATAAAGCATAATATGCTTCCATCATCAACTCTAAAATGCCTACACAAAAATTCACAAATTTTGATAAGTTTTTTAATGCATGCTGATGAGACAGTCACAATTAGTTCAGTTCAGTCGCTCAGTTGTGTCCACTCCTTGTGACCCCATGGGCTGCAGCAGGCCAGGGTTCCCTGTCCATCACCAACTGCCAAAATTGTCCAAATTCATATCCATTGAGTAGGTGCCATCCAACGATCTCATCCTCTGTCCTCCCTTTCTCTTCCTGCCTTCAATCTTTCCCAGCATCAGGGTCTTTTCCAATGAATAAGTTGGCCATCAGGTGGCCAAAGTATTGGAGTTTCAGCTTCAAAATCAGTCCTACCAATGAACACCCAGGACTGATTTCCTTTAGGACTGACTGGTTTGATCTCCTTGCAGTCCAAGGGACTTTTAAGAGTCTTCTCCAATACCATAGTTCAAAAGTAACAATTCTTTGGTGCTCAGCTTTCTTTATAGTCTAAATCTCACATTCATACATGACTACTGGAAAAAAACATAGATTGGATTAGATGGACCTTTGTTGGCAAAGTAATGTCTCTGATTTTTAATATGCTAAGTTGGTCATAGTTTTCTTCCAAGGACCAAGCGTCTTTTAATTTCATGGCTGTAGTCACCATCTGCAGTGATTTTGAAGCCCCAGAAATGAAGTCTGTCATTGTTTCCACTGTTTCGCCATCTATTTGCCATGAAGTGATGGGACCAGATTTAGTTTTCTGAATGTTGACTTTTAAGCCAGCTTTTTCACTCTCATCTTTCACTTTCATCAAGAGGCTCTTTAATTTTTCCTCACTTTTTGCCATAAGGATGGTGTCATCTTTATATTTGAGGTTATTGATATTTCTCCCAGCAATCTTGATTCCAGCTTGTGCTTCATTCAGCCCATCATGTCACATGATGTACTCTGCATATAGCTCAAATAAGCAGGGTGACAATATACTGCCTTGACATACTCCTTTCCCTATTTGGAACCAGTCTGTTGTTCCATGTCCAGTTCTAACTGCTGCTTCTTGACTTCCATATAGATTTCTCAGGAGGCTGGTCAGGTGGTCTGGTATTCCCATCTCATGAAGAATTTTCCACAGTTCGTTGTGATCCACACAGTCAAAGGCTTTGGCATAGTCAATAAAGCAGAAACATATGTTTTTCTGGAACTCTCTTGCTTTTTTGATGATTCAGTGGATGTTGACAATTTGATCTCTGGTTGTTCTGCCTTTTCTAAATCCAGACTGAACATCTGAAAGTTCACAGTTTACATACTGCTGAAGCCTGGCTTAGAGGATTTTGAGCCTTACTTTGCTAGTGTGTGAGATGAGTTCAGTTGTGTGGTAATTTGAACATTCTTTGGCATTGCCTTTCTTTGAGTTTGGAATGAAAACAGACCCTTTCCAGTCCTGTGGCCACTGCTGAGTTTTCCAAATTTGCTGGCTTATTGAGTGCAGATCTTTCACAGCATCATCTTTAGGGTTTGAAATAGCTCAACTGGAATTCCATCACCTCCACTAGCTTTTTTTGTAGTTGATGCCCATTTCACTTGTTTGTAGTAAGGCGCATTTGACTTCGCATTCCAGGATGTCTGGCTCTAGGTGAGTGATCACATCATCGTGATTATCTGGGTCATGAAGATCATTTTTTGTACAGTTCTTCTGTGTATTTTTGCCACCTCTTCTTAATATCTTCTGCTTCTGTTAGGTCCATACCATTTCTGTCCTTTATTGAGCCCATCTTTGCATGAAATGCTTCCTTGGTGTCTCTAATTTTCTTGAAGAGATCTCTAGTCTTTCCCATTCTGTTGTTTTCCTCTATTTCTTTGTGCTGATCACTGAATAAGGCTTTCTTATCTCTCCTTACTATTCTTTGGAACTCTGCATTCAAATGGGTATGTTTTTCCTTTTCTCCTTTGCCTTTAGCTTCTCTTCTTGTCACAGCTACTTGTAAGGCCTCCTCAGACAAGCAATTTGCTTTTTTTTGCATTTCTTTTTCTCGGGGATGGTCTTGATCACTGCCTTCTGTACAATGTCATGAACCTTTGTCCATAGTCCTTCACACACTCTGTCTATGAGATCTAAGCTCTGAATCTATTTGTCACTTCCACTGTATAATAATAAGGGATTTGATTTAGGTCTTACTTGAATGGTCTAGTGGTTTTCCCTACTTATTTTAATTAAAGTCTTAATTTGGCAGTAAGGAGTTCATGATCTGACTCACTATCTAACAAAATTGTTTCAAATGAAGTTAAAGACTTATAAGAACTACTAGAGCCATCTTATGAGAAAAATAAAAAATGAAGAACCCTTTGGCCAACCTAAGAAAATTGTTTAAATCAGATAGGAAAGTGTAAAAATTATGCTTACACACTTTTGTTCCATTTGTTAATCCAGATGTTGATTTAAATCTCATATTCTGAGGGAAATCAGAGGACTCACATTTTTGCTAGGGAAGCAAAGTAGACAATATTTGTCTTTCCTTCTTTCTGCCCTATGTCAGCACCCTCTGATCTGATCTCTGGGAAACTTCCATTTCTAAGTTTTACTGAGAAATATTAACCCTATCTGGAAAGTGTTTTAGAGAAGATGCAGTACAGCACCATACATTCTAGAATATGTCAACTTTAGGCAAAAAAAAAAAAAAAAAAAAGCAACCAGTTAGATTCATCTGCAATAATATGATGTATCTTTCATGTATTATTCTTATGCTAGAATAGTTGAAAGGAAGCTCTCTACCTTATGTCTCAAGAATCTTTTGCTCCGATTTCATCACTATGCTAAGAAAAAGTATGTATGAAGCAATCCCTGAAGAACATCACCCCTTAGAGAGCATCTGGGTATGGCATATATCCTGTGGTCAGTTCACTGTACCAGGTAATAGACATGGAGGAGCCTAAGTAAAAGATGAATTCAAAGCAACAACAACAACTGATTTTTTACATTAATATGGAAAATCTGGTAATAAATGAATATCAATGACCAAGGATGGGTGCGTGACTTTGGGAGAGGACTGGGCTGGCCAGCTCTTAGTGATAACAGCAGTGGCAGAAACAGTAAGAATAATATTGGTTGCATCATTTTTTTAAACCCTTATATCTAGGAATATATTTGCTTTTTAATATTACAACTTATAATTCTTACCATGGCTTCCTGGCGCCTCAGTGGGAAAGAATTTACCTGTCAATGCAGGAAACACGAGTTTAATCCCTGAGTCAGGAAGATCTCATGGAGAAGGAAATGGAAACCCATTCCAGTAATCTCGTCTGGGAAATCCCATGGACAAAGGAGGATGGTGGGCTACAGTTCATAGGGTGGCAAAAGAGTGCGACATGACTTAGCAGCTGAACAACAATTCTCACCAGAAACATACAAGCTAAATATTATCATTTACAGTTTAGAAATAAGAAAGCTGGGCATCAAATAAATTTAGTAATCTTCCAAATACACAGAGTCATAGTCAGATTAAGTAAGTAACAGATTTCTGATTTGAACCCAACTGAGTCAGGTTACAAAGCCTTTTCTGTTTATTTGTTTTAGTTATGGTCTCTAGTACTGTAACAGCCAGAACATAGCTGAAATTTATCATTTTATTTTAGGCATAAATTTAAGTTGACCATACCAAAATTGGTATATTAAAGAATGTTTTGATGCATAAAAACTTAAGAAGAGAAACTCAAACTATTTAATCATTATATCTCAAATACTTATATAAACAAATGAGATTATAAACAGAAAAGAAAAATGCTGTGGAATATCAGCAAGAAAGCTAAGAAACTACAATACAAATAAATATTTGATGAGACAGTTTCAGATTTTGAACATACCATGATGCTGTTTATTAAGTTTCAAACTAAAATTATATTTACACAATTAAACATTCCTTAGTAATTTTCAGAGACTTCCCAGGTGGCTCAGTGGTAAAGAATCTGCCTGCTGATGCAGGAGATGCAGGACACACAGGTTTGATCCCTTGGTTGAGAAGACCCCCTGGAGGAGGAAATGGCAGCCCACTCCAGTATTCTCATCTGGATAATTCCATGGACAGAGGAGCCTGGTGGGCTAAAATCCATGGGGTCTCAAAGCGTTGGACATGACTGATTGAGCACACATGCTTGCAAGTCATTTTAGTGAGTCTGTGTCAGACTTTTTATACTTTCATGTCATAATATAAAAATATGATTTATTAGAATGGTAGAGTATTGAAATGTTTAATAACACAGACTCTGGATTCTGACTGCCTGAATCCAAATTAGGACATTGCCACCAGCAACAAATAAATTATTTGTCCAATCTTCAGTTTTTCCTTTTAGTGAATGGGGTGTAACAACATTATCTCACTTATAAGATGGTTTTAAGAATTTGATAGAATAAGTACTTGCTCCTGTAATTGGCACATAGTAAATGCTCATTGAAATTTCATTGCTTTCTTAATCATATTTTAACATACTTATATGTTTCTGTTCAGTCTAAGTGATGTCTGACTCTTTGTGACCCCATGACTGCAGCACTCCAGTCTTACCTGTCCTTCACTATCTCCTGGAGATTGCCTAGATTCATGTCCATTGAGTTGGTGGTGCTATCTAACCATCTCATCCTCTACTACCCTCTTCTCCTTTTGCCTTCAATCTTTCCCTTTCCCAGCATCAGGGTCTTTTCCAGCTTCAGCTTCAGCATCAGTCCTTCCAGTGAATATACAGGGTTGATTTCCTTTAGGAATAACTGGTTGGATCTCCTTGCTGTCCAAGGGACTCTCAAGTATCTTCTCCAGAACCACAGTTCAAAAGCATCAGTTCTTTGGCGTTCAGCCTTCTTCATGGTCCAGCTCTCACATCTGTGCATTACTACTGGATAGACCATAGCTTTGACTATAAGGACCTTTGTTGGCAAAGTGATGTCATTGAATACAACTCCTGTATTTATACTTACAACATAATCTTCTACCCTTCTGAGTTCTTTAACATTTTTTTTTTTTTTGCTTGATTCTTAGCACAAAAT
This sequence comes from Bubalus kerabau, assembly GCF_029407905.1. NCBI lineage: Eukaryota > Metazoa > Chordata > Mammalia > Artiodactyla > Bovidae > Bubalus > Bubalus kerabau. Next base: position 78,806,138 of record NC_073625.1, on the reverse strand, counting down.
ATCCTTTCATCTCTTTATCTTCTACCTGGAATCATTTTTCTCTCTTTTTTTTTTTTTTTAAACTCTGTAGGTACCTGGTTATACTGTACCAGACTCAAGTGCAACTTCTTCCCATTGTCTTTCCCACATTGTCCACACACTGCCTGAATTTTAGTTTCTTTTCCTCTCTGTATACAATACTGTACTTAAATTAGAAAACTACAATCTTGTCAGGTTGGAAAAATAGCTTGTAAGGATTTCTTTTCTTCTTTATTGTTTTAAGGCCAGTGATAAGAGTTTAGCCTCTTTCCCAGAGTCCTTTCCAATAGGTCAAAAATTCAAGTCACCAAAATAATAGATTGAGGAGATAGATGATGGGAAGCATTTTTTCTGAGCTTTACTTAGTGCTGTAATTTATTTTTAAACAACGCCTACCATATCAAATGGAGAAGGCAATGGCACCCCACTCCAGTACTCTTGCCTGGAAAATCCCATGGATGGAGGAACCTGCTGCTACAGTCCATGGGGCCCCTAAGAGTCGGACACGACTGAGCGACTTCACTTTCACTTTTCACTTTCATGCATTGGAGAAGGAAATGGCAACCCACTCCAGTGTTCTTGCCTGGAGAATCCAAGGGACGGGGGAGCCTGGTGGGCTGCCGTCTCTGGGGTCGTACAGAGTCGGACACGACTGATGCGACTTAGCAGCAGCAGCAGCAGCAGCAACCATATCAAAATTGAAAAGATTCATTTTAAATTAATTTGCCAAAATTCTCTGAGAAATTTGAAGTATACTTTCTAAATATGTCTTATTTATATCATTGTCTGTATTCTTCAGCCGTGTAAAGAAAGGATGGAAAACTGGCATAAATGAGGACAGGCCAAGTTGATGTCCCTCAAAAAAATTCTTAAGACAAATTTTCACTTACAACTGCATTTCCAGAGTGTACAGCAAATAAATTTACTATGTAGATCAAACTCATGCTTTTTGTTAAATCTTCTTTATGGAATAGTGTTTTTTAGGAGATTGTACCATGTAAGAGGTAGTATTCTATAAAATTCAATCAAATATAATGTCTATAAACATAAATATGAAAATAGAATCAAAACAAAAATAAATCTTTAATTAGAGTGGTGGTGATAGAAGTCACTGTACAGAATCGAAAGGTCTTTTTTAGTCACACATGAACTGACATAATTATTAATTCTTTGAAAAAGGGCAAATGAGATGAAAGTATTTTCTGATTTCTTAGTACTGAATATAAAGACAGCAGTAAGTATGATAAGCAAAAATGAAATTGTCAACACCTGTTTTAATAGTTTTTCAAGCCTTACAGTATGGAATGCACTCTTGGGGTTGAGTCTTTCTGTGGCAGGTCAGTGTCATTGGAACCAGGTATCTAGGTATGTAAACTTACCATTTGACATTGACAATGAAATCCTGAAAAGGCTGTTTAAACTTTTTGCAACACACTGTTTTGTGAACTGAGATACAAGAAGTCCTACTAATTTAACAGAGCCATTCTAATGATGTGTATCTTTAGATGTTTGTATCTTGGATGCCCAATTCATCATCTAACCATTATTTTTACTTTTCATCTGGCTGGAAAATTTCAGTGAGAGTTATGTAGCATTTATCTAGAAATATTCTTTAGTTTCTAGTGTCTCCCATCAATGTCAGGAGTGATCACTTGTTTACTGATGGTGGTGATCTTATTAATATAGTTTTGTTGATTAAAAAAAAATGTATAACTAGGTTAAATAAGCAAAACTGTGAAGTCATTATAGTTTTTACCATTAGCACCACACATCTCCCAAATTTATTTCTTCAGGCTGAACTGCCATTTTATGCTTTTGCCCTCCAAGAAACCAAAACATTTGTAGTGTCAAAGTTTCTCCTGTTGGGGAAAATAGAAGATACACCTCAAATACACACGTTCTTTTTTCTAATGTCATTGCTAATTCTAGGCCTTTGTTCCTCAGTACATGATTACCAAAGAGTTTCTCAGTGTCTTATGTCTATAGCTCTTCTCTCACACTGGTATTCTATCTCCAGGTAGGAAATATGATTATGACTCATTGGATTTGTTTATTCCACCCATCAAGACAATCCTAACATAGCCAATGTATACTTAGCAATGCCAGTCAACACTGTGTATTTTAACTGGGCATTATAAAATTTCTCACTTCAATAGTTTAAAAGGATGCACATCTTCTTTTTGAATACCTATTTTATCTTACCTCTCTCTCTAATAATATATCTTCCATCTTCATAAACAGGCAGTTAAAAAGACTTGGATGTTGAATAATTCGAAACCGACTAAAGATTTTCTATATACAATATGATCCTAATGAAGAAAAGGTAAATTTAATTTTTGACACTGTCTGGGTAAGTTTTCAATGTTGGCAAATCTTTACTAGCTAAAGGAACTCATAATTTTAATTAGCATACTCCTCTTAGATTTTACTCCTCTCTACCTCATTCCACCTTTATTTGTATTTTTATATTTTTAGAATGGTTCAGTTCAGTTCAGTTCAGTCGCTCAGTTGTGTCTGACTCTTGGCGACCCCATAAACCACAGCACGCCAGGCCTCCCTGTCCAACACCAACTCCCGGAGTCCACCCAAACCCATGTCCATCGAGTCAATGATGCCATCCAACCATCTCATCCTCTGTTGTCCCCTTCTCCTCTTGCCCTCCATCTTTCCCAGCGTCAGGGTATTTTCCAATGAGTCAGTTCTTCACATCAGGTAGACTGCGATATTTGTTCACTGGTTTGTCAGTTTTTATTCATAATGTTTACAGTCTCATGTCATTAATCATATTTCTTTAATTCATAAAATATTTACCCTTACAGCAAACCAGTAGATTTGAAAGTACTCAAAAAGCATTTTTGTGATTTCCTAGATTTATAAATAACATGATTCTCATGTTAAATTGCTAAGTACCATGGTTCCATAGCTTAAACATTAAAATCTTACTGTTTTTCCATGTGCTTTCATTCACTTTTTTTTTATTCTATTAAACTGTAGTGTAAAATGTGACTTTATTAGGACATCATGTATATTGATTATATTTTTACTAAAATATAGATATGCTAACTTGTCTCTTTTACTTGTGTCTCATAAAGCAAGACACAATTTTATCTTTTGATTATTTAGGAAGAGAAACCAAAACTTAGAAAAGCATTTTGTATATAGCTATTTCCCTAGTAGTGTAAAAGATATTTTAGATGCTTCTTATAAAAACAGCCTCTAAATTGGTAACATCTCATTATACAAATAAAGCCAATACTGAGACAAGTCTTTTTAACTACATGTTTATGAAGATGGAAGATATATTATTAGAGAGAGAGCTAAGATAAAATAGATATTCAAAAAGAAGATGTGCATCCTTTTACACTATTGAAGTGAGAAATTTTATAATGCCCAGTTAAAATACACGGTGTTGACTGGCATTGCTAAGTATATATTGGCTATGTTAGGATTGTCTTGATGGATGGAATAAACCAACCCCAAATTCATTAGTGTAATCCAAGAATTTTATTTCTATTTCATGCAAATTCATTTCAGACTTTCTTGAACAGGTACATTGTGGACAGCCTTGTCTAGGCAGTGATCTCAGAATCTAGGCTCTTTCTCTCATGAGACTCCCCATTCTCTCAGTCTTTTCTGTTCAGTAGTTTGATGAGAGAGGGTGAGAAATATTAAATGGTGTGGCATGCCTGTGGTACAAATCATTTCCACCAAAATTTTACCAAACCAAAATTATCTTTCAGCTCTCATCTATAAACATGAAGACTGGGAAAGGTAGTAATTTTGCTTGCCCAAGTAGAATATTAAAAAAAAAATTAAAAATAAAAAACATATAATGGGAAGGTGACTGATTTTTGCATATGAAGATGTTAATTTATATGTAAGTTGTTTAAATAACTGTTTCTCAGAGACCTGAGCATATATGCTGATATAGTCTCACCCACATCACTAATGAGCTAGCTTAACTGCCCGCCTTTTCAAGAAGGCAGCCCATGGGGACCAGAGCACCTCCCCAAGATGATAGCATCTGAGGATGATTTGGGACCACATTACAGGGAGTGATTACAATTAAAGCTGAATTTTTGGCTCCAGATTTCTCCTGCCATGTTACAGCTATACAGGAGGGTGGTGAATCCCATGATGAGTTTTTGCTAACCTGAAAGTAGGACTTTTAAACTCTCAGCATACTGGTGATGAAATAAACTTATTCTTATAAGCTGCTCATCGTTAAGTGTTCAAATAGAATGCTGTAAAGAAAATCCAAACATTGGGAGATGCATTGGGCAAAATGACCTTTAGGGCTCCTTTCAGCCTTGAAAGTCCCCATGATCCATTGATTTAGCTATAACTCACTGTGGCCCTTATTTAGGGAAAATTTATTTTGCTATTCCTAATTAGCTGGCAGGACTAATTTAGTTCAATAAATATTTTAAAAAGCCTACTGTATATGGCATCTTGTACTGCATGTAGGAAGTACAGATGCCGTCCCTAATCTTTAAGAGTGAAACCAGGGAAACCTGCAAACTGATTCATCACTGTATTGCAGGGAATGCCTTGTGATAGAGGATGGAAAGAGGATCAAGGAGAGGAAAGTAAGAAAGAATTACATAGAAAGGAATGTTTGACTTGGATTTGTATGGTGAATGAGATCAAATGACAAGACAACACTCCTGTATTCAAAATTTAAGATTTAATTTAGGGTGATATATTGGATTCAGCCCTATATGCTTCAACTTTTCTATGTTAGATCTCAACTTTGACCCTTGGAGTACATGATGATGACACCACAGCCAAACAAAATCCTCCAGTACTGTTTTCAGGATTTAGATGTTTTGAGGCATTGATCCCAGAATATTATAAAACATTACTGGCTTTCTGCTATTTATTTAAAAAAAACATCAGATTTACTTTGTCCCAGTGTTTCCCAGCCAGTATGGTTGACCAGTAGCTGATGAAGATTCCATAATCTTTTCTTAGACAAAGCTATCTTTTCCCAATGTTACCTCAGACTTCCTGGGGGAAAAAAAAAAAAAAAAAATTCTAATCAGTTTTCTGATCTTTGCTGGCTGAGAGCATTATAAAACAGTTTTTTAGGAGACCCAGGCTTGGTGGCCAGAGATACTGACTTGGAACATAACCATTCCAAAGGTTTCCTCTTCTACTTTCTTAGTTTTGCAAGATAGTAAGTCTTACCTCATTCATAATTCAAAAACATTTATTGATTACTTGTTCAGTTCTAGGCATAAATACTAAGCAAGACAGACATAGTCCCGACTACTTATGAAGCAAGAGTATTGAAATCTGTGTAAGTAGTGAGAGTATATAAAGAGATTAATAGAACAGAATTGATATCTGGAGACACAAAGCAATGGGAAAATGAAAGGTTATCCAATAACTTATTTTCTAGTAGATCCGAAGGAAAATAAAAGACTTGTTTTATAATATACTTCAAAATTATTCTTATATGAATTAAAGATTAAATTGTGAAAGGAAAAGCAAAAAAAAAAACTTAGAAAAAGGCTACTAATTATTAAATTATTAAATGAGTAAAATAAATTAAAAAATAAAATATAGACATGTTTGATAATATAAACATCAGCATTATAAAATTCAAAAGGTAAACTGGGAAATAGTATTTGCAATAATATTTTCAAAACAAAGGAGAAAGAAGATAAAGATGAATGGCCCTTTAGAATAAAATAAGCGATGATGAAGAAAAAACACAAAATATATAAAAATCTCCAGAAAGGTTAAAAAAAAAAAGTCAAATCTCATTTAATAATAGAAAAAATGTGATTATCAGCTCTTATATGAATACATTTATTTTGTTTTGCTTTTGCAATTATTTTATTTTATTTTTTTTAACTTGACAAGGACGTTTTTATTATAGTTTTTTTTAATATACATTTATTTATTTTAAATGGGGGTTAATTACTTTACAATATTGTATTGGTTTTGCCATACATCAACATGAATCCACCATGGGTATACACGTGTTCCCCATCCCGAACCCCTCTCCCTCCTCCCTCCCCATACCATCCCTCTGGGTCATCCCAGTGCACCAGCCCCAAGCATCCAGTATCATGCATCGAACTTGGACTGGCAATTCGTTTCATATATGATATTATACATGTTTTAATGCCATTCTCCCAAATCATCCCACCCTCTCCCTCTCCCACAGAGTCCAAAATACTGTTCTATACGTCTGTGTCTTTTTGCAATTATTTTAATAGATAGATTTTTCCTGGGCTGGATGATGCTTGCATTTAAGTATTATTTTAATGGGAGAAGAAATTAATATAAATTTCTTGGTGGACATCTGATATCATTTATCAATAGCATTTAAAATGTTGAAACCCTTTGACTAGTAATTCCACTTCTTAGAATTTATGGTATAAAAATTTGAGGTGCTCAAAAAGATATATATTCCAGATATTTACTGCAAAAAAATGCAAAACGATAAGCTATAAACAATTTAAATGTTCAGCAATTATAGCAATTATATTGTGGTTCATCAGATAATTTCAAAATTGTAGCCAAATATTATTCTCACAATAAAAAATTTGCCTCAGTTAAATGGTATCATCTTATTTTTCTCCTTACTGGTTGTTTGAAGTTTGTTGAAACCACTTTTAACCAATAATTCAAATACATGCAATAATTTCATTCCTTTGTGCATTTTATAAGGCTTTATTTCTGGTTTACTATGTTTTTGCTTTTGTACAGCTTGTATTCTAGAGGTTGAGACATAAGAAAATTACTCCAAGTGATAATATATTATGGAAAGTAAATCATAAGAAATAGAATAGACAGGCGGCAAAAGGGAGGAGTCAAGATGGCAGAATAGGAGGATGCAGAATTTGCCTCTCTTTACAAGCATATCAAGCATACATCTACAAATGGAACAGTTCTCATGAAGCACCCTCTAAACACTAGTGGAAAACCTCAGACAAAATCCCCATACAACTGAGTAGTATGAAAGAAAAAAAGAGGAAAGGGAAAGGGACCAGCACCCCTGGTGGGGAATTGATGTGAGGAGAGGTTCCCACACTCAGAAAAGCCCACTCATGGTGGAGAAATCAGCTGGGGCAGAAAGGGACCTTTGAGAGATTGGAGGAAAACACAGCAACCAGTCTGTGGAAGGCAGGACAAAGAAAGAATTTCACACTTGGTGCATTCCACTGCCTTGCACACCCCAGCTTGAGTTGTGTGTCTTCTGGTGCAGAAGAGGGCTGGGTGCTGGATAATGAATGAAGCAGCTGAGAAGGGGCTGATATCCAAAATATACAATTAGCTCATGCAGCTTAATATGAAAAAAATAAAAAAAAAATTGCCTGTTCTTTGGTCCTAGGCTAAATTACAGGGAGGGAACACAGCCCCACCCATCAGCAGAAAATTGGATTAAAGATTTATTGAGCATGGCCCTCCCCACCAGGGCAAGATCCTGTTTCCCCCACAGCCAGTCCCTCCCATCAGGAAAATTCCACTAAGTCTCTTATCTTCATCCATCAGAGGGCAGACAGAATGGAAAACACAATCAGGAAAACTAACAAAACTGATTACATGGGTTAACAGCCTTGTATAGCTCAATGAAGCAGTGAGCCATGCTATGTAAGGCCACCTAAGACAAGTGGGTCCTGGTGGAGAGTTATGACAAAATGTGGTCTACTGGAGAAGGGAATAATGAAACATTTCAGCATTCTTACCTTGAGAACCCCATGTGTGTCCTTAGTCACTCAGTCATGTCTGACTGTCTGCAACCCCATAGACTGTAGCCCACCTACAGAGGAGCCCAGGCTCTTCTGTAAATGGGGATTCTCCAGGCAAGAATACTGGAGTGGGTTGCCTTCCCCTCCTCCAGGGGATCTTCCCAACCCCAGGGATAAAAACCAAGCCTCCCATGTTGCAGGCAGATTCTTTACAATCTGAGCCATGAGGGAAGCCCATGAATACTGGAGGGGGTAGCCTATCCCTTCTCCAGAGGATTTTCCCAACCCAGGGTTTGAACCCAGGCCTCCCACATTGCAGGTGGATTCTTTACCATCTGAGCCATGATGAAAACCCCATGAACAGTATGAAAAGGAAAAAAGATATGACACTGAAAGATGAACTCCCCACGTTGGTAGGTAGGTGCCCAATATGCTACAGGAAAAGAGTGGGGAAGTAGCGCTGGAAGGAATGAAGAGGCTGAGTCAAAGTGGAACCAACACCCTGTTGTGGAGGTGTCTGGTGGTGAAAATAAAGTCCTATGCAGTAGACAAGATATTTCACAGGAACCCGGAATGTTAGGTCCATGAATCAAAGGAAATTGGAAGTGGTCAAACAGGAAATGACAAGAATGAACATTGACATATTAGGAATCAGTGAACTAAAATGGACCTGAATGGGAGAATGTAAATCAGATGACCATTATATCTACTACTGTGGGCAAGAATCCCTAAGAAGAAATGGAGTAGCGCCCTCGTAGTCAACAAAAGAGTCCAAAATGCAGTACTTGGATGTGATCTCAAAAATGACAGAATTATCTCTATTTCCAAGGCAAACCATTCAATATCACAGTAATACAAGTCTATGCCACAACCACTAATGCCAAAGAAGCTGAAGTTGAATGGTTCTGTAAAGACCTACAAGACTTTCAAGAACTAATATCAACAAAAAGATGTCCTTTTCATCATAGGGGACTGGAATGCAAAAGTAAAAAGTCAGGAGATACTGGGAGTAACAGGCAAGCTTGGCCTTGGAGTACAAAATGAGGCAGGCCAAAGGCTAACAGGGTTTTGCCAAAAGAACACACTGGTCATAGCAAACACCCTCTTCCAATAACACAGAGATGGCTGTACACATGTACATCTCCAGATGGTAAATACCAAAATCAAATTGATTATATTCTTTGCAGCCAAAAATGGACACACTCTATACAGTAAGCAAAAACAAACAAACAAACCAAGAATGGTAGCTGACTATGGCTCAGATTATGAACTCCTTATTATCAAAGTCAGACTTAAATTGAAGAAAGTAGGGAAAACCACTACATCATTCAGGTATGACCTAAATCAAACCCTTTACGATTATACAGTACAAATGATAAATAGATTCAAGGGATTAGTTCTGATCCACAGAGTGCCGGAAAAACTATGTAAGCAGGTTTGTAACATTGTATAGGAGGTGGTGATCAAAACCATCCCCAAGAAGAAGAAATGGAAAAGGGCAAAATGGTTGTCTGAGGAGACCTTATGAATAGCTGAGAAAAGAAGAGAAGTGAGAGGCAAAGGAGAAAAATGCAGAGTTCCAAAAATAACAAGGAGAGATAAGAAAGCTTTCCTAAGTTATCAGTGCAAAAAATAAAAAAAAAAAAAGAGGAAAACATTCGAATGGGAAAGACTAGAGATCTCTTCAAGAAAATTAGAGATACTAAGGGAACATTTCATGCACAATGGGTATAAGAAAGGACAGAAACAGTATGGACTTAATAGAAGCAAAAGATATTAAGAAGAGGTTCCAAAAATATACAGAAAAACTCTACAAAATGATCTTGATGACCCAGATAACTATGATGGTGTGATCATTCACCTAGAGCCAGACATCCTGGAGTGCCAAGTCAAGTTGGCCTTAGGAAGCATCACTATGAATAAAGATAGTGGAGGTGACAGAATTCCAGTTGAACTATATCAAATCCAAAAAGATGATGCTGTGAAAGTGCTGCACTTAATATGCCAGCAAATTTGGAAAACTCAGCAGTGGCCACAGGACTGGAAAAGGTCAGTTTTCATTCCAATCCCAAAGAAAGGCAATGACAAAGAATGCTCAAACTACCACACAATTGCACTCATCTCACACACTAGCAAAGTAATACTCAAAATACTCCAGACTAGACTACAACAGTACATAAATTGAAAACTTCCAGATGTTCAAGCTGGGTTTAGAAAAAGCAGAGGAACCAGAGATCAAATTGCTAGGTTCTATTGGATCAGAGAATAAGCAAGAGGATTCCAGAAAATCGTCTACTTTTGCTTTATTGACTATGCCAAAGCCTTTGACTGTGTGGATCACAACAAATTGTGGAAAATTCTTAAAGAGACGGGAATACCAGACCACCTTAGTTGTCTCCTGAGAAACCTGTATGCAGGTAAAGAAGCAGCAGTTAGAACTGCACATGGAATAACAGATTGGTTCCAAATTGGGAGAGCAGTACATCAAGGCTGTATATTGTCACCCTCCTTATTAAACTTCTATGCAGAATGCATCATGGGCAATGTTGGGCTGGACAAAGCACAAGCTGGAATCACAGTTGCTGGTATAGATATCAATAACCTCAGATTATTCAGATGGCACCACCCTTATGGCAGAAAGTGTATAGGAACTAAAGAGCCTCTTGATGAAGCTGAAAGAGGAGAGTGAAAAAGCTTGCTTAAAACCTAATATTAAAAAAATGAAGATCATGGCATCCTCTCCCCCATCCCTTCATGGTAAATAGATGGGGAAACAATGGAAACAGTGACAGACTATTTTCTTGGACTCCAAAATCACCAGAGATAGTGACTGCAGCCATGAAATTAAAAGACACTTGTTCCTTGGAAGAAGAGCTGTGACAAACCTGGACAGCATATTAAAAAACAGAGACATTGCCAGCAAACATCCATATAGTCAAAGCTATGGTTTTTGCAGTAGTCATGTATGGATGTTAGAGTTGGAGCATAAAGAGAGCTGCACACCAAACAATTGATGATTTTAAGCTATGGCTTTGGAGAAGACTCATGGGCTTCCATTGGACAACAAGGAGATGAAACCAGTCAATCCTCAAGGAAATCAATCCTGAATATTCATTGGAATTACTGATGCTGAAATGAAACTCCAATACTTTGGCCACCTCATGCAAAGAGCTTACTCATTAGAACGGACTCTGATGCTGGGAAAGATGAAGGCAGAAGGAGAAGAGGACAACAGAGGATGAGATGGTTGGATTGCTCAAACTGACATGAGTTTGGGCAAGCTGTGGGAGATGGTGAAGCACAGGGAAGCCTGGCGTGCTCCAGGCCATGGGGTCACAAAGAGTCAGACAGGATTTTGTGACTGAGCAACGACAAAATCAATAAATGGTTGGAATACCTAAATAGACATTTGTTCAAAGAAAACATACACTTGCCAAGAAACAGATGAAAAGTGCTCAACATCACTAGTTATTAGAGAAATGCAAATCAAGACTACAGTTCACAAACAATATATGCTGGAGAGTGTGTGAAGAAAATGCAACCCTCTTACACTCATGAAGTGAATATAAAATTGATACAGCTCCTGTGGAGAACAGTATAGAGGTTTCTTATAACTCTAAAACATAACTACTATATTCCCAGAAATCCCACTGCTCAGTATATACCCAAATGAAAGGCATATTTCAAAAATACATACACCCTAATGTTCACTGGAGCACTATTTACAATAGCCAGGACATGGAAATAGCCTAAATGTTCATCAGCAGAGGCATGGATAAAGAAGATGTGGTGCATATATACAATGGAATATTACTTAGTCATAAAGAGGAATGAAATTGTGCAACTTAAGGATACATGGATAAACCTAGAACCTTATACAGTGAAGTAATTCAGAAAGAGAAAATTAAATTTCATGTTGTATTGGTTTTATGTGGAATCTAAAAAAAAATTGAAACTAATGTGCTGCTGCTGCTAAGTCGCTTCAGTCGTGTCCGACTCTGTGCGACCCCATAGATGGCAGCCCAACAGGCTCCCCCGTCCCTGGGATTCTCCAGACAAGAACACTGGAGTGGGTTGCCATTTCCTTCTCCAGTGCACGAAAGTGAAAAGTGAAAGGGAAGTCGCTCAGTCGTGTCTGACCCTCAGCGACCTCATGGACTGCAGCCTTCCAGGCTCCTCCATCCATGGGATTTTCCAGGCAAGAGTACTGGAGTGGGGTTCCATTGCCTTATTTACAAGCAGAAATAGAGATACCGATGTAGAGAACAGATGCATCGGTACCAGGAGTCAGGGGAAGAGGAGGTGGGAATAATTGGGACAATGGGATTGACATATATACACTAATATGTATAAGATTGATAACTGAGAATCTATTTTATAGCACAGGGAACTCTTCTCAGTACTCCATGGTGACCTAAATGTGAAGGAAATCCAAAAAAGAAAGTATATATATACAGCTGATTCACTTTGCTGTAGAGCAGAAACTAACACAACATTGTAAAACAACTATACTCCAACAAACATTAATTTTTTAAAAAATGAAATAGAATAGATAAAACTTGGGAGTGTGTGTTATTTTACATATAGTTTTCAGGGAAAGTCTCTGATAAGGTGACATTTAAGCAAAGACATGAAGGTGGTGGAGAAATGAGTCATGCTGATATCCTGTAATAGATAGTCCAAGGGAAGCGACAACATTCCAAGGGCCCTAAGCCAGAACCAGGAAAAATATGGACGCCAGTGAGAGTTGAGTGATGTTAAACTGGAAATGAGGATTAAGAGGTGAGGCTGGGTGGGGGAGTGGGGCCTGTATCTATAGAGTTCTGGGGTTTTATGTTTTCTCCCTTTCTTCATTTCTTTCTTTCCTCCCTTTCTTCCTTATTTCCTTCCTTCTTTCCCCTTTCTTCTTTCTTTCTTCCTTTCTGTATGGGAAACCATCAGACTATCTCATCAGACAATTGACTATAAATGGTTATGCTTATAAAGGAGCATTCTGACTGCTGTGTAAAAAAAATAATCTGCAGTGACACACAAGCGGAACAAGGGAGATCGGTTAAGAGGTCATTTAGTAGCTCGCATAAAACACAGTGATTTCAGTATAAGGCTGGAAGCAATGAGAAGTAGTCGAGTTTGGTATGTTTCTTTGAGTTTCACTGATATGGTTTTGCTAATAGATTGAATTCTGACTTTGAACAATAAACAAAAGTCATGGATAAATCTAAGTGTAGGTTGAACAACTGGATGAGTGAATTGTTTTGATTAATGGGAAAGATATTAGGAGTATAAGACTTGAGGTGGTTCAAACTTTGTTAAGTACGATTTTCCAAGTAGATATCCACAGGGAGATTTTGAATGGGTGGTTGGATATTTATGTCAGTAGTTATGGCAGGAAGTCATTTTCCAGAACTGTATTTCAGAAATAGCATATATGAATTAGATTTAAAGTTAGGGGACTAAGTAAGATTATTTATGGAGTAAGTATAGTGAAAAATGTATAAAACCTAAGTCCCCAAATAATTAAACATTTAGAGTTTAGGTAAATTAGGAGGATTCAGAAAGGAGACTGAATAGGGATGGACAGTGAGCCTGAGGGCCAACCAGATGCATGTTGATTTCATGCAGTCAAAGTAAAGATGACTTGCAACTGTAGAAGTGATCAGTGTCAAGCTGCTGATTGGTTGATAGAGATGAAGACTTAGGAGTGGCCATTGGATTTGACAATATGGCAGTCATTTGTGATTTGATAAGATTAGTTAGGGTAAACTTCTGGAAGAAACCTGGACTAGAGAGAAGGGGACTTGAGAAAATACAAACAGTAAGGAGAGACAAGTATTTAGACAACTTTTTATAAAAAGAGAGAAGTTGTGGTGGCTAGAGAGACGTGGGAAAAGAGCTTTTAAACTGGTATCATGGAGGAGTATAAAGTTGTACAATCAATTTGGAAAACAGTTTTGACAGTTTTAAAAGTGAAGCATACACCCACCATACAACTGAGTAGTTCTGTTCTTGGGCATTTGTCTAAGAGAAATGAAAGCCTAAGCATTTGTCTAAGAGAAATGAAAGAGGGATTGGGGGCAGGAGGAGAAGGGAACGACAGAGGATGAGATGGCTCGATGGCATCACTGACTTGATGAACTCCAGGAGTTGGTGATGGACAGGGAGGCCAGGTGTGCTGCAGTTCATGGGGTCGCAAAGAGTCGGACACGACTGAGTGACTTAACTGAACTGAACTGAACCAATATTTCTAAATAAGTTTTTGTTTGTTTTTTGCTAATATAAAAAAAAAAGTTATAGTCTTGCATGTTTCTTTCCTGATTAGAATGATTCGGGAGGAGAGAAATTGATGACTCAAGAGAAAAAGGGAGATAATCAAGTTTGTCATGTTACCACCGACAATAGTAAAGTCACACATTCCATTATTCCTGTAAAAGCAGGAATCCTTGACATGTTTCACATTTCATGTCTCTGACATTCAAAGCAGAGACGCAGAGGGCTAGAGCATGAATGCTCTCTCATCAATTGAGAATTCCCTATGAAATAAAGGGCCACAGCATCATCAACATCCTCAGCTATCTGCCTCTTCCTTTCAAAAATAACCATATCTACCTTCACTGTTACTTCCTATTATCTCATTGTAGTGGAATAAATGTCTTTCCTTCCACTCAAAGATAATCCTTTATTTTGTGGATCTGTTTACAAACAGCTAACTCAAATTGTTTTGTATTCTTTTCAACCAAAACGGCATTGACAAGGACACACTGAAAACATATTTTACAATTGAAGAATAAATGAATAAATCTAAACAAATTCCTCACACCAATTGTATGTGCTTTAGACAGGAAAATAATATCAAAATATAAAAGAAAGCATTTTTATATAGCCCTTAATTTTTCAGAAATCTCAACTGTAAACTGTAAACAAATTACTGCAGTTAACTTTATTGAGCTAAAAATTAATTTATGTCAGAAGGAATAATATGTTTGTGATAACAGACTTTAGAAGGGACCAAGAAGCAAAAATCAAACATATTCTAGTAGAATAGTGTTTCTTAGTCAGCTGCCATCACAATAACCCCACCAGATACTTAGTATTTGTTGCTTGTTGCTGAATTCAGTTGTTTCTGAGTTCCCATTGTCCATCGCAATGCCACTGTTATCATGGATAATCTCTAAATGATTGGCAGCACATAGATCATGTGACTGTTCTCTAGTTAAGAAGAGAAAGAGGATTGTTTGCCTGCTTTCAGTTTACATAAAAATTTTATGCTAAAACTTTCACATAACACATAGTAGGAAAAAAAAAAAAACCCAAACTGACCATTGATTTGAAATCTGTGTTGAACTAAAAACATATCTTTAGTTACATGAACTTATGAAAACATGCAGTCCATCCAATGAAATTAGATGAACTCATTTTGCAGGTTTGTCTCCATCAGTGCTTTTGTTTCTTTAACAGAACCCATCATGAAATACATTGTCAAATTTGCTTCTTGGAAGATATGCCCCAAAGCATAATTATCATCCAGCACATGTTTCTTTGAAAGTCAGACAAACAAACAAAAAAAGGCAATAAGCAATGGCTATAGTTTTTCTAATTTTGTTATTGGATATGACATTTGGTTTCATATTCATCTTTCTACTAGTGGAAGGATTATCTCAAGTCAGCACTAGATATGCTCAAATACTGTACAGTGTACAAAAACCTTTTGAAAACATGAATTTTTGAGTTAAAACTTGATTTTTTAAGATTTGCTATCATTATCTAGTTGTTGGGAGATGGTCATGTTCTCTAATTCCTCTGTTTTCATCTATAAAATTGTTAAAATAATACTTCACATCTAGCATCAAACAATATTAAACACGAAAAACATAAATATAAGTAATTTGAGTGCTCCCTGGTAGCACAGTGGTGAAGAGTTTACCTGAAATGCAGAGACATGGGAGACACAGATTCAGTCCCTGGGTTGGCAAGATCCCTGGAGTAGGAAATGGTAACCCACTCCAGTATTCTTGCCTTCTTCTATGAAAAGAGGAGCCTGGCGGCTACAGTCCATAGGGTCACAAAGAGCCAGACATGAATGAGCATCTGAGCACACATGCACACATTTAAAATATGTACAAATTATAGATGTTATTTAGAAAGCTATGTTTATTTCTTCAGACAGACTAGTTTTAGAAAGCAATGTTAGAGTAGAGAAAGTAAACTAAATGGTTAGAATTCTTCATATAGTATGTTATAATAAAGAAAAGTCTAATATGATTTCTATATGAGAAATATAGTTTGTAATATACTGTTTTCTTAATTATCTGCTTTAGATTTTAGCCTCAACAGTCTCCTATTCCCATTACAGATACAATGTTAATGAACACTGGAAATAATTCTTACTTCATGGTTACCAATTTTTATGAAATCTTCCTAGCAGGGAAAAATGCACTTTCCTTAGTAGGACCTAAAATGGTGCCATTGAGCTCTGAGAGAGCTTGATAAATACTTAATGATAATTCAGGAGGCCACATGTTCAAATCCACAATCACTGATACCTTTGGCTCACATATCAAAGAATGGCAATAATGGCAGCTCTGTATGCTGAATTGATGCTGGGGATTGTTCATTTTAATTAAGAGTTGGAGTATCTTGGAATGAAACACATAGAGAACCTAATGAGAAATTGAGTAAGGAATCAGAAAATCTGAGTTCTAGATCAAGTTTTGCTTATCAAGTATTAAATTTACATATTTAATCTTTCATATACTAACACAGAGACTATAAGTAATGAAACAAAATGTTAAATTATAACCCTAAAATAAAATTTCAAGATAAGAGTACTCTCTAATTTACTAGCTGTACAAAACTTATGCCAATATAAAACCCATTAGTTCAGTTGAGTTCAGTTCAGTCACTCAGTTGTGTCTGACTCTTTGCAACTCCATGAATTGCAGCATGCCAGGCCTCCCTGTCCATCACCAACTCCCAGAGTTCACTGAAACTCACGTCCATCGAATAAGTGATGCCATCCAGCCATCTCATCCTCTGTCGTCCCCTTCTCCTCCTGCCCCCAATCCCTCCCAGCATCAGAGTCTTTCCCAATGAGTCAACCCTTCACATGAAGTGGTCAAAGTACTGGAGTTTCAGCTTTAGCATCAGTCCTTCCAAAGAACACCCAGGACTGATCTCCTTTAGAATGGACTGGTTGGATCTCCTTGCAGTCCAAGGGACTCTCAAGAGTCTTCTCCAACACTACAGTTCAAAAGCATCAATTCTTCCGTGCTCAGCTTTCTTCACAGTCCAACTCTCACATCCATACATGACCACTGGAAAAACCATAGCCTTGACTAGACGGACCTTTTTGGCAAAGTAATATCTCTGATTTTCAATATGCTATCTAGGTTGGTCATAACTTTCCTTCCAAGGAGTAAGCATCTTTTAATTTCATGGCTGCAGTCAAAATTTGCAGTGATTTTGGAGCCCAAAAAAATGAAGTCTGACACTATATCCACTGTTTCCCCATCTATTTCCCATGAAGTGATGGGACCAGATGCCATGATCTTCGTTTCCTGAATGTTGAGTTTTAAGCCCACTTTTTCATCTCCTCTTTCACTTTCAAGAGAGGCTTTTTAGTTCCTCTTCATTTTCTGCCATAAGAGTGGTGTCATCTGCATATCCTGAGGTTATTGATATTTCTCCCAGGAATCTTAATTCCAGCTTGTGCTTCTTTCAGCCCAGCGTTTCTCATGATGTACTCTGCATATAAGTTAAATAAGCAGGGTGACAATATACAGCCTTGACGTCCTCCTTTTCCTATTTGGAACCAGTCTGTTGTTCCATGTCCAGTTCTAACTGTTGCTTCCTGACCTGCATACAGGTTTCTCAAGAGGCAGGTCAAGTGGTCTGGTTTTCCCATCTCTTTTAGAAATTTCCACAGTTTGTTATGATTCACACAGTCAAAGGCTTTGGCATAGTCAATAAAGCAGAAATAGAGGTAAAACTGAAATATATAATGGTAATGGGTTATAATAAACTGTGGAAAATTCTGAAAGAGATGGGAATACCAGACCACCTGACCTTCCTCTTGAGAAACCTGTATGTAGGTCAGGAAGAAACAGTTAGAACTGGACATGGAACAACAGACTGGTTCCAAATAGGAAAAGGAGGACATCAAGGCTATATATTGTCACCCTGCTTATGTAACTTATATGCAAAGTACATCATAAGAAATGCTGGGCTGGAAGAAATACAAGCTGGAATCAAGATTGCCAGGAGAAATATCAATAACATCAGATATGCAGATGACATCACCCTTACAGCAGAAAGTGAAGAGGAACTAAAAAGCCTCTTGATGAAAGTGACAGAGGAGAGTGAAAAAGCTGGCTTAAAGCTCAACTTTCAGAAAATGAAGATCATGGCATCTGGTCCCATCACTTCATGGGAAATAGATGGGGAAACAGTGTCAGACTTTATTTTTGGGGGCTCCAAAAATCACTGCAGATTTTGACTGCAGCCATGAAATTAAAAGATGCTTACTCCTTGGAAGGAAAGTTATGACCAACCTAGATAGCATATTGAAAATCAGAGATATTACTTTGCCAAAAAGGTCCATCTAGTCAAGGCTATGGTTTTTCCAGTGGTCATGTATGGATGTGAGAGTTGGACTGTGAAGAAAGCTGAGCACAGAAGAATTGATGCTTTTGAACTGTGGTGTTGGAGAAGACTCTTGAGAGCCCCTTGGACTGCAAGGAGATCCAACCAGTCCATTCTAAAGGAGATAAGTCCTGGGTGTTCTTTGGAAGGACTGATGCTGAAGCTGAAACTCCATACTTTGGCCACCTCATGCAAAGAGTTGACTCATTGGAAAATACCCTGATGCTGGGAGGGATTGGGGGCAGGAGGAGAAGGGGACGACAGAGCATGAGATGGCTGGATGGCATCACCGACTCGATGGACGTGAGTTTGAATGAACTCTGGGAGTTGGTGATGGACAGGGAGGCCTGGCGTGCAGTGATTCATGGGATCACAAAGATTCGGACACGAATGAGTGACTGAACTGAACTGAAGTTGTGAGGATAAATCGTATAATACATACTTAACCTTTTGAAAATTCTAAAGGACTATAGGAATAATGATATTATGTTTGTGTTTATAATTATATCAGTGCCACTTTTAGTAGTGACTAAGGGTCAGGGAGAACATTTTCATGGCATCCACTGAACTGATTTTTTTATTGATGACTCTCTATAACAATAATATTTGTTTTAAGAAGTATCTCTTGTGTGGTTTGGGGCTTCCCAGTTAGCTCAGTGGTAAAGAATCCACCTGTCAAGCAGAGAATGCAGGTTTGATCACTGAGTTGGGACTATTTCCTGAAGAAGTAAATGGCAACTCACTGCAATATTCTTGCCTAGGAAATCCCATGGACAGAGGAGTCTGGTGGGCTACAGTCCATGGGGTTGCAAAGAGTGGGACACAACTTAGTGACTGAACAGCAGCAGCAACTTGTGTAGTATATGGAGGCAACACAGAGAAGTTGCAGGAGTCTATCATCCACCATCATCTAACATTAAGCTAGTATATGAGGATTAGTTGAGAAATACCTGGGCTTTAAAAAAGCTCTGTGATTCTGGAACAAAGGCATGCAACTAAACAAAAGCTATTGTTTGAATCAGTACTTTCACTCATATAGGAAAATGGTTTGATATCTAGCCTTATACTAGAGAAATAATTTACGCAGATATCTCTCATCCTGATACATCTCCTTCTACTAGAAATAAAGATAAAATACCTTAATCAGCCTTTAAGAGAGTAGAATATAGGTCCCCAGGGGAATTGTCCTCATCCCTTTGGGATGTCTGTTATTTCCACAGACTTCTTTTAAGAAAGTGCTCTTGGGAGGCTATTTCAAATGAGAGAAGAATACACTTCCTATAGGATGTGAGGGGCATAAAAGAAAATATATGCTTTAAAAATACAGCACATTAATTTCCTTCCATTGTATTATTTTGAGGTAGGATGTTTGTTCCTTGAAGGTGTAGCACAGTAAGACTTAATCTGTAATTAATAACTTAAATTGTTTATCAGAGCATTCACAGTGGAAGACTCCTGGAAATGAGATTTTTTTACTGGGTATGTTGGGAATTCAAAATCTAGAACATAGAGGAGCTCAGAAGATAGAGACAGGACACTGGGTTTGAAAGAACTGAGTTTAGAACAGTAGAGATAAACATAAGCATTATTGAGTGGGTGATCAGTCATAAAGAGGAAGGGAGAGGTAGGTAGCAGTGATTTCTGAAAGGAGATTTTCTGCCCTTGTAAAGAGTCTGCCTGCAGTGTGGGAGACCTGGTTCAATCCCTGGGTTGGGAAGATCCCCTGGAGAAGGAAAAGGCTACCCACTCCAGTATTCTGGCTTGGAGAATTCCATGAACTGTATAGTCCATGGGTCACAAAGAGTCGGACACAACTGAGCAACTTTCACTTTCACTTTCAAAATGATGTACAAGGAAAAGCTGCAATTCCATATATACACTGCTTTGGTTAACACTGGGGCAAATCTGGTTGTAAAAATTACTATGTACCTTGTTTTGGTTCTGATAAACTATGTTCTTGATATTTGGTAGTTGCTACACGGTATGATCCTTTCAGCTTGTGCCAGGTTGGATAATCAAACAGATATGAAGGCATTAGTAAGAAATACTTAACTTTTATTTACCAGTTCGTACCTTTCCTTACAATAATTTCAGCACTTCAGTCTAGAAATGCCAATCATCTGTTCTGATGCTAGAAGAAATGCTTTGTGATAATGCCATGAAATGTACATTTGGTACAGGGAAATCTGCAAATCAGCTTTTCACATTAGTTACTGTTACAACAATTCACTACAGGGGTGCCATTTCTAGGCCAAACCATACATAACTATTACTCAGTAGCAAAACAGAAGAGAAATGCTGAGTCCAGGAAACAAGAATGCATTTTTGAAATCGAGAGAGAAAGGTTCCACAGAAGAAAGTCACTTGGTGCAAGGTACTGCACATCCCAGACATGTATATGCTGATAGAATATGGTGTGAAAATCAGCAGTTGGGTAGGGCCCTAAATGCTGCTTCTGCAGCCCAAACTACTACATTCTCCCTTCATCTCTGATTTGAAGCAGTAGGTCTTCCCTGAGCATCATTTTTTCTTTTCATTTTACTTTTTTAAAATTTCATTTTTCTTCCAGTGAATTCTGTGGGGATGGTAACTGATAGAAAGCAGCAGATGCAGTGAAAAAAAGAAGCTGTGTGCTAGTTTAATTGTGTGCCTCAAAGTCATATTCCAATATTATCAATTCAGTCACAGCCCACCCTGCATTTCAGGTGAAATCTAAGAGGATAAACACTTTAAAATAAGTTTTATGTGCTGCTTGTAGAAAGCAGACAGATCATTGCATTCCATCAAATTCCTGTTTACATCAGTAGAGACTGGCATGATCTTAAATCAGCAAAAACTGCTCTTGCTTTGTTGCAATTAGTATTCTCAGCTGCTTCACGATCCAAGGCCAGCAGCAGAAGATCACTTAGGTGTCTATCACCCATAGTACTTCTTACAGAATAGAATCTCTAACTCACTTTGGCACAAAGAAGAGCCTTTCGTTCTGAAGTGCAGAAACTGGTAAAGTGAACATAATGTAGTTGTTGACATTGTGGCTGATAAACTCTTGATAATTTGGTAGAGTGCTCAGGTTGTTAATCATCGTTCAATTAGAATTTTTTTAGAAGATACGATTATTTTGACTACTTTGGCTTCTTGGGGTCAAGCAGAGTATTACTGAACAGAGTGTCAAATAATGACAAAAGGGACAGAAGTAAAACTTAAAAGTATTAATATGTGGATACAAATGGATTGGAATACAGAATTCACAGGTGCAAGTATGATTTCTCTGTAAATAGTTTGTTAAAAAAAAAAAAAAAGTTCCTTCAATGCATAATACCTCTATACCCTTTACTTACATACTCCTTTGTGTGGGTATAATTTAATTGCCATCACTTCTTTTTGAGATGCAAAAACATTTAAAACGGCACTATAAACTAAGCAATTTAGAGGCCTGCAAATTGCTGCTTTAAGAATCATTGCCTTCATTCTTCAATGATTTTTTATCATCTGCTATAGGATAGATGTTATCATTCATACTATCATCTGACACTATTGCTTAATTTCATGTTAACAGCTATCTCAAGATGATTAAAATAATGTCTGATATTAATGAAATGTTCAAGATATAAATTTACATAACAACTTTTATTTTTCTAAAGTAGAAATAAAAATAAATTCAAAACTTGGGGCTGGTGCACTGGGATGACCCAGAGGGATGGTACGGGGAGGGAGGAGGGAGGGGGGTTCAGGATGGGGAACATGTGTATACCTGTGGCAGATTCATGTTGATGTATGGCAAAACCAATACAATATTGTAAAGTAATTAACCTCCAATTAAATAAATAAATTTATATTAAAAAATTTCTAATGCAAAACACTATATTTTAAAAAGTTTATTTTAGTGTTTGTGACAGTTCACCATGATGTCAAGTGCTAATGAATCACAGCTTTTTCATATAGGTTAGTCTGGGGCTGATTGAGTTTCTTCATATGGCCTTTTTAAAAATCAACTCCAGTGATGAAATATAAGTCAATTTTCTATATATATCCTAGAGTTAACACAAAGAACTAAAGTTACTCTTTATTTTATTTATTTATTTATTTTTGCTGCCTAAATTAATGTGTGATAGTTAATTTGTCCCTAGTGGTTTCATAACTGCATTAAAATTATGCTATAGTATAGATTGATATAGAATCATACAATACTCCTAATCTTTAGCAAAACTGAAAGCTAATAACACTTATTATCACAACTGTGAACAAGAATCAGTGTAAAATGTTTGGCTTATGTTTTATAAATGAATTCACTTTGATGGGATTGTGTATTTTACTACTACTTTCATTGGGGAAACACATTTATAATTGACCATATCTGACATATCTGATCATATCTGGAGAAGGAAATGGCAACCCACTCCAGTGTTCTTGCCTGGAGAATCCCAGGGATGGGGCAGCCTGGTGGGCTGCCGTCTATGGGGTCGCACAGAGTCGGACATGACTGAAGCCACTTAGCAGTAGCAGTAGCAGATCATATCTTGGTATGAAAGGCAAAAAGATAGGACACTGAAAGATGAACTCCCCAGTTTGGTAGGTGCCCAATATGCTACCGGAGATCAGTGGAGAAATAACTGCAGAAAGAATGAAGGGATTGAGGCAAAGCAAAAACAACACCCAGTTGTGGATGGGACTGGTGACAGAAGCAAGATTTGATGCTGTAAGACCAATATTGCATAGGAACCTGGACTGTTAGGTCCACGAATCAAGGCAAATTAGAAGTGGTCAAACAGGAAATGACAAGAGCAAACACAGACATTCTAGCAATCAGCGAACTAAGATGGACTGGAATGGGTGAATATAATTCAGATGACCATTATATCCACTACTGCGGGCAGGAATCCCTTAGAAGAAATGGAGTAGCCATCATAGACAACAAAAGAGCCCAAAATGCAGTACTTGGAGGCAATCTCAAAAACGACAGAATGATCTCAGTTCGTTTCCAAGGCAAATCATTCAATATCACGGTAATCCAAGGCTATGCCCCGATCAGTAATGCTGAAGAAGCTGAAGTTGAACAGTTCTATGAAGGCCTACAAGATCTTCTAGAACTAACACCCAAAAAAGATGTCCTTTTCATTATAGGGGACTGAAATGCAAAAGTAGAAAGTCAAGAAACACCTGAAGTAACAGGTAAATTTGGCTTGGAGTATGGAATGAAGCAGGACAAAGGCTAATAGAGTTCCGCCAAGAGAAAACACTGTTCATAGCAAACACCCTCTTCCAACAACACAAGAGAAGACTCTACACATGGATATACTATATGGTTGACACCGAAATCAGATGGATTATATTCTTTGCAGCCAAAGATGGAGACGCTTCATACAGTCAGTAAAAACAAGACCAGGAGCTGACTGTAGCTCAACTCCTTATTGCCAAATTCAGACTGAAATTGAAGACAGTGGTGAAAACCATTAGATCATTCAGGTATGACTTAAATAAAATCCCTTATGACTATACAGTGGAAGTGAGAAATAGATTTAAGGGACTAGATCTGATACACAGAGTGCCTGATGAACTATGGACGGAGGTTTGTGACATTGTACAGGAGATAGGAATCAAGACATCCCCAAGAAAAAGAAGTGTAAAAAATCAAAATGGCTGTCTGAGGAGGACTTACAAATAGCTGTGAAAAGAAGGGAAGCAAAAATCAAAGAAGGAAAGGAAAGATATACCCATTTGAATGCAGAGTTCCAAAGAATAGCAAGAGAAATAAGAAAGTCTTCCTCAGTGATCAGTGCAAAGAAATAGAGGAAAACAATAGAATGGGAAACACTAGAGATTCTTCAAGAAAATTAGCGATATCAAGGGAACATTTCATGCAAAGATGGGCTTGATAAAGGACAGAAATGGTATGGACATAACAGAAGCAGAATATATTAAGAAGAGGTGGCAAGAATACACAGAAGAACTGTACAAAAAGATCGTCATGACATAGATAATCATGATGGTGTGATCACTCATCTAGAGCCAGGCTTCTGGAATGTGAAGTCAAGTGGGCCTTAGGAAGCATCACTATGAACAAAGCTAGTGGAGGTGATTAAATTTCATTTGAGCTATTTGAAATCCTGAAAGATGATGCTGTGAAAGTGCTGCACTCAATATGCCAGCAAATTTGGAAAACTCAGCAGTGGCCACAGGACTGGAAAAAGTCAGTGTTCATTCCAATCCCAAAGAAAGGCAATGCCAAAGAATGCTCAAACTACCACACAATTGCACTTATCTCACACACTAGTAAAATGATGCTTAAAATTCTCCAGGCCAGGCCTCAGCAGTACATGAACCGTAAACTTCCAGATGTTCAAGCCGGTTTTAGAAAAGTGAGAGGAACCAGAGATCAAATTGCCAACATCTGCTGAATCATCAGAAAGGCAAGAGTTCCAGAAAAACATCTACTTCTGCTTTATCGACTATGCCAAAGCCTTTGACTGTGTGGATCACAACAAACTGTAGAAAATTCTGAAAGACATGGGAATACCAGACCACCTGACCTGCCTCTTGAGAAACCTGTATGCAGGTCAGGAAGCAACAGTTAGAACTGGACATGGAACAACAGACTGGTTCCAAATAGGAAAAGGAGTACGTCAAGGCTGTATATTATCACCCTGCTTATTTAACTTATATGCAGAGTACATCATGAGAAATGCTGGGCTGGAGGAAGCACAAGCTGGAATCAAGATTGCTGAGAGAAATCTCAATAACCTCAGATATGCAGATGACACCAGCCTTATGGCAGACAGTGAAGAAGAACTAAAAAGCCTCTTGATGAAAGTGAAAGCGGAGTGTGAAAAAGTAGGCTTAAAGCTCAACATTCAGAAAACTAAGATCATGACATCCGGTCCCATCACTTCATTGAAAATAGATGGGGAAACAGTGTCAGACTTTATTTTTCTGGGCTCCAAAAATCACTGCAAATGTTTATTGCAGCCATGAAGTTATAAGATGCTTACTCCTTTGAAGGAAAGTTATAACCAACCTAGATAGCATATTGAAAATCAGAGATATTACTTTGCCAACAAAGTCCGTCTAGTCAAGGCTATGGTTTTTCCAGTGGTCATGTATGGATGTGAGTTGGACTGTGAAGAAAGCTGGGCACCAAAGAATTGATGCTTTTGAACTGTGTTGTTGGAGAAGATGCTTGAGAGTCCCGAGGACTGCAAGGAGATCCAACCAGTCCATCCTAAAGGAGATCATTCCTGGATGTTCTTGGAAGGACTGATGTTGAAGCTGAAACTCCAATACTTTGGCCACCTGATGAGAAGAGGTGACTCATTGGAAAATACTCTGATGCTGTGAAAGATTGACGACAGGAGGAGAAGGGGACCCCAGAGGATAAGGCGGTTGGATGGCATCACCGACTCAATGAACATGGGTTTACATGGACTCTGGAGTTGGTGATGGACAAAGAGGCCTGGTGTGGTGTGGTTCACGGGGTTGCAATAGTCGGACACGACTGAGAAACTGAACTCAAACTGATCATATCCTGAAGAGAAATTATATAAATATTGAACATGTTAAGGACAATGACAGTCTGCATGGAACATGAAATAGCAAGGAAATTCAACTATTTAAATAATTTTTACATCATTATCTGAAATCTTTGCTTAATTCCTCAACCATTAGTAAGTGTTTTACCCCAGATATCGTTTTCTTCTTTGCTAGTTTCTGAGAAAAGATTAATCCAGGGTTCTTTTTGGATCAGGTTGAACCTTTTAAATAAAATTTTGTCCATATCCTGGCTTTATCTTTCTAAATGTAAATTTTAATTTTTTTTAATATGACAGAAACATGTTGAATATTAAGATATGAGCAGACTCATTTTCAATAAACTGAAGAAATGATGTGTCACTGACACAGGATAAATCACCAATATATTTAAAAATTTTTTTTATGATACTACACAGATTATGGACAGATGATCATCGAGTCAGAATAGGATATCTCTGGCAGACATGCACAAACACAGATCTTCAGTCTTTTTTGCTTTATACTGCTTTATAGGGTGAATAATCCATGTCCATTAGAAAATAAAGCTGATGCAGTTAATTTAATTTCTTTTCATATGCTGCCTAAACAGTTGAGGATAGGTATATTGTCTCAAAATATTTAGTTTCTGAGAAGGCTGTGAGAATGTGTCATTTAATCAAGTCATTGAAAGTGCCCTAATAATAAAAAGTACTTTTTCTTAGAAGTCCCTGAGATTGCTATGCTGATCCCAGGAAAATAATTTAACATTCCATAATATTTTTAAAAATCCAGTAAGTGAGTTGGAACAGAAAAACCAAGTCTTATGAAGCTCATTATTTGTATAAGATTATTAATATAAAATAGTTACTGTATTATTTTTACTTTTGTCCTTTTGCATTCTGAGTTATATTCCTACAGAAAAAAAAAGATGATTTTTAGGTATTCTGGGAATACATTACTTTTATTAGAATAGGCTTTAAAAAATGTTCCTTAATCACTGGAATTTCTATATGCATATAATTAACAAATAGAACAAACTCTCATTCCTCAAATAATCATGTTCAATGTCGAAATAAATCCCCCACCTAATAATGTGTGACAAAATGATAGCAGGTATGTGACAGTATAACAGGAGAAGCATATGTATATTCCAGATAAAGATAAAGGGCACCTAGGCATGATTCAGTGGAGAAGGAAATGGCAACCCACTGCAGTGTTCTTGCCTGGAGAATTCCAGGGACGGGGTGCCTCGTAGGCTGCCATCTATGGGATCGCACAGAGTCAGACACGACTGAAGCAACTTAGCAGCAGCAGGCATGATTCAGAGAAGAACATGAATATCAGAGTGATAGAGTAAGGGGGAGGTGGCAGATGTATCATATGAGTCAGAACAAAGTGAGTTGGTGAAGTTGAGTGTAAGTGTAAAAAAAAAAAAAAAATTGGGGGGGGATAGAAAGTGAAAAAAATCAGATGGATAAGGGACAAGGGTATTACTATTAAAAATACATTCAAGGCACCTTTTAAACCTCTTTTACCTAGTTATAGGATTTCTTATCCCTGGGCATAGGCTAATCTAGGAAACAGAATACTTTTTCTTCCAGCCTATTTCATTCTGTTGCTAAACGTAGTATCCTTGTTAAAGTGTATAAGTTCTAAAGTGTAGCTACTGTATAAATTTTAAACAGGTAATAAATATTAATTGATGTGCTACATTGTATACAACTATCATCTGAACATTTCAAAACATTTTACAAATTGTTCTTACAAAGCCCCTTTAATTAATATTTGTGCCAGGGATGATCAGACTGAACATTTATTGAGGGGCATCAGTATGAGACTTCATAGACATTGATTTGATCTAATAAAGCAGACAGCAATAAAAGTGTGAAAATAAGTGACTTACCCAAAAAGGGATTTATCTGACATTCACTTCATTTTATATTGAGGATTATGGACCCTCTCCAAGGACTTTGAGTGAGGTTCAGGGGGGTGAAACTGCCTTGATTAAATAAAAATGCATGTTAAAAATAGATTTTAAAGAAGAAACCAAAGTGTCTGACAATTGAGGAGTAGGCTTTAAGAAGTCAAAAGGATTGTATGAAGTCATACCGGAGGGAAACATTAAAAAAATGATTAGGATCTTCCTAGAAAGTACTAATAATTACAAAAGAATGAATAGTTTCTCCCTCTCTACTTCTCTCCTTCTACAAGGTCTTCAGACTTGCAGATCCCAGTGAAGAATGTTATCTTATAAATTGTGAGACATATAGTAGCTTTCTTTTTTTCACTCTATAACTAAAATTCTATCCTATTGACTCACTGAAGCTTAGTGGATAATAGAGTATGTGATTACCAGCTCTGTAAAAGTTATGCCAAGACTTGGAAGTCAAATTGAAGAGTCTTCTTTGTAGATGTTGCTCTCTTCTGAAACACTGTATAGCTGACATTGCTATTTTAAAAACATGTAGTCATGTTTTAAAAATTATCTTGGCCTTTGTCCAGTTCCACATACCTTTAATTATGAAACTCTAGGAGGAATTTAGTATAGGCAGCCCCAAACTTACTAAATGTCTGAGCATCAAAATTTTTGATAAAACCCAGTTGTTTGAAACACACAAAGAAAACATTTTGCTGAAGAAATTATATATATTGCTTCATATCTCTCAGAATAATACACAAGAAATCCTTTCAGTTTATAATGCCACTAAAATAGAGTGAGCTACGATTTAAAACTTAATTACAATTTATGTCTTGATCTCTTTGCAAAATCATGGCCAATTCTTTTCAGCTTGAGACCACATTATGAATGATATTTCCCTTTCTTTTCCATATTTCTTTTTTTGAGTATACTTTAGGAAAACAAAGAGTTTCCTTGAAGCTCTTGAAATGCAGAGTCGGGTCTACTTCCAGAAATTTTGAAAACGAAAAGGGGTTTTTGATAGCCCATATGGAAAGTTCAATCCCCAATTAGGGTGCTGTTTCAGTTCAGTTCAGTTCAGTCACTCAGTCGTGTCCAACTCTTTGCGACTCCATGAATTGCAGCACGCCAGACCTCCCTGTCCATAACCAACTCCTGGAGTTCACCAAAACTCATGTGCATCGAGTTGGTGATGCCATCTAGCCATCTCATCCTCTGTCGTCCCCTTCTCCTCCTGCCCCCAATCCTTCCCAGCATCAGAGTCTTTTCCAATGAGCCAACTCTTTGCCTGAGGTGGTCAAAGTATTGGAGTTTCAGCTTTAGCAGAACATATTTATTGTGTATTTGTGGCCTGTGGACGGATTACTCATAGTAAAGTAAACATCTGATATGTGCATGGCATAGTGTGAAGGTGATGCATATATTCATATGCTTTTTATTTAGGAAAGTATGTGTTTTGATTTCATTGATTTCTTATATGTGAGTTTTAGATGTGTTAAATATCAGTCAACATTTATTTAGTGTGCTCCTGTTGAATAGAAATCAGTGGGTAATATGGTGAATTAAAAAAGAAAACTAAATAATTAGACCTAATTCCTGTCCAAAGGCAGATGCCACATATACAGTTAATGATAAAATATCTTTAATTTTAAGTATCAAACAAT
This sequence comes from Bubalus kerabau, assembly GCF_029407905.1. Lineage (NCBI taxonomy): Eukaryota > Metazoa > Chordata > Mammalia > Artiodactyla > Bovidae > Bubalus > Bubalus kerabau. The sequence goes on along the minus strand of NC_073625.1, from coordinate 78,776,691 downwards.
GTATTTAGCATTATAAGCTGTAAAGATTCCAAGCAAGAAGGCATTACTTTTATTTGAAATGATCAGAGAAGAATACATGGAGAAGGTGAAAGTGCAATTGATATTATTTAAGAAAACATAAGGTGCAGTAGATATAAATATTTTGAATTTAGTTTTGATTTTTAAAAGTTATTCAAAAAATGAGAGAAGAGTAGATTAAAATAATTCAGAAAAGAATAGAAGGGAGAATTTTGAATTTTCTTTCTTTTCTATTCTTTAGCCTTAGATAATTAAAAATATTCAAAAGAGAGTTCTCCAAATTTTACCGTAGTAATTTAACATTCTGAATACAAATATGCTGAGTCAGTATCACAGTTTTTTAATTAAATATAACAGCTAATTGGATTTTTTTCAAATAAATGAGAATAGTTATTTAGCCTATTTCTGATAGTGTGTGATTGATACAAAAATGTAAAGAGCCAAGTTATTATTCTGATTTATTAGTTATGAAATAGGCCTATTTAGTCTATAGGGCCACAAAGACTTGGACACAACTGAAGCAGCTTAGCGTGCACACACAGGAGTATTTAAAGAATTTATCTGAAAAGATAAGTGGAAAAACTTAGACTCTCAGGAAAAAAAATAATTACACACACATCACAAGATATGTGAATTAATAAAATTGTTGATTTATGTCATGAACTGCTCCATTCAAATCAAAAGCTATTTTTTCCAGAAAAGATTAAAAGTGAATTATGAATTTTTTCTAGTATTTAAAGCTTTACTTTCCTTTAATTTTACTTTAAAAATATTTTAATTTAATTGGAGTTTAATTACTTTACAATATTGTGGTGGTTTTTGCGATCCTTTGACATGAATCAGTGATGGGTGTACATGTGTTCCCCCTCCTGAAACCCTTCCCACCTCCCTCCTCATCCCATCCTTCTGGGTCATCCCAGTGCACCAGCCCTGAGCACTCTGTCTCATGCATCGAACCTGGACTGGTGATCTGTTTCATTATGATAATATACATGTTTCAACGCTATTCTCTCAAATCATCCAACCCTCGCTTTCTCCTACAGAGTCCAAAAGACTGTTCTATACATCTGTGTCTCTTTTTCCATATATATGCAATAGTATACTGTATTGGTGTTTTTCTTTCTGACTTACTTTGCTCTGTATAAGAGGCTCCAGTTTCATCCACCTCATTAGAACTGATTCACATGTATTCTTTTTAAAGTCTATGTAATATTCCATTGTGTATATGTACCATGGCTTTCTTAGCCATTCGTCTCCTGATGGACACCTAGGTTGCTTCCATGTCCCGGCTATTATAAAAAGTGCTGTGATGAACACTGGGGTACACGTGTCTCTTTCCCTCCTGGTTTCCTCAGTGTGTATGCCCAGCAGTGGGATTGCTGGATCATAAGGCAGTTCTATTTCCAGGAATCTCCACACTGTTCTCCATAGTGGCTGTACTAGTTTGCATTGCCACCAACAGTGTAAGAGGGTTTCCTTTTCTCCACACCCTCTCCAGCATTTATTGTTTGTAAACTTTTGGTAGCAGCCATTCTGACTGGCCTGAAATGGTATGTCATTGTGGTTTTGATTTACATTTCTCTGATAATGAGTGATTTTGAGCATCTTTTCATGTGTTTGTTATCCATCTGTATGACTTCTTTGGAGAAATGTCTGTTTACTTCTTTGGCCCATTTTTTGATTGGGTCGTTTATTTTTCTGGAATTGAGCTGCAGGAGTTGCTTGTATAATTTTGAGATTAATTCTTTGTCAGTTGCTTCATTTGCTATTATTTTCTACCATTCTGAAGCCTGTGTTTCCACCTTACTTATAGTTTCCTTCGTTGTGCAAAAGCTTTTAAGTTTAATTAGGTCCCATTTGTTTATTTTTGCTTTTATTTCCACTACACTGGGAGGTGGGTCATAGAGGATCCTGCTGTGACTTATGTCAGAGAGTGTTTTGCCTATGTTTTCCTCTAGGAGTTTTATAGTTTCTGGTCTTACGTTTAGATCTTTAATCCATTTTGAGTTTATTTTTGTGTATGGTGTTAGAAAGTGTTCTAGTTTCATTCTTTTACAAGTGGTTGACCAGTTTTCCCAGCACAAGTTGTTAAAGAGATTGTCTTTTCTCCATTGTATATTCTTGCCTCCTTTGTTGAATATAAGGTGTCCATAGGTGTGTGGATTTATCTCTGGGCTTTCTATTTTGTTCCATTGATCTATATTTCTGTCTTTGTGCCAGTACCATACTGTCTTGATGACTATAGCTTTGTAGTATAGCCTGAGGTTAGGCAGGTTGACTCCTCTAGTTCCATTCTTCTTTCTCAAGACTGCTTTGGCTATTCGAGGTTTTTTGTTTATTTCCATACAAATTGTGAAATTATTTGTTCTAGCTCTGTGAAAAATACCATTGGTAGCTTGATAGGATTGCATTGAAATCTATAGATTGCCTTGGGTAGTATACTCATTTTCAGTATATTGATTCTTCCAATCCATGAACATGATATATTTCTCCATCTATTTGTGTTCTTTTTGATTTCTTTCATCAGTGTTTTACAGTTTTCTATATGCAGGTCTTTTGTTTGTTTAGGTGGATTTATTCCTAAGTATTTTATTCTTTTCGTTGCAATGGTGAATGGAACTGTTTCCTTAATTTCCCTTTCTGTTTTCTCATTGTTAGTGTATAGGAATGCAAGGGATTTCTGTGTGTTGATTTAATATCTGACAACTTTACTATATTCATTGATTAGCTCTAGTAATTTTCTGGTGGAGTCTTTAGGGTTTTCTATGTAGAGGATCATGTCATCTGCAAACAGTGAGAGTTTTACTTCTTCTTTTCCAATCTGGATTCCTTTTATTTCTTTTTCTGCTCTGATTGCTGTGGCTAAAACTTCCAAAACTATGTTGACTGGTAGTGGTGAGAGTGGGCACACTTGTCTTTTTCCTGACTTTAGGGGAAATTCTTTCAATTTTTCACCATTGAGAATAATGTTTGCTGTGGGTTTATCATATATGGCTTTTATTATGTAGAGGTATGTTCCTTCTATTCCCGCTTTCTGGAGGGTTTTTGTCATAAATGGATGTTGAATTTTGTCAAAGGCTTTCTCTGTATCTGTTGAGATAATCATAAGGCTTTTATCTTTCAATTTGTTAATGTGGTGTATCACATTGATTTGTGGATATTAAAGAATCCTTGCATCCCTGGAATAAAGCCCACTTGGTCATGATGTATGATCTTTTTAATATGTTGTTGGATTCTGTTTGCTAGAATTTTGTTAAGGATTTTTCCATCTATGTTCATCTGTGAAACTGCCTGTAGTTTTCTTCTTCTTCTTCTTCTTTTTTTTTTTTTTTTGTGTGTGTGTGGCATCTTTGTCTCATTTTGATATTAGAGTGATGGTGGCCTCATAGAATGAGTTTGGAAGTTTACCTTTCTCTGAAATTTTCTGGAAAATTTATGTAGGATAGGTGTTAGTGCTTCTCTAAAATTTTGGTAGAATTCAGCTGTGAAGCCATCCGGTCCTGGGCTTTTGTTTGCCGAAAGATTTCTTATTACAGTGCTTGTGTAACAAGCTTGACTTCTGTGCTTGTGATGGGTTTGTTAAGATTTTCTAGTTCTTCCTGGTTCAGTTTTGGAAAGTTATACTTTTCTAAGAATTTGTCCATTTCTTCCCAGTTGCCATTTTATTGGCATATAGTTGCTGATACTAGTCTCTTGCCATTTCTCTTGCCATGAAGTGGCAACCGATTCCAGTGTTCTTGCCTGGAGAATCCCAGGGGTGGGGAAGTTTGGTGGGTTGCCGTCTATGGGGTCACACAGAGTCAGACACGACTGAAGTGACTTAGCAGCAGCAGCAGTCTCTTATGATCCTTTGTATTTCTGTGTTGTCGTGATCTCTCCATTTTCATTTCTAATTTTATTGATTTAATTATTCTTCCTTTGTTTCTTGATGACTCTGGCTAAGTGTTTGTCAACTTTATTTATCTTTTCAAAGAACCAGCTTTTAGCTTTGTTGATTTTTGCTGTGGTCTCTTTCGTTTCTTTTGCATTTATTTCTTCCCTAATTTTTAAGATTTATTTCCTTCTAGTAACCCTGGGGTTCTTCATTTCTTTCTTTTCTAGTTGCTTTAGGTGTAGAGTTTGGTTATTTATTTGACTTTTTTTCTTGTTTCTTGAAGTATGCCTGTATTGCTATGAACCTTCCCCTTACATTGCTTTTACAGTGTCCCATAGGTTTTGGGTTGTTGTGTTTTCATTTTCATTTGTTTCTATGCATATTTTGATTTCTTTTTTGATTTTTTTCAGATTTGTTGGTTATTCAGAAGCATGTTATTTAGCCTCCATATGTTGGTATTTTTTTATAGTCCCCTCCCCACCCCCCCCGTAATTGATATCTAATCTTACTGCATTGTGGTCAGAAAAGATGCTTGGAATTATTTCAATTTTTTTGAATTTACCAAGGCTAGATATATGGCTCAGGATGTGATCTATCCTGGAGAAGGTTCCGTGTGCAATTGAGAAAAAGGTAAAATTCACTGTTTTGGGATGAAATGTACTATAGATATCAATTAGGTCTAACTGGTACATTGTATCATTTAATATTTGTGTTTCCTTGTTAACTCTATGTTTAGTTGATCTATCCATAGGTGTGACTGGGATATTAAAGTCTCCCACTATATTTGTGTTATTGATAATTTCCCCTTTACTTGTTAGCATTTGCCTTACATATTGCAGTGCTCCTATGTTGGGTGCAATATGTTTATAATTGTTATATCTTCTTCTTGGATTGATCCTTTGATCATTATGTAGTGTCTTTCTTTGTCTCTTTTCACAGCCTTTATTTTAAAGTCTATTTTATCTAATATGAGTTTTGCTACTCCTGCTTTCTTTTGGTATGCATTTCTGTGAAATATCTTTTTCCAGCCCTTCACTTTCAGTCTGTATGTGTCCCTTGTTTTGAGGTGAGTCTCTTGTAGACAGCATAGATAGGGGTCTTGTTTTTTATCCATTCAGCCAGTCTTTGTCTTTTGGTTGGGGCATTCAACCCATTTACATTTAAGATTATTATTGATAAGTATGATCCCACTGTCATTTACTTTGTTTTTTTGGGTTCGAGTTTATACACCCTTTCTGTGCTTCCTATCTAGAGAAGATCCTTCAGCATTTGTTGGAGAGCTGGTTTGGTGGTGCTGAATTATCTCAGCCTTTGCTTGTCTGTAAAGCTTTTGATTTTTCCTTCATATTTGAATGAGATCCTTGCTGGGTACAGTAATCTGGGTTGTAGGTTTTCTCTTTCATCACTTTATGTCCTGCCATTCTCTTCTGGCCTGAAGAGTTTCTATTGAAAGATCATCTGTTATCCTTATGGGAATCCCCATGTGTGTTATTTGTTGTCTTTCCCTTGCTGCTTTGTTCTTTGTGTTTGATCTTTGTTAATTTGATTAATATGTGTCTTGGTGTGTTTTGCATTGAGTTGATCCTCTTTGGGATTCTCTGGATTTCTTGGACTTGGGTAACTATTTCCTTCCCATTTTAGGGAAGTTTTCAATTATTATTTCTCAAGTATTATCTCATGGTCTTTCTTTTTGTCTTCTTCTTCTGGGACTCCTATGATTCGAATGTTGGGGTGTTTAACATTGTCCCAGAGGTTTCTGAGATTGTCCTAATTTCTTCTAATTCTTTTCTCTTTTCTCCTCTCTGTTTCATTTATTTCTACCATTCTATCTTCTACCTCACTAATCCTATCTTCTGCCTCCATTATTCTACTGTTGGTTCCCTACAGAGTGTTTTTTATCTCAGTTATTACATTATTCATTATTGATTGATGCTTTTTTATTTCTTCTAGGCCCTTGTTAAACATTTCTTACATCTTCTCAATCCTTGTCTCCAGGCTACTTATCTGTAACTCCATTTTGTTTTCAAGATTTTGGATCATTTTTACTATAATTATTCTGATTTTTTTTTTTTTTTCAGGTAGACTCCCTATCTCTTCCTCTTTTGTTTGGTTTGGTGGGTGTTGGGGATTTTCTCCCTGGGACTTGGAAGTAATGAACCTGAAAGAATGACACTCGGACATTCTCTTGCAAGGACTGACAAGTTTATTTCTGCTGTCAAGCCTTTTTATAGAAGCAGGAACAAAGAGCTTAGAGTATACATCCAGCAGAGTGTGTACGGGGTTAACATCTAATCAGTAAAAATATTTCAAGGACAGTGCGCTCTAAGTGACCCATGTGCTTATCCCATAACCCATTTTCTCAAGCAACATCCTTAATATTTATTATTAAATCTTGGCACCAGGCATAACCAAAGGCAGGCAATGTTTTTCTGCCCACAGCACACCAAGCCAGGGTATATCTGGCCCTTCGCCATTTTCCCAAGGACTTCCTCCAACCGGCTATTTTGTACTGTGCTTCCCAACATATCCTCCTTTTGTTTTTAATTTAAGCACGGCAGCTGCTAGTTGGACTCCATTGCGGGAGGCATGGAGTCTTGAGTAAATATATCTGAATCCTATAAGCAATGACAGAAAAAGCAGGGTGATTAATACATATATAAAAATGTTGCTTCCTGAAAACCAAGTTCTAGGGTCTAGAGATGATAGGGTTTTGGTTAAAGTATCATAAAATTGAGTGCTGTGTAATTACTTAGGTACCTTAACTTGAAAATTAGAAACTTGTTGTTTCAACAAATTGATGTCTAAACTTGAGTTATCTGTGAAATCCTGCAAATTCATTTTAACTTTATCCCAAGGATATTCAGTGCTATTATAGGGCATGTTAGTCAGACAAAAAGAAGTAAAATTCCAGTGACAATGTATATGTTTTTGGACAGTCAGTTGCTGCACTTGATCTCCTAAGTGGATAACCATAGTTTGTAACTCATTAATTCGTGTTTGTAATTGCTGATCTATTTGAGCTTGTCGAGTCCAAAGATCATGAGAGTCTTTGTGCCAAGCAGTGATAAAATCATGATTTTGTATAGAATTATGTAAAGCCATACCAGACAAAGTTCATATAGTCACAATAGAAATAAGGCTTAAGATGCTTGCAATAATCCACCCAATGATGTGCTTAGATCGCCTAAGTCCAGTTTTCAATAATACATAAAGAAATACAGAATCAGTCCAAGGTTCAGTTAAGTTTACGGGAAGCCATAACTTAGATCTTTGTTTAACTAGCACAATGCTAGCACTGTGATATGAAATGGTGTGATTAAGGCAGGTATACAATGCACATGCAGTACAATTGACAATCTTGGTCGATAAGTCAATATCAAAATACCCTACAATAAACAAATACAGAAGGTGAACACACGATTGAATATAGCCAGTACTATTGTACAGGAAGGTATAATTAGAAGGACGAAACACACCCATAGTCCCATAAACATTAGCGAAGTGCTCTAAGGCTGCTGTAATTTTCCAAATGTGCCATTGCTTTGGCCCCACAATGGGGACGACAATCCTGGGTCATGGGGGTGATAAGCCCCCATTATACCAATTCAGCAATATGTTCTTATCAGTCCAGAAACTTGACTTAGATTTATGAAAGCCTCCAATGCTTGATCTATTAAACTGGGAGCAATTATGATGTTCCTCCTGCTCTTCAGAACAGTTTACAAACAAACCGTGAGGTCCCCAGTCAACAAATTTAAATGTATGATTAGTATGATTTTGCTGAATTATAGAAACTTTCCCAAATTGGCCTTGACAATCAGACCAATGTAATGGTTGTATCTCCTGTTTTCTTCTCCAAGATGCAGTATGACATGAAGATTCCTCTGGTTGAAAAAGTGAGTTCGAATAGTTGGCTAACTGGCCTGGATAATGTTGCTCAGAGCCATTAAGTAAGAAAGATGCCGTATCAAACATTCCCAGACGCAAAGCAGTCCCATTGTTGGCACAGTATGCCCACCACTGTGGGAAGATAGTCATGCAAAGGGGATGAGATCTGAAACAGATAGGCAAGGTTTTGAATCCCATGGAAATATTGATTGGCTTTCCCTCATCTTCTTCATGAATTGGTCACTTAATGGACCAGGGACTTGGAAAATGCATGCTATCATTAGTAAATATCATAGGGGCTTTATCTACCTAATCCACTATGGAAAGAAGTGGTGGGTTGTGTATGTATGCCCAATAAACATATTCTGCACTTATCCCAGAGGAACAGGAAAGAACAGCTAACATTGCCAGACAGCTTATCTGGAGTCATAGGAGTTCCAGTACTCTTCAGTGTCTGCTCAGCCTGACGAGTCATGTTTTCACTTGAGCCCATGTCAGGTAAGGATGCAGACGATGGCGTTTCCTCATTGGCTCCTCCAGGGTCATTGACGAGACCCTTCGTGTCAACTTCATCACTTCCCAAGGGAGTCCAGTCTTGGGGTCCCTCTCAGTAATGGACATGGCGAAGGGGAACCCAGATTTCCTCTCCACCTGCAATGACAAGACCATAACCCTTGCCTAGGAGTAGTAAGATTCCTGGTAGCCATTGATTAAATTGCTTATACCATATTGGTGTATTGATTTCTAATTTGCTGTTTTTGTCTTCTGCAAAATGTCTATCTGCACGAGTATCAGAATTCTTTTTTGTTAAGTTTAAAAAATTCAGGTAATAAAGAGTTAAAGATAATAGTAATTGAGGGTTCATGGGATAAGAAGTGTATCTCCTCTTCTATATTCCCCCTTTCTGTTTTAATAAATGAGTTTTTAGGGTGTGGTGGGCTCTTTCAATAATGGTTTGACCCTGAGGATTATAGGGTATTCCTGTAATGTGTGTTATGTTCCATTCTGATAAAAATGAATGAAATGAGTGCAAGGTAAATGTAGGTCCATTGTCTGTTTTCAGGACTGAAGGAATCCCCATAATGGGGAAGGTGAGTAAGAGTGCCGAAATGGAGTGTTTGTTGGATTCTAAAGAGATAGGTATTGTCCATATAAAGTTGGAAAATGTATCTATTGAGACAAAAAGCAAATAAAACTTTCTTAAGAGCAGTGAGTGAAGTCAGATTGCAAAAGGGAATTAGGTTGTTGTTTCTGGGGATTAACTCCTGGAATCATAGTCCATAAATGCAGAGGGGCACAGACATCACAGGTTTTAATAATATGCCGTGTTTCAGTGAGAGGAATATGGTATTTAGAGTGCAATCTGTTAGCATTGGTATGAAGATTAGCATGTTCGTCATTGGCAGGCACAAAAATGGGAGCTATGAGCTTGTCAATAGCATCATTTCTTGCAACCAGAGGGCCAGGTAAACCTGAATGAGCACATATATGTGCAATAAAGAAAGGTTCTGTATGTGAGCGAATTAAAGCTTGAGTCTGTGAAAAGAGAGTATATAATTCTTCATCTAGGTTGTATAAAAAGGCGGTAACAAAATCAGGAAAAAGGGAAGCAAGTTATTTGAAATCAGTATATACGTTGAAGGATAATGGTTGAAGTGACAAAAGAGCATATAAAGCATATAATTCAATTCTTTGTATTGAAGAATAGGTAGTGGGTAATTTCTCTTTGATATCAGAGCTGACAATCTCTGCTATGCCTTTCTGTTGCCATCAATGAAATAGGTGGGTGCATTGGAAATAGGCTAGGATGCAATGATATTAGTTACAATGAATTTAGTACATTGTAGAAAGTCCCATAATTTTCCTTTCAGCAAATAAAATGAGATAACACTTTGAAAATCACTTAATGCCATTTGCATGGTCAAGTTATATTGTAAGGCAATTTGCAATTCCTTTTTTGTCAAGGGAACGTGTATTGCATATGGATCAAATCCAGTCAAAGTTTGTATATGGTTTATTCCTGACATAATTAAGTGCCCTATTTTCTCAATATATGATACAATTTTTTTAGACTGTTTAGTGTGTAAATATACCCATTCTATTGGGCTATGTTGAGCTATAATTGCAGTTGGCGAATGTTCAGTGGGGAAAATATATAAAGAAACTGGTTGATCATAATCTAATTGAGTTGAAAAGATTGTTGAATGTGTTTCTCCATTAAGGCCAGTTCTTCTTTGGCCTCTTTTGTTAGTTGTCTAGGGCTATTAGGGTCAGGGGATCCCTCTAAAATTTTAAATAGATTTTGTAAGGCATAGGTGGGGATGCCAACAGATGGCTGCAGCCAATTAATATTTCCTAGCAATTTTTGAAAATCATTCAGTGTGCGTAGAGGCTGCATAGAAATTTGAGTTTTTTGAGGTTTGATTTTAGATTCTTCCATAACATGTCCTAAATAATTAAAGGGTGCTTTCTATTGAATTTTATCTGGTGCAACAAGCAGGCCACGATTTTGAAGAGTAGTAGTAACTTCATTATATAGTTGTTGTAAACAGAGTTCAAATTTCATAGAGAGAAGTATATCATCCGTGTAATGAATTATAAATGCAGTAGGAAAATTATCTCTAATAGGTTGTAATAAAACAGATATGAAATATTGGCAAATGGTAGGAGAGTTCATCATTCCCTGAGGTAGTACCTTCCATTGAAATCTTTTAATAGGAGCCATGTGATTTATAGAAGGAATTGAAAAGGCAAAACGTTTTCTATCTTTAGGGTGCAGAGGTATAGTAAAAAAGCAGTCTTGTAAGTTAATAATAACTATAGACCATCCTTTTGGTACCATAGAAGGGGAGGGCAATCTGGGTTGTAAGGGCCCCATAGGTAACATGGTATTATTAACATTTCTTAAATCTATCAACATTAGCCATTTTTCTTGATTTCTTTTTTATTACAAAAATAGGGGAATTCCATGGGGAAAATGAAGGTTCTATTAAGAGTTTTTTGTCATTGTTCATTTATTAATTGTGTAAGAGCTGCCAATTTTTCTTTAGTTAGGGGCCATTGACGTGTCCATATTGGAGTATCAGATACCCAATCGAGAGGCAGTGGTGTTAACTCAATGGCCCCCATTAAAAAGGTTCATTTAAAGAAATTGTGGCTTTCATTTGTTCAAGAAAACCCCGTCCCCATAAATTTATAAGGATATTAATAATATATGGTTTAAGATAAGCTACAGTTTGATTAGGGCCATACACTTGTAAATAGAATGCATTGACAAAAGTTTGTGTGGCATCAGCTTTATCTATTCCTAATAGTCTAGAAGGAGCCATAACCTTACCCTAATCAAGGGGCCATTCTGTAGCTCTAAATGATTGAAATGTTAGCTCTGGTATCTAACATGCCTGTGAAATTTTTTCCCTGTATGTATAAAGTAAGCATGGGTTTCTGATGTTCCTTTAATAAGGTGGATAGTGCAGCAGTAAGGTTGGTATTGTTAAAGCCTCCCTGCTGAACTTTATCAGATGCCTTCATTAGTTTAACATATGGCAAAAGTAATAATTGTGCAAAATGTTCCCTTTTTTGTAAGTATACATTTCCCATTTTCATAACATTTACCATAACATGTATTTCCCCTTCATAATCTTCATCCATAACATCAGTCAATACTATTAAACCTCTCATTGTGCAGCTACTACATCCCAAAATTAGTTCCATTGTCCCGGGTAGAATTGGGCCATAATATCCAGTGGGAATTTTGTGGGGGTTGTATAATTCTATTAGTTCCATATCATAAGGATTAGGTATATCAATACAAGCACTCTTAGATGTAGCTGTTTGTAGCATCATAACACTAGGTCCTCCTTTTGTAGTGGGGCTAGAGGATGGCCCCTTTATTAGTTTCCCTGTTGTTTTTGTTATGCACCGGGGTTCAAAGTGTTTCCATCCTTATCAAATTTAGAATGACATTCATTCAGCCAATGGAACCCCTTTTTACATCTTGGACATATTCCTGGGGGGGTCTCTTCTTATTAGAAGTAGTATTATTTTTTCTGGGTGTGTTGACATGCTACATTGTTTTTTCATATGGCTGGGCTTCCCACAGTTAAAACATTTGGCATTAGCAGCTTTCTGTACATTAAAGGTTTCCAATGCTGCCAATTTTGTTCTATGGGACATAGATCCGATATCCCTACATGCTTTCAAATATTCCATAAGAGAGCCAGTCTCTAGAATTGTTCTGAGCATGGATTGACATTCCTCATTAGCATTTTCAAAAGCAAGTTGTTTTAAAATAATATTTGGTAAAGCCACATCCTTAATAGATTTTTCAATTGCATCCTTTAATTTCCCTATAAATTAAGAATATTCTTCTTCATGTCCTTGAATAATCTTAATAAATGAACCATCAGAGTTAGTGCTATCAACTTTTGCTTATGCCCTGCAGGCAGTTTCTTTAATGAAATGTAACATCTGAGGGGTAATATTAGCTAATTGTGCAATCATATCGGCCATGGCTCTTGTTCCAGTGAGTATATCATAGGTTAAATTGGCAGGGTTACCATGAGATTGCTGGTCAACCATCAGCTGTCGGGCCTCATCATTAACTTACATTTGGCACTGCAGTAATCGTTGAGGATTTAGAACCATCTTTGCTACTTGAAAAAAATCATATGGCATCCAATGATCAGCCCATCCTCTGAGAAATTCTATACAGTAAGGAGAAGTAGGTCCATACAGAGTGCATGCTTTCTTAAAGCTAGACAACATGCCAAAATCTAAATTAGCCCAAGTATTTTGGGCAGGTTGATTAAATTGCATTGGGAAAGCAAAAGTGCAAGCAGGCATCTCTCAAGGAGGAGTGAAATGATTAGTACAAGCAAAGTTAGCAATTGCTGTTACAGGCGAAGCAGAAGGAAAAACCTCAGAATTGGGCTGTCCATTGAATGAAATGACCTCCTTTCTAAGTGGCTTCAGTTTTGACATATCCTGTATATATATGTCTCTAAGTTGTTTTTCTAAGGATTGTGTCTGATTGAGCATAACATTCTTACATTTCAAAGCACCTTGCATATCTTGTTCCTTAAGCTCAGATTCATGTAAAGAGTGAATAGTTTTTACTTCCAAATCAACGTTATGCCCTTCAATTTGTTCTATGATAGCCCGTATGAGGGACCATGTAACCCTTGTCGATATGCTCGCAAAACACTATTTTTAACCCTTTTCTATATGTCTAGATTGAGTGTCCCCTCTTCTGGGAACCATGAATTGTTCCAGTAAAATATGATAGCAGTCGTTCAACTGATCTCTTGAAACATTAACACGGTTTTGTTTCAAAAAAATGATGCATTATAGAAACGAAAGGAATTTTACCACTATGTTGTCCCATCCTGCTTACCTCTTTCTGCAGGGGCTCGTCGCTTTGTTCAGCCTTCCTTTCAAGTCCCTGTTCAGGTGCCACTTTTTGGGGATTTTTTTTTCTCCCCGTGACTTGGAAGCGACAAACCTGAAAGAATGACACTCGGATAGTCTCTTGCAAGGACTGACAAGTTTATTTCTGCAGTCAAGTCTTTTTATAGAAGCAGGAACAAAGAGCTTAGAGTATACATCCAGCAGAGTGCATACGGGGTTAACGTCTAATCAGTAAAAATATTTCAAGGACAGTGCGCTCTAAGTGACCCATGTGCTTATCCCATAACCCATTTTCTCAAGCAACATCCTTAATATTTATTATTAAATCTTAGCGCCGGGCATAAGCAAAGGCAGGTGGGCAGGTGATGTTTTTCTGCCTGCAGCACACCAAGCCAGGGTATTTCTGGCCCTTCGCCATTTTCCCAAGGACTTCCTTCAACCAGCTATTTTGTACTGTGCTTCCCAACAGTGGGCATTTTCTTTATCATGTTTCTTTACCTGATAAGTATTTCTCTGCCTTTACATCTTATTTAGATTGCTGTGTTTGGGGTGGCCTTTCTGTATTCTGGCAGTTTTTGGTTCCTCTTTATTGTGGAGGTTTCTCCCTCTGGGTGGGGTTGAATGAGTGGCTTATCGAGGTTTCCTGGTTAGGGAAGCTTGTGTTGGTGTTCTGGTGGGTGGAGCTTGATTTCTTCTCTCTGGAGTGAAATGAAGTGCCCAGTAGTGAGTTTTGAGATGTCCATGGGTTTGCTGTGACTTTGGGCAACCTGTATATTGAAGTTTAGGGCTATGTTCCTGCATTGCTGGAGAATGTGCATGGTATGTCTTGCTCTGGAGCTTGTTGACTCTTGGGTGGTGCTTGGTTTCAGTGTAGGTATGGAGGCTTTTGGATGAGCTCTTATCAATTAATGTTTCCTGGAGTCAGGAGTTCTCTGGTGTTGTCAGGTTTTGGACTTAAGCCTCCTGCCTCTGATTTTCAGTCTTATTCTTACAGTAGCCTCAAGACTTCTCCATCCATATAGCACCAATGATAAAACATCTAGGTTAATTGTGAAAAGATTCTCCACAGTGAGGGACACCCAGAGAAGTTCACAGAGTTACATGGAGAAGAGAGGGGAGGGAGATAGTGGTGACCAGGAGGAGAAGATGGGGAATCAGAAGAGGGGAGAGCAATCTATCCAGTAATCAATTCACTATGTGCTCTCCACAGTCTGGAACCCTCAGAGAGGGTTCATGGAGTTACATACAGAATAGAAGAGGGAGGAGACCAGGAGACCAGAAGAAGATAGAGGTGACCAGGAGGAGAAAAGGGGGAATCAAGAGGAGAGAGACAAATCTAGCCAGGAATCAGTTCCCTAAGTGTTCTCCACAGCCTGGGACACACACAGAGGTTCACAGAGATGGGTAGGGAAGAGAAGGGGGAGGGAGGAGATAGAGGTGACCTGGGGGAGAAAAAGGAGTGTCAAAAGGGGGAGAGAGTAATCAAGCCAGTAATCACATTCCTAAGTAAAAATGGGTACTGAAGATTGAATTCTTAAAGATACAAAATTTATAACAAATACCAAAAAGCAAAGATTAAAAATCTAGAGTAGAGTTTAGACTCTCAAAAATACCAAAAAAAAAGCAAAATCACAAAAATTATAAAAAATATATATGAAGTTTGCTTTAAAAATAGGGTCTTTTTTTTGCATGGTAATAGGTTATAAAAATGAAAATTAAAGGATTAATATCTAAAAAATGGATTAATAGAGCACATAAAAATTTTAAAAATTCAAAAAATGATAATAGTAAAAATATATCTAGGAATTTATCTGGAGCTGTTGCGGGCAGTGTGGGGTCAATTCAGTATCAGTTAGTTCCTTGTTCCTTCTTATATTTGTTACATTGGCCCCTTCCAATGTAGTAGGTGCTAACTACAGTGTTTTAATCTGTTGCACCTGTCACTTCCAAAGTGGTTCCTTCTGTTTATTTTGGCTTCTTCTGTTTGCAGGTCTCTTCAGTGTCTAATTTCTGCCCTGACACAAGGGGGTGAAAGTGGTCATTTATTTAGTCTCACTTGTTCAGTCGTGCTGTGAGGAGGGAGGAACACTGCAAACAAATATCACTGGCATGTGTGGAGAGTGCTCACAGTGCTGGGCCACACTGGGTTTGCCCCCACTCATGGTGTATGTGCTTTCCCAGTCTACACTGCTCTGTCTCCAGGTTGCTCTGCAGGGAAACTGTCTAAAGTGGGCCCTGGGTTGTGTGCACTTCCCAGGTCAAAGCCACTCAGGTTCAGGTTCTTGGATACTCCACAAAGGGGCATACTCGGTTGGGCCTGCATTTTGTGCCCTTCCCAGGTTCAAGCAGCTCAGGCGACCAGGTGCTTGTTGAGCACACTCTTCCCAGGTTGGGGTGTGCATCTTATCACCTCCTCTGCCCCAGCCGCTCAGTTTTCTGGGTGCACAGTGGACGCACTTACTCAGGTGTGTCATGTGTCTCTTCTAGGAAGCTGATCTGTGGCTGCGACCCTCCAGGAGGATGTCAACTGTCCAGAATCCCAGGTCTTGGTTAGCAACTGGGAGCCTGCTCACAGTTTGGTAAAGGATGCCATCTCTGGGGCAGAGATTGCCCCTTTCCAGTTCTGGTTGCCTCTAGCAGGGGATGGGCCTATCCACAGCCGGCTAGCTCTCCTCTTGTATTTGTTCAGTCCTTTGTTCTGAGAGTGGGCCCGGAAGTGCCCTAGCTTAGGGCTTTTTGCAGGATAGGTTTTTTTTTTTTTTTTTTCCTCTCTCTCTCTCTCTCTCTTTTTTTCCTCTCTCTCTGGCTATCCCACAGTTTAGGTTGCTATCTCATGTTAGCTCCCTCAGATTGTCCTCAGGGCATTCAGGTCCGATCCTTACCCTATGCAATGCAGCCCGCTCCTCCCCATCCAGCTTTTGCTTGCTGGTGGTGGATGTCAGAGTCAGGGCTACTGCTCTGCTGGGAGTTGCCATTAGGCATGTAATCTGTGGGATTTATTTAATTATTTTTAATTTTTTTCCTCCCGGTTATGTTGCTCTCTGAGATTCCAAAACTCCCCACAGACCCACCAGTGAGAGGGTTTGCTGGTGTTTGGAAAGTTCTCTTCATTTAAGACTCTCTTCTGGGATGGGCAGAGAAGGCGATGGCACCCCACTCCAGTACTCTTGCCTGGAAAATCCCATGGATGGAGGAGCCTGGTAGGCTGCAGTCCATGGGGTTGCAAACAGTCAGACACAAATGAGTGACTTCCCTTCCCTTTCCCCTTTCTGGGATGGGTCTCTGTCCCTAACTCTTGTATCTCTCTTTTTATCTTTTATATTTAGTCCTACCTCATTTTGAAGACAATGGGCTGAATTCCTGGGTGCCTAATGTCCTCTGTCAGCATTCAGAAGTTGTTTTGTGGAATTTGCTCAGCATTCAAGTGTTCTTTTGATGAATTTGTTGGGGAGAAAGTGGTCTCCCTGTCCTATTCTTCCGCCATCTTAGGACCCACCCCTCCTTTAATTTTACAATGAAGTTTCATTCCTGTCTCTACATACATGACAAGCAGCCCATATCTGTTTTATTTTTTGCTGTTATTATTTGTTTTTAAGGATCCAAATAATTGTTTTTTTTTTAATTGCCATTGTTATTGAGATGGTTGTTGATTCACATGCAGTTTTAAGATATAATACAAAATATTTCTTATGGATTTTGCTCTGTTTTTCAAATGGTAACATTTTTTACAATGTTAGTATAGTATCACAAGGAGAATATTGATATGATATATTCTGTCTTATTCAAAAATCTCCAGGTTTATCTTTTCTTTTTTAGTGTGTGTAAGTTCTGAGCAATTTTGTCACCCTGTGTAGCTTGTATATCCACCACCACAGTCAAGATACAGAGCAGTTCCAACACCTTATTACCCTGTATGTAATCATAACCTACAGCTCCCTACATTTTACTCAGTTCCTAACCTCTGGCAACTACTAATATATCCTCTATTTTTTATATTTTGGATTTAAAAAATGTTGTATAAATGGAATCATGATGTATAACCTTTTGAGAATATTTTGCATTCATTGCAATTCTCTGTAGATTCATTGAACTTTTTATATGTATCAAGTTTGTTTCTATTTATTGCTGAGTCAGAGAAGCCAATGGCAGCCCACTAGAGTACTCTTGTCTGGCAAATCCCATGGACAGAGGAGCCTGGTAGGCTACAGTCCATAGGGTCACTAGGAGTCGGACACGACTGAGTGACTTCACTTTCACACATTGGAGAAGGAAACGGCAACCCACTCCAGTATTCTTGCCTGGAGGATCCCAGGGACGGGGGAGCCTGCTGGGCTGCCATCTATGGGGTCGCACAGAGTCAGACACGACTGCATCGACTTGGCAGCCACAGCAGCAGCAGCAGCAGCAGCAGCAGTATTCCACAGACTGGACATGCCATAGTTTAACTATTATTTCATTGAAAGACATATATCTGATTCCAGTTTGGGGCTATTGCAAGTAAAGCCACTATGCATGTAGGTGTTTGTGTGAACCTAAATTCTCTGAAAATAAAGTCTAAGTTTGCAATTACTGAGTCCTGTGATAGTTGCATGTTTAGTTGTATAAGAAACCTCACAACATACTATATTAAATTCACTATGCAATTTTAGATTCTCATCAGCAATGTATGAGTTATCCAGGTTCTCTGTATCCTTGTCAGTAGTTGGTTCTGCATGCATGCACACTAAGTCACTTAAGTCATATAGGACTCTTTGTGACCCTATGGACTGCAGCCTGCCGGATCTTCTGTCCATGGGATTCTCCAGGCAAGAATACAGGAGTGGGTTGCCATGCCCTCCTCCAAGAGATCTTCCCATTCCATGGACTGAAAACACATCTCTTACATCTCCTGCATTGGAAGGCATGTTCTTTACCACTAGTACCACCTGGAAAGCCCATTTGGTTTTATCAGTATTTTAAGATAGATGAGTTTTGTCTCTGTGTTGTTGTTCTTCAGTTGCTCAGTTATATCTGACTCTTTGCAACCCCATGGACTGCATCATGCCAGGCTTCCCTGTCCTTCACCATCTCCCAAGTTAGAGCTTGCTCAAACTTGTGTCCATTAAGTGGATGATGCCATCCATCTCTTCCTCTGTCCTCCACTTCTTCTCCTGCCTTAAATCTTTTCCACCATCAGAGTCTTTTCTGATGAGTGGCTCTTCACATAAGGTGACCAAAGTATTGGAGGTTCAGCTTCAGCATCTGTCCTGCCGATGAATATTCAGGATTGATTTCCTTTAGGAGTAACTGGTTTGATCTCACTGCAGTCCAAGGGACTCTCAAGAGTATTCTCTAACACCACAGTTCAAAAGCATCAATTCTTCAGCACTCATCCTTCTTTATGGTCCAACTTTCACATCGCTACATGACTACTGGAAGCTTTGACTACATAGCTTTGACTATTTGGCAAAGTAATGTCTCTGCTTTTTAATATGCTGTCTAGGTTTGGTCATAGCTTTTCTTCCAAGGATGAGCCACTTTTAATTTCATGGCAGTAGTCGCCATCTGAAGTGATTTTGGAGCCCAATAAAATAAAATCTGTCACTGTTTCCATTGTTTCCCATCTATTTGCCATGAAGTGATGGGACCGGATACCATGGTCCTAGGTTTTTTTTTTTTTTTTTTTAATGTTGAGTTTTAAGCCAGCTTTTTCACTTTCCACTTTCACTTTCATCAAGAGGCTCTAGTTCCTCTTTGCTTTCTTCCATAGAGTGGTGTCATATGCATATCTGAGGTTGATATTTCCCCCGGCAATCTTCATTCCAGCTTGTGCTTCATCCAGCACAGCATTTTGCATGATGTACTCAAATATCAGTTAAATAAGCAGGGTGACAATATACAGCCTTGACACTTTCCTTTTCCAATTTGGAACCAACCCATTGTTGCATGTCCATTTCTGAGTGTTGCTTCTTGACCTGCATACAGATTTCACAGGAGGCAGGTACGGTGGTCTGGTATTCCCATCTCTTGAAGAATTTTCCACAATTTCTTGTGATCCATACAGTCAAAGGTTTTAGCATAGTCAATGAAGAAGAAGTAGATGTTCTTCTAGAATTCTCTTCCTTTTTCTGTGATCCAACAGATGTTGGCAATTTGACCTTTGGTTCCTCTGCCTTTTCTAAATCCAGCTTGAACATATGGAAGTTCTCAGTTCATGTACAGTTGAAGCCTGGATTGGAGAATTTTTAGCATTACCTTGCTAGCATGTGAAATGAATGCAATTGTGCAGTAGTCTGAACATTCTCTGGCATTGCCCTTTTTTGAGATCGTATTAAAAACTGACCTTTTCCAGTCTTGTGGCCAGTGCTGAGTCTTCCAAACTTGCTGGCATATTAAATGCAACACTTGGATAGCACCATCTTTTAGGATTTGAAATAGCTCAGCTGAAATTCCATCACCTCTACTAGCTTTGTTCATAGTGATGTTTCCTAAGGCACACTGAGTCTGTACTCCAAGATGTCTGGCTCTAGGTGAGTGATAGCACCCTCGTGGTTATTTAGGTCATTAAGATCTTCTTGTATACCTCTGTGTATTCTTGTCACCTCTTCTTAATATCTTCTGCTTCTGTTAGGTCCTTACCGTTTCTGCCCTTTATTGTGCTCATCTTTACCTAAAATGTTCCCCTGGTATCTCTAATTTTCTTGAAGAGATCTCTAGTCTTTCCCTTTCTATTGTTTTCCTCTATTTCTTTGTATTGATCATGTAGGACAGTTTTCTTCTCTCTCCTTGCTTTTCTTTTGAACTCTGCATTCAGATTGGTATATCTTTCCTTTTCTTCCTTGCCTTTTGCTTCTCTTCTTTTCTCAGCTATCTGTAAGGCCTCATCAGACAACCATTTTGCCTCTATTTTTTTTTTTTTTAATTTCAGGCAGTTATTTTGCTCAGTCCCTCTCTTCAAATACATTCCTGTTATATTCAGAGAAATTTAAGAAATGATATATCCACAGACTCTGATTATTATCTGTTGTCTCAGGCTGAGTTCTAAATTTAGTAAAATGTCTTTACTCTTCCTGTGAGCTCACTAAACATGGAATTGGTTACTGGGAATGTTTGGTATCTATCATTTTGGTTCCATTGCATTTCTACTTATCTTCCCAGAACTCTCTCGTATGTTACTACAGTCATGGGAAAGACAAGGCCTCGACATATAAGATCTTACATGTCACTTAGAGAAGTAAAACAGATTTATAGTATAGTATAATATAATTTCTATTAGATATAACTGTTCTGAGAGCACCATTACTAGCTATGGATAGATTCATGATGAGTTCTTCTCTTCCCATTTTGAGCAGATCAGCTTCTGCCAAAGATAGCATTGTATATCATGTCCTTTCTCCCTGGAGTTTCCAGTTTATCTCTCAGACTCCTCTCACTACACATAAACACAGGCTCCATACGTTCTGGGTGGTTCTTGGGACTCTGCTCATAATTTCCCTGTGAGCAAAACTGACTCACACTATATACAAACTTTCTATGCCCAAGCAATATTTTCCAGAGGAAAACAAGATTAAACTGATAGCTTTTTTTTTTTTCTTTTAATCAACAGTTCCTAGAGAAGCAATAATGTTTATAAAGCTTTCCAAAAACTCAGATACACACACACACACACACACACACACACACACATATAATTAAGCAGAACATTTAGTTTTACACATTAAACCATTTATTTATAGTGGTTTCAGAGATTTTACCAAATGAACCGATCTATTTTAGGATCAACTGAGTTTCAATATTGCAAGTCCTAGTTTAAACCTAAGCTAACAGCAAATTTAAAGTTTACATGCAAAATATACAGTGTAAATTCCCTGTAAGCATACACATATCTAGATATTCACAAAATATTTTCAGGAATTCCTCTTTTTCTCTTACTCTTGACTTGGCTCATCTTGGCATGGCTTAGTTTGTAGATTTAGTCTCTCCACATAGATATAGTGTCTCTCTGGGTGTTCACAAATTTACTAGATTTTATAGCCTTTGATATCAGTAAAGAAATATTATAGATTCTAATCAAATGAAGGACTCATTAGATGGAAACTTGAACCATACTTGTGGCCAAGATGATAAAACTCCTTGAATGTTTATCCCAGGGTCAAAGGTCAGATCTCCTGGAAAAGGAAATGGCAACCCACTCAAGTATTCTTGCTTGGTAAATCTCATGGACAGAGGAGCCTGGTGTGCTACATTTCATGGGGTCTCAAAGAGTTGGATATGACCTAATGACTCAACAACAGCAACAAAGACCCATTACCGAGTCACTGAAATCAGGGCTTCATGCATACTTTATCCATATGGGCTTGAAAAAATTGTCAAATCAAGGGAAAATAGGTATTCATAGAATTGGATTTTGGGAAAACAAAATATCTACGTATAGTCCAATTTCATGATTTTCCAAAATGACTAAGAAATTTAAAAAATTAATTAAATTCCTTATTCCTGCAACTTTAAAATTGAAGTTTTTGCTCCCCATACTTTACCTGTTCCAATGATGTTTCAAAGCTTTTACCACTAATGTTTGTAGAGTTCAGGCTCAATATAGTGTTTTTTTCTTCTCTCATTTCAATAATCTGTTCAGAAAAAAGATATTTTTCAGTGTGTATGCCCAGCAGTGGGATTGCTAGATCATAAGGCATGTCTATTTCCAGTTTTTTAAGGAATCTCCACACTGTTCGGGAAAGAGACACGAGTACCCCAATGTTCATCGCAGCACTGTTTATAATAGCCAGGACATGGAAGCAACCTAGATGTCCATCAGCAGATGAATGGATAAGAAAGCTGTGGTACATATACACAATGGAGTATTATTCAGCCATTAAAAAGAATACATTTGAATCAGTTCTAATGAGGTGGATGAAACTGGAGCCTATTATACGGAGTGAAGTAAGCCAGAAAGAAAAACACCAATACAGTATACTAACGCATATATATGGAAGTTAGAAAGATGGTAACAATAACCCTGTGTACGAGACAGCAAAAGAGACACTGATGTATAGAACAGTCTTATGGACTCTGTGGGAGAGGGAGAGGGTGGGAAGATTTGGGAGAATGGCATTGAAACATGTAAAATATCATGTATGAAACGAGTTGCCAGTCCAGGTTCGATGCACGATACTGCATGCTTGGGGCTGGTGCACTGGGACGACCCAGAGGGATGGAATGGGGAGGGAGGAGGGAGGAGGGTTCAGGATGGGGAACACATGTATACCTGTGGCGGATTCATTTTGATATTTGGCAAATCTAATACAGTTATGTAAAGTTTAAAAATAAAATAAAATTAAAAAAAAAAAAGATATTTTTCAAGCACGCAGTGTATGGAAGAAAGTATAATATTGAGATGAAGGTAAGGAAGATTTCACATGTTCTTCCATAGCCTGCCTTTGGAGAATTTCACCCATTCCCTATTTGTGATTTCATTCAAGATAATGAGTCATGCAATAGGAAGCATTTTTTTCAAAGAAAGAACTGATTTAATGCAAGGCATTGCTGCTGCTGCTAAATCGCTTCAGTCATATCCAACTCTGTGTGACCCCATAGACAGAAGCCCACCAGGCTCCCCCGTCTCTGGGATTCTCCAGGCAAGAACACTGGAGTGGGTTGCCATTTCCTTCTCCAATGCATGAAAGTGAAAAGTGAAAGTGAAGTCACTCAGTCGTGTCCGACTCAATGATCCCATGGACTGCAGCCTACCAGGCTCCTCTGTCCATGAGATTTTTCCAGGCAAGAGTATTGGAGTTAGTCACCATTGCCTTCTCCCAATACAAGGCATTACATTCTTGCAAATTATTGTAAAATTTGGAGACAAAATTCAAATGGCTACCAAAGGATTGGTGATTTAAAATTCACATTAACACCTTGATTTTATTTATTTTACTGTTTTAGATGTCTCTTTTTTAATTTTTGAAATTTTTGTTGAGGTATAGTTGCTTTACCATGTTATGTTAGTTTCTGGTGTACAACAAAGTAATTCAGTTTTATATATATATATATATATATATATATATATATATATATATATATATATTTTCTCCTATGCCCTTCCATTATAGATTATGTTAAGATATTCAATATAGTAAGACCCTGTCATTTATCTATTTTGTATATAGTAGCTTGTATCTGCTAAATTGCATATACCTGATTTATCCCCCCATGCTTTGGTGACCATTCTTTATTTTCTATGTCTATGGATATGTTTCTTTTTTGTAAATAAGTTCATTTGCATCATATTTTAGATTCCACATATGAGTAATATCATATGATATTTGTCTTTTTCTGTCTGACTTAGTTCACTTAACATGATAATCTCTAGGTCTATCCATGTTGCTGCAAATATCATTATTTCATTCTTTTTTAAGATTGAGTAGTCTTCCATTGCACATATGTGCCATGTCTTCTTTATTGATTTCTCTGTTGATGGACATTTAGGTTGTTTCCATGTTTTTGTCTATTGAACATTGGAGTGCATATATTTTTTCAAATTAAAGTTTTATCCAGCTATATGCCCAGGAATGGTATTTTTAGATCATGCAGTAGCTCTATCTTTAGTTTTTAAAGAACCTCCATACTGTTTTCTGTAGTGACTGTGCAAATTTCAATTCCCACTAATGGTATAGAAGTATTCCCTTTTTCTCCACACCCTCTCCAGCATTTATGGAGGAAATGGCAAGCCACTGCAGTGTCTTTGCCTGGAAAATTTAATGGACAAAGGAGCCTGGTGGGCTACAGTCTATGGGGTCTCAAAGAATTGGACATGACTAAGCATGCACACACACACACACACACACACACACACACACACACACCTCTATGTCTTCTTTGGAGAAATGTCTATCGAGGTCTTCTGCTCATTTTTTTTTTTCAATTGGGGTCTTTGTCTTTTGTTGTTGTTGTTCTTGAGCTGTATGAGCTCTTTGTATATTTTCACAATTAAACCCTTGCTGGATCACATCATTTACACATATTTTCTCCCACTCTGTAGGTTGACTTGACATTTATTATGGTTTCCTTTGCTGTGCAAAAGCTTAAAAATTTGATTAGATACCATTAGTTTATTTTTTATTTTATTTCTATTGCTGTGGGAGACTGAGATAAGAAAACACTGGTACAACTTATGTCAGATAGTTTACAGTGTCCTCTTATGTATGTAACCCTTTAAGCCATTTTGAGATGATTTGTATGAATAGTGTGATGGACAGCTCTAACTTCATTGATTTACATAAGACTGTCAAGCTTTTCCAAAAACATAGACAAAAAACTGTCAAATAATAAATACATTTAAAAAAATGTAAAAGTTAAACAAAAAGGCACAGATCTAATGGCACTAAGATAAAGACAAAAGGTTAGTTACATGGGAACCCCCATAAGGTAATAAGCTTATTTCTCTCAGTTCAATTCAGTTCAGTCTCTCAGCCATGCCTGACTGTTTGTGACCTGATGGACTGAAGCATGCCAGGCCTTCCTGTCCTCACCAATTCCCAGAGTTTACCCAAGCTCACGTCCATTGAGTCAGTGATGTCATCCAACCATCTCATCCTCTGTCGTCCAGTTCTCCTGCCACTTTCAATTCTTCCCAGCATCAGCGTCTTTTCAAATGAGTAAGTTCTTCTCATAAGGTGGCCAAAGTATTGGAGTTTCAGCTTCAATATCAATCCTTCCAGTGAAGACCCAGGATTGATCTCCTTTAGGATGGACAGGTTGAAACTCCTTGCAGTCCAAGGGACTCTCAAAAGTCTTCTCCAGCACCACAGTTCAAAAGCATCAATTCTTTGGTGCTCAGCTTTCTTTATAGCCCAAATTTCACATCCATACATGACTACTGGAAAAGCCATAGCCTTGATGAGACAGACTTTGTTGGCAAAGTAATGTCTCTGCTTTTTAATATGCTGTCTAGGTTGGCCATAACTTTCTTTCCAAGGAGGAAATGTCTTTTAATTTCATGGCTGCAGTCACCAACTGCAGTGATTTTTGAGACCCCCAAAAATGTCTGCCACTGTTTCCACTGTTTTGATCTTAGTTTTCTAAATGTTGACCTTTAAGCCAACTGTTTCACTCTCCTCTTTCACTGTCATCATAAGGTTCTTTAGTTCTTCTTTACTTTCTGCCATAAGGGTGGTTTCATTTACATATCTGAGGTTATTGATATTTCTCCTGGCAATCTTGATTCCAGATTGTGCTTCTTCCAGTCCAGTGTTTCTCATGATGTACTCTGCATATAAGTTAAATAAACAGGGTGACAATAGACAGCTTGACATACTTTTTCTATTTGGAACCAGTCTGTTGCTCCATGTCCATTTCTAACTGTTACTTCCTGACCTATAAGTGGTAGGTCAGGTGGTCTGGTCTTCCTATCTCTTTCAGAATTTTCCACAGTTTATTGTGATCCACATAGTCAAAGGCTTTGGCATAGTCAATAAAGCAGAGATATATATTTCTCTGGAACTCTCTTGCTTTTTCGATGATCAACGAATGTTGTCAATTTGATCTCTGGTTCTTCTACCTTTTCTAAAACCAGCTTGAACATTTGGAAGTTCACGATTCATGTATTGGTGAAGCCTGGCTTGGAGAATTTTGAGCATTACTTTAGTAGCGGGTAAGATGAGTGCAATTGTGCAGTAAATGAACACTGTCTTTTTCCAATCCTGTGACCACTGCTAAGTTTTCCAAATTTGCTGGCATATTGAGTGCAGCACTTTCACAGCATCATCTTTCAGGATTTGGAATAGCTCAACTGGAATTCCATCACCTCCACTAGCTTTGTTCATAGTGATGCTTCCTAAAGCCCACTTGACTTCACATTCCAGGATGTCTGGCTCTAGGTGAGTGATTACACCATCGTGATTATCTATGTCATGAAGATCTTTTTTGTACAGTTCTTTGGTGTATTCTTGCCACCTCTTCTTAATATCTTCTGCTTCTGTTATGTCCATACCATTTCTGTCCTTTATCGAGCCCATCTTTGCATGCAATGTTCCCTTGATATCTCTAATTTTCTTGAAGAGATCTCTTGTCTTTCCCATTCTATTGATTTCCTCTATTTCTTTGCATAGATCACTGAGGAAGGCTTTCTTATTTTTCCTTGCTATTCTTTGGAACTCTGCATTCAAATGGGTATATTTTCTTTTCTCCTTTGCTTTTCACTTCTCTTCTTTTCACAGCTATTTGTAAGCCTCCTCAGACAGCCATTATGCCTTTTTGCATTTCTTTTTCTTGGTGATGATCTTGCTCCCTGTCTCCTGTACAATGTCACGAATGTCCGCCCATAGTTCATCAGGCACTCTGTCTTACAGATCTAGTTCCTTAAATCTATTGGTCACTTCCAGTGTATAGTCATAAGTGATTAAAGTCGCATCTGAATGGTCTAGTGGTTTTCCCCACTTTCTTCAATTTAAGCCTGATTTTGGCAATAAGGAGTTCATGATCTGAGCTACAGGAAGCTCCCCATTTTGTTTTTGCTGACTGTATAGAGCTTCTCCATCTTTGGCTGCAAAGAATATAATCAATCTGATTTCTGTGTTGGCCATCTGGCAATGTCCATGTGTAGAGTCTTCTCTTATGTTGTTGAAAGAAGGTGTTTGCTATGATCAGTGTGTTCTCTTGGCAAAATTCTATTAGTCTTTACCCTGCTTCATTTTGTACTCCAAGGCCAAATTTACCTGTTACTCCAGGTGTTTCTTGACTTCCTACTTTTGTATTCCAGTCCCCTATAATGAAAATGATATATTTTGGGGGTGTTAGTTATAAAAGATCTTGTATGTCTTCATAGAACCATTCAATGTCAGCTTCTTAAGCGTTACTGGTTGGGGCATAGCCTTGGGTTACCATGATATTGAATGCTTTGCCTTGGAAATGAACAGAGATAATTTGTCATATTAGTGCCTTAATTTTGATCTAGAAGGGAAGATGCTAACATCTTTTTTAGGCCCCTTATTTGTCCACACTTATGAAACTAGTGGCTTGTGTCTCAACTGCCTCAAGATACTCTTGAAACTGGAGTCTAGACTTCAGAGCATTGTGGGGAGCCCCCAATAGTTATATAATCCATGATCTGGCTTATATATATATTATATATATATAATTATAATATTATTATATAATCCATGGCTGTAAGTAACTGCAGCATGAAAATTATCTGTGCTTCATCTTCCACAGCTTTAACAAATTCCTTTCATTTAGTTCAGTTCAGTCAGTCACTCATTCGTCTTTGATTCATTGTGATCCTGTGGACTGCAGCACGCCAGGCTTCCCTGACCATCACCAACTCCTGGAGCTTGCTCAAACTCATGTAAATCAAGTGCATCAATTCTTCAGTGTTCAGCCTTCTTTACAATCTAACTCTCACATCCATTCATGACTATGGCAAAAATCATAACTTTGACTATATAGACCTTTATCGGCAAAGTAATGTCTCTACTTTTTAACATGATGTCTAGGTTTGACATAGTTTTTCTTCCAGGAAGCAAGTGTCTTTTACTTTCATGGCTGCAATTCACCATCTGCAGTGATTTTGGAGCCCAAGAAAATAAAGTCTGTCACTGTTTCCATTGTTTCCTCATCTATTTGCCATGGAGTGATGGAACTGGATGCCATGATCTTAGTTTTTTGAATGTTGAGTTTTAAGTCAGCTTTTTCACTCTCCTTTTTCAGTTTCATTGAGAGGTTCTTTAGTTTCTCTTTGCTTTCTGCCATAAGGGTGATGTCATATGCATATCTGAGGTTATTGATATTTCTCCCAGAAATCTTGATTCCAGTTTGTGTTTCATCCAGCCAGGCAATTTGCATGATGCTCATTGCATTAAAAGTTAAATAAGCAGGGTGACAATATACAGCCTTGAGATACTCCTTTCCTTATTTGGAACCAGTCTGTTGTTCCATGTCCATTTCTAACTGTTGCCTCTTGACTTGCATACAGATTTCTCAAGAGGCAGGTAGAGTGGTCTGGTATTCCCATTTCTTTAAGAGTTTCCCACAGTTTTTGTGATCCATACAGTCAAAGGCTTTAGAATAGTCAGTGAAAGATAAGTAGATGTTTTTCTGGAATCCTTTCCTTCTTCTGTGATCCAACTGATGTTGCATTTTGACCTCTGGTTCCTCTGCCTTTTGTAAATCCAGCTTGAACGTCTGGAAGTTCTCAGTTCACATACTGTTGAAGCTTGGCTTGGAGAATTTTGAGCATTACTTTATTAGTGTGTAAGATGAGTGCAATTGTGTGGTAGTTTGAACATTTTTTGACATTGCCTTTCTTTGGGATTGTAATGAAAACTGACCTTTTCCAGTCCTGTGGCCACTGCTGAGTTTTCCAAACTTGCTGGCATATTAAATGCAGCTTTCACAGTACCGTGTTTTAGGATTTGAAAGAGATCATCTGGAGTTCCATCACCTCCACTAGCTTTGTTCATAGTGACTCCTCCTTTGGCATACTTGACTTTATACTCCAAGTTGTCTGGCTCTAGGTGAACGATCATATCGTTGTGGTTATCTGGGTCATGAAGATCTTTTTTGTATAGTTTATGTGTATTATTTCCACCTCTTCTTAATATCTTTGGCTTCTGTTAAGTCCTCTTATTATCTTCTATTTCTGTTAGATCTATACCTTTTGTGTCCTTTATTGTGCCCATCTTTGCATGAAATGTTCCCTTTTTATCTTTAATTTTATTGCAGACATCTCTAGTCTTTCCCAATTTATTGTTTTCCTCTATTTCTTTGCATTGATCACTTAGGAAAGTTTTCTTCTTCTTGTTTTTCTCTGGAACTCTGCATTCAGATGGATATAACTTTCCTTTTCTCCTCTTCTTGGTGAAATCTAAATTGAATATATAACTCTAGTTTCAATGAAGTCTAAATTCTATAAGATGTTGCTATCCATATCTCAAAATACTGAAAGGCTGGTATAGAGGTTCATGAGTACTAGTCATACAATATGCAATATAATTAAATGTATGGGTTTATGTACATATATACATAATATATACACATATGCAGTACATTTTCAGAGCTGTTAGGAAAATAATTTCAATTAATGACATTAAGGTAAATGTATTTTACTATTTTTTATGTACAGTTTCTGGACATATATTAGTTTTTATTTTATTTATAAAGAGACATAAAATCTTTAGTCAGGACAATTTGCTGTGTACTGTGTAGCAAATAGTGATTTTTGAAACTCTCCTCCATTCACTATTGCTACTTCTATGAGTAAACGTAAGGAAGAAAATGGCATAATGATGCTGGACATCATTTTATGGCACTGTAATTGAGATTGATCTAAAAATCACAGCAATTTTTGAATCAGTACTTTAAAAAAACCAGAAGATTTTCCTTGTGGAAGCAATCTATGTATTCTGTTTCTCAAGTATGTCTTTTCTCTAGGCTCACATAAGAAGGCATAGTGATTATTCCTCACATTTTTATTCTTATTCTCTATTGTAAAATAAATTTTCTTGATGGACTTCATGAATTTTATTTTTTTCTCTTTATTTATTTTTTATTTTTTAAAGAAACTTCAGCATAACAGAGAATAAGAGTGTTTTGTAATCGATGAGCTGGCTAATACTTTTTCTTCAAACAAAGAGGCATTCTTGACAACTTGTATACCATTTATCCCTGCTTTTCAGTCTATGTATAAGATTAAGTTTAAGAATAAAAAGAAAAATGGATTATTATTTGGTAGGAGAATCAAAGGTTTCATTAATGTACAGCAATCAGTGTCTTCACTGGCATTCTGGAGTTAAAATTATTTAAAAGATTTCAACCTGGTTATTCAAGCTGTCTTATACTCTGTCTAATTCATTGTGGCAGTTGAAAGAAATCTGTTTTGAAGCACAGTTACTTGACATTGATATTTAATTTTATATATCTATTCTCTTCAGTAAAACTAAGTTGCTGAATGTTTAAACCAAGATGCATGGGCTTTTAGGTCTTCTAAAATTTCTTATCCATGTGTTTCAGCTGGGATATTCAAGGAGTAATGTTGATAATGTACAGTTTTCTTAGTGGATGAACTGAATACAAACATAGAAAAGAGAATGTAATGAAAATTGTGGCAAAGTTACCAATATGTTAAAGCATGTGAACTGTTTATTTAAAGGCATTAAAATTTGCACACTTTAGCCAAATTTAGGCAGCAGAAAAATTTGTAATGAAGACACTAATTTTTTTCAAAAAAGTTCATAATTTTTTTATCACTTAACATTATTTCCTATTAATAATTATACCTATTAATAATGGTACCTTCCAAGCTCAAGTAGAAATATTTTGTGTTAAGAGATATACACCATAATGGAAATGTCTTGAAAACAGAATTATTATCTCAATTCCTTTCAGAGTAATAATTTGATTTGCGAATTGTCTTTCTTAACTTGCCACATGATGTAAAAGATGTTAACTCATTTATTTTGACTAGATATGGAACATGTTGCAGTCAAGAACATGAGATGACTTTCCTTTGGAAAAAGAAAAGAAAAATAGGCTCTGCTTCATAGTATCAGCTGTAGGGTTTAAGTGAGATATGAGGATTCTGACAATAGAAAGATGATAAAACCAAATAAAAAAAAACTAAATCAAGTTTGTACAAAGGACATTAAAATCCCAGAATCCTCCCATGTCCAAAGCCAGTTATTTATGAGGCAAATTCTTCTGGTTGCTGTATATCAAAAAGAATTTTTAACCTGAGAAAAAGATTCCTAAGCCATAGAAAAGAGCCATTTGCACCAGTGTTTCTTTTCTTTTTCTTTCTTTTTTCTTTTTGCTTTAATGCTAGTTCCTCCTTTCTATCATGAATAATCTTTCAGCTTCACTCTACCTACATTACAGACAAAGAAAAATCAATATGGATGACAACAGTGGAATATCATTACAGATGGGTGGCATAAAGGAGAATTTCGTAAAGTACATATCATAGACTGGCTTTGGTACTTTCAATAATAGAGCTCATAATGGGTACGCAAGATTTCCAGGATTTCAGGTCTATTTAAATTTTAATTTTCTATTTTTCCCAAATTGTTCCTATTTACTTAATAAATAAATAAATATACCTTTTATTTCTCATTGATTACTACCAAGTATAACAAATTTTAAAAATATTTGAAATGTATTTTGAACTCCATTGGTCCACATTGCAGGTTTTTTGCTCTTGGATGGTTATCTTACGGTTTGATATAATTGAGTTATTACTTCACATATTTAAAAATCACTGACATTTACATTTTCTCAATGAAATGAATGTCAAAAAATCTTAGGAATTTTTCCACATTCATAAATTCCAGAGTTTCCTTGTTATTTATCCATACAGTCTAACTTCTGCAGTAGCTGTTACCCAAATGTAAAAGCTTGGGAATAAAGCAGAAAGATCAGAATGAGATTCACTTGTACTTCACTAATTGTTCAAGAAATTAACATCTCCTCACTTTCAATTTGGGCCACCCTGGTAGCTCAGCTGGTAAAAGAATCCACCTACAAGATGAATGGATAAGGAAGTTGTGGTATATATACACAATGGAATATTACTCGGCTATAAAAAAGAACATATCTGAGTCAGCTCTAATGAGGTGGATGAAACTGGAGCATATTATACAGAGTGAAGTCAGAAAGAGAAACAGCAATACAGTATATTAACACATATATATGGAATTTAGAAAGAGAGCCTATATGTAAGACAGCAAAAGAGACACAGATGTAAAGAACAGAATTTTGGACTTTGTGGGAGAAGGTGAAGTTGGGATGATTTGAGAGGATAACATTGAAACATGTATATTATCAAATGTAAAATAGATATCCAGTGCAAGGTCGATGCATGAAGAAGGGAACTCAAAGCCAGTGCTCTGGAACAATCCAGAGGGATGGTGTGGGGAGGGAGGTGGGAATGGGGCTTGGGATGGGGGGACACATGTACACCTGTGGCTGATTCATGTCGATGTATGGCAAAAACCACCACAATATTGTAAAGTAATTAGCCTCCAATTAAAAAAATAATTTATGTAAATAAATCAATTAATTTAAATCATTATAGTAATTTAATCATAAGCAAATTAATTTATAATAAATCAAATAAGTAAATAAATAAAATTAAATAAATCAATTAAAAATAATTTAAAAAATAAGAGTTAAAGACAGACACTGTATTTCAAATCAAATATGTTCTGCTCCAGAATGAACACAGAGTCAATAAGAATAGTTCTTGAAAACAAGTAAACTTTCCACAGCCAAAAAAAAAAATCCACCTGCAATGTGGGAGACCTGGGTTTGATCCCTGGGTTGAGAAGCTCCCCTGGAGGAGGGCATGGCAACTCACTCGCATATTCTTGCCTGGAGAAATCCCATGGACAGAGGAACCTAGCAGGCTATAGTCTGTGGGGTTGCAAAGAGTCGGACATGACTGAGCAACTAAGCATAGCACAGCACTTTCAATTTAAAGACATAAAATTTAATTTCAGCATATCTTATTAAGAAACATTTACTTCTAATTTAGTTTAAAATTATTTTTGTAATTTTATAAAACTAAAGTCTGAAGATTACAAAGAAATATCTCTCTATGTGTGCTAAGTTGCTTCAGTCCTGTCTGACTTTTTGCAACCCCATAGACTGTAGCCCACCAGGCTTCTCTGTTCATGAGGTTTTCCAGACAATAAAACTGGAATGGATGGCCATGTCCTCCTCCAGGGGATATTCCCAAACCAGGGAGGGAACCTACATCTATTAAGTCTCCTACATTGGCAGGTATGTTCTTTACCACTGAAGTGAAGTGAAGTTGCTCAGTCGTGTCTGACTCTTTTCGATCCCATGGACTGTAGCCTACCAGACTCCTCTGTCCGTGGAATTCTCCAGGCAAGAATAATGGAATGGGTTGCCTATCTGTCTGTAAATATATATTCATCAATGTATCTACTTATGTAACTTTAGGTGAAAATATGATTAAAGCATATATTGATTACCTTGGAGAAAATTTGAATAGCTTTAAAAACTTAAACAAGACACTCAAACTAGGTTTTTAACTGGTAACTTCTAACCACATAAAGTCAAAAAATATTTTGTAAGATTTCATTTTTTCTCATCAGTCTTATGAGTTCATTATCAAATAGGTGTGATCATGTTATATATATGAAATTTTAAGCCTTACTATTCACTTAACTTTCAATTATGCTGCTGCTGCTGCTAAGTCGCTTCAGTCGTGTCCAACTCTGTGCAACCCCATAGACGGCAGCCCACCAGGCTTCCCCGTCCCTGGGATTCTCCAGGCAAGAACACTGGAGTGGCTTGCCATTTCCTTCTCCAATGCATGAAAGTGAAAAGTGAAAGTGAAGTCTCTCAGTCATGTCCGACTCCTAGCGACCCCATGGACTGCAGCCCACCAGGCCCTTCCGTCCATGGGATTTTCCAGGCTAGAGTACTGGAGTGGGTTGCCATTGCCTTTTCCATAACTTTCAATTATAATTGTTTCTCAAATCATTAACTACACAAAATTGTTTTCCAGGAACAGAGCACTAAAAACTGTTAGCACAAATATGTTCATCAGAGTATCTACAGACTGTCAGTTGCTACATAGCATTGTTATGAATTCTGAGCATGTTGTTTACTGGAAAACTTTCTAGACAGGGAAGGTGTCAGGAGACTCAGGTTTTGAATTAGCTGTCTCTCAATTAGCGAGTTCTATATTTCTACATCTAAGTGCTGATGTGGACTACTGTGATAGCCATCTCTGTTACTTTGGAATCTGTATTTACATAGTTGCACTTGGTCAACATTTTCTTCTCTTCTGTCTTCCTTTCTTCTTGCCTTCCTTCCTTCCACAGCTAATTCATTGACCCAAACAGCCATGGACTCATTTAGTCATTCTTTTATACATTAAAAAAAGAAGACTGTCATCTACTACTTTCCAGGCTTTTGTCCTAGGTTCTGGGGATAAAAGTGAAGTTGTTCAGTTGTGTCCGACTCTTTGTGACCCCAAGGACTGTAGCCTGCCAGGCTCCTCCATCCATGGGATCCTCTAGGCAAGAATACTGGAGTGGGTTGTCATGAGGAAAAACAGAAAGGTCCTTACCTTTGTGGATCTTACTATTTATAGTGAGGGAGGAACCACAAATAATTACTCTATGGAAAATGTATTGAAATGTATTGAACTAGATTAAAAGTGTGTGAGAACACACTAGTTAAAAGTCTGTTGAGGAGAACCAGTTTGCCCAGCCATTGTGCATCTGTTTCTCTGACATTATTAATAGTGCCCTTTCACTCTCAAAAATGTCACTTTCAAAATATTTAGGTAACAGATGATATAGGGACAGCACATATCTGAGTTTTACAAGGTATCAGTCCTCTACCGCCTACTCCTTATTTTACCAATAAATAAAATAATATTCTGATTGGTTTGATGATGTCCCTATGATAAAATGCCAATTAATGGTAGAAGTGCTCAGCTTCATGGGACAGGCAAAGCTGGACTTAGAGTGACGTAGAACATGGATGAGAAATTACCTTATTTCCCTAAGCCTCAAGTCATGATCGTGTGAATTCTAATATCCTCCTCAAAGAGTGTTTTAAAACTTAAAAGAAATAATGTTCTTGACAAGCCTAGAACAGTGGTCTTAAAAGTGAGCTCAAACAATGTTAATCCCTCTGCTAGAAGAGGAAGTGTTCTCACCCACTGACTTTTTTAAACTTCATTTAATTGTTTATTTTTAATACCAAAACATTTTGCTTTGGGGTATAGCTAATTAACAATGTTGTGATCTTTTCAGGTGAACAGTGAAGGGATTCAGCCATACATATACATGTATCCATTCTCCCCAAAACCCCCTCCCATCCAGGCTGGCACATAACATTGAGCAGAGTTCCATGTGCTATACAATAGGTTTTTGTTGGTTATCCATTTTTAATATAGATGACATATTGGATGCCTTTAATGACGTCTAAATCTGCACAGAGACTTTGTTTTGAGGAATCATCTGAGTTTAGTGCAAGATAATAGCCTAGCACAATGTGGAGAACACATTCTGAGCAATCTTATCAGGCAGATCTTCAGTACATCATACTCTGATGTTTAATGATTTACTTAATGTTTTGAGTAGTATCTTATGTGCTTTAGGTACTTGAAAAAATTTTAACATAGTTTTTTAATTTTACTAAAAAATTATTTTTAAATAGTTTAAATAAATGTGAGATGTTCAGAAGTTTATTCCATAGTCATTAACCTAGGAACTTTGCCAAGTGTGATCATTTTATTTTCCTGTGGACTCATATGGTGCTAAATATTTTTTCATAGTAAATCATAATGGAAAGCAATTACATGTGACATTAAATAAGACAGGGATAAATTTCAGATAGCATTTCTGATAAGCAAAAATCATCACTTTTACTTTAAAGTATTATTTTAGCTGAAAATATGATTAAAACATTTTTAGATGATTTTTGGAAGAGCTTTTTAACAGATTTTGGAAACTTAAATAAGAGACCTTAACTAGGTTTTTAATAAGTAGCCTTTAATATCTTTGGAAGAAACAAATTATGAATAATAATGATAAGTTAATAAGTAGTAGATTTTGTCATATTATAAATTGTCATATTAATAAATGTTGTAATATGAAACTGGATTTAACAATTTCATTCTGCTTTTATATGTCTTAAAGAATTTATTGATTTCATATGCTGGGCTCTATCCCATTTCCATGTGTTGTAACATGTATATACATCAGAAATATACTCTAATAAAGGCTTGACATAGATTATATGAGAAACACTATTGTTTTATACTTTTTTACACACTCCTCAGGAATTTATGCAGATTTATTTTTCTAGTCTGCTTATAGAGTTTCTTTTCTCAATATATACATATATATTGAATTTGACTATGATATCTTGAAATTGTATTAGAATAAACTTTTAGAAGATGGAAAAGGGTTGGACATGTTTAATTTCAACTTTATTTTAGTTTTACTATGTGACGAAATCAGTTGATTCTTGAAGGAGGAAAGTTGAGGTAGTGGTGGTAGAAAGAAACTTTTACTAAATACTTCTGTGCTGCTTCTAACTTAACAGATACCTGAAGGGACTTCCCTGGTGGCCCAGTGGTCCTGAATTGACCTTGCAATGCAGGGGATGTGGGTTCGATGCCTGGTCAGGGAACTAAGATCCCATATACTGCAAAGCAACTAAGCCTGTGCTGCAGCTACTGAGACCACATGCTCTGGAACCCGTGTGTCACAACTAGAGAGCCCTCATCCTACAAGAAAAGATCCCGCATGACACCACAAAGATCCTACATGCTTTAACTGAGACCTGATGCTGTTAAATTAATTAATGTTTAAAATTACCTGAAACAATTCAAGGATACCCTGTTTAACTAACTA
Source organism: Bubalus kerabau (assembly GCF_029407905.1). NCBI lineage: Eukaryota > Metazoa > Chordata > Mammalia > Artiodactyla > Bovidae > Bubalus > Bubalus kerabau. The sequence goes on along the minus strand of NC_073625.1, from coordinate 78,740,133 downwards.
GGCAGTCTGTCTCTGATTTTAGCACTGCAGTGCTGTGTTTCTGTTCTAAATTGAATTGTATCCCCATAAAAGGTGTTGAAGTCCTAATCGCCAGTATCTGTGAATATAGCCTTATTAGGAAACAGAGTCTTTGCAGATTAGCTGCTTATATTTTGTTAGCATATGTGGAGTACAGTGCACACCAAGTGATCTTGGTAGAATCAAATGGCAGTTAGATTCTAAGGATCTTATAAGCCACATTTGTTACCAGGTTATCAAGAAGTATTTATGACAGAAATCACTGTTTTCCAGGAGGGAATCAACAAGGATACGTGTTGGTGGCCCATACTGCCAACTTGTAGGAAAGTAAAGGAAACCTTGTTTTAAATGGAGTTGTGAAGCCCTGAAGGGGGAGCTCTCACATTTGTTCCAACTCCATAATCAGCAGGAAGAAGGAAGATAAAAATTACCTTGACAAGGAAGGACATTTTTCACAAAGAAATGTTATCTCCTGCTTTTTACCAAAAGGAAGGAAGATCTCTCCCAGACCCAACAACAAAGCACTAATCACCACATATAGCCAACAACAAAAAAAATGTCACAAATTTGAACTCTTGGTTTTATCCAGTGAAATTTTTCTCAAAACAATCCTCCCCAATTCCCTCCTAAAACCTCAGTCAGTTCAGTTCAGTCACACAGTCATGTCTGACTCTTTGAGACCCCATGGACTGCAGTACGCCAGGCTTCCTTGTCCATCACCAACTCCTAGAGCTTGCTCAAACTCATGTGCATCAAGTCGTTGATGCCATAGAATCATCTCATCCTCTGCCTTCAATCCTTCTTCTCCTGCCAATTCAATCATTCTCCTCATGGCTTCAATCTTTCCCAGCATCAGGGTCTTTTCAAATGACTCAGTTCTTAGCATCAGGTAGCCAAAGTACTGGAGTGAATATTCAGGACTGATTTCATTTAGGATTGACTGGTTTGATCTCCTTGCAGTCCAAGGGACTCTCAAGAGTCTTCTCCAGCACCACAGTTCAAAAGCATCCATTCTTCGGCACTCAGCTGTCTTTATAGTCTAAATTTCACATCCATCCATGACTACTGGAAAAACATAGCTTTGGCTATATGGAGTTTGTCAACAAAATAGTGTCTCTGCTTTTTAATATCCTGTCTATGTTGGTCATAGCCTTTCTTCCAAGCAGCAAGTGCCTTTTAATTTCATGGCTGCAGTCACCATCTGCAGTGATTTTGGCCCAAGAAAATAAAGTCTCTCACTGTTGCTCCATCTATTTGCCATGGAGTGATGGGACTGGATGCCATGATCTTTATTTTTTGAATGTTGAGTGTTAAGCCAGCTTTTTCACTCTCCCCTTTCACTTTCATCAAGAGGTTCTTTAGTCTCTCTTCATTTTCTGCCATAAGGGTGATGTCATCTGTGTATGCGAGATTATTGATATTTCTCCCAGCAATCTTGATTCCAACTTGTGCTTCATCCAGCCCAGCGTTTCACATGATGTAATCTGCATATAAGTTAAATAAGCTGGGTGACAATATACAGACTTAACACACTCCTTTTCCTATTTGGAACCAGTCTGCTGTTCCATGTCCAGTTCTATTTGCTGCTTCTTGACCTGCATACAGATTTCTCAAGAGGCAGGTAATTCACTAAGGAATATAGGACAGAAATGGTATGGACCTGACAGAAGCAGAAGATATTAAGAAGAGGTGGCAAGAATACACAGAAGAACTATACAAAAAAAAAAAGATCTTCATGACCTAGACAATCACAATGGTGTGATCACTTACCTAGAGCCAGACATCCTGGAATGTGAAGTCAAGTGGGCTTTAGGAAGCATCACTATGAACAGGGCTAGTGGAGGTGATGGAATTCCAGTCGAGCTATTTAAAATCCTGAAAGATGATGCTGTGAAACTGCTGCACTCAATATGCCAGCAAATTCGGGAAACTCAGCAGTAGTGACAGGACTGGAAAAGGTCAGTGTTCATTCCAATACCAAAGAAAGGCAATGCCAAAGAATGCTCAAACTACCACACAATTGCACTCATCTCCCACACTAGTAATATTCAAAATTCTCCAAGCCAGGCTTCAGTAATATGTTAACTGTGAACTTCCAGATGTTCAAACTGGTTTTAGAAAAGGCAGGGGAACCAGAGATCAAATTGCCAACATCTTCTGGATCATCGAAAAAGCAAGAGAGTTCCAGAAAAACATCTATTTCTGCTTTATTGACTATACCAATGCCTTTGACTATGTGATCACAATAAACTGTGGAAAACTCTGAAAGAGATGGGAATACCAGACCACCTGACCTGCCTCTTGAGAAACCTGTATGCAGGTCAGGAAGCACCAGTTAGAACTGGACATGGAACAACAGACTGGTTCCAAATAGGAAAAGGAGTTCATCAAGGCTGTATATTGTCACCCTGTTTATTTAACTTATATGCAGAGTACATCATGAGAAATGCTGGGCTGGATGAAGCACAAGCTGGAATCAAGATTGCCGGGAGAAATATCAATAACCTCAGATATGCAGATGACACCACCCTTATGGCAGAAAGTGAAGAGGAACTAAAGAACCTCATGATGAAAGTGAAAGAGGAGAGTGAAAAAGTTGGGTTAAAACTCAACATTCAAAAAAAAAAAAAAAAAGATCATGGCATCTGGTCCCATTACTCCATGGCAAATAGATGGAGAAACAGTGAGAGACTTTATTTTCTTGGGCCAAAATCACTGCAGATGGTGACTGCAGCCATGAAATTAAAAGATACTTGCTGCTTGGAAGAAAGGCTATGACAAACCTAGACAGGATAGTAAAAAGCAGAGACATTACTTTGCTGACAAAGAGTCAAACACGCCTGAGCAACTAAACTGACTGACTGAAATGAATGAATATGACTTCCTGTTTCTCAGAGCACTGATTTTGACTGTTGTTAATTAAGGTATATGCAAGTAATGCAGGCACACGACTGGGGTTACAGTGAGACTTTCCCATTTTACACCACCCCCACCCCCGAACATCCTGTGTTCTGGGATTATCAATGCTCAGTTAGAAGTGAGACCTAGTGGCTTGTGTATCAGATTCTAAGGTTTTCTAAAGCCCTTTAAAGATCCCTTTCTCTGGCTGATTCTTAAGGAAAGCTAATAACCTTCCCTCTGTGTCTTCAGACTTGCCTATAATTTGCCATAGCCTGCTTGTTCTGATTGCAATTTCTCTGCTATCCCTAAGTAAATGAAACTCTCCTTTTATATTTTGTTAATTATTGTATTTAAGATTGACACTTATAAGAGGAGGAGATGTGCATCAGATGGATGCATGATTTGACATGAGGTAAAATTCTCATGCCCCACGGTAGCCAATACCTTTCGTCACGGTTCCATAGATAGCTTCCAGGGTCCTCTCAAGAGGTATACCTAGAATATCATACTCAGGGAAGTCTGAAGCTATGGCTTCTTATCAAGTATTTTTATCTCTCTCTCTCTCTCTCTCTTTTTTTTTTTTTTACCATAACGTGGAGAACTACCACTTTGTTAGGTTGTTAGGGGAACATTTAGAAAATTAACCTAAGGTCAAATTCTCAGGAAGAGATGTTTCATTAATCTGTAACATACAACATGTAGTAACAAAATATTACTGGAATTAAGCTATTCTTCATTAGTGTTTTGTCCTTGGAGGTTGTTGAATACTATAGTGTGTTAGTCGCTCAGTCATGTCCAACTCTTTGTGACCCCATGGACTGGAATCTACCAGGTTCCTCAGTCCATGGAATTCTCCAGGCAAGAATGCTTGAGTGGGTTGCCATTCCCTTCTCCATGGGATCTTTCCCAATCATGGATTGAACCCAGGTCTCCTGTATAGCAGGTAGATTCTTTACCTTCTGAGCCACCAGGGAATACTATAAACTAGTGAGTATTTCACTGTACTCAGCTCAGTACTTCGGGTTTTGATATTACCCCCTTGCAAGTGTAAAAACACAGCTCTCCTGTATGTTTACGAAGAAACCATGATCCACGTCACCTAACTAGTGTCTGTTGAGATTTCATTTTCTTTGGGGTTTCTCTCTTCATTCATTACTGCTAAGTTCCTGGGGATTCTTCACTGTAGCATATCCTCTACTTCTTTTTTAATCTACTACATCCCTTTGAATACTCTCACTAACTTCTTTAATCATAACTCTTTTGTGCCATTGTCTACTTTATCAAGAATTTTCTCCTCTAGGAAGTTTACAAAATAATAACTGCTCTACTGATCATTCTGGAGTATACTTGCTTAATTAATAAAGTTGTTTCCAGATTTTAAAAATATTTTTTCCTTCTATCAGGAACATTTAAGTCATTAGCTTCAAGGTATGATTAACATAGGATATATATTCAACATACTCAGTTTTTAAGAATACTACTTTGGGCATGCATTCTGTTCCAGAGCCCTAAAAGGATTTGATCATGTTCTATTTCCCCTATATATAAAGTTGACTCCTTGTATTAACTGTTTTATTTTTCTTTCATCATACTGTTAGGATGTTAAATAATTTTTCTACTATATTTTCTATATTTTTGAATAATATGTGTTAACTTTTTATATTTGAAGCTGACTTTTCTGTTTTCTTTGTTTTCCTTTTAGAATTGAACTTTTTTACTTCTCCAGAACCAGAGTTTCAAACAAAATGTGACCAAATAAACACACATACACACAAAAAGCACTTGTCAAAAAATGAAAGCACATTCAACTTTGATCTTAATCTTGTGCAAATATGGTGTTCTTAGATATACACCTTCTAAGAAATTTTGTATATCTTGTTCTTCTGAAGTTTTAATGAGTATTTGAAAAAAATACATACACCCACACACACATATCTGTAAAGAGTATAATACATTGCATAATTGAAAGGACTCATAAGATACCATAGAATATATTAATATAAGGCTTTTAACAGAGACAGAAGGTACTATAAACTGCAAGGTAAAAAGGAAGAAAGAGAGCTTATACAAGATGTAGGGGCACCAAAACTTCCAGAAGCATCCCCCTTAATTCCTTACTAAGATTATAAGGATGTATTTGTCTACAGATTGCATCACCAGTATTTATACAATTAATATTGATTTGGGGAGAGCTGCTCGGAGAAGGCAATGGCACCCCACTCCAGTACTCTTGCCTGGAAAATCCCATGGATGGAGGAGCCTGGTAGGCTGCAGTCCACGGGGTCGCTAAGAGTCGGACACGTCTGAGCGATTTCACTTTCACTTTTCACTTTCCTGCATTGGAGAAGTAAATGGCAACCCACTCCAGTGTTCTTGCCTAGAGAATCCCAGGGATGGGGGAGCCTGGTGGGCTGCCGTCTATGGGGTCACACAGAGTTGGACACGACTGAAGTGACTTAGCAGCAGCAGCTGGAAAATTTCCAGTGGGTTTTTAATGACCCTCTTTTTGCATGGTTACTTCAGGTGCAAGATATCAATAAACCAACTGAGTCTGGGTACCACAAGGGAATTCCAGGTGTGAAACACTGGAATTAGCCAGTACCTTTATCCTGATCAAGAGTCAGTGCCAGATTTCTAAGCATTCCCAGAGATAAGCATCGAGCTGTTAATCCAATTGAAAGTATCCTGAATGCTAACTATATGTTAGTAATCATAGGTGTTTTATAAAAATTAATAAAAAACATTAAAAATCCAAGTAAATTCAAGTTTATATTTTTAAAAGTATTGTTTACTTAGATAGTTAGATAGTTTTTGCTGTATGAAAAATCATCTCAAGGATTTAATGTCTTAAAAAATCAAATTATTTATCTAGCTTCTGATTCTGCTATGTAAACAGTTTGGATTGGGCTCAGCTGAGCTGTTTTTCTAACCTAAGAAGGGCTTATTCATGTGTCTACAATCAACTGCTTGGGTCATTTGGTGCCAATTGTTTTGCAATACCTCAACTGAGGTGATATGTTTCTGCTTCACATAGTCTCTCATTTTCCAGCAAGCTATTCAGGACTTGTTTATATTGTGTATTGGTAACATTCCCAAATAGAGTAGGAATCTGGGAGGTTTTTGAAGTGTAATCTCAAAGCTGCTAATCTCACATTATACTGGCCAAAACAAATACATAGATTATGTTTTTCAGAAGCAGATACTCTGATGGTATTGGGGTTATAAGTTATTTATTATGGGATAACATGTGTATAAGAAAATGAGAGGAAACATGATAAGACTGAGGAAGAAATTGATCTGCAGTACAGGTTCAATAGTGTCAGCCAATGAGGTAAGCTCTGAAGTAAGGCTTCAGTGTCTTATATTGCACCATGACCACTGAGCCCTTATTCGCCTTTCTTTCTCAGGAACTGAAATTAGGCAACCTGGAAAGAAAATGACTTTAAGTGGTATGGCTCCCTGTAAGACAGAGTAACAGCTGTAAGCTCTCTAATAACTGTATACTTCACAGATGTACCATAACTCTTTGAAGGGGCATCTAGGCAGAGAATTCTGAAAGAAGGAATTCAGCAAGTCAAAGGACAAATACAGATTCAAGGATTCAATTTCTCTCCAGGAAAGAGACTTAACATCTTAATGCAAGGAGCAGGTTGTATCAACTGTGACCATGTTTGCAAACTTTCATGATGTTCAAATATACCTTGAGTAAAATTTGTACTTAATACAGGTTTACCTAATTGAATGATCTTCCAAAATCAAAGGAAGACAAGGTTATAAAGTAGGTATGTTTTGTTGTAAGCAGATATATATAGGGTGACACATACAGTAAATAATCTGCCTGCAACGTGGGAGACCTGGGTTCAATTCCTGGTTTGAGAAGATCACCTGGAGGATGGCATGGAAACCCACTCCAGTATTCTTGCCTGCAGAATCCCCAGTGACAGAGGAGCCTGGCATACTGCAGTCCATGGGGTCACAAAGAGTTGGAGACAACTGAGTGACTAAGCACAGCAAAGATATATAGTAGCATATCTATCTACTTGTTCCAAGATGAAATCGTATGATTCCTCTATTCCTGGGTATAACTCTTGTCTACTGTAGATTCAGCATCATAAATAAAATTCTTGGAATGCTAATTCATTTCATGTTAGAATTAATGACCTTATCCTTTCCCCATTCTACACAGGAACTTTGATGTAATTTCATTGTCTGAAATATTTGATTGCCAGTCTTCAGGTTATTAAAATTGGATGTATCTTGGTTTACTGAAAACGAGATACTTGGACAAGAGTCCAAGAGAACTGAGATGTAATCCAAGATATTCAATTAAATTTTCTTATGATTATGAGCAGAACATTTCTCTTTTGTGGCCTTGTCAAATGTATAATAGAGACCCCATCTAAGTTCTTTGTGCTATTTATCATTCATCTCTTTTTTAGCACAAGTTTTGTGACTTGTTTTTCAAAATATTTTTCTTTTGGGACTTGTTCCATCTAGTAAATACTTCCTGTTAATTCCTTCATTTATGCATTTTATTTAATGAAGTTAGAGATTTTACTTATCCACTTTTATTCCACATTGATTTTTTTACCAAAGTATCTTTCATGAGTCTGCATCTTGGTCTCAGCTTCCTTCTCATTTTGTAGAGGTGAGCTATCAGATGGTAACTGCTCTACATATCAGTCTACCTTCTTTATGTTCTTCAAGTCAGCAGAAATAATCATGGAGGAGTAAAAGAAAGCCTGACATTCTTTCTGAAAAAAAAAAAAAAATCACTTGCGAAATCTATTCTTCACACTGGGTAATTATTGATAAGCAGTGGCTTACAGTGAATGACCCTGACTATGCAGCCTTCACAGAGATGTTCTCTGTTCCTAGTGATGGGTCTCCATTTTCACTGTGACAGTCAGTCACTTGTCACAAAATCCCCCAAAACTTCACATTCTGAATCTAAGCACTATGCGACCAACGTGAGTGACTATGCCCTGGACATGACAAATACTGATAAGAGAAAGAGATTTTACAGATATCTAGACAAAATTATCCAAGCAGTACCAACATCTAATGTGGTAATCATATTGTAAGATTTTAATGTGTGGGATAGACCCGTTGTCAGCATGTTATGTGGAAAAATATCTCACTAGAAAGAAAAACACAAAATTATGAGTATATACACCATCAGTAAGAATGCTGTGAAGAGTGATTGAGAATGTTCTGGATATGATATTGTTTATTAAAATTAATATATAGGAAAAGTACCTAAGAGCAACTAATAGGAAATAAAAGCACAAGAACACTGAGTAAATTTGAGCTATTCTATGAATTGCTACTTGATGCATGATTATAAATGAAGACTATTTTTTTTAATTATGAAATAAACTTTACTTAATATATTCAGGTAGGTCCAAATGTTGTTCGAAAACAGCAATAAAAACCCACCTTCATTCTTTCACTGAAGTTCTACATGAATTTATCCAAAGGAAAATGCTTTCAAACTAATGTATACTCAGAGTGTGTGTTAGTCGCTCAATCACATCTAGACTCTTTGTGACCCCATGGATTGGGGCCCACCAGGCTCCTCCTTTCATGGGATTTTCCAGGTGGGAGTATTGGAGTGAGTTGCAATTCCCTTCACCAGGGGTCTCAAAGGGTTGGACATGACTGCGAGACTTTCACTTTCAAATTTGTTCAAGGATTTTTTTTTTTTTTTTTTTTTTGCTTCAAAAGGCAAGAAAGATTGTTTAAAATAGTTTAGGTTGGAACATACCATACTGACAGACTGTTTATTCAGAAAAACTTTCTTCTGAAAACAGAATTGGAGCAAGGTTTGAAATAATGTAAATAAATGAATAGAAATACTTAATGGATTCTGGTAACAGTGGATGCAGAAGTCCCTACCACATTGCCTTTTCTCCTTTGTCTTGAAGTTCCTTGCCTATCTTGCCATTTACCATCTTCACCAATAAATATAAATTATTGTAGGAAGTTTCTATTTTTTTAGATCCTTGGAACTCAGACCCATCTTGGGCCTAATATTGAGCAAATTTCCATATTGACTATGGGGAATAAGAAAAGTAGTCAAAAGAATGAGAGATTATCACTTGATGTCTTCTTCACTGAATAAATTCTGTAACATTGATTAGTTCAGAATGGCAAAGTACAGAAATATCACCTCATGGTTAAATAGGGATACCCTGATTGAATTGAGGCATTCAGAGCATTTGCTTTTGTCAAAATCTTTATATCATATAGCTTAAATTATTCTGTATATAACATTTTAAAATTTAGCATTTAGAGAAAACTTCATACATAACTACTAGGTAACTCAAGCTGCTATATTTAAAAACTATTTTTGTCCTCAAACAACTTAATTCTCTGTTTTCCATAATCCCTTAAAATGCATTACTTGGAAATAGAAAATATGTTTCACCAAGTGGCTGTTTAAATTTTAAATTTTACCACTACCAGAGTCAAATAGGTAGTAACTTGGCAAGTGCATTTTTTTTAATTTTTAAATTAAAGACACTAAAATGAAGCTTAATATAGGAAAGATCACTAATTGCATACACAAAGAATCTTGCATTATATCTGGGTTGTAATCTTTAATTTTTATAGTTAAGTCAGCTGAATTCAATTTTGTTTTTTATTTATGGTATTTTCCTAACTTTTTGAAATGGATAAAGCAAAAGAAACAAAATATATTCACCAACACACATTGCTGTGAATTGTAAATATAACAGTACTTCTTCGTATCAAAACTAAGCCACAGTTGCTTACCCACTCCCCCTGACATTGAGTCATGACCATGTTCTCCACTCAGCTCCAAAATAAAGTGGCAGATTTTTAAGGACGGAACAAGAAAAGCACAGGTGGTACCACCTACTGTAAATCCTTTCCTTCATCTTAGCTCAGTAACAGCTGTTGGTCTTTTCACAGTTGGTTAAAAGCAAAACAAGGCATAGAATGTGGGCTATTGACATTGTGCAACAATACTATTTGTTTGCTCCGATCATGACAACCAATGGCAACTGGAAGAGTGTTTCTCTTTCAGGCCTCACTGCCTACCTTGAAAATACCTTGCAAATACTGTTGTTGATCTATTGATTGATTCTCACATTGACAATTATGTAACTACCATAAGTTGTAATCTCACAAATCTGAGAATTTATATTATGTATTTTAAAGAAATTTTAAGAATTAATGAGCATCTGTTTCATCCTGTCTAGGCATATGGGGGAGAGGTGAGAAAAAAAAAGAGAACAAACTGTTTTCAGGCTTGGTAATGTTGCCTTAAATGCCCTTTTCGGTGAAAATAGGACTTCCCTCTCTCATCACTCACAAAATATACATAAATAAATAAAATAAAGCAGGCTTTCAACTCACAGAGTCTTAATAAATATAGTAAGAGGTAGATGCTTTAGACCCGGACTGAGCTGCTAAATAGTCTTAGATAGAGAGGGCTGTCCCAACTGAGGGAGTAACAGATTTGGGCTGGATTCAGGCTGTCTTTGAGATAAAAAATGGTTCTTCTTGATAAATTTCGCAATAAGATGCTCTAGACTGTAGCATTAAACATAAAAAAGTATGTTTCCATCTGTTCTGTTTTGAAGCAGGATCCTAGTTAAGGTATAAGTAAATGCTAGGAAGTTCTCAGAAAGTTGCTCTTGGGGAACAAGGTTTATAACTAACGTCAGTGTGCTGAGACTGAAGAGTCTGAGGATATGCTGATAATCTGAAAATGCAATCAAAATGAAATCAGCAATTGGAATGGTCAAAACCTAAGATCATGGCATCCAGTCTCATCATTTCATGGCAAATAGATGGGGAAACAATGGAAACAGTGACAGTTTATTTTCTTGGGATCCAAAATCAATGCAGCTGGTGACTGTAGCCATGAAATTAAAAGATGCTTGCTCCTTGGAAGAAAAGCTATGACAAAGCTAGACACCATATTAAAAAACAGATACATTAGTTTGCTGACAAACGTCCATCTAGTCAAAGCTATGGTTTTTCCAGTAGTCATGTAGGGATGTAAGAGTTGGACCATAAAGAAGGTTGAGCAACGAAGAATTGATGTTTTTGAATTGTGGTGTTGGTAAAGACTCTTGAGAATCTCTTGGACTCTGAGAAGATTAAAGAAATCAATCCGAAAAGAAATCAATTCTGAATACTCATTGGAAGGACTGATGCTGATGCTGAAACGGAAGTTCCAACACTTTGGCCACCTGATGCAAAGAACTGACTCATTAGAAAAGACCCGGATTCTGGGAAAGATTGAAGGTGGGAGGAGAAGGATATGACAGAGCATGAGGTGGTTGGATGGCATCACTGACTCAATGAACATGTGTTTGAGCAAGCTCTAGGAGATGGTGATGGACAGGGAGTCCTGGCATGCCGCAGTCCATGGGGTTGCAGAGTCGGACATGACTGTGTGACTGAAAAACACAGCAATAAAGGTCTGAGGCTGTGGAAGTGGCAATAATTGAGCCAAGAGTTGACAGCATTTGGCATGAAACAAGAGTAAATAAAGAATTTACAGAAGTGGCTCTGTAACACTATGTAGCTGCAAAAGTAGAGTTCAGCATATTACACAGAAAATAATTTAAAGGTCATCATAGTTCTATAATGAGGTCTAGGAATTTACATTTTAAAACTCCAAATGATTTCAACTCCCATTGCAATTTTATAAACAGTGGTCCTTGTCTATAAAGGATATGACTAAACAAGCATGATAATTGATAAAGAAAAAATGATACTTTGCCATAAGAGAAGCATGGGCATCAGGGAAGGCCTTAGGATTGTTTTGAGTTGATTTTGTCTTCAAGAACATTCATCAGGAATTAAAGAAGGAGAGAATTTCCCACAGATGGAGGTCATATGCTCATATGTGGAGATGGGTTCTCTTATGTCATATTCACCCTATATATCCATTCCAGAGGAATAGCTTCTGTAGTCACAGGGTGTGGGGGGAGACAGTCAATGTCTAAAAGATAACACTGTGCAATAGTGAAACTTAAGAGATGTTAGACATCATCTCATCAAATCTCTTACTATAGAGATGAGAAAGCAAGCCTAGAAAGCTATCTATGTTTAGAAAATCTTCACTTTTCATTCATGTTAAGAAAAAGTAGTCCCTTAGTTTTCAAACACTGATCTGGAACCTCTACTCAGGAATCAGGATGTAATTGGTCTACCCTGTTTCTAAGAAAGTCTTCAAATATTTGAAGACATTTAAAAATCCTATTGCTGGGGCTTCCCTGTGGTCCAGTGGTTAAGAATCCAACTTGCAATGCAGACTATGTGGGTTCTATCCCTGGTCAGGGAAGTGAGATTCTAAGTGCCGCAGAGCAACTAAGTCTGTGTTAATTGGGATCTACAGTGATCCTGTGTGCTAAAGCTAAGATGCAACATAACCAAGTAAATAAATAAATATTTTAAAAATTCTACTGTGTTTTTTTTCTTTCTTTGTTTTACATGGCTGGTAATTCCTCATCCCTAACTCAAATTATTTTTTTCTGTATTTATTTATATTATTTTATCTTTATTTTTATGCCAAACTTTACCCCATACATGCATTTCAACAATTTTCAAAGCTGTTTATTTTAGATATTAAAAGATTAATTTTCTTGAATCTACAAGATTATAATAGGATAACTTTGAGTTTTTTCAATATTCTTCCTTTGAGTATCCCCTTCTTGGAGATGGGCCTTCCTAAAATATAGTGAATGAAGATCAACTCCAGAAAATTAAGAGGAAACAAAGTAGTCAGCCTGAAACTATGCTCTGATTTGTTTTCATCAACTTAGTAATGTCTCCAGAAAAGTATATTATGAATCATTATAGAAATAATGGAGGGGTGATATCAGTTTACTATCCACAATATACTCTAATGATTTTGTAAGGCATAGTTCCACCCTAGAAGACCAATATCAGCAAGTTCTGGTTTATAATCACTTTGACTTTAGAGCTATCTTTACTGGGTGAAGTAGCATGCATAATCATTTATAAATTAAACAAATAGTTATGTGTAATGGGACTTCCCTGGTAGTCCAGTGGCTAAAACTCCATGCTGCTAATGCAGGGGTCTCAGGTTGCTCCCTGGTCAGGGAACTAGATCCCACATGCCCCAACTCAGAAAAAGTTCCTGCTGCAACTAAGACCTGGTACAGCCAAATAATTTATTTAAACAAATTAAATAGTTCTGAGTGGAAAAAATACAATCATTTTCATGTACCTTATATTTGTATTAATAAAGTAGAAAGCATTTTCTAGAAAATAATTTCAATGAGTTAAGGAAAAAACATTAGAGAGAAATGGAAATATGGAAGAAGTGGATTTGCACTCATCTGCAACAGTTTCATGAGATTCAGTCTCCTTATTAGTAAAACAAAGAAATCAATTTAATTTTTGCAAAGATGTAAGGATGATTACAATGGCACGCCACTCCAGTACTCTTGCCTGGAGAATCCCATGGATGGACGAGCCTGGTGGGCTGCAGTCCATGGGGTCGCTAAGAGTCGGACACGACTGAGCGACTTCACTTTCACTTTCATGCATTGGAGAAGGAAATGGCAACCCACTCCAGTGTTCTTGCCTGGAGAATCCCAGGGATGGGGGAGCCTGGTGGGCTGCCATCTATGGGGTCGCACAGAGTCGGACACGACTGAAGCGACTTAGCAGCAGCAGCAGCAAGGATGATTAAATAAAAAGCACAGTATAAATTGTACTATAAAATCAATGTTATCAATATCATACCACTAGAGTATAAGGATAAAATATATTTAAATATAATAATATTAAATTAGTATCATTCTTCCTTATGGCTATTGCTTGATGATTAATATGGGATATTTAAGTATATGTTATTTTGTGAGTCTAAAACTAGGTCAGAAAAATAGAAGGCTTTAATATTGACATAGTCTTTGGTTTCAGTGAGAATCGTCTTCTTTGAGGCACCAAATGACATGTAATCATTTAATGGTATGTTTTACAGAAACTTAGATCCTGTTGCATCTATTTTGGTCTCTTAAGGGAAAGAAGTAACGGAAATTTTTAGTAAGTGAAATCGCTGATAGACTGAAGTGTCAAAGTCATGTGGATAAAGATAAAATAGATTATATTTAGATGTTATAATGCAGCAAAGAAATTAAAAGATGCTTGCTCCTTGGAAGAAAAGCTATAACCAAACTAGGAAGCATATTATAAAGCAGACACATTACTCTGCCAACAAATCTGTATAGTCAAAGCTATGGTTTTTCCCGTAGTCATGTATGGATGTGAGAGTTGGATGAAAATCAAAGCTGTTATAGATCGGTCGCTCAGCTGTGTCCAACTCTTTGTGACCCCATGAACTGCAGAATGCCTGGCCTCCCTGTCCATCACCAACTCCCAGAGTCCACCCAAACCCATGTCTATCTAGTCGATGATGCCATCCAACTATCTTGTACTCTGTCGTCCCCTTCTCCTTCTGCCCTCAATCTTTCCCAGCATCAGGGTCTTTTCAAATGAGTCAGCTCTTCGCATCAGGTGGCCAAAGTATTGGAGTTTCAGCTTCCACATCAGTCCTTCCAATGAACACCGAGGACTGATCTCCTTTAGGATGGACTGGTTGGATCTCCTTGCAGTCCAAGGGACTGTCAGGAGTCTTCTTCAACACCACAGTTCAAAAGCATCAATTTTTGGGCGCTCAGATTTCTTTATAGCCCAACTCTCACATCGATACATGGCCACTGGAAAAACCATAGCCTTGACTAGATGGACTTTTGTTGGCAAAGTAATGTCTCTGCTTTTTAATAATGCTTTTTAGTAATGCTGTATAGGTTGGTCATAACTTTCCTTCCAAGGAGCAAGTGTCTTTTAATTTCATGGCTGCAATCACCATCTGCAGTGATTTTGGAGCCTAGAAAAATATAGTCAGCCACTGTTTCCACTGTTTATCCATCTATTTGCCTTGAAGAGATGGGGCCAGATGCCATGATCTTAGTTTTCTGAATGGTGAGTTTTAACCCAACTTTTTCAATCTCCTCTTTCACTTTCATCAAGAGGCTCTTTAGTTCTTCTTCACTTTCTGCCCATAGGGGTGGTGTTTTCTGCATATCTGAGGTTATTGATATTTCTCCCAGAAATCTTGATTCCAGCTTGTGCTTCATCCAGCCCAGCGTTTCTCATGATGTACTCTGCATAAAAGTTAAATAAGCAGGGTGACAATATACATCCTTGATGTACTCCTTTTCCTATTTGGAACCAGTCTGTTGTTCCATGTCCAGTTCTAACTGTTGCTTCCTGACCTGCATATAGATTTCTCAAAAGACAGGTCAGGAGGTCTGGTATTCCCATCTCTTTCAGAATTTTCCACAGTTTATTGTGATCCACATAGTCAAAGGCTTTGGCATAGTCAATAAAGCAGAAATAGATTTTTTTTTTTTTTTTTCTGGAACTCTCTTGCTTTTTCGATGATCTAATACATGTTGTCAATTTGATCTCTGGTTCCTCTGCCTTTTCTAAGACCAGCTTGAACATCTGGACGTTCACTGTTCATGTATTGCTGAAGCCTAGCTTGGAGAATTTTGAGCATTACTTTGCTAGGGTGTGAGATCATTGCAATTGTTCAGTGTTAATATATACTTAGCACTAACTTGAAGTTTATTGAAACATTTCCCTTAGTGTCTCTACTTAATACTTCATGTGGAAAACTAGTCTTTTGTTAATCTCTTTAAAATGGTTTCTGAAAATAACTTTGGAGATTGTTCACAAGTTCTCACTACTCTTCTTGAGCTGGCTTGATTTTCTTTTTTCCTTTCATCTTTTCCTTCAGAAGAACCTAACATACCATTTTAATGGTGAATGGTGATAATAAGGTTTCAACTATTTAATATACACACACTAAAATGCATAGAACCCAACAATCTCCTATGTCTTCTGAAAATATTACATCAGTATTTGAAGAAAAATTATTAAAATTAAATTTGTCCTTAATACTAGAAGAAACCAAAGTATTTTGTTCTAAATTCAGAGGATATGATTTCTAAATATGTTTACTTAGACATATAAACAACATGTTTGCTGCATGATTCTATATTAATCGTACTACCTGCTATATTTCCAAGGGAGATTCCATTCATTTTTTTAGTACAGTTCTGTACACAAAGAATAAATGTGCCAGAAAAAAAGGTTGGAAAATAAACAACAGCAGGTTATATTTGAAATATAATACTTGAAAATTTAGGCATGAAACTTCCAGTGACATTAATGATGATGGTGGAACTAAACCTCCCTCTGCTTTACTAAATCTACCTTTATATGTAAGTACATAGTCAAAACTAAGAAATCTGGCCTTAACTGACATCATTATGCTGGGGTGTTGCAGGACAAGTGGTATGATATGTATTTATTGTAATTCCGTGTAATACTGTGTCTTCCACTGTCATATAATAAAGTGATTCTTCTAGATGCAGTGTGTGTGTGTGTGTGTGTGTGTGTGTGTGTGTGCATGAGTGAAAGAGAGAGAGAGTCAGAGAGAGAAAACCATTGTGAATAGCTACAGATTATCTCAAGATAGTATAATGCAATCTTCTGACCAGTAGATTACATATGGCAGCATGCACTGAGGAAGGAGGACAGTGCTTCTTCATAGTGATGCCAGAGCTAAACAAATACCTACAACAGGAACTGAAAGAGGAAGCTTCAAGGGAAAAATATTCAGTTCAGTTCAGTCGCTCAGTCCTGTCTGATTCTTTGTGATCCTATGAACCTCAGCATGCCAGGCCTCCCTGTCTGTCACCAACTCCTGGAGTCCACCCAAACCTATGTCCATTGAGTAGCTCATGCCATCCAACCATATAATATGTTATCTGCTATGGAAGAAAGTATATATTTAACTAAAAAAAATGTGTGCCTTTTAATGATTGTTCCTCAACCTTTCTTTTATAACCTACCCTAAATGGTCAGAGCCAGTCTGAAGGACATAGAGAAATATGGATTGGCTTTTTCTGACAGATTGAAAAAGTAGTCACATGCTTTATATGTATATCAGCTGTGGTACTTGTGGATAGAATATTGCAGTCTAGATATTTTAACTGGTAAAGAGTTTGCTTGATTAGCTTTACTCCTGTTTTTCTTCCATCTGTATTTTTTCCCCCTCCTACCGGTGGCTCAGTGGTAGAGAACTTATCAGCCAATGCAGAAGACACGAATTTAATCTCCGGGTCCAGAAGATTTCCTGGAGAAGGAAACAAACTCCAATATTCTTGCCTGGGAAATCCCATGGACAGAAGGAGCCTGGTGGGCTGTAGTCCACGGACCCACAAAAAGAGTCAGACATAACTAAGCAACTAAACAAAAGAAAGCTCTACTTCGAACACCAGGGGGCAGTGTATGCACGGTAGCCCATTGGTATCTTGAATTTGATCAAGTGTTTTGTCTAGAAGAGACAAAGGAAATAATTTAATAAACTAGAATTTGGTTACTGAAACACAAAAGGATTGAGGAGACAGGAATAAAGTAACCATGAAAATACTTTTTCATGGAAAACTGAGTTCATGTGTGGTTCAGTTCAGTTCATTCCATCTTGTCCTACTCTTTCGTACCCCATGGACTGCAGCACGCCAGCTCGGACTCATGTCCATTGAGTCAGTGATGCCTTCCAACCATCTCATCCTCTGTCGTCCCCTTCTCCTCCCATTTTCAATCTTTCCTAGCATCGGTATTTTCCAATGAGTCAGTTCTTTACATCAGGTAGCCAAAGTATTGGAGCTTCAGCTTCAGCATCAGTCCTTCCAAAGAATATTCAGGACTGATTTCCTTTAGGATTGTATGGTTTGAACTTCCTGCAGCCCAAGGGACTCTCAAGAGTCTTCAACACCACAGTTCAAAAGCATCAATTCTTCAGTGCTCAGCTTTCTTTATAGTCCAACTCTCACATCCATACATGATTACTGGAAAAACCATAGCCTTGACTAGATGGATCTTTGTTGGCAAAGTACTGTCTCTGGTTTGTGATATGCTGTCTAGATTCGTCATAGCTTTTCTTCCAAGGAGCAAGCATCTTTTAATTTCATGGCTACAGTCACCAGCTGCATTGATTTTGGAGCCCCCCCCCCCAAAAAAAAAAAAGTCTGTCATTGTTTCCATTGTTTTCTCATCGATTTGCAATGAAGTGATGGGACCAGACGCTATGATCTTCATTTTTTTTAATGTTGACTTTTAAACCAGCTTTTTCAATCTCCTATTTCACTTTCATCAAGAGGCTCTTTAGTTCTTCTTCGTTTTCTGCCATAAGGGTGGTGTCATCTGCATATCTGAGGTCATTGATATTACTCCCAGCAATCTTGATTCCAGCTTGTGCTTCACCCAGCCCAGCATTTTGCATGATGTACTCTATATATAAGTTAAATAAGCAGGGTGACATACAACCTTGACATAATCCTTTTCAAATTTGGAACCAGCCTGCTGTTCCATGTCCCATTCTTAATTGTTGCTTCTTCACCTGCATACATATTTCTCAGGAGGCAGATAAGGTGGTCTGCTATTCCCATCTCTTTAATAATTTCCCACAGTTTTTTTGTGATCCACAGTCAAAGGCTTTGGCGTAGTAAATAAATCAAAAGTAGATATTTTTCTGGTATTCTCTTGCTTTTCCAATGATCCAGTGGGTGTTGGTAATTTGATCTCTGGTTCCTTTGCCTTCGCTAAATCCAGCTTGAATATCTGGAAGTTTTTGGTTCACATACTGTTGAAGCCTAGCTTGAAGAATCTTGAGTATTACTTTCTTGAGTATTACTTTTCTAGCACTTGCACTTGTGCAGTAGTTTGAACATTCTTTGGGGTTGCCTTTCTTTGAGATTGGAATGAAAATTCACCTTTTCCAGTCCTGTGGCCACTGCCAAGTTTTCCAAATTTGCTAGCATATTGAGTGCAGCACTTTAACCAGATCATCTTTGAGGATTTGAAATAGCTTAACTGAAATTCCATCACCTCCTCTAGCTTTGTTCATAGTGATGATTCATGAGGTTACATTCCAGGATGCCTGGCTCTAAAATCAAATGAAAAATAACCAGCTTGGAAAATGTTTAAAGCTCATTATCTTAGATGCTAAAATATAAAGATCCTCTCTCTACCATAAAAATATCACCTGCAAAATAACAGCTACTTTCTAATAAAATGGGAAAATGGACAAAGACTTAAAAAACAAATAAGAAACCCCATATTTACATATATTATCTGTTGTCCAATCTCATTCATTGAAAGATAAATAGAAAAATAAGACTACATTGACATATACCATTTTCAAGATTAGCAAAATTTCAAAAGCTTGATAACACACTATTGGGAATGATGAATAAAATCTATCAACTTTCATTCATTGCTGGTTGGAGGACAAATTGCCATAACCCTCATGGCACAACTCACATGAAAAACAAGTTGGCAGTTTCTAACATCTCTAATATACATACAAATGTACTTTTGACCCAGAAATTTCAAAAATTTTTCGTACAAATTGTATTCCATGTATAGAAAAATGACCTGCAAAATTTTTTCACTATCGTGTTCTTTCTGGAAAATTCTTAAAGAGATGAGAATACCAGACCACTTGACCTGCCTCTTGAGAAATCTATATGCAGGTCAGGAAACAACAATTAGAACTGGACATGGAACAACAGACTGGTCCCAAATAGGGAAAGGAGTACATCAAGGCTGTGTATTTTCATCCTGCTTATTTAACTTCTATGCAGAGTACATCATGAGAAATGCTGGGCTGGGTGAAGCACAAACCGGAATCAAGATTTCTGGAAGAAAAATCAATAACCTCAGATATGCAGATGACACCACCCTTATGGCTGAAAGTGAAGAAGAACTAAAGAGCCTCTTGATGAAAGTGAGAGAGGAGAGTGAAAAGTTGACATAAAAATCAACATTCAGGAGACAAAGATCATAGCATCCAGTCCTGTTACCTCATGGCAAATAGATGGGTAAAAATGGAAACAGTGACAGACTTTATATGTTTGGGCTCCAAAATCACTGCAGATGGTGATTGCAGCCATGAAATCAAAAGACGCTTACTCCTTGGAAGAAAGGTTATGACCAACCTAGACAACATATTAAAAAGCAGAGACATTACTTTGACAACAAAGGTCCACCTAGTCAAGGCTATGGTTTTTCCAATAGTCATGTATGGGTATGAGAGTTGGACTGTGAAGAAAGCTGAGCACTGAAGAATTGATGCTTTTGAACTGTGGTGTTGGAGAAGACTCTTGAGAGTCCCTTGGACTGCAAGGAGGTCCAACCGGTCCATCCTAAAAGAAATTAGTCCTGAATATTCATTGGAAGGACTGATGTTGAAGCTGATACTCCAAAACTTTGGCTATCTGATACAAAGAACTGACTCATTTGAAAAAACCCTGATGCTGGGAAAGATTGAAGGCGGGAGGAGAAGGGGACATCAGAGGATGAGATGGCATCACTGACTCAATGGACATGACTTTGGGTAAACTCTGGGAGTTGGTGATGGACAGGGATTCCTGGCATGATGCTGTCCATGGGGTTGCAGATTCGGACACACCTGAGAGACTGAACTGAGCTGAACTGAGTGTTGCTTGTTAAAGGACAAAATTGAGGTAGTATCTAAAAGCCAATCCACAGAGGCATCAGTTGTTTTTTTTTTTTTGTCATTCATACAAGGTAATGTTATTCAGCTGTAGAAAATGTAAAGTATTTTGTTTTCTTATTTGAACAAATTTCTGAGATATATTATTACATGAAAATATGCAAGATCCAAAACTGTATGTACAGTGAACTGTGAAAAAGAGGACAAAAATGCCCAAATTGTATGTTTATGTATATGCATAAAACTATTTGAAAAAAAAACAAATGAGAAGTTAAACAAAATTATATAATAAGAGAAATAAAATTAGAGGGACATTTTAAATTAATTAATCAGAGGATATTTCCATTTTCATCAGATTCCTTTGCCAGTAGTAAACACTTGTAGTAGGCACATATATATCACTAGATGAAAGAAAATATAGAATGGGTATGTTCATTCCTTCCTTTAACAAATATTTAAGGAGGATTTGTTATATGATAAGCATTGGCATACACAGTAGGAATATAGAGATATATCAGACAGATCTTGTCCTCTAGAAGCTCACGGTCTAAGACTGAAAATGGGAAAGGCCAACCATGTTATTATAATTCATTGTGATCAGAGTTAGGATATCAATATGTACAAAGTGATATGGGATATGGAAGAATAATTTTTTGAAATAGTCAGCTGAACTCACATGCCTCTGGTATGATATATTACTTTTAAAATGAAACTTCATTGAAAAAAAAAAGCATCTAGTTGGTTCCTAATATAGTATTTAGGACACAATTTTGTAAAATTATGTTTGTTTTGTCTTCATCCTTCCAAAGTACTGAATAATATGTTTATTAAGAATTTTACCTAAAAGAAGCTACTAAAAACATTGTAGCAGGCTGTGAAGAAGCAAAACAGTAAGAACAAAAAGTAGCAGTGTGATGACAAAATAAATTCTTTAGTTAACCTGAAAAGAAAGTGTCTTAAAGAAGACCTTTTAATTTTTTTGACTCTTCGTCACAAAGAAGTATATTTATAAAAATAAAATACTACTCAGCCTCTTAAGAAAAATTTCTAAGACTATATGTTGCAAGCCATTGTCAAATTCAGAACTACTCTTTTTACTAAAGAGCATGACTGCAAATAAAAATGCTTCATATTCTTCATATTAGTTTATATTTTTTATGATAACTGGCTATTGGACAACTCAGTGGATTAGAAATAAAATATTTTCATTTTTCTTGTTAAATATCTATCAAAGTTATTAGTACAATTATGTGTCTAGTTAATGAATGTGATGATGGGATTAAAACTATGCTCTGAAAGGGTGAAATAATCCTTCCCTTCTTGGAGTGCCATTCTCAGTATATGTGTCATCAGCTTTAGATAATCATATCACATAAAAAATCTAGAGACTTTACATCATGTGTCAGTTCTTATGCTTAGTACACAGAAACTATGCACTCTATCTGATATGGAAGAGCTAGACCAAGGAATACTTTGAAAACTTTGCCCTTTTGATTTTTATGGGAAACAGCTTCTACAGAATTCTTCTTGAGGCTAAACTGTTCTCTTTTTGTTTTGTTTGTTTGTTTTTTGATAACAGGTAAGATTCAGTTTGAATACTCTGCTTATTAAATCCAGAGATATAACATAAGTCAGTCATTGGAGTTAGCAACGCATGAGTACCAACTGAAGACAACTGGTACAGAATGTCTGTGTGACCACAAAATGCTTATGTGCCTGCAACATGATGATATTTTGAGGTTGGTCTTTAGCGGGTAATTAAATCATGAAAGTGGCTCCTGAATGGCATTAGTGCTTTTATTTTTTTTTTAATTTTATTTTTAATTGGAAGACAATTACTTTACAATATTGTAATGGTTTCTGCCATACATCAACATGAATCAGCCATAGGTATACACGTGCCCCTTCCCTCTAAAACCTCCCTCCTACTACCCCCCCCATCCTACTCCTCTAGGTTGCCACAGACCACCAGTTTTGGGCTCCCTGTGTCACACAGCAAATTTCTACTGGCTATCTACTTTATATATGGTAATATCTATGTTTCAGTGCTACTTTCTCAAATCATCCCACCTTCTCTCTCCCCCATTGTGTCCAAAAGTCTATTCTCTGTCTGCATCTCCTTTGTTTCCCTGTAGATAGGTTTATTGGTATAAATCTTCTAGATTTCATATATATATATATATATATATATATATATATCAGTATACAATATTTGTCTTTCTGACTTACTTCATTTTGTAAAATAGGCTCTAAGTTTACCTGTCTCATAGAACTGATTCCAGTGCATTCCTTCTTATAGCTGAGTAGTATTCTATTGTGTATATGTACCACAACTTCCTTATCCATTCATCTGTCGATGAAGGGACCTAGAGAGTATTATACTTTGTGAAATTTGTCAGAGAAAGATAGTCACTGTGTGTTTTCACTATTATGTGGAATCTAAAAAACAAAATAAAAGAGGAAATATGACAAGAAACAAGCAGTTTTACAGATACAGAGAACAAATAAATGGTTGTGCATGCTTAGTCACAGAGTAGTGTTTGACTCTTTGTGACCCCATGGACTGTAGTCCACCAGGCTTGTCTGTCCATGAAATTTTCCAGGCAAGAATGCTAGAGTGGGTTGCCATTTCCTACTCCAAAGGATATTTCCAACCCAGGGATTGAACTCATGTTTCCCAAGTCTCCTGCTTTGGCAGGTGGGTTCTCCTGCTTTGGCAGGTAGGTTTTTTCAGATGGAAAAGACATTGTGAGATGGGCAAGATAGGTGAAGGGGATTAAAAGGTACAAACTGCCAGTTATAAAATAAATTTGAGGTATATAATGTATGGCACAGGGAATGCAGTCAGTATTTTACAATAACTTTATATAGTATATAATCTATAAAAAGATTGAATCACTGTGTTGTACACATTAAGCTAATATATTATGAGTTCACTATATGTAGGTAAATTAAAAATGTAAAAATAGGAAGGAGCCACATTTGTTCAACTATACCACAAGAATCTATTTCTGTTCTAAACACCACAAGTTAGTGAAATGTTGCTGAACCACGAAAGATGCCGGGATTCTTGGCCTTTGGAGGTGAATAATTCAATCTGGGGCCTGAGACAAGGCTTGATCTCTCAGAGCTTTTGTGTAATAGAGTTTTATTAAAGTATAAAATAGATAAAGAAAGCTTCTTACATAGACATCAGAAGGGGTCAGAGAGAGTGATCCCTCGCTAGTGTTAGCAATGGAGTTATGTACTTTTTAATTACTTATTATCACGAATCAAAAGAATGTTTGGAGATTGTAAAGACCTTACTAGACCCACTTCCATAATTTACATTTTAAGATAACAGGATTACCCAGAAGTTTTTTTCCAGAAAGTGTCCTCAAGCAGGATACATTATTGTTATGTAATCCTAAGGAATGTAGAGAAAAAAGAAAAACAAAACAACAACAACAAAAAAAAAACCTTTGTCCTTTCTTCCTCCCTGAGAATTCCAGATTCCCCTCTCCTTGGGGACCCCTGGACTTCTTATCAACCTACCTAGGAATTGACTCTCTCATTAGGAAGGCCTGAGGTATACTGGCCTTTGATGAAGAAATTCAAAGTAGTACTTTGAATTTAATATATTTAGTACTCATTCTATAGTGTTTTACACACACATATTTAGTACTCATTCTGTAGCATTTTATACTTATTAACACACACATATTTAGTACTCATTCTGTACCGTTTTATACTTATTACTGTTCTAAGCATTTTGGAAATGATAATAGCCCTAATATGTAGGTATTTTCATTAACTCTATTTTACAGAAGATTTAACTGAAGCACAGATGAGTTACTTTGTTTCCTTAGACCGCACAACTAATGAATGGAGAGATGCCCAGAGTTTAATCAAGGCAATATGGCTCCCAGAGTCTGTGATATCAAATAACCCACAATACTACAAGGATATCTCTTGTTTCATTTGAAAATAAAATAATTTTTGGTATTTATTTGAAGTATGCAAATACTGTGCCACTGCCTAGTAGAAGAAAGCCTATATTGATTCAATATATCAAATGGGATCAAATTGAAGACCATGGGTGGAGGCATATTTGGACTCAGGATTTAAATAAATCTTCCAAGTCAAATGACTATAAAATTTTATATAGAAGGTTGTGTTTTCTACTTTAGAGTTACCAGTGATTCATTCTATAGCTAGAATCAACATGGTTTCTGGTATTAACATGGATATTCATTTATAAAGAAGTAAAGGTCTTTTTGGTCTTGGTCAAAGTATAGACCATTTCCACTGTTTCATTTTCCTCCTTTTACAACCCACATCATGTAGGAAAGTTCAGGTTGATTATGTGCCCAGTATGTTCATGTTCATCGATTTTCTCTCTTCTCTTCCTTAAAGGTTCATTTTGTCTTTCTCTAAGAAAAAAATCCATCCAATAACTTCTTAGTAAGCTTAGCCCTGTACTCTGTGTATAGGCCTGCATTAAAAACCCTTTTCTTTATCTCTCTCTCTCTCTCTCTTTTTTTTTTTTTTTTTCCTATAACTACAGAGTGTTATTCTGAGTATCTTTGCAAGCTTTAGTAACAGTGCCCTAAAGCACAGAAATTTTCTACAATAGCAGAGCCTGGAAAGGATCTATAGCTATAATTTATCAGTAAGACAGACACTGGCAAAGAACCAATCAAAATTTTTATGGAGAGATAAGTGAACTTTTTAAAACAATTTATAAAATTAACTGTGAACTAGCTCTTCTATTCTTTGCCACGAGAAAGCTCCCTTGCCACACACAAAATTGCAGTGGCTAAAAAGGTTAAATAAAATTAGTAAAATGCTTTAGTTTGAATTCTTAATGATATCATGCTCAAAAGCATGAACTTGACTCGTGTACAATTCTCTCACCACACTTTCTTTTACATCACATTCACTCTCCATTATAACTGAACTCCATCCATTGAAACAGTCTGAAGGTTCTCAGCTAAACTGTGTAGGCAGATTTCATTTCACTCAAAGGAAATTTTGCAAAACACTATTTGGAACTCTGCTCACTGAAAACATAGAGACTGGCTCTCATTAGCCTATATATGTTATTCTTAGATAAGACATGGGATTTTTAAATTGTATTTCTTATTTTAATCAGAAAAATTGCTCTTAAGTAACATTACAGGCTTATATCAACCACAAAAAAACACACTTGATATCATTTATGACCTAGAGTCTCTGTCTATGTTATAATCTGAGGAAATCTAGGAAGTATATGGAATACTCAAGATTAACTTAGAAAAGTTTCATAGACATACTTTTTAAAGAAGTCAGCAACAGGTAAGGGAAGAAAAGTGTAGAAGTTTAATATTTTGGGAATAGCAGTAGTAGAGCGGTTTGCTACTTTTAGTACTGAAGTTATGAGGAAGGGAGTATACATGAGAACCTAGAGTGCAAAGTTCACCAAGAGCTGGTGCTTCATACAGTGAGTCAGCCAGTCTATGGGAGAATATTTGCTTGACTCTCACTTATTTCTGCCCTGCAATGTACTACTCATGATGCCAATATATCTTCACATATTTTGTCTGTTAATCAGGGTTTTTGTTTTGTTTCCAGGCAGGAGAGTAAATCCCTTCCCTACCACTCAGTCTTGTTTGGAAGTAGAATTTCAGTTAAATTCCCTTTTAATCTATAATTTGAATGTGTGGTTTTATTTTTCCTTTTTTAAAAATATGAAATGTTTCAAATGTAATTAAAACTACAGGGACTTCTCTGGCAGTTCAGTGGTTAAGATTCCATGTTCTGACTACAGACGGTTTGGGTTCAGTCCCTGGTGGGGGAGCTAAGATTCTGTATGCTGCACAACACAGCCAAAAAATTAATAAATAAAATAAAACTTAAATAAAATAGTGAAGAAAAGTCAATCTTAAAAAAAAAACACTACAAATACTAAACAAATACTCCAGTTTCTTCTATTTGGCACTAACGAATCACAATTTTCTTTCACAATTGGTACATTTATTTTCAAAATAAATTATAATAATACAGATAAATATTTGATAAGCAGGCTTTTCACAAATGTAATATTCAAATGACCAGCAAGCACATTAAAAAGTGTCCAAATCCTTTACTCATCAGGGAAATACAAATTAAAACTACAGTGTGATACCATAATTAAAGACCTTTCAGATAGCTAAAATTTAAAGTATTGATAATATCAAGTGATAGAGAGGATGTGAAAAAACTGGAAATCTTATGACCATAAAATTGGGAAATAACTGCAAGAATTAAGTCTCAACACAGATAAACCCTATGATGAGAAAATTTGCTGCTATGTATGTGTGTGTGTGTGTGTGTGTGTGTATGAATATATATTTACCAAAAGATGTGTACATAAATATTCTTAGGAACACTATTTTTAATAGACAATGATTGGAATCAATGTAAATATCTATTGAAAGTACAGTGATCAAATAAATGAATAAATAAATGTATACATTGAAAACTCCAGCAGATTGAAATCCTTTAAAGTATGAGTGTTAATCGGAGAAGGCACTGGCACCCCACTCCAGTACTCTTGCCTAGAAAGAGCCTGGAAGGCTGCAGCCCATGGGGTCGGACATGACTAAAGCGACTTCACTTTCACTTTTCACTTTCATGAATTGGAGAAGGAAATGGCAACCCACTCCAGTGTTCTTGCCTGGAGAATCCCAAGGACAGGGAAGCCTGATTGGCTGTGGTCTATGGGGGTCACACAGAGTCGGACACGACTGAAGCGACTTAGCAGCAGCAGTATTAATAAAATACTGCCATCAGGAACAGTAAACATAAACCTTCTAAACATAAATAAACTTTAGTAAAAGAAGCCAGATACAATAGAGTACATATTTTATGATTCCATTTAGATAAAATTCAACAAAGGAAAAACAAACCTATGGTGAATCAGAAAGGCTGACATTTATCTTAAGAGAGAATTTTGGGAACACTTCCATTGCCTTTTGTATTCCTATACTGCTACTGAAATAGCTGATAAGAGGAGACAGATGAGAGGACTTCTGAATATTGCTAATGTTCTATATCCATATCTGGGTGGTGATAACATAGATGTATTCTGTTTATGCAAATTTATTTGTACATAAAAAATAAATTTGGACACTTAAGACTTAGGGTTTATCTTCTTAAGGTATGTTTAATTTCGTATAATAAAAAATATAACCAAATATAATTGATAAAGTTAAAAACTCATATTTTTTTCCTCTTTCTAATATATAGTATTCTGAATATGGAGGTTATGATTTTCATAAAGGTTTTTATACTCTTGGTATATACTGACTAACATATAGATCAAAAAGTAGTATGAGTGTTTTTGGATTTCTAAAAACAATTATTGTAAATGAATAAAGCTGTATGTGTCATTTAAAAATATTTTATTCTATATATTTTGAAATGCTTTCATATATATATATTTATATATTCATTTATGTTAATTACTGTATAATTTTTCATTGCTGAAAAATACTTAATGTATTTGTCTCTTCTTTTCTTTTTTTTATTTATTTTTTTGTCTCTTCTTTTCTTATAGATATTCATATTGTTTAAAATGTTTCCTTACTATTGTGCTATTGCACTCAACAGTCTTGAACACGAGTATCCATGGATTTCTCATACTAAAGATACTTAGAATAGAGATCCTGAGTTATAGGCTACCACATTTTAAACTGTTCAGGCTTTACAAGTTTATCTCTAAAGATGTTATTCCAAGTCATATATTTTAAATATTTAGGTTGAAATTATTAAAGTCCAGTGCTGTAAAGAACAGTACTGCATAGGAATCTGGAATGTTAGGTCCATTAATCAAGGTAAATTGCATGAGGTCATTCAGAAGATGACAAGAGTGTACATTAACATCTTAGGAATCACTGAAGTAAAATGGACAGGAATGGACAAATTTAATTAAGATGACCATTGTATCTATTACTGTGAACAAGAATCCCTTAGAAGAAAAGGAATAGACCTCATAGTCAACAAAAGATCCTGAAATGAGTACTTGGGTGCAACCTCAAAATGACAGAATAATCTCAGTTGGTTTCCAAGGCAAATCATTCAACATCACAGCAACCCAAGTCGATGTCCCAATCATGAATGATGAAGAAGCTGAAGCTGATCATTGAAGAAGATCTACAGGACCTTCTAGAACTAACACTAAAAAAAAAAATATATAAAATGTTCTTTTCTTCATAGAGAATTGGGATTCAAAAATAGGAAGCCCAGGGATACTTGGAGTAACAGGCAAGTTTGGCCTTGAAGTACAAAATGAAGAAGGGTAAAGGGTAACAGAGTTTTGCCAAGAGAACACACTGGTCATGGCAAACACCCTCCTCCAACAACACAAGAGACAACTTTATACATGGACATCACCAAATGATCAATTTCAAAATCAAATTATCTTCTATGCAGCCAAAGATAGAAAAGCATTATATAGTCAACAAAAACAAGATCTGGAGATGACTGTGGCTCAGATTATGAACTCCTTATTGCAAAATTCAGACTTAAAAAAAGAAGGGAAAACCATTAGCCCATTCAGGTATGACATAAATCAAATCTTTATGATTATACAGTTGAGGTGATGAATAGGTTCAAACTTCTAGATCTGGTAGACAGAATGCTTGAAAAACTATGGACAAAGGTTGATAACATTATACAGGAGGCAGTGACCAAAACCATCCCAAAGAAAAAGAAATGCAAAAAGGCAAAACGGTTGTCTGCGGAAGCTTCACAATTAATTGAGAAAAGAAGAAAAATGGAAGGCATGTAGAAAGGGAAAAATATACCCAAATGAATGCAGAGTTCCAGAGAATAGCAAGTAGAGATAAGAAGGCCTTTTTAAGTGAATAATGCAAAGAAATAGAGGAAAGCAATGTAATGGTATAGACTAGAGATCTCTTAAGGAGAAGGCAATGGCACCCCACTCCAGTACTCTTGCCTGGAAAATCCCATGGATGGAGGAGCCTAGTAGGCTGCAGTCCATGGGGTCGCTAAGAGTCAGACACGACTGAGCGACTTCACTTTCACTTTTCACTTTCATGCATTGGAGAGGAAATGGCAACCCACTCCAGTGTTCTTGCCTGGAGAATCCCAGGGATGGGGGAGCCTGGTGGGCTGCCGTCTATGAGGTCACACAGAGTCGGACACGACTGAAGTGATTTAGCAGCAGCAGCAGCAGAGATCTCTTAAAGAAAATTAGTAATATCAAGGGAACATTCCATGCAAGGATGGACAAGATAAAGGACAGAAACAGTAAAAGCATAACAGAAGCAGAAGAGATTAAGAAGAGATGGTAAGAATACACAGTAAGTAGAATGATACAAAAGAAGTCTTAATGGCTTGAATAACCACAATAGTGTGGTCACTCACCTAGAGCCAGGCATCCTGAAGTGTGAAGTCAAATAGGCCTTAGGAAGCATTAAGACAAACAAAGGTTTGTTGTTGTCCACAAAGTCAAAGACCTTAGTGTAGTCAATGAAGCAGAAATAGATGCTTTTCTGAAATTCTCTAGCTTTTGAGCATTATCTTGCTAACATGTAAAATGAGGTAAATCTGGAAGTGATGGAATGCCAGCTGAGTTATTTAAAAATACTGAAAGGTGATGCTATTAAAGTGCTGTTCTCATTGTGCCATCAAATATGGAAAACTCTGCAGTGGCCATAGGACTGGAAAAGGTCAGTTTACATTCCAATCCCAAAGAAGGGCAAAGCCAAAGAATGTTCAAACTACCATACACTTGTGCTCATTTTACATGCTAGCAAGATAATGCTCAAAATCCTTCAAGCTAGGCTTCAGCACTGTGTGGACTGAGAGCTTCTGGATGTATAAGCTGGATTTAGAAAAGGGAGAGGAACCAGAGATCAAATTGTCAACATCTGTTGGATCATAGAAAAAGCAAAAGAATTCCAGAAAAGCATCTATTTCTGCTTCATTGACTATGTTAAGGCCTTTGACTTTGTGGATCACAATAAACTGTGGAAAATTCTGAAAGAGATGGGAATACAAGTCCACATTTACTGCCTCCTGAGAAACCTATATGCGGGTCAAGAAGCAACAGTTAGAACCAGACAAGGAACAACAGAATGGATCAAAACTGGGAAGGGTGTATATCAAGGCTGTATATTGCAATCCTACTTATTTCACTTATATGAGGAATATATCTTGTGAAATGCTGGGATGGATGAAGCACAAGCTGGAATCAAGATTTCTAGGAGAAATATCAATAACCTCAAATATACAGATGACACCACTCTAATGGCAGAAATTGATAGGTGAAAGAGGAGAGTGCAAAAGTTAGCTTAAAACTGAACATTCAAAAAATGAAGATGATGGCATTGAGTCCCATTACTTCATGGCAAATACATGGGGAAACAATGGAAAGAATGACAAACTTTATTTTTGGGGGCTCCAAAATCACTGCAGATGGAGACTGCAGTCATGAAATTAAAAGATTCTTACTCCTTGGAAGAAAAGCTATGAACAATTTAGGCAGTATATTAAAAAGCAGATACATTAATTGCCGGCAAAAGACTGTATAGTCACAGCTACGGTTTGATCACTAGTCATGCATGGATGTGAGAGTTGGACCATAAAGAGGTCTGAGCACTGAATAATTGATGGCTTTGAAAAATGGTGTTGGAGAAGATTCTTGAGGATCACTTGGAGTGCACAAAGATCAAACCAGTCAGTTCTAAAGGAAGTCAATCCTGCATACTCATTGGAAGGACTGATGATGAAGCTGACGCTCTAATACTTTGGCCACCTGATGTGAAGAGCTGATTCATTAGAAAAGACTCTGATGCTGGGAAAGATTGGAAGCAGGAGGAGAAGGGGACAACAGAGGATGAGATGGTTGGATGGCATCACTGATTCACTGGGCAGGAGTTTGAGCAAACTCTGGGATATGGTGAAGGACTTGGAAGCCTAGTGTGCTGCAGTGCATGGTGATGGCAAGAGTCGGACATGACTCAGTGAACAATAACAATAATATTTTATAGTTCCCACTCAGAGGCAGCCTTTCATATGTCATTAGGGACTAAAAAACATCATTATTTTTTTCTGTGCCTATAAAAAACAACATGTATTTCAGTTTCAATGGACTTGAAACAGTATTCTATAGCATAAGAGCTAAAAGAATCTTTTTCACACCTTATGAAATTTAAGCATTTATTCTAAATCTGCCTGTATAATTGTTCTCTATATGTACATGAAGTCATTCTCCCCAAAATGTAAAAAGATCATGTCTTGTATAAATATTGGTTGCTTATCACTTCCCAGGGATATCTTATAACGAACACTAATTCCAGTTGATTCTCACTCATCCTTTCAGATCAGATCAGATCAGATCAGTCGCTCAGTCATGTCCGACTTTTTGTGACTCCATGAATCGCAGCATGCCAGGCCTCCCTGTCCATCACCAACTCCCGGAGTTCACTCAGACTCATGTCCATCGAGTCAGTGATGCCATCCAGCCATCTCATCCTCTGTTGTCCCCTTCTCCTCTTGCCCCCAATCCCTCCCAGCATCAGAGTCTTTTCCAATGAGTCAACTCTTCGCATGAGGTGGCCAAAGTACTGGAGTATCAGCTTTAGCATCAGTCCTTCCAAAGAAATCCCAGGGCTGATCTCCTTCAGAATGGACTGGTTGGATCTCCTTGCAGTCCAAGGGTCTCTCAAGAGTCTTCTCCAACACCACAGTTCAAAAGCATCAATTCTTCGGCGCTCAGCCTTCTTCACAGTCCAACTCTCACATCCATACATGACCACAGGAAAAACCATAGCCTTGACTAGACAGACCTTTGTTGGCAAAGTAGTATGTCTGCTTTTGAATATGCTATTTAGGTTGGTCATAACTTTCTTTCCAAGGAGTAAGCGTCTTTTAATTTCATGGCTGCAGTCACCACCTGCAGTGATTTTGGAGCCCAGGAAAATAAAGTCTGACACTGTTTCCACTGTTTCCCCATCTATTTCCCATGAAGTGATAGGACCGGATGCCATGATCTTCATTTTCTGAATGTTGAGCTTTAAGCCAACTTTTTCACTCTCCTCTTTCACCTTCATCAAGAGGCTTTTTAGTTCCTCTTCACTTTCTGCCATAAGGGTGGTGTCATCCTTTAGGACCAATGAAAAACCCAGTCTTAGAGTTATTAGATCTTCTTTCCTTTAGAGTCATTTGAAGGGCTCAGTTATCACATACTGTGAAAGCTGTGTTGCCTAGCCTGATTAACCTGAGAATGCCTAGCTTTCTAGCCTTGAGATGCAATGATTCTCAGCCTTATAGCAAGCTTGGAGCCTGGGACCATTGACAAAATCAGACACTTTAGTGTCTAGGGCTCAGACTTCCTGGAGAGCTCCTTACATAGCTGTTTTGAGGTCTTTAAAACTCTCCAATCAGCCTGTGCTATGCTGTGTGCTGAACTTAGTTGCTTAGTCATGTTCGACTCTGTTCAATCCTGTGTAGCCCATCAGGCTCCTCTGTCTATAGGGATTCTCCAGGCAAGAATACGGGAGTAGATTGCCATGCTCTCCTCCAAGGGACGTTCTCAACTCAGGGATTGAACTCAGGACTCCAGCACTACACTCCCACATTGCCAGTTAATTCTTTACCATCTGAGCCACCAGGGGAGCCCAACATGCCAGTACTGATGCTTAGTAGGCTCCCCTCTCCAAGGATCTCTTCCAGGTTTGAGAGAATCTTCCTGTCTCCATTCCTGCTCCTCTAACAATCACTGGTTGCTTTGCTTTTACTCTTTGAAGTTCCTAGCATATTTAGTTTAGTCAGTTTAGGTATTTTGATTTTTTACAAATCACAAAAGAATCATTAACTTGAACCAAATTATGAAATTAGGACAACAGAATTCTCTCAGACAAATAAATGCAAAGTTATGGCTAACTTATTGAAAGAGAGTCTAAAATATTAAATTCAAAGTAGCATCTGAATAAATTATCTTGCCTCATTTACATTTATCAAATTAGTCCTTATTTTGTAGTGTATTAAGTTATCTATTTTATAGATTTCTCATGGAGCAAAATCACAGAGTTCTCTAAAAAAGGCAGCACAAACCTTTAATGCTTTCAAACAAATAAAAAAAAAGCTTCTTTTGTTTTTAATGTTAAGTCTTTTTTTTTTTTATGTTTGTTGCATACAAGGGATGATATTTCATGCCCAGGAGTATTGTATATTTTGAGCAAATACCGTGTGCACTTATCATGCTGCTTCCAGTAACACTGAGAAAGTGGGAAAAGCTTTTCTCCTTGTCTCTAATCCAATTCTTCTTCATTGCTTTCTGTACTTTACCACTGTGAACCATATTTCTCAAATAAATGACATCTATTACTCTGAAAGGACACTCCTCTAATTCCATGTGAAATCTATAACACAAACTTACTTTCTTTTTACAACTTATATGATTTGAAATAAAGTAATAACTAAATCAGTAAGGAAAATCTTTAAAGTTTTACTGAAAGTATACCACTAGGGTCTGCATTTAAAACTGGAAAAATCATTCATGAAAAAATTATATATCGGCTATAAAATATAATACTAAAATAGTCACAGATCATGATTTTCTCTGTAATGTATACTCTGTCATTTAATTTGGTCTCAGTTTTCATCACTTCTTATGATGAAAGCATACATATTTAAATGATAGCTCATTTTTAAAAATATATCTTTTTAGCATATTTAGGAGTTTTACTAGCAACACCCAAAATCTATTTGGATGGGAATCATGTTTTCTATTTATTTTTATTGCTAATCAAAATGAAGGCATGAATTTAATTACACTTCCCATCTACTATGTAGGGGTATTTGTCTCTCTTACAGGGGAAGGAAGAAAACAGCTAGGGAGAAGTAATGGGAAATTAAACAGAAACCACAATTTTGAAAGCAACTTGTACCGTAACTCACAAAACAGATAAACTGAACAATGAGCCTGAGTTCAATATATTTTTTTTTTTAAACAGACTCATTAAGGTCATATTTTCCAGGATGACAGTATAGACTGATTTAATTCTAACATTGTAGACTCATGTCCCAAGGATGAATTCACCAACTTTTCTAGCAAATTGTCTGTTTTACCAAATCTCCCCAAATCCTGCCAGATTGCTCCTTTTGATATATTTATGTAACTGAAAAGATTGAGCTCTGTGTTGCAATTATGATAAAGTCAACTTTGCTTGAAAAATAATGTTTTTCTGCTGCTGCTGCTAAGTCACTTCAGTCGTGTCTGACTCTGTGCGACCCCATAGACGGCAACCCACTAGGCTCCTCTGTCCCTGGGATTCTCCAGGCAAGAACACTGGAGTGGGTTGCCATTTCCTTCTCCAATGCAAGAAAGTGGAATGTGAAAGTGAAGTTGCTCAGTTGTACCCAACTCTTAGAGACCCCATGGACTGCAGCCTACCAGGCTCCTCCGTCCATGGAATGTTTTTCTGAGGAGTTTTTATATGAAAAATACCAGGAAAAACAGGTAGCAGGGACAAAAGTGCTTTGAGTGCACAGGCACTCAAAGAGCCCTTTGAGTATTCCAGCCAAGCATATATATTATAGGAGAAATAACTTTTTTAAAGAAAAATGGGAAGAGGAACATAGTTGTAGGAATTTGTGTAAACTGTAGTCACTTTTGTCCAAATATTAACAAGAATGACCTCCTAAAAAAAGAAAGAAGTTAATCAAATGGGAGAGAGTGTAAAACTGAAGAAGGAGGAGCAAAAAACTAATATGAAAAATATTCATGGAAATGAAAAGAAAACAGGTTACTTACATTTCAAAGTGGTTTTGACTATTTTATCATTTTTTGTTATTGTTTCTATATTTACATCAAAGATACACGTGAAGTTTATAGAAGGTGAAAGAAAGACAAAATGCTTATACCCTTTATTTGGAGGGACAAGAAAAGCAAAATCATTAAGAAGCTGGTTCTAGCCCTAATGGGTGACTTTGAGGGCTTCAAGACATCAATGGAGATAACTGCATATGTGATGGAAATAGCAAGAGAACTAGAAATAGATCCTGAAGATATGATTAAATCTTCCAACTTATAATAAAACTTGAACAAATGAGGGGTTACTTCTTATGGATGAGCAGAGAAAGTATTTTCTTGAGATGGAATCTCCTCCTGGTGAAAATGGTATGAAGATTGTTGAAATGTCAACAAAGAACTTGGACTATTACTTACACTTAGTTGATAAAGCAGCAGCAGGGTATGAGAGGATTAACTCAAATTTTGAAAGAAATTCCATTGTGGATAAAATTGTATCAAACAGCATTGCCTGATTGCCTGTGTTGGGTTGATTTGCTCCTCTTCTGTTCTTGTCTGGTGGTAGCAAAGATTTGGAAAGACCGGCCACATTTAGCTCAAACAGGCAGGATTTTATTAGGCAGGAAGCAGGTAGTATTCGTAGCAACAAACTAGTGACAGCTGAGTCACAGCTCAAGGCGGGAAGCAGACAGCAGACAGTGCACTCCCAAGACTCAGGGGGGATCCGACCTACCCTTTTGGTGTTTGTTTGTTTGTTTCTTTTTTTCCCTAACCTTCCCCATGATTCCACCATCTTGGACTCCATTTTCTATTCTAACTACCTTACACTTGCTATAGAAAAGTCATCCATGAAAAGAAGAGTCCATCAATGCAGCAAACTTCATTTTGTTGTCAATTTTAAGAAATTGGTATAGCCACATCAAGCTGCAGCAATCTCCACCATGATCACTAAACAGCCGTCAATATGGAGGAATGATGTTGCATCAGCAAAAAGATTAAAATTCATTGAAAGGCCAGGAGATGATTAGCATTTTTAAGTAATAAAGTGTTTTTTTTTTAAAAAAGATATAGACATTGTTTCTTTAGACATAATTCATTTTCAACTTAACAAGTCCCAGAATCAATGCAGTTCAGGTCAGTCCCTCAGTCGTGTCTGACTCTTTGCGACCCCATGAATCGCAGCATGCCAAGCCTCCTGTCCATCACCAACTCCCAGAGTTCACTCAAACTCACCATCGACTCGGTAATGCCATCCAGACATCTCATCCTCTGTCGTCCCCTTCTCCTCCTGCCCCCAATCCCGCCCAGAATCAGAGTCTTTTCCAATGAGTCAACTCTTCCCATGAGGTGACCAAAGTATTGGAGTTTCAGCTTTAGTATCAGTCCTTCCAATGAACACCCAGGACTGATCTCCTTTAGAATGGACTGGTTGGATCTCCTTGCAGTCCATGGGACTCTCAAGAGTCTTCACCAACACCACAGTTCAAAAGCATCAGTTCTTCGGCGCTCAGCTTTCTTCACAGTCCAACTCTCACATCCATACATGACCACTGGAAAAACCATAGCCTTGACTAGATGGACCTTTGTTGGCAAAGTAATGTCTCTGCTTTTTAATATGCTATCTAGGTTGGTCATAACTTTCCTTGCAAGGAGTAAGTGTCTTTTAATTTCATGACTTCAATCACCATCTGCAGTGATTTTGGAGTCCAAAAAAATAATATCTGATACTGTTTCCACTGTTTCCCCATCTATTTCCCATGAATATAATCTGTACCACAATATTAATAGCAATTATTTTTGAGAAATAAGATACTAGATTGTTTTTTGTTTTAGTTAATTTATGTTCTGATTTTTCTACATTTAGATACTATTTAGTCAATGAAATGGAGCAAAAAAATCAAAGAAAAAATCGAAAATGATTGCTGAAAGGAAGTAAAGAGTACATACAGTTCTTGGAGAAAAGTTAATCATTTGTTATGGATTCATATATTGTGTAATTAAATTTGTATTATACTTATTAAATATTAATTTTGCTTATGTAATTATTAAGTATAAATTATATATATATATATAAGTATTATTATAATTACTCAACTAGAAACATCATGGGCTTCCCTTGTGGCTCAGCTGGTAAAGAACCCACCCACAATTCAGGAGACCTGGGTTTGATCCCTGGAATGGGAAGATATGCTGGAGAGAGGAAATCATAATTAAAGAGTTTGGGCTTTTTAAAAAAAGAATGTAGTTTACATTCATGAAAATTTGCCATTAAGTTATTTAACAAAACTAAAACTTTAGTGTTACAATCTTTACAATTGTATGTTATGAAAAGTTGAAAATTTATTGGAAAGAAAAATATTCAAACACGTTTAAACAACTAGAAATGTTTTGTCTGTTAGCCCAAGTATTTATGAGGCTTGCCTTGTGGCTCAGCTGATAAAGAAGCCACCTTAAATGTGGTGACCTGGGTTTGATCCCTGGTTTGGGAAGATACCTTGGAGAAGGAAAAGGCTACCCACTCCAGTATTCTGGCCTAGAGAATTCCAAATTCCATGGGGTTGCAAAGAGTCGGACACGACTGAGCGACTTTCACCCATTCATTCCAAGTATTTTCTCCAAAGAAGACATACAGATGGCTAACAAACACATGAAAAGATGCTCAACATCACTCATTATCAGAGAAATGCAAATCAAAACCACTATGAGGTACCATTTCACACCAGTCAGAATGGCTGCGATCCAAAAGTCTACAAGCAATAAATGCTGGAGAGGGTGTGGAGAAAAGGGAACCCTCTTACACTGTTGGTGGGAATGCAAACTAGTACAGCCACTATGGAGAACAGTGTGGAGATTCCTTAAAAAACTGGAAATAGAACTGCCTTATGATCCAGCAATCCCACTGCTGGGCATACACACTGAGGAAACCAGAAGGGAAAGAGACACGTGTACCCCAACGTTCATCGCAGCACTGTTTATAATAGCCAGGACATGGAAGCAACCTAGATGTCCATCAGCAGATGAATGGATAAGAAAGCGATGGTACATATACACAATGGAGTATTACTCAGCCATTAAAAAGAATACATTTGAATCAGTTCTAATGAGGTGGATGAAACTGGAGCCTATTATAAAGAGTGAAGTAAGCCAGAAAGAAAAACACCAGTACAGTATACTAACACATATATATGGAATTTAGAAAGATGGTAACAATAACCCTGTGTACGAGACAGCAAAAGAGACACTGATGTATAGATCAGTCTTATGGACTCTGTGGGAGAGGGAGAGGGTGGGGAGATTTGGGAGAATGGCATTGAAACATGTATAATATGTATGAAACGAGTCGCCAGTCCAGGTTCGATGCACAATACTGGATGCTTGGGGCTGATGCACTGGGACGACCCAGAGGGATGGTATGGGGAGGGAGGAGGGAGGAGGGTTCAGGATGGGGAGCATGGGTATACCTGTGGCGGATTCATTTCGATGTTTGGCAAAACTAATACAATATTGTAAAGTTTAAAAATGAAATAAAATTAAAAAAAATAAAAATAAAAAAATAAAACAGCAAAAAAGATGCTAATTAAAATTTTTGCATAAACATATTTTGTCTAAAACATTTGTTTTTGCATGATTTACTGCATCAAGATTATCACAAATGATACATATTGTTACATAATGTAATGCATTTATACATCACCTTTATAATAAATATCTTTA
This sequence comes from Bubalus kerabau, assembly GCF_029407905.1. Taxonomy (NCBI): domain Eukaryota; kingdom Metazoa; phylum Chordata; class Mammalia; order Artiodactyla; family Bovidae; genus Bubalus; species Bubalus kerabau. The sequence goes on along the minus strand of NC_073625.1, from coordinate 78,701,116 downwards.
AAGTAATGATGATATTTCTCTTCTACGTGCTATGCTGCTATACTGAAATGCTGCTGTTCTGTGGAAATCATTCAGTAATTCAAGAAAAAAAAGTTTGAAACTCACCTAATATTTATTTTGTAATGTCAAGTAGCAGCCTCTTAACCTAAAATATGGCAACTGAACAACCAATGATTTTCTTGAAACTCGAAAGTCACAAGGCTTATTACATTTTTTAGAGAAGAGTGGCAATATAACCTTTGATACTTCAGGTATTGAAAGTAAAAATATGCAAAATGTTCAGCTGTTTCTAACATTGCTTAATGATTGTTCTTAATCCTTGTTGGTTAAGAGAATTCACCATTTTATTTAAATTGCATTTAAATCAAATACATTTTCTGAAAATCTGAAAATTGAGCAGCCTTATTAGAGTAAATATGAAGTGTTTTCCTTGGAACAATTAGCTTGGGAATAAACAACCTGTATATAAACAAAGAAGGGTAGTGCAATGTAGGATATAAGGTCAATAAAGCAAACCTTCAGTATCTTAAAGTAAATTTTGTGAAGTGTGAAGCTGTTAAGAAAAAGAGAGAGAAAGCATAGTCAGTATATAGGTTGAACTATGTTGAAAACACAGCTGTTTATGTTGCATAAATATTACTTTATTTACTTTTATTTTCTTTGTTTTTATTTTTTATTTACTAGAACTGCACTGGAAAATGGGGGCAATTGGATGTAAGACTGGATACTACATTTAAAAACATTTCATTAGAATATAGTTGATTTATAATGCTAATTGATAATGTTGTGCTCATTTCAGGTGTGCAACAAAGTGAATGTTATACATATACTTACATCGACTCTTTTTAAGATTATTTTCCCATATAGGCATTGCAGAGTATTTTAGTAGGGACCATTTAGTAAAGACCATTTAGTAGAGACCATTTAGTAAAGACCATACTGTAGGTCTTTAGTTGTTATCTGCTTTATAATATAGTAGTGTTTATATGTCAACCCCAATCTCCCAAATTTTCTGTACCTTCTTCACCCCCTGGTAACCATAAGTTTGTTTTTTCCATCTATAACTCTATTTTTGTTTTGTAGATAAGTTCTTCTATATCTTCCTTTTTTTAGATCCCACATGTAGGCAATATTATATGATATTTGTCTTTCTCTGTCTGACTTACTTTACTCAGTATGACAAACTCTATGTTCACCCATGTTGCCGCAAATGGCATTATTTTGACTGAGGGATATCCCATTGTTTATATTTACCACTTCTTCTTTATCCAATCTTCTGCTGATAGGCTTTTAGGTTGCTTCCTGGCAATTGTAAAAAGTGCTGTTATGAGCACTGGGGTGCATGTATCTTTTCAAATTATGAATTTATTTGGATATATATGAAGGAGTGTGGTCATTGGATAATATGGTAGCTCTATTTTCAGTTTATTGTTGAACCTCCATACCTTTTTCCATAGTAATTTTACCAATTTACCTTCCCACTAAGAGTGCAGGAGATTCCCCTTTTCCCTATACCCTCTTCATCATTTTTTGTTTGTAGATTTTTTGATTATGGTCATTCTGACCAATGTGAAGTGATGACTCATTATAGGTTCAATTTGCATTTCTCTAAAAATTGGTGATGTTAAACATCTTTTCATGTGCTTTTTAAGCATTTATATGTATTCTCTGGTGAAATGTCTATTTAGATCTTTTACCCATTTTTAATTTGGTGTGCGTGCGTGTGTGTGTGTTTTAATTGAGCTGTATGAACTGTTTTTATATTTTGGAGATTAATCTCTTGTCTGTTGTTTTGTTTTTAAGTATTGTCTCCCATGCTTAGGGTTATCTTTTCATTTTGTTTATATTCTACATTAACTTAGACAATGTTTTTCTTTGACTGGGTAACTGTTCCCTTCCCCAGGGGATCTTCCTAACCCAGGAGTCGAACCCAGGTGTCCCTCATTGTAGGCAGATTCTTTACCAGCTGAGCCACAGGGGAAGCCCAAATAACATTTACAATGCAAAAAATTATCAGAAAGTGAAAAGTTAAGCTTCTGTACTTTTATCTATTCTTTTTTTATGCCCCCTTTACATTCTGCATATTTCCAATATTTCCGTCTAAATGATCTTGATATCCAGGGAACAATAAGCTATCTCCTTCAACACAAGATGCACTAGTACAAAAGTTTTTGAGAGACCTATGTCAAAAAGGTATACAGATTAAGTGATGATATAGATATTTATAGAAATAATTATTAGTGTAAATAAAAGTGCACAAATAAATACTGATATAAATGTAAATATATTTGTAAATGTATAGGTATTAGCTCTGTCCACTAAGAAAACCTAAGTAGCACTGCAGTAGCATAAGAACATAAACCAAATGCACAGATTTGGGTTTCTAAATATCATTCTCTACTATAAGACTTAAGGGCTCCCTGAAAAGATGGCTAATTCCAAGGGTGGGACAGAGATATAAAATAAAACTAGGATATCTTTTTATTCTTGAAATTAAGGAAATTCTCAGATTAAGATAGAGAAATATCTAAAGGACACAGAAGACATTTGGCCCAAACCAGGACAACAGGAATATCAAAATAAAACATATTAACATATTATAATTTATTGTATAAAATAGGAATATGTGTGTGTGTTGTTGTTGTTTAGTCACTGACTTGTGTCTGACTCTTTTATGACCCCATCACGGGCTCCCCTGTCCATGGGATTTCCCAGGCAAGAATACTAGAGTGGGTTGCCGTTTCCTTCTCCAGGGGATCTTCCTGACCCAGAGATTGAACCCATATCTCCTGCATTGACAGAAGGCTTCTTTACCACTAATCCACCAGGGAAGTCCTAAAAACACATAAAAGTTAGGAAAAAGAAAGCTCTACTGTACACTAAAATTCCAACTAATACATGAGGAAGGAAAAATGGAAATTTAAAAATCACCAATTAGCAAACCTCAAAGTAATAATTCATAGAAGTTTGGGAATGGATACTAAAACTGTAAATATTTGATGAGGAGTAAAATGTTATATAGCTTCAAAGTATTTCTCCATATATTATATATTCAACAAAATACAGGAAACATAATTTTGCTATGGTAAACCTAGTAGATATGATCACCATAATCAAGTGATCAAAATTAGTATCAATATTAATGGGAGAAAGTCAATAAAATACAATAAGAAGTACATACCATTACTTCTGTGATACTCCTACCAAAAATTCATAACCTGATCCTGAACATAAAAATGTCAGACAAATCCAAATTGAGTGACTTTCTGTAGATCATTTGAAGATAAAGATTTAAGAAACTTCCAGTTTGAAGTACACTAAAGATACAAGGCAATGGCACCCCATTCCAGGACTCTTGCCTGGAAAATCCCATGGACGTAGGAGCCTGGTGGGCTGCAGTCCATGGGGTCGCTGAGTCAGACATGACAGCAACTTCACTTTCACTTTTCACTTTCATGCATTGGAGAAGGAAATGCAACCCACTCCAGTGTTCTTGCCTGGAGAATCCCAGGGAAGGGGGAGCCTTGAGGGCTGCCGTCTATGGGGTCACACAGAGTCGGACACGACTGACGCGACTTAGCAGCAGCAAAGATACAAGATAAAAAAATCTTCACATGATACAGGGTTGGATCATATTGGTTAAAAATAAATTATTAAAACTTGAATAAGATTTATGGAATAGATAGTAATAAAACATCAGTTTTAATTAACTGACTGATGTTTCTACTCTGGTTATATAGGCTAATGTTATGGTTTGTAGAATATATGCACTTTAAGTATTTAGAGAGTTAGAGAGCATCTGTAACTTACTCACAAATAGAATTTTTTTTTATGTTCCCTGAAACTTTATAGCTAATTATTTACATATCAATTAATTACAAATTTAGAATTTGAGATATTGACATTACTATTACCCTGATATGTTCAGGGAAAGCAGTATATTCAAGTAATATATGTAATACAAATAATATATGCAATTGGTCCCCTTCATAGACCACAGCCTTGATGTGACAAAGGGGCTTTGTAACTCAGAGTAGCTATGAGCCATGCTGTGCAGAGCCATCCAAGATGGACAGTTCATAGTGGAGAGTTTCAGCAAAGCATGGTCCACTGGAAGAGGAAATGGCAAACCACTCCAATATTTGTACCATGAGAACCCCATGAGCAGTATGAAAAGGCAAAAAGATACCACACTGGAAGATGGGCCCCCTGAGTCAGAAGATATCCGATATGCTACCAGGGAAGAGCAGAGGGCAATTACTAGTAGCTCCAGAAAAAATGAAGTGGCTGGACCGAAGTAGAAACTGTGCTCAGTTCTGTGTGTGTTTGGTGGTGAAAGTAAAGCCCAAATGCTGTAAAGAACAATATTGCATAAGAACCTGGAATATTAGATTCTTGAATCAGTGAAATAAAATGGAAGGGAATGGATGACTTTAATTCAAAGGACCATTATATCTATGACTATGAACAAGAATTCCTTAGAAAAAGTGGAGTAGCCCTCATAGTCAATAAAAGAGTCTGAAATGTAGTATTGGGTGCAATCTCAAGGATGACAGAATGATCTTGGTTTGTTTCCAGCACTAACCATTCAATGTCACATTAATCCAAGTCTGTGCCATAACCACTAAAGTCAAAGACGTTGAAATTGGTTCTAAGAAGATGTACAAGACCTTCTAGAGCTAGCACCAAAAAAAGTGCTCTTTTCATGATATGGGGATTGGAATTCAGAAGCAGGAAGACAAGAGATACCTGGAGTAACAGGCAAGTTTGGCCTTGAGTACAAAATGAAACAGGGCAAAGGCTAACAGTTTTGTCAAGAAATTATGCTGTTCAGAGTAAACACTCTTTTCCAACAACATAAGATTCAACTCTACACATGAGAGGTCACCAAATGATCAATACCAAAATCAGACTGATTATGTTTTTTGCAGCCAAAGATGGAGAAGCTCTGTACAGTCATTAAGAACAAGATCTGGAGATGACAGATCATGAGCTCCTTATTGCAAAACTCAGTCTTAAATTCAAGAAATAGGGAAAACCACTAAGCAATTCAGGTATGACTTAAATCTGTTATGATTATACACTGAAGGAGATGAATAGATTCGAGGGACTAGCTCTGTTAGACAAAGTTCCTGAAGAACAATGAACAGAGGTTTGCAGCAGTGTATAGGAGGCAGTGACCAAAACCATACCAAGAAAAAGAAATGCAGGAAAGCAAAGTGATTGTCTAAGGAAGTTTTACAACTAGTTGAGAAAAGAAGAGAATAAAAGGCAAGGAAAAAGGGAAAGTTCCTTTAAAAAATGTATTTGACATTTCAAGTGGTAGTTGTATGCATTTCTAGCATAATTTTAGAATAATTGATATATTTATAATAAAATCTTATACATTAGCAAAGCATATCTCAAAAAGTTTTTTCAGATGTTCTTTTCTGCTTTGAATCTGATAATATATAACTATATATTATCTATATAACTCTGATTTGTTAAATCAATTATTCTGTTTTATTTCTACTGTATATATTTTATTTTATATTGCCTATGCATTATAATTTGACTAAACATTCCTATTAAATATGATATTTTGTTCTTTTTTATTTATAGGCTTATATATTTTAAAAATAATGTAGTATTTATTATTTCCATTTTCTCTTTAAGCCTATTTGTTTTCCTTTTGTCTAAGTATTGATTATGACCTCCAGAAATATATTAAGCATTTATGGTCTTAAAATGAAATAAGGATGCTATTTATATATTGTTTTGTCTATAGCTTTGAAGTTTTTATGAAAATATCTTTTTCCATTGTGAAATCATAGATAGTTGCTAAATGTAACTGTGTTCATTTCCTATGTTTGGCATAAAATATTATTACAAACTGAGTGACTTGAAACAACAGAACTTTTTTCTTTCCAGATTTGCAGGCTTGTAGTCTGAAATCAAGGTCCTGGCAGGGTCATGCTCCCTCTTAAAACTGTAGGGGAGCATCTTTCCTTGCCTCTTCTTAGCTTCTAGTGGTGATCCTTGGTTTATGGTTCCATCACATGGCAGCCTTCCTGTATACGTCTATCCTCTCCTGTTCTTACAGAAGGACATCAGTTATAGGGCCCAACCTACTCCATTATTATCTTAATGTGATCACATCTGCAAAGATTCTGTTCACAGCTTCTAAGGATTAAAATTTCACCCTATCATTTGCATGGGTAAAATTCAAGTCACAATGGTTATTAGTGTTTTTCTTGTATTTATGAGATAGAACAAAAGTCAATTACTGTATTATTTACAAAATTAGACTTTAAATGGTAAAATATTAGCATATAAAAAGAGGTATCTTTATAATATACAAATTCATCAGAAAGATACTAAAGTTATGACTTATCTCATAAAATAGATGAATTTAAGTGATATTTTGTTTCTGAGTTTTTCAGTTCTTTGAAATCTGTTGATGCATTGTTGCCAACATATAGTCAATTTTTATAAAAATGGGTATTTTTATTGTACACATATTAGATATAGTGATATTATCTACATCAGATGGGCTAATATGGTTTTTAAAGTATTAATATTCATATTTACTTCTTTCTCCTGATTGATTATTCTATTAGATACTCAGAGATATTTGTCATAATCTCATTATAATTGTGAATTTGTCTATTTCCCATTTATCTTTTGTTATGTCAATTTTTGTTTATATATTTTGCAAACATGCTTAGAAATATTGTATAGTTTCCTTGCTTTGAAATAGGCCTCTATCTGTATAAATGATTCTTGTCTTAAAGTGTATCTTGTCTGGTATTAGTATAGGAGCACCAGCTTCCTTTTGGTTAATATTTATGAAGTTCATCTTTCTCCAAAATTTTATTTTCAAACATTCTTTACCTTCATATTTAGATATGATAATTCTTAGATAATTCTTAGATAATTTCTTAGATGATAATTTTACATTTAGTTTTAAATTTAGTATAGATTCCATCCTGCAGACTAAGAACAAGTAAAACATACATAAGATTCACTAAACTAAGCAAGACACATACTAGTTGGAGAGCACGGTTGTATAAGATAATGATGAATTGATCAATACTTATTCAAATACTATTGTTTCTGTGACAGAGAAATTTGATTTCTGTTAAGTAGTAGTTAAGTAGTAGTTTAGTAACAGTATAATATGAGATTTTATGAATATCTATATTATTGTGAAAATTGGCAGGGGAACAAAATTGGTGGTGTTGAGACAAGTTAAGAACTGTTACAGTGAGATCTAGAAATGGTCCAATTTTATTATGGCACACTAGCAATGATTACAGAGAAGGCAATGGCACCCCACTCCAGTACTCTTGCCTGGAAAATCCCATGGATGGAGGAGCCTGGAGGGCTGCAGTCCCTGGGGTCGCTGAGGGTCGAACACGACTGAGCGACTTCACTTTCACTTTTTGCTTTCATCCATTGGAGAGGGCAATGGCAACCCACTCCAGTATTCTTGCCTGGAGAATCCCAGGGATGGGGGAGCCTGGTGGGCTGCCGTCTATGGGGTCACACAGAGTCGGCCATGACTGAAGCAACTTAGCAGTAGCAATGATTATGATCATTATTAATAATATAAAAGTAGAAGACCAAAGAAGTGATCAGTATATTCATTCTGACACAAAGAAAAAGAAATAGGATGTATTATACATATAGATTTTGTTTTCAAATATTATTTAGGGACTTAGGTAGAAATGATGGTTTTAAATATGGTAAACAAAAGATTTTGAGTTTGGTTTTAGTTTGGTTATTATTCATTGTGAGCTTACCATAAATAAACAAGTAAAAAGTGTAGACTAAACAAAATTAAGTGTATTAAACTTACGCCAATAAGGGAGTTGCTGTTGTTGTTTAGTCACACTGTCTTGTGTGACTCTTTGTGACCCCATGGACTGCAGCATTCCAGGACTCCCTTTCCTTGACCATCTCCCAGAGCCTGCTCAAAACTCATGTCCATTGAGTCGGTGATGCCATCCAACCATCTCATCCTCTGTCATCCCCGTCTCCTCCTGCCTTCAATCTTCCCAGCATCAGGGTCTTTTCTAATGAGTCAGCTCTTCACATCAGGTGGCCAAAGTATTAGAGCTTCAGCTTCAGCCCTTCCAATGAATATTCAGGATTGATTTTCTTTAGGATTGACTGGTTTGATCTCCTTGCAGTCCAAGAGACTCTCAGGAATCTTCTCCAACACCACAGTTCAAAAGTACCAATAAGGGAACACACCACCTTAACACTTAAGGTGTTGCCTCAAATTAAGCAAATAAGAAAAGAATATTTATATTATTTTAGGATGTGGGCTGTAGTATTTTAAGGTGACTCTTAGATGAGAAAGTCTGGTTGAGTTTATCTACTGTTTATGGTATTAATATATCAGTTTTAGATTGGTAGTCATAAAAAAGAGAGTTCTTAAAGCAAATGCAATGAAGATGCTATTAGGTAAATGTCTTTTTTTTATTTTTTTTTCACTTTCTTTTTCTTTTTTTTTTTTCTTTTTTGAAGCAACATTTGGCCTGCTTTTTATTATTATTTTTTTTTAATTTTATTTTATTTTTAAACTTTACATAATTGTATTAGTTTTGCCAAATATCAAAATGAATCCGCCACAGGTATACATGTGTTCCCCATCCTGAACCCTCCTCCCTCCTCCCTCCTCGTACCACCCCATTCCATCCCTCTGGGTTGTCCCAGTGCACCAGCCCCAAGCATCCAGTATCGTGCATCGAACCTGGACTGGCAACTCTTTGCATACATGATATTTTACATGTTTCAGTGCCATTCTCCCAAATCTTCCCACCCTCTCCCTCTCTCACAGAGGTAAATGTCTTATTCATCCACAGTAGTTAATGTAGTCACTAGATGTAGTTCTCATTGTTTCAGTGTTTCTTCCAGGTGGATGCTTGTTCTCTGGCAAAAACAAAACAAACAAACTAAAAAGAGCAAACAAAAATAGAAGCACATACACATAAAAACCAAACACAAATGAAAGCTTGCATATAAATTATTTTAGAAAGCAAATGGCTGTAATTATAAGAACAGACACTTTTTTTTTTTTTTTTGAAAACTCAAGTTTATCTTCCTCTGTTAAAGAGATGTATGGGGAACACATGTATACCTGTGGCGGATTCATTCCGATATTTGGCAAAACTAATACAATTTTGTAAAGTTTAAAAAAAAAAAAAAGAGAGATGTACTAGAACAGAGAAAAGACACATGAACCTCAGAAAAGGGACCCTTGAATTGGAAGCAAATTCTAAGGAAAAATAACAATGGGAAATAGCTCTAGGCACTGGAGGATTCTGTAATATTTAACTGTGGATTTAACACCTACTTTAAAGTAGATTTAACACCTACTTTATTTTCGTATTTGATTTTCACATACAGATTTAATGAACAGACAGGTTGAATTGAAAGTTAACAGGGCTTGATTTTGAGAAAGAATGTTCTAACCTTTCCTGACCAATTCATTTTTTTTTTTTCCTGTTCACTGTTATCTAGCCTTCTACACTGTACAGTCAGTCCCATAATATAAGATATCATCCTGTTCTAAAATGCAACCACCAAGGAAAAATGGCTCTTTGTGCTTTATGATTTCTTTATTGTTTAGCTTGAATGATTTTTTTCAAAAAAAATCTCTTCTGTTGAAGTGAAGTGAATGTTGCTCAGTCGTCTCCAACTCTTTAAGACCTCATGGACTATACAGTCCATGGAATTCTCTAGGCCAGAATACTGAAGTTGGTAGCCTTTCCCTTCTCCAGGAGATCTTCCCAACCCAGAGATTGAACCCAGGTCTCCTGCATTGCAGGCAGATTCTTTACCAACTGAGCTGTCAGGGAAGCCCTTTCTGTTGGAAATATGACAACTTTTTTCATAGACTTATATGAGGAGTTCAAAAATTCCAATAACACAAAAGAAGTGCATTATGACTTCTAGATTAATACAATCAATATTGCTCATTCTTTAGAGTAACTTTACTTAAAATTGAGACTTTTTTGTTTTCACTTGCTAAATCATTAAGAAATAAATGCTATGATGATCTCAGAATGTCAAAATTGGCCAAGGTAATGCTCCTAGAAGACACCTACATTTTTAATGGGGTCTGGAAGAGAAATAAGCAAATCTCCACATATATCCAAATTAAATTATTGTAGAATTCTGTTGAGAACAAGTTAGCCATTAGCTCCATATTTTACTATGAGAGAGCTGCTTTATGATTCCAGTCTTATGGTCTTTATCTTTAAAATACAAGTAGTAGCTATTGATGATACAGCATGATTGCTGGGAGAAATATCAACAGCCTCAGATATGCAGATGATAACACTCTAAGGGCAGAAAGTAAGAGGAACTAAAGAGTCTCTTGATGAATATGAAAGAGGAGAGTGAAAAAGCTAACTTGAAACTCAACATTCAAAAAACTAAGATCGTGATATCCAGTTTCATCACTTCATGGAAAATGGTGGAAGCAGTGAGAGATTTTCTTTTCTTGAGCTCCAAAATCACTGTGAACAGTGACTGTAGCCTTGGAATTAGAAGAAACTTGCTCCTTGAAAGGAAAGCTATGATCAACTTAGAAAACGTATTAAAAACAGACATCACTTTGCCAACAAAGGTGCATAAAGTCAAAACTTTGGTTTTCCAGTAGTCATGTGTGGATGTGAGAGTTGGGCCATAAAGAAGGCTGAGTGCCAAAGAGTTGATGCTTTTGAATTTTCGTGCTGGAGAAAACTCTTGAAAGTCTCTTGGATGGCAAGGAGATCAAACCAGTCAATCATAAAGGAAATCAACCTTGAATATTCATTGGAAGGGATGAAGCTCCAATATTTTGGACATGTTTTACAAACAGCTGTCTCATTGAGTTCAGTTCAGTCACTCTGTCATGTCCGACCCTGTGACCCCATGAATCACAGCACCCCAGGCCTCCCTGTCCATCACCAACTCCCGGAGTTCACTCAAACTCATGTCCAGCGAGTCAGTGATGCCATCCAGCCATCTCATCCTCTGTCGTCTCTTTCTCCTCCTGCCCCAATCCCTCCCAGCATCAGGGTCTTTTCCAATGAGTCAACACTTCACATGAGATGGCCAAAGAATTGGAGTTTCAGCTTTAGCATCAGTCCTTCCAATGAACACCCAGGATTGATCTCCTTTAGGATGGACTGGTTGGATCTCCTTGCAGTCCAAGGGACTCTCAAGAGTCTTCTCCAACACCACAGTTCAAAAGCATCAATTCTTCGGCGCTCAGCCTTCTTCACAGTCCAACTCTCACATCCATACATGACCACTGGGAAAACCATAGCCTTGACTAGATGGAACTTTGTTGGCAAAGTAATATCTCTGCTTTTCAATATACTATCTAGATTGGTCATAACTTTCCTTCCAAGGAGTAAACGTCTTTTAGTTTCATGGCTGCAATCAAAATCTGCAGTGATTTTGGAGTCCCCAAAAATAAAGTCTGACACTGTTTCCACTGTTTCCCCATCTATTTCCCATGAAGTGATGGGACCAGATGCCATGATCTTCATTTTTCTGAATGTTGAGCTTTAAGCCAACTTTTTCACTCTCCTCTTTCACTTTCAGCAAGAGGCTTTTGAGTTCCTCTTCACTTTCTGCCATAAAGGTGGTGTCATCTGCATATCTGAGGTTATTGATATTTCTCCCAGAAACCTTGATTCCAGCTTGTGCTTCTTCCAGAACAGCATTTCTCATGATGTACTCTGCATATAAGTGAAATAAACAGGGTGACAATATACAGCCTTGACATAATCATTTTCCTATTTGGAACCAGTCTGTTGTTCCATGTCCAGTTCTAACTGTTGCTTCTTGTCCTTCATACAGGTTTCTCAAAAGGCAGATCAGGTGGTCTGGTATTCCCATCTCTTTCAGAATTTTCCACAGTTTATTGTGATCCATAGTCAAAGGCTTTGGCATAGTCAATAAAGCAGAAATAGATGTTTTTCTTGAACTCTCTTGCTTTTTCCATGATCCAGCGGATGTTGGTAATTTGATCTCTGGTTCCTCTGCCTTTTCTAAAACCAGCTTGAACGTCTGGAAGTTCTCTGTTCATGTACTGCTGAAGCCTGGCTTGGAGAATTTTGAACATTGCATTACTAGCATGTGAAATGAGTGCAATTGTGCTGTAGTTTGAGCATTCTTTGGCATTGCCTTTCTTTGGGATTGGAATGAAAACTGACCTTTCCAGTCCTGTGGCCACTGCTGAGTTTTCCAAATTTACTGGCATTTTGAGTACAGCACTTTCACAGCACCATCTTTCAGGATTTGAAACAGCTCAACTGGAATTGCATCACCTCCACTAGCTTTGTTCGTAGTGATGCTTTCTAAGGCCCACTTGACTTCACATTCCAGGATGTCTGGCTCTAGATCAGTGATCACACCATTGTGATTATCTGGGTCATGAAGATCTTTTTTGTACAGTTCTTCTGTGTATTCTTGCCATCTCTTCTTAATATCTTCTGCTTCTGTTAGGTCCATACCATTTCTGTCCTTTATCGAGCCCACATTTGCATGAAATATTCCCTTGGTATCTCTACATTTCTTAAAGACATTTCTAGTCTTTCCCATTCTGTTGTTTTCCTCTATCTTTTTTTTTTAATTTTATTTTATTTTTAAACTTTACATAATTGTATTAGTTTTGCCAAATATCAAAATGAATCCGCCACAGGTATACATGTTGCGTTGATCACTGAAGAAGGCTTCCTTATCTCTCCTTGCTATTCTTTTGAACTCTGCATTCAGATGCGTATATCTTTCCTTTTCTCCTTTACTTTTCACTTCTCTTCTTCTCACAGCTATATGTAAGGCCTTCTCAGACAGCCATTTTGCTTTTTTGCATTTCTTTTCCATGGGAATGGTCTTCATCCCTGTCTCCTGTTCAATGTCATGAGCTTCCGTCCATAGTTCATCAGGCACTCTATCTATCAGATCTAGCCCCTTAAATCTATTTCTCACTTCCACTGTATAATCATAAGGGATTTGATTTATGTCATACCTGAATGCTCTAGTGGTTTTCTCCACTTTCTTAAATTTAAGTCTGAATTTGGCAATAAGGAGTTCATGATCTGAGCCACAGTCAGCTCCTGGTCTTGTTTTTGCTGACTGTATACAGCGTCTCCATCTTTGACTACAAAGAATATCATCAATCTGATTTCTGTGTTGACCATCTGGTGATGTCCATGTGTAGAGTCTTCTCTTGTGTTGTTGGAAGAGAGTGTGTGTTATGACCAGTGCATTCTCTTGGCAAAACTCTATTAGCCTTTTCCCTGCTTCATTCTGCACTCCAAGGCCAAATTTGCCTGTTACCCCAGGTGTTTCTTGACTTCCTACTTTTGAATTCCAGTCCCCTATAATGAAAAATACATCTTTTTGGGTGTTAGTTGTAAAAGGTCTTGTAGGTCTTCATAGAACCATTCAACTTCAGCTTCTTCAGGGTTACTAGTTGGGGCATAGACTTGGATCACCGTGATGTTGAATGGTTTGCCTTGGAAATGAACAGAGATCCTTCTGTTGTTTTTGAGATTGCATCCAAGTACTGCATTTTGGACTCTTTTGTTGACCATAATGGCTACTCCATTTCTCCTAAGGGATTCCTGCCTGCATTAGTAGATATAATGGTCATCTGAGTTGAATTCACCCATTCCAGTCCATTTTAGTTCGCTGTTTCCTGGAATGTCAACGTTCACTCTTGCCATCTCCTGTTTGACCACTTCCAATTTGCCTTGATTCATGGACCTGACATTCCAGGTTCCTATGCAATATTGCTCTTTACAGCATCAGACCTTGCTTCTATCACCAGTCACATCCACAGCTGGGTATTGTTTTTGCTTTCACTCCATCCCTTCATTCTTTCTGGAGTTATTTCACCACCGATCTCCAGTAGCATATTTGGCACCTACCGACCCGGGGAGTTCCCCTTTCAGTATCCTATTATTTTGCCTTTTCATACTGTTCATGGGGTTCTCAAGGCAAGACTACTGAAGTGGTTTGCCATTCCTTTCTCCAGTGGACCATGTTCTGTCAGACCTCTCCACCATGACCCTCCCATCTTGGTTGGCCTGTGGGGCATGGCTTAGTTTCACTGAGTTAGAGAAGGCTGTGGCCCGTGTAACCAGATTGGCTAGTTTTCTGTGATTATGGTTTCAGTGTGTCTGCCCTCTGATGCCCTCTCGCAACACCTACCATCTTACTTGGGTTTCTCTTACCTTGGAGGAGGGGTATATCCTCATGGCCGCCCGTCCTGACCTTGGACATGGAGTAGCTCCTCTCAGCCCTCCTGTGCCAGTGCAGCCACCGCTCCTTGGATGTGGGATTGCTCCTCTCTGGAAAAGACCCTAATGCTGAGAAAGACTGAAAGCAAAAGGAGAAGGAGGCAGCAGAGAGTAAGTTGGTTGTAACATTACCAACTCAATGGACATGAATTTGAGCACACTCCAGGAAATATTGAAGGACCAGGAAGCTGGCGTGCTGTAGGAGTTAGACATGATTTCACAATTGAAAAGCAACAAAAACAACCACAGGCCTTTATATCATCATCATTATGATCATCATCATTCTTGAATGATAGTCTTCTACTTGTTTTTGTCACTATTAAATACTTTAAGAGAAGCAAGAATACAAGCATTTGTTCAGGGAGCTTTCTTGTATTTTCCACTATGGAAGGCAATAAGAACTGTCAAGTGAATAGCTCACAGCAAGCTGATACCCTATTTGTGGTGGTCGGGGTTTAGTTGCTAACTCATATTTGATTCTTGCGACCCCATGGACTGTAGCCTGCCAAGCTCCTCTGTCCATGAGATTTCACAGGCAAGAATAATGGAGTGGGTTGCCATTTCCTCTTCCAGAGGATACTCCTGATCCAGGGATCGAACTCTGCTCTCCTGCACGCAGGCAGATTCCTTAGCAACTGAGCCACCAGAGAAACCTATTTGTATGGATGCTTATAGCCCCAATTATTTGAATAGTTCAAGGTATTTCACTAAGAAAATTAATAATTAAAGTAGCAATTTTGAGGAACTTTCAATATAAGCAAATTTGTTCTATTGAGAGAGGTCTTAGGAAATAATTGCTAGATACTCTCATTTCATATTATTGATAAGAGAATTTTAATATAAAATACTCATTGGTTTAATATGTTAATGAAGATTGCATTGCCAGATATATCTAAAGGATACGACCCAGAGGGATGGTATGGAGAGGGAGGAGGGAGGAGGGTTCAGGATGGGGAACACATATATACCTGTGGCGGATTCATTTTGATATATGGCAAAACTAATACAATATTGTAAAGTTAAAAAATAAAATAAAATATAAAAAAATAAATAAATTTATATCAAAAAATAGAAAAAAAAAGAAAGAGATTATTTTAATTAAACTATTAGAACTCTCCTCTATGTGAGTCAGAATGTATGTGTATGTGTCTGTGTATGTGTGTGGCTTCCCTGGTGGCTCAGATGGTAAAGAACCCGCTTGCAATGCAATAGATCTGTGTTCAATCCCTGGGTCTGGAAGGTGCCCTAGAGAAGGGAATGGCAACCTACTCCAGTATTCTTGCCTGGAAATTTCATGGACAGAGGATACTGGGGATCTACAGTCCTTGGGATCACAAAGAGTCAGACATGATTAAGCTACTAAGCATGTACAAGTGTGTGTGTGTTGATTTCATTTTTGTTTAAAGTAAGTCCACTCTTAATTTTCCTATGTGTGTGTGTGCATCATTCTTCCATTCTTTTTTTCCCTCTCTCTGGATATATTCAATACTATTTTTTATTATTATTATTATTTGTGGGATCTAAGAATATTAGTCTAGATACACATTTTGGAGTTTCTTAAAAACTTAAAGCAAATTTATTATGTTGCATTTCTTTTGCTTAAAAAAGTAATATACATTAAAAAATTATTTAGCTGGTTATGGGAGTCATTGTCTTGTTCACTAGTTACTAGCTGAGAAAAGAGGTCTTTCTAAATAAGAAGACTACTTGCAAGTATGTTCTATAGAGTCATTGTACTTTATAGCTTATATACTCTTAAAATTATATTAATATTTTTTTTGTATAGTATTCTTTTCAAATATGTGAATCTTTGGATGAGTTGGCATTATGTAATTCTATTAATTAAAAAATTGCTGTCTCCTTCTATACTTTATTAGGTAAAAATCAATGTTAACCCAATATTCTAATGTATGTAATACCAAAATTAAACTTCTTTTATCATTTAATGGGAAATAGATGGGGAAACAGTGGAAACAGTGTCATATTTTATTTTTCTGGGCTCCAAAATCACTGCAGATGGTGACTGCAGCCATGAAATTAAAAGACACTTACTCCTTGGAAGGAAACTTATGACCAACCCAGATAGCATATTCAAAGGCAGAGACATTACTTTGCCAACAAAGGTTCGTCTAGTCAAGGCTGTTCTTTTACATTGTAGAACATACAAGTGATTTTGATAATGTGTGTAATATGTCTATTTATCTTTCTTGCCACTTTAACACTTGTAAAATTGATATAAAATTTTGGTTTGGCCAAAAATTTTATTCAGGCTTTTCCTGCTATCTTATAGGAAACCCAAATGAACTCTTTGGCCAACCCAATAAGTGCTCACAAAAATAAAGAATTAAAAAGTTTGTGATTTTCTTTACTTCTAGTTTTATCTGTGTCTCTGGAAAATATAAAAATGGATTGTTTGTTTGTTTGTTTTGCCAAGCCATGTGTCTTGTGGTATCTTTGTTCACTAGCCGGGGATCAAACCTGTGAACTTGGCAGTGAAAGCACAGAATTCTAAAAACTGGACTGTCAGGGAATTCATGCAAATATGTTTTAAACAGTTGCTTTCATCTCATGGATTTGGTTTCTTGGTTAGGACTAAGGAAGTTATGTGTAGGATTACTGAGACATTTCAGAGTCTATTGATGTTACTACTTCATGCCTTCCTTAGCAGACTACTCTATATATTTTATGCTACCTGTACTTAAAAGCTTCTAAGTGAAAGTGAAGTCACTCAGTCATGTCCGACTCTTTGTGACCCCATGGGCTGTAGCCTAGAAGACTTCTCCATCCATGGGATTTTCCAGGCAAGAGTACTGGAGTGGGTTGCCATTTCCTTCTCCAGGGGATCTTTCCCACTCAGGGATCGAACCCAGGTCTCCCTCATTGTAGGCAGACGCTTTACTATCTGAAAGACCAGGGATGGTGGTAAAAACTTCTATGTAACTGCTAACTCAAGAAATAATTCCAACCAACATCTAAAATCCAAACACCTGTATCTTAACTGGTCCTTAAGTGTCTTAGCTTCCAAATGTTCCTCCTTACCCTTTATTCCTAAATGTAAATTAAGTAGTCAATCGATGTTAAACTAAGGTATAGTCTTCCTGTTCCTACATGATAAACATAGCTCATTTTCCCTACACTTTCTAACAGTGAATAGTGAACAACTCTCAGAGCAAAGCTAACCTTTGAGTGAACCCCACCCATATCACCCTTATAAAACCTGTCAGCTACTAGCTCTCTGCAGAACACTCATTTTAAGCTGCTTACATATTGCAACATTTATAATAAATGCTTGGGTTAAATATTTCTTTTTTCTTCTTCTTCTTCTTTTTGCTTGATAATTACCTCACAATGTTATTGTAAATGTAAAATATGTATGTGCTTAGTCGCTCAGTCGTGTCCGACTCTTTGCAGCCCCATAGACTGTAGCCCACCAGGCTCCTCTGTCCATGGGGATTCTCCAGGCAAGAATAGTGGAGTGGGTTGCCATGTCTTCCTCCATGGGATCTTCCCAACACAAGGATCAAACCCAGGTCTCCCACATTGCAGGCGGATTCTTTACCATCTGAGCCACCAAGGAAGCCTGAAAGTCATTCAGTCATGGCAACTCCATGGGTTATAACCTACCAGGCTCCTCTGTCCATGGAATTCTCCAGGCAAGAATACTGGAGTGGATAGCCATTCCCTTCTCCAGAAATTTTCCTAACCCAGGAATTGAACCCAGGTCTCCCACATTGCAGGTGGATTCTTTACCATCTGAATCACCAGGGAAGCCCAAAATATGTGGGCAAATTATTTATCACAGAATAGGCTTCATAGCATATCTTCCATAAATAGTAGTAGCATAGCTGCTGCCAATAATTAAGACATTTATAGCCTGACTTCTTTGGATGATTATGATACTGATTAAGTCTAGGAAAGGTAACATTAAATAACTGGGTAGCAACTCAGAAAAATCAAAATGGAAAAGAGAACTTTTGAGAATAGATGAAACCCCAAAAGGGGCAACATTGTCAGCAGTAAATTGAAATGCAAAATAGCAGATTACTTTAGAGATTTCAAATTATTATTTTCATTAGTAGCGTCATGGTCTTACAGATTTCAAGTCATTGTTTCTTAACTAACGCATCTTCAGATTGCTTGCAGAGTGAATTTATAGGCTTCTTTTTAGAGATTTCTATGTCAAACTTCTAGAAACAAATCAGGTCATTTCCTGCCATATAAACCTCTGACATTAACATAGAACTAATAGCAGAACAATGTTTTCCCTCCCTATAAGAGGGAAAGTCTAAAAATGTGTAGTTTTGTCCCTTGATACCAAGTTTTATAGTATTAAGTGAAGGACTTCTGCATTTTTGACAAAATACTTAGATTCAGAGAAAGGATTCATTTTTAAGAACTGAAGTAGTATGTGAAATTCCAAAACACTGAAAGGCCAACCTTGCCTTAAGGGCACAGACCCATTAGCACTTGTTCAGGGTCCTGTCTTCTTCTCAGGAGAAGATTAAACTTGGCAAATAAAAAAATCTGTGGTCATTAATTTTTTGCATTTGTAAGAGAAGTTCCTTCTGAACTTTATTCTTAACCCAATCCACTTGAGATACAGATTTCTTAAGTGAGTTGACCTCTAGTCTTCCAGTCAGAGTCTTTATAGAACTGTATACTAGTTCACATTTTAGAGAGGCTTGATTTATTCTTAGTGGAGTTCCCTCTTGACTTCAAGAGATAAAGAGGGTTAAATTTTCCCAGGGCAAGCCGTTTCTAAAGGATATCATTTTGTAATATGATTGTCCAAACTTTTACTAGGAATTGTTTCCCATATCTCTTTGTATTATGACTCATATTTCTACATGATTCAATTATTCCAATTACTTGGATAAAGTTATTTAAATTTACTATTATAAAATCTATGCTTGCACCATATTAAACAATAAAATATGTGTTTGTTTATCATATATGTAATACATTTTGTTTAGGTTTTGTGATGCCAACAATTGTTCTTAGCTTCTCTCTCGTGTGTGTGTGGTCAGTCACTCTGTTGTATCCAACTCTTTGTGATCCTATGGACTGTAGCTTGCCAGGCTTCTCTGTCTGTGAGATTTTCCAGGCAAGAAGACTGGAGTAGGTTGCCATTTCCTTTTCCCAATCCAGGGATTGAACCTGCGTCTCTTGTGTCTCTTGCATTGACTGGCAGAGTCTTTACTACTGAGCCACCTGGGAAGCCCCTCTCTCTTACATGAATTTAATTAAATGCCTCCTTTTTTTGCTAAATGCATGCTATTCTTGCACTGAAATATTGAGGTTTTTTTTTTTTTTTTTTTTTTTTTTTTTTTTTTTTTTTTGCCCTCTCTATCTTGAATGTAGGCTAACCTTAGTAACTTGCTTGACCAATCGATCAGTAGAAGGACAGTGTAGTTAGGTCTTAAGAAGTTTCACAACTTCTGCCTGGAACTTTCAGATTTTTTTTTTTTTTCCCTAGAAGAAACTTGTACTAAGAAGCCTAAGTGAGCATGCAAAAAGTTGGAATAACTCAGGTCAGGTGGGGAAGCTAAGGAACATCAAAGCATTAAACAATTGCATTTTAAAAAACAATCTTAAGTGGCTCCTTTAGCCTTAGCCACATTAGCTAATGTTTTTTGAATCAGAGATAAATTTCCCATTAAAAGCCATTCCTAATTCTTGAGTCACAAAATTATGAGCAAAATAACATAGTTATATTAAGTTACTAAATTTTGGAGTAGGTTTAATGAAACTGAAAGAGAATCTGGTAGGAGAAATTAGTTTGATTCTACAACAAAAACTTAAAGCAAATTGCATTGCTTTGAGATGGTTAGTCAAAAATTAGAAACATTTTGAGGATACTTTTGATGATTAGTTTGAAGGTAAGGGGATTTTATTGGAGGTTGGAGAAAGGGGACTTTAATATATAGTAGAAGAAATTTTGGCAATACTGTCACCTGTGGTAGTATGGAAGAAGAAAGGGTAGATAATTAACTTTTGTTCTGATTGGGGAAATTTTCAAGCAGTATCTAGAATGTTCTACTTGCCTCTTCAAGATGGCTATGGTAAAATAGAGAGTGGAGATTAATTGTAAAAAGAATTGTTCAGTTTTTGAGTAGAATTTAGAGAAATGTGAAGGATTCATGACTTTTTGATTTCAGAAATAAAACCATTTTTAATTTCAAGTACCTCTTAACTAAAGATTCCCAAGGTAAGAAATGGTCTCAAGGAAAGAATCAAATCCAGTGTGGCACCTATAAAAGCAAGATTCAGGGTCAATTTCACAATGGAATGGCTCTAAAATACTGTGTTGATACCTCAAAAAGATTTAAAGTCATAACTATTAGGTCTTCTAAGAGTCTTACAAGAGTGTTCTGAGACTACTTCTTCCAGAAAAGAGTGCCTCTAAGAATCTTAAGGGCATACCGTATTGACCATTTCAGCTAAATAAAAATATTTTTCACCTCTCAGTTGAGTCCCACTCTTTGCGACCCAATGTACTGCAGCACACCAGGCTTCTCTGTCTTTTATCATCTCCTGGAGATTGCTCAAACTCATATCCATTGAGTCCATGATGTGATCCAACCATCTCATCCTCTGTTGCCCAATTCTCCTCCTGCCTTCAACCTTCCCCAGCATCAGGGTCTTTTCTAATAAGTCAGTGCTTCACATCAGATGGCCAAAATATTGGAGCTTCAGTTTCAGCATCAGTCCTTCCAATGAATATTAAGGGTTGATTTCCTTTAGGATTGACTGATTTGATCTCCTTGCTGCTTAAGAGACTCTCAAGAGTCTTCTCCAACACCACAGTTCAAAAGCATTAATTCATTGGTGCTCAGTTTTCTATATGGTCCAACTCTCACATCCATACATGACTACTGGAAAAATGATAGGTTTGACTATATGGACTTTTGTCAGCAAAGTGATGTCTCTACTTTTTAATATGCTGTCTAGGTTAGTCATAGTTTTTCTTCCAAGGAGCAAGTGTGTTTTAATTTCATGGCTGCAGTCACCACCTGCAGAGATTTTGGAGACCAAGAAAGTTAAGTCTGTCACTGTTTCCATTGTTTCCCCATTTATTTGCCATGAAGTTATGGGACTGGATGTCATGGTCTTAGTTTTTTTGAAAGTTGAAGAATCTTAAAGGGATATAATACATAGCAACTTGACTTTTGAGCCAAGGTACAGCAGGGCTTATCTTGGAAGAAATATTGATATGATTTTCATATAGTGGAATGGATTAAAATCTGATACATATAAACTCACAAGTCTTAGATGTTATATCAGCTTAGACTGAAAGGAACAGAAATAATGTAAAATGCAAAGAAATGTTTGAGGTCTTAAACTGCAAGAAATGGTTTGAAAAGCTTATTTCATTATGAACATAGTTTGTGGTTTACTAGTTGGATAATTCAGAGAAGGCAATGGCACCCCACTCCAGTACTCTTGCCTGGAAAATCCCATGGACGGAGGAGCCTGGTAGGCTGCAGTCCATGGGGTTGCTAGGAGTAGGACACGACTGAGCGACTTCACTTTCACTTTTCACTTTCATGCATTGGAGAAGGAAATGGCAATCCACTCCAGTGTTCTTGCCTGGGGAATCCCAGGGACAGGGGAGCATGGTGGCTGCCGTCTATGGGGTCACACAGAGTCGGACACAACCGAAGTGACTTAGCAGTAGCAGTAGCAGTATTTCTTATGGAAAAGAGAGACAGAGCCAGGACTTCAGAATGTAGAATAGAGAGAGAAAATTATTGCCAAAGACCTCATTGTGAAATTGGAGACATGGATCAAGTTGAAGTCACTATACAGGATAAAATAGCCTCTTTACTATGGAGGAATAGAAAGAGGCTAATATACACAGAGATATCAACTGAGAGAAGAAGCCATCTTGAATATGAATAATTTAGACCTAGTCGTGCTACCTGATGCCACGTGAGTTAGGACAAATTGGCTCACTGAACCCTCTCTAATTGCTGGATCCACAAAATTGTAAGTAAAGTAATATAGTTATTTTAACCCACTTCAGATTTGGAGTAATTTATTATACATCAGTAGACAAATATGTAAATGAAGCTTGTCTTTCTGTACTACATTTCATACAATTAGTAAGAATTTGAATTAATCTAGATTTTCTCTTTTGAATCAGTAGAATACAGGACATTTAAAAAATCATAACTACAATCCTTAATACCCTTCGGGGCTTCACTGCATAAGCAAAGTTAATTATTATATGTTTTCAAAAAAATTAGAATTAAATAAATGAGCTCCTTGAACTTCTGCCTTTGAGAGGATATTTTTGTCATATTTATTGATTTTTAATTCTTATCATCCTAAATATAGACTTTTTGATATGTTGTTTTGAAACATAGCAATCATCCATTACAGGAATTCAGTGGTTACTCTGTTTCAGGCACAGTTTTAAGTGCATTTTATGTAGAATAACATGTTGGAATTACTATGGTTGACAATTGAGTTCCTTGGGTTAGATTAGCAAGATAAATGTTTATAAGGTACTTATCTTGGGATCAACATCTCTTAAAGGAAGAAAGATGACAAAAAAGTGAAGAGAAGGAGCTGACTTCTGATGCAGTTCCACCAGCACTTGGTCTGTAACATGGAGAACTCTGAGTTGATTTACTTTAGTCAGATCATCCAGTATTTTAAGAACCATTTGTAACTATTTATTCTAGTTATTTATGAATTCTCAATTAATTTGATGAGTCCAAACAACATAAAACTTATCAAAAATTGATAAATCCTTACTCAAAAAAGAAAAAGAATTATGGAATAGTGTCCTTCAGAATCACAAGTGCAAAGGTCTATAAGAATATAAGCAAAAAAAACCCAGAAATATTTAAAGGATAATATATCATGACTAAGTTGAGTTTCTTTCAAAGTATTCAACTGAAAATAATGATTAAATATTATATTTGAGATTTTTACAATATCTTCAATATAGTATTTTCCAAATTTTTAATTTTTTGTAAAATTGCTTTCAGTGTTAAAAATTGACAACCTATTTATAAGAAGTTTGAATTTATTATCAATTTTCTACAATTTTTTAATTTAAGAAAAATTAATGAAATTCTCTCTAAAAATTTTTTTGGACATTTGAAAGGTATTACATTTAAAATTTATCACCACTTTTCATTTTCAGATACTTTACAGCTATTATGAGTACAGAGTTCATTCTTCTGCATAAAAATAAAGTTGAAAAGACAGTCATGGGCATAATATGCTTATTTCATTGATTTTTTCCCTCAGTTTTATTGAGATATAATTAACATATAAGACTGAATTTAAGGTTAATGATTTGATTTACATACATCATAAAATTATTATCACAGTAAGTTTAATGAACACTCATCATTTTATATAGAGAAGTAAAAAGATTTTTTTTTTCCCTTTTCCTAAGAGCTCTTAGGAGTTACTCTCTTCCTAACTTCCATATATAACATAAAGCAGTGTTAACTTTATTAATCATGTAAATTATATCCCTTATCCCTACTATTTATTTTATAACTGGAAATTTATAACTCTTGATTGCCTTCATCCAATTCGCATTCTTCCCCAATCCATGACTCTGGTAAACACACATCTGATCTCTTTTCCTATGAGTTGAGTATATTCCCTATATTATTCTTGTCACAACTCTGACTCATTTATTTTGCTATTGTAATTCTGTACTTATTCCCCTTCACTTTTTTCCTTCCTTCTCCTATTCCAATACTTCTGGCAATCAACTGCTTATTCTCTGTATTTTAACTTTCTCTTTGTCATGTTTATCAGTTTATTTTTTTTTAAGATTTCACATATAAGTGATACCATAAAGTATTTGTCTTTTTCTGTCTGATTTATTTCAGTTATCAATATATCCTATAGGTACATTCATGTTGGGACAAATGTCACAATTTCATTTCTCATTCTTTTTATGGTTAATATTGTTTTACATATATAAATGCATGTATTTATACATGTGACTGCAGCCATGAAATTAAAAGACGCTTACTCCTTGGAAGGAAAGTTATGACCAACCTAGATAGCATATTCAAAAGCAGAGACATTACTTTGCCAACAAAAGTCCATCTAGTCAAGGCTATGGCTTTTCCTGTGGTCATGTACAGATGTGAGAGTTGGACTGTGAAGGAAGCTAAGCACCAAAGGACTGATGCTTTTGAACTGTGGTGTTGGAGAAGACTCCTGAGAGTCCCTTGAACGGCAAGAAGATCCAACCAGTCCATTCTGAAGAAGATCAGTCCTGGGATTTCTTTGGAAGGAATGATGCTAAAGCTGAAACTCCAGTACATTGGCCACCTCATGTGAAAAGTTGACTCATTGGAAAAGACTCTGATGCTGGGAGGGATTGGGGACAGGAGGAGAAGGGGACAACAGAGGATGAGATGGCTGGATGGCATCACTGACTTGAAGGACGTGAGTCTGAGTGATCTCTGGGAGCTGGTGATGGACAGGGAGGCCTGGCATGCTGCGATTCATGGGGTCACAAAGAGTCGGACACTACTGAGTGACTGAACTGAACTGAACTGACCTGAACATTCATTCATATATTGATGGGCACTTTGTTAGCTTCCATATCTTGGCTATTTTATATAAAGTTACAATGAACATAAGGGTGAATGTATCTTCTCTAATTAATATTTTTTTTCTTTGCTTAAATACTCAGGAGTGAAATTGCTGGATCATGTGGTAGTTCTATTTTTAACTCTTTGAGGAGTGTCCATAATCTTTTCCAAAGTGGCTGTACCAATTTACATTCTTACCATCAGTGCCTGAGGGTTCCCTTTTACCACATAGATCCAGCACTTAATATTTATTGTGTTTTGAATAAAGCCATATTTTCAGCTGTGAAAGGATATCTCACGGTGGTTTTGATTTTCATTTGCCTGATGATTAATGATTTATACACAGGTGTCTATTGATCATCTCTATGTCTTTCTTGTAGAAGTGTCTGTTTCTTTTTCTTTCTTTTTTTTGGTGTTGAGTGTATGATTTCTTTGGATATTTTATATATTAGCACTTTATTAGAAATATTGTTTGAAAATATATTCTCCCATTCAGTAGTTGGCCTTTATTTTGCTGATAGTTTCTTCACTGTGAAAAAACTTTTAAATTTGATATAGTCCCATTTGTTTATTTTTTGCTTTTTCCTTGCCTATGGAAAAAGCAAGAGAGTTCCAGAAAAACATCTATTTCTGCTTTACTGACAATGCCAAAGCCTTTGACTGTGTGGATCACAATAAACTGTGGAAAATTCTGAAAGAGATGGGAATACCAGACCACCTGACCTGCCTCTTGAGAAATTTGTATGCAGGTCAGGAAGCAACAGTTAGAACTGGACATGGAACAACAGACTGGTTCCAAATAGGAAAAAGAGTACGTCAAGTATGTATATTGTCACCCTACTTATTTAACTTATATGCAGAGTACATCATGAGAAATGCTGGGCTGGAAGAAGCACGAGATGGAATCAAGATTTCTGGGAGAAATATCAATAACCTCAGATATGCAGATGACACCACAGTTATGGCAGAAAGTGAAGAGGAACTAAAAAGCCTTTGAGGAAAGTGAAAGTGGAGGGTGAAAAAGTTGGCTTAAAGCTCAACATTCAGAAAATGAAAATCATGGCATCTGGTCCCATCACTTAATGGGAAATAGATGGGGAAACAGTGGAAACAGTGTCAGACTTTATTTTTGGGGGCTCCAAAATCACTGTAGATGGTGACTGCAGCCATGAAGTTAAAAGATGCTTACTCCTTGGAAGGAAAGTTATGACCACCTAGATAGCATATTCAAAAGCAGAGACATTACTTTACCAACAAAGGTCTGTCTAGTCAAAGCTATGGTTTTTCCTGTGGTCACGTATGGATGTGAGAGTTGGACTGCGAAGAAGGCTGAGCGCCGAAGAATTGATGCTTTTGAATTGTGGTGTTGGAGAAGACTCCTGAGAGTCCCTTGGACTAACCAGTCCATCCTAAAGGAGATCAGTCCTGGGTGTTCTTTGGAAGGAATGATGCTAAAGCTGAAACTCCAGTACTTTGGCCACCTCATGCGAAGAGTTGACTCACTGGAAAAGACTCTGATGCTGGGAGGGATTGGGGGCAGGAAGAGAAGGGGATGACAGAGGATGAGATGGCTGGATGGCATCACTGACTTGATGGATGTGAGTCCGAGTGAACTCTGGGAGTTGGTGATGGACAGGGAGGCCTGGCGTGCTGCAATTCATAGGGTCACAAAGAGTCGGACATGACTGAGTGACTGAATTGAACTGACTGAGTTTTGATACGAATTTTATGATTATTTTAGTTCTATGAAAAATGCCACTGGTATTTTGATATGGATTCCACTGAATTTGTAGATTGTCTTGTATATTATGGTCATTTTAACAATATTAATTCTTCCAGTCCACAAGCACAGTTTATCTTTCTGCTTGTGTCATCATCACTTTCTTTCATCACTGTCTTAGTTTTCCAAGTGCAGGTCTTTTGTCTTCTTAGTTAGATTTATTCCTAGGTATTTTATTATTTTGAAGTATTGTTAATTTAATATTCTTAGTTTCTCTGATTGTTTGTTGTCAGTGTACAAAAATGCAGTGTTTTCTGTATATTAATTTTGTATCCTAAAACTTTACCAAGTTTATTGATGAGTCCCAGTAGTTTTTTGATAACATCTTGAGGATTTTTCTGTGTATAGTATGTCTTTTACAAACAGTGACAGTTTTATTTCTTCCTTCTGATCTGGATTAATTTTATTTTGTTCATTTTTTTTTTTTCTGATTACTCTGTCTAGAATGTCCAATACTATGTCAAATAAAAGTGATTAGAATGGCCATCCTTAAAGCTTGTGTAAGCCCACTGGGTAGAGTGGAGACTCAAAATTTATCAGGGCCAATTGGCAGGCCAATTGACCAATTCTGGCTCATTGGCAG
Source organism: Bubalus kerabau (assembly GCF_029407905.1). NCBI lineage: Eukaryota > Metazoa > Chordata > Mammalia > Artiodactyla > Bovidae > Bubalus > Bubalus kerabau. The sequence continues at coordinate 78,673,882 of NC_073625.1, read as the reverse complement.
GTAGATCTGGTTTCCAGGGTCTCTGCCTGGAGGGTCTTGAAGGTCTCAGAGTTAGTATGTTAGCTTATTGATGGGTGCTCCCAGGGCTCAGAGGTTCCTGAGGTTGATACCTACCCACTGTTGGGTGAGTTTGTCCCTAGGGCTAGCAGTAGTCCACTAGTGGGCAGGACTGTGTTCCAGGGTCTCTGACTTTAGGGCCCTGCATTTGCAGAGTTAGTGCCAGTACAGTAGTGTGTGGGGCCTGGACCTGGGCCTTCTGGTGCTCAGAGCCAGGTCTTAGGGTAGCTGTGGGCTCAGCGGTCTTAAAGCATATAGCTTTCTGACGAGTAAGCCTGTATCTCCACCAATCTAGTTGGTTGGCTTGAGGGGTCTCATTATTAGTGCAGTCATGCTGGTTGATATGGCTAGGTCCCAGTGAAAAGCTAACTAGAGGGAGGATTCCAAAATATACCCAGGTGTGGATGTAACTGGTGATAGAAGCAAGGTCCGATGCTGTAAAGAGCAATATTGCATAGGAACCTGGAATGTCAGGTCCATGAATCAAGGCAAATTGGAAGTGGTCAAACAAGACATGGCAAGAGTGAATGCCGACATTCTAGGAATCAGCAAACTGAAATGGACTGGAATGGGTGAATTTAACTTAGATGACCATTATATCTACTACTGCGGGCAGGAATCCCTCAGAAGAAATGGAGTGGCTATCATGGTCAACAAAAGAGTCTGAAATGCAGTACTTGGATGCAATCTCAAAAACGACAGAATGATCTCTGTTCATTTCCAAAGCAAAACATTCAATATCACAGTAATCCAAGGCTATGCCCCAACCAGTAACGCTGAAGAAGCTGAAGTTGAATGGTTCTATGAAGACCTACAAGACCTTTTAGAACTAACACCCAAAAAAGATGTCCTTTTCATTATAGGGGACTGGAATGCAAAAGTAGGAAGTCGAGAAACACCTGGAGTAACAGGCACATTTGGCCTTGGAATATGGAATGAAGCAGGGCAAAGACTAATAGAGTTTTGCCAAGAAAATGCACTGGTCATAACAAACACCCTCTTCCAACAACACAAGAGAAGACTCTATACATGGACATCACCAGATGGTCAACACCAAAATCAGATTGATTATATTATTTGCAGCCAAAGATGGAGAAGCTCTATACAGTCAGCAAAAACAAGACCAGGAGCTGACTGTGGCTCAGACCATGAACTCCTTATTGCCAGATTCAGACTGAAATTGAAGAAAGAAGGGAAAACCACTAGACCATTCAGGTATGACCTAAATCAAATCCCTTATGATTATACAGTGGACGTGAGAAATAGATTTAAGGGCCTAGATCTGATAGACAGAGTGCCTGATGAACTATGGAATGAGGTTCATGACATTGTACAGGAGACAGGGATGAAGACCATCCCCATGGAAAAGAAATGCAAAAAAGCAAAATGGCTGTCTGGGGAGGCCTTACAAATAGCTGTGAGAAGAAGAGAAGCCAAAAGCAAAGGAGAAAAGGAAAGATATAAATATCTGAATGCAGAGTTCCAAAGAATAACAAGAACAGATAAGAAAGCCTTATTCAGCAATCAATGCAAAGAAATAGAGGAAAGCAACAGAATGGGAAAGACTAGAGATCTCTTCAAGAAAATCAGAGATACCAAAGGAACATTTCATGCAAAGATGGGCTCGATAAAGGACAGAAATGGTATGGACCTAAAAGAAGCAGAAGATACTAAGAAGAGATGGCAAGAGTACACAGAAGAACTGTACAAAAAAGATTTTCCTGACCCAGATAATCACAATGGTGTGATCACTGACCTGGAGCCAGACATCCTCGAATGTGAAGTCAAGTGGGCCTTAGAAAGCATCACTATGAACAAAGCTAGTAGAGGTGATGCAATTCCAGTTGAGCTATTTCAAATCCTGAAAGAAGATGCTGTGAAAGTGCTGCATTCAATATGCCAGAAAATTTGGAAAACTCAGCAGTGGCCACAGGACTGGAAAGGTCAGTTTTCATTCCAATCCCAAAGAAAGGCAATGCCAAAGAATGCTCAAACTACCGCACAACTGCACTCATCTCACATGCTAGTTAAGTAATGCTCAAAATTCTCCAAGCCAGGCTTCAGCAGTACATGAAAAGTGAACTTCCAGATGTTCAAGCTGGTTTTAGAAAAGGCAGAGGAACCAGAGATCAAATTGCCAACATCTGCTGGATCATCAAAAAAGCAAGAGAGTTCCAGAAAAACATCTATTTCTGCTTTACTGACTATGCCAAAGCCTTTGACTGTGTGGATCACAATAAACTGTGGAAAATTTTGAAAGAGATGGGAATACCAGACGACCTGATCTGCCTCTTGAGAAATTTGTATGCAGGTCAGGAAGCAACAGTTAGAACTGGACATGGAACAACAGACTGGTTCCAAATAGGAAAAGGATTATGTCAAGGCTGCATATTGTCACCCTGTTTATTTAACTTATATGCAGAGTACATCATGAGAAACGCTGGACTGGAAGAAACACAAACTGGAATCAAGATTGCTGGGAGAAATATCAATAACCTCAGATATGCAGATGACACCATCCTTATGGCAGAAAGTGAAGAGGAACTAAAAAGTCTCTTGATGAAAGTGAAAGTGGAGGGTGAAAAAGTTGGCTTAAAGCTCAACATTCAGAAAACGAAGATCATGGCATCTGGTCCCATCACTTCATGGGAAATAGATGGGGAAAGAGTGGAAACAGTGTCAGACTTTATTTTTCTGGGCTCCAAAATCACTGCAGATTTTGACTGCAGCCATGAAATTAAAAGATGCTTATTCCTTGGAAGGAAAGTTATGACCAACCTAGATAGCATATTCAAAAGCAGAGACATTACTTTGCCAACAAAAGTTCATCTTGTCAAGGCTGTGGTTTTTTCTGTGGTCATGTACGGATGTGAGAATTGGACTGTGAAGGAGGCTGAGCACCAAAGAATTGATTATTTTGAACTGTGGTGTTGGAGAAGACTCTTGAGAGTCCCTTGGATGGCAAGGAGATCCAGCCATTCCATTCTGAAGGAGATAAGCCCTGGGATTTCTTTGGAAGGAATGATGCCAAAGCTGAAACTCCAGTACCTTGGCCAACTCATGTGAAGAGTTGACTCACTGGCAAAGACTCTGATTATGGGAGGGATTAGGGGCAAGAGGAGAAGGGGACGACAGAGGATGAGATGGCTGAATGGCATCCCTGACTCGATGGACATGAGTCTGAGTGAACTCCGGGAGTTGGTGATGGACAGGGAGGCCTGGCGTGCTGCAATTCATGTGGTTGCAAAGAGTCGGACATGACTGAGCGACTGATCTGATCTGGACCCCAGTGTCCATATGGTAGAATGAATCCCCCAAAATGGCTGCTTCCAGCATCCCTGTTTCCAGGGTGAACTCCAGCTGCTGCCTCCTGCTTCCCTGGGAGACTCTCTAATATCAGCTGGTAGGTCTGACCCTGACTCCTTTCAAATTACTGTCTCTTCCCTGGGTCCTGGGGTATGTGAGATTCTGTGTACACTTATGGAAAGTGCTATCTATTTCCCTCAATCCTCTGGCTCTCCCAGAAGCAAACCCAAGTGTCCTCAAACCAAAACAGTCTAGGGCTTTGTCGTCTTAGTGCAGGAACCAGGAACTTGGGAGCCTGATAGGAGGATTGAACCCATTGCTGCTTGGGGTGAACCTCTTCAGTTGCAATTATTCTCTCATTTGTGGGTTGCCCACTCAGGGTTATGACTATACCACATTTCTGCCCATTCTACTATCTTGTTTTGTTTCCTTCTTTATATCTTTAGTTGTATATCTTTTCTGCTAACCTTCCAGACTTTCTCACCAGTAGTTGGTCTCTAAATGATCATAAGTTTGATGTGCCCATAGAATGAGATGAGCTCAGGGTCTTTCTACTCCATTGTCAAGGCCCAAAACAATCTTATTATCACTTTCAATTTATTCTAAGTGTTTTTTTTTTTTTTAATTTGCTTTTTTTTTTAATTGAAGGATAATTGCTTTACAGAATTTTGTCGTTTTCTGTCAAACCTCAACATGAAACAGCCATATGTATACATAAGAAAGTGAAAGTGAAAGTACTCAGTCGTGTCCGACTCTTTGCAACCCCATGGACTGTAGCCTACCAGGCTCCTCCCTCCATGGCATTTTCCAGGCAAGAGTACTGGAGTGGGTTACCATTTCCTTCTCCAGTAGGTATACATATATCCCCTCCCTTTTGAACCTCCCTCCCATATCCCTCCCCACCCCACCCCTCTAGGTTGATACAGAGCCTCTGTTTGAGTTTCCTGAGCCATACAGCAAATTTCCATTGGCTATCTATTTTACATATGGTAATGTAAGTTTCTATGTTACTCTTTACATGCATCTCACCTTCTCCTCCCCTCTCCCCATGCCCATAAATTTATTCTCTATGTCTATTTCTCCATTGCTGCCCTGTGAATAAATTTTGGGTACCATTTTTCTAGATTCCATATATGTGGGTTAGAATATGATATTTATCTTTCTCTTTCTGACTCACTTCACTCTGTATAATAGGTTCTAGGTTCATCTACCTCATCAGAATTGACTCAGATGCATTCCTTTTTATGGATGAGCAATTACATTGTGTATATATACCACAATTTCTTTATCCACTCATCATTCTTTCTACATGTTTTTTTAATTGAGGAAATAGTCTATAATTCTGAGTTAACAAAAATAACATAGTACTGTGCTAAGTGGAATATACTCTGTATTCTAATTTAACCCATATTTAAATACATAAAAATTCAGCCAAAATAGTTTAGGCTTTTTACCTCTATTCAGAGAACTTTAAAAAAAAAAAAAAAAAAAAGGTATGTTTTCAACATAAAACTTAATGAATAAGCTTTTTTTTAAAATATTTATTTTCAACATTTTGCCAAATTTAGATGTAGCAAATTTTAGGACTCTCACTAGTATCTTATTCCACTACAGAATATAAGTTTATCCATTAAATATAATATCTTATCAAAGTATTTTTTTCAAAACGTATAATAAGGAGTAAAGATAGAATTTCAGAATTAAACCTTGCACCTTATTTAACATTCATTAACCATTCTAAAGGAGATCAGCCCTGGGTGTTCTTTGGAAGGAATGATGCTAAAGCTGAAACTCCAGTACTTTGGCCACCTCATGCATAGAGTTGACTCATTGGAAAAGACTCTGATGCTGGGAGGGATTTGGGGCAGGAGGAAAAGGTGACGACAGAAGATGAGAGGGCTGGATGGCATCAATGACTCGATGGACGTGAGTCTGAATGAACTCTGGGAGTTGGTGATGGACAGGGAGGCCTGGCGTGCTGCGATTCATGGGGTTGCAAAGAGTCGGACACAACTGAGCAACTGAACTGCACTGAACTGAACCATTCAATTTGTGTCTTCTCTTAGAAATAAATTTTCATAGTAATAAATTTAAATGTACTTTTGTAATATATTCTTTTTACAAGCTTTGTTTTTAATAATTAAAATTCTCTAAAAGCTCCAAAGATGACTTTTCTTGATTGATTTTTCATCAAATTCTTTGAAGATTACAACTTATTTTGAAGCAAATTTGATCAAATGTCAATGATTCATTTATAAAAGGTTTGATAGAATTATAGCCTAATTAAGTTGATTTACAAAATACTTTTTTGAAATTTCAAAGTTTTCTAAAATTCACCTGATGCCAGCTAGCAAAGAGGGCAAATGTGACTTGCCCTGCTAAAGAAATGATGATGATGATTAAACATCAGCTTCATCACAAAAAGTTATGTATTTCAGTGATTCTTGTGTATGTAAATTTTAGCAATTATAGGTTTTATTTCAATTGCTAAGATATCACTGTTCATTTGGATGCAATTATGAATTATTCATTCACATTACCAATTTCAACATTGGCTGCATAGAATTTATAATTTAGAAAAAAATGTTCTTATCATAATTCTGAGTCTCAAAAATATGTTTTGTTAATGTCAATATTTTTCTAATTTCATTACTATGTATATGGTGAATTTTAACTCAATGTACAACTTTTTACCTGAATTTACAAAACTGTTCAAAAGTTGTTCTTTTCCAGTGACCTTCCAAAAATTTTGCTTTTATCCAGTTTATTAAATATCACATTATTATGAGTAATTTCTACCTGTTTTTTCCTTGAAATATCTATTTGTATAAATCTGGCATCATTTAAATGTTTTTGAATTGTTTCTTTTTTTTTTTTTTTTTTGAATTGTTTCTATTACTAATAGAAGCAATCCATAAACTTCCCTGGTGAAAAATTCCCTGGTGACTCAAGTAGTTAAGAAGCTGCCTGCCATGCAGGAGCTATAGCAGATTCAGGTTTGATCACCGGGTCAGGAAGATCCCTTGCAGGAGGAAATGGCAACCCACTCCACTATTCTTGCTTAAAGAATGCCTTGGATAGAGGAGCTGGTGGGCTACAGTCCATGGGATTTCAAAAGGTTAGACACGACTGAAGCAACTTAGAATGCACACACTATTGCTAATGGAAGTGATACTATAATAATCATTTAAGATTTTTAATACTTGAGAGTTGAAAATGAAGAAAATTAGTACAGAAGAAATAACTATTTTATCTAAGAAATAATTCATAATTTAGTGATATAGAAATACACATTCTTGACTGCATATGTTAAGTTACCATTTTTATGTTTTCAAGTCTTGTGCCACACTCATGTTTATTGTGAACTTTGTTTAGAAATAGAAATTGAGTTCTCAATTTTTGTTAGAAAGTCATCTTAAGTTCTTTGAATTACTGATACTGGAAAGCAGATTTTTAAAAATGTCATTAAGTAGTGAAATAAGTAGTTGCAGATTTGTATCATGCATGGAATTAACTAAACTACTATGAAAAGAACATTCAAAGTTTTCCCTATTTACTCTATGGTGGTAGTACTCACTGTACTTCCATATGTCTGATGTATGATCTCTCACATTTCCTACTGACCACACTAACTGGCAACTTGGCTGACTCCTGCATCTCACAAACTATGGCATAAAGCATGGTATAGGTGGCTGGCACAGTTGGTTTAAAGAGACATCCTGCTTCCATGTCCTGGCTATTATAAACAGTGCTGCGATGAACATTAGGGTACATGTGTCTCTTTCCCTTCTGGTTTCCTCAGTGTGTATGCCCAGCAGTGGGATTGCTGGATCATAAGGCAGCTCTATTTCCAGTTTTTTAAGGAATCTCCACACTGTTCTCCATAGTGGCTGTACTAGTTTGCATTCCCACCAACAGTGTAAGAGGGTTCCCTTTTCTCCACACCCTCTCCAGCATTTATTACTTGTAGACTTTTGGATCGCAGCCATTCTGACTGGTGTGAAATGGTACCTCATAGTGGTTTTGATTTGCATTTCTCTGATAATGAGTGATGTTGAGCATCTTTTCATGTGTTTGTTAGCCATCTGTATGTCTTCTTTGGAGAAATGTCTATTTAGTTCTTTGGCCCATTTTTTGATTGGGTCATTTATTTTTCTGGAGTTGAGCTGTAGGAGTTGCTTGTATATTTTTGAGATTAGTTGTTTGTCAATTGCTTCATTTGCTACTATTTTCTCCCATTCTGAAGGCTGTCTTTTCACCTTGCTAATAGTTTCCTTTGATGTGCAGAAGCAACCTAGATGTCCATCAGCAGATGAATGGATAAGAAAGCTATGGTACATATACACAATGGAGTATTACTCAGCCATTAAAAAGAATACATTTGAATCAGTTCAGATGAGGTGGATGAAACTGGAGCCTATTATACAGAGTGAAGTAAGCCAGAAAGAAAAACACCAATACAGTATACTAACGCATATATATGGAATTTAGAAAGATGGTAACAATAACCCTGTGTACGAGACAGCAAAAGAGACACTGATGTATAGAACAGTCTTATGGACTCTGTGGGAGAGGGAGAGGGTGGGAAGATTTGGGAGAATGGCATTGAAACATGTAAAATATCATGTATGCAATGAGTTGCCAGTCCAGGTTCGATGCACGATACTGGATGCTTGGGGCTGGTGCACTGGGACGACCCAGAGGGATGGTATGGGGAGGTAGGAGGGAGGAGGGTTCAGGGTGGGGCACACATGTATAACTGTGGCGGATTCATTTTGATATTTGGCAAAACTAATACAATTATGTAAAGGTTAAAAATAAAATAAAATTTAAAAAAAAGAAAAAAAAATAAAGAGACATCCTGGTTGAATAAATTTCCTACTAGTACACAAGGCTGGAATGAATTTGTTCCAGCTGGCTTATCCTATTCATTTGCATTATTTTTGTCAGCAAGTGTCCTCAGGAAAAAAGTGATGACTTATCTTTGATCATTTTTAATTTAATCATATGTTGAATTGATTCACATGTTGAATTGAATCACATGTTGAATTGAATCACATGTTGAACTCTGTTACTGCACATACTATATATATATATATATATATATATATATATATATATATTACTACATTACATACTACTAGATGATGTTTTGCCAGGCAATGAATAGTTAAAGGTCTGCTGAACTAGTTCTGTCTTATTTTATATAATTCTTCATACCACTACTTTATTTTTTTAAGTGGAAAACCTGGGACAGTTCCTATGGTGGACAGAAGGCTTTTCCAGGAAAACAGAAATAAACTAGGACTTTCCAAAACAAACAGAAAATCTGTTCACACTATTTATGAGAAACCCAAAGAGTCTCTTTAACTATTTGTAAAGCTGTAATATATGAGTCATGAGATTTAGTCTACATATGTTCTCAGAAATTGAGCAAAGGGGAAGGGCTAGGAACTAAGTGGAATTTAGAATTTGGCTAAAGAAATGGAATATTTTCTAACAGTTGGAGCTATCCAAACATAAAATGTAGTATGTTGGAAGTCAGTATTTTATATATCAGTACATATATTCAGGTAGGGGGGTAGATGAACATCTATCATCAGTATTATGGAGGAGATAATTTGGGTAAGAGTTTGAAAATAGTGCCCTCTGTGCAACCTATGGAGCTTTATTACCCACAATAAACAGTTGTATGCATTGGCATCCTACTACAATACAGTTTACAGTAGATTCAGTAAAAGTTATTTAATTATGGCTTTATGTTGAAGAGTGATGAGGCAATTAAATAAACCTACTCTAATTTCTCCTGCTTATGGAATCACCTTAATAGGACAGAAAACCAAGGACAGTAAAGGTGCATAAGTCAGTGCAGGAAGTAACAGGATTATAGAGAAATACTGGTAGTTGAATCATTATAGAAGAGTGGGCTGCATTTTTTTTTTTAACTACAAAACACAATTCAAATTTTATAACTTTCTTATCAGTGCCAGTATGCAGTCATCATTATCTTTGTAAAAATTATTTATTTAGAACCCACAGGTACATGCCAGGTAGTAGATGCTGAATGAAGAAAGTATTGTATACATAGTCTGTGCTCTTCTTGGCTCTTTGCCAGGTACTACCATTTGATTTTCAGACAAAGTGTATGAAGATGTAACTTTTTTCTTGTTTTTTCAGGTTTTTTTTTGTTTGTTTGTTTACTTTACTCAGTATAGATACAAGAAAATATGTTTTTATTATTTTGATAGTGAATTTATACATACAATAATCCTTGAAACTAAAAAATAAATACTTGATAAAAATGTGGACATTTTGATTGATTCTGAAATGTATTAAATATTAAAATTGATTTGTCATATACATGTAAATATTTTGTATATACTAATGATCAGATACTGAATATCTGTGTCCTCAAAATAATTCATATTTGAAATCCTAATCCCCAATATGATGGTATAAGCGATGAGGCCTGACCATGATCAAGATGGCAAAGTAGGAAGACCCTGAGCTCACCCCTACTTGCAAACATATCAAGACTATAACTTCATATAGAGTAATTCTTGCTAAGAATCACCAGAAGACTAGTATAATGGCTCTTCTACAGCCAAGCCTATAAACAATAAACTATGCAGAATCTACTAGGAGGGGAGGAGAAGGGATCTAGTTGGGACCTACATCCTCAGAGGGTGACTTATCATCAACATGGGTATCCTCTTTGGGGATGAAGGATTTGACCCAGGTTTTAGGCACCCCAACCCTAGAATAAGACTCTGGAAAGAT